>NC_141691.1:517911330-519300292 GCF_964263255.1 Lissotriton vulgaris
ATTTCAACAAATTCATAGGTATAGTAAAGGGATCCCCACATGCACTTTTGTGTCTCCTCCCTTAATGAAATTAAAGTAAGTAACCTGATGAAATCACAGGAACAAGACTCGAAAGATGGAAATTAAGTGTAAAATTAGTAAAAATAACTTCAAAATAGCATGAAAGTGAAAGGTATTACTTGGGGATCAAAGTTGCAAACCCTGTTGACTTCCAAATTACATCCCTGTCATCAGTTACTGTGCCATAGATGCCTTGACATTAGTTCCCTGCAGGTTCCTATGAGTGTGAGTGGTGTCTAAAAGTAACTGTTGATCACTCTTCAATGTCCCTTCTGAAAGTTGTCTCTCCACAAAGTTCTGGACAAGTTTTAAGTGTCTAGTAAATGTGTATGAACCACTTTACCTATGTCAGAAATGTGGACCATTTTAAAAGCCATAATTGTATCTTTTCCCATCCCGCAATGAATCTTTGGTTTAAGAGGAAGTGGTATGGTAGCCTTCTGGCAACATATTTGTCTCTCTGGCCATTGGTTAGAAAAAGTTTAACACAAACCCATAATTTTCAAATGCTAGTTCGCTTTTTATAATGCCTAGTTTTTAAACGTTGATGGAACCAGTCCTCACTGTGTTGGTAAACACTCACTGAGTTTTTCAAACACCGTACGACCACACCACGCCACATGGACCTGCCCCTGCAGTGCTCTCAACTATTATATAGGTGTATGTGTGAGTGCGTGTTGGAAAATCAAGAAAGTCTAGTAATAAAAAATACTTCCAAAGAAAATGGTGCAGAGAAACTGTATGTATTTTTCAAAGCAATTGCCCCTTTATTTTGGATAGACAGTATTAATGTCAGAGGGGAGGAGCCTTAAAAACGGAAAAGCAATTGTTAATGCCCCTTTTCCCCTTCCATAAAAGAACACACCTTTAGGACCCATATTATCTCTTGATAAAATGTGCACCAAGATCTTGCACGTGGGCAAGATCATTAAGTGTTTGACTTCATTAGAGATTTCCGTGATGGACACTTTTTACTGTCAATCTTAGCATTGGTCAACAGATGTGCTCAATAGTCTGTTCCTGTGAGAAATAAATGTAGCCTGTTAAGTTTACTGTAAATCTTACAGCTTAATGCGGAGTTGGACAACTCACACTTAATCATTTGACTCGCAACTATTTTATAAAATGAGCTTTACTTTATTAGAAGTGAAGCTATATTGAAAAGCTATTTCAAAATGTCAGTCCTCAGTAGCACATCACCTTGATATCACCAGTTAAGTAGTCTCCCTCATCACCTACCTTTGCTTTCTGAAACTCTTCAAATTAATTCTCATCTGCTCTGTCAGTTCTTTATAAAAATCTAACTAATAGAATGTATTTGTTTTTTTGAAACCTCTATAAGAATTTATTTTTTGGACCTAAGCATATTCTGTGGGATGATAGATTAGAAAGCACACTATTTTAAAAGATAAGCTGGGTGGTGATCTCTTGCATTGTATTAAGTCAAATGTACATAGCTCGCCCAAAGTGAACATTTGGTTTATTCAGAAATGCATGAATTGGTATTCCGATTTGCGTATATCCTAACTTTTCACTTAACATCTTCTGATATTTAGCTGCATTTCTTATTTTCTTGTCCATGGGATGCACTTCATCAGCACAGGAGCCTTTTTCGTTTCCCTTAGACTGTGCCATGTGATTTGTTATGTCACATCAAGGAACGTGCACTGAACTATCAGATTAAAAAATGGTTGTTTGCAATGAGGCAGACATCTAGCTAGTTCCATCTAAATAGAGTTGCTATTTTTTAGGGAGGCGCATACAATGAGCCAACTGTTTTTTTTGTTGAATTGTAACTATGGTGTGGACAAATAAATCAAAAATTGTCTGAATTTTATCTTAAGTTTGCCAGGTTTTTGTTGAGGTCTGTCTGTTCGTGTTGTTTGCAATTTATCACAAATTTCCAACTGTACCAAGTGGCCAGCTTTAGAAATGTACTTTTTTTGTACAGCGGTTTGGGTGTCTGTGTGTGTTTTCCTTATGATCCGAAAACATTGGGCAGGGTAGGTACTTTAAATCAGCCTTAACAGCAAATTTGCATTACGTTGTGTCCATAAGGTGATTTCTGATATTGGATTGGGGATGAGCTTATATTCAGAAGAGTGAAGAGATCAGTGATCACTGTTGTACCATTCAATACATTTACATTAAGCACATTTAAAATTAATAAATTAATAAAGTGGCTAGTAGTTCTTTCGAGAAAGGTAGGGACACCTGGCTTCATGGAGCCAGACGGGTATGACAATATTGAGAGTTAGGGAAGGTAAATGGCAGAAATTGCACAAATCATTTTATATTTGGACCTCAATGCGTAGGACATCCAAAGCCGGTATAGAACTCTCCTGGTGGGCTGTGTGTTAAGTTACCTCCACCCTCTTAAAGAGCTCAGTCTCGTGAGAAAGGATAAATATTGTTTGTGGCAGAAATGTCCACAAGTTTGTTCTCTACATGGATTTTCAGTTTGAAAAAACTGCAGGCTTGAAACTTTGAAGAAGGAATGGCAGCTCTATGCAGCAATGCAGACCAAGAACCTGTACATTCTTGTCTCCTTGTGGATTGAAGACAGTGGGTCTCTTTGAAGCTGTGATTTTGGCAACCCTTGACTTCATTTTTCAGTTGACAAAGGATATCACCACTCAACCCACAGAAGAGTAACTCTTTACCTGGTAGCTTATTATTTGATCACTCCTTTAACACAGAAGTGCCATGATGTGACAAATGTTGCCACAGAAGGTAAAAATGTCTGCATCATTATGGCTGAAAGTTTACGATATCTGCCTGCATCTGCACTATAGTATTTTGATCTTCACAATGCCACTCAAAAAGAAGTTGTGGAAGGGTAGGCCAGTGTTCCTTATTTGAGACAAACCAATCTTTTCCACCCTTTTATTCAACACTATTTACATGACAAGTTCTTGCAACTGTGTCAAGTTTGTTGTCAAATTAGAGGTGCTGCATCAAAAAATGTGTGACCTTTTTCACCGGTACTCAATACGTGATTGACTTCACAATGCTCCCCTGAATATTGGGTTTTTGGATGAGTCAGTCTGTGGAAGGCTGTTCGCATCCTGATCTGTAACTCCATGAGACAAAAATGTTGGTCATTTGGAACCCGAAGAAGGACTGGCTTTTCAATGTTTTGCAATTACAACCATGAAAGTCTCCCAGAGTAAATGGCATAGCAAGAAAATATTGGGAATTTTGATAAGAAAAAGTACTGAAATATGGTGTTCTTACAGAAATCCAAATGATTGTTTTGTTAACTAGAATTTATAATGTCTCTGTCCTTTTTTTTCTCGCCAAACAACAGACTAAAATGACCTAAATATGAGCAGCTGCACCATAAGATGTTAGATGTTATACAATTCCTTAAAAAGCGCTGGAATCACTCCAGACTATCTTCTTAGGTTTTGCACAATAAATCCTTTAAATAAAACATTAGATGTTTACCAAATCCCAGATGCATTTTAAAAGAATCTATGGGCGGTTAATGGAACATAGTATGCTATGCATAAAACAAAAGACCGGTGGTATGATGGTAGCAAAACTGGCGCCACAAGGGTGATGTCACAAAATATCAATATATAGGACTGTATTAATTCAACGGTGCTGTAAGTTGGAGGGAACTACCGGCCTCCCCAAAACTTGTGGCCTAGGCTACAAATGAACGAAAATACAATCCCCAGCACACGTTTTTTTTTCCAAAGACATGACAGCAGTAACATGCGAAAGCACATGCAATTACAAAAAAACACAGTAATTGGGTTCTGCCTTTCTTTTATTCTTTTCCTCTTTTTTTCTTTTTTATTCGTACAAGTTCTTAGCCAGCCAACATGTGTTTTGTCGCCACATTGGGAATATAGACCTGCGATTTTTTCAAGGCTCAATAGTCCCTTGTCCTGATCTTTTTCAATTTTGGTGATAATTCGAACCAACAGGGTACGTAAGCGAAGATATTCGTATGGTACGCTATTCACTTTCCATATACCGTCCATTTTCATAACCGACTTTCTTGGTCTGTTGTCGTGTGAGTTGTCACAACGTCCATATCAAGGTTCGAGTTCCGGTGCCTTGATTACCATACGAATATGAAACACGTGTTGGCCGGCTAAGAACTTGTATGAATAAAAAGAAAAAAGAGGAAAAGAATAAAAGAAAGGAAGAACCTCATTACTGTGTTTTCTGTAATTGCGTGTACTTTCGATGTTACTGCTGTCATGTCTTTGAAATAGAAAATGTGTGCTGGGGATTGTAATTTAGTATGCAATGCAGTTGATACATAACTGCTGCACGTTGTAATCAAGGGATAACTTGTGAATTAATTTCAATATGAAAATATCTTTCTGTGTGCGTTCATCTTCCTTCCTTTTCCCTCACATTCATTCTTTTCTTCTACTTTGCTGGACCTTTTGTATGCCATGGATATCAGTATTGTCTTCTTCGCTCTCATCCTGTTTGCACTCTGTACTGAATTCACAGTCTCTTCCCATTTTAGATCTCTGCTGGAAAAAAAACCTTAAATAAAAATTAAAAAACACACACACACCTAAAAAGTGCTTGGAGTCTGCTCATTACCTGCCATTTGTTGGCTTCCTCGTCACTCTTGTTACTTTTTTTTCATTTGCTAGCGACAACAACTAGTTTCATTTTGCTAGACCTACATCCTCGATGCCCCCCCCCTCTGCCCCCACTTCATCTAACACCCATCCCTCGCTGTTGCTTGTAATTTTGGTGCTGGTATTTAATCAGGCTCAATTTGTCACTCACTTGTGCAGTGCAGCAGTGTTTACTCAAACACCCTGTTTTCTCAGGACACTGGCAATCAAGCCTCATGCCATTCAGTGTGCAATGCCACTCACTGAGAAGAACAATACATGTGAAGAAAGGAATTTGTGAATTAATCATAACAACTATGTTTTGTTTTCCTCAGTCACATCGCATCCCAAGCCTTACGGTTCGTTCAGAGGCGATTTTCATGTGTGACCAATTCTGCCCAGCATTGTCAGATTTTCAGATGCCCTAGCTAAGCATGAGACAGGCTCTTACCCTGTGTCATGCAGCCTGCCAGAGGCAATGGTATGTTTTAACCCATCCCCCCCCGCTCCGATTTATTGTGTCAGCTTTGCCCAGTGTTTTATCAAACATGGTTGTTGCAAATCGTGCCTTAAAGAAGATAAAATGCCCCAAGCCCCCTCCCATTGGAAATCTTGAGTCTACCATCAGTTAAAGAGTGTCAGGGCCTCAGTTGGCCAAGAGTTACTGCACAGAACCTGGCTGGCCTATTCAACCTGAATGAGAAAGGGATTCATTGGTCTTCTAAGAAATATTTGAAGTGACTGCCACTGCATTTCTGTGCCTATACACTCATACTGGTGTGCAACAGAAAATACCCACCAATACAGCAAAACTACAGAAGTCGAGCAAGACCTTGAGGAAACATACGTTGTGTTACAGCTATACAAATCATTAGTCGTGCCGTAGCTCTAGTATTGAATGCTGAGTTCTCAAGTTCTCACCTGGAGCATTGTGTCCAATTAAAAAAATCAGTCACCTTCAACTCCACGCTTTCCTTTTAAACTTAGGTTGATACTGTCAGGAAGAGACCTGTTGTGCATCCTGAGGACTGTTGTCTCTGTACTCCTCTAGCACCAGTGATCGGCTTTTGTCCATGCAGTGATAATGATTCTCTCGTTTTTGCACCAGCATCAATTGGGCCTTCCCTCAAAAACTGTTAAAACTGGAAGGAGCCCACAACTTTTCAGTCAGATGTGGCCTGAAGCCTAGAGCTGAAAATTGGGGCCTCTGGAACCAGGTTTGAGTCCCGACCTGTGATTCTGGCCAGATCACTTAATCTCCATGTGCTTGAAAAGATACGAGCAATGGCAAAACCAAAAGGTCTGATGTATGTGAGAGCTGTTTGCTTTGACAATATCTTTTAGCCATGTAGTAGAGCAGCGTGACTGCTGGGCTGCATGGTTAAAAGTTCTAAAACGTTATAAAAGTTATAATAAAAGAAAGCGCTATGATGAGAGAAAGTAAAAAAAATATTGCGTATAGCACTTATTTTTAATAATATTTAGCCATGCTGCATAGAATCCATGCTGCTCGACAACATGTCTAGAAAACATCTGGAAAGCCAATATCTCTCACATAGATCCATTGCCTTTGCCAATGCTTTTTCCTACTCAGACCGTCCATTCTCTCTAGTCTTCCCTCATTTCACTTCTTTCTCCTGTTTACTAGCCCACCTCTGTCGCTAGTACATTTCTCTCCTATTTTTAAACTCTTCCCCCATCCCCATTACGTGATGCCCTTAGGCCACTCTTTTCCTTCCCAGTCTTTTCTTTTCCATCTCTACATTCAGCATTGTGTCTGACATTCTTTTGGTTCTGAAGTCCTTTGAATGCCTCCAAACCTGGTTATTCCTTTTATAACAGTTCCTTAGGGATTGGCTTAATTGGATTTAATTGCTAAAATTAAAAGCTGAAATGATTCTCTTCTGTGAGTGCCTGATTTCCTTAATCTCAAAAGTTCACCGAAAATATGAAATATAAAAGCAGTACCCCAAATTCGGTCTGCATTAAATTAGTGCTTGTAGTAATCTTGGTCAAAGATTTTTAAAGCTGTGTTTTTTAACATATTTGGGGTTCTGTTGATTACAATAGAGTTTCAACATGATGTAACTGAAGGAGACCTCAACAGTAGGCATTTGTAATATTTAACATCTTTTCAGATGTGTAATCTACAGATGCCTTGTTTGCTGATGTCTGGATTAGTCACTACTGTTATGCATGAATTGGGGTCTTGCTCCCATTAATTCATGATGACTAGTAAAGGACAGTCCTGTTTAATCTCCCTTTTATTTAGCTCTACACTGTAAATGGCCAAAAAAAATAGCTTTCAGACCTTTGCAGTGAACAGTTTAATAATGTTGCTTTTTTCACTGGCCACACGCATAGTGACTGTTTCTTTTTAGATTGTAACTGAAGCCAGCTTAAACATAAACATTTTCCCAGTGTTTCTTTGTAATTTCTGTTAGTTCCCTAATACAGGGAGAAAGAAGAATTGACTGCATATTGGTGAAGGGCAAATAGCACACACTTTGAGTTTTTAGTGATTAAGAAATATGAGTGGCATAATGGAGGCACACTGTGGCTGCCAAAAGCACCAATGAACATGCTCTATTGACAGTGAATAATTTATAGTCATCCTGAAAATTTGAAATCAGATGAAGACCCACATTCTGTGACATTACCCTTGATAAAATGTTGTGGTCAGTAATATTGTGCAGTGCTTTGAGATTAAATGGTCACATCACTCACTGTTCTACCTCATCATTGTCTAGGTCCACAGTGACCAGAACATGTAAGGGAAATGGAAAATGACACATTAGGGAGACATTTTCCTCTTCCCTTCTGACTCAAAACATAAGCAGATAGAACTCATTCTTCAGCATTAATTCATTAAGATCCATAGTTTTGTTTGTGATTTAATTTAGTTTGTGGGCTTTTTCAATTGTTAATGCTGAGTTTGCATGATGGGTTTAGATATTCGCATGTTCTTCATCAATTTTTTTACATAGTGAGAATTTATGACATTGCCAGTAGGGGCATATTGAGGTTGTCTGGTTCCTGATAACGTTTAGTGGGGATCCATGTGTCATTCTGAAGCTGGCTAGTTAAACCTTTAAATGGAAAATATCACTTTATTTCATGCGCATGGAATGTGGTTTAGTTTCTGCAGTTCATTTAGGTTTAGATATTAAAAGACTAAATTGTGCTTTATTAATCAGTGAGTTTATTTTCCATTGAGTAGAATCATCATTGCAATCATTGCAGATATTCAGAGCGCGTGCATGACTTCAGTTCTTCACATCTTCAAACATGCTATGTTACCAGACGTATGCATTTGACAGCCACAACTTCACTGGATTTCACGAGCCAAATGTTTAAATCATTTGTTTTCTGTAGTGCACGTAATGAATAATGACTGGATTTTCATTCTAATCCAGCAGAGGATGAACCTGTGAATATAATTAAGAGGGAACCATCTATCGAAGAATGCCCGGAAAAACTGAACAGTGATGCACAGTTGGAAAAAGCCAAGAAGGTTCTTCAGGGAAAAATATGTAAAAGTGAAAACTCAAAACGGAAATGGAAAAAGCGTTTTGGACACCCTCTAGATCCATCAAATAGACCTGTAAAATCCTTAAGCAACACATCCCAAGGAAACGAGGGCAAGTACCCATGCTCTGAATGTGAAAAATTCTTCAATCAGAAAGAATCTCTTATTAGGCACATGAGAACACACACTGGTGAGAGACCTTATCAGTGCGATGGATGTGAAAAAAGCTTTGGTTACACTTCAGCACTTAACAAACATAAAAGAATTCACACTGGAGAGAAGCCATATAAATGTGTTATTTGCAGCAAATGCTTCACTCAGAAAGGTGATCTTAGCAGACACCAGAGAATACACACAGGAGAAAGACCTTACAGGTGCTCGTACTGTGATAAAAGCTTCAGCCAAAATGGAGATCTTATTAGACATCAGAGAATTCATACTGGTGACAGACCACATAAATGTACAGATTGTGAGAGAAGCTTCAATGACCATTCCTCCTTAATTGTTCATCAAAGAACCCATACGGGGGAGAAACCATACACATGTCCTGAATGTGATAAAAGTTTCCCTTTAAGGTCTGCACTTACTGCTCACAGACGAACACACACTGGAGAGAGGCCGTACAAATGTGCGGAGTGTGGCAGAGAATTCAGTTACAAGCAACTTTTAACAAATCATTACAGAGTCCACACAGGTGAAAAGCCCTATCAGTGTACAGAGTGTGGAAAAAAATTCAGGGTGAAAGAAAATCTCAAAATTCACCACAGAATTCATACAGGTGAAAGGCCGTATCATTGCAATGAATGTGGCAAAAGTTTCAAAGACAGCTCGGGTCTCATTCAACATCAAAAGACCCATGTAAGAAAAAAGACTGATGTGTTTAATGAATTTGATGAAAACTTCAACAGTTGCCCAGATCTCATCCAGCAACTGTGACAACAGATGGATTAGTTGAAGCTGTTTGGCACACCACATACGCTGAAAATAGCACTTGAAGCTAATATGAGAAATTATTAATGCAAAGCATTATTCTTTTAGACCCTAACTCGAGATACATTTATTTATTATTTGAAATTCTCAAAACAGGGTAACGCATCTCAAAGTAGTATAATATGAATTTTTTTATGTATGAACTACTTCAAAAAAGACCAACAAGATGATAACTAGTTTTGCACTCCAGCCATGCACTACCCAATCGTCGGAGAATCAACCTTAATGGCAACAAGTTGTAATTATGCACAAAAGGATTCTAGATGCTGCAGTCCGAGTTTCAGCAACTGTAGGAACTTATTAAAAAGCTGTGCATGGCATTTTTTAAGGCTCGAAGAACTGACTATACATCAGCACAGCTGTTGTAAAAGACTTTGAAGCAAACGGAGAAGAAGAATGGGGACAGAGGAGTGTTGATGATGGACAAAGCATTGCTTTAGTTGACTAGATCACTGGTCATGCTCACCCCTTTAAGTGATATCTACACAATATAACACATACATAAATTATGTATCATCACTACAAGTAGCAAAAAGGATTTTAAGAAACAAATCATTACTCATATTTTTCCGAAGATCTTAGATTTTTATAACTTTTTTCCTTATTACTAGTTACCAACTGGTGTATATCGATTTCAAACTTGGATGTATACTCATTGTTCTCATTACCTGGATAGTTGTATTCACAGACGGGTGTTGTGACTGTGCCCTAAAAACATTATCTGGACAATCATGTTTATTTAACTCTGTGATGAAATCTAATTTTCCTAGAAATATCCAACCTCCTAGTTTCAATGATCTTGATTTGACACTTTTTGCATCACGGAATCCCTGCATCTTTTCCCATGACACTGGTTTTCTCCTCAAGAACACACATGAAGTAATGCATTTTAAAGAGTATCCATGCATTTTGCAATAAGTCCTAATAGGATAGAGATTATCCATCTCTTTATTCTAGTTGAGTTATTGAAGGTGTGTTGTAAGTGATCAGTAGTAAGGAAATTACTACCCGTATGCAAGTTGTGGTCCCAGTTTGATAAGTATGTAGTAGCATACATTTGATTGTTGGGTTTTGTTGAAGTAGGAGCTGTGCTTAATTTGAGCCTGTAGTTGCCGGTGGTGCTCACCAGCACCCATTTATGGGGACCAACACTTATTTTTCCTCATCAGACATTGACCGCAAGTAAGAATGGGAAAAACACAAAAAGGGTAGAGAAGTAAGAAGAGAAAGGCAGAAGAACAGTTGCAAATGGAGAAAGCAGGGATGTGCATGAGTGAGAGAAAGCACCAGGGAGTGTTTAATAGTGGATGGATAAGCAATGAGGTTGATTCAAGACTATGGAGCCTTGGTATTTGGTGTGCCAACATTTAAAAGCAGTGGCTGCTGATTTCTGAACAGAACTTTTGGCATTCATTCTATTACAAATTAAGCACCGACCAAAGGTCTGCAGCCATTTCAATTTCTCTGTAGCAAAGAAGCACTGTGAGTGCTATTGGAGCATTGCTGTGTTCAGGTCATGTTTTGTGTTTGGTTGGTATGTTACAATTATGGTTAAGAAAGTTCAGTTAATGAACAAATTTCAGATGTGCTTTATACCAAGACAGGTATTGTGTGCCCTTCAGACGATGGTTTAATTGTTGGCATTTTGAAATGGCATGAAAACTGCAAAATGCCTCACTCAGCACAAACTTGACATTGTGCAATGAAAAGAGAAATGCATCAAACCTGAAAAAGTTAATTTGAAAGATTACCATCTAGGGCAAAGCATTTCAGGATTTTAAAGTATGGTAAACAACTTACTTGTTGTAGAGCACAGCATTTGTAAAAGCGAGATTGTTTGTTCAAAACACTGAGCGCATTTCTGACTGCTTTTATTTGCTTGCTGTGGCAGTGTATATGGACATGACCATTACTAAACACGCATAGATTGTTTAAATATCCTTTCATGCTTGATCAAGACTAGCTCGTATTTTAAATGGACATTATTTTCAGGCTGAATATTGGTATATTACCTTTACATTGTTTGATGTGCATCTTTGATTTCCATTGGCAAACTTACAAATAAATGTAGATTCTCATCCCTTTTCACTCACGTCTAGAAATTTCCTTTTGCTTGTGTCAGGGAGCCTTAAAGATTCTACTTATTACTGAGCTGTACACTCTCTCAGATGTAAAATGTGCATATTCATGTTTTTTGGTTTTTATCAAAAGCTTGAATCTGCAACTCAGATCTGGAAATGTCTGTACCATAACCATGTACTGTGCAGGAAGAGATATGTTCAATTTTCTCAAAACCCAAGTTTTATTTAGCCATTTCTGTCTTGATTTTGGAAAAGTTGCTAAAGAAGAGTTCCCACTTGGAATAGTATGGGAGCTCCAGGTTGTATCGAGTATGGTAGCTTGGATTTTAAAAAGGCTGTTTATAGGTTGTATCACTCTCCGTAATAATCGGTTTACTATTCATTGTCTGCATATTCTGTACTTGTCATGGACTTTGGGGACATGTTGACTTGGCATTGCCGATATTTTGCCAGTGATATCACCACTGGCTTCACATCCCTGCCTCTTGCCTCTTGCTATGTTTAAAAATTAGCCCTAGCTGCTATCCAACAGATTTTTCTCACTACAAATCTGTTTCTCTTGTTCTACTACTCATTTTACCCCCAACATTAACTCTCTCTTTCTGTTTGCTCAATAACTTTAGTTCACCAGATTAGAATAAGTGTCTTTCCGAGGAGGCACATTTAGACTAAATTGTTCTCACATCCTGTGTTCTAAGTGTGTGTGTGTTTGTGTGTGTTTTACAAGCACAACATTTTGCTATTTTACTTCTATTCCTAACTTTAGATCCACTGACTTAGTATATCTGTTGAATATTAATATCCCAAGATGCCATACAAAAAACAGGGAAACTGAAGTCTTTTGATGCTGCCACTTTGGGGATAAGACTATGCAAACTCTTGAAGAGAACTTCCTCAGCTAACATATATCCAGCCAACTGGACACTTGTATTCAAAATTGACTTCAACCTTTTGGAGAGAAGAAATCATTCCAAAGTGCCTATGGCTCCATGGCAACTACTTACTAAGTAGAGTTGTCTCTCAAGAGATTGTGGTTAGAGAAATAGATGACCTGCCCAGTCAGAGACTGTTGCTGGTCTCTTGCTTCTTCAGCAAGTCTGTTCACACGGTGCGGAGGATGGGCAGGGAGCCCATCTCTTTGTGTAGGCGTGCATCTCTTGGCATGCCCTAGGCCACAGACTGTTAATATGTTTCTTCTATCTGGTCACATTTTGACCCTTGAGAACTGGCTTAAGACCAGTGAAGTTGAATGTAAATTTTCAGACTTCATTGAATAGGATATTATTTCCAACCATACAACTTGACTTTGCCTTTACCGTAGATGCCATTCTCTACCTTTTTCTGTATACATTTTCATTACCGTTGTGAAGTACTTCAGCTACCTTCCCAGATGCATGGCAAAAGTGATTTATTAGCCAAGAAACCAATATGAAATGTGGTAATGACAACTGCTTTATTTCAGATTAACACCCATGACTACAAAGCGGAGTCTAGCATTGTTCAATACTATTTTTTTTAAGCTTTGCGGACTTGTCGCAGAAAATGACACATAGTCTCTTAGTTGCCCAGGCCATTTCCTACTCTCCTTGAATATGGGGCTTACCCTCCTTCCCTATTAGCAAGTACAGTGCCAAGATTTGAAATTCTCCAATTTAATCCTCTCCCTTTTCCCCCGACATCAGTTTTGTCTTGTATAGCTAGTTGTGGAAGAAAGCTTTATTTTTTCCCACCCTTGGTTGTACTTACATTGTTTTATTCCCTGTGCCACAAATGTAATTTGTATTTGTGTTGTAAGGTATATTGTTTCCCTTGTTGATGGAGGTGCTTATTGTACAAATAAAGTGGTGATTCTGTTCTTCTGCATAAGCTGAGTTTGTCAGTGCCTCCCCATTTGTAAGCATAATTTGCCTCAGACCCTGCTTCCGTCATGGAATATTATCTTGATGATTAAGTGATAGTAAGCTTTTTAGCAGGTGTTAAATTGACCAATGCACCTTGCAAAAAATGGAATAGTCCCGATCTTTGCTTGACCTAAAGAAACATGAAGCTTGGTGGCACATTATTGCCTAATCTACTGACGACAAACCAAAAGCCCAAACAAACAGAGAAAATTTACTATTTGAATTTTAATTTTGTCAAAGAAAAATGAAACACAAAAAGATGTTATGTTGTGGGTATGATTCTCTTTGTAAAAATGTACTGTGATAAACACTCAAGACTTAAGGAGGTTCTGAGATTATTGGCACAGAAATATTTCTAAAGACAAAGCAAGTAGAGTAGAATTATCAAGTAGCTTTGTTTTCAGAGTCTCCCATGATCCACCAGAGTATATACGTGTAACTTAAAGTACAGTACGTTTGCAAAAAAAATACCATTCAACTTTTCATTGTGATGAGAAGACTATCTTCAAACTGTTGCCTGTACCATTTTCATACATGGCCATGTTAGCTTAGTGACCCATTATTTGTTGGTCTGTTGTTCACTTCCTGCCTGTTCTGTTTTTGTGCTGTGTTGTTCAATGAAGTAAACAGTATTTTAATGATTATTTCAGATGCTTTGTTTTTTGTTGTTGCAGCTAAATTTTTTATAACAGTTAGGCTATTGCCAACTGAATAACATATAGATAAATATTTCCTGGAATAGGACATCTAGTGCACAGGATATGAGAGAGTGCTGGAAGACCTAAGATAGTTGAGTGATATGACATTATCCTTATATATATATTTTTTTCTTTTTTTTAAAGTTTTATAAAGCGCGAACAAGATCCTAGCGGATATCAGAGCGCTGTACATACAGTAAAAGTTACTTAAACCGACAATAAGAGCAGATCAAAAACATATGTACAAGGCATATAGTAAAACAGCAGAATTAGGAGTAACATCCAAGGAAAGAAAGTGCCTTGTGGGTGGGGGCGCATGTGCGTTTCGTCACAGGATTTCAGTAGATTCAGTAGAATCAAGTGAACTTGGCCATGAGGATGGCCTTAACTTCCTTTTTAAAAAAGGTAGTGGATCGATAGTCTGGTTTCTGGGGGTAGGGCATTCCAAATTCTGGGTGCCATCCCAGAGAAGGATCTGTTATACTTTTTTTCTTATGGAATTTTTGTGGTTTCAGTAGTAGTTTTGCCGCACTTCTTGAGGATCTGGGCCCACCCAAGATCGTTAATTTCTGTGCCAAATAGCTGGGTGACTTGTGATGCATGGCTCTGTGTGTCATGCAGGCAATTTTCAGCTGGATTCTCGCCTCGAGGGGTAGCCAGTTCAAGGATTGAAGGTCCGGGGAGATGTGGGAGGTACGTTTAGATCCAGTTATGAGTCTTGCTGCGGCGTTGATTGATGCTCTGAGTGGTGCATTTGATGTTTTGGGTAGGCCACAGAGAGAGACACATCCGTATTCCACTCTGGGTATAACCAGAGCTTGTACTGCCTGTTTGAAGTCATTGTGTAGTACGAAGTGTTTCATTTTCCTCAATGAGTTTAGCTGGAAGTTGGCTCCCTTTGTAGAATTGCTGATATGTTTTTGCATGTTGAGGTTACTGTCAAGAGCGATTCCTAGTGATTTTGCTGAGTCTACGATGGTAGGTTGAACGTTAAACGCTGTAATATGTTTGATCCAATCTTGCATTTTGGGGATTTGAGCCGGGGGAGCTATTAGTAGGAATTCAGTCTTTAGGCATTCAGTTTGAGATGATTTTCTGCAAGCCAAGTTTGGGTGCTCCTAAGCGCTGAATTAAGTAGTTTGACATCCTGTAGGGTGTGTATCTTGAGGTAGAGTTGAGTATCATCTGCGTACATGTGATAATGCACGTTAGAGGCTTGTAGGATTTCAGTGAGAGGTTCTAGGAAGAGATTAAACACTGTTGGGGACAGTGCGGATCCTTGCGGGACACCTTAAGATACTGGGACAGGTTTGGATAGGGTGTTATTGACTTTGAATTGTTGTGTCCGATTTTGAAGAAATGAAGTGAACCAACTAAGCACTGTCCCAGACAAACCCATTATGTGTTTCAGGAGGTCTAACAAGTTCTCATGTTTGACCGTATCAAAGGCCGAGGAGAGGTCCAGTAGGATGAGTAGACAGGATCTATTTTGGTCGAGTATTTGCAGCGCGTCGTCAATGATGTGTATCATGGCTGATTCTGTGCTGTGGCCTGCACGGAAGCCTGATTGGTGTTTGTTGAGAAGATTAAAGTGATCAATATGTTTCGTTAGCTGTAGGTGCACACATTTTTCCAGCAGCTTGGCTAAGGTGGGGAAATTGGGGATAGGGCGATAGTTGTTAAGGTCCGTGTGGTCTGCCGTGGGCTTCTTTAGAATGGGTGAAACCTGGACTATTTTGAGGGTATCTGGAATGCATCCTTGTATAAGTGATTTGTTTATGATCTTGGACCAGAGAGGTAAAAGCAGTGGAGTGAGGTCTTCAACAAGGATGAAGTGATTTGTTTATGATCTTGGACCAGAGAGGTAAAAGCAGTGGAGTGAGGTCTTTAACTGCGTTTGTCGGTTTGATTCCAAATGAATTTTAATTGAAGGAATGTACTTTTATTTTAAGCATTTTAATTATTCAGTTCCATAGTAAATGCTATGCATGCACTCATGCAAACAATATCTACCATGACATTTCTACAAAATGTGGTTAGAAAATGGGAAGTGGATATTGCCTGGAAAGCTCATTGGATGTAGCAGTACGACTGTTGTAATCACATGCAAAATATGACCCATGAGCATTAACAAGTATTTACCATGCCTTTTCTCACACTCTTTGAACTTCTTAAATGTATGCTGACTTCAAATGGACTTAAGAAGTGTAATGAGTAACGGACTTTCCTCAAACAGTTTCCAGATTTCATGTGGGCTAGGGGAAGGATAGAAAATAGGATGAATTAATGTGCTTCTGCCTACTCATATTAATCATATAATTTTTAATTCTGTATGCCACACACTCATACTGGCATAGGGTCCGGATTGACAGGTTTCTTGATGTTTACCCATTAGTTTTGAGAACTGCAAGCAGTGTGTAGAACTATGTTTAATTCTCTATGGGCCTTGCGTAACTCTTTTTCTTAATTGTGAGCCCACTCTTAAGTTTTTTTTTTTTTAAACTTCAGTGTATGAAAAAGACGCATGCCTAAAAACACAAAACGCCTGCAACATAAGGCCCGCAAACCATTTTATCCACTCTTCATTATTACTTAACACCTTGGCTGCTAGGCGTTTCCCCCCCCCCCCTGTGCTGGAAATTGCCATTTTGCTGGTGTCATGACGAGCTCAGATCGTCATCAGCACAGCTCAACTGTGCATCATGACGAGCTGAGCTCGTCATGAGCATCGAAAGGGTTAATGTGACTCCAAGTTGTACAAAACGTTTTGGAAAAAACAATACTGATCGATTACATTCACAAGAATTTGGTCTTTTACATATGTATTTTACACATTCGAGTTTTGCTTTAGTGAAGCTGCTAAAGTTGAACTTAGAAGTGTTTCCTTAAAAAAGTAGGTAAGCATAGACAAAGCAAATCAGCCTGCCTTTAATTTGCCAACCCATGTAAATACAGGCATCCGCAAATGCTGTTTGTGTGTTGCACGTACAAATGCTATTCATCACCTTAACACCATGCGCGCTAGCGGAATTCCGCTAGCGCGCTGGGTTTTTCAAAAACGCACTTTACGTGACGAGCTGGGCTCGTCATCAGCGTGCGAGCGGGCTACGCCATGACGAGCCCAGCTCGTCATGAGCGTCGAAGGGGTTAAAGCCTTCCTTATTGGCTTTACCAGTGCTTGGGAAAACAAGTAGCAAAAATAGTTACTTCCTGTATAAAAAGTGACAAATAGATTGATAAATGAATGTACTTTTCAGGTGTAAAACATTCTATCCTTCATTGGTAAGGAGGCACTTTTCTAGGAGGCAGAATGATATCCCAAATCGCTAATACCATAAAGGGAGAAAGTGATACTCACCTAGATGTACCCGCTTTGTATATTTTAAAGAACTGGTAAAAATGCATCTTTCAAACTAGCTGCACTTTCAAAACAGTCCTGAAATCAAAATGAGAAAGTGTTTCTAGTTTCATAGTATTTCAGGCTACAAGCTGACTGCCAGACCAGGCTCCGGTTTAGGGACATAGGACACAAAATGTATCTTGAGGCTTCACTTAAGTGAATGTTATTTCCAACCTGAAACATACTGTTCGCTTTACAGTGGATTCTGTGGGTTAGGCGGAAAGGGAAGAGCAACACAGGACAACAAAAATGAAGAAAGGCGACAGCTTCTCTGACTACCACTAAGCTCCTACATGCAGACCTATATGCTTTAGAACAGTGGTGTTCTGAATCTGTGGTTCAGGGACCCCTGGAGTCTTGGATGCCTATTCAGGGTTGTCCGCATCTGCTTAGAAAACTAAATAATGTCAAAAGAGAAGTAAAATGTAAAGCTAAAAATGTTTAAAGGTTCTGTGAAAAATTAAGGAATTAGAATTTAGAGGCTAAAAATGAAAATTATATTCTCAGATGATTCGTGGGTGCAGTGCAAGTCTATTGAACAGAATATAGTATGGACAATGGATGATTTTTCAATCAAGCATTTATTTATATAGCGCACTACTCACCCAGAGGGTCTCAAGGCGCTAGGGGAGGGGGGTCTGCTACTGCTCGAACAGCCAGGTCTTGAGTTGCTTCCTGAAGGCGAGGTGGTCCTGGGTCAGGCGGAGGTTGGTCGGGAGGGAGTTCCATGTCTTGGCGGCGAGGTAGGAGAAGGACCGTCCCCCTGTGGTGGCTCTTCGGATGCGGGGGACGGCGGCGAGGGCGTGGCCGGTCGATCGAAGCTGGCGTTTGGGAGCGTAGAAGTTGAGGCGGCTGTTGAGGTATCCTGGGCCTTGGTTGTGTAGGGCTTTGTGTGCGTGGGTGAGGAGTCGGAAGGTGATTCTCTTGTTGACCGGGAGCCAGTGCAGGTCTCTCAGGTGTCCGGAGATGTGGCTGTGACGGGGGATGTCCAGGATGAGTCGTGCTGAGGCGTTCTGGATCCGCTGGAGTCTCTTCTGGAGTTTGGCGGTGTTTCCGGCGTAGAGGGAGTTGCCGTAGTCCAGACGGCTGGTGACGAGGGCCTGGGTGACCGTCTTCCTGGTCTCGGTGGGGATCCACCGGAAGATCTTTCGTAGCATGCGCAGGATGTTGAAGCACAACGAGGAGACGGCGTTGACTTGTCTGGTCGTGGAGAGGGAGGAGTCCAGGATGAAGCCTAGGTTGCGTGCGTGGTCTGTTGGTTTGGGTGCGCTGCCTAGGGCGGGGGGCCACCAGGAGTTGTCCCAGGCGGAGGGTGAGGATCCCAGGATGAGGACTTCCGTCTTGTCCGAGTTCAGTTTCAGGCAGCTGATCTTCATCCATTCGGCTACCTCTTTCATCCCTTAGTGAAGGTTGGCTCTGGCGGTGGCAGGGTCGTTGGTGAAGGAGAGAATCAGCTGGGTGTCGTCGGCGTAGGAGATGATGTTGAGGTTGTGCTGGCGTGCGATGTCTGCGAGGGGGCTCATGTAGACGTTGAAGAGGGTTGGACTGAGCGAGGAGCCCTGAGGAACGCCGCAGATGACTTTGGTGGCTTCAGATCTGAACGGGGGGAGGCGGACTCTCTGTGTCCTTCCAGCGAGGAAGGAGATGATCCACTCCAGTGCCTTCTCCTGGATTCCGACGTTGCTGAGTCGCTGCACTAGTGTACGGTGGCAGACAGTGTCGAAGGCTGCGGAGAGGTCTAGGAGGATGAGGGCTGCTGTTTCTCCGTTGTCAAGCAGTGCTCAGATGTCGTCGGTGGCTGCGATCAGGGCGGTCTCGGTGCTGTGGTTGGCCCGAAAGCCAGACTGCGAGAGGTCGAGGGATCCGTTTGTCTCGAGGAAGGCGGCCAGCTGCTTGTTGACGGTCTTCTCGATGACTTTTGCAGGAAACAGGAGCAGCGAGATGGGGCGGTAGTTCTTGAGGCCGGTGGGGTCGGCTGATGGCTTCTTTAGTAGAGCGCTGAGTTCGGCGTGCTTCCAGCTCTCTGGGAAGGTAGCGGTGTCGAAGGAGGTGTTGATGATGTCCCGCAGGTGGGGTGCGATGACAGCGTCGGCCTTGTTGAAGACGTGGTGAGGGCAGGGGTCGGTAGGAGATCCGGAGTGGATGGAGTTCATCGTGCGGACGGTGTCTTCGGTGCTGATCGGGGTCCAGGCGCGGAGGGTGGTGGTGGGGGGCGGTGGTTCGGTCGTGGCGTGCGTCAGTTGAGTGCTGAAGCTGTTGTGTATGTCCGCGATCTTGTTGTGGAAGTAGGAGGCGAGGGAGTTGCAGAGGTCTTGCGAAGGGGTGATGTCGTTGTTTCCGGCGTTGGGGTTGGAGAGCTCTTTAACGATGTTGAAGAGTTCCTTGCTGTTGTGTGCATTGTTGTCCAGTCGTTCCTTGAATGCGGTTTTCTTGGTGGCGTGGATGAGTTGGGGGTGTTTTCGGGTGGCGAGCTTGAGGGCAGTCACGTTGTCCGGTGTTGGGTCTCTGCGCCAGATTCTCTCGAGGCTCGGCAGTTCTTCTTGGAGCTCTTGAGTTCGTCGGTGAACCATGGGGCTTTCTTGCTACCGGGTCTGCTAGGCGGGGTCTTCAGCGGGGCGAGGTCGTCTGCGCAGTTGCTGATCCACTTCGCGAGGTTGGTGGCCGCCTGGCTTGGGTTTGTTGTGCTGGTGGGAGGGTTCATGCTCAGGGAGGTCGCGAGCTGGTCACTGTGATCTTGTTCCAGCTTCTGCGTGCAACCTGTTGCTGGTGGTGGTGGATCGTTGTCCTTCTAAAGCTGAAGTGAACACAGCTGTGGTCCGTCCAGTGGAGTCCGGTGGCGTGGCTGAAGGCGATGTCCTTGCTGGATGAGAAGACGGGGTCGAGTGTGTGTCCGGCGTAGTGGGTGGGGGTGGTCACCAGTTGCTTGAGTCCGAGTTTGTGTTTTGCCTTTCAAATCATCAAAATTGCTTACGCCTTGGTACCTGGATTCCAACAATCTCTCAGTGGGGGTCCTCATATTCCAACAATCATTTGCAATGCAATAGGTCTCGCATTTACGCGACTTTAAGCTATTGGCAATGTAAATGACAATGCCTTTTATTTATATTTTAAAACGAAAACAAAAATAAAAGTCATTGTTATTTGTAATGTTATTTGCTTAAACTTGTGTAAATGCAAAACCTATTGCATCACAGATGCTTTTGCTTCATTTGACCACCAGATGGGAGTCACAGCACACACACAAAAAAAATCTGTTTCTAGGTTAAAACGAAACGCAAATGGAATTGGTGCAAGATAATTGATGTTCTTGAAAACGGGTCACTTCCTCCCTCTATAATATATGCAACGAAACACCGTCTTTTGTGCTCACGAGCCTTTGTCCTTTTTTAGGGAAAGTATGTGGAGCCTGAACCTTAACACAGCGGCAGTGTAAACCAGGCATTTCACGAACCTTACTGCAGGCTCTGCAGACGAATATATGAATTTCACCTAGAAGCCAGCGTTCAAATACTGATCTACAAACGAGCTGCCGTGCTGTCAGCAATGAAGGCATGTCTATTAACTGAGAGATTGTCACACAGAGCAGGTACTCAAGACCACCACAGGCGCTCTCCAGCCGTCCTGGAAGTCTGGGGTGTAAACATTCTTTAAAGTTTGTTAAAGATTAGCTAAGAGCATTCCCTTAAGTTTTGTATTGCTACTTTAGTGACATAATAAAACCATTGTCTAATAATAACAAGCTGTCGCAATTGCTAAAGCAGAATAAGATCCAGTCCTGATGGGCAGTCACAAAAGGCCGGTAACAAGGAGGGACTAAGATGCCTCATTATCAATCGGAAGCCATCATTTACCATGGACGATGACACCCGCCAATGAAAAAGATGGGCGGGGCTTCCACTCCACTTCTAAAAACATACTACAGAATGCCTCGCACAGCGAGCAGCCCACGTCCTGCAATGCTAGGCTCGACCTAAAAATGATTCAGCAGTGGTCTCCGAACTTCTGTAATGATTATGGGCATCCTGAGAAGTCAAAAGATAAGAACCACTTCTTTAAAATGTTATATTCTTCTGTTTTGCAATTTAAAACTTACCATGAAACTGTTTGTAGTCCGTCCACATGCTGATTATGTGCTAGCTAGCTGAAGAGACTATTGGTCATATATTGTGCATATACGCAGCCCTTCTTGATCAGAGAGTTAATTATTTAAACCGCATGTCTAGAGAAAGGGGAATAAGAAACATCAATTGAGTACTTATGTCCAGCTTTGGAGGAATGATATTAAGAAAAACACACACACACACACACACCCATTAAAAAAAAGTACTTCTTCAGGTTTCTGTGACCAAAAGTTCCAGAATGTATAGGGTACAGCAAAAATAACATTGCCCACATTAATTAACCTGTGCTCCCCCTCTGGTAGTTCGGCACTGAGCAAGCTTAACTTAAGAGACAATGTGTAAAGTATTTGTGCAACACATCAAACAGTAACACAGTGAAAACACCACAAAAAGACTGCACATCAATCTAGAAAAATAGATTATGATTTTATAAATAAAAGTAGACCAAAACAACGACAATCCAATAAGTAGAAGTCAAGATCTGATTTTTTTGTAAAGATTAAAAGTAAAAATAGTGCTTACAAGCAATAAGCGCCTATGGGGGTGATTTGGTAGTGCTGGACCGGGGCTAAGTCAAGAGTTCTGGCCGATCGCGGGCAAGGATGCAGGAGCCACGCAAGGCATGCTGAACTAAAGTACCTTAATCCTAGTGGCAAGCAAGATGCGGGATGCAGCCGAGCAGTGTTGATCCTACAGACAAGGTGATGCGTCAATTTTCTCCGCTCAACAAAAGCGATGCCCCTGTTCTGAATATAAAGCGCCCGTTCCGAGATGCGTTTATTCCGAGTGCGATGTGCCAGGTTTCTCCACGCAGTCGAGGGGATGCAGGGGTCATCTCTCCTGCAGTGGCTGAGATGCTGTGGTTCCAATGCGCCGGTTCCGATGACGATGTGCTGGTTCCAAGTGTGATGTGCTGGTTCTGTTCCTGCAACAGTGGTAGTGTGTTGATTCTGCTCATGCAGCAGCGTATACATCAGATCCACTGTAGCAAGCTCCTGGATCTACTTCCAATGGACCAGGCACAGGAGCAGGGGGTAACACTTTGATATCCCTGAGTCTTGGACCAGCAGGCAAGCCAGCAGGCCTTTGGAGATCACTCTGGGTTCAAGCAAGAGTCCAGTTCTTCCTCAGCAGGGCAGAGGGTAGCAGGCAGCAGGACAGCACAGCAGAAAAGCAATTCTTTCAGAGCAATAGTCCAGCAGAGTGGCAGTTCTTATAGCAGCACAGCAGTCTTTCCTCCTGGCAGAGTTTCTTCACAGGTCCAGTAGTGTCCGATTTGGTGGGGTCTGTGATCCAGTAATTATACCGAGATTTGAAGTGCACATAGGTCCTCTCTCCCAGGTCTGGCTCTCAACTCACTACAGAGGGGTGTGCAGTCCTTTGTGTGGGGACAGGATACTGCCTATTCAAGTGTAAGCTCCTCCCTTTTATCCTGCCCAGGATGACCATCAGGATGTGGATGGCCACTCGGTCACACCTATTGTTCCTTTGTGTGTGGCTGTCTAGAGGGAATGCGCAAAGTCCAGCTGTCAGCCGCCCTAGGCGTGTATTGGAGATGGGCTGCATGCCCAAATAGCTAAGATCAGAGAAGTGACATCTTTTTAAAAGTACAATTTCTAAAATAAAATAAGTACAACTTTGCCAGCAAAGAGGATTTATCATTACCATTCCACTGATATATCACCAGGCGGCGGACAGCCAGCACATGCCTCTATCTGGAGGGAACAAAGCTAGAGGCTGAGTCCAACTTCAAGTACTTGGGCTTCTACTTTGATAATCGACACAGCCTTCAGCAGCAAATGTCGTACATCACCCAGAGATCAAATTCACTTTCATTTGCTTTTAGATCTTTGGCCAAAAAGCTCACGGGGCCATCATATAAACCTCTACTGGCAACAATAAAAGCAAAAATTCTTCCAACTTTGTCATATGGCAGTGTAGGACTGCATGGGAAAGATGCGGACCTACTTAACAAAATGCAGACAGCCATCTTTAAATCCACCTTCCAAATACAACAGGGAGCCTCACCAGTTCAGACGAGGTTAGAATTCGGAACAGTAAATGAAAGAGTGGGAAGAAAGTACGCAAGTATTAAGTACTGGTACACACTGAAACAGAACACGTCAGCCTCGGAATTGCACCAAGCACTATGGGAAGAAATAAGATCTGACGTTAAGTCCCCATACAATCAGTATCTTGAAAAATCCATAACTGAGACTGGAACAAGAAAACTTTGGGAACTTAACCTGCCTTACCCAGCGTTCAAACAGGCTATAAACAAGTCAACAAAACTCCATTCCCTCGTACTTGATAAAGCCATGTTTAGTACCAGAAAACACGCATGGATGGTTATATCAAATTACAAAACACTTGTGGCAGCCCCATACCTAACAATCACATTCTCAGCTCACAGAAAACAGAAACTAATGGGACTCCGTTTTGGGAAATTTCCATCGATTATGGACCAACCAATCTGGGTGCATGATGGACCGAAAATCTGCAGACTATGCGGGAGGAGCAACAAGGACTTCATTCACTTTGTCTGTATCTGCCCGAATCTAGCTTAAGCTCGAAGTTCTCCTTTAAAAAAGTCTATGAACGAGCGGGGTATAAGAACGTGCAGATCTGCAATTATGGCAACCTTGAATCCAGTAGACACGCGATTGAACTGCCTACTACTAAAGTTCCTTGCAGCCCACTCTCAAGCGCTAAAATACACTGCGGCACCCTGTCAACAAAGGGATAAAACAACTGTGGTAGCTCGGGGAGTGAGCTTTCCGGAACATTATAAGAGGAAAAAATCAAGAACTTTAGAACTAAGCTACACAGACTGCATTTTAATCATACTTCATTTGATTTTAAATAATAAACTCGGCATTAGACGGAGAACGTTATAGAATATACTATCAGAGATTGCACTTATATATTAAGAAATTTTAAACACATTAGTCGATTTTTAAAATGTATTGTTGTGGTTTTAATTAACTGAAACAATAAAAACTTTTTCACTTCACTTCACTGATATGAAACGTGTCAGAGCTACTCCTACTCAATCAGGAATTACAGCTTATAAGTGTAATTAGCAAATCCCAACGTTAACCTATGAGAGGTAGCCCTCGCAGTAATGAAAAACAAATTTGGGTTTTTTTCACTACAAGCAAATCTTAACTGTACATGTCCTACCTTTTAATTACACAGCTCCCTGCCCTATAGGCTACATAGGGCCAACCTTAGGGGTGACTTAGATGTAATAAATGGGGAGTTTCAGGGCTAGCCAGGGGTTTTAAATGCCAAGTCTACGTGGCAGTAAAACTGCACACACAGGCTCTGCAGCTGCAAGCCTGAGGCATGCTAAAAGTGCTACTTGTGTGGGTGGCACAATCAGTGCTGCAGGCATACTAGTAGCATTTCATGCAGGCATACTAGTAGCATTTCATTTACATGCTCTGGGCACATGTAGCACACTCTATGCCAATTGTGGATAAGTCAATCAAACCATGTTTTAGGGGAGAAGAACATGCACTTTAGCACTGGTTGACAGTGGTAAAGTGCAAAGAGTCCTAAGGTCAACAAAAAGAATACAGCAAAAAGGTAAGGCAAACAGGAAAAATGTGTGGGGAAGACAACCCTAAGACTATCGAGTCTAACATCAATAAAAACAGTACTTTACTTGTGGGTGGGCCTATTATAATTGACAGAAATAGGTCAGTATGTGTAGTCAAAATAGTGTCAATGTTGTCTTCACACAGTTAATATTTTGGTATTATTCCTGTCCCAGGCAAAAGCTCAATCTATATATCTTGCCATTGGGGCAAGTGTGGGAACGTTGGATGGTAGGATGTTTGCTGGAGTTTTCTGTCACAGAAATTATATGAATTTTGGGGTTTCTTTTACCCATACTTTGTCATTTGCAGGAGATTCTGGGTAATATGGGTAATATGTGTTTGAATTTAGCAAGCCAAATTCCACTGTGTCTCTGTTTTTGGAAATATATGATGTTGGTAGCTTACTCTGGGTGTTCCCAACCCTGCACACAATTACTTTAGACATTCCCAGTGAAATCTCCTACATCAGAATATACCCTGCTGTCTAGTTTGGTGATCCATGCTCAAGCGCACGGAAAACCTACACAACCATACTACACTCAAAAGCCCTAATGGATTTTGTTTCGCCCCATTGTACCTTCACCACCCAGGCTGCTGCCCTCTGTCCTGCATGTCAGTCAATGATATGTCTACATATGCCGATTTGATGCCGACTTGTTGGTTTGATATTTGTACTGTAATGTGTAAACTGAAAAATGAAGTTTATAAAAAAAAAACCCTAATGAAACACAGATTTGGGTCAAGCCATGGAAAGTATTTGTATTTGTAAAGTAGCCGTGTATTGGGGGTAAAATGTTAACCAACAGACAATTGTGAAGTTGGGCACCCAGCTATGGACACCTTACAATGTATAGTTGTTAAAAATCACATGCTTGTGGCATGTTTCCGTGCTGCCCAGGGGTGATGCCTGCTAACAGAAGACATAGCATAAACTGAAATTTTACTTGCAGCTGCTTACCAAGTTTTCATAATGCACTACACCTAGTTTATTTTATGTAGGCAACCTGAAAACATTGGAAACTCATACATGGCAGGGACCCCCATGCTCAGTAGAGCAAGAGGACAAAGGGTCATGCAATGGCTGGCTATGTTTCTGATCAAACCCATCTTTTTGGAGGTTTTACGCCATGCATACAGTGGGTATGGTAATGAAAACAGGGGTTTCAACAGTGTTATTACCGATGCATTGCAGTGTGACTCAGTGCTTTCATATGTTCATGCATAATGCCATGCAGTACAGGTTTAAGCAACACATTAACCAAACCAAACAGTGAACTGTAAGAAAAGAAAAACCTGTGTCATGCAGTACCCAGTATAGTATGCCTGCAGTCTATCTGCAGCACGGGGTATGTGCACCATTGCTGAGTATGCAACACAGATGTATATGTGGGGGGAGTCCCCCACACTCCCAACTTACTTTAAATGTGTGGTAAAGGCATGTGTTGTAAAGGAATACACCTGGTTACAAAACGAGTGGTAAAGGCACAGCATGGTAAAAATCTAATTGTAAAGGCTGTTTCCCAGTAAATGTGTCCTGAATCCAACTACTAAATCTATTCCCTATCCCAAAGCAGGAAAGTAGCTTGCATTGATCATGCTAAGTCAGCTTGTCAGTTGCTTTTTCCACAGCCAATAGGAGCACTATTTGCAACAGCAAATGCAAAGATGTTAATGTCTTGATTAAAATTGTCCATCGTGTACCATCCACACACAAGCCCATGTTTGCCTGCAGAGAATGCACTTCGGATCAGTGGATCTTAGTAGACATTTTAGTAGCTTTATGTTGTCATGAGTGACCAGTAGAATCTGCTCTTTGAAGGAAGTTTCACTTTTTGTGGCAATACCAGAGTGTTAATTCTATTTTAGTGTTCGGTATGGATCCACCTTTCTTAACATATTTTATCTTTTCAAGGAGTTTTGTGGCAACTTTAGTATCTCAGTCTCTGTAAAATTCTGATGATAGCGCACCTTTTAAAGCTGTCTTGTTATTCTACAAAGATTAAGTAGCAACACCTATCTTCCCTAGTTTTAAAGCTGATCTCAGTGTTGAAAACACATCTCGAATTAAACATGGGCTGTAAACCAGTCAGTTTGTGGCCTGCGAATGATCAATCACTTCTGCTTGAAGTGACTCAAAATTAGGGAAGATTTAGTATAAATATTCTGCCTCTCCTTGAACGCAACCGTTTCTGCTTATTTATCAATATTCCTTGTATCTGTGACCTAACCAAAGATATTTGAGAAATAGTAATTACTGTGTGTACCGCTTGACCAGTGTATAAAGCTACTACATGCTCCTGCTTAAAGCAGTCCAAATTTGATTGGGAGGAAATTGATGTACTTAACCTGTTGACTGTTCAGACGAGTAGTGTATGTGGTAATTTGTCCCGGCGCCTAAGCATGTTTATACTATTACCAAGCACATAGCCTCTGCAGTGGCACTGTCTTTAATAACCCTAATCCGAGTGTGGCAATACATTAGTGCTGCTTCAAGACAGTCCACTCTGATGACCGCAGATCAATTTTTTTTTTAAATTGATTTAGAATCAGTTTCGCATGATTCGGGTGTTTGATCAGGATACATGGAGGTTTGAGCGCCAGATAGTAATTTCTAAAGAGTTGTATCATATCAATTCTGTAATAAAGAGTCTCTGGAAAAGAAGAGTATGTTTAAAATATCAGAGTGCAAATGTCTCTATTTTTTAACTAACCCAAAGGAGTCTACATCATTAATAGCCACCTTTCTATTCTGAATTGTCCTCTTCCAAGATGTACAACAGGTGGAGTTCACTGTGGGGTCTAGAAGTACATTAAAGTCCTCAAAGACTAAATAGGCATGACTGCATTTAGGAAGATATAAAAGAAACTCATGTATCAGTGAGGTGATGTCAATATAAGGCCCACACAAATAACCTTACAGCCCCTTGTTAGGTCGTGCCTGGGCAGTGCATGCTCTGCTTTGTGAGGCATGCTGCAGTCAGTTAGGGACTTGAAGCTCTGCTGACTCTTCCCTTCATATTTTTTATTGGTTTATGTAACTGTCCCCTGTAAACTGTGGCTGTTCATTGGTCAATAGGCTTAGTAGTCCCTCCTTAGTACCGCCTTGTCTCATTTTGTAACCTCCCTTGGCAACACCCCCTGTTACGAGTGTTGTTACTCGGTGGGCTTTAATTACAGCCTTTGAACACTATTTTCTCAAATAGCAATAGGCCTGACTTTTGCTATTGGCATTGTAAATTACAATGCCTTTTATCTTTTATTTATATGTTTCAAACACAACACATAAACAAGCATTTACAATGCAATAGGTCTCGCAGCATTAAAGTTTGAGTTACTGGCATTGTAAATGACAATGCTTTGCATTATTTTTTTTATTATTTGCAATTGGTATATAAACATTGTTTTGAATGGTTAGCTGTTGCTTACCCATTTTATCAGCAAAAATCATCATGTTGCCTCTGAGAGCTGACCAACTCCTTGGAAGGGAGGGGTGTCAAGCAGAAGCAGATTTGTTACTGTTTCTCCATCGCTCTGTACATTTACCAAATTAAGTCTGCCTGAAAAAGCCATATTGTCGATTTTAGAAGGAAAGTACAATTTTTTTCTCCACATCAGTAGTCCAAATGCAAAATCCATCATATCGTAGGTGGTAAATACATTGTCAGTACACAGTCCGCAGGTGTGCTCAATCCTCAGAGGAAGAGAAAAGTTTAGATTAAACCAATGTTAGATCGTGTGACAACAATAGGGTCTGACGTCCGGACAGGTGCCATTAGGTGCTAAATTGAAAGAGAACGACAGGAGGAGGGGCGGGAAACGGCAAGAGGCGCTTCCACGGAATCTTAATGCACTGCTTCAACGTCAGGTCTGACACAGCTTACGTAGATATTTATAACATACAGACTAGGTTTTATACAATACTTCTGTGTGGGTCATTTTTTTTACATTAAATTAATGTTAATTATTTAAGGGCAATTTTCACGAGTTGGTTTACAAAATAAACACAGGCTACACATACAATATATACAAGCATGGCGTTCTAAGTTTAAAGGACTGAAATGACATGGCTTGTTCTACCTGTAACCTATGTACAAGCAATAACATACTTCTAAAGAGAACACAAGCCCTTCGACTCCTATCTTTACTTGAATAATACTTAGAAACATTTCCGTGTGACTTGTGTTTTTAAATGCAGGTTAGTGTTTAGCCATTGAACTATAACTCTAAAAAATATTTGAAAATGTGCAAAAAATACAAACTATGTGTACAAAACATTAAGAACAAGCGAAAGCGTGCCCAGCAGGACTATGACCTACTACGACGTCTTCAGCAGGTGCTGCTGGTGGGGCTTGGGTCCTATTAGAACACTGAACTTCTTCAGCTTAGATCTGTGTTACTTTAAGGCCGGAAATCATAAATGCCTCTGTGAATCTGGCGTTGTGCTCCAGACCACTTTGAAGGGTGTTGACGAGAAGCCAGCCTAGCACCACCAGACAATGAGTCCACACAAGTGAGAGATGTCAGTGAATATATTAAAGATTATATTAAAGATTATAACACACTGTGCATGGCATCGGTCTGCCTTCTTCTCTACATATGCCACGGTTTTGGGCCAATGAAAGCACCATTGTGGGTTTGGGCCTGTTGGTATCGTAGAGGGAGCTTGGCTATGATGAATATGCGTGACTGGAGGAAAAAAAGAGGCAGGGCTAGGCCTGTCCCGCGCTTGACGGGCCTTCCTGCTCCCGTTATTAATGGCCTGGATGTGAATGCTCCTGCCGTGACCTCCACACACAGTTATCCTTGGAGTGATGGCTCGATAAGAGGAAATGGTTTGGCGCTTGGTGGGGAAAGTGACTGAGATGGATGAAGGACTCCCCAGCGCTACTTAATCCATTCCAGACAAAGCTCTGGAGACAGCGACTTAACAGAGCGTGAAAGAGAAAACAAACACTGGGCGGTACCTGCAGGAACACTATTGATTACCCCCTGGGCCGGGCACTTCTTACTCTGACTGAGGCGGGCTTCAAGCAGGCACCAGTCTCTGTCTGCGTTGTCTGTTGTATCCGCCAATGCAGGGTTGTCTGCTACTTTCTATTACTAGTGCACAGTCTTAAACGTGACAGAATGCCATTTAGTGAGCACACTGATAGAGCGTTCATCTGGGCCAACTCAGTTTCGTCTAGAACATGGGTACTCACAAACTTTCTCTCGGGGGCCAAATTTACAGTGTGGTTTGTGTCCGAGGGCCGCACCGGTGGGGGCGGGGTCAGTGGGGGAGAGGGCGGGGCTAGAGCAACAAAAAAACTGTGACCATTAGGTTGAACACAGGTCCCTGCAGAGGACGCCTTCGTCCACTGAGCTACCAGACCCGGTATATGTGTGTGTGTGTATATATAATATGCCTCCCTCCCTCCATCCCCCTCTCTCTCCCTCTCTCTGTCCCGGTCTCCCGCTCTCTCACTCACTCTGACTGTCTCACTCCCTCTCTCCTTCCTTCTCCCTCCCTCTCCTTCCCTCTCCCTTCCCTCTCCTTTCCTCTTCTTCCCTCCCTCACCCTCACTCCCCTTCCCTCACCCTCACTCCCCTTCCCTCACTCCCTCCCTCACTCCCCTTCCCTCACTCACTCACTCCCTTCCCTCACTCCCCTCACCCTCACTCCCCTTCTACCTCACTCCCCTTCCCCCTCTCCCTTCCTCACTCCCCTTCCCTCACTCCCCTTCCCTCACTCCCACCCCTTCCCTCACTCCCTCCCTCACTCCCCTTCCCTCACTTCCTCACTCCCCTTCCCTCACTCCCCTTCCGCCACTACTCCCCTTCCCTCACTCTCCCTCCCCTTCCCTCACTCCCTCCCTCACTCCCCTTCCCTCACTCACTCACTCCCTTCCCTCACTCCCCTCACCCTCACTCCCCTTCTACCTCTCCCTTTCTCCCTCCCCTTCCCTTTCTCCCTCCCCTTCCCTCACTCCCTCACTCCCCTTCCCTCACTCCCCTTCCGTCACTACTCCCCTTCCCTCACTCCCCTTCCCTCACTCCCCTTCCCTCACTCCCCTTCCCTCACTCCCCTTCCCTCACTCACCCCCTCCCTCACTCACCCCCTCCCTCACTCACCCCCTCCCTCACTCCCCTTCCCTCACTCCCCTTCCCTCACTCCCTTTCCCTCACTCCCTTTCCCTCACTCCCTTTCCCTCACCCCCTTCCCTCACTCCCCTTTCCTCACTCCCCTTCCCTCACTCCCTCCCTCACCCCCTCCCTCCCTCACTCCCTTTCCCTCACTCCCCTTCCCTCCCTCCCCTTCCCTCACTCCCTCCCTCCCTCCCCTTCCCTCACTCCCTCCCTCCCTCCCTCCCCTTCCCTCACTCCCTCACCCCCTCACTCCCCTTCCCTCACTCCCTCCCTCACTCCCTCCCTCACTCCCTCCCCTTCCCCCTCTCTCAATCCCTCCCTCACCCCCTCCCTCCCTCACTCCCTTTCCCTCACTCCCTTTCCCTCACTCCCCTTCCCTCACTCCCCTTCCCTCACTCCCCTTCCCTCACTCCCTCCCTCACTCCCCTTCCCTCACTCCTCTTCCCTCACTCCTCTTCCCTCACTCCCCTTCCCTCACTCCCTCCCTCACTCCCCTTCCCTCACTTTTCCCCTTCACTCACTCTCTCCCTCACTCTCATTCCCTCACTTCCTTTCCCTCACTCCCCTTCCCTCACTCCCCTTCCCTCACTCCCTCCCTCACCCCTCACTCCCCTTCCCTCACTCCGTCTCCCTTCGTTGCCCTCCATCGCCCTCCTCCCTCTGTCTGTCTCCCTTTCTCTGTTTCCATGTCTCGGTCTTCCTTTTCCTCCCTCTCCCTCTGTGTCTGTCCCTCTACCTCCCCCTGTCATCTCCCCCTGCCTGTGTCTCACCGGGCTGAGACAGCTTCCCCAGCCAGCTTCCCCAGCGCGCACAGACACACAGCCCCACCCGAGCACTTCACAGATCTTTAAAAAGACCATTTGCATGTGAATGGGGCTTTGCTGTATTTCTCCTCCTCTTAGCGCCCCTGCAGCTCCACTCTGGCGATGCTGGATTGAATAGCCCGGCCCCACAGAGCAGCAGAGTCTCTCTGACTCCGAGTGTCTCTGCAACCGGCAGTGTTTGCAGACACTCTTTGAAAATGTTTTTTTTTTTAAACGGGTACGATGTCTCATGGTCCGCGGGCTGCCACAGAAGGCTTGCCAGGCCGCTGCCGGCCCGCGGGCCCTACTATGAGTACCCGTGGTCTACAAGGTGATAAAAGGTATCTCGATTAATACCAAACTTAATAAAACCGTACCTGCCAGCATTTAGGAGAACATGCCCTCTGCTTAAATGGAAGGCGAGGTGCCTCTCACTGAAAAGAAACGTCTCTTGTGAAACATGCACCAGAGGAGCCTTGACGCGTGGTGTGCGGCGCTGGAAGAGTTTGCCAACACTGCCCGAAAGTACAGCACATTCAAACAGAAAACAAGCTGAAAGAGACGACGTGATCGTGCGAACGTGCACATTGGCTGTCCAGATGCAAGCTGAAAGACAAGCCGTGCGCGTGCCCATGTGCTGTCCGGGGCCAAGCTGATACAGCACACACACATACAAACCGCCCGTGCAACGCACTTACGTACCACACACAGGCACGTGCAATCGCACGCAAAAGAACGCACATTCATGCACAGACGCACCTCCCGCTTCCCCGGAGATCTGCCGCAGCTGAGGAAGGAGACCCACAGGCATGGGAGAAAATACTCAAGTCCCGGGTCCCAGGAGAGGGCCCGCGTGAAGTCCAGTGAATAGCAGGGGCTCATGGGAGAGCCCCGCGTCGTGCTGGGTTGGAGGAGGTGGAGTACCGCGCAGAAGCACCGGGTGATTTTGCACGTTTCCGGGGAGTGGGGGGGGGGGCTGGCTTGGGCGGCGGGCGGGGGGGTGGCTGGCTTGGGCGGCGGGTGGGGCTGGCTTGGTCGGAGGCGGGCCGACGGGCTGGCTTGGTCGGGGGGGGTTACTGGCTCGGTTGCGGCCGGGGAGGCGGTCTTAGTGGCGCGAGGAAAATGCCATTGTGCTGGAGGCTTGCAAGGGAGATGGGCACAGCGCGTGCCTGCACGTGGTGAGCTACCATTAGATCAATTGTAAGTTGAATCAGTTATTTCGGGCAGGTCAGCCTTGCCCATATTGCTAACAAGGCGATATGATGAGCCCACCTTATATCCTATAGATATGTTGCAAGCTTTTTCCTTACTGTCTCCAAATACAGTGGGGCTATAACATATCCCCTGATTGTATAGTTAAAGGTACCTTCCTTGGTATGGCAGTGTATATAGATAATATACTCTATGAGTCAGTCCCTTGTTGAACAATTTTCCTGTCTGGAAAATACCTTGTGTAAAATCTTAATCTGTACAAGCTTTTCCATGGCCACTTTCCGAAGGGAGTCTCTCATTCTCTGTTCTCGATCGTACCTGGGCAGACCACTAGGTTTGGGATGGATTGTTCCCATGAGACACAGGGTCAAGGCTGATTTGCATATGGCCATGTCTGAACTGGGGTGGTGTGGTGAGCAAAATAACGATGGATTAAACTCAGATCTGTGACTGGGGGTGAATGTTTTGCCAATGTGCAACATTCCGTCCATCATCTTGTGTGTTTTGCTGTTTGCCCTAGGTGGGAAGGGTATGCCCAGACGTGGGACTCAATCTCACTACGCCACTGGAGTCAAGCTATCCTGACTGATGACGGCTGAAAGCCAGAAACTGCTCCTAGGATGCTTGATTCCGGTCCGGGGAAGACATGGCTATGCAGTTCGGGCTGGACTGTTCCCATGAGGCACAGGGTCAAGGCTGATTTGCATATGGCCATGTCTGAACTGGGGTGGCGTGGTGAGCATAATAGCAATGGATTAAACCCAGATCTGTGACTGGGGGTGAATGTTTTGCCAATGTGCAACATTCCGTTCATCATCTTGTGTGTTTTGCAGACCACCCAGTGTATCATCCAACTATGTAGGGAGGTAGGCAAATGAGTCCAAACACCAGTTTCCTCTTTGGCCCAGACTTTCACCCACCACAAGTATCTGAGACATGAAAAAGTCTTTAGACGTTTGCTTAACAACGTGTTCAATATTTTACTTTATTCTCCTCAATTAAAAAAAAAACTTTTCACACAGTTCTTTTAGTAATCTGTCATCTGAATTCCCTATCCAATCACAGTTTCAGAAAAGATCATATCAATGTGTCATGGCCAATCTGTGTTTGGAAAATCACAGTTCCAATCTAAAATAGCAATAACCACAATAATTATTTGTTTTATGACATGGGAAGCAGTTCATTTACCTTTCAGTTTTCAATCCATGACAAACTCAATTGTTCCATTTGAAGGTTTCAGGTTTCTACATCATGTCCCTTTTAACAGTTTTTGCTGCCTTAGCAATGTTTACATCGTCAGAATCTGATTTGTCAAAGGCAAATACTATTGCGAATCCTATGTCATTTTTGAAAGCTATCAGGAGATCTCTTGCTTAATTGTATGCCTTCCAACCTCTTGTATTTTTGAGAATTCTCTCTTTTAGTTGTGTCGAGTTAACTTTGACTGCAGTGGAATCGAGCTTCCTTACTCTCTTTTTGTAAAGGTTTACTAATCAAATAAAAAAAGAAGAGGAAGGTAAGGTTCTACTGTGGACTCGACCTCCTTTCTTATATAAGTAACCAAAAAAGAGTCCACCTGTACGCAAAGACAAATTAGCTATCTTGCCAGGGATAGTATTTAAGTATTTTAGTATTTATAGTATTTAAGAAGAGCGATATGTTTTCTTAAAATAACCTTCACTCACCAAAATGTCACTTGGTGGCATGCTTCATCCTCTGGTTCTTCCCGCCCGCTGCGGGACGGGGCCTGCTGCGACCAATGGGGGAGCTCTTTGTAGGGTGTGGACTAAAAAATGATTAGTGATAGGGTCATACTTGTGAGTTTAAAACATATCTGGCTACGTGAAAATAGCTTTTATTGACTCCTTTAGCTGATATTATTAAAAAGGGGGAGAGAGGAGAAACACACTGTGATGGGTGTGTGTCTCCTGGTCTACATGTTTCAAGCCTACCCCTAAGGCTTTTCTTCAGGACCAAATTGAATAATCCCAAAATCCACACCTAGAACAAAACCTTATTGGTCTTCTTAATTATTATTGCAGCTATGTCTTAAATGCATATTGGCTATGACAGTGCTTGTTTTAACACGCCTTGCATCTGTTGATGGACACACTTGTATTTTCCACAACTTTAAGACTCTCCTAGCGGTCTTCTATGTTCTTGAATGTATTACATGAGCAAGAACATTTAAAGTACACCTAACAAAGCACAGATCTGCCTTTCAGACCGCTATCAAAAGGCTTCCAGCAGCACTCCGTGTGAAAGAATAGGCCAAAAACGTATTTATGTTGGCCAGCAGAGGACTCCCAGATCAGTTACCAGTTAACATTCAACAATGCATACAAATCAATCCTGTCCCTATATATTTAGAGATGGCTTTGCCCCAACAGATCCCGTTAGACAGATGTTCTGGCACTTTCATGCAGGCGTGGCCCCAAGCCACACTCAACACACATCACTTTCCTCACTCGAACATACATCTTGGTACCCACCTGATCACAAGCATAACTAGACCACAACCACACAACATTGCATCAAAGTTGTATAATTAACAAACCATGATGTCTCTCAAGAAAACAGCCTTCTCAGGTGAGGTAGTGCACCGGTGTGGATGAATTGATTAGCACTGTACTGTGGCACATGCGCCCATAGACATAATGCACTACAACAATCCCAAACAGGTTTGGACATATCCTATTTTTTCCTTTCAAATAATATGAATCATGACTAAACAGTACATTGGACAGACTGGTTTTCATTGATCAAATTGAGTGATGCCAGCCCACCATGATCCCTGTCAATAAGAAATCCTGGTAAAGTACAGAAAGGCCAGAGTTGCTGGGCAATAAATAGTGGTAAAGTAGACAATCTTTTAAAATCCTTCTTGGACCTCTGAAGTCTCGCTGTAATCCCTTTTAGATGAATCTGTTAATAGTTACAACCTTTCTAAGAGGACCCTCCTGAGATACTGCCTTTGTGCATAAACTGTGAATGTATATGAAATGTATAGAAATATGCCAAATCATTTGGTCACATTGGTATATTCTAAATACAGAGAGAGAAAAGGATCAATAAATACCGGGACCCATGTTTGCCCACTGGAGGAACAAGAACTTGAGGGATCATATAGTATAGTCCAGAATGACAGCACAGAGGTTTCATAAAAAAAACATCAATGGCAGCAGTCCCATAATTGGCATCTTTAAGTGCCTATCGTGCAAAGCATGTGACACTGCTTTGGAAACAGCAACATTTAGCTTCAATAGATACGATCTTAGCTTAACCCGTTGACAGCGGCGCGGGAAAAATAATGAGTGGGCAGAGTTCGGACGACCCCCGGCTGTCCTCCGCACACGCCCACTTTGACGTCGGACGGCAGGGGACCTTCCACATGGAAAGGGTTAACAACCTTCACTAATTCAAAACCTGAAATGTGATACATCTTCTTATTTGCCCTTGCCACGTGGACTATGTTGGTTAAACCTCACAGTCATTTTCAACCAAACTTACTGACCATAGGTCAGTTATATGCACCAAGAAACCTACAGCACCTCTGGTGAAACACTTTTTAGATCTTGACCATAAAGTAGAAGACATAAGATGGATAATCTTGAAGAAAGTAAAATCAAAATCAGGCATTAGTACTGATGACATCTGGAAATGTATACCCGTTTTTTGGATTTTTTCTCTCCATACATCCACGCAAGGTCTGAATAAGGATATCCCTTGGGATCAGGCTATACGGTTCAACAGTTGATTCTTCCCTGTCAAATCAGGCTGCTCCCCAGATCACTGTCCATTTTGCCCGCAGAAAAAAGCAGCGGTAGACCATTTCTGTTTTTCCTCAGCTATTCACTCCTGTGTAAGAAATGTATCATTGCAGTTTGTAGGCTGGAAGAGATAAGGCACCACTGGGAGGGTTTAAGAATTATAAAAAGGGATCCACAGATGTCGATATTCTTCACAGTGGCACTTTTCCTACAGTGAGCATGGAACATTGGATCGAAAAGGTTGCCTTCGAGGAACCCCTAAATCCTTATGAACATCCAACCCCTAAAGTGTATGCATGTATTTATTTCAAATTCCTGTGCACAACTGGGATGTGGTGGTTGATTGAGTAGACTTTAACATTTAGGAATCACAGAATAATCTATCCTCTTCAGGAGATTAAAATTCATAAGACAAATTTGTACCTTTACAATTAATCATCCAAAAATGTGCTGCCTTAAGCCCTGTATGCATAATGTTGGTACAATGATTTCCAAATTCTGATATTTACTGCCCTTCCACAAGCTAGTAATGACTTTATTATGTTTTACTTTTTGTAACAAGCTTATACCGATAGATATATTAGGGTCAATTTTATCTACTGCTGGACTGGGGAACCTTTTTAGCCCACTATTAGGTCTTTTTAGAGGTTTGTACTGCTATTGGTTTTTCTTGTCCAATTAGGAAGAAGGATTGAAACTTAATACTTGATCATTGTTCTTGTGTTTTGTAACATACGCATTGTATTATGTATTTTAACTTATCCTTATTATGAAAATATGTATTCTATTAGACATTTTAACTTTTTTTTATCATGTACCGTACTGTATTGCAAGTTGCACTTTTATGGTCATTCGGCTGAAATAAAGTCCATTGATTGATTGATTGACTCTTCCCTGTCTTATTCTGATATTCAATCTAGATGTGATATTACCTCCTGTTTCTGTGTTCAACATTTACATACAAGACCCCACAACTAATTTTAATACCTCTGTGATCCCCTTTTTTAGTTAAGATTTCCATCAATTTCTTCTATACAGTTAGTCTATTTTCACCCATCACTCTACCTTGCTCTAGATCGTCCTCTTATTTAGAGATGCCTTCTGCAGCACTACTTTTCCTGATATCATCTTTGCTCGACATCTTCCCTCTGTTTTATTGCCTTGATATTGTTGAACACACCTTTCAGTTCGTTCTGTCAGGTCCTGAAATATTGACCTTATGCCACTACATTGAAGTTCCTTGAACATCAATCAATCAGGACACATATATATTAACACTCCAGCTTATACGTCAAAGCTGCCACCCTTACCCATCCTTCAACACCATGTTTATGCTACCCATATGAGGCTTTGGACCGGCGTTGCTTTCCTAGAAACAGCATTTCATCAATTACTGTAATGTACAAAAGTGTTCTGTAATGGTTATCTTCCATGTTTTGGAACTCTGTAGTTTCAAATACTTAGATTTTAAATTAGCTTATGATTGGCAGGATTTGTCATTTATTGGTTTGCACCAACCCTGTATAGTTTGCTATATATCCCAGTGCTAGTGTGTTCTCCTAGCCCTGTCATGACCTTCTATAACCTTTGGGTCACTGGCCATGAGCTTTAACCACATCTTGGGTTATTCATTTTGTTTGTAGGTTTTTCCAGTTTTATTATTTTTTGCCAACAAATAAATGTATTTATATAATATTTCCATATTCCGTTCCAAGATGGCACCTGTTTATTCCTTATGTAAACCTCGCCGCACGCTGTGTTATGTTCTGTAACCCTACCTAGTTCTTTTCCTGTGACAGGATCCCTTTACTTCCACGCTTGCCTTGCATACAGCGGGAACTCGTCCCTCACGAGTGTTGATATTCTCCGGCGGCGGCTCCTTATTTTGCATCCATTTCCCACGGCCTTCATCGAGAGACCAATATACCAAGCAAGATGTGATATACAAATCCTATTGAGGCATAGGTGCAGAAGACATATTTTCATTTTATGGACACATACGTTGTCTCGGTTTGTCGCTCATAGCCTGTTTTTCTTTTTTTCTAAATGTACAGTATTTCGACTAACTTTAGGGAAATCTAATGCTAAGCCGGACACTCGCTAATTTTATCACATTAGGGTGAGCGCTTTTTTTCTTTTTTTCATTCATAGTCTTCTGTATTAAGTATTTGTCTCATTCACATTCTATAGATTATTCTTGAACATAAGCATCAATAGACAGGCTCTGATTATTATATTGAAGATGTACAGCCCTTTCTAGCCTCACCAGCTTTAGTGGTAAGCACTCCTCTACATGTTAGGATGTTCATGTCTCTAATCCAACTATTATTTTGCGTAATTTTTTCTCAATTTTTCATTTTTTTAACACCTGACACATAAGGAGTAAAAAAAGTGTTCTTTTCATCGCCCGGACTGAGAATATGAAACACCACCAGGTATATAATAGGATAGACCCAGATCATTTTTTAGATCATATTTATATACACCATGGTGATAGACTCCGTACTGGAAACTGCACGACTATCACTTTTTAGGTCTTGCCTAGCGACTTAGCGCAAGCGCTGCACACCTTGGCGAGACCTATAGTCGTCTGTTTTGATAGCAAAGTGGGACAGGAGATGGCATGCGCACGGACAGGAGATGTGCACTCTGTACGCGTGCACATCTCCTGTCCCCGCAAAGGGCCGGCGTTTGAAGCAGTGCGTGCATGGTGCGCTTTCATTTTCACTCCCTCCCCCGTGTTCTGCAGGTGAGGCGCGCCTATGCCATTAAGTGAGGAAAGGCCTGTACTCTCTCTTTGAAGAGGCCGCAAGGCAGAGGGAGCAATGAAGTGCGCTGTTTCCCGTCCACACCCTTCACACCCAGAGACAGCCTGACTGAGGGAAGCCTGCTGTCACCCGTTGTGTTATTGCAAAACGCACTTCATGATGGAGATATAGTTTTCTGAATGCAGATGGGGGGAGGGGGCGGCTCGGCAGAACAAAGATGAAGAGTAGTGAATCCCATGCCCCTTCATCATCTTTTGGTTCATGGCCAGTGCGACACAAGCTCCGAAGAGCACCACGATGGCGTGGGGAGTTGTCCTGTCTCCATGCTCCCCGGCCTGTCATCACTTCTGCGCGTCAACCGACCAGAGGTTATTTCGATTGTTTCGCTGGGGGTGTTTTCTATGCTTTCTGCAGCTTTTAGAAGAAAAACAAAGTTATGTTTTTGTGAGTAAAATAACAAAACCAAAAATATCTACATGTGCAGTTAAACTACTCTTCGTGAATAGTTAAGACAGATGTGGCCATCTGTGTGGATCAAAGGGATGGTACTATTTGAGGGGAATTGAGAAAGAATGCAAGGGGGTTGAGGACTACAGCTTTATTTTTAAAATAAATAAAGGCCCAACGTTTTTAAGGAGGCCATCCCAACTCTCCACTGCTGAATACAGAGATGTCCGAAAAACAGGGCTTCCTTATCATGCTTCTTTCTTCCAGGACTCTACACTTCCTGTCACTATACCTCAGTCTTGTAGGTTCTTTTTAGGTCTCGCCTAGGAGACAGCACTAGCTGTCTGGTTGCAAAAGACCTATTGTGCTTTGCCCCTGCCTCTGTGTAGCTCTCTCCTTTGTGTGCTACTTTTCACCTCTTCCCCCCTCCAATCGGATAGTTTTTTGTTTTATTTCCCCATAACCAGCCCCTCCGTTGCACCTCTGCCATATTGGCTCATCAAAAAAGAACAATTTTGCACTACTTCTGTTAAATTGTTTATTTAAATTTCCATCTCAGATTGGTAACTAAAAATGGCACCTGCTCATTATGTGGTCACATGCTTGTGTGGTGATATGTGCCTGCAAAAGGAAGCAGATGGTAGCTGCCACGCATTGCACCTTTTTTTATCCCTGTGGCCATGCTGCAGAGCATCGCCAAGGAATACTTTTTGTCAATGCTGGACAGCAACACCAAGAGGCATTGGTAAAGCCAATAGGCCTGAAAGTGATCAGCCAAGCAGCAAATTGTTGCCTGCCGTGTTAATGCGAGCTTCCTTTTTTTTTTTTTTTGTGTCCTCATTTGCCACCTAATCGAACCAGGGGCATTCCTCCGCGGGACCCAGTAGCCTTTTTAAGGTACCGTCAATTTTCCCTGGAAGGCGGTCTGGTGTCAAAGCTGAGAAATAGAGCCCCACACGATCTAGCTCCAATACACACCCAATATGGGCTGATCGTCCAATTTAGCTATGGCATGGGGCGCCTCCCGTTGGACATGGAGACAGAGGCTTAATCATCGGACCCGGGGAGAAGAAAAAAAAAAAACCCCGGAGTCCCAACTGTTCCGACTCCACTCAATCAAGAAATTCCAAAATCTCACTGTACGGGGACTACTTGTTCTGGCCAAATCTGCTTTTGATGTGATGTAAAGTGAAGACAACCACTCTGCATGAGTTGGTGGGTTGATGTTAACCCAATTTTTGCATATTTGTCTTCTAGCTAATAATATGGCGTAGTATAGGAACTCTCTTTCCAATCCTTTGATATTATCACTTAGTCCAAATATTACCAAGGACCAAGAGAGGGGGATAGAGGTTTTAAGGATTGAATCGAGCGATGTCTTTACTTCCTGCCAGAAATTAGTATCATTCGGGCATTCCCAGAACATATGTAGATCTGAGGCAGCTGGCAGGGAACATTTACTGCAGCATTTCCCCGGTTGAAACTTGGAAAGCCTTTTGGGGGAATAGTACGCCCGATGTAATGTAAACAATTGATTACGCCTCAGCCAGGCTGGTTTTATGATCTTATAAAGAAGCGTAAAGGACTCAATCCATTTCCCTTCTGCCTGGGGTTCACCCTCTCCACCCCATAGCTTTGTCGGAAGATTAAGCTCATCCTCTCTTTCTTCCAAGATGCTCCAATAATGTGCAGCAACCTCCTTTCCCTTGTATGATTTTTCCATTAGATTCTTCTCTAATAAACTGTCTCCTCCGAATTTGTTTTTTTTAGTTGTTTGAGAACGAAGCCAGCTTGAAAGCTGACTATAGACAAACCAAGATAATGGTGAGGTTGCCTTGTCTGAAAATATTTCCCAATCAATAAGAGAGCCATCTTCTACTAGTTCTCCCCATCTTGTAATTCCTGCTTCTTGTAGGACTGTTTTTATTGACTGTGTGGAATTCGATGAAAGCCCAGGAAAGTCCCATATCGGTGCATAGTCAGAAAAATATGCAATCCCCGCCTTCGATTTAATTTGAGACCATTCTTTTATGGGGCCGTATAATGTCTTCAGTCTGACTTATTTAAAAAACCTCTGATGCCCGAATTTAAATAGAAATCCGTCCAATGGAAGGTCTGAACCCAATAGCATAGCTTTGAACATGTAACCGTTAGCGTTGTCTAGTGGGGACTTTAATAGCATCCTGGAGTGGGTCAGGTGAAAGGCCCACGCATAGTATTCCAGGTCTGGCAGAGCAATAATGCGAGCTTCCTGTATCATGGGACAGCACCAGTGCAGGCTTATTTTATAGGGCACATTTCAGTTGCACTTCCAGCTTCTTTTACAGAGGCACATTGCAGCTGCATTGCAAGCATCATTCAATATCATGTGACGGCGTCAGAGAAACATTTATTCTCATTCGCAAAATGGTAGCACGAGTGCAAACTTATTTCACAGTGGCACATGGGAAGGACATGTGCATGTTTCCTTCAGTGTCACGTGAGCAGCACTAGTGCAAGCATCTATCATATTGTCAGATGGCCATCGCAAACCCGATCCAAAAGTATTGGAGCGCTTTACATGAGCACCAGTTACGTTACACAAGGACATATTCATGTTTTTTGTGGGCACAGGATTAAGTGATTTGCCCAGAATCACAGGATGTGGACGCGACCCCGAGGCTCAAGCCTTAGTTTCCCAGTTGCAAAGTCGGCAATCTAGCCGTGAGACCGCATCCTCTGACCACTCTGCCTTCACTGTGGCACATGGGCAGCACCAGTGCAAGCTTCTCACTATCGGACATGGGCAGCACCAGTGCGTGGATTATTTCACTATATAAAATGGACAGTCAGTACAAGTGTGCTTCACAATGGCGCACGGAGGACCAGCTTATGTAACTGTGCCACGTGGACAGCACAGAAGCAAAATCAATCGTAGAGGCGCCCCCAATTTGGGGGAAAAGTACATATGGTCAAGGCACAAGTCCTAAAAAAAGAATGGGGGGGACTAACCTAGCTAGGCAGTATGCAAGAGAGATCACGGAGCATGACATCACGGCGCATGATATCACACATGGCATCACAGGAATTGACATCATAGAAAGTGGTATCACAAGCCATGACTTTACAGGAAGTGGCATCAGATCTAAAGCCCTCACATATATGTTTAGCAGGTCTATCGTGTACGTTTGAGCACGTTGCGAGAATAACAGCACAGTGAGCTAAGAAAGATGATCTGTGATTTCTACACCTTGCAATCCCCCAGTTTTATGGACTACATCCTTTACATTCATTTACAAACATATAATTTATTGTACATGTAATGTGCACGTGTTGATATAAAGCGCTCTGACACCCTGCATTGGAATGAGTACTGCTGTACAAGAAAAAATAGTGGTACTTAAATTATTTCAACGCCTCCTTAGGTGAAGTAAGCTCGCTATAAATGAAATTTGCTTGGTGTAAATACTGGGAAAGACCAACATATCCGATATTCTTACAGTGCAGGCATATCTCCTAAAAAGGGACTGAAGAAAGTGAAAAGCTGCCTCTCTTAAGTATGTGTGAAGTGCTAACAAGGTGTGAGCCTTTGTTTTCCCTCCGCTACATTTACATCAGGTGTGAGGCTCCTGACTGCTCCCAGCCAAGAAACTCGAACAAAAGGAGGCCTGATGACCCCTCAAATTCGGCCTTTGTTATGGGCCCAGCAGGAGGCCTAAATAAGAAAGCCCCGTCCCCGCCTGCACGTTGTTGCTTGTTGCAGATGGAAAGCAGACAATGTGCAGGCACTTCTAAAAGTGTCCCAGTATTTGGAAATTACACCGGGACGAGTTCAGCACAATTTTCAGTGGGGCCCAACTTCTTGGCACGGTGGGCGGCGTTCACCCTGTGATAAAAGTGGATGGACACCATCCCCCCACGTGTACCCCCGACTCATGCCCTGCATATAGTGGTAACTCATGGCCTGAGCCGGGAGTGTGAAGTGAGTCGCCGTGACACTTGATTGAGATCGTGGAGGGATTGGCTGGCAGGGACACCCAAAGTACTGGATCAGTGGTCATTTCAGGAGTGCGATGGCCCCACCAATAACACAAGCATTGAAAAAGCAATAGGCCTAGTCTTTTATTAAGTTAAAGCCATTTGCTTTGCTTTACAATACTATTAGCAAAGCAAATGGCTTTAACTTAATCAAAGGCGAGACCTATTGCATTTTCAATGCTTGTTAATATGAGCATACAGTACATCATTGCACATTGTGCATGTTTATACATGGGTGTTCTGTTTAACAACATTTCGGCATGGTGTGATCTTTCGCCCACAGGACTGCTTGCCACCTAGTTCACTGGGCAATATTCTTGATTAAACACTATCTGGCAGGGTTTGGCGGTTGTCCTGTGTACAAACCGGTTTTAACTATTCCCTCAACTTTTCATTCTCATTAGGTTAGATATTTATAGGTGTATAGGCACCTACTAGAATTAAAGATTGTTTTATTATTTACAGATTTTATTCTGATTTATTCATTCTGTGGCTTCCTGAAGAAGGTGACCAAAAACACGCATAGAAAAACATCTACGTTGGTTAGGCCACAAATGTGCTCAGGTCGTCATTGTACCAGAAAAGCAATTTTTGTTTAGCATATGATTATAATTTATTTCCCCTTTATTATTTTATGAGAGAAGTGCAAAGTGTATGAATGTATGAGTATGTATGAGTATTTCATATGAATGAATTGCATTTATGCTATCCTGTCAGGTGGTGCGAGGTCTCTTTCAGCAGTGGGGAGAGGCTTGATCAGATCTGTTCGCCACCTCACAAAACAGGCAATGTTAGCGGGTTTGCGTGCTGGACTTTACAAGGCAAACAAAACAGGTGATGGACCGAATGTGGATCAATGTCACACACTCACCCCAGTCCGAAGATCTGGGCCCAAATCCATCGTTTTTTTGCACTCCACACCACCCTGGGTTAGACAATGGCGATATGCAAATCAGCTCTGACCCTGTGCCCCATGGAAACAGTCCAGTCCGAACTACAAAAGCCATGTCCTTCCCAGAACGGAATCAAGCATCCGAGGACCGGACCGGTTTCGAGGTAACACCTCTCATCAGCCCGGCTAGCTTGACTCCAGTGGTGTGGAGTGCCTGGGACCCACGTCTGGGCATCCCCAGCGCACTTAGGGCAGAATATGCAAACAAAACAGGTGATGGACCGAATGTGGATCAATGTCACACACTCACCCCAGTCCGAAGATCTGGGCCCAAATCCATCGTTTTTTTGCACTCCACACCACCCTGGGTTAGACAATGGCGATATGCAAATCAGCTCTGACCCTGTGCCCCATGGGAACAGTCCAGTCCGAACTACAAAAGCCATGTCCTTCCCAGAACGGAATCAAGCATCCGAGGACCGGACCGGTTTCGAGGTAACACCTCTCATCAGCCCGGCTAGTTTGACTCCAGTGGTGTGGAGTGCCTGGGACCCACGTCTGGGCATCCCCAGCGCACTTAGGGCAGAATATGCAAACAAAACAGGTGATGGACCGAATGTGGATCAATGTCACACACTCACCCCAGTCCGAAGATCTGGGCCCAAATCCATCGTTTTTTTGCACTCCACACCACCCTGGGTTAGACAATGGCGATATGCAAATCAGCTCTGACCCTGTGCCCCATGGGAACAGTCCAGTCCGAACTACAAAAGCCATGTCCTTCCCAGAACGGAATCAAGCATCCGAGGACCGGACCGGTTTCGAGGTAACACCTCATCAGCCCGGCTAGCTTGACTCCAGTGGTGTGGAGTGCCTGGGACCCACGTCTGGGCATCCCCAGCGCACTTAGGGCGGAATATGCAAACAAAACAGGTGATGGACCGAATGTGGATCAATGTCACACACTCACCCCAGTCCGAAGATCTGGGCCCAAATCCATCGTTTTTTTGCACTCCACACCACCCTGGGTTAGACAATGGCGATATGCAAATCAGCTCTGACCCTGTTGCCCCATGGGAACAGTCCAGTCCGAACTACAAAAGCCATGTCCTTCCCAGAACGGAATCAAGCATCCGAGGACCGGACCGGTTTCGAGGTAACACCTCTCATCAGCCCGGCTAGCTTGACTCCAGTGGTGTGGAGTGCCTGGGACCCACGTCTGGGCATCCCCAGCGCACTTAGGGCGGAATATGCAAACAAAACAGGTGATGGACCGAATGTGGATCAATGTCACACACTCACCCCAGTCCGAAGATCTGGGCCCAAATCCATCGTTTTTTTGCACTCCACACCACCCTGGGTTAGACAATGGCGATATGCAAATCAGCTCTGACCCTGTGCCCCATGGGAACAGTCCAGTCCGAACTACAAAAGCCATGTCCTTCCCAGAATGGAATCAAGCATCCGAGGACCGGACCGGTTTCGAGGTAACACCTCTCATCAGCCCGGCTAGCTTGACTCCAGTGGTGTGGAGTGCCTGGGACCCACGTCTGGGCATCCCCAGCGCACTTAGGGCGGAATATGCAAACAAAACAGGTGATGGACCGAATGTGGATCAATGTCACACACTCACCCCAGTCCGAAGATCTGGGCCCAAATCCATCGTTTTTTTGCACTCCACACCACCCTGGGTTAGACAATGGCGATATGCAAATCAGCTCTGACCCTGTGCCCCATGGGAACAGTCCAGTCCGAACTACAAAAGCCATGTCCTTCCCAGAACGGAATCAAGCATCCGAGGACCGGACCGGTTTCGAGGTAACACCTCTCATCAGCCCGGCTAGCTTGACTCCAGTGGTGTGGAGTGCCTGGGACCCACGTCTGGGCATCCCCAGCGCACTTAGGGCGGAATATGCAAACAAAACAGGTGATGGACCGAATGTGGATCAATGTCACACACTCACCCCAGTCCGAAGATCTGGGCCCAAATCCATCGTTTTTTTGCACTCCACACCACCCTGGGTTAGACAATGGCGATATGCAAATCAGCTCTGACCCTGTGCCCCATGGGAACAGTCCAGTCCGAACTACAAAAGCCATGTCCTTCCCAGAACGGAATCAAGCATCCGAGGACCGGACCGGTTTCGAGGTAACACCTCTCATCAGCCCGGCTAGCTTGACTCCAGTGGTGTGGAGTGCCTGGGACCCACGTCTGGGCATCCCCAGCGCACTTAGGGCGGAATATGCAAACAAAACAGGTGAAGGACCGAATGTGGATCAATGTCACACACTCACCCCAGTCCGAAGATCTGGGCCCAAATCCATCGTTTTTTTTGCACTCCACACCACCCTGGGTTAGACAATGGCGATATGCAAATCAGCTCTGACCCTGTGCCCCATGGGAACAGTCCAGTCCGAACTACAAAAGCCATGTCCTTCCCAGAACGGAATCAAGCATCCGAGGACCGGACCGGTTTCGAGGTAACACCTCTCATCAGCCCGGCTAGCTTGACTCCAGTGGTGTGGAGTGCCTGGGACCCACATCTGGGCATCCCCAGCGCACTTAGGGCGGAATATGCAAACAAAACAGGTGATGGACCGAATGTGGATCAATGTCACACACTCACCCCAGTCCGAAGATCTGGGCCCAAATCCATCGTTTTTTTGCACTCCACACCACCCTGGGTTAGACAATGGCGATATGCAAATCAGCTCTGACCCTGTGCCCCATGGGAACAGTCCCGTCCGAACTACAAAAGCCATGTCCTTCCCAGAACGGAATCAAGCATCCGAGGACCGGACCGGTTTCGAGGTAACACCTCTCATCAGCCCGGCTAGCTTGACTCCAGTGGTGTGGAGTGCCTGGGACCCACATCTGGGCATCCCCAGCGCACTTAGGGCGGAATATGCAAACAAAACAGGTGATGGACCGAATGTGGATCAATGTCACACACTCACCCCAGTCCGAAGATCTGGGCCCAAATCCATCGTTTTTTTGCACTCCACACCACCCTGGGTTAGACAATGGCGATATGCAAATCAGCTCTGACCCTGTGCCCCATGGGAACAGTCCAGTCCGAACTACAAAAGCCATGTCCTTCCCAGAACGGAATCAAGCATCCGAGGACCGGACCGGTTTCGAGGTAACACCTCTCATCAGCCCGGCTAGCTTGACTCCAGTGGTGTGGAGTGCCTGGGACCCACGTCTGGGCATCGCCAGCGCACTTAGGGCGGAATATGCAAACAAAACAGGTGATAGACCGAATGTGGATCAATGTCACACACTCACCCCAGTCCGAAGATCTGGGCCCAAATCCATCGTTTTTTTGCACTCCACACCACCCTGGGTTAGACAATGGCGATATGCAAATCAGCTCTGACCCTGTGCCCCATGGGAACAGTCCAGTCCGAACTACAAAAGCCATGTCCTTCCCAGAACGGAATCAAGCATCCGAGGACCGGACCGGTTTCGAGGTAACACCTCTCATCAGCCCGGCTAGCTTGACTCCAGTGGTGTGGAGTGCCTGGGACCCACGTCTGGGCATCCCCAGCGCACTTAGGGCGGAATATGCAAACAAAACAGGTGAAGGACCGAATGTGGATCAATGTCACACACTCACCCCAGTCCGAAGATCTGGGCCCAAATCCATCGTTTTTTTTGCACTCCACACCACCCTGGGTTAGACAATGGCGATATGCAAATCAGCTCTGACCCTGTGCCCCATGGGAACAGTCCAGTCCGAACTACAAAAGCCATGTCCTTCCCAGAACGGAATCAAGCATCCGAGGACCGGACCGGTTTCGAGGTAACACCTCTCATCAGCCCGGCTAGCTTGACTCCAGTGGTGTGGAGTGCCTGGGACCCACATCTGGGCATCCCCAGCGCACTTAGGGCGGAATATGCAAACAAAACAGGTGATGGACCGAATGTGGATCAATGTCACACACTCACCCCAGTCCGAAGATCTGGGCCCAAATCCATCGTTTTTTTGCACTCCACACCACCCTGGGTTAGACAATGGCGATATGCAAATCAGCTCTGACCCTGTGCCCCATAGGAACAGTCCAGTCCGAACTACAAAAGCCATGTCCTTCCCAGAACGGAATCAAGCATCCGAGGACCGGACCGGTTTCGAGGTAACACCTCTCATCAGCCCGGCTAGCTTGACTCCAGTGGTGTGGAGTGCCTGGGACCCACGTCTGGGCATCCCCAGCGCACTTAGGGCGGAATATGCAAACAAAACAGGTGATGGACCGAATGTGGATCAATGTCACACACTCACCCCAGTCCGAAGATCTGGGCCCAAATCCATCGTTTTTTTGCACTCCACACCACCCTGGGTTAGACAATGGCGAAATGCAAATCAGCTCTGACCCTGTGCCCCATGGGAACAGTCCAGTCCGAACTACAAAAGCCATGTCCTTCCCAGAACGGAATCGAGCATCCGAGGACCGGACCGGTTTCGAGGTAACACCTCTCATCAGCCCGGCTAGCTTGACTCCAGTGGTGTGGAGTGCCTGGGACCCACGTCTGGGCATCCCCAGCGCACTTAGGGCGGAATATGCAAACAAAACAGGTGATGGACCGAATGTGGATCAATGTCACACACTCACCCCAGTCCGAAGATCTGGGCCCAAATCCATCGTTTTTTTGCTCTCCACACCACCCTGGGTTAGACAATGGCAATATGCAAATCAGCTCTGACCCTGTGCCCCATGGGAACAGTCCAGTCCGAACTACAAAACCCATGTCCTTCCCAGAACGGAATCAAGCATCCGAGGACCGGACCGGTTTCGAGGTAACACATCTCATCAGCCCGGCTAGCTTGACTCCAGTGGTGTGGAGTGCCTGGGACCCACGTCTGGACATCCCCAGCGCACTTAGGGCGGAATATGCAAACAAAACAGGTGATGGACCGAATGTGGATCAATGTCACACACTCACCCCAGTCCGAAGATCTGGGCCCAAATCCATCGTTTTTTTGCACTCCACACCACCCTGGGTTAGACAATGGCGATATGCAAATCAGCTCTGACCCTGTGCCCCATGGGAACAGTCCAGTCCGAACTACAAAAGCCATGTCCTTCCCAGAACGGAATCAAGCATCCGAGGACCGGACCGGTTTCGAGGTAACACCTCTCATCAGCCCGGCTAGCTTGACTCCAGTGGTGTGGAGTGCCTGGGACCCACGTCTGGGCATCCCCAGCGCACTTAGGGCGGAATATGCAAACAAAACAGGTGATGGACCGAATGTGGATCAATGTCACACACTCACCCCAGTCCAAAGATCTGGGCCCAAATCCATCGTTTTTTTGTTTGCACTCCACACCACCCTGGGTTAGACAATGGCGATATGCAAATCAGCTCTGACCCTGTGCCCCATGGGAACAGTCCAGTCCGAACTACAAAAGCCATGTCCTTCCCAGAACGGAATCAAGCATCCGAGGACCGGACCGGTTTCGAGGTAACACCTCTCATCAGCCCGGCTAGCTTGACTCCAGTGGTGTGGAGTGCCTGGGACCCACGTCTGGGCATCCCCAGCGCACTTAGGGTGGAATATGCAAACAAAACAGGTGATGGACCGAATGTGGATCAATGTCACACACTCACCCCAGTCCGAAGATCTGGGCCCAAATCCATCATTTTTTTGCACTCCACACCACCCTGGGTTAGACAATGGCGATATGCAAATCAGCTCTGACCCTGTGCCCCATGGGAACAGTCCAGTCCGAACTACAAAAGCCATGTCCTTCCCAGAACGGAATCAAGCATCCGAGGACCGGACCGGTTTCGAGGTAACACCTCTCATCAGCCCGGCTAGCTTGACTCCAGTGGTGTGGAGTGCCTGGGACCCACGTCTGGGCATCCCCAGCGCACTTAGGGCGGAATATGCAAACAAAACAGGTGATGGACCGAATGTGGATCAATGTCACACACTCACCCCAGTCCGAAGATCTGGGCCCAAATCCATTGTTTTTTTGCACTCCACACCACCCTGGGTTAGACAATGGCGATATGCAAATCAGCTCTGACCCTGTGCCCCATGGGAACAGTCCAGTCCGAACTACAAAAGCCATGTCCTTCCCAGAACGGAATCAAGCATCCGAGGACCGGACCGGTTTCGAGGTAACACCTCTCATCAGCCCGGCTAGCTTGACTCCAGTGGTGTGGAGTGCCTGGGACCCACGTCTGGGCATCCCCAGCGCACTTAGGGCGGAATATGCAAACAAAACAGGTGATGGACCGAATGTGGATCAATGTCACACACTCACCCCAGTCCGAAGATCTGGGCCCAAATCCATCGTTTTTTTGCACTCCACACCACCCTGGGTTAGACAATGGCGATATGCAAATCAGCTCTGACCCTGTGCCCCATGGGAACAGTCCAGTCCGAACTACAAAAGCCATGTCCTTCCCAGAACGGAATCAAGCATCCGAGGACCGGACCGGTTTCGAGGTAACACCTCTCATCAGCCCGGCTAGCTTGACTCCAGTGGTGTGGAGTGCCTGGGACCCACGTCTGGGCATCCCCAGCGCACTTAGGGCGGAATATGCAAACAAAACAGGTGATGGACCGAATGTGGATCAATGTCACACACTCACCCCAGTCCGAAGATCTGGGCCCAAATCCATCGTTTTTTTGCACTCCACACCACCCTGGGTTAGACAATGGCGATATGCAAATCAGCTCTGACCCTGTGCCCCATGGGAACAGTCCAGTCCGAACTACAAAAGCCATGTCCTTCCCAGAACGGAATCAAGCATCTGAGGACCGGACCGGTTTCGAGGTAACACCTCTCATCAGCCCGGCTAGCTTGACTCCAGTGGTGTGGAGTGCCTGGGACCCACGTCTGGGCATCCCCAGCGCACTTAGGGCGGAATATGCAAACAAAACAGGTGATGGACCGAATGTGGATCAATGTCACACACTCACCCCAGTCCGTAGATCTGGGCCCAAATCCATTGTTTTTTTGCACTCCACACCACCCTGGGTTAGACAATGGCGATATGCAAATCAGCTCTGACCCTGTGCCCCATGGGAACAGTCCAGTCCGAACTACAAAAGGCAAGTCTTTTTTGGACTTTACAAGGCAGCGCTGTCACGGAGACTTCTTTCGTGTCGTGTGGTTCTCCGGCCTCCTGTATGTCTTTCCACCCATACCACTACTTTGCAGAGTTTACTGGAAGATCAGAAACAACTTGGGCCAAGCCATCCTTGTAGCTCGGAACTGGGCTAGCCTGTTGAGCATGACCATCAGATGAAGCTGCCCCCTTGGGAGATTCTTCTGTCACAGCAGCGAGGGAGGGTTTTCCACCCAAACCTATCAAAGCTTCACCTTCATGCATAGAGATTGATCAGCAACAGTTTACCGCTTTCAAACTTCTGTCCATTGTCTGCAATGTTATCTTGGCAGCCAGGCATCCCTCTACCAAGACTGTATACGCCTGCTGTTGGGGCAAGTTTGTGGAATAGTATGCGGAGAAACAGGTGGACTCTCTTTATGCTTCCCTCTCTCAGGTCCTTCTCTTTATCAGTTCTCTCGCCCAGCAGGGCTCCACTTTAGGCACCTTAAAGGGCTATGTTTCTACCATCTCAGCCTTTCTGTAGTTGCCAGATCAGCCATCCTTGGTCAAATCTACTGTAGTGGATAGGTTTTTGAAAGGTTTGCAACACGTTTCCATTTTCACCCTTCATTATGCCACGAGACCTCAATCTCATCCTTACATTTCTGATGTGCGCTCTCTTTGAGCCACTGCTCTGAGGGGCAGTGAGCTTCATACATTTCCATCCAAGCCTCCTTACAGAACCTCTATCCAGACAAGCTGGTTCTTTGGACTAGAGCTTCCTTTCTGCCGAAAGTTGTCACTCCTTTTTGTGTCAGCCAGTCCATCACCCTGCCTACCTATTACACTCTGCCACATATCTCTAAGGAAGAAGAGTGACTTCACCGACTGGACCCAAAAAGAGCATTGTGGTTCTACCTTGACCACACGGAAGAGATCTGGGTGGACAACCAACTCTTTGTGGAGTATGTCGGAACAAAGAAGGGAAAGGCCCTGCAGAAATACACTATCTCCCAATAGGTCATGCTCTGCATTAAGATCTGCTATGCTTTGGCCAGAAAGCAACCCCATGTGGGTTTGTGTGCTCATTCCTCCAGAGCCTAGGAGGCGACTACGGCATTAGCATGCAGATTTCAGTTCTGGAGATCTGCGAGTCAGCAACGTGAGATTCTCTACACACGTTCAGGAAACATTACTGTCTGGGCAGTAGGGTCCATCGGGGCAGGCACTTTGCTAGTTTGGTCCTGCAAGACTTAGTAGTGTGAAACAGTTTCGCGGACCCACCTCCAGGAAGGTATTGCTTCAGTATTTTATTTTACATTAAGAAATCTGTGGTTAGAAGTCCCTATCAGATGAACAAGTTACCTACCTTTGCTAACACCTTATGTGTTAGAGACTCTATCTAGCTGCAGACTCCCTACAGGCCCACCCATCCTCCCAGCTATATGAACGTATTCTAGGGACAGAGCTGTTCAACTTTTTAGGGCTCTTCTTTTCCACACCAGTGGTCAGTATTCTTCATGGCTCAGCTTGTTGTGGAAAGTCACAAAAAGAAATTGATGTCAGCCATCTGGGATGGAACCTATATAGGCACTGCACACGTCACATGTTGCTCATAAATATTCGAATGCTCTGGTATTGTTACCTCCACCATGCAAGTGTATAGCTAAGTGAATATACAAAATCATTAAGCAAAGAGGTTGCACAGGGAATCCGGAGTACATGATGAGTCCCTGGCGTAGTGGCCATGTGCCATCATGCTCCTCATGTCAAAATTTCTGACTCGTTTGGTTATCCTGCCCAGGTGACTTGAGCCACAAACATCCTGCCACGTTTGTTTTTGTTTTTTTATAATAAGTGGCTCATTGGGAGGGTATGTAAAAGTGCTGAAAATGGGTATCACTCCGTTTCGACTGCCTTTTAACATGAGTAGCTACTGGCTACATATCCTGGCCATGACATTGACATGTCCAGTGCTTATAGACCTCTGATATATATATAAAGTTCTAGAGTACAAGCTCACATTTCTTGAGGATAGCTAATGAGGTGCGTGTCTCTTCAAGAATGTGGCTTACAATGTTAGACTCTGTAGGCCTACTTGTTCGTCCTACTTGTTCGTTGTATTCTCCTTCACGACCATGTGTTGCTTATTCATCTCACGCCTCCCTTTAAATGTCATTGTGTCCAGAAAGTGTAGTTTTGATTACTTAAAATTATGGAGCAAGGAAGGACACTGCTCATCTCTTGGAAGCAGACACGTTTAGACAGGACAACCTGTATTCTGCAAATAAGAAATGATGTAATAAAGATTGCATTGAATGGCATACACTACTTCTGACCAAAAGACCCCCTCTCCCTCATGTCCACAACAAGATGTGATGAGTGATGTAACATGTGAGGGCATATGCAGTGCGTTGCTGGGCCATAAGTTACAGTTAGCTTAGGTAACTATAACTACTGAATTTCACTGGTTTTCTATGAGTGAAATCTGAGCGTAACTATAAAGTCCCTTTTATCTTTGGTTTGTTCAGTGAATTTCCAAGGTTGTTTTCAATTCTATTTCCGAACTATAACTTCCCTGTAACCTATGGTTTTGTGGAGTGAATTTCTAAGGTTTTAAAATTTTATTTCCAAACTGTAATCTGTAACCTTGTGAGTAATTGCATGAGTGTCTCAATGGGTGTGTGACTGGGTGTGTAGAGTGTCTGAGTGGGCCTGGGAATGGCTGCACAAGTGTTTAATTGGGTGTGTGACTGGGTGCGTAAGTGTCTGAGTGGGTGCATAAGTTTCTGAGTAAGTGTTTGAGAGTGTCTGAGTGGGATTGTGCCTGCCTGCATGTGTGTGTGTGAGTCTGTCTATGAGTGGATGAGTGAGTGTCTGTGTATGTCTGAATGGGTGCGTAAGACTCTGAGTGGGTGTGTGAGTGTCTAAGTGGGTCTGTGAGTGGGTGGTGTGTGAGTGTCTCTGAGTGGATAATTGTATCAGTGAGTGTCCAGGTCAAATTTTAAAGGGGGTGGGGGACTATGCGACCCCACTCTGGGGATTATTTCACATTCTGGAACCCCAGGGCCCGGCCTTAACTGAATGAGAAGGGAGTGCCACACCCCCCTCTCGGACCGATTTTGGCCCCAGGGACCCTCTCATCCTGGGTCGCACTACATTTGAATGGGGGAGGGGGGCCATGTGGCTTCCCCTCCGCGCACCGATTTAGCTCAGTGACCACATCCCCTGGGGTCCGGCCTTAACGAGATAGGGGAAGGGGACCGTGCATCCCCCCGGCCGATTTTTGCTCCAGGGACCCCATCTCCTAGGGCCTGTCCTTGATTGAATTGGGGAGGGGGGCGCATGTCCCTCTCCACGGGCCTGTGTCGGCCCTAGGGACCCCATACGCTGGGACCCAGCCTCACTATATATGTACTAAAAAGGGTGGGGGAGTCCATAATAGCTCCCACCTGATGGAACCGGATTGTTTGCTTGTGCTTGGCAAAAGCTGTCAGATGTGATTGGGCCGGCCATGGGGGTGGTGGGCCCTGGTGCCGTATATGGCATGGGAGGGGGCCGCGTGACCTTCCTCCAACTTCAAAATCTGATTTTGGCCCTGGGGGTCCGTGCAGCCCCAGCACTATAGTCACATTAGCCCCGGAAGGTGGTGGTCCCCGGGGCACGAATATCCAGGGGACCTTTTTAGGTCGAGCCTAGCGCAGCACGCATGCGCTGCTCTAGGAAAACGACCTCTTGGAATCACTCAGGACTTTTCACACACTCGTGCATGTGGTTTTTTTAAGTATTTTTTCTATTGGTCTTTGCGTGTGTCTTTCTAAAAAAGACAGCACGCAATTGGGCAAAGGCGGGAGCATGCCCCACCTTCCCCCAAAAATGTATCCACCCACTGCCTACGGCTTGCGGTTGCGAGCAGGGGCACCATCTGTTTTTAATTAACGCGTTTGCCGTGCTTGTTCCTTCCGCTCTCACTCCAGCCGCCATCTGTTTTTAATTACTGCGTTCGCTGCGCTTGTTTCCATTCATGTTTTGGGAGCGAGCCTAGTGCCCCTCATCTGCCGCACTTTCATTGACCTGCGCAATGCCACTGTTCACCGTATTCACATGAACAATTATTTGTGCCTCCAACCTAACCTGAGGAATGGCACTTTATTTCACGAGCGTTTATTCTGCAAACCTTCCCGCTGTCTGTTCTTTGAGGTGAGGCTCCCATGACGTTGCAATTCTTTTACTATTTACCTATAATTGATGTCTGAATGGACTAGTAGTTTTACAACCAGGCTTAAACGTGTAGTCCTCTCACACGTGCTCTTTGCTGTCTGCTGGGATATTGAGACCTGGGCTTGCCCAGGCATCTTCTCTCGAGCGACGTTAGTTTTCGCACTGCAGTATTCATTGTTTCCTTGTCCCATTATTGAAGTCCAGTGGGAAGCTATTTGTGATAAAGGGGCGATGGACCACTCTGATAACCAAACCGCCCTAGAGTCTTGTTCAGCATTTAAAGAGGATGACTAAATGGAAATAAACAAATGCAGCCAACGTCATGGGTTCAGGTTTTTTCCAGTTTTATATAGCGCAAACTGGTGCCCCTAGGAATTGGATCATCTATATGGTCACCATTTACTTTAAACAAGGGGATCTTATTCATGTTTTTTCGGTATGGTGAGATTGAGTGATTTGCCCAGAATCACAGGACGTTCAGGTGGGGCTGTACATATTTTTAATACATCTCAGTTTACCCCAGAGGTGAGGTGATTCATTTTCCTGTCCCTCCTAAGTACCTTTTGTGCACCAGGATGAGAGTCATTGCACTTTATTTTTACATGCTTGTCAGCCACGGGTTGGGGTGCACAGCGAGTCAGTTTTTGCTCCAGGAAAGAACTCTTCGCCACCTTTCATTTGCCCTCTCTGGGTAGCTGCCCTCTTGCACAGCAGGGCTTCAGCCCCCCTCCTGTTGTGTGTGTCAACCCGGGGTGAGACAGCTTCCCGGGCACACACTCAGCCTCACCCGAGCACTTCACAGATCTTTAAAAGACCATTTGCTTATTAATGAGGCTTTCTTTGTTTTTCACTCCTTCTTAGGGCCCCTGCATCTCCACTCTACCTTTTGCTGGAAGAATCAGCACCCCCCCCCACCCCCGAAATTTTTTGCTTGATGGTATCCTCAATTGACACTGACCAGTATATAGGAGAGGGCTAACCTACCTAATTTCGATTTATATAGACTCTATCCCAGGACATCACTACCTCAAAACATAATACAGAACCACCTCTTACAGCATTGAAATTCATTATGCTTATGAACTCAAGACTCCTACATGACTGGTTGCTTGTGTGAACGAGATATACTCTGACTTTACAAGCAGGACAGTAAAGGCAGATTATGTGCCTTATCTGGTTACAGTATTTTGCCATTTTTACATGTTGATAGCACAGTCTGGGCAAAGGTTCCACTTCATCAGAAACAGTTTAACATTGAAATGCTGAAACAGGCAATTGAAAGGTGACAATTCGAGGTTTGCATATTGCCTTCCAATGACCGGCAAATGTCACTGTAGATAAATATCAACACTTAGGGGGTCATTATGATTGCGGTTTTTCCGCATCCTCGGGGCCGGCGGAAGGCACCGCCGGCCCAGAGGATGCGGAAAAACCGCAGCGGACTGACCAAAGACCCACCGCCACATTAGGATGGCTGGTGGGTCCTGGTTTCCGTCCGCAGCTTTTCCGCCGCGGTCGGCATACAACCGCGGCGGAAAAGCTCTAATATGGTGACGGTGTCTTCCAGACACCGTCCACCATATTAGGATGGCCTGTAAATTATGCTTTTCCGTGGCGGGTTTTCCGCCGTGGAAAAGCATACGGAACTTCACTGCGGGGGCCCGTTGCGGGCCCCCTAGGTGAAGGGGGGGTGGGGGGTGCACATGGGGGTTACCTATGGTACCCCCCTGCATTTGCATGCAGAAAGCGGCAGGCACCGCGCGGTGCCTGCCTCTTACTGCATGCAAATGCAATGCGTGCATTTTTAACATTGCGGCGGGTGCAGCTTGAAGCTCCACCCGCCGCAATGTTAAAAATAGAGGATGTGACCGCAACCCTTGCGATCACATCCTAATAGCACAGGAGGGAACTCCGCATGCCATGCGGAGGTTCCCTCCTGCTCTGGGGTCGCGGACGGACTCAAGTCCGTCCGCGATCCTAATGACCCCCTTAGTAGGCACAGTTTTGTGTGAGGATTTTCACAAGTAGTCCGCAAAAATTTTAAAGTGTATATGCTGCATTGTATCCATCTTTGTTAGTAATATATACCCGGACTAATTGTTATGCACTATCTGCGTATCACAAGATTGCCCTGATGCACGTGTGACCATTAGTTTTGGGAACCATGTTTTCAACCCTTCCCACCCTCCCATCGTTGTTTTATAATACCCCACCCTCCCGTTGGTACTTTCAATTCCCCTCATCCTCCCAACATTGCTTTCAGTTCTCTTCCACCCTCTCTTATTTGCTTTCCATTCAGCCCCCGTTGTTGCTTTTAATTCCCAAATGCCACCAAGGAAAAAGAATCTCACAGCAGAGGCAAGCATGAACCAGTGTGTAGTAATTGGATGGCTCTTCAATCCCTGGCGGAACAGCACCCAGGAAAGATGATGTGCTGCATGTCTAAATACTTAAAAGGTCCCAAAGGCACGACCTATTTGCTATGCCAGTGCTTGTTCTATTATTTATTTTTTATATTGCCCTAGGGAGTTGGTGGTTGTCCCCGGAATGCGGGAGGTCTGTGCGGTCCCCCGCTCTCTCATTGTATTAGCCCCGGGGAGGAGGTGGTCTCCGGGCCTTGCAACAGCCCATCAGGGAGAGGTCTGTGTGGCCACGCTACATTAATTTTTTTTAATCGTGGTGGTCCCTGGAGGGTATAACCTGTGCACTCCCTTTTTTTTTTAAATGCCCCACTGACCCTTCACCAAACAAGTGCAGGAGCCCGCGCTAGTTTCTAAAAAAAAAGTTGTTTTTTATTTTTGCCACAAATTTGCGAGTTTTGCTAATTGGCAGCAGTTTTTTTTTATGCTTTTTGTGCAATGCTCGGGTCCCAGAGGGAGCCAAAGACCAAGGCTTGGGGAACAAGGTATTCCAACCCTGCCCCCTTTTCTATTTTTTTTCCACTTTTTTGGGTGGGGACTCAGTTGAAGCAGAGTCCCAAGATGACTGACAACACTTCCTGGTTGAAGTGTTGGCAGCCAATCAGAGTGCTGCAGATCTCTGTACAAGCTCTTTATTATTTGCAAATTACGGAACAGATTTACATTAAATACCAAAAAAACTCAAACCGCAGCCCAAAAGCTAGCTTTCTGCCAAATTTGGTGTAATTCTATTCAGCGGTTTGCCATGAAATTATCATGGTAAATGCACTTTTTTGACCCCCCCCCCCCCTTTTTCTTGGATCACCCCAAAACTGTCCATGCACAGCAAGACTCACTATTACACTATTTCCTGGGAAATTTCATGATAATTTGTGAAACGACGCCAAATATAGGCAAGTCAAGAAACATTTTTTTTCTATGGAAACATAGTCCTAACTATAACTACCTACTGGTGACCCACAGTAGGTGTTATATATTTATATGTATTCACAGAAAAAACAAAGGTTACAGGGACGTTCTAGTTAGGCTCAGGTTTCACTCATACAAAACCAGTGAAATTCAGCCGTTCTAGTTAGCTGAGCTAACTATAACTTGCGCCCCCACAATGCACTGCTAATGACCTCACATATTGCATCACTCATGACATGGTCTATGACATCACTGATTACATCTCAATGACATCACTGATGACATCATCCACTGGCTGTGAGTGTTTTAAAAACGTTTATAAGTGTAAAATATATAAAGCAAGGTGTACTGGTAAATCAGTGAGTGTATGAGTGCCTGTATGGATGACTCAGTGGGTGCCTAACTGACTGTATAAGTGAGTGATTAGGTGTCTTAGTGAATGTACAGGTGAGTGACTGCTTATGTGAATGTCTCTATCAGTCTGTCAGTTGGTGACTTAAGTGGCTGTATGGGTGTGTGAGTGGGTATGCGAGTGGCTGTATGGGTGAATGATTGGTTGTCTGAGTACTTGTATGGGTGTCTGTAAGGATGAGTGAGCCTGTGACTGTATGGGTTAGTGAGTGCGTGTGTGAGGGGCTGAATGGGTGAGTAAGCATGTTCTGCTCTTGCTTCCTAGAAGGGGAGCAGTGTGTGCTAGGGCTTGGCAGGGTCACCGGCGGCTGGTGGACTTTGAAAGTGGTGGGGGCGTAAGAGCAATGAATGAGTTTTTACGTGTGAGCGAGCCCACGTTTATTATGAGAGGGGGTCTTCTGTTGAGAAACTTTTTTAACAATTGCTGTATTTGGGGGGTAATATTCAGCACTATTTCTGTGATATAGGACCAAAAATACAGGCCTTTATAAAGGAATTGTGTACAAAGCCGTGCCCCTTTTTTCGTCCTCATCCTACTAGTTTGAGCGAATCAATCAATCATTGCCAATATTCAAAATGTGTAGAATGGTCATTTCATCTGGTGCTATTTAATGATCCTGCGTCATACAGCATGCTTTCTATTTTTCTATTAAAATATCCAGCTCTTTGTTTTCATTTGGTCGCTGCAGTTCTGCAGGCATTTAAGTGGGCCAGGTCCCTCTGGGTCTCAGGCCCAAGAGTAATTAAAAACGAACAGTGAAATGGGTCCCTGTTGGAACCTATATTCATGTGCTTAACTTTGCAGTCAAAAAACACTAATTGATTTCTGAACAATGAATAAAAAAGTTAAGGCAATCTATGCCAGGGATTTAGTTCCTGTTTCTAATTCACGTTTTACCTAATCTATATTCTCTAAGAGTGTTCGCTATTTTCAAGATGGGGTGTTTTTGTGCTTTTTTCGTGTAGCACATTACTTGCATATTTTGGACGGAGTTACCTCTCGGTTTTTTTTAATTGGCCATGATATACAGTTCTGGAGTTCATGCTGCAGGCAGTGCCCCTTTCTCACAGTGTATGTCCAAGGTCAAAAAGGTGTTAAGAGTGTAGACTATGTGGACATCCGATCTTTGGCCTCTCAGCAGAGCGGACAGAGCAGTGATCACGCTAGCAGGCAGCCTTCCAAATTCTGCCAGACTGAGAAGAAAGAAATCCGAGGTTTCTGAAAAGTAGTAATTTAGCCAGTACGTAAGTTCTAATTAGGCAACTTGTTAAACATTTGGGATAAATTATTACATTTCGGAAACCTCGCTTCCAGACTTAAATTCCATGTCTAGAAATAAAGTTGGCCAATTTAATTAGGCAAGTTGATTTCTAGACACAGAACATGCCGAATATATCGTCTTTGTTTCTTCTCAGCCAGGTAGAATTGTCAAGAATGCCAAGTGCCTGTATTGCCTGCTGCTGAAACAGAAGGAGGGAAATAGAAAATGAAGGAGAGTGGAGAGGAAGGGGGTAAAGAGGCAGTAAGGGAGGGGTGAACCGCGGCATAGAGGATTTAAAACGAGGATAGAAAGAGAGAGAGAAAAGCAAGAGAAATGTAAAGAGATAAGCAGGCTACTAACTTACCCAATAGTCTTGTCCTGAAATGCCATCAGCTTCGTCTGTTGGTGTTGACGGAGGTCCGATTTCTTTTCTTTTCTTTCCACAAGTAAGCTGCTTCGGACCTGCCCTGACATCACGGGTCTCTCGCGGCCTGCAAAGGCAGCAAGTCAGATTTCATTGAAAAGGAAAAAACTCAAATGTAATTACCAGTTTCGCTTAAGAGCCGTTAATTATTAGTATTCCAGAGATGCCCTTCTTGACATTAGTATTCAATAGATGTCTGTCGGAACTGTAAGAAACCCAGTGGAAATGTCTCTCGTAATCTTTGAGTGCCAGTCTACGCATTCACTATGAATTGAAATCAGCAAATGCATGAAAGAATTTTTTTATCTGACCTTTCACCTAACCCTAATGTGGCCTGCTTGGACCACTATGCCATACTCAACCTCACCCTCCTGGGGAGAGATGTAATTTTACTGGACCTCTACTTGGCTATGTGGATGAAAATCATAATGTTGATATTCAAGGCCACAGGTAAAATCTCTATACGTGCTTGATGGGCCTTTCCACAATCAAAACTCATTAAAAGTGCAGATTAATTTTGCTGCGTGTATTCTTGGAAAGGAGATAAAATGACCCCAGTTTACTGAACCCATTACACTAAGAGGTAAAACTATCCCCAATTTACTGAACCCCATTACACTAATCTAGGTACATCGGCCTCTGTTCCAGTAATTGCCCATCTTTCTCTCCCTTTGTTGGATCTCTGACCCCCTTAGTAAATTCCTCTTTCCTCTAATATTATCAAATACTCTGCGTGCGCACTCTAGGTCGTTATACTTATCATTAAAATACCTGTTATATCGCATCACAGCTTTCCTCTAACTTGCTCAATCATACAAAAAGTGTTTTAAGCAAGTATGATGTTTTTCCTTACTTTATGTATCTGACTGCAAGACGTTTATTATAGACAGGACACACATGCTCATCATTCTACATATTGTTGTGCTTCTTTATTTGTTATAGTTCCCTGTGCAGTGATATTTTTTGTGTGGCCAATGATTGGACTGAGAGATTTGTGTTCTGTTATGTCCTTACTTTCTCGTTTATTTAGCTTTCCTTGTGCTTTATGTTTGCCAAAATTGTAATAAAATGTCTGAATATAAAAAAAGTATCCTACAGATTCCACTCTTGCAGTTGGGGCAAATTCAGTTTCAATACTTATTCACATTAACACTAAGTGCACAGGGTATTCTAACAGCCATACAACCAAGTGAGAAAGAATAATAAACTACTTTAACACAGTAAAGGAAGATTTTCCATTCTTCAGTATTAGAGTGGGATGGGATGAATTTTTATTTCATGTTAGCCCCACTCAGGATATCTAATGTGCACTCAGTTTTCATCCTGAATGGTAGTGATGCTAGCTATGAGAGCTTGTAATTTCAGTACAAATATACTTTGTGATCTACACTAGAACATTAAGTTATTAGCAGTGACTCAGCATGCTAAAGAGAAATTGTTTTCACAAGAAGCCCAATGAATGAATGGCTAAAGCATATGTGTTGTGGGTAACCTACTCCTGAATTATCTGTTTGAACATTGCTTAATATAACCAACCTATTATCCACCATATGAATCTAAATTTCACCTTTGAATTTAATGTTCTTTCTTCCACTACAACTTATTTTCTAAAATGTTATATGAAGGCACTCTGAAAACTTTCAATTGGTGAGGTGAGAAAAGGGATGATTACAACAGAAAGCAGGCTTCACTCGCTTTTAATGCTTGTCCTCTCTCAGAAGTGTGAACAATTAATTATATGTGACGTGCAAACACGTATAATCTGACTCCTCAGACTAATCATTTACAACCACTTTCCTTACCACAAGAAGCAAAATGAATTAGTGGTCATAAAATATATAGTATGGTTAAACTACTCCTGAAAGAATTGTTTTTCTTTGTTTTGCATAAACAACCTATTGTCCACTATAACCATCTAAAGTTAATCTATAATTTTAACGATCCTTCTTCCACAACTTAAGTCCTATAATTTTATGTTAAAACTCTCCTAAAATGTCCAAATGTTGAGAAGATGGAAGGGAATTGGTTCAGCAGGTAAAAGTCTTCATCCACTTTTAATGCTTGCCCTCTTTCCGAAGAGTTAAAGATTAATTATATGGATGTATTTAAGCAGAAAGTTCAATCCAGCTCATTGGGTAAGTTATAGGCTCCCAGTCTATCTCCTTCCCCCTAATTCTATCATTTGGAACTGGCACTTTTTTTTTTCTGAAGGAAAGTCCATCCTTTGTGATCTGGATTAAAACAAGAATGACTGACCTATCAGCACATCAAGTGAGAGTATTAAGAGTTGAGTGGAACACTATCTTGCAGCAGTGAAATATTTATTGCATTGCTATTGCGCAAGCCTAAAATGCTTTTGTAGTAACTTAATTATCTTTTAAATCAAACAGATGACAGACCTATCACCCAGTATCATGACTGGTATTATGGAGCCGTGATGGAAGGCTATAATGAAGCTCAAGAGCAACTGAAGCAGTTTACAAAAAATGTAAAAGGGGATTTTGTCAAAGTATCTGATGATAAAAGCCACAGTAGAGGGCATAACTCAGCATACAAACAGAAAGCCCCTTCAAGGGATGGAGTGGGCGATTCCAAAGATAGTGATTCTGAAGAACAGGAAAATGGCCAGTCATGGGAGAAACCATGCAAAGGAAATGATTCAAAGAAAAACTCAAGCAAGAAAGGCGAAAGCATCACTACAGTTGCATCACCTGGAGCAGTAGAATATTTTTCATGCCCTGAATGCCTCAAGTGCTTCAATAAGAAATCAAATCTAATAAGACATCGTACTACTCACACTGGGGACAGGCCTTATGGTTGTAATCTGTGTGATAAAACCTTCAATAAGAAGTCTAATCTTGTTCGACACCAAAGAACACACTCAACAGAGAGAGTATTTAAATGCTGTGAATGTGAGTCAAGATTTGATAGGTTAGCAGATCTTCACAAACATCAGAAAATACATGTAGGAGACCAGACATATTCTTGTAATGAATGTAAGAAAATATTCAGTCGGAAATCCAATCTGGTAAGACACCAGATACAGTATCATTCCAGTGATGACGTAAAACCCAATCTGGAGACATTAACTCAGCAGGAGAAAAAGTATGACTGCAATATTTGTGATAAAAGCTTCTGCCAGATGTCGGATCTTAATGCTCATCTACAAACGCACACAGGAGGTAGTCCACGCCCAAGTAAAGAATGTGACATCGCCTTTTCTGACAACTCAGATAATCTCCGCAATAAAAACCTCCCTCAAAATCTGCAAAGCACAATGCCGAGCAGTTACAGTACAATGCAGTTACAAAACTCAAACGTCTCTGTTCTGTAATTGCCATATCTCTTTTTTTTGTATATGTCATTATGTTTATTTAGCATTCTACTATTGATTGAATACCATTATTCTGGCTGAGTACAAGGGGAAATGACTACAGCTAACGTTAAATAACAGTTCCCTCCTTGTCATTTTTGGGCTATTATATTTTAGCAATACACTATTATCGAGGGTTAATCTACTTGCTCCAGGTGTCAATTTTGGATTAGGAAAGAATTTACTTTACTTTAAAAAAAAAAAAAAGAAGAAGAAAAGAATAATAGTTAACCCTCCATGTTTTTATGGCCTTATGAAGCATGGCTGGTAGACTCTCAGTTTGCAATGAGAAGAAAGATTTACTCAGTGGACCCCTATTCCTCTTTCTATTACAGTATACAAGGATAGAACTAACCAGGAGCTCAGAACTGATTTGCTCTTCCGTCTGGCATTTAAACCTGGGTTGCTTCACAGATGCTGCTATCATGAGCCACATTTTGTTTCTGTAACTGTTGCCATGCAGATTTGCCCATTCAACATCTTTTATCATTTTTGTATTGACTGTTTAGGCTGATGGGCCTTGATCATGTTTGTCTTGTGATTTGATTTTGGTTTCCCAGTTTAGATAACATGTGTTATGTAATGTTACATGCAGATGCCTACTGGCGGGATTGCTTTTCGACTCCCTTTTTAGTAAGAATCATGCATGGCAGTTATACACTCATTCAGTTTGTTACTACTTTGTTCGAAGAACTGGTGGAGACAAACATATTTTGAATATCTTTCCCTATACATCATCTTGATGCATTATGTGTAAGATATTCAAAGTAAATATGTCACTGGCTGTGTATGTATGACAGAATGGAAATAGAGAGCTTTGCGTGTGCTACTTGTGGTAGCTAGACTTTTTACAAAGTGTCCAAGATCCTCATTTTACCAGAATAGTTACTGTCTCTTAAGGTTTTGTGCCATTGTAAGCTAGTGTTCATGAAATCTCGCCTTTAATCTATATTATGGAACTCGGTAAAATGAAATAAAAATGAACAACTGCTGCAGTTACCTTGTGGTAAAATTGGAAGAACATTAAGATCAGACTGAGCATTTCCAGTGGACTAGGCTCCAATGTTAGGATTACAAATGCTATACGAATATTCGCTAGAAATATGTTTCCATGTGCATGATTAGCGGTACAATTGTTTCCGTTGTATAGGCTTGTGGCTGCTGACATTTAAACTCAAGTTAGTTTTCTCGGACAGTCATGCCTCATTATTCATAATAGCAGATCAAGATCCCTTCCATCATAATTCCCTGGCTTCACTTTACAAACTAGCCAATGATAAACAAGTCCCTCTTGTAAACCGATGTTAGTACACTTTTAATAGCACTATTTCATAACTACTACTTACTCCTACGGAAATTGTCCCGATAGTGGGGCATAGACTCATTTAAAAAATGCCCCTCTTAAAAATTCTAATGTTGGAGTGTATGCTATTGACCAGCACATTAAGATGGAAAAAAAGTAAATACACAAAAAAATTCAATACAACACAACTGAAAAATTGTCTTTGGTTAGGTAATCAATCGTATTATGAATCTTAATTAATTAGTTTTCTGTATAGTCCAAAAACCACCATATGCTTCGTAAACACATTTTCATTGTGTGTTTCTCTCCTTCACTCCACAACTTCCATAACTCACAATTGTATGGGGAGCAACGTTCCCAACGATCTATTGACTGGCAGTGATGCTAAAACTACCCTTTTTGTTAAAGTAATTTTTAGTTGCCTCCAAAAGGTTTTCAAATGCCACTGAAATTAAATTCTTGCAAGAGTTTTCATAGTGAATTCTTAAACTGCAGTGGGTATTAGAATTTATTATAATATCCATATTAAAAGTGTGAACAAGTTTTGGGTGGACTTTAAAATATTCACCAACTATAATCCACACTTACACACAGGTTTTGAGTCGAACAAAGTTATGCATTCCAGAGCTTGAATACTTTTGCCATCTAGTGGTTAGGCATAAATGTACTTTTTCAATGAGTTTATTACTCTGTCTCCATCCATCTTTTTGCCAATGCTTCCAATGACCCATGCATCTGCTCCCCCTTTTCCACCATTGAAGATGTGTGGAAAATCTTTGGACAAAGAGCCAGTGACTGGACTCGGCATTGCCCTTTGGAAATATTTCCTCATTAATTGGGCTATGTTATGAGAAAATGTTTATTAATTTTGATCAATTTTAATTTCTACAAGTTGGTTGGTCTTAGATTTATGGAATACAATCCATTTATGTTTTGCCCAGGTGTTCTAGGTGGGTCCTGTGAATAGTATGTATTTGTTGCCCAGCTCTTGACATCTGTAAGCTTAGGTGTCTGGCTTGAGGAGACTTGAACTGCTTATTGCTCTGAAAAAAAGAAGTGCTGGCTCTTCTGTTCACAGACGGAAAATATTAATTGTTTTGCTTACAATGAAGATCTCTAAAGGGTGCCCAATACACTTTTAGATGCCTCACGAAAAGGCACTTTTTATTGAACACCAGCTACCAATGTGCATTTAAGAACAACACACCGTCAGATGCTAAAAGATCTGATTCTGATATAACACGAACGGCCTTTACCTCTAAGCAAGTCGTATCCTATTCAGGGGTTTCCGTGTTGGGAAGTGATTGCAATGATGCAATTAAAGGATGAGGCAGTTGCACACTGGGAGACATTTTGGCTCATAGATGCGGTGAATTCACCCTCCAAGTGTAGCATCTCCATTTAGAGGAGACATGGGGATTTAACACACAACAGGTGGCTATTAGATACAGTGTTCCCAATAACACCACCACATCGAAGACAACTCGAGAAGGACCAACTGCTGGCTGCTACTTTTAAACAAGCATTTGCAATACAATAGATCTCGCATTTACGAGAGTTTGAGCTATTAAAATGTACAATGCCAATAGCTTAAACTCTGCAAATGTGAGACCTATTGCATTGCAAATATTTTTTTGTTTCAAAGCACCCCATGCTGCGCTTTCACGTCCATAGAGGCTGCGCCCCTTTCTTTAGACAAGCCGCGTCTAAAGAAAGAGGGTAATGACCGACATTAAAGTGAAACCGCGGCATGGGGACTTTGACAAAAAAAAGAATCTGTTTGTCAAGTTGACAAACAAATGCTTTTTTTTAGTAAAACTGCCTTATGCCCCGCTTTCACTTTAATTGCAGCTGTGCCTCTTTATTTAGACAAGCCTTGTCGAATGAAAGTGGCATGGCTGACATTAAAGTGAAACCGCGGCATGGGGGCTTTGACAAAAAAAAGAATCTGTTTCTCAAGTTGACAAACAAATGCATGTTGTTGGTAAAACGCCTTACTTTAATTGCGCCTGCTTACCTTTGTTTAGACGAGACTTGCCCAAAGAAAGTTGGAGGGTACCATTAATATGAAAGTATCGCATGCGCACTAGTAAACAAAAAACTTTTTTAAATAAATGAGCACAGCTGCTATAATTAAAGAGGACCCCGCTGCTAAAATAAAGAAAGAAAGAAAGAAACATGGCCGCTATAGTAAAAGCACGTGTCGTGCTGTGAAGTAGTGGGTGGAATAGGGGCAAATCATTGACCAAATAGTGCTCAAAGCCAAGATAAAGCAGACCGTGTAACAAGACAAGTAAAAGGTCGTTATGGGAGGTTACAAATACAGACAAGGAAGGACTAACAAGCCTATTCAGGAACAAAAAGCGATTTTGCAAGGACGGTAACAGGAGTAAATTGAAAAGATGGGTGGGACATGGGCAGAGCTTCAAGGCCCTACCTCAATACAGCATGCCTAGCAGAGCAGCAAGTGCACTGCCCAGGCTCAGCCTGAAAAGTGATTGAGGCTTTGTCAAAGGGAGTAGTCAAAGCAGTGCCACAATGAAGTCCGGGCAAGGAGTATTCTTTTTTGTACACAAAGGGATAGGATATTCACACCTATATTAGGCTTCAGATCTCTATTTAGATGGCTCATGGTACGAAACAAAACTTTACATGATTCAATGTCAAGACATCATACCTCTCCTCTTGGAATCCAGTTTCATAGTAATGATAGATAGCACAAATACTAAGGCTATGCAATAGGCCAAAAGAATCATCAGTTCATTGTTCTGCCTTCTGGGCTGGAATCTGCTCTGCAAGGGTTGACTAAGTATCTATCAATTTGAGCTATTTATTTCAGGAGAGATTGCATGTTTGTATCCCTAACTACTCAACAGGCATTTCCCCCCCAAAAAGTCGCTCTTGCCAGCCAAAGTTTTACAAACTGAAAAGTGAAATTATTGCTTCATCTGGGCTTAGTTTCAACATGAATAAATCTTACCAGCACAGAGAAATAGCTTTCTGGGAGCCATTATGGACATTCAGAAGGTAGGTTAGTTTGCTGTACATGACAGGCTATTCTTGAAGAGACTCCCACCCCTCCCCCACCCCATCCAAACTGTCGTCAAACTCTGTTACAATGATGAGAGAAGATATAGAATCTTCAGGGATAATGGCACACTTTGTGTAAGTAGTTCTCAAAACCAGATTACATACACGACTACTAGACGAGTGATTACACAAGCAATGGTCACAGTCAAATGGGGATTGTCATTGTTTTTTTAAGGAGGTGATCACCTCCTTAAAAGGGTGCCACACACAAACGTCCTGGCAAAGGAGTCAATCACAAACTGCAAATTACCACCAGTGCAGATACAATCCTGAAAGGATTTGGGAGTTCACATGTGGGGGATTGAATTGTTCAGAAGCACAGTTGCACATAAATATGTTGGTGCTACGGACAGTGCATCTAGCAGAGAAACATTTTGATGTTCATACAGAACATGATGGTACAAATTACAACCAACAATTAAATCCACAGATGAACAATATATTTTGCAAATATACAAGGGGGATGCGGTGTTGAACATTACATAACTGAAGCAGCCTGGAATCATTACCAAGAGGAATCTGTGCGGCAGATTCTTTTAGGCTGAACCATTACCAAGGCAGACTATTGTGTCAGTGACCAGTATGTCAAAATTACACAGGTGTGGTTACCAGTAAATGCCCTAAAAATAAACTTTTAGAAGGTATTTGCTAATGCTTTTCCTCAAAATCCACTGTTCCAACGAGTCATTTGAGGATACAGAAATCCAGGATGACTGAATTTGGCAACATCAATGTGAACACCTCAGACCTAGTCCATCGCATCACACAAGGAGTTCACCCGAAATGACCAACAATAAAGGGGCAATTATACATACCTAGAGTCAATTCGCTTAGTAGCATTACTCCTGAAGAATAGATACCCAACTCACTAAATCGATATGAATAATGAATAGTGTGCATCACAAAAAGCATTAAAAATTGCTACATGTTGAAGTGAAAGCAGTTGGTACTTTTTCAGCCAGCTATGACGTCATCCAGGAGTTTAATGGTGAAGGCTGCCAATAAACAATATTACATTGAAAGATCTTACTCTGACATATGACTCTGGGCTTTCTTTTTCAATGGCCTAAAACATTACAAACTGTGAGAAATCCATTAATAACAACACAGGATTTAAATAGTGTACTATCTCAACTATCGGGGCTACCTTTTGAACGAATGTGTGCGTGTGTGTGCTTTGGCTCACTCATCATGAAAAGTTGAGTGAATTCCAAGTCCTGGGAATAGGTAATATATTCATTCAGATATGATGTTACATATTCATCCAATATGTATACCAGAGGTGATTTCCTTTTTTTATATTAAACCAGTCAATTGCTGATCCTCCTCAAAAGATTAGAGCGGGGGGGCCTGGCCTAGCCGGGCATGTGCTGAGAGAGATCTGCTCCTTCCCGGCCTTAAAAGCCCCTGCCAAGCAACCATGCATGGAGACTCTAAATCTTGGACACAGTCCTCAAAAGTCGTGAGCCCCCGTAGAGAATCCCAGGTGCTGAAGCGAGCCCTGATTGCTGGTGGAGGGCCTTGGGGACACTGACGGGGCTCCGGCAGTGCTCCTGACTGCCATCTTGTGTGCAGGGTTGGCCGGGACCATTGTTGATTGGCAGCTCCCTGTGGTGGGGAAGTGCACCGACCCTAGAGGGCTCAGTGTGGGCAAGTTCTGAGGCAGCCCCCTGGTCAGGGCTGCCGATCCCCAGAGGACTTTCTCTGCTGAGGAGTGGGGACCCAGGCCCTGCCTAGTGACTTGGAGGCAGCACAGCCCGGGCTGCAGCTGTGACCGCCCAGCGAGAGTGGAAAGAGCTGCCAACATCCTAAGGGCCTACCTCGACCATCGCTCACCATGTTCAAGGAGAAAATTTTTATCACCGCACCAGCAGGGGTAAGCACACTTCGTGAGGGCATCATGCTCCCGCGCTTGCGATAGCAAATAAGACAAGGGCCCCAGGGACTGTGCGGCAGGAACCGCCGGGGCCATTGAGGCACACCGCCCAGAGCACAGGCCCTGAGGACTATAGGGTCTAGACCCCCAAGACAGTACCAGATATACTGCATGTCCCCAGGCATGGGGGAGAGCATGGTCACTAACAGAAGGATGGAAACCCAGCAGGAGGACACAAAGCAGAGATACTGACCACAGTCTTACTCCCCCAACAGACAGCACAAACGGACAGTTTGGCATTGCCCATTCTCACCACGTCTATTACCCCCCACTGATTTAGCCCAAACCACATAAAGTAGCTCAGAAGTGGGTCAGGCCTGGTCGAACTGGCAAGCAGGAGATTGGACTGCAGCTATCTCCAGAGTAAGAACCCCCCTGCTCCTCAGCGGTTTTCACCACCGGCCCCTTATCAGGACCCTCAGGCCAACATGATGGTCAAGGGAAAACACCCTCAAGAGAATTTTGTGGCTTACATGTAGAACCGCGCCATGGAAGGAGCTCAAAATCAAGACATTCTCCCCACGCAAACGGCTTTATCCTCACCTGCCAAAATCACACAAGACTACATAGAACACTTCTTCACAGAGATCAGGTCAGAAATCTTTCTCATGCACACGGACTTTGAAACTTGTATACAGGAGATGAAAAAGGAAATAGCGCCAGTTGGGCATCGAGTTGACAACTTAGAACGCACAGCAGACACGAGGACTGAAGAGCAGGAGATGCTGTGGTGGCGAGTTCAAACGATACAAGAACACACGGTGAACCTGTAGATAAAGCAAGAAGATCTGGAATAACGCAGCAGGCACAACAATATACGTATCGGGGGTACTAGTGGGGCCAGAGGGCTCAGGCATAATGACCTTCACTCAGGAGTATTGCGGGTGATAGAGTGTAACCCAGAACTACCAGCACCTAGACTCAATAGAGCTCACAGAGTCTCCAGTAGCACTAATAGGAAGGACTTCACCCCAGAGTGCACGTCTTCGAAGAAAAGGAGGATATAACATGGAAAGCTAAGAGGAAGGCAGTCCAGGTGTATAGAGGTCACATTAATTCAGGACTTAGCGGCCACAGATACTTTTGCCAATCACAGACAGTACAGAGAAGGCCCAGGTGGCCACCACTCAATAACACACACACAAAAAAGGTTAAAGTGGTCAGTATTTCTAACTCCTCATATTGAAGCAGGAGCCCTCCCTTTCACCTCCAAATGAACAGAGGGCCCCCTAGTGCAAAGAAGGATCACAGACCTAAGCTTTTCCAGGGAAGGGCATACTGGTCCGGCTGGATGGGCACACCGACGAGCAAGACCAGAGACAGTGACTATCACACTTATTTTTTTTCTGTCCTGTACTCTCCCTGATACAGGACTGCTCATCAAGTGAGATCTAATGGACAAAGAGACCACGGTATCGAGGGTCACATCTCAGGTGGGTATTTTTCATCCTACTCACTATCCAGATGGACTCCCCTATGAGAGGCTGACCCTGTTGGCCCTTAGTTGTTTGAGACTCAGGTTGTTGTCTCATTTCTACCCCACATCTCCCTCACTCCCATGAGTCCTACAAAGCTTGAGATCACCACCTGGGCCCGCAGTCAGTGTCATCCATATCACCATAGGCTGTTATGACCCACCCAATACCTAAAAGGACCACCCCACCCACAGAGTCTGGCCCACGCTCCCTGTAACTCCTCTCACTCAATGTATGGGGCATGAATTCACCCGATAAGTGGCACCAGATTTGGAAACATCTTCTATTAGAATCAGACATACTTTTGTTTGCAGGGAATGCAATTCCTTAGAAGAGACCATAAGCAAATGTGGCACCCAACTTAACCCACCAATACTGGGTTGCACTCCTCGCCAAAACAGCGGGAGTAGCTCTATTATGCAAAGCACACTTAGATGAGCTTCCCTTATAGGTCACAAGATGCACGGAAGACTGTTATTTAAAACTGGTACAACCCTGGGGTGCAACAACTGTAACTCTCCTAACAAGATGCACGGTAGACTGTTATTTAAAACTGGTACAACAACTGCAACTTTCCTAAATATTTACACACCTAACATGGTCCAAGATTCTTTTCTCCACACACTCCCCTCAAGCCACCTCTGCATAGGGTAATTTCAGTCTAGCATGGGACCCTGAACATGACAGACAGTCCATTGTTTATCAAGGCATGGGCACGATGTGTACATTTCTTAAAAAAGAGATTGCTGAACTGGGTCTGACAGATGCCTGGTGACATCTGCATCCTGATGAGAACAATTTTTTCTGCTCTCATGTCCACTCCACTTCCACTTTGACTATATCCTAATCACACAATCGCTGCTTCACACCTTAGAAACAGTCTCTATGTCCGACATCTCCATATCTGACCACGACCACCTCTGACATGGAAGGACAGCTTGGCCCCTAAGACAGGACCATGCCGATGATGCCTCAATCACCAACTCTTGAGAGACCCGGTCAACAGGCATGCCATACGCTCAGCAATCCCAGATTACTTTACGAATACCACCAGCCAAGACGTGTCCTTACACACTTAATGAAGTGCATTCAAAGCTACTATTGTAAGGGCCCAGATCACCTTGGAGACTGACAGAGCTAGAAAGGCCCACCTTGTGGAGAACGCACTCACCTCAGAAATTACAGAGCTCGAGAAGGTTATGAAAAACTCCCTCCAGAACAACTAAACTCAAACGTGCCATTCTTAGGGACCAAATAAGAACAAATAGGACCAATCATGCATAAAGATTGCTTTTGGGGAGATAAAGTAGGCTCTCCACTTGCCCCAAGATCAGGCTTGATAGGGCTAAAACACTTATCCCACACATCCAATTCCCAGATGGTACGGTAGGTAGGGGAAAAGGGAAACTTTTCATGCCTTCTATCAAAAGCTATAAAATCAAGACCCTGAAAGGCAGTTAGAAATACAAGCATACTTAGAAGCCTGTAATTGACCCCCAATTGACCGACTTCATTGGGAAAACCTAGAGACCCCTATCTCTGAGGCGGAGGTGGGTCAGGCCAAAGCCGAGAGCCAGGCCGCTTACCACCAATCTTCCACAAGATGTTCCTGTCAGATCTACAGAAGCACTTTGCACTTTTGTTTAACTCCTTCGCACATAACACTATCTTAACACCCACAATGTGCAAAGCAGAAATAACCCTGATCCCGAAAGCTGGGAAGGACCTGGCGGTCGGCAAGCCATATCGCCCTTCTCTCTTTTAAACACAAATGCAAAACATTACACTGAAATTCTGGCAATGTTTCTGGACCACCTACTTCCAGGGTTAAAAGACCCTGATCAAGTGGGCTTAATTTGTGATGAACAAGGGACAGACAATATATGGCAACTTGCTCATCTCATAGAGAAAGTCCACATACGGAACATATCGGCCCTTTTGATTTCTTTAGATGCCGAAAAAGACTTTGATTGGGTCAGTTGGGCCTTTCTGAAAGCAGTATGGATACAGATGGGTCCACGGATGAAGGTCAAAATCATGGCGGCCTACGCGTCCCCAACATGAGTCATCAGGGTCAACCGGCAAACCACCCCTCCAATCCATCTCACCAGGGGAACTAGACAGGGCTGCCCATTCTCTTGTTTGCCTTTGTTCTAGAACCCTTAGCAATATAGCAATAGCCATACGACAGAACAGCCCCATCACAGGTATCCCATTTGGGGGCAGAGAACATCAAATCAGTTTGTTTGTTGATGACATCCCCCTTCTCCACACTCACCCAGCTCCCTACCAGCAGTAATGCAGGCTCTAGACCAGATTTGGAGCAGTACAAGGATTCAAAATAAACTGACAAATCAAGCATGCTCAATCTCATTGACCCTCAGAACGGGCTGGTTGTGAGAACAGTCACCCTTTCAGTGGGCTTCAACTTTTATACAATATCTTTGCCTCCAGATCAGCCCCCACCTGGAGGACTGGACTAGGATAAACTATGCCTCTTGCCTCAAAGGCGTCCTAAAGGACCTGAGGAGATGGAGAACCCATATTTATCATGCCTGTGAAGGACTAAACATCCTACAATGACTTCTCTACCTCTTCCAGTCAGTCCTCACACCCATCCCCACTGCAGACATTACTAGTCTGCAAACAAAAATATGTTGCTTTGTGTGGAATGGGAAACAACAGCGCATATCGACCAAACTTCTCATGCTTCCTAGGGACAAAGTCAGTGTCAAGTACCTGAACCTCCTTAAATATTACTGGGCCCCCACCTACATTTTATCTCGGAGAGTACTCTGGGTCCACTTCAGACGTGTGCCAACCCCTGTAGGATTTTGCCTGGCTTCCTTGATCGGCACGGCCAAAGATCGCTTATGCAGCCATCCTTGATATGTGGCATCATTTGACTACCAAGAGAGGCCTCAAAACCTTCCCTTCCCCAAACACACTGATCACATAATCTACCATGCCTTTACCCAGCCCTGAATCCTAGTTCCTTCCCCATCTAGGCAGCTGACTAATGTAAAAAACTAAAAGATCTATTCCAGGGCAGCAATATTATGTCATTTTAGGGGTGCAGACAGTCCTCTAGACTCCAATATTATCAGCTCAGATACTAGACCTTACATCCCACCAACGCCCAGCTGGCGGTTCGCAAAAGGTTGCCTTTTGAAGCCATGATACGTAACTATTCCGGCACAAAGGGGTTAATCTGTCGAACCTACAAGGCATTACAGGCCTCAAAACCTCTAACCCCGCACCCTTACCAAGTCCGCTGGGAAATAGACCTGAAGAAAATCATACCGACCAAGGACTGGGACCGATTGGCACAAGATATCTAGATCCTTACGAAGCATACCCCAGAGAGAATCTGCTTATAAAATCTTAAGCCAGTCGGGCTCCATCAAAAGTTCCCCAAGATCTCAACAAGATGTTGGAGATGTGGGCAGGGAGAAGGAACGTTCTTGCACATAAGGTGAGCTTACGCACTCATACAGATATTCTGGAATGGGATACTTGGTCATATCAAAGACACATTGAGGTATCCAATTCCGGCACAACCACTCGCAAACCTCCTAGAAATCATGCTCTCCAACATCAAAGGATTAATCAGTGCAGACAAAACAGTTATTTGACTGACGATGTGGGGCTAAACCACTTATCGCACTTTTCTGGAAAAAAAGAAAGAGGCTCTGTCTGGTGCTCTGGTTTGAAAAAAATTAGCAAGTGCTTGCACACTAACAGAACGAAAATGCATATTTAAATGGCAACCCCTTTTGGACCATTTGGCGAAGCTAGAATAAAATTATTTGTTTCATGCCACACTAGTTGCTCGCTCTGCAGCTCTTCGACTGAGGTCAAGGGGGGTCAAGCACTCCAAACACATCCAGACTGCCATATACACTGGACCAGGGTGAAAGTGTAGACTTCCCCTGGCTACTGCAAATATAGCTTTGAACAACGGACATCTTCAGTGCCCTTGCAACGGCCCCCACTCTCTACTGGTCACACAACAAAAGATCAGATTTGCTGCCACCACCTCTCGGCAGCTACAAACATCGACTTCACGGGCCATACCGATTGTCCACCCAATCCCCCACCATCACAATACCTGTACAAAAACCCCCTCTGCATCCTTTTCTTTCCAGTTTCTATGTCCCCAGTTGGGTGTTTTCCCTGTTAAGGCAAGGTCTGAGGGGGCATTACTATGTACGCTTTCTTTTGTGCATGTACTGACAGCTAGTGCTGGTCCATACATTGTATTGTTCTCGTATGCCAATGTTTCTATACTTTTGAAAAACAATCAAAAGAATTCTATCAAAAACACTGACGTATAGATCAATGTATTACATGTCATCAGAGCAGCAATTTACTCCATACATACATTCACAGAGTATACAAACTGTAAACAATTCTTTATATTAGAAGGGAAGAAAACTCGATCAACAGCAATCAATCAATCTAGTTTAGTCAGTTAGATTGTTTTATTCAATCAAACATCTAGGCAGTCATTACAGACCCTCCTAAGCTCCTCGAGGGCTCAGACGGGTAGCAACCGTGTTATGGAGTTTCATGTACTCATTAGCAAATATCGCAAAAATGACACAGTAACCAGACAAGATACGCAGGTGGGCTACACTGCTTTGAAGAATATAACTTGTCTTCTACCTCTTACATACCACTTACATCTGTGTTGGACCTGGACCTCTGTCCAGGTTCACCCCTAACTTTTTTGCCTTCACTCCCTTCCTTTGCTGTACTTGATTTTGTTGGCTGTTAGAACTCATTTTACCACTGCTAACTAGTGCGAAAGTATTTGTGCTCCCCCTCTGAAAATGATAAAATTGTCCTATTCCTAATAGGTACATTTAATTTACTTGTAAGCCCCTAGTATATGTTACTATGGGTACTTGGGCCTGTAAATTAAAGGCTGCAAGTAGGACTGCAGAACTTATTGTGCCACCCACTCAAGTAGCACTTTAAAACATGTCTCCGGCATGCCGTGATGTGCAGTTTTGAAACTGCCTTTACGGCCCAGCATAGGAAGCCTTTTGCTAGGCCTAAACCTTCCTTTTTTTTACATGTAAGTCACCCCTAAGATGGGCCAATAGGGCAGGGTGCATTGTATTTAAAAAGTAGGACATGTTCTTAAGTTGCACTTGTCCTGATATTGAAAAACGCCTACATCTGTTTTTCACTACCATAAGGGCTATTTCTTCCATTGATTTTTAAACATTCAGGTCTTATTTTATTTATTACATTTATCTCTATTATTTTATATTAGTTTTGGATGTTCTTCTTTTGTTTTTCACCTTGTTACAGTGTGTGTGCTTCACATATACGTAACACAGTGCCTCTAAGTAAAACCTGACTTCTTTCGTGCTTAGCTACCAGAGGGTTAACTAAAGGTTAATTTAATGACTTTTGTGGTTCACCCTGACAAGGAGTGTCCTTGTTGCTTGAATAGGGATTCACCCCCCTCAACCAATAACCCAATTTCTTACAGCCTGTCACTCTGGAATATAAAAATATAAAAATTAATTCTTCAGAAGAAAACAGTTACTGAAATCCTCTGTGTACTTCCTCACACCTCTTAATGGAAAAGCGGTGCCCTCACTGCACCAAAGTGATACATCATACTGGTGAGTTCAGTCATGAGAGCAAAAGACTGTGAACGCTAAATTCCAATATGGCGTCTACTTTTGTGGAATTGTGGCACAACAGATGACTTCAAATTGGGGTTACATTACACAAATCTCCATGTTTGATGCACACAATAACGTTTTTCGATGGAAAAAAACACACTAGAAGCATGTGAATGTATAATGTCTTTAAGCTGATGCTGTAAACCTCTCTTTAAAAACACAATTATTTATTAAGGGTTATTAGTAAAGTGTGAAATACATGGGAGCTGTCAGTAAGCTAAACCTCTAACAACCCACTGTGTGAGTCTTTGTTAAAACCGGACTTTTGACAATCTAATGTTAACCGAATGGCATCAGCACATTTAAGTGTGGTATTTCAGAAATATACATCACCTGTAATAAAAAACACATTATTTATAGAAGATTTTCAAGTAATACAGCATCAAAAATGTTATGTTTTGGAACAAATTAAAACGGCATTCCCTACAGACTGGGAGTGGTGGGAGTCCAAATGCTCTTGCAGGCTTTATAGTATAGCAGGTTCCCAGCAATTACACCTCATGAATGCTTATTGGGGTACCTTGCTCAGTGGTAGTGATTATTTTATAAGACTGAAAATTGACCATTAACTTGTGACTTCCATGTGTACTTAAATCTCCACACGCTAAGTACAGGATAAAAATACTTTGATGGGTGTATCCCACAGTTGAAATAATACTATAGTTGGTGATTTTTTTTGCTAATTTGGGATCCATTAAGAATGGAAGTTTGCAACTGAGGCTGGTCAACACTAAATTCATTTAAATAAAATGAAGGACGAAACGCTGCACAAGAAAGTCAGAGAATGATTACATTTTAAACCATTAAGATTTATTAAAGTTTAAAAGTTTTCAGAAAAAGTAATCGTTCGTGTCCCTCAACAAGTAAATTAATACATGAGTTAATTTGAGGTTCACATCAAAGTCATTTAAGTAATCGTTCAAATTATCATAAAGTTGTCTCAGAGGAAAAATTATGTTAATGAGTGCTTCCTTAAAAAGAGTACCCTAGTCTGCTCTACACTGTCTCAAAAGTGGACAAAATTCTTGCTACTTCTGGAAATGTTCTGCCTCTTAATCTACATTACACTAGCTTAAATTACACAATTTTAACATTTGCTAAATCTTCAAATACTTCACATAAAGCGATCCAATCAGGTTAGAGTGAAAATGTACTGTCTTGAGCTCATTAGCTTCCCAGGCTCCTTCACAGTACAGCTTCTGTTAGTGTCCTTCAAACGTACATTTATCTGCAACACAGCAAGATACATTGGACCAGACTGTACCTTGCAGGTGATTTCTCAGATTCAATATAAATTATCACATTCCACAATGGTTACAACAAAAATATTTTATTTTCATGAGCTAGAAACGGAAAAGCATGTTCAACATTATTGAAACTCTGCTTGTGTAGAAATAAAAGTTCCCATTTCCTGAAATAAGATGGCAACTAACTTTAGACATTTTAAACACTGGCCTACATTAACTATGGCCAAGTTAACGTGAAACATACACAATAACAATTGTGTGTTTACATGTTAATATCAATATAATGCAAAACTTTAATATGAAATTCACTATTATAGATAAACTGCAGATTGCTTCTGTGTCCCACAGTGGAGAACATTTTTGTTCGCATTTTGTCAATGACAAAATATGGCAACCCACTCTAAAAAAAAAAAGTGCATTATCGGCCGCAACTGCATTTCCGAACTCATTTTGGAAGAAAATTAAACTAATTCTTAAGGAGCAGCCTCCTTCTCTGGAGAAGAGATTGAAATTTCCCATGCACTAACCCGCGCAGGGCATGTATTTAAGCTCTGTAAATTAGGCATGCATGAAAACTGTCGGGCTTTTACTCTCTCTTTATTCTGTATGACAACTTTTTATTCATTTTAGATTCTTTTACAAATAAACTGACAGTCATCTTTCATAATAAATATATGTCAACAATTCTACTGTGCTGTTAGCAATATTACTAAGGGAAGGGTCTATAAGCAAAGAGCACCATTATCATCAACTGCCATTATCAGAACAAAAAAAAGTGTCTGTCACAGATTCAGTAAAGCAACCTCACTTTTCTTTTAGCCCTTCTTCCTCCCCTCCTCTCTAATAGCAATAAACGTGTGTAGTACAGTAACTGATATCAATTTTTCTGACTAGACATCCGTATACTTTATGGAACCATTTAAGTATGTCTCCTTTCAGGCCTGAGAGACCAATAGTAGTTTGCACTGTCTTTTGTATACTCGCATCCAGTTAAGGAATAATTTGGAACTCAAGCATATACTTAATGATTTTTACGTACAGTTGCACAGACTAGAAGAGAAATAAAAAATGATAAGCATCAATGAAAAATAGATGAGGTCTAGAATATTTAAACATTTGTTTTAATTATGTTTTATTTTGTATGTTTGCTGTGTCACCACAGAGCTTGTACAGTAAAAAAAAGTGGCTGTGCATTTACCAAGCATCACATTTGTACTTTTAATTACTATTTCTGCTAATTTAATTTGAGTATTTCTCTTTTGACAAACTTAAGAGCCTGCAAGAAATACATCTCTGCTGGCAGTTTGTGTGTATTTTTTATCAACTCGCACAATTAAATAATCTGCACATTTTTCAATTCTTGATTTAGAAAGAATATATTCTCCCAGATAACATTTGTATATGGGCTACTTGCTGACAACAGCTACTGGAAAATTCCTCATATCACTGGATGGATGAGTCTGTTTTAAAACTTGAGACATGTCTCAATTTAGGTAAAACTGAGTGTAATGTAATGTATAAAATTCAATTAAAATGTTCTAGATTGTAAGACAAATATTGTTGCTGTTATGATTTACCACCATATCTTATATATCTTCTTGTCTATCAGAGTACGTGATTATCTGGCCACTTTGTCTGAGCAAGTCAGTTTTTTGCCCTATTTTTTCTAAAAGGTATGGTGAAGAAAATTAAGATTATTTTTTTTAATTTATAACTATAGGAAGATCAATTTCTTAGTATTTATGAACATTGGATGTTAGTTCCAATATTTCTGCTACATTTGAGTGACTGTATGAGTCTATAGAACATGTGAGTAGAAAGAGATATTTTTGTACTGTCCAGAAAGAGAATCATTTCACACGGTAAGAGGCAAGAAGCTTTTTTTTTTTCTTTTCTGTCAAAAATAACAACATTGATGTTTTATCTCTGATGTATTTTTTATCACATTCAATTTGTATCATTTGAATTTCTCTGAGGTACTTTAAACATTGGAGCTATTGAACCCAACTTTACACAAAGTTTCAGAAGAAGTTGTAAAAGTCCTAAGCATGTGCAATCCCTACTCTACATGTATGGGATTGATTGTTTCTCTTTCACCAGCATTTATGTGTAAAATGAATTCCCAGGCATTCTCTGATGATATTGCATTTCGGGAAGGACTGAAATGTTGATATTCAAAGACTGTACGTTAGATTAACAATGCAAATTTCATCTGGAGAGGAACTGTGCATCTAAGAAAGATTGCTCCTAATGTCTGTCAAGAAACCCTATAACAGAGATAGGGAAAGAGATTACTTGGATAAAGTAAACAGGAAGGCAGACCGATCTAGGTGCATCGCCCATTGCTGTAGTTTTAATGTACATATGTTACATTTGCTCTATAATCTGTCTTGTATATTTTCAGTTTGTATATACATGTTTACAGTGGGCAATATGAAATTTTTAACATGTATTATTTTTACTATTTTTAATTTAAGTTTGTGCTATGCAAGTAGGCCTTCTCAAGCAGCAAAAGCATTCATTTACGCATGTCCTTGTGTTATGGTGGGGTTGGAAAGGTTTGCAATATCAAGTTAACCAAACGGGGGCACACTGTTTCTTACTTTCAAACCCTAGAAAAGGAGATTAACATAAAAAGTTCTAAGTCAAAAATCCTGAAATGAACACCAATTCTTAGTTAAATGTGCATCATGCGCGATCAAGGAGGAGTTGAACAGTGAGCATATAATTTTGTGTAAGTTTATGACAACGTGCAGCATACAAAATGGGAGACTGAGTGTCCATATATGTCACTCTTAAAAAAAACATTTAGCCAGTGTTGTGTTTAGAGATTCTTCTGATTGAATCAGTATGTTATGTTATTTTGTCATATACAAACCCTTCTTGCTTCAGGTGCTGTCACAGAAATGTCTGGGAAAGTGATGGGGTACACATATGTGTAATGTAACTATCGCTCATGAAAAATGCTTCAATACCTTGGGGGTCGAGTTTTCGCTCTATGGAACAGCACACAAAAATAGTTGGCCCTTTCTAAAATACGGTTAGTGGTAGCATCTATAAGGGTCATAATCACAACGTGAATCATTAAATGTTACTAGAAAGTTCCACAGTTGAATTTAGACCACTGATGATGCATAGCCAAAAAAGGATGTATTCCAGAACTAAGTGCCATTAGCATCTGTTGGGACTTAGAACTTACAGTTTGTGTCTTAGTTTAAAATTGGTTTATTGTGTTTACTATTTTAGGTCCTAAATTGTGGAGGAAAGTTAATTTTTTATTAAAAATATCCTTTACTTTGATTTAACAAGCATAGCAACCTAATGTGTTTTTTTTATTGAGCAGATGTTCATAGAGTACATTGTGGCTGCTTTTTCAGGTGCTCATGAAAGCTGCAGATGGAAGCAGCTAATGATGACATGCTCTTCTTATAGCCATGTTGTAAATGGGAATATAGAACAATTTCTTATGTGAGTACGAATACCACCGCATGAAAAATGTTATGCAATGTAAAAGAATCCATTGGAAGAAGCTGTTTTGCCATATCAGAGATTCAAATGTTAAATGGTGGACCCTTTTATAGGTGCGGAGATTATCTTTCAAGAGGTGTCTTGAAGGTATGGTAATGCGGTAAATTCTGCTGCCTCTGATTTATTGATGTTTTAAATAAATTATACATGTTCTCCAAAATCTATTTTTGCAAACTTGAAGGTAAAGCTAAAACTGTAAATATAAATTGTCAAATATTAAAGGTATACTTGTTTACTTGTCATATGGATTATTTGTCAAGGAGTGTTTGTTTATGTGAATCAATCAAATTGGTGAGAATAGAGCAATACTTAAAATCAAACCACAGATTTGGTGAATGATGAAGAACATGTGGCAGTACTTCCGACTACGATTTGTGAATCAAACAACACAGTAAACTTACACTCTTTTCTGAGAAAGTCCACAATACTGAGAGAACACATTCTTGCAGCAAGTGGCATACATTGTAACTACCTCAACTAGTCTTGGATTATAAGCTCTGTTTAGCTCCGCTATTGTAATAAAAGACTTACAGCTCCTTAAATAATAATGTCAGCTACTGAAATCTGTGCTGTGTGGTTGCAATGAATCTGGATTCTGTTTAGTGCAATCCTTATGGAACTTGAAGTCGATTGGAATGTCTATACATTCAAGCTCATAGTAGAGCCCTATATTTGATACATTAATTATGATTTTTCCTTCACAACCCTAAGGTTTTAATTGGGGTAAAATTGCTTTAAGACCACACTGTAAACATGTTTTTTTCACAACTTGAGAGCACATCTAAACACTCTGTTAGAAGAATCATCCTTTCAGGAATTTGGTGATATGAACACTTGTAAGCAGTGTAGGGCTCTTCTTTACAGTGACAGAAAGTTTCATGTTTTGACAATCCCTATTAGAAAGCTTCTTTCACCCCAGTGTGCTTTCTTGAACCTGGGGACTTGTAAGAGATTACCATGTGCAGATCTTAAACTTCTCGCCGGGGCATACCAATTCTAATGAGTCCCCAAGAATAGAGGCCCGGCACTGTGTAGTGCTTTGAAGGCTAAGTATTGGGATTTGAATTTAAACCTTTTGTCCACTGGGAGCCAGTGAAGGGCTCTTAGGCCCTGGAAAACAGTCTGGAATCTAGGGAGTGTTTTGAAGACACTGCAACCTTTGTAAGTGCTGTGTTTAGATCCCCATGTACAGGGCATTACCGTAGTCCAACCTGGACAAGGCTAATGCTGTCACCCAGTGTTTTTAGGGAGTATGGTGGGATGAAAGGACGAACTTTCTTGACAATTTTAGGATGAACCAAATGAGTGAGTTGAGGTTATTGACCTGATTTTCAAATGTCCGCTATCATCAAAAATGAGCCCTAAGTTTTTGACCTTGTGCACTGGAGCTGGGAAGTCACCCAGACCCAAGGGTCACCATCTAGGTGACCAAAAAGATGTATCTGAGCCCAGCAGCAAAACCTCCGTCTTCCCACCATTCAATGTTAGGCAGTAAGACTGCATCCACAGGTTTACCTGTGTCATGCAGTGTGAGAAGTTGGCCCGATATGCAACGTTCGCTATTCTAGCGACCGCTATGTATCGTTCCAACGACCCTAATGGTGTTTGGTTGTAAGTCAACCTATAGACCAGCTATCCTAGTAGCGTGGATACGAGCAGTCTAAGGCTAAAGACTCGAGAGGGCGCGTTAAGCCAGCTGTTTACCACACATGTACCCCTTGAACACCCAGTGAAAGGACACCACACAAGTGTTATGAAAATAAACAGTATATTTATTAAGAATCACAACAGCCCTGTACTCTTTATGAGGACAGGGTACTAAGCACAAACCAAATCTCTTTAGCAAATACTTCAAGTGCACGTTTAAACAAGTGTCCGAAGACACGGAAAGGTTAAGGCAAGTCGGAAGGGAGGGACTCGGGACCCTAGAGTAAGGAGGCTATGCAGGCACTGAAATGCCGAGTTACCTAGCCACGAGGGCTGCGGCTGCACAAGTCTTACAGGCGTCGGGGTCTTCGCTGACGAGCCAGGAGCCGGAAGAAAAGGAGTTGCTGGCCGGCGACCAGTGATGAATAGTTCGTAGAGATCCAAGCCTGGATCGGAGATTGATGAAACCTGAAAGCAGAGGGGACCAAGTTCGTACTACTAGCCAGTAGTCAGAGGGTACCAGGAAGGCACCAGTTGGCCGTCACCTCGACCAGGTGAGTGGGCGACGCTAGGCTCTGCAGTCTCACGGACCAGGAGGCGTTGTCGGCGACCACGGTGGAGGTGCGAGCTGTCCCACGAAGGATGACGCTGTCGGCGTCTTGAGTGGACCAGGAGGGTCCGGGGTGCTTCTCGAAAAGATGGAAGCAAGGGTCAGTCTGGAGCAACCAGACCGGCAGTGATGATTCTCGGATGTCGTCACAGAAGGACACAAGCCAGCGGCAAGTGACCAGACAACGTGCTGAGCAGCGAGCAGAAGGGCCCCACGCAGATCGTGGTGATGCTGGGGGACTGCACTTCGGAGCTAGAGCGGCTCAGGGTCGGGGCTTCTCGGACCCCAGAGCACTCACCAGAGAGTTACCTCGATGGTCGTGCTGGTTTTTAAGAGCGTGCAGGTTCTGATGATGGCCGGTCCCTCGAGGTCTCGTCGCACCCACAGATCACAGCTGAGCTGATGACGGGGGTAGAGGTCAGAGGTGCCAGGGAAGCCGGTTCTCGTCGAGCTGGGCCGTCGGATTCCTTGAGGAAGGACTTACAGCAAACCGCAGAGTTCTTAGATGGTGCCCGCTGATGCAGGGTGACTACTCCTTAGCCACAAGGGAGAAATCTTGAGAAGAGTCTTGAAGTCCTTTCGTAGAAAGTATTCTTGATTCAAAGATGATCTAATTTGGAAGGGTCCCCGCTCCGGCCTTTATCCTAAAGAAAGGGGTGGGTACATGACTAGGTCCTGCCCTAAGGGTGGGACCAGGAAGGGGGGTAGTTACACCCCTCTCCCCTGCCGGACTTTCCCCAGGCCAGGGCTGTCGCCCCTGGAACTGGTTCTAACCGGCAGATGCGTAGTGAGCACCGGGGTGCCACTCCGCAGTCACCTTCTCGCAAAAGCCCTACCTACCCAGAATACACAAACCCTGTCTGGGACGGTGCGAACACCGCCCTCGACAGGAAACCCTTTGTCCAAGCGCTCCTCGCTGGAAGGACTCCCAGCAGCAGGAGGTCAGACTCGTGTCTGTGGTGGCAGCATCCATTTTGTGGAGCTGAGGCTTTCGTTAACTTTAACCGGGGTTCACAGTTACGTACATGTCGTGTCCCTCTAGAAGGGTGGAATGCTAACCTCGTCGCCAGAGTTGGTGAGAGGGCAGCATCCCGACTCGTATGACACCTTACTCGACATGTCTTGATAACGCGACACCGAAGTTACCGATGTGGCACGCGTTATCATGGAACAGCCATTGGGTCTTTTCTCCGCAAGCTGCAACCGGCTCGGCTCGGGCCAGAACACAGTTCACGCGAGCCCATGCACTCTGCCTTCAGGATTGTCAAGGCCTGCCATAGGAGTGACTGATAGGGACTCGGGTGTCCATTGTATGGTTAGATATAGAGCTACTATATCTAAAGCAAAGGGTGATTACACGACTTCGCCCCAGCTGTCATGCAGCCAGTTGTGTCAAATTTAGGAGGCCAGCCAGGGGTGGCATAATACATGCTGCAGCCCCTGGCGGCCCTGGGTACACCTATGCCCTGAGTTACAGGGTCTGATAAGGTGGCCCAGTACCAATTGGTAGATGCACCTAGGGTACATATCGTAATTTAGAAAGAGAACAGCCAGGCTGTGGGTCTGATTGGCAGGCCCACAGCCAGAGAAAGTCGTAAACCAGTGAAACAAAAGCAAAAAATCTGGGTGATCATAGGATTGCAGACCCTACTCTCCTACAGGACCCCCCCCCCAAACGTCGGAACAACTAGCTAACCTTGACCAGGTAAGTCTTCTTGTTCTAAGTGGAAATATCTGGAGAGCCCATCGGCATTGCCATGATCAGTACCAGGTCTATGTTCCACTGTGAAGTCCATCCCCTGTAGGGAAATGGACCACCTAAGCAGTTTGGGGTTTTCACCCTTCATCTGATTTAGCCACAAGAGGGGCTTATGGTCGGTCTGAATCTTGAAGTGAGTGCCAAACAAGTATGGCCTCAGCTTCTTCAGGGCCCAAACCACAGCAAAGGCCTCCCTCTCGATAGCTGACCAATTCTTCTCTCTAGGGGTCAGCCTTCTGCTTATAAAAGCAATGGGCTGGTCTTGACCATCAAAATTCAGTTGAGAAAGAACAGCTCCCACACCCAACTCAGAAGCATCTGTTTGGACAATGAATGGTTTGGAGTAGTCCGGACTCTTGAGGATAGGCGCCGTGCACATGGCCTGCTTTAGGTCATCGAATGCTTTTTGACAGCTCGCTGTCCACTGAACCTTTTTTGGCATTTTCTTACTTGTCAGTTCATTTAATGGTGTCACGATGGAACCATAGTTCCTGACAAACTTCCTATAGTAACCAGTCAGGCCCAAGAAAGCTCGAACCTGAGTCTGGGTGGTTGGAGGAGCCCAGTCCCTGATTGACTGTATCTTGCTCTCCAGTGGCTGAACCTGACCTCCACCTACAAGGTGGCCCAGGTATACAACCTGTGTCTGCCCTATCTGGCACTTGGTGGCCTTGATAGTGAGGCCTGCTGCTTGCAGCGCCTCCAATGTCTTCCGCAGGTGGACCAGGTGATCCTCCCAGGTGGAGCTAAAGACAGCAATATCGTCAAGATACGCCGCACAGAAGTCATCCAGCCCAGTAAGGACGTGATTCACCAACCGTTGGAAGGTGGCAGGTGCATTTTTCAGACCAAAGGGCATCACCACGAACTGATAATGCCCACCAGGGGTTGAAAATGCTGTTTTAGGCTTGGCGTCCTCAGCTAACCTGATTTGCCAATACCCAGCTGTCAGGTCAAACGTACTTAAGTAGTTGGCCGAAGCCAGCCTATCAATAAGCTCGTCTGCCCTTGGTATTGGGTGGGCGTCAGTCTTAGTGACTGCATTGAGACCCCTGTAGTCTACGCAGAACCTCATCTCTCTCTTACCACCCTGGGTGTGAGGTTTCGGCACTAGAACTACGGGACTAGCCCAAGGGCTATCCGAGGGTTCAATGACTCCCAGCTCCAACATTTTCTGCACTTCACTTTTGATGCAGTCTCTAACGTGATCAGGCTGCCTGTAGATTTTACTCTTTACGGGCAAGCTGTCACCAGTGTCGACCTCATGGGTGCACCAATCGGTCTGACTGGGTGTCAGAGAAAACAGATGTCGGAACGACTGAAGAACCTGTTTACAGTTGCTCTGTTGATGTTCGGAGAGGCTGCCACAAAAGACAACACCATCTACCGAGCCATCGTCAGGATTCTGAGTGAGCAGGTCGGGGAGAGGGTCACTCTCCTCTTCCTGTCCCTCATCTAGGGCCATGAGCAAACTCATGTCCTTCCTGTCGACATATGCTTTTAGCCTGTTGACATGAAGCACCCTGTGGGGGCTCCGGGGAGTTCCCAGGTCGACCAGGTAGGTGACCTCTCCCTTCTTCTCCAGGATGGTGTGGGGCCCGGACCATTTGTCCTTGAGTGCTGCTGGGGCCACTGGCTCCAACACCCACACCTTCTGTCCGGGCTGGTAAACAGTCAAGACAGCCTTTTGGTCATGCCAAGCTTTTTGGAGTTCTTGGCTGGCCTTAAGGTTTTCGGATGCCTTTTCCATGTATTCAGCCATCCGCGAGCGGAGGCCGAGCACATAGTCCACTATGTTGGTTGCCGGCTTTTTGAGAGGTCTCTCCCATCCTTCCTTCACCAAACACAGGGGTCCTCTTACAGGATGCCCGTACAAAAGTTCAAAAGGGCTGTAGCCAACCCCCTTCTGTGGGACTTCTCTGTAGGCGAACAAGAGGCAGGGGATCAGGACGTCCCATCTACGCCGAAGCTTTTCCGGTAGTCCATGAATCATCCCTTTTAGGGTCCTGTTGAATCTCTCAACAAGCCCATTGCATTGTGGATGATAGGGTGTAGTGAACTTGTAGTTGACACCACATTCCTTCCACATAGCAGTTAAGTAGCTCGACATAAAGTTTGCACCTCTGTCGGAGACGACCTCCTTAGGGAAGCCCACTCTGGAGAATACTCCAACCAGGGCTCTTGCCACAACAGGTGCTGTAGTGGTCCTAAGGGGAATAGCTTCAGGGTACCTGGTGGCATGATCCACTACCACCAGTATAAACTTGTGCCCTGATGCTGTTGGTGGTTCCATGGGACCGACGATGTCGATCCCCACCCGTTCAAAGGGTACCCCCACCACAGGCATTGGTATAAGGGGGGCCTTTGTCGTGCCACCTGACTTACCACTGGCTTGGCAAGTGACACAGGAGCGGCAAAACTCCTTGGTATCTTCGTTCATGTGAGGCCAGTGAAAGTGCGAGACAAGCCTGTCCCACGTTTTCGTCTGGCCTAAGTGACCTGCTAAGGGAATCTCGTGGGCCAAGGTAAGTAGGAAACCACGCTGAGACAAGGGGACGACCAGCCTCCTGGTCATGCCAGGCTTGGGGTCTCTTGACTCAGTGTACAGGAGTCCATCTTCCCAGTATACCTTGTGGGTACCTGTGGCGTTCCCAGCAGCCTCAGCAGCAGCCTGCTGTCTGAGGGGTTCAAGAGAAGGGCAGTCTAACTGGTCCTTCCCCAGGTCTTCCCTTGAGGGTCCCCCTGAGCCCAAGAATTCAACTTGATCAAGTTCGAACTCCCTAGGCTCAGTTTCCCTCAATTCCTGTAGGTCAGCCTCCTCTGAGACTTGATCCTCGACCTGGGGCAAGGGGGAAGGCGCAGCCTTAACCCTACTGCTCTTTTTCTTGGGAGGTGTCTGGTCCGTTGTTCCAGGATCCAGCACCTGTTCAGTGGGGCATTTCCTGACCTGTGACCTAGTCACAGCGAACACATGTGCTGGCAAACCTAACATTTCCATGTGAGTCCGGTGCTCCACTTCTGACCATTGTGACGACTCCAAATCATTGCCCAACAAACAATCTACTGGGAGGTCTGGACTAACTACAACCTTCTTTTGGCCAGTTACCCCTCCCCAGGAGAAAGCTACAATTGCCATACTGTGATTGGTAGTGACATTGCTTGCATTGGTCACCAGGAATTCTGTACCTGGCATGATCTGTCCAGGGTCCACAAAGTTAGGCGTCACCATGGTGACGCTGGCACAAGTGTCCCTATAGGCCTGAGCCATCTTTCCATTTATGAAAGGCGTCTGTCGGTATTTGCCCAGCGTATTGGGACTTATGTCAGGGGACACGTCCGCGTTCCCTGTACTGACAAGGACAGCCTGAGTGAGTGTGCCAACTAAGTTGTCACGCCCCTCAGAACCCAGGGTTAACCCTACTAAACCCTTGGGAGGCGCACTACCACTGCTGACTGTACTAGGGGGCACAGGTGCCTTAGGGGCTGCAGTGGCAGGAGTCTGCCCTCCTCCTTTCTTGGTGCACTCACTAAACCAGTGAGATTTACTTTTACAGTACTGGCACCATCTTTTGGATTGGCCTTCTTTCTTCTTTTGGGGAGCCTGACCCCCACCCTCTTTGGGTTGTTGGGGACCTGTCGAAGACTTCTGGTCATTTTGTTCCCCCTTAGAATCTTTACCCTTTTGGTCTGCTTTCTTCTGACCACCTTGATTCTGGCCCTGGTTCTGTTTAACTCTCGTACGAACCCATCTGTCTGCCTTCTTTCCCAATTCTTGGGGAGAGGTCAGATCCGAGTCGACAAGATGCTGATGCAACAACTGGTTCTGACAATTGTTTAAAATTTGTTCTCTCATCATCAAATTATACAATCCTGCGTAATCAGTAACCTTACTGCCCAGCAACCAGCCCTCAAAAGCCTTAGTGGCACAATCGACAAAATCAGACCAGTCTTGAGCCTGCGTTTTCTGGGTATCCCTGAACAGCACCCTGTACTGCTCAGTGGTTAGGCCGAACCCTTCAACGAGTGTATTCTTCAAGACTTGGTAATTATTAGCGTCCTCTACCCTTGTGGTGAGGAGCTTGTCTCTTCCTTTTCCTTCAAAGGAGAGCCACAAGATAGCTGCCCACTGACTCTGGGGAACGCCTTGCACAGTGCAGGCCCTCTCCAAAGCAGTAATCCATTTGTGGATGTCGTCCCCTTGTTTAAAGGGGGGCACTATCTTCCCAAGGTGTTTCGTATCGAAACTCTTTTCCCTATTACTAGGTACATTGCTGCCACCAGTGGGGATTGCCCCACTTAACTGTTGCTCTCTAGCGAAAGCAAGCTTTTCCTTGGCCAGGGCAAGTTCTTCCCTTTCGATCCTTAGATTAGCTGCCCTTTCCTTCGCTTCGTACACTCTCCTCTGAGGGGACGTCATCCCTCTTTGAGAAGAGTTGTGAGAGCCGTTGGTATGAAGGGATCTGCCAGAGTCTCTTGACAGAGATCGGGCTCGTCCATTCCCCAGGTTAAGCGGAACCGACAGTAGCGCCGGGGTTCCCCCAGTACCACTATCGTGTCTGCTTAAGTTGGACCGTGTTAGTCTGACGACTTCTACCTGTCCCTTATCTGCCTCGTCCCCAGAGAGATCCTCATCCTCGTCCTCCTCTCCCTCTTCGTTCTCAGTTACGAGGTGGATGAGGTCAGGATCATCTCGGGTTCCCTCGAGGGGAGGCATGTCTCCTTCTGGGTTAGAAGAGCTACGAAGTTTCTCAGCTCTCCTGGCATCATAAGTCTCCAAGAGACCAATCAGAAAGGACGTTGTGGGGTTAGACCCCTGCTGAATCTTCCGGGAGTGACACAGTCGTCTTAACTCCTTGAAGCTCAGCACAGTATATCCTGAAGGGATGACCTGTGGAGGGTCAACTGACACAAGGGGAGACTCAGAGTTTCCTCCTTGGCCCGACATACTGTTTCTAGTGTGGTGTAAGTGATGCACCCACCTACACTATGTGTTTTCCTACTGATCCCTTGCTAAGAGTTGTAGCCAAGGTGTGCTAAGCCTTGAGGAGCTACAACAGCTGGTTCAGTAGAACTCAGAGTATTCTAAGCTTTAGTTATATGTACTAACAGTACTTGCGCGATCTTTCAACAAGATATTCTTAGGATACGTGTGGTAAAACAACAGCAAGCTCAAATCCCAACCGCTGCTCACCAATGTGAGAAGTTGGCCCGATATGCAACGTTCGCTATTCTAGCGACCGCTATGTATCGTTCCAACGACCCTAATGGTGTTTGGTTGTAAGTCAACCTATAGACCAGCTATCCTAGTAGCGTGGATACGAGCAGTCTAAGGCTAAAGACTCGAGAGGGCGCGTTAAGCCAGCTGTTTACCACACATGTACCCCTTGAACACCCAGTGAAAGGACACCACACAAGTGTTATGAAAATAAACAGTATATTTATTAAGAATCACAACAGCCCTGTACTCTTTATGAGGACAGGGTACTAAGCACAAACCAAATCTCTTTAGCAAATACTTCAAGTGCACGTTTAAACAAGTGTCCGAAGACACGGAAAGGTTAAGGCAAGTCGGAAGCGAGGGACTCGGGACCCTAGAGTAAGGAGGCTATGCAGGCACTGAAATGCCGAGTTACCTAGCCACGAGGGCTGCGGCTGCACAAGTCTTACAGGCGTCGGGGTCTTCGCTGACGAGCCAGGAGCCGGAAGAAAAGGAGTTGCTGGCCGGCGACCAGTGATGAATAGTTCGTAGAGATCCAAGCCTGGATCGGAGATTGATGAAACCTGAAAGCAGAGGGGACCAAGTTCGTACTACTAGCCAGTAGTCAGAGGGTACCAGGAAGGCACCAGTTGGCCGTCACCTCGACCAGGTGAGTGGGCGACGCTAGGCTCTGCAGTCTCACGGACCAGGAGGCGTTGTCGGCGACCACGGTGGAGGTGCGAGCTGTCCCACGAAGGATGACGCTGTCGGCGTCTTGAGTGGACCAGGAGGGTCCGGGGTGCTTCTCGAAAAGATGGAAGCAAGGGTCAGTCTGGAGCAACCAGACCGGCAGTGATGATTCTCGGATGTCGTCACAGAAGGACACAAGCCAGCGGCAAGTGACCAGACAACGTGCTGAGCAGCGAGCAGAAGGGCCCCACGCAGATCGTGGTGATGCTGGGGGACTGCACTTCGGAGCTAGAGCGGCTCAGGGTCGGGGCTTCTCGGACCCCAGAGCACTCACCAGAGAGTTACCTCGATGGTCGTGCTGGTTTTTAAGAGCGTGCAGGTTCTGATGATGGCCGGTCCCTCGAGGTCTCGTCGCACCCACAGATCACAGCTGAGCTGATGACGGGGGTAGAGGTCAGAGGTGCCAGGGAAGCCGGTTCTCGTCGAGCTGGGCCGTCGGATTCCTTGAGGAAGGACTTACAGCAAACCGCAGAGTTCTTAGATGGTGCCCGCTGATGCAGGGTGACTACTCCTTAGCCACAAGGGAGAAATCTTGAGAAGAGTCTTGAAGTCCTTTCGTAGAAAGTATTCTTGATTCAAAGATGATCTAATTTGGAAGGGTCCCCGCTCCGGCCTTTATCCTAAAGAAAGGGGTGGGTACATGACTAGGTCCTGCCCTAAGGGTGGGACCAGGAAGGGGGGTAGTTACACCCCTCTCCCCTGCCGGACTTTCCCCAGGCCAGGGCTGTCGCCCCTGGAACTGGTTCTAACCGGCAGATGCGTAGTGAGCACCGGGGTGCCACTCCGCAGTCACCTTCTCGCAAAAGCCCTACCTACCCAGAATACACAAACCCTGTCTGGGACGGTGCGAACACCGCCCTCGACAGGAAACCCTTTGTCCAAGCGCTCCTCGCTGGAAGGACTCCCAGCAGCAGGAGGTCAGACTCGTGTCTGTGGTGGCAGCATCCATTTTGTGGAGCTGAGGCTTTCGTTAACTTTAACCGGGGTTCACAGTTACGTACATGTCGTGTCCCTCTAGAAGGGTGGAATGCTAACCTCGTCGCCAGAGTTGGTGAGAGGGCAGCATCCCGACTCGTATGACACCTTACTCGACATGTCTTGATAACGCGACACCGAAGTTACCGATGTGGCACGCGTTATCATGGAACAGCCATTGGGTCTTTTCTCCGCAAGCTGCAACCGGCTCGGCTCGGGCCAGAACACAGTTCACGCGAGCCCATGCACTCTGCCTTCAGGATTGTCAAGGCCTGCCATAGGAGTGACTGATAGGGACTCGGGTGTCCATTGTATGGTTAGATATAGAGCTACTATATCTAAAGCAAAGGGTGATTACACGACTTCGCCCCAGCTGTCATGCAGCCAGTTGTGTCAAATTTAGGAGGCCAGCCAGGGGTGGCATAATACATGCTGCAGCCCCTGGCGGCCCTGGGTACACCTATGCCCTGAGTTACAGGGTCTGATAAGGTGGCCCAGTACCAATTGGTAGATGCACCTAGGGTACATATCGTAATTTAGAAAGAGAACAGCCAGGCTGTGGGTCTGATTGGCAGGCCCACAGCCAGAGAAAGTCGTAAACCAGTGAAACAAAAGCAAAAAATCTGGGTGATCATAGGATTGCAGACCCTACTCTCCTACATGCAGCTGTTAAAGCGATCAGCTGTCTCATCAATGTTATTTGAGACTGACACCTCTAAATGGGTGTCGTCAGCATATGAGACCTCTGAAAAGCCAAACTGCTTGATGAGTGAGGCCAGCTGGGTCACATATACATTGAAGAGCATAGGGCTCATAGATGACCCATCTGGCATGCCACAGGTGAGTGTAAAATGCTCAGATGAAAAGGCTCCAGATTCTACTGAAATGGTCCTATTTATTGTAAAGGAAGGATGTCAACAACTTAAGAACATTGTCTGATCCCCAACTCAAATAGCCTGTCATCCTTTACGATTTGGCGTAAAGGAAGACCATTTTCAAGTGAGAACTGTGCCCAGTTCTTACTGACCTATTTAGTGTTTATCTCGTGAAAACTGTGTACAGCACTTGCTATTATTCTTATGGCATCGTATCATTGTGTGAATTCGGGTACCCTTTCATGCAGACCTCTGAGTGTCACAAAATGTTTGTGCTTGTTGGTGTTTCGTTGTGTGACAGTAGCAATGTTTGTTTTAGAGGTGGCTAGTGTGAACGTAAGATGAGTTTGACATTTTAAAATCTCTGTAGTGTCTAATGTGTATGGATTGATGTGCCAAACGACGTTTTTTGGTTACTTTTTTCTTTATTTTGAGTGGTTGTTTGTCCATTGCTCTCCCAGAGTAATGTGAATTCTATTTGTGCATCACAGTCACTATTCAGGTTGATAATTGCAATGCTATGTTGCACATACGAAGGTGTTGTATAATTATTCTGCTTTTATTTGAGTGGTTTAGTATGCATGTTGGTGTGGTATATAGCGATGCTGTTGGTTTGCTAACTTTTTGCCATCGATGTGACAATGGTGCTGTGTTGTGCACATGAGTGTGTGTGTACAAGTTCTGTCTACTATGTGGCATCTGAAGATGGCATTTGTAGAGATGCCTGTGACTGTGTACCCCAACTACATTGGATATATCCATCATCAGGAGTGTTTAGATCACAGGTAAGGTGGAGTTTCAGATATGTGTTATTTAGGTTTTAACAAGTGATAGGAGAAATGGCCGTAAAAAGATCTAAACAATAAGTAATCCTTGACAGCTGGCCAAGCCCCCTCCTAGGTGTCAATAAACATTTGCCCTTCTCTGTAGTAGTAAACTTTACGCACACGCCTAAACTGTAGAGCTGTTCTATCCTTAAGAAAAAGCGGGTCCTCGATCACCTCTGCATCTCTTATACTTCCCAGCTCAGAGTGTTTCAGAATACCCAATACCCTCAGTCTCTTTGGGCACTCCGCTCTTCCAACCCTTTGGTTAAGAAAGACATATGGACTATTATTTTTGGAGACTTTGCTCCCTTCCCTTGGCCACTTCTTATTTTTTCCATCTGCAGAACTACCAAAATTTTGCCACTACGCCTCCTCCCAAGTCATGACCACCATGCCCAATCTTGCCAATACAACTCCTTTAGCCTGCAGCAGCATGTGCAACACAATCTTCTCCCGTGTAAAATGTAGCATATCTTCTGCCTCAGAGGGGAAGCCCAGTAGAATTACCTTAAGACAGGGGGCCAGTTTGCTGGTAAATTTAATAACCTTTACATAAGATGTCACTGCATCCCAGGTACTCTACTTTTCAGTTATGTTATTTATTTATATATTTACATATGTACTCAGACAAGTGAAAATAAATATGGCCCATTTAACTTCATCAGAGCGTCGAATGTTCAGCGCCCAGTGCTGAACGTTCGAAGAACGAATGCTGGCCCGTCGGCCAATGTTCGTGCTCAGCACTGGGGAGGTAGTGCTTGTGACGACCGTTGGCCGACGGCAGCAGTTAAGGGGTTAAAGCAAGTGTATCAATAAACACATTACAGCAGTACAGTGTTTTGACATGTGAAATTACTGCTTACTGTCTTACAGAATGCTTGCTATAATGAAGAGATGGAGGAAAAAATGTGGTAACAAACATGCTATCAGGGCATAAACTATATATGCAAATAGTGTTAAATGCTGCTTATTACCATTGTTGAGAGAGGTGAGGGACAACATGACCCCCTTGAGGCTGCACCTCTCATGAGTCATGGCCCATCTCCACACTCCACAAAAATAATAAGTAGTGTATTATACTCTGAGACCATCCACCTATATTAAGTATATATATATATATATATATAAATATAAATATATATGTGTCAGTCTGTAGATATGGTTACCTCAATTTCCATTACAAATGAATTTTTTGATTTCTTAATAATGTTGGTGCCATTCAATGAATCTATACCAAGCTTTTCAAAAAAGTACATCCACTTTGGGTTCGGCATGGCAAGTTTTGTATAGATTCATCAAATGTGGTCAGTTGAACCTCAATGCAAAATCGGCCTTGCGGTTCATTTAATTTTTTTTCTTTTCTAGGAAGCAGGTATTCAGTCCCCACTTTCAGTAATGGTAACAGCAAAAGCTTTTACCAAGATGCGGCCAGCCATCAGATTATTTGAGGTTTACAGACGAGATGTGGGTTCATGGTCTTGACATCCTAAAGGAATTGAGGCTTATCCACATTATCCAATTTCCATAACCGTGGTCTTTATTTTATATTATCGAATAACCCAGAAACCCTCCTTTAATCATCAATAGGGTATTGAAGTAAATGTGTGCATCAGCAGAATTGTGAAATCCTAAGTCAGGATCTGATGCAAGCATGGAAAGTAGATGCCGATATAGATTGAAGATCATGTGATATAAACATGATCCCTATGGACCTCCATGTTGAAATGTATCCAATGATGCCTTCTCAAGACCTGCCATCACTGTAGCTTTCCTAGCACAGATAAATTATTGTAAATAATTGCCAGCTGCGTCTGTAATACCCATAGTGTTTCTCGTCCTATTCAACAGTATTGAATGACCGGGGTGTATCCAGAAGCATGCATAATGCTGGGCCAACTGTGTTCATTATATCAAAGATACAATTTTGAATGTCCCCTCATGCTTTCTTAGTGCCTGGTTGAGGACAGAGACTTGAATGGTTTACTAATAACTTGTCATTCTCTTCCAACACTTTCAGCAGCCAAATGGCTTTAGGAATAGGTGTACAGCTTTTAGGGTCAAACCTATCAAAAGTGTAATTATGAAGAGTGTAACCCATGCCTCTTCAAAACCTCAGAAATGTTTTCAGTCCGAAAACTGTAGTTTATGGTATCGGGTAAATGAGGAAACAAGTTTGAGGCATTCTTTTTTAATATTAGCAGGCCATTGATCAGGGAGTGGGCTTGCTTTCTACGATCCTAAATCTGTCCATGGCTGATGTATTTAAAAGATAAATTATGACTTCAAACCATTTTACTCAAGCTTTGAGGGATTCCTACCACGAAGAGTAATATTTTACCATAATATCTAACTGCAGTTTAAAATATTTTGAGTACTCTCACACCTGCCTCTGCAAATCACAACATTGTTATTGAAGAATATTGATTAGGGAGTTTTTAATTTATATAGACTGTTTCTTTCTGCTCGAAAGGATGTCGCCAACTTAGCACATAGGGTATTGGCCACTGACCTAACACTTTCTTGAAGAAACCTGGAAATTCTGCTGTTTCCAAACTGAACACGTTTTCTTTCATTACAGACTTCTATTGCTAAAGGTTTTTTCTTGGATGAACTATACCCCCACCCCACTTGCACAGATTTGACCATACCCTAAGCATGGCCTGTCATAGATGTCCTTGCACACTTGTTTATTTTATTCAATTGGCCTGAACCCGCCCTCTACCCATTCCCCACCCTCTCCCCCAATAGTTCAGATGTGTTGGAGAGAGGTCAATGAAAAAATAAAAACTGTTCAAGTCCAGATTGAATACTCCCCCCTTGGCAGCTTTGTTGGGTTCTGTGGCTAATGTACCAACTCAAATCAGATGACTAATAGCAATCCAACTACTACAAAATGGTGCAGGCATACTGCTGTCTCCCACAGAGAGGTTTACTTTCAGCTCAGACTCCGAGATGTGTCATCATTAAAAATAGTGTTGCCATAAATAAATGGCAAGGAAATAATGTTTCTTCTGCTTTCATTCAGATCTCAGCTAAGCTAAGATTACTACTACCATCTTTTCCTCCCTAACCGTGGTATTACCAGACTGGCTAGACCCCATAGACCAGGAAGTGGCATCCCTTGCATACACAACCTCAAACTCTGTCATATGCACACAAACTCCTGTCTTACCCACCTGTGAATACCTCTGCCTTGATATTGCATTCAACAACAGATACCGGTGCAAGCTGCATATGTTATACCACCACCCAGGTGACAGCCTAGAATTTATTGAACAAATCATGGAAACCATTGGAACAAACGCCAATCAGCATTGCCCTCAAATCTTCCTCAGAGATTTCAATCTGCATTGGAATGACCTGAATGATCCGGCAGTCAACAGCTTCAAAACCTTTCTTGCAAACCTGAACCTGACTCACTTCTGCGGCAAGCCCATGCTCAATAAAGGAGCAACATTAGATCTTATCATTGCAAAGTTCAACTCAATTCAGATGCAATGTATCCTACCTTGTGAATGAAGGGTCCACCACTGCATCACATTCATCATCACAGAAGTTCTGATAAACAACACTGCTCAACGAACAAAGCCCAAAGACTGGAAAAGGAACATGCACAACATCGACAGGAATGCTCTAACCTCTCTCAGTCACAGCATCCTTAACCCCCCTGAAAAGCTCACAGATGTCCTGATCTCACAAATCACTACACTCAATCCATGGAGTCTGTTTTTGGCCCATTCGTTTCATTCCAACTAAAAAGAACCTCAACTAAAATATCTAAACTTGGTGCGATGGTAGCCTCAACACAGAAAGACAGATCCTGAGATTTGCAGAACGTTAATGGATATCTGACCTGTCCATTGATCACCTCAAACACCTTAGGTCACTGAGGAGCATATACCACAAAAACATCAGGACCTCTAAAGCTAATTTCTTCAGAAATTAACTAGATCTAGCCAGTAACCGACCCAAAAAAGTCTTTACCCTCATAAAAGGACAATCCAACTGCAAATCCATTCAACCACTGGTTGGACTCAACTTGTTACCAAATTGTGACGATGTTGCCTCCTTTCTACAGAAGGCAGAAAATATGAGAAACAGTCTACAGATGGCCTTGGCACAACATCCTATACCCCCTCAATCCTGCCCCTCTCCTCCCAAGCTTCCTGTTCCAGTGTGCTCTCCTAGCCTTTTCCCCCAAAACAATTCCTCATGGAGCTCCTTTAGAACCTTCGATGAAGACACCATTCACAAAATCCTGATGAGGCTGAAACCCTCAAACCATTTCAATGACCTACTTCCCTCCAAATTCTTCAAGGAAATCATTCCCACATTACTCCCAATCTGGACCAAAATTGTTAATGCCTCCCTCCTTCAAGGGTCCATCCCTGACTGCCTAAAATCCGGTCAAGTTACCCCATTCTGAAAAAAGCAAAAGCGGACCAAACTGACCTTAACAACTACCAACCTATTTTCAATATCCCTACCCTGGCAAAACTCCTTGAAAAATGTGTTCACATGCAACGCTGTTACCACATCAACCATTTTCATCTATAGACCAATTTCAATCTGGTTTCTATCCAGGACACAGCACTGTATCTGCTACGACACAAATTGTGGCTGATGCACTAAAAATGCCAATCTGAACCAAGCTTGCCTATTAATCCTTCTTGATCTATCTTCGGTATTTGATATGGTTTAGCACACAAGTCTCCTAGACCTTTTGGAACATCATATGGGCCTAACAGCACCAGTCCTTAACTGGTTCTCTTCCTATTTCCTAAACAGGTCTCAAAGAGTAAAACGTAATCACTCTCTATCTCAGACCACACCGATCTCTCTAGGGGTCTCTCAGGGATCATCTCGTTCGCCCACCCTCTTCAATCTATTCATGGAACCCCTAACAGAAATTCTAAACTCATCCAACATCCACTACCACATGTATGCCAACGATACCCAGCTATACCTAAAAATCTCCTCCAAGGAAGACATCAGTTCCCTCAAAACAACACTAATGGATACTCAATACTGGCTAGCAACCAATCACCTCAAACTAAACACTCAAAAACTGAGCTCCTTCTAATCGCCCCACCTAGGCAGACAATGGTCATCGAAGAATGGGTGAAACAGCTTATAGCCCTCAACTACAATCCACAAATTATTGACTGCTAAATCTCTGGGTATAACTCTTGACAAGAACCTCAACATGCAAAAGCACATCAGTACCTTCATCAAAGCAGCAAACTATCAAATTAGTATTTTAAGAAAACTTAAACCTTTCCTACCACCCAACGACTTCAAGCATGCAGTACAAGCCCTAGTGAGTGCCAGGTTCGATTATGGTAGTACAACACTATCCAGACTATCCAATTCCTAACTTGCTCCTCTACGGGCCTCACTCAATTCTGCTGCTAGACTCGTCACTGGCTCAAAAAGATACAACCACGTCACCTCGGATCTCAAATCCTTTAACCTTACGAAGCAAGAATCCAACTAAAAATCACCTGCATGACTCACAAACCCCCAACTATCTCACTCAGAATCTCAAGCTCTGGCGGTTCCAGAACATCTAGAAGCTTCAACACCTTTCTTCTGAAACCTCAAAGATTACACAAGAAGAAAACCAACAACCATGCCTTCTCTGGGATTGCCCCAAGAATATGGAAACACGTTAGTGTTAGATTCCTTACCTTAGAATATCCCCAGGCGTCAGACTGGATTCGGAAGTTTTCGTCAGCAATACCCCTCTGCGTCGGTAGGTGTCGTCTGCGGCTCCGCGTCCATCGTCGGCGTCGTGATCGCCGGGAAGAAGTCGCTGGAGTACTTAGACGCCGCCCTCGCGCGCTGACGTCAGTTCTTCTTCTTTCCACGCCAGCAAGCGCAGATCCGGGTAGAGTGAACCCGTAGTCATTTTTTGACTACCTTTTTGGAAATTATTCTCTATCTTTTTCGAGTCAACTCGACTCCTGGTGCCAGTATGGATGCCCGGTTCAAGGCGTGTGGCACCTGTCACCGACTGATGTCGATTACCGACCCTCACCGCCGGTGTCTCTACTGTTTGGGGGCCGATCAGGATGACAAGTCGTGCCCTGACTGCCGGGCCTTAACGTCGAAGGCTAGGCGGGAACATTCCTGCAAGCTCCTCGAGCTCCTCGAGCTCCGGCAGTCGGCTCCGTGCCGCTTGAGGTCCCGGTCGAGAAGGAAGTCGAGGGACCAGTGGTGGAACCGCAGTCATCCCCGATCATCTGGATCCAAGTCCTCGCACTCTGGTAAGTCGAGGCATGGCAAAAAGAAGTCGAAGAAACACCATTGTTCTTCGACCTCCCCTCGCTGGCCGCGTAACTCGGCCGAGGTTTCTGGTGGCGCCGCCCTAGCGGCTCCGGCGGAGCCCACGAACTCGCATCCAGCCTCACACCTCCCGGTCCCTGGGCTCAATGAGACTCCGGAGCAGATTCGAAACTTCCTTGGGGTCATGAGGACTCTCTTTCCGCCGACCCGCTCGGTGCCACCTCCGGTGCTGTCCTAGGATGACGCCGTCCCTGGTTTCAGCTCCGGCCCGGGCTCGGCGTCCGACGCCGACTGGTGAGCTTTTCACCTATGCCCGGCTCCATTATTTTTGCCTGTTTATCAGGACACGGATGAAGAGAAGAACTGGGAGGGGTCTGAGGAACCTCTGGCACATTAGTGCCAGTTAGGTCAGGTCTGGGCAGATGAGCTAAGGGAGGCCAGTGGTCTAGACACTTCACCTGACACTGGTTTTCTCTCTCCTCCTTCCGTGGTTACAGAGGAGGGAGCAACTTATGCCGTGGTGCTGCGCAAGGTGGCCAAGGCCTTGGGCCTTGAGCTCCCTGTTGTGGTCATGAGGACTCACCAAGGTTCTTCAACCGCCAGTGAGCTCTTCGGAGCCAATGCTGCAGTTTAGTGAGGCCCTCACTGACGTTCTGATGGGTACTTGTTCCAAGCCCACCACAGTCCTTCCTGTGGATCGGAACGTGGCCCGGCGCCACCGCCCAGCTCCGGGCGACCCCTGCTTTCTGTCCACCCACCCCACCCCTGAGAGTCTGGTTATCCAGGCCTCCAGGTCCCAAACCGCCTTCCTGACTGCACCACCGGACCGGGAATCCAAAAGGCTGGAACAGTTTGGCAAAAAAATGTTTTCCTCTGTCAGTCTAGGGTTGCAGTCCATTAATACCGCATGCCTTTTCGACCGTTACACCCACTCTCTGTGGGATACGGTTTCGCTCTTGCTGCCCCAGTATCCAGAAGAGGCCAGGACACGGCTCGCCCAGGCTCTTGCTGCAGGGCGGGATGCAGCATGGTACTCCATTCGATGTGGACTTGACACCATGGACTCGCTGGGCAGAGCGATTACAATGACGGTGGCGATTCGTCGTCACTCCTGGCTGAGGTCCACTAACTTTTCAGGGGATGTCCAGATAACTCTCATGGACATGCCTTTTAATGGCCGTTGCCTCTTTGGCGACAAGGCAGATTGCGCGCTGGAGCGCTTTAAGGACTCCAGGGCTACGGCCAAGTCCTTGGGCCTGTCGGCCCAGCGCCAGCAAACTTCTGCTTTTCGCTCCTTTTGTGGCCACAGAAGGGAACCCCCCGCACGTTCGTCTAGCCACAGGCCGCAGAACCAACCTCAAAGCGGTCGCGGACGTGCTTTCCGCCGTGGCGGAGCAGGGGGACAGAGAACCATTCAGTCCACATCCCTCCCACATCATCTGCCTCAAGGCCTTCCTAGTCCGAGCTTTCTGGCCCATTCCTCGCCAGTGGGAGGCAGAGTTTGCCATCACCTGTTCCACTGGCGTACCCTTACTTCGGACAGGTGGGTGCTGCAAATCGTCCGAGGGGCTACTCCCTTCCCTTTGAGACGACCCCTCCAGCTATGCCACCGCAGTACCACCGCATGTCGGGGGATCACTTGCAACTTCTGCATGAGGAAGTTACGGCCCTCTTGACCAAGGGGGCCATCGAGCGCGTTCCTGGCCCAGAAGTAGGGCGGGGTTGTTACTCCCACTACTTTCTGGTTCCCAAGAAGAGCAAAGGGGGCCTGCGCCCTATCTTGGACCTCAGGAGCGTCAACGTCTTCCTCTGGAAGGAGAAGTTCAAGATGCTGAGGTTAGCTCAGGTTCTGGCTGCCCTAGACCCTGGAGACTGGATGGTAGCGTTGGACTTGCAGGGTACTTATTTCCATATTCCTGTCCTGCCGGCCCATCGGCGTTACATGCAGTTCACGGTAAGCCATGAGCACTTCCAGTTTACCTTGCTCCCCTTCGGCCTCACCAGTGCCCCTCGGGTGTTCACGAAAGTGATGGCGGTGGTCGCAGCTCATCTGCGCAAATTAGGGGTTCCTGTCTTCCCCTATCTCCACGACTGGTTGTTGAAGGCGGGCTGGCCCCAAACAGTCATCTCCCACCTCCAGACTACGGCTGACCTCCTGCATTCGCTGGGGTTCTCCATCAACGTGCCGAAGTCACACCTGAGTCCTTCCCAGAAGCTCCTCTTCATCGGAGCAGTTCTGAACTCGGCGCAGTTTCAGGTTTATCCTCCCGAGCAGCGGGTTCAGCATATTCAGGCTCTGATTCCTATCTTTCAGCCTTTATCCTGAGTTTCGGTCAGGATGGCCCTACGGCTGCTGGGTCTGATGGCCTCCTGCATCCTGCTGATACATCACGCCAGGTGGCGGATGCGGGCTCTGCAGTGGGACCTGAAGTTCCAGTGGGCACAACATCAGGGCAACCTGTCCCACCACGTCCTGATCTCAGAGGGCACTGCAAGACAGTTGCAGTGGTGGCTCATGGACCGCGATTGGTTCAGTGGCAGATCCCTCTTCCTACCCCAACCGGAGCACACAGTTGTGATGGATGCATCCCTCCTGGGATGGGGGGCCACATTGGAGAGGCGGAAATCAGGGGCCCCTGGTCTCCGGGGGAGTTCCGACTCCATATCAACCTTCTGAAGCTGCGGGCAATCCGACTTGCACTGAAGGCATTCCTTCCCACTGTCCGGGGCAGTGTAGTGCAGGTGTTTCAATGACAACACCACCGCCATGTGGTATTGCAACAAACAGGGCGGGGTGGGGTCGTGGACCGTTTATCAGGAGGCTCTGCGCCTCTGGACATGGCTGGAACATCATGGCATCACCCTGGTGGTTCAACACCTGGCAGGTTCTCTGAACGCCAGGACGGACAAACTCAGCTGTCGGTGCATGATGGATCATGAGTGGCGTCTGAACTTGGACTTGGCGCAAGGTCTCTTTCAGCAGTGGGGAGAGCCTTGGTTAGATCTATTCGCCACCAAAGAGAACGAGCAATGTCATCAGTTCTGCGCATTGGAATTTCCAAGGCGGCACTCGCTCGGAGACGCTTTTTGTCGCGAATGGAGTTGCGGTCTGTTATACGCCTTTCCGCCTACACCACTTCTGCCCAGAATGCTGAAGAAGATCAGGCGCGACCAAGTTATCCTTGTGGTTCTCGATTGGGCTTCGAAGATACTGGTATCCGAGCTACTCAGTCTGTCAATCGATCCCCCGATTTGACTGCCTCTTCCGGAGGATCTTCTGTTGCAGCAACAGGGGACGGTCCTCCACCAAACCTGTCCAGCCTTCACCTACATGCGTGGAGATTGAGCGGCGACAGTTGATGCCATTTGACTTGCCTTCTGAAGTTTGTTATGTCATTCTGACAGCCAGGCGTCCCTCCACAAAAACGGTATGCGCCTGCAGGTGGAACAAATTTGTGGCATGTTGCACAGCAAAGGCTGTGGATCCCCTTTCTGCCCCTCTTTCTGAGGTTCTCCTCTTTCTTCATTCCCTGGCCCAGCAGGGCTCTGCTCTGAGCACTATCAAGGGATATCTTTCTGCTGTTTCAGCCTTCTTGAGGCTTCCCGATCAGGCTTCTCTTTTCAAGTCCCCTGTTGTAAATAGATTCTTGAAAGGCACTACTCACATGTTTCCTCCTGTTCCCTTTGTAATGCCTCAGTGAGACTTGAATCTAGTGTTAACCTATCTGATCTGTGCTCCCTTTGAGCCGCTCCATAACTGTCCTCTACATCTTCTGACTCTCAAGACTGCTTTCCTGGTTGCCATCACCTCTGCCAGAAGAGTGAGTGAGCTCCAGGCTCTTTCTTCTAAGCCTCCTTTCCTCTCTGTCCATCCGCACAAAGTTGTTCTGATGACTCGTCCTTCTTTTCTACCCAAGGTGGTTACTGCCTTTCACATCGGCCAGACCATTACCTTGCACACCTTCTTTCCGACTCTGCATCCCTCGAAAGAGGAAGAGAGGCTCAAACGTCTGGACCCAAAAAGTGTGCTTTCTTTTTCCCTGAACCGCGCACATCAGTTCCGGTTGTACGACCAACTTTTTGTTTGCTACGTGGGCGCAGAGAAATGACGGGTGGTGCACAAACGGACCATCTCTCGGTAGGTCGTTTTGTGCATCAAGATCTGTTATTCCTTGGCTAAAAAGGATCTTCCTGAGGGGCTGCGCGCCCATTCCACTCGGGCCACGGCGGCTACAACTGCCTTGGGACGGGGAGTCCCTTTGCAGGACATTTGTCAGGCAGCTACGTGGGCCTCGCTGCACAAGTTTGCCAAGCATTACTGACTGGACAGCCAAGTCCGGAGAGACGACTTCTTTGGCCGTTCAGTCTCCAGGACTTGCTGGTGTGATTTTGGTTTGCAGACCCACCACTGGGGTTGGTATTGCTGGGGTATCTATTCTAAGGTAAGGAATCTAACACTAACATGTTTCTTTCAGATGCACATGTTACTTACCTTCGGTAACTATATATCTGTAAGAAACATTAGTTAGTGTGAGATTCCTTACCGCCCCACCCATCCTCCCCGTTCTGCGAACTGATATCTAGGGTTAAGGACGTTCCCTGTCAGGGCCCTAGTTTCATGACACCCGGGTTGGTTTCTTGCATGGCTCTGTGTTCCTGGCGCGGAAAGCTATGTACAGACTGACATCAGTGCGCGAGGGCGGCGTCTAAGTACTCCAGCGACGCCATCCCGGCGATCATGATGCCAACGACGGACGTGGAGCCGCAGACAACGTCTACTAACGCGCAGGGGTACTGCTGACGAAAACTTTACGGATCCAGTCTGACGCCTTGGGATATTCTAAGGTAAGGAATCTAACACTAACTAATGTTTCTTACAGATATATTGTTACAGAAGGTAAGTAACTTGTGCTTCACACCTCCCAAAATCAGAACTAATCCCTCAATCATTTCATTCAAGAAAAAAATCAAGGAACTCCTTATGAACAAATGTCCTCCTTGGATACCACGACTCCAGCCTCCTCAGGTGCTCACATGATTACTTATCTCTAACTACTTTTATTGTTGCGCTGTCCCATGCGGTAGTGTCTTTACTCACCTACTTCTCCATATGGCCTGTTATCGCCAGTGGTCTGAACTATGACAATATTCTATTTTAAATGAAGGATCTATTGTACTCCGTTATTAGTTAATTTGGAACTTTTAGTAAATGTGATATTATTGTTTCACTTCTCTGTTTGCTGAAACTCTATACAGCGCTCTGATACCCTCAAGGATCACGTTCACGGTATATAAAACGATTAAAATAAATAAACCTAGCCATCCATTGTAAGGTGACTTGAACTTGCATGTCCCTGCTGAAAGGCAGCGGTTTTTGGAGACAGTGTAGAAGAAATTAATAATATAAGTATTGGATGTTAAAGGAAATATTTGAAGACTGTGGTGTAATAGTTCTTAACTATGATTGTGGCCTTTGGGATACAGTTTCACACATGAATTAGAAAAGGCGGCACTGTAGTCTCATCAAGAGGTTTACTTTCAACTCAGAGACTTATTGAAAAAGTTTTGTGTCCATGTGCCAAGGAGAGGGTGAGTCTCTTCTGTAATGCTTTGGTTTATTTTGTTTAAGAAAAGAGGATGTTTCTATCCTGCTTTGTTTTATTGAGGGCTTACTACCTCCACACTATTTTTATCTTATCTGTGCATAGGTATTCTGCGTACTGTTACAATCCTAAAAAAAATATGCAATTGCTTTATTAACCTTCTTGCCTTCTCAAGTTTGCTTTAAAATACACCACTTACACACACTTTTTCCCCAATTTTTTAAAAACATTTTCTCGTTGGTGAACACCACCCTCCCATCCCTCTGGCTCACGGCACTCCTCCCCCAACTTTTATGCGGCACCCCTTTCAAATGTCACCAGCCGACACTGGACATCCGAGGTTTACTGTTTTTCTTCCCAGTGTGGCGTTGCTCCTCATGACCTCTTTTTATGTATGATGGAGCCAGTCTTGAAGACAATTCACATTTTAATGGTGCAGCGTGTAGGGTTTGCAGTGTGGACAGTACATGTTTTTTGTAACCAAGATACGTGGTGTGAGAAGTTGGCCTGATATATGATGTTTCCCATTCTGGAACCACCTTGTATCAGTCCAAACAACCCTTATGGTGTCTGGTTGTAAGTCAACCTTATTAGACAAACTATCTTAATGGTAGCATAGACTAAGCAGCCTTAAAGGCTTAACTCAAGAGGTCGTGGTAAGCGAGCTGTTTTACCAATCACAGTCCTGTAATATCAAATGAAAAGACACCACACAAGTATATATTATAAAAATATATGTATTTATTTCTAAAATAATCCCCAGTACTCTTTATGAGCAAAGGGGCACAAGCGTTAAATCAAAAGCACAGTATAACATACAAAGTTGCACAATTATGGATGAGGGCGGGTGGCCACTCAAACCATATATTAAAAAAGTGGTATAAGAGATACCAATCGAACAGTGGTTGGGCCTAGGGAATCGCTGGGAGCAGTCGGGACTAGCAATGCTGAAGTCGGGAAAAGCCCGCGGGATTCGGGTGCAGCGCTTAAAGCGCGGCTTGCACCAATGCAATGTCAATGGTGCGTAAAAGTTACACAAATAGAGTTTTAGGATACTTACGCTGAACCTAGATGGACAAAACTTAAGACACAGGCCCTAGAGATGTGTACCAGTGTGGGAACACTGGCGTTGCAATGTTACCTCACCCACAGGAAGCGGGTGCATAGGGTCGAAGTGGCGTCGGGTTTTGTCACGCAGGTTCTTGGTGCTTGAAGCTGAAGATGCTGCAGGCGATGTGAGTAGAAAAGTACCTGAAAGCAGAGGGGACAGAGTCTGGGTCACTCAGCAGTGACCAGGGTGGAACCAGGACGGAACCAGGCAATGTCGGGCGCAATCAGGTGGTTGTCGAGGAGCTTCTCTCCGCTGCCACGTGGGCTCTGGGGCATCTGCGACGTCCAGGAGCGGGTCACGAGCTGTCCCACGCAGGCTCTCACCGTCGGCTTCAAGATTGGAGTCAACAACACTTGGCAAAAGCAATCCACGTGGGATTGGGAGATCGCTTCTCACTCGGACCAGGAGGGTCAGAGTGGGGGCTCCTTTTCAGAGGAGCTGGTTCAAGTCTGGAGCAACCAGAATCGCAAGTCGGTTTTAGGTTTTCATCGGCACAGGGGCCACAAGCCAGCTGGCAAGTGACCGGGCCAACGCGTTGAGCCAAAGAAAGCAGAAGGGTCCCACGCAGCACTCGTCGAGTGTAGAGGGGTGAGCTTCGGTGCAAGAGTGGCTCAGGGTTGGGGCTTCTCAAACCCCGGTGTACAGCTTCGAGGGTCACTCATGGGCTGCACGGTCAGCGTCTCGTGGTCTTTTCAAGATGGCGTGCCCCACGCTTCCGGTCGCCTCCACGGGTCTCAGCTCTGCAGGGACTGTGGATCGGGCTGTAAGAAGGCAGGCAAGCTTGATCTCGTCGATCTCTGTCGCTCGAGTTCCGGCGGGAACTGCAACAAAGCAGACGTCGAGGTGCTGGATGGTGCCTGTTTGCACAGGGTGGTCACTCCTTGACCACACGGGAGATTCTTCAGTCTTCTACGTTGAGTAGGATGTCGAAGGGTCCAGAGTTTCGTTTCAAATGTTTCATCAGGATAATCTGAGTGCGTTGGCTTTGCTCCCATTCTTATACCAATCTAGGGGGCTGGATTACTTGCTAGGTCCCCTCCTATGGGTGGGACCCAGGAAGGGGGTGGATACACCCCTTTCCCTTCGATCCAGGCCACGCTGGGACTGGGGCTGGTGTGCCCCAGAACCGGTTTGGCCGGATTATGCAAGGGGCAGCCTTGTGCTCCCCAGACAGTGTCTGGTTTCTTTCAAACCTCCCTGCTACAATCCACTATCTCCTGTCTGGGGTGGTGTGACACCTCCCTGTGACAGGAAATCCTTTGTCCAGACCTCCTTGGCTGAGTTTCAGTCAGCTGCAGGAGGTCAGACTCGTGTCTGTGGCAGAAGCATCCATTTTGTGGATCTGAGGCTCTTTTTAAAATCAACCGCGTTTTAGCAAAGTAACATGTCTTCTCCCTCTAGAGGGGTGGAATGCTATCCCCGTCGACAGAACTGTCGAGGGGATAGTATTCCAAATCGTATGACACCTTACACGACATGTTTTGATAAAGCCAAACCAAAGTTGCTATATAACCGCGAGGATTATAAGGCACTTAATAGTATATGGTATGGCATTATCCCGGAACAGCTTAGGGAGTTGTTCCCGACAGCTGCAGACAGGCTCAGCTCATGCTAGAGCTCCATCTCACATTAAACCACGCACTCTGCCTTCAGGATTGATAAGCCTTCCATAGGAGTGACTGATAGGTATATATGTGTCCAGATAGGTTTAGATATAGGCATACTATATCTAAGCAAGGGGTGATTACACCACCTTGCCCCAGCTGAGTGATCAGCCAGTTGTGTCAATTTTAGATAGCCATCCAGGGGTGGCAAAAGATATGCTGCAGCCCCTGGTAGACCTTGGATGCACCTATGCCCTGGGCACCTATAGTGGTCTGTTCAGAGGCTGATAAGGTGACCCAAGCCAATCTAGTTATGCACCTAGGGTACATGGAATCCATTTTACAGAGAGAGCAGATAGCCTGGGGCCCTGATTAGCAGGGAACCAGGCCAACTAAGTCGAAAACCAGCTAAACACAAGACAATAAATCTGGGGTAACCATAGTCAGGTAGCCACCTTCCTACACGTGGCTCCTAAAAGAATATTTACTTGTTTTGTGTAGGTTTTTCCTCATGGATATTGCGTTTTATGTGTTCCTTTTGATGTTTTCAAAAACGTTTGAGGAAAAAGGCTACTTTAAAATAGAAACTAGAATATGTCACTACTTCCAAATTATTGATGGAATTTGGGGTCACATAACTCAAGCCCAAGCATCCCTGTAAAATGAATTTTAAGGTAGAATGATTATGTTGACATATATAGCATTGCATTTGCGTTTGTATTACACATCATTTCCCCGAAGAGGAACCAAAGTGCATTCGGTGGATGGGTAGTATGTCACTCAGAACAGTTAAGAGATGAATCTCTGTCCCAGGCAAATAAGTAAATGCTACTGCAGACATCACCTTGCCAAGGAACATACAGGTATATATAGGTACAGTCCTTGTTTCTGTGTGTGACGTGCCAACTCCCACCCTTATGCCATGTCATCAGGCTGTCCAACAAATCTGTATGGTCTTCTAGATAATGTTACTGGTTCCTAGATATAAGTATTATTCTTCCCTAAAAATAGTGTCATTGCTCTAATTTTGAACCACTAGAGTGGGTAAATCACTATTCAGTCGTTTTTCTGTGGTAAGGTCCCCCATCTTGAGTTCCAGATTTTTCTAACTCTTTCTGTTGATTTTCAGCTGGAAAGGAAATGGCTGCATCTGTAAATACCACAACAATCTCATCTCAGCCAGGTCCGGGACACTATGGAGAGTGTCTGATTTAGAGGTAATGAATAATAGAGTTGAAGAAATTAAAAAGTCATCCACCAAATTAATTGTTCAAATCTTTTTTTCCATTCTGGAGGGTGAAGAAAGGTAAGGTTACAGTCTGGGACGTCACTTCCGTTCTTTGTGACCAAAGTCTGTAATACAATTTTAGTACTTCAAGGATGCACAGGCACCTCAAAGCGAAAAGTGAACGTGCTTTTCAAGCTCAACAGAAGAAAAGAAGACTGATGGACAGTTGCCTTCAACCCCTACAGCTGAACTATTCATGGCATCAGTGGATGACATTGTGCCACCAAGTACTTGGGAAAAAGATTAAGCAAATGGGGACAAATGCTTCCATTTGAGCGAGGAGCTGTTGACAGCTGGGTGAGCCTCAGCTATGCAGCAGCCAAAGGTCCCCATTCCTGGTGAATAATGCGCATATACAGAGGGGGTATTTGTGTCAGTAAACATCAAGAACACTCCGCTGCAGCCCAAAGAACTGTCCTCCCCTCTGTCCCGGAGACGGGCTAGAGAGGGGCGCTGTGGAGGTTGACAACTCCTCTGCTAGGCCCCGAGCAGGGTGGGGGTGCACAGGCGGGCGTGGTCCGTCTCCAGTGAGACACGCGTTGGCACGAAATCGGTTTACAAACGGAACTCTTCTAATAATGTGCGCATACATTACTCAGCACATTTATTGCAAATTAGGCTTAGTCCAACAAGTTTTGGGGAGAGGATGTGGCCTTACGCCTAGAGCGGTTGACCTCAAAGCTGGGTAAACAGGTTTGAGTCTCGGCCACGTCAACATCCTGTGATTCTGGGCAAATCATTTAATCTCCCTGTGCTGAACAAAAATGAATGTGTACGTCTGTAACGAAACTGGTGCTCATGTAAAGCACTCTGATACCCGATTTCTCAGGTCTAGTTAGCGCTATATAAAACTCTAAAAAAGAACAAAAGGTTTTCCACAACATCCCACTGAGTTTGGAATATTAAATACAGATGGACATATTGACTGCATAACCAATGGTTTGCCGTCGGGGCCGAGAGTATCTCGGCTGCTTGTCGGATAGAGGAAAGGTCACCCGATGGCTCCTAATTATAAAGCTCATATTATTCCAGTCCGGTCCAACAGTTTCAAGTGAGTTGCATCAAGAATACAACTCCCAGAATGCACTGGGCTGTTGAACACAAAAACGCAGTGACCTGGATAAGACACTCACCCAGGAACAACACCAGTACCAGAGCAAAAGACAAAGATATAGCATTGCATCCTGGTACGTGATAGGATAAAGGTATGTCACGTAACTGAATTAGTGTACTAAGTGTAGCACATGTGACCCAGAAGCATTTAATCTACACCCTTAAGGATGTTAGGGTGGTCAACTAACCAGCTACTGCTGAGGCAGGCAGTGCCTCAGCAATAGCTGTGCGTCAGGGATCCGTTTTGAACACAAATTGCATACTATTTCAGTGTCTTTGCTTCAGATCAGGCCCTGATCTGCAGCAAAGACACTAAGACAGTGTACTGCCCCAGAGCGGTGTAGCTCTGAGTCCAAGAGCAGGGAAGACTTTACAACAGGCTGCGATGGTAGGTAAACAATTCATATGCAATTCATAGGCTGTGGCTATGCAGAAGCAGAATACGCTTAGTTGTCCTTTACTTTCTATTTAATGTTTTAGTTTTTTGTGTATAAGTATTTGTTCATGTTAATGTGCTCTTTATTATATCTAGTGCTTTTGAGAAAAAGCTGAATAAATACTTTTGTAAAATAAGTAAACTTTTAAAGCATTGCGGCTCCTAATACAGACAAACAGCTGAATTGTTTTATTAACCTTCTTGCTTTGTCAATTTTTCTTGAAAATGCACCATTTGCCTGCTCTTTTTGATAACAAATCTCAGGGGGAGGAGCCCCCTGGACACCTCTTAGGTTGTTCGGGCTCACTCGCTACACTCGCTCGCCACTGTGCACAACACTACCAATTTTATGCCCTACCACTTTCAGTTGTCACCAGCCGCCACTGCTAACGAGATTACAATTCTCCTGGCAAGTGGAGAGAACAATTTGAGCCCTGGAGGAGAGCATGCAGCTGAATGACAATCATGAGGAGGCCACTGAGACAGCAGAGACGAGCACGGACACAAACCCGAGGAACAACAGACCCAGGAAAGAGCAGTTGACACAGTATCAAAGGGCCAGATGGACAGACCTGCCGAAACAAAAGGGGGCACTATGGAAGACAATGCTCAACTTGCTTCAAGCACAGTGACCATGACGCTGTTCTCACAACATAGACGGAAATAACGAACCTAAAGAGGGCTGTAAGTCGAAGGAACCATTGAGCTGTGTCTGGCAGGGGACGAGGGACGCAGGCGGCAAGAGGACTCATTCGATCGACAGCAGACAGTAGTGTCAATAGGACAGGTCCATTCACTCTTGGGTGAGGGAGGAATAAGGAGGATCATTACCGACATTCCTCCTGACTAGCTTGTAACCTGTCAGTAGATATGAATGCAACAGAGCGTTATATATGTGATCGCACATGCCTTGCGTGTTCCTTTGTTCAGTATCTGTCAGTAGATCCAACAACATGCATGTTTATCGTACTCTGTGCTCTCTTGAGATTTTAGCTATTGCTTATGCATGTATTCTTTATACTGTTGTGTGCTTATAGTGTTCACGCATCGACTCTTTGATTAGTGTGTATGAATATCTGTAGTGGTGTGAAGAAGGCAGAGGTGAGACCCTGCGCATCATCACCAGGTAACGAGATGACGACCCAAGAGACATGCAAAGTTACTGCAGAAATAATAGTTTCCCTTGTGGCAGTTATGATTCACCAGTTAGAATGTTACACTAGATGCATTAGAACTATGGGGCATGGATGTGGCCTAATGACCAGAACTGGCTACCGGGGAACCAGGTTCCAGTCTCCGCGTTGGCTCAACATTCTGTTACTCTGCTCAAATCACTTACTCTCTTGTGCCTACCAAAATGAATGCCTATTACCTATTTGAACATTAGCAACAGGAAAAGAAATCTACAGAATGAAACAATACCGGCTAAATGTGTTATCCCAATATTAATTTCCAAAATGTCCCAGTCTTTTTTTTTTTTATTGTCCAATATGTGTGAAGACTTCTAAATGCTAAAAGTCATGTCATGTTACCCATACCTCTCTTGTTGGTTAGTAATAGATGAATAATATACCTGACTAATTATCCTATATTAGCAGTGAGAAGTTATTCAATGTTCATAAGCACGATTTGAGAATAAATCAATCTTTGAAATTGCTGAAGGCTTTGCCTTACTGCCATAGGTACAGGAAGCACCTTCTGAGATATTTGGTCACAGTTGCATAATCAGCTCAGGTCACTGGAGGTGGGATCAGTAGAATAGCACCCTTGGCTTCAAAGCCTGTTATCTCTGTGGCGTCTGTAGCTGAATATACCTGTTCTCTGCATCCGTAACAATGAAAGACTCGCTAATGAACGAGAAGCGTAATATCCAAAAGGTTACTAACACAAAACTAGATCATACTACCTTTCATTCTGACTCCTCGCCCACTAATTAATTCTGCATCACTGACTTTTGAAATCCAACCAAAATGATTCCATCTCTACCTGAAATAAACGTGATGAATAATTCAATATTTCCGTTAGCCTTGAAGTGTGACGGACAGGCCTAGAACTTGTAATAAAGCTAGAGTCTCAACAGGGACATCTAAAGTGATAGAACAATTTGTTTTTTAGTTTTGGTATACTGGCACTTTGGTGATGAACCTATTCCATTGGTATTAGAATAAGAAATGAGAGATGGAAGCAAAGCTACAATCTGCAACACATTTTATTCCTTCATAAAATTTAGTCTGTTGCTGTGCATCCAAATAATAAATTCATCCATTTGTTTCAAAGAGAATATCAGTTCAAATATGTTACACCTATCATGTTCTATGCAAACAAGTGCACTTTTATAATAGAACAGGAGTCACTTGTTTCTCTCAAAAGGAATTGACGAAGCTCTCATTTCAGTTAATTTTATTATTATTTTTACAAGAAATTTATTGTAGGTCTTGAAAGGAATGCATTTTCATTCTTATCAGAGAATGGGCAAACCAAGAAAACCATTCAGTAACTCCGGCAGAGTGTTTTCTTCAACTTGCACCTCTTCCTTTGTCCTGCCGATTGTTTTTGGGTGTTACTTCTCCCACTTCTGCATGAAGTTGGAAGTTGCTGCAAAGTCCCATTGATGGAATTGATTAGCGCTCTATGAAACTTTCAATTGACAAATAGGTATGCAGTTCCTAAGGGGGAAGAAAGGTAAAAAGGCGATATCCTAAGCAGGAAGAAAACAGGTATCTAACGACAAAAGGAGGGAAGGGAAATCTTCCTTTCGGAATGAGGGCCCTCGCACACCCAGCCCGCTGAGTGTCATGCTTCATCATCGGGCATGCTCCTCGTCCGGTCGGCACTGCAATACCCGACGGGCACCCTATGCAGTGGCTGTTTGGCGGAGATCTTTTATTCCTTTCCGTTTGGTGCAGTGGATGTTAGTGGCCTAGGGAGTGTAGAAGTGCAGATGTGTAAGTCAAGTAGACCATGTGAGTTAAAACAGGGAAGTGAAAGAGTCAGGCAAAATAATTTTAATGACCCTGCCTTCCACCCTGATTAAAAAATGGAGTGGCGACTCTCTGCAATGATGTTGCAGTGTGTTGTGCTCAATCTCATGCGGTCGACATGTTTCATACCAATTAGTCAGGTGGATCAGGCAGCAATTCCTCAGGACCTAGTGAAAATATGATATGTGTACACTAAAAACAATGGTAATGTGGTGTGTTAACCTAATTTTACCATCAGTTGCACCAGAAAGGTGCGGTACCTGTCGATGCAGCGGCCAATCTTTAAAGACAAACAAGAAAATCATTTTGTTCAAGAAGACATTATTTCTTAATGGATCGCGCCATCAAACTCCCCTATAATGTACCACTATGTGTACACACGTAATAATGGTGAGCCTCACTTTGTGAAGGTGGCTGAGACCTAGCGTGAATCAGCCATGCTCGAACCACATTGGTCAAAAACAATTAGTGCAGCTATCGTGCCAAGTGGAGTAGGTAATATGTGTTTAAAAAGTAGTAGCAGAGTGGTGAGATCGAACAACTCACCTATAAAATAATCACGACTGGCCCCATCAAATCACTGCTTGTAATGGACATGTTAAGGTAACAAGTGTCCTAGGGAGGGGGCCAAAAGATGTGAACAGTTAATAAAAATTAAGGTGGAGGCAGGGGTCCTCACTAGGAGTACAGAATAGAAGTCACAGCGTCTGATGTGGCAAGGGTAGTGACTGAGGTGGCTTTGTTGTATTTCTATCTAGGACCCTAATTCGATATTCCCGATTCATGCCCTTGTGTGGTTTAATAAATATTATCCTTATAAAGGCATAAGAATCAGATCCATATTTAGTAAATAGCCCATGCAGTCCAAAGCACGGCAAGGCTATTCCCATAGACTCCTAGAAAGCACAACGCGTTCTTTAAACAAACCAAGCCTTCAGCAGCCTGGGAAATCCCCTCCTGCTTCTGTTTTGATTTACACAAGAACTCCTGGAGTCCAGAAAGAACTGTTAGTTCTTAGTGACGTCTTATGTCCAACCTTACGTCAAACCCGGCACCTTTCAGGTATAAATATACCAATGTTGCCTTAAGCAAACACACAGTGGTGTGGAGCAGAGCGGTTATCTACTTATCCGGAGCCCAGCTGATGCGAGAGCTGAAGGAAACCGCCCCTCCCCTTTTGACGCGCTGGAGAAGCTGCCTTTTCTCACACCGAGAAAATCCAGCTCTGGGGTTCCCAAGTTGCCCTCGCGGGTTGCTGGGAGATTGAGTCCTGAAACAAGAGATACAAGACCTCCTTCATTCTAGAACCAAGGTACGGAACTGATTAAAACCTTAGAGAGAATTCTTGATTCCTATACTTGGCAAAAAAAAACAACTTAACTTAAAAACTGCAACTTACTTACTCCTTCCCACGTATTAGGCTTAGGTCAGGTACACTGGGGTAGGCGTATCCTAGAAGCACCAGTTGAGTTTGTTAGTCAATGTTTTTATGTATGTATATATTTTATCCGTTTTAAAGTATCATATGGCTAAAAAACCATATCAATGCTTTTACAGTATTATTTCATAATACTACTTTCACTGTACGCACTTTACTTTATGATGAGTATTGCAATTGTGGCAGTTCATTTCTCTTGCATGAGAAAGAAGACTGCTCAATAAAATAACACCTTTTTATTGAAAACGCCAGTCTCTCTATTTCTCTGCACTCTGGTGAAACTAAGCATGCACGATTGACTGAGTGAAATAGCTGCCTATTGTTTTCACACAACTCTAGAGATACACTCTTTATTCTGAGGGAGCAAAGTTGTCATGTTTATGTGGTTGTCAGAAACTGAATCCCTTCTTGCCTAATCAGGGAAGTTCACTCCTCCCTGTTCATTCAAGAAAGTTTCTTTTGACCTCTGAGCTAGCTGGCAAACCTAAATTAAGTTTAACATAGTCAGTAGAGACCTAGATGACCTCAGTCCTACGTCTACACTGCTGTTTATGTTATTCCAATGCGCAGAGCCTATTGGGAAAATAGGAACTACACTACAGCTTGTAGTCCGGCCCCACCTCGGGGTCTGTCAAACACGGTCTGGGTGGCACTAAGCCCACAGGCTCCCACCAACCGAACACATGGCAGCCCTGAGAGGCCATCCACACAGTACATACCGCCAGGTAATGAGCCGGCAAAGCGCCATCAAAGGTAAAGACTTGTGACGCCCATGCCCCGGGTCGATGGTGTACAGAATATTGACTCCTTAGTTAGGCTCCACCCAACCGCACTTGTGTCCTATTGTGTGCTAACCTGCTTTAAGAAGATACCACTTTCAAGACTTTATCTCGCCTCATCCTGTCACTATTACTATTGTTCCGTTTGGGTTCTATGGCGGTTTCTACCTAGTACTTAAATGACCGTCCACGCCTACACTTTCTCTCTCTTCTAGGCGGGTGACTTTCTATTTTCCTTCCACCTATGGAGACGCACCACAATGTGCACCACTTCGATGAATATTTAGCTGCCAGAATCGCATGTGCATTTACCTCCCGGATCAGGCATTGCGGGGTAGATCTTCCCGCAAATGGGCACAACACTAACGTGAGTACCTTGCCTTCTCCGCCCTTAGGACGTCCTACAGTGCTTTGTCTGTACAAGGTGAGCCTAGGCTTTGATATCGCCCGCTGATATCAGCAGTACACCATCGACCCGGGGCATGATCGTCACAAGTCTTCGCCTTTGATGGCGCTTTGCCGGCTCGTTACCTGGCGGTCCGTACTGTGTGGCTGGCCTCTCGGGCCGCCACACGTGTCTGTGGGCTTAGTGCCACCCAGACAGTGTTTGACAGACCCCAAGGTGGGGGCCCTGACTACAAGCCACCTCAGTCACTACCCTTGCCGCATCAGATGCTGTGACTAATATTCTTTACTCCGTGTGAGCACCCCTCCCGCCACCTTAATTTGTATTAACTGTTCACATCGTTTGGCCCCCTCCCAAGGACAATCGTTACCTTAATGTGTCCATTACATGCCGTGATTTGATGGGGCCAGTCATGATTATTTTATAGGTGAGTTGTTCGATCTCGCCACTCTGCTACTACTTTTTGAACACATATTACCTACTCCACTTGGTACTATAGCTTCACTAATTGTGTTTGACCAATGTGGTTCGAGCATGGGTGATTCATGCTAGGTCTCACCCATCTTCACAATGTGAGCCTCACCATTGGTACGATTCCGATTCGGGAAAAACCGCTCCGAATAGCCATTCGGAGCGTTTTTCCCGTACGAATCGTACCCTGCAACGTCCCTCGTTCGTACGACGAAGTACGATTCGTACCAGGAGCCGTACTCCGTACGAGTCGTACAGAGACCGTACGAATCAAATCCCCGTCCGAATCTTCCTTGGAACCCGCTGTACGTGACATCAGAAAGGTTCGCAGCTGGTTTTTACGACCCAGCAAGTACGATAAGTGTCGGGTACGCACAGTACAACCCTTTTTCTACGGGAGCTGAAAACAGCCGTAAAAACAGAGTTCGCTCCAAAACAGGTATGGAACGGCCCCCCCGGGTACGGTCCCAACCCCCCATGATCGCAGGTGTACGGTGCGTACCCCTGCGATCACCCCATGTACGATGGGTGTACGCACCGTACCCCATGCAAGATGGGTGTACGCACCGTACACCCATCATTCACAGGGTACGGTGCGTACACCCATCGTTCATGGGGTACGGTGCGTACACCCCATGATTGCAGGGGTACGCACCGTACCCCTGCGATCATGGGGGGTATGGACCGTACAGTGTGTATGTGTTTGTGTGCTTTTCCGTACGACTCACCCTTACCTGACGTGGACCGTACGAATCGCTTCCTCATACCCCGGTCCGGATCGTAATCGTCAGGTGTACGGCATGTGTACGAGTCATAGGGTTCACTGTTTCAGCCTTGCAATACGTACGGATCGCGGCGATTCGGACGGATTCCCGGAATACGGATCGTACTACGCGACTCGGACGGACGGGTACGATTCGTTCGGAGAGGGCTCCAGATACAAATCGTATGGACGTTTTTTTCCCGAATCTGAATCGACCCCATAGTGGTGTACTATAGGGGAGTAAGATGGCGCGATCCATTAAGCAATCATGTCGTCTTGAATTAAAGATTTTCTAATTTGTCTTTATAGATGGCCGCTGCATCGACAGATACCACACGTTTCTGGTGCAACTGATAGTAAAATTAGGTTAACACACCACATCACCATTGTTTTTAGTGTAGACATATCACATTTTCACTAGGTCTTGAGGAATTGCCGCCAGATCCACCTGACTAATAGGCAAGAAACATGTCGACCGCATGAGATTGCGCACAACACACTGCAACATCATTGCAGAGAGTCACCACTCCATTTGTTAATCAGGGTTGAAGGCAGGATTATTAAACTTATTTTGCTTGACTCTTCCACTTCCCTGTTTTAACTCACAAGATCTACTTGACTTACACATCTGCACTTCTACACTCCCTAGGCCCCTTACACTCACTGCACCAAACAGGAAGGAATAAAAGATCTCCGCCAAAGAGCCCCTGCATAGGGTGCCTGTCGGGTATTGCTGCGCCGACCCAACAAGGAGCATGCCCGATGATGAAGCATGACACCCAGTGGGCTTGGGTGTGTGAGGGCCCTCATTCCGAAAGGAAGGATTTCCCTTCCCACCTTTCGTTAGATACCTGTTTTCTTCCTGCTTAGGATATCACCTTTTTACCTTTCTTCCCCCTTAGGAGCTGCATACCTATGTGTTTTGTACTTTGACTAGGGCATGTATCCTGGACCTTTCAAAAGCCCGAAGTTCCCCTTCCTGTATTGCAAACTTTTAATTGAGCCACGCACAACTTTTAAGCCTAAGCTTCTAAGTTTTAAAGTAGTCTCCTGTTGGACTCAAATTCCTTCCTTCTCCTTCGCTGATTTCCAAAAATAGAAATATCCATTCAGAATTAAGGAACAGCTTTTTGTTACTCCATGCTCTGATCAGGACCTTTCTCCGTCGATGTGTAATCACTAACGTGGGCCATGATTGTCATGTCTGTGCTTTCTTTGCTTGGCCCCTCAGGCCCAGATCTAATTCAGTGATAGCTTATGACACCTACTGTGCTGATTAATACATTTTTGTTGGTTTTAATTTAAACATCCCAACTATGTTTTCTTGGTTTAGCTGTAGGTTAATGACCACAGGGGAAATATCTGTTGTGTAAGAAGGTTTCTCAAGGTAGTTCCTGGTTTCTCCTTCAAAACATGCAGAGTGATATCAAGTATGGTGTACCTGATGCCGTGTAAATATGGTCGGGAAAGTACAGAGTTCTTCATCAGAGTGTTCTCTTTAAAAAAGAGGGAATTCCCTGTTTAGGTCGAGTGTGGGCAGTGCATGTGCTGCTCTGCAAGTCATGCTGTATTCAGGTATGGAGTTGAAGCTCTGCCCACTCTCCGCCCATATTTTTCATTAGCTTATGTCATTGTCCTTTGGAAACTGTGCCTTTTTATTGGTCAATAGGCTTATTAGTCCCTCCTTAGTACCGCCTTGTCTCATTTTGTAACCTCCCATGAGGGTCCCCCTAATTACATGTGTTGTTACTCGGTAGGCGTTAATTACAGCCTCCGAGCACTATTTAGTTAAATGGTTTTCAGCTGCCTGCTATTGTAGGCAGGACACGCTCTCTCCCAACTCTTCACTATTATTTATTTACATAGCAGGGCACGCCACGCTAATAGTGGCAGCTGCGCGTTTGGTTTATTTGTAGCGCTGAATGCAGCTGCTTGTTTTTTTAAAACTATTTATTAATATTTTAATTTTTTTAAACTACCCATGCCGCCCTTACACTTTAATGATGGCTGTGTCCCTTTCCTTAAATGAGCCGTGTCTAAGGAAAGGGTGCTATCGGCATTAAAGTGAAAGCGCAGAATGGGGGGCCTTTAAAAAAACAATTGCCAACTTGACAAATGCTTTTTTTTTTAAAAGTGCCCTATACCACGCTTTCACTTTAATGGCGGCCTCGCCCCTTTCCTTAGGCGCAGCTCATCTAAATAAAGAGGTGCAGCCGACATTAAAGTGAAAGCACACTTTGAGCGCTTTTACAAACAAGCATTTGCAATGCAATAGGTCTTGCATTTACAAGAGTTTTTTAAATGAGAGACTTATTGCATTGCAAACGCTTGTATGTTCTCTGCTTTAATCTAAACGGTTATGAAGCGAAGCCACTGCTTACAATAATAAGCATAAATATTAAACTAAATCCTGATTTTAAAATGCCCATTTAAGGTATCTGAACTCCAGCATTTGTTCTGGCTGCAGATAATTTACTGCCAGGCTTCGAGCGCCATGGGTACATTATAAAAGGTTCCTATACCTTTCTATCTGTGGCTATGATAACTGCAGCATGAGACCACACACACAGACAGAAGGGTCTTTATCACTAAAGCATGTAAACAGTCTAACTTTTTCACTTGGAGGAAAAATATTTTTTCTTCTTTGTTTCTCAATATCACCATGTAATAATTCGGTGTGCAACTGTGTCAACATTATTTTGGCCTCAACCAGTAGACCTGTATACTCTTAAGGGAAGAAAACTTAAGTGTGAAACAAGTTTGTTTTCTGCTGGGATTTACAGAGCGATTACTGCTTGAATTTGGATCGGTGCTTTCAAATAGATAGTGTACGGAATATGTACACTTCTTAAAAGCGAAGCAGGCAGGGGCAGTTTCCTGATTAGGGCGGCAGGCCTCTGCCCTGCTCAAATTTATTTGTCAATTACTGTTTCCTAATTCTTTTAAAGAATGCCTATTGCTTAATTCAGTACACCTGCGACCCTCGCTTTGCGTGAGGGTCTGGCAAAACCAGGCACATGTGGTTCTAGAATTGTAAATTGTAAATTGTTGTAAATTGTTGTGTCTTGTAAAGCGCACTGCTACCCGGAGGCCTCGTAGCGCTATAGACCGCTGGGGAACCCGTCCTGGCTTTCCCTGTGAGATAGTCCCTCCTGGGGGTCTCCAAGGTGAAACCAGGCATCCCCGGCGTTTGTGTGGGGCCGTTGTGGAGATGAGGCAAGCTAATGCCCAGAGTTGCCGAGTGTGATCCCTGGTCGGAGTAGGCACCGATGCGAGAATTATCAGTCCGCTGATCCTGGTCCAAGACCCTGCCGCGTCGGGAATCGAACCCTGGTCCCGGGCCGTTCTCTGCACTCGGGTCTGCCGCCTCTAACCAGTGAGCCACACCTCTCCACTGAATTCATCTGCCGGCCGTCGCAGGTTTTAGAGGGCTTACCTGAATTCAGCCCTGGCCCCCGGTGGCTTACAACACTGTAAGTCCCTGCCCTCTGATGACGAACTGCGGCCTCACTGATTGCAAGCAACAGCCCTGGGTTTCCAAGGCTGCTTGTCAACCAGCGAGGGTGCACTACATATGACTGCACCCACCCATTTCCTAACTCTTCAGCATGGGGTGGGAGCAAGCTTCCATGGCCCCAACCCTGAAGGAAGTGAACCGCTCAGGGCCACCTGGGTTACCGATGACCACCTCTCAGCCTTCCGTACCAAATGATGAGTCAGTCAGACAGTGGAAAATATGAACCAATAACTGTTTATTCATATACACTCAGAGTGGAGCCCAGTCTGTACAGTCCATGAGAGTGCTACAGAGGGAACTAAAGAACAGTGAACATAGAGATACATTATGTACATTTCATAGCTGGGCAAGACAAGCACACAGTGGAATTTTCCAGGCAGATGCAGCTGGACAGTGAAATACAAAAAAAGGTTTTGGTTCTCATATCTTATACAACCAAATACAATCCAAGGTCATTTCACCTTGGGCCCGCCACCAGACAAGTGGGAGAGGGCCTTTATCTATTGAGAAAGGTATGCGTTAACATGAACAGTCTATTCATTACCGAAACAAAAGCTAACATTTCAGAAATTAAACTTAGCAAAGACCATTTCTCAGAAAATAGACAATCAGTTTTGAACAGACTAAAATTTCGCCTGCAAAGAAAATGGAGTAGTGAATTCTAACTAAAATACGGCATTGCAAAAGTATTAGCTGGCCTAATCTAACACCCCATCCTGGCAAGAGCTGTGCACACGGGGCTGTCTGCGACCTGTGCTCTTCATAAAAGCAAGCAGCAGACTTGCTCGAATCGGAGGAGCCTGGCAGTTAGTATCCCAGGCAAGTTGGCATTTAATGATTCCACACTTTTGCGGTCTGTAAAGCTGCCCATCTAAAAAGATATGTTAATGTTATAAAATGCTTATAAAGCGTCTCGGCACTGTAGTATGTAAGTTAAGCAGGGCACGGAGATAGGCTAACAGCTACCCGGCATTAAACAACTGGGATTTTAAGATTTTCCTGAACGATGAAAGGTTCGGCTGAAGTCTCAGGGCCACCGGTAATTTGTTCCACATTTGGGCCGCACAGCAGGAAAATAGACGGCCCCCCTATCTGGCACGTCTGTACCTAGGAACACAAATATGAGATTGTTATACAAGCCAGAATCCATTGCGAGCTTCCAGAGGAGCAAATAATTTATTTTAAAGCAATTTGTCTCATGCACAGTGTTTTATGGCACTGATCACTCGTATCACGCTTCTGGAAGAAGCCTCGTGATCTAATTTTAAACTTCTGTTTCTGTTCCATGCTTTTAAAAAAACAGATCTGGAGGGCGCTCTCTTAGTCCACTTGACACTTTAACTGTGGTACGCCTTGCTGCTGTGCTGTCTTTGAGAACTATTCCTTCACCTCTTGTTTTTATACAATACTTGAAAACTGTTTTATTTGCTAACTGGTCCCACAGTGATTATTTTCAATTAGCTGATAATTGTACGGAGCTAAAATGCCGCTTGTGAGCGAACGTGCGCTCTACAAGCAATAAATAAATATATATTTTTAAATCTATTACAAGACCATAAGCGTTCGAAAGGACAGAGTCAAAAATAAAAGGAGGACGATCTGCATGAGTCACTTTTAAGGAGATTTTCATTGCCACTCATGAGATCACATACACACATTCTCAGTTAAAAAAAGGATTCTTAGAGGCACACAACCATGTACCAGATGACTCCATATTAAAAGGCACCCTCGTTCGTTGATATGCTAACTTTTGAAAACCTTACCTATTCTGGAAGCTGTAGTCTGTGTACAAGTTAGCTGAACTGACTGGACTAAAACTCCACCTTATAGAGATTACTAAGTGGAAAGCCTGTACAAGAAGCAATGACATAATGCAGATAGGAAATTATCTAGGATATGAACATTCATTGCGGGGAAGAGCACATCGTCTATACCATGATAGGTAAAACACGTTTGAGTAATAAAAAAAAATAGACATGCATGAAAATAATGTAAAAGGACAAGCAATGTTATAGCATTGTGGGGGCCTAGAGAGGGTTTTAATGGGCTGTATGATTGAGGTGCTAAGAACAATGGGGGAAAAGCCGGCCTTGGAATGTGCCCTTCCCAGGCCCTTAGTTCTTAATGTCCACACGGGACCAACCAATAATATCACGCCTGGTTTTGCTACTCGGCAGTGTGTGAATCATCAGTTCTTTGAATCACATTAAGTTATTTCATGAAGTTTTTGTTGTAATCTCACTTTTATTCCCTGCTGCCTTGGTAGGTTCCTCCTTGTTTTCCCCCCTCCCTTTTGGACCGTTCCGCCTTAGAATGTTGACATCCTCTGGTAGTTGAGGAGAGTGGGTGACGTAATAAAGTCGATATTTACTCACCTCAGCTTCGGATTATCTTCTTTATAACACTGGCGACGAGTTGGCGCAGGGGGCCTCTTCCGTCATCTCCCCTTTCAGTGCTCTCTCCAATCTATTCAGGTTCGAGGTTCCCCATCTTGCTGTTCGCTGTTGCGGAAGAGTCTGGGTTCTTCCATCCTGCAGCACTGCGTTCCCCACTTTGCGCTGTGGCTGATTTGTTGGTGTTGAGCGAGGATCCTTTTCTTCATTGTCCGGTGCTGCATGTGATTCCTGTGCCACGGAGGGAAACTGTCTCTCCACATTGAAGAGTTTTGGTAGCTGATTCTGTGGAGTGTCCCCCAGCTGCCACTTTGCTGTCAACTGTGCCAGTTTTTGTAGAGATTCCCGACTGGCTGTTGGCTGCCGTCTGCTGCTAACGTGTGGTGTTTTTGTGGAGATTCCTGCATGGCTGCTGACACCGCCGTCTGTGCTTATTCCGTGGAGTTTGCCCCAGCTGCCACTATACTGCGGACGGTGCCGGTTCTTGTAGAGACCCCCGCCTGGCTGCCGTCAGCAGCACCTCATGCGTCTACTGCTATACCTGGTGCAAGCTCCTGAGGAGACCTTTTACAGGTGCAGCACCTCTTGCGGTGGTGCGACGCAGTTGAAGTGTGGCTCCTCCTCACTGCAGCAACGAGGTGTTTCCTTCCCCGCTGTTGGACTCTGGGTTGTGCAGCCGGCGCACCAGTCTCAGGACAGCCGGTCTTTTGCCCTATTTTGTTCCGGAGCACTGCCCACGCAGAGCCGGCCTCTTTATTCAATCGTTGGTTCTCTTTTTCTTCATCCGGCTTTGCTGTGAGGGCGCTTCAGTCAGCTGCTGCCTGTCAGTGCGACGTTTTCTCCTCTCCTCAGCCAGCGTTGTTGTGAAGGCGTTTCAGTCAGCTGCTGCCTGTCAGTTCGTGACAGCGCATCGCCCCTCACAACCATCCTCAATTCAGTGTTTCAGTTGATGCAGAAAACCTGGCTCCACATACTCTTTACAACCTTCATGTTTTGAAGTAAGACTATTCCTGTTGCTTTCCTGGGGTTGCTCCCATTACTCTTACAATTCAATTTTCATTACGTTTCACCCTGCATGTATTAGGTGATACCATATTATCAGTTTCCTTCAGAATCCCATACCTTGCGGTGTGTCTTTATAAGGTGACACACTCACCTCAGTGATTTACATTTGAATTCTTCACCACGCTTACCAGGAACCCAGATTAGGATTACATGTACTCTTACATTTCTAACCTTGGTACTCCCAGTACACCCAGTATTCTATTAACAGTACATGCCTTATAAATTTTATATTCCAGTGAATTTTCAGTGTGACTTAGTTGTGCTTCTCTCTCAGGTTTATTTCTGGTGTTCATACTCACCTCTCCTTGGCGGTCCTTGTTACCACTCCATAGCTAGGTGCAAGGTGAATTCACTATTTACTGTGTGTCACTAGTCTGAGTTGGGACTTGTGATATCTTACAAGTAATAGATAAAATAAAGCAGGTGTTCGAGCACCTGCTTTATTTTATCTATTAGTGCTTCCTGATTAAGCTAACTTAGCTAACTTAGTAACTATTTTAGGATGGCGCTGGCAGCTTGCCGGTGCCATCCTAAAATAGTTACAACTTCAAGCTTGAAGGCTTGAACTTTTGCCCCCCAAATCCGCCGCTCGCGAATTCGCGGATTTTCAGTAACTTCGCGGGAGTTCGCGGATTGCGGATTTACCAAAAATCCGCGAAATCCGCGAGCGGAACGGATTTTGCGCCCATGCTTAATGATGAGCTCCCAGAGGGGCTTTTGGGAAAAAGCCACAGTGTCTACGACAGCAACCCACTGTTGAACAATGTGTGCAGTACGGGAGAGAATAACAATAATACTAACGTGCCGTCCAGGGCATGGTTAGGAGAAAATGATCAAGACCAATTATCTGCCTTAACAGAGAGTGATCTAGAGAATGTTGTGTCTGATGGTAAAAATGTGCTCACGTTCAGCAATCCAGTAGTAGTGCCAAGTATCCCGTGGACTAAAGTTGCCATGGATGTAATTGGTCCCTTAGACCATTTAGGAGCCCAAAAGAAATTCATGTTCTTGCTCATTGACTACACTTCCCAGTGGATCAAGTACAAATCTGTGTAATGCGCCACAACTGGCACCCTCATTGAATTCTTAAAAGACTTGTTCACCAGTGAAGGAGTACCAGAAACCTTAGTCACTTACAAGGATATAATTTTCTCTTCAAGCGAAAGGGAAAAGTTCATAAATGATTTAGGAATCAAACACGAAGGAACTAACATACGTGCTTCCATGGTCAATGGGTTAATTGACAAGTCATTTCAAATGATTACCAAAAACATTCAAGTAGCTCTTGACAACAGTCTCGATGTGGATAAAACTTTAATAGATGGTATTTGGACATATCACATGTCTCCCATTGAGGGCATGAGAATCTCCTCTTTTGCCTCCATCAGAAGGAGAGATCCATGGTCTTACAACAATCTACATGGTACCAACTCACTAGGAGTCAGTTGTATTTCAGTGAACTATGTGACAACTATATCTAGTTGGTAAGTTGGGGTCAACCATTAGGAGGCATAACTTTCCTAGATATGTAAGACCAGCGTGTGCCTATAACCTTCTGGTGTGCGGTTTGTTCCAGGCGGCACGCCATTTCGTTTCCTTAGTAATATGTCAACTTTCATGCTTTGTTGTTGCATAGTTTGTTTCAACCCCCTTCCCCAGGGTTTTTAAAAGGATGTTACAAACGCGTTGTATAAAATGTTTATTAGCTTTTCTTCATGTTTTGCCGAGGGGAGATGTGTTGTAATCTCTTCCTCACTTTTTTCCCTCCTGCCTTGGTATGTTCCTCCTTGTTTTCCCCCTGCCTTTTGGACTGTTCCTCCAGAGTTTGCCTTAGAATGTTGGCATCCCTCTCGTAGTTGAGGAGAGTGGGTGACGGATTAAAGTCGATTTTTATTCACCTTGGATTTTCTTCTTTATAACAGTTTGTAAACTGGAAAGTGTCACATGCGCTTAAAGGAATCTTTTCCTTAGTTACGTGGCCAAACTTACAAGCGCCCATGCTTTTTTCTACAAAGGATTGATAGGCATTGATGTGGTCAGAATGTATTATTATAATAAGCATCTCGTTCCAGGTCTAGAACCTCTCCTCTCAAGTCCAGTGAAAACAGATGCCAAAGTAACGAAGTTTATTGTGCTGACCATAATGAGTCACTCTCTAGCAATCCATCTGTTTATCAGAAATAAAGCCTGTTCTGGTTTGTGAAAATGAGGGGTGGATGGAGGTGTCCACTGGACTGATGTTGGCATGTACAGTACCAGTCTCTCTGACCTACTTCCATCTCATTGCTTAGTGGCTTGGTAGTGTGGAACAGAGTCAACTGGAATACAGTCTGATCACAAGCAAATCCAACACTATCCATCCGCTGCAGCTTTATTGACGAGAGCAGATGAATATACCAGAGTGCAGGATGGTGTTGTCAGTAGACTGGTATTTGAGTACCTCTTCCAGCCTTGAAAATTGGGTGAGAAATCAAATTATCCCTCCCTTAAAGTTGGCATTGTATGGTGCACACATGCTACCATGCACCCTGGGCAGTTTGAATGCTGCGCTTTGCAGGCACCAACGGCCAGTGGTATGCTGAAGAAAAAGTGGCTTTTAACATTGCCTGAACAAGTTCCCTACGTACCTGTGTATTTCATTTTCATAAAATTGTCGAAATGGGGTTCATTCTATGGTGTTGTTTTCTTGTACTGAATAAAATGAATTTGTGTGCCTTAGGAGGAAGCCATGTTGAGATTTTTTCATATGTTGTAATATTCAAGGCTGCTGTTGACCAAGCCACAACCGTATTTTTATTCATTCTTAAATGTCATATTGCTTAGTGTGCTTCAAGAGTGAAATGGCATTTCTAGTGCTTAATTTGTAAAATATTAAGTGCGAGGGATCTAAGTTTTGCTGCGCAGCCTGTAGCCAGTGCTAGGAATATTGGGGGTGCTGAATACTTACTGCATAGTCATTGCTGCCTAGTCATGATTCCACGTCATCCCTCTTTAATCCACCGCTAGACACCCACTGCCTCTTTATCTCACTCTTTCTGATTTCTTTTCATCCCTGTGTTCTCCTTTATAACTGTTTTCTCTTCCTCCTTCTCCCCCCCCGCACCCAGGTGTTTTTCTCTGTCTTGCTCTGAGTAAAAGTCTAATTAGGAAAAGTAACTGCTGGCTCCCAAAAATAAGTGTTGGCCGGCCCACCTACAACCACTAGCTCAAATTAAGAACTGGCTAATTTCCCTTCATTGTAAGCTAAATGGTATTTAACACGTATTTGTGATTTAGACATTTCCTAAAGTAACTTATTTTATGTAGCTCCATTCTACAATGTTGTTAGGTTTATTATGCGTATCTTTGTTAGTACAGCCCTTTAATGGTTGGTTGGTTGAAAGCTTTATTCGATATGCAAAGATATCTTACAAGCATAACATACGTTAAAAAACAACATTTAGAAAAAGTACAAGTATGTCATACATTTTAAAAAGGTAAAATTTTAGGGAACCCCTTAATACCATTTCACACTAAGACGAGTGTGTTGTTTTTCACGTCTCTAAACTATTAAATGTGTCATTTCTGGGATGTGTGCCAGACATTTTGTTTGTTTGAATCTGACGAACTACTTTTTTGCCTTTTGTAATGATTCTTAATTTTGAATCAACCTCTATGGTTTTGACTTTGGAAAAAAAGATATATATATATCCACGTGGGAATCTATGAGGGAGGTCAATCTGAGTTACAGACCCCCGCTTAAGAGGGGAATAAGTAGGTATGGGTAGTTATTGGGTGGCAAGAATGTGTGTGCTGCGCAGGTATATTTGTGTTTGTGTGTGTGAAGGATAGCTCTGCTCTGATTAGAAAACATTTACATTTAGGATTGTCCTCGCATTACTGCATTGAACCCTCGATCCCAATCTATTTCACGGTCCTTTGGGGTCAGCAGCAGATTCACTGTGAAGTGTGAAGTGCCAGTATCTGTTAAAGCTATTGTAAAACGAGCAGCAGTTAGCATTTAGCTGCTGCCCGCGTGTCCAGCAGCCAGAGTTGTGGAGAGGTGGTTGTCACAGTAACAGCGGACAGAGTCTCATCTTATGGCAGCCCGGCCCCTTTTCAGCATAACTGGGCTGCTCAGCTACAGAGTCCTACTGGAGGCTGTGATATGGTTGTAGCTTGGACTGGCGCCTGAGACTAATCTCATCGCAGTGAAAGTGCAGCTCTGCTGATGATGCACATTCAACAAGTCCTTGTTTGAGAACCCACTGTGACAGGCAGCAGATCGCCTTCAATGCCACGTTATACTTCACATAGCTCCCTGATGCCTGCAGGTTAGGGACATGGATGGAGGTCAGTCACACACTGAAGGTATGAGGTAGGGCTGGGTGGCTGAAAGCGTCAGTGCAGAGAGGAGGCTGGGGTGCTGGGAGAAGTGGAAGGGGCGGCAGGAATTGTGTTCTTGGTCGGATGAAACTGGGCACGTTGCTCTGGTTTATTTTCTTAATCTGTGTGACATGAGCTGTGCCTTGCTTGGATGAGTAAGCTGGGCTGGCTTTATATGTGATGTATTACCATGCGAGGCTCTTTATTTGCAAACAGCACTCATCAATCAGTGCTGCATATCCCAGACCTGCTTCTGTCTTCTCTTCATGAGAGTTTAGCAGGCCTGGCCAGCACGGCCTTGCTTCTCACTTCTTTTCCACAGAGTTCTCAGTCCTTCGCAGACTGGTTCAGCTTTCCAGTAGAGTTTATCATTTTGCCCAGGCCAGTCCTGCCTTTCTCCTTTCTTCTTCCAGAGAAGTTCCTTGTCTTGCCTAGACCAATATTTGCTCTAATTTTCTATCCTAACCAGAGAGTTTATGAATTCTTACCAGGACAATTCTGATTTTTTTCTTTTGAATTCCAGCCAAACATTTAATCAGCCTTGTGTACATGTTCACTCACACATGTTCATGGATATGCCATTTGCATACGTGTGTTTCCCATTACATTATGTGCCAGAACATACATGTGAGACACGAGTTTGGGAAGGGAAATTGGTTTGTGGCCCTTTATTAGAGCATATATATGTCTTCATTCAAGCATTCAGAAGACTCATTATTTTCATAAACCTTTCAAACCTCAAACTAGGTGATCTCCATCAGGATAGATGTATTTAGTGTTGCGGAATGGGATGGCAGAGACATATTGCGTTTAATCACCAAGTGATCTTGTGTTGTTTATCTGAAACCTTTGACCAGTTCTGGCCTTTTAACTAAAACGGCTTAGCAATCTGGAGCATATAGTTGCACGAGAAGTGGGCTGACCATTAAGAACGCATGGCTAAATCTCATGTGCTCCTTTTGCTTTTGTCGGGCTAAATCTTGGTGCATTAAATGCTCTAGTGTGTAGCAGGTTACCTGCTGCTTTGGTGCTCTTTTACAGCGTGAGATCGCATTCCTCTTCATTAGGTAAACAAGGTTCCGAAACTTTGATGCACATTATACCTTTTGTAATACCGCTCTTCCCTCCTAGTCAACATGTTCCTGGTGTGCAGGCTCCGGGGTGCAATGTGAACCCACTCTTCAGGGAGCCCCTATTCACTGTAAGGCCAATACATTTCTTTGAGATATAGGAGCCTCAGGGCCGAACACCACTTTCGCAAGAGGCCATACCATGAAACAGCCAGAGAAGTAAAAACAAGGATAACAGAACACAAGTCTGCTATCAGGACACAAAAGAAATCAGCCCCGCTTGTGGAACATTGGGTAACACACAACCACAAACTAGAAGATCTCAAATGGTGTGTTATCGAGGCAATATCACACAGTACCAGAGGGGGTAATTGGAACAGCAAAAGAAAGAAAATAGAACAGTTTTATATGTCCTTATTCAATACCTTTCGTACTGGCTTAAATAATAGAGAAGAGTGGGAAAGATTAATCTTATAGATTAACATTGCTAACTGGTATCTATCTGCAATAGTTCTTATCCCAGACTAACCCTGATTGTAGCATAGTCCGATGGAAATATTAGTCGTACTATTCTGATATCTAAGCTATTAGTTCAAGGGAAGATTTGAATGTATCCCTTAGGTACACCCTTAGACATGTGAGAAAGTATTAAAGTTTGTATCTAAGTCCATATTGTCTTATGTAATGTACACGAATAGGAATAGTTAGTTGTTTGGCTGTGAACTCATATTATTAGCCAATTTAATATTACTGTGGTTTGCGTCATTAAAGTCGAGATCCAATGATGTATTGCCAATATCAATGTTTAAACATGCATATAACCCAAAGATGAAGTAGATATTTTTGAATTAGTGCAACAATTTGTTAAACAATTGTAATATATATATATTGTAGATAATCTTTACAGAACGATACTTCTAGCTGGTTAGGTTGTAAAACAATTATATATGCACATTTGTTCCATCCGACAGAGATAATATGTATTTTCCACATAAAAAATATATAGACACGTTTGTCAAATGCCCACTATAATTAAACTAGTATTTGATGACAGTTGGGAAGGAATACGACCCTCGATAGCGTAAACCTTGCAATAGAACGCGCGATTGTGTACTAAACCCGGTGTTTGGTCACCAATATAAACAGTATGCTGAATTGATCGCATTTTGATACTGAGTTGTCCCAATCCAATATGGCCGACACGAAAAATAGAATCATCGCAACAATATATAAATAACTGTGTTGTTAGTAAGCACAATCAATGGATAGATCGCATTTTTACATAATAACACTGGCGAGATGCTGAACATCAATATTAGAATACATCGTTACTACCCTATATCAAAACTATCGAATTCCGGGTCACTTGGTACGTTTTTCGAAATAAAACTATTAGCTAATCTCGTAACATATCATTATACATATTGTGGAATAATAGCGCAAAACAGAGGCTTAGTTCTTTATTTAGAAGCTGTATCGGCAATTGCGGGAAAACATTGGGTAGCTATCACTTCCGGGTGTATAGTAGAAGCGTCAATATAAAGACGCCGTCGTAAAACACTTAGTGCAGACTTCGAACCCTCACGAAGACGACAGCACAGACGAGAGCACGGAGGAGCAGGGAGGCCGTATTTTCTTCATAAGGTAGGCAGAGACTCTGCAATATGGGCTTTAGATAGACAGCGTAACTTTACCGCTGATTAGTAGTTAACAAACCTAACTCATAGGTCTCTTCTAATCTTTGAGCTTATTGCATATTCCCTGTGATAATCCTATTGATAACTTGTAACACCTGGGAGTGAAAGCCCTTCAAGATTATTCAGGAAAGGCATAGTGACGTTTTTATCAACTGATGTTCAACACAGTACTTAGAGATACCCTGAGACCTTATAAAATTACTACCTCTATATAATTGGTGGGAACTAAGCCCATAGTTTGACACATAGGATTAACTGAGAGATGAGTAGATAGACCTTTACTTTGAGTAGCAAGAATATAGATACATCATGTTCCCTCTATACTCTTTATTTTTTATTATAGACTCACAGATTCCCTCTTCTATGGAACAAGAGAAGTTTTGTATTACCAAAGATCATCAATTCTATAAAGTACTATGATGAACCTGAGATAACAACAGGTCAGTAGATGATGCTGGGGAAATATTGGAAATAGACATCAGTTTCTCAATAAATGTTCATTTAGACAACTCAGACAAATTCTTGTTTATTCAGGTCCACAAGAATCTAAGGAATTATCCCCATTATCAACGGTGGCCCCTCCGTGCACACAGAATAGTTTATCATTTGCATTGAAGGTAACCTACTAAAGTATAATATTTACCATAGCCACAAGGATATTATTACTATAGTAGAATAGACTACTAAGAAACATTCATGTGCTTATTTCCTGCATATAGCTCCAGCAATAGCAAAATAGCTGAGAAGTCATTAACACAGTGGAAAAGAATTGAAATGCTCTTCCCATTAGTAACACAGGTATGAGCAATATTTCATTTATATACATAGAGTCCAAGACTTGTGCAAAAAGTAGATTCTAGATGTGTATGATAATATTACAACTTTGAAAAATTAAGGCAGACATTCTTCTAATGAGAGCTTATGTAGCGACTATGTGTTTAAACTTTCCAATGGTGGTTTTTCCTGTTGACCAAAAGTTTGTATAGGAATGGGTCAGCATATCACATCATGTCTAGATAGCAGATACTCAAATAGCAAGGTAGGAGAAACATTAATCCTTAGGTGTAGACAAGTAGTATTAAGTTACTTTTATTTTTAATTTCTCAGATACCAAGTCAATTGTTGTAAATGTCCTGAAGAAGGTGTGAAGATCAAACAAAGCACCGAAACGCCGCGTCGACTGTTTCACTCTTGACTGTACATAGATCTATTGTATTACCACTGTTGGTGGTTTTTTAACACAATGGTTTTTAATATGTTTTAGATTGTAACCCTTTTCGGGAGGTGAATACATTTTACGCTTTATTTTTTGATAAATATTGTTTGCTTAGTGTTATTGATCCTAATTGATCTTATGTTAATTGTCTACTTTGCTCTGCTTTTGTTATTCATTTGCCTTTGGTATTCACTTGTCATCAGGTTAAGGAGAATCACCCTTATCTCTAACTTTAAACCCTACTTAGGAGACATGGTTTAGCATATCTAGTCAGCCACGTTAAAGACAGGGACTCCAACATCTTTTCTAACATCCCATGTTGTAGTACATCACTGACTGCACACATGCAACACACTGCCCCAGTCGTTTGCAGCATCCCACTCCACTTCTCCTGACGGTTCCTATTCTAAAGTTAACAGGCATAAAATAATATGTACTGAAGCCTAAATTATTTATTATGATGTCACTTTTGTTTCCAGGATGATCCACGTGAAATGGGAAGCAGAATACTAAACTTCCATCATGCTTAAGGAGCTCTGCAGCTGTTTTAAGGTTGTCGCTGGCAAATTATATTGTGAAAGCAGGATCATTTGTGAAATCTATCTCATGCATTGACATTTCTGCTTTGATCTATTCACAGTAAGGTGTCGCTGAAAGTGTTGCACACAAAAATTGACATCTTACACGTAAACATACTGGAAATTTCACACATAAGCAAATTGAAAACTTGGCAGCTATGGAAGCAATAGCTGATGAGCTCTTAATAAAGGCACTGCTGGAGAGGGATCTCTGGGAAATATCTGTGCTGAGAAGTATGATTTTAACACACAATGCACTGCAAAGGGTTGTAGTTTGCCCGAATATGGAACCAAATAATATCCAGTGAAGATCTGTTTGGCATGAGAGGGAGGGAGAGAGAGGGAGAGAGGGTGAAAAACACACGCTCTTCAGCGGTGTCGCGCAGTTCCCTGTCTCCTGCTGCGAGTCTCATGCAGGTGCCGCACTCTCTACTTCTAGATGCTGCTGCGTGTGTCATGCAGATGGTGCTAGCAGGCTCCTGCTAGCAGCCTGCTACAGGTGGCGATGAAGGTCTCTTCTATCTCCTGTTTCCTGCTGAGAGTCTCAGTCAAATGCTGCAGCTGCTAGCAGTCTCTTGTCTCTGGTGGATGTGGCTCAGTGTCCTAAACTCTTCTGACAGTCCCAGCATGCACTACTATGAGTCCAATTAAGATTCTTCTGACAGCTTATTATGTCCAACCGATGTGACTCAGTTCCTTGTACCCAGCTGTGAACCTCGGCAGACACTTCTATAAGTCTCATGAAGACCCTGCTGACAGCCTCTTGCCTTTTGGTGGCCCTCAGACACTTGCTGTGCACTGAGATAAAAATGCTTATGCAGAGTGTCCCTCACATGGACCAGTGAATGAACCTTGCCCTCTGCACACCACATACCCTGGTGCGATTCCATCCTCTGCCAGGGCTGGGCATATATCTCCTAGCACAGTTGTTCACAATGCAGGGCCTGATATGGAACTGGCACTGCCCCAGCTCTGCTGACCATTGAAAGGCTCCGGCCTGACGTGACTGATACAACCACAGTCCAGCTGCTCATTAAGGCACAAGTCAAACACGTGACTGACAATGTCGCATCCTGCTAACCTTTCAGATGATCAACCTGAAAAGTGACGAACACTGACCCAGCCCTGCTGACCTTTCAAATGCACCAGCCTGAGAAGCCACTAAGCGACTGACACCCACCCAGTCCAGCTCGTCTGTTGGAGGCACAAGTCAGACATGTGACTGACGCACACTGTCGTCCCCTGCCCAGCCTTTCCAGGTCAATCAACCTGACAACTGACTGCCACTGTCACAGCCATGCTGGCCATTCAGACACACAGGCCTGACATGTGATTGACGTTTCTCCAATCCTAGTAGCCGTCAGATGTTCTAGCTTAGCATTTGCCTCTGTACCACAGCCGTGCCTTCCTCAATGTACAGTGACCAACAAGAACATGAGGCCTTTGGAATGGACGTCCAGAACACCCCAACTTGCCACAGTGTCTGCAGTTCAAGTAATGCCACCCAGAGGCTCTTTATTGATGTCATATTTACACTTTCACAATTGCTTTATTAAAGTTCTTGCTTCTTCAGACTTACTTGAAAATGCACCATTTTCCCATTTTCCGTTTTTCAAAAATTTCAGGGGGGAAGAACCACCCTTATAGAGGTCGGGCTCACTTGCTCGCCGCACAACACTTATCCCGCATCTTTACGGCTAACCAATTTGAAATGTCACTAGCCGCCACTGTTGAGCACAACATAGTTCGCCATATATCGAAGCCAGTATTTCCTTGAAAAAGTGGATGAGGAATTATTGTCATCAATCAACAAGCCCCACCATCAAATCCTTTTCTTCATTCCATTCATCCTCAGTTTCATCCTCTTCACATGGAGCTCGGGATAAAAAAACTGCACGAACATTTTGTCACCCAGTAATGAACTGAACTTCGAACTGAGTGCTATATTATCAAGAAAGGGCGATACATTATCGCCGCTTTTATCGGCAGGAAACTGCTGCTAAAGCGGGGATAATGGGCTTGATAATACGCCCTTGTGAATTCCCATAGAAGCCCCGGTTAATACCAGAACCTGGGCTTCTATGGGAATTCACAAGGGCATATTATCAAGCCCATTATCGCCGCTTTAGCGGCAGTTTCCTGCCGATAAAAGCGGCGATAATGTATTGCCCTTTCTTGATAATATGGCCCCAAATCCTGAAGGTCTTACCCTTCCCTCCTACTTCTCATAAGCGAATTATTAGCTTATTGTCTGTGCAAATCAAGTCATCTTTATTACAAGGGAAATATTTACATTATTAACTGACCTTGCCCAAGCCAATTACTGTTTGACTGTTTGGTCAAAGGATTAACTGGTCTCCCTGGTTGCCTTCTCACTACTGGCTCAGAGTGCCCATTCATAGCTGGTAGGTGCCACGCAACTCCAAGCCCAAACTCCCAGGGAGACTGACAGGAGCCATCGAGCCGAGCACCGACTCATGAGCTCTACAAAGAAAAACAAACAACCAGCAGAAGTCGAGGTCATCGCAGTCCCCTGTGAGAGCAGTCCCAACGTTCACCACACATCCGAGTCCCTGCGCAGAGGCACACAGGCGGTGGTGGGGGTGGACATAGAGGACGGGCCTTGTGTGCGAATGAGCAGGCACATGGCTGCCAGCCAGCTATACGTCCAGCTAGCACCCTGACCTCCACAGAAGCCTTCCCCATTCTAAATTCACGCCCATTTCCACCACACTTGGCTGGCTCGCTCCTGGCCGGGCCCGACTAGCAGGGAAAATCACTGGTGAGTCTCCTGCAGGCGGGAGGCCATGGTTTTGGCGGATCAGCAGTCTGGGCAGTTAGTTAGATGAGGAAGAAGTGGGATTTGTGAGCTTCTGAAAGGAGAGGACGACTGTCGACCCCAGGGTGGTCCACCAGAAGTGGTGAGTGAAGAACTTGCTGTGGAAGTCTGGACACCTACACGAGGCACTGGGTGGTGCAACCAGGCATAAGAATCAGGTACAGGAAGGAAAGGGCACTACTGCAAGCAAACTACTGAGACAAACACAGAGGACAGGGCCTCAGATAGGGACGTGTGGATCATCGGATATGCAACACTGTGGCTGCACAAAGCCACTAGAATCCTCAAGCCGGTTCGCTGTTGTTGAAGCAACAAGGGGCTGCTTCTAAGCCGAACAAAGTACACCGGAAGAAAGCTCAATACTTCCTTACAATCGTTATTACGACCGGTACCTACTGGCCAGAGACCCCAGTGTGCCAATTCCTGAGGTCCAAGTGTAGTTAATTGACCTTAATCAAATTATGCTCAACAAGTCAATTAACCAACTGACCTACTTCCATTATTCCTAGTGTATTTTCACAAAGAGCCTGAAAACGTACTGTCAATAGAAAAGCTCAAGGAAACCTGGCCTGTGGCTTGATTTACCACGAGCACTGATTGCCTGATTGGAAAACCAAGATTAAGACTCAGACCAGACCAGGATCCACGCCTTTGAGTAAATCCAAAACTAAAGATTGCCTACAAGTGGTAAATAGCAACAGAAACCATAACGAGGAATCACACAGCAAGAAACCTCTTAGTGTCTCAACTGCCTATGCATGACACTGTGACTATCCAGGATGGATCAACCAAGGCCCCCCGCTCTGCAACAGCAGCAAAGAACCTGCTCAACACCTCGCTCAAATCCAGAGTGGGTGGCAATCACTACCATCATCAGCGCCAGTACTGCCCTTTGACGCAGAAAGGCTAAAGGTACAATAAAATTCCCTTGACCAGATAAACAAAGGAACCACTCCTGACAAGTAAAATTACGTACTTTTTTTATGAAACATAATTGTAACGAAAAAATTCTGTGCTTGTGATCCCCGGACCATGTAAGGTTTGCTATCTGAGATACGTGCTCATACTGGCCGTCAGATCCACCAACCGCACAATACAAAACATGGAAGGATCACTGATTTTGCAACTACTATCAATGATACTCATCCCATGGTCCAGCCAGCCTGAGGCACTCTAGAAACAGAAGGAAACTCTAATATCATTAATCCTTCCACAAACGAGCATGTGAACTTGATAAGAGGGCAGATTCCTGCCATCCCGGCAGAGGCTGTCCTGCTGCAAGCCTTGCTTTTAGTCACCTTTTCCATAGGTTTACAGATAAAGGGTCCATGGAACCCCAATTCGCAGTCATCTGGAAATTCCACCCAATTTAACAATCTTTGGTGATTCCTTCAACTCAGCAGAAGAGGACTTAGCCCTATTGTAAACGTGTCTCACGCGGTATTGTGGGACGCCCATATCTATCAGTTCTTTAAGAAGCACCATCAATGACGGCTCAACAAGCCAGCGCAACACGAAACAACGCCAAGACAATTTTAGTAATTATGGGTACAATGTGCAGGACACTGGACATCATAGCAGAGGTTGTTACTCTGGAGACATTTAAATAGACATACAAACAATGGCAGTACAGGAAATGGCGTCAACAGCAGCAATAATTGGAAAAAGCATGGAGGACATTGAACTACTAACCCTTCCTCCAAAACATAAGCATGCCCCTCCAGCTGGCACCTGCCACTGCACCGCAATTTTGATGAAACCAGGAGAGGTACCATCTGTCATCCTTTCCAGTTTACCAGACTTCAAAAGGTTCTTGTTATCCACAAATTTAGCAGCTAATGGTCCAGATGGATCAATGAACAAATCTTCTGATCATACAAATCACAAAAGGAATAACAGTAAGAAAAAGTTTGATTGGCTCAGAGCCCTAGATCATCACAGCTTGCTCGATCTTCTAGAACCTGTTTCCCCAAATCTAGAGCCAGCTTTAAAGCCAAAAGCAGCAAGAACTTTGCACAGAAAGCAAAGCAAACATTTAGCCCAACAAAGCTCTATATATGTCATTAAATGTCATCAATTAAAGAACCCTTCTGCGAGAATAGAACTAGAGAAATCGAAGAAGATGATCCCAAGCATGTCCCCGAAAAAACTGTTGACAGTGACTATAGATCTCCAGGTAGGAGTGAGCCTGGAGGTGATCCATCCCAGGAAACTGCTCCCTGTCCCTTCTGCTCCTAACTGCACAATCCATACCCGCATACATAGATTTCCAACAGACAAGAGGGAAACAACCAAATGCCCGCCATTGCTAATGGTATTGCACTATCTAGGCAAGCCTCTCGTCACCACACCTAGGGCCCTAAATCCTCTAAAATCGAATAATACACCAACAACCACTTCAGGATGTAATCTCATATCTGTGACCTGTGAAGTCCAAACAGAGGTGTACTCTCCCCATTGAGCCACATTGGGAACGCAATGGACCATCTATACTTACCAACCCCTACTTAATGGCCACATAAGACTTGATTAACAAAACAGTCAAAATCGAAGAAGCCAACAAGCTACCACTACTCCAGCAAAAAAGTACAAGGCTCTTAGCCCTGCCCCAGATTTAAAGGACAGTGTATGGAGTGGTGCACGTAGAATTAGACTCCGAGACAAGCTCGAGTTGGGACCATACAGTAGGCGACCAGCAATAGCGTTTAGCCTTTACCCACAGAAAACACCAATCAAATCCCCTCAACACAGCCACAAGGGCAGCTCTATCAACCAATCCGATACCCTGGTCATGCTTAGTAAGAAGCACTATTACAGCATTTCAGGGAGGAATGTAGCAGTCTTTAATAGATTTGTGCCCTTGAATAACTTTGACATAGCGAAAAAGATGGAATCCCTCTCCAAGATTCTATTTGCTCCCAAATACCATTCAAGAAGGTCTAATGACGTCCTGAACAGGAGCAACATTATTAAACTAAGTACATCCAGTGGCAGCTCCTTCGCTAAGACGGTGGAGCATCGCCCCACTGCTTTAAAAGCAGTTCAGAGGAAAAATGTAATTATAATAGCAGAACGTTATTATCATTTTATTTTTCCGTTATCAGGTGAGGGGAGAGGAGGAGTGGGGCTGGCCAGAGCAGGGGCCAGGGGGAGAAGTGGTTAGCTCACTCAAAGTGCCCATGACTGTTTAGCCGACAGTCATGCACACTTTGCATGTTCCACATCATGCTGCATTACAGAGCCGGGTGGGGAATATGCACAGGCTCCCTGTCTCCGTCTGAGCGTCAAACCTGGAGCTCAGACCAATCACAATGCTGAATTGCAGCAGCGTCATTGGCTTAGGTAGCCTGGAAGCTTGGGTGCTTCCTGCGATGGAGGAGAGGTGGCAGAGAGGCGGTCGCAGGAGACGCAACCAGCAAGTAAGTTTCCATTATTTATTTTTAATTTTTTCTGCCCTGCGTCCCCCTGCTCCCCGCCACTGTTCCCTACCAGCTGCTACTGAGTACATCACTTCAGGGTTTGGACCAAGTGATGCCTAAAAACCTATTAAGGGTGATATTTCATTGTTTAGCAAAAATTGAGGGTTGCGAGACAACAGAAACTTGTTGGTCAAATTAGGAAATCGTCAATTTGATATTAGGTCACTCAGAAATTTAAAATAATTTGGGCATATCAGTAACCCTTACTGCAGAAGAACTTTACCTAGAAATCCCATGATCCACAAATCTGGCAAACCATCCTAATGATGTAGCTTGCAAATACCAAGCCACATACAGATCTGTGTTTAGCCCAACCACTAGTTGGCACAAGAAGACTTTCAAAATATAATAATCCATATGAAGCAACAGATTGGGATGATCAAGCCTCTATTCACTGACAAGTGTGGCCTAAATGCAGATTGACATCCTCAAACCAGAATGCATGATGACCAGTCGCAAAGAACAATGTCACCAAAATACGTCACTAATTCTAGAATCTCCCATAGGCCACAGGTACTGCTAGTCCCAGCTGTAGTCCTCTACGGCTACTTTGCTGGAATATAGCTGAGTTACCAGCAAAGCCAGAGGACAAATAATGGATATCATGTATAAAGCATCATTACATGTGTTGCCTCCAGCAATGCTGGACTTTTGAAACAGTAGAGCTTGGTGGATATGTTGCTTTCAGTGTTCCAATGATTAAGTCAAGAATGGGAAGATTAAAGGGAGGTCTGACTGTCTGATTATCTATGACCATTGATATGGTAAGTCATGAGCCCAATAATAATTGATGACAATACTCACACCTCACATTAACTAGTGAACTTTTTTTCCTAGACATTTTTATGTCTATTTCCCACCTGCTAAAAATAACACCAAGCTTTTCATGCTAAATCTCCTTCAAGAGACCATGACAACAGCAAGGTAACATGTTAAACTTGATCAGCGGGCGCATCAAACAACAAACTAGCAGGTCCTCAACTTCCCCTGAGGGGCGTACGAGCACAGGTAGAAGCTAGTGTAAAGATCGGCTTGGCCAGGAGGCTCTCTGTGGGTGAAGGCAGCAGTGACAGCTGCGTGCATGCCAGAAACAAGATAGCAGTGGGCGGCTGCAAGTTTGTTCTCAGCGGTTGCTGCAGGGGTTGCTACCTGACAGTGTAGCAGCAGCTGTGTGCGGCAAGACAAGCCCTGGGAGTGGAGGCCATTCAAGGTGACTGTAGAAGCTGCCCAATGATGTGTATTCTGGGCCAATGTAAAGTGCGGCCCATGCCCAGCGCTATTCCCCAGTCGTGGGCTATAGTACCTTGGACCTCTAGTGCGACACCCCCCACCCCAATACCTGGGAAGTGAAGACATGGGCGCCAGCGGTGGAAAACGAGGTGGCTGGAGCCTTGATGGCAATCGCGGGGAGCTAGGCTGTGACACCTGGTGCAGCTGGGATCCAGGGCCGTGAGATGGAGTGGTTGTTGGTGCCGCTGATTGGCAAAAACAAAACCCTGTCCCGTAAAATAGGAGGCCTGGGCCCGGAGGTTCCAGCATCAACCAGGGAGCGACGGTAGGCAGTGAAGCTGATGCCCAGCAGCGGTAATGAGATGGGGGTCGCCATAGTGTATTGGAGTTGGCAGTTGGAGGGTGACTTTCCTGGCGGTGAGTGGCTGGGAGGGGGTGTGCTGGGGCGCATCCCCCTCCTTTGTTGCAACCCAAGGTGATGCGGCTAAGGAGCTGGCTGCAGCCCATAAGAGGGTGTGGCTGGTTCCCGGGTGAGGCTGCACAGTGTTGTCTACGGGCAGCCCTTGTCTGTCTGCCCCTTCTGTAGTGAGGCGAGTTGGTTGTTGCCGTAACAGGCACTGGCATTTGGTGTCTGGCTGGCTTGCCATGCGATGCTTGGACCCTCCAGATGGTAGTACTTTCTCTGGAGACCAGCACCTAGAGAGAGTTGCATAATGACCACATCATAAGCTGAGCAAAGCAGGACCACCAAGAGAACCTGGGGTGTCCGGTATATGGCAATAGAGACTGCCCCTAGCAGAGACTGACAGGAGTCTGGGCGCTCATGCTGCAGCCATTTTGGCGGCAATCAGGGAAACAAAGTCCACCCTAGAATTTAAGATCTACACAGTTGCCCAGGAGATGGGGTTGCTGCGACCCGAACATCGGAAATTGGCGCAGAGAGTAGGCGTAGTGGAGAGCACTCTCACACAGAATACTTGAACCCTGGAGAAGACTCAAACTCGCTTGGTCAAGCTGGAGACAGACAATGCCACCACGGCGGTGAAACTGGATGATCTGAAGGGTGGTTCCTGCCACAATAATAATCACCTGATGGGGGTCCCCGAATGGGTGGAGGGTGCGCAACAGAGCTCTATGTTGAGGATTGGTTGGACACGGTGGTGCTTAAGGGGAGATATCCTGACAGTTTACTGTTGAAAGGGTACACGGGATGACGGGAAGGCCCTGGGTGCCCTCCTGAGGGCATTGGTGGTGCTCCTCCTCACATTCCGAGAACTTATACCATAACTGGCTAGGACTCACTGGCCTAAACTGCTAGATGGCAGGTCGGTCAACATTTATCTGGATTACACCACCAAGATCCAGTGGAAGTCTTACTTTGAAGTTACAAAGCAGCTGAGGTCCATGGGTCTTAAATGCGCTCTATTGTTCTCCGCTAAGCCCCGTGTCATGGACTCGGGGTACTCCTATTTCTTCGGCTGGGCAACAAAAGTATGGGACGGACTGGAGGCAAAAAAATTGCCATGCACAGAATCGCCTGGGGCCTGAAAACAGAGGCAGCTGGACGACACAGAGGCCAAGACGAAATCGGGCTGGAGGCCAGATACTGGCGCCCCACAGACCCTAGCAAACACAACAGGGCAAGGGTGGTGGCTGAAAGACACGGTCGTCATGCTTGGTCAATGGTGAACCTGTGCTCACCTCTGGAGGTGGACATGGATGTCAAGAAGGAAACCACTGACTTGGAGTCTTCAGCCACTGTGGGAGACCTTGATGAGGGAGGAACTCCTGTGATGATCCCCATGACTGCCGACTTGATTGTTTGATTTGCAGTTTCGAGTTGTGGGAGGCGGTTTGCCACCCGCCCTTAGATCTCAGTTCTGCATTCCCTAGACAGGACTGTTCAGCGACTATTGGTGGGAGGGCGACAGGCTCCAGGGATTGGGGGGTGGGTAGTTTTGAGCTCACTGCGAAAGGATGTAGGGAGGGGGGGTTATTGTTGGAGTGGGAGTTGTTATATAGTTTTGTAGTGTAGTTCCTAATTTCCCTATAGGCCCTGCGCATTGGAATAACAAAAACAGCAGTGTAGACGTAGGACTGCGGTCTTCTAGGTCTCTACTGACTATGTTAGACTTAATTTAGGTTTGCGCCAGCTAGCTCAGAGGTCACTGGAAACTTTCTTGACTGAATAGGAAGTGATCAGCTTTCCTGGCTCAGACAAGAAGGGATTCAGCTTCCGACAACCGCATAAACATGACAACTTTGCTCCTCAGAATAAGAGTCAATCTCTAGAGTCGTGTGAAACAATAGACAGCTATTTCACTCAGTCAGTTGTGCAGATTTACTTTCACCAGGGTGCAGAGAATAGAGAGACGGGCGTTTTCAATAAAATATATTATTTATTGAGCAGTCTTCTTTCTCATGCAAGAAAAATGAATTGCCACAATAGCAAGACTTGTTATTATGAAAAGTGGGTACAGTAAAAGGAGTATTACGAAATAATATTGTAAAAGCATTGATATGGTTTCTTAGCCATAAGATAGTTAAAATGAGTAAAATATATACATTCATATATACATTGGCTAACGACCTCAACTGGTGCTTCTAACTACGCCTACCCCGGTGTACCTGACCTAAGCCTAATACATGGGAGGGAGTAAGTAGGTAGCAATTTAAGTTAAGTTGGTTTTGCCAAGAGTTTGATTCAAGAATTCTCTCTAAGGGTTTAGTCAGCACCGTACCTCTGAAATAGAATGTAGGAGGTCTGGTATCTCCTTCTTAGAACCCGATATCCCAGTCACCCGCAAGGGTAGGCTGGAAACGCCGGAGCTGTATTTTCTCGGCAGGAGAAAAGACAGCGTCTTTCTCAGCGCGTCAAGGAGGAGGGGCAGCGTCCGTGGGCTTCTCGCATCTGCCGGGCTCTCTGCAAGGGGACAGCTGTTCTGCTCCAGTATTCACCACCACCGTGTGTTTGCTTGAGGCAACGTTGGTATATTTATACCTGAAAGGTGCCGAGTTTGACGTAAGTTTTTGGACATAAGACGTCAATAAAGATATCACTAAGAACTGGTCGTTCTTACAGTGCTCGCAGGAGTTCTATTACTAATCAAAACAAAGCAAGCGGGGCTTTCCCAGGTTGCTGGGGGTTTGGTATGTCGAAAGAACTCGGTGTGCTATCTAGGAATCTAAGGAAGTGGCTTCTGCTGTGTCATGGACTGTCATGGACAGCAGAGGCGAGTTACTGAAATATGGTTCTGATTGTTATGCCATTATAGGGATATGTATTGATTATAGCCATATAGGGGCATGAGGTCACAATATTGATCGGGGTCCTAGATAAAACACATCACCCACTCCACGAATTTATGTCCATCAAATTACTAAGAACTAAAGCAATAAGAAGCACGTGTATTCCTACCCACCCCAAAATACATTTTGCATTTGAAATGGTGTATATGAAATACATGAAGATGAATAGGTACTGTACGTTATCAAGCATAGTAATCATTCAAAAAATATTGCATATGTATTCAGTTGAACGATTTTGCAAGAATTACACATGAAATGTCTCTAAATACAGAAAAGAAGGGCGAGACTATTTCATCACATATAAATACAATTGCTGTAAAATGTGTTAGAGGCTGAGGTATTATCACGTCTCTAGATCTACTAAAAATAGAAGCTCTGTTCTTTATGAATAGTTCTACTTTAAGCAAAGTACGTGTGCCAGAAAAAAGGTAAATATTTTGGAAATTTTGGAAAAAATAATTTCATGGTGAGCGGGGGAAAAAAATAGTTCAAAACGCTTTTCAGTAGCTTTTGTTTATCAAAGCTGAAGGCCGAATTCAGAGTTCATGGGAACACTGTGTGCCGGATTGTTTTCCAAAAGTTATTGTTTCTGTTCAGGGGAGAACATCATTTCAGACAGGCTCGCAAAGAATTGGTCTACATATTCAGGTGACAGTTTGACCAAATTCGATAATGCTGTAACTTGGCAGTTGTGAGAATGATTGCTATCATCGATCTCAGGATCAGCAATGCTCACAGAAGGTCGTACCTGGGTGATGTTGCTTTCATTTCTAGCTTCATTGCCGCCACCTAGTCGTAGCGCAGGAGTCTCAACGAATGCCGTCATCAGGATTGGTAACCGCTGGGGACAACACGATGCGTGAGCCGTTACTGGACTTAGCAAAGTATCGACGTCCATTGGTATTGCTGATGGTAGTGCAAGACAGGTGTCTAACACGCATTCCTCTCCGCATAGCATACATCGAAGCACATGTAAGATGCAGGTCTGCCATATAGGTCTGAATGAAAGAAACCAGGTCATATTCAGATCTCGTAGCCGGGCTATCCCAAGGACTCTAGTTATGCGGTCCCGGTAGCGTATTGCTAGGATCGTTTCTTCCATCCTTGCCGGAGTCATGTCTGCGTTTTGGTTTGCCATATCGGAGCAGGAGGGTCAAAAATAAAATACCTGCTACGAGTCCCAAAAGTAGTGGTAGGCCGCCAAAGATCGAATGGACAAAATTGGGAAAGATGCCCAGGACTGCTTCAAATGGTGTTAACAGTCCCGAAAAAATTGTCTTAAATACATTCGAGATACCACTGGCATTCGACATATTTAGGATTTGGCTGAGCATTTCTGTGAAATGCACCGGGCAATTTGTTGATAAAAGTGTATGTATCTCTGCAGTCGTCCTTGCAACTTGGAGATCATACGTCTCTTTTGATGACGTGATAGGCACTGTTGTCTGCAAAAGCACAGACTTCATTCTGCTTAAAGTATCAATTCGTATAGAAGAGATATTTAAAGGAGGCCAAATCGGAGCCACTGAGTCTCCAGGGCCATTTGGATACAATGCTTGTATTCAGCAAGTGACCATGGAGCTAACGCTTAAGAGATATGCTTTCCCTGGCACCAATGCGAAAAAAGAGAACAAGGGAGACCCTACTCACAATGGAACCAGGGTAATGCGTTTATCCAGAAAACAATGGTTCCTGTGGCATATCACTTATCAGTTACTTAATGAATAAGGCTTGATAACAATCCAAGCAGTGGAGGGAGGGTGGCAACAAGAAGAAAGAAACACAATCATACCAGTTTCAAAAAATGTTTTTGTATTTCAAATGACAAACAAATAATACTATGATTTAACTGCGACATACAATATAGTATACAAAGTGCAATGTGTCCCAAGTGATTTGTGAGCTAACCAAAAACGTGTATACAGTTGAATGAACTATACAGGTTTCAGCTGTGACTATTTACAAAGAGAGGAAACTTGACTCAAGGCATTCATTTCAATCAATTATAAGACAGCAGCTATACAATCATAGGCACTGTGTGAGTCTGGTTCGTTTCCTAGTGCGTCTACGGCGTTTCGACCCTTAGACTGAGGGTCTCATCAGGACTGGGAGTGAGGGACGTCTACAAAGAAAATAATGTGAAATTGTAATTCTATGTGTAGTCGCCATGAATATATTGCATATTCACGGGGAAAAATTAAAAGTTTACCTTGTAATGGGGTATTCCTGAGTTTAACCCATGCGTGTTAAAGTAAAATAAATTTACTTACAGTGAACCCAGCCGGGCACTGTCGTGAAGTGAACAAAAGGGGGGCAAAAGATTAGCCTGGCACCAAGCCACAACAGCTGTGATCCGTTATTAGAACGTAACTCTCGTTAGAAAGTTGCCTAAAGAATGGCTCTATCTGTGTTAGAGGTGTGCCATGCTTAGTGATTGTTTACACTTATCACCACTAAGAAATACATTTTTGTTGTTGTCACTATAACATGTATGTGTATAAGGTAATTTCCATGATGACTTAATGTATCCTTTACCCAACTTTTCATACTGGCCTGCCGGTATATACTCAAGGCAATTTTTAAACTGGAAAGTTGTTATCGGAATTGTGATAATCCCATGTATTATCCATTCAATGACAGGTCTTTCTGACATTGTCAATAGTAATCTCTCAAGTTTTTCGGTGCTCAGGATTGTATAGTCTGCTCCTTTCTGTGCCAAACTGATTTGTTTATCAGTAAGGTTAAAGATAGAAAATAATGACGTTGTTTTGATTAAACGCCATGGCACATAGCCCGAACGGAGATTTTGCAACGTCCAGCCTAGCTGTACTATAGAACGTAATTGGGACTGGCCATGTTGTAACATTAGCAAGTCCTGGTCTATAATATCAATTGCAGATGATACAATACTGTCCAGTGAATATATTCTGGAGGACAGAGTCATTAACCCATTCTCCACAACAGAAAGTGATTTTTTTCAAAAATAATACGATCAATTTCTCGTATTTTCTCGGCTGTTTCAATTTGAGTTTCTTTCCATGCCTCGTTGTATGCAGCATATATACTGGCCGCTATGAAACGTTTTTGACGCTGTTTGCGTGGTCCCATTATGAAATCGCGCAAGTCAGCACCATATTTAAGTAAAGACAAGTGTTGTTTAATTTGTGCCAGTGTGGATGTTTCTAGCCATTCAAGGCATAGTTTCCATACACTGTATGTTGTTACTATCCCTGGATGTTGTCTCTGGGAGTATCTAGGGTCTGGTCTGGTAATATTTAACCCCTGTAATTTGTTCAGGAATCTATCTTGACAGTTATTTGTGTCTGTAGGCCAGATTAACCACTTTTTCCAATCAGGATGTGTTCTGTTTTCATTTAAAATTTGGGATACGTCTACTTCAATATCTGTGGTTGCATTATCAGGTATTGGCTTTGGAATAGACGGTTTGTTAAGGTCTTTAATCTTGGCTAGACCAAGACATGTTGTTTGTTGAATTGTGTCATTCAAGAACATTATTTGTTCTGGGATCATGCAGGCTCGAAATAATGCTTCTAGGCCTTGTACCTGCCAATCTTTTGTACCCCAGATTGTTTTTGTTTCAATGTTATTTTTCCAGAAATAAAAACCAAATGTAATCATTTTTTCATAAAATGCTTCTGAATATATCAATTTAGTATTTGTCAGCATGGTTTTTGTCCCTGTTTTATCCATCAGTTTGTAATAAAATGTTTCTGCATTACTTGTGTTAAACCCTGAGAAGTATTGGAATTTCTCATAGAATATTTTTGAACTGCTTTTAGGTGGAGTAGCACAATGTTCCCATTGGTTATATTAAAAAACATTTCTAGGTTGAGCAGATTTATGTAAATAGTGGTCTGCGTAATGTGTAAAACAGTACATCTGTTCATAATTAGATGAACCTTGTAAATAATCATGTTCTGTAAATTTTGCTGACAACACTAAATCCGACATCATATTGTTTATACTTTCAAAATCCCAATCATCAGAGAATGTACTTGGTTTTACAAAGTCACTTAATGAAACCTTAAATTGGTGAGGATATTTCAAGAGCTCGACCGGGCCATATATTTCTTAGTCTGTCTTGTCCCAGACTACCCCGCCGGGTATTGGAATGGCTGTGACATTTACTGATGATAGTTCTCTTTTCTCGATGTGAGATGATTTGTGAGGCTTCAGAACTAAGTTGATGTTCTGACTTGCTGTGTCCATTGAACTGTAATAAATTTTCCTAAAATTAAAACTAAAATTAGGCATAGTAGGAGTATAAGTACCCCTGATACAATCCAATGCTCAATCAATGGTGCATTTAGATATGCTTCTTTGACTTGATGAAAGAGGTCTGTTGCTTTTTCTTTAAAAGTCTTTGTTTCTGGCATCACTTCAGGGTCGCTTTGATCTTCAGAAAAGTTGTTGAAATGTATGAAGTAGCCAGATGCAGTTCTGTCGATTGTTGGAATTGTTTTTCCCATTTGGCTTCCATTAGCACATTCTGATGCCACATCATTGTAGACTGGTGTTTCATGACGAACTGTGTTTCAAGAGGCACAAGTTCCATGGCATTTCTGCATAGTCCTTTTTATTCACTGCAGGTTTATCAAATGTGATTAGTCTTTCAGTTTGAACCTCTTGGATACTAGCAAATTTGGGTATTCTGTTACTTCTTGGGAGTCCACTGGGCCTTCTATTGATTATAGGCCACATGATTGTGGTTTTACCAGCTCGATGGATACAACTCTGTTCTCCTTTTTACCAGCAAGGGGCAGTAGTACTACTGATCTTGTTCCGTTGATTGCTAAGACAGGTACTGCTTTTCTGTAAGAAGGCCCAAATTCCTTCTTCACCGCTATTTTCTCTCTGACCCGATCCCCAATCTTTGGAATCCAGACAGGTCTTGCTGGGACAGGTGGTGTGTCTTCAGTGGTGGTTGGCTGTTGTTTTAACTTTATGTTGCTCAGGGCTTTTCTTGTTTCATTTAAGTCCTGTAAAACAGCTAAACGATCTTTGATGTCAAAGTCTTTTTTCTTATCTTCTACCACTGAAGCAAGACTACCTAAGTCCTGAACATACATTCTAGTTCCGAACAATAGTTTGTACGGGCTGAAACCTTTTAGAGAATTTCTTGGCAAGTTGTTAAGACTACGTTGGACACTTGTTAAATGCTGGACCCACCCATCACCCGAACCTAATACCTTTGCCGTTATAGATTGCTTTATGTCTCGTTTTTTTCTTTCCACTACCCCATTTTCCTCAGGATGGAAGGGACAAGAGAATCGCAATCCAATGCCCATGCTGGTCATGGCCTCCTTATAAGCTCGAGAGCTAAAAGCAGGACCCTGGTCAGAATGAAGCATGGCAATTGCGTATGTGCCGATAAAGACTCGCAAATCTTTTATAACAGTTCTGGCGTCAGCCGAGCGCTGGGGCCACATTTTTTAAGTGAATGTAGTCTTAAACAATTAATAGGACGCTGGATTGCATGTGTAGATAGCTCTATGCTACCTTCAGAAATGTCCATGGCATTACTCCGCTTGACTCGTTTCTGCGGTCTCTGTCGCAGTCTGGACAGTTCTTTACAAATTTATAATGGTGCAGGCTCATCCCCGGCCACCAGTATTCTGATTGTAATTCAGTCAGAGATTCCTTCATCTGTTTGTGCCTTGGACCTTCACCCATGTGTGCGTCTGCTATTAATAAGATTCTCCGATTCGTGTTTGGAATTACCCTATCCCCCACTCCAGGGATTCGAGCAAAAGGAACGGAGTTTGCATCAATTACGTATGTATAATTGAGTGGATAGTTCACAGGTAGTGCTGCACAGTCGCCTTTTGAAGAAGTTTTTACCGTCAGCATGGTTTCCCCGTCTATGTATTTTTCTGAACGCTTTTTTGTGGCTACGGAAGCCGGTTTAGTTGCTTCTGCTGTGGCTGAATTAGCCAATGAATTCCCTGCAACGTGAACGCCATCACGTTGATGACTCAGAGTGTGTATCACGTGAGTCTTTTGTAGTTCTTTCTGAAAAAGAACTACTTGTTTCCAAAGCATTTTATGCTTGATTGTGGCACCTGTGTCGTCTTTGTATTCATTTTTAACCCAGTTCTGCAAATCATTATTGTAAGAATTGACGCTAAAATGCGAATCGCGCACGATTAGTGTCGGGAATTCACGTTCGGCATTTTCAAGCGCCATCTTTAAAGATCTGATTTCAGCTCGCTGAGCCGAACATTTTCTCAGTGATTCAGTTTTTGTTATTTTCGGTCTGAATTTACCGCAAAGCCAGCGACCTTTAACAATCGCGCAGGCTGCATCGTAGGATTTATCTTCTACATTGTAATGCTGTACAAATCTGTCTGTATAGATTATACAGGAGTACTGTTCAAGGGGCAGAATTTCGATTGGCAGAGGATATTCTTTTTCATATTTTAAATCATTCAGTTTTTTCATGTTCGGGACAAAATAGTATTTCACGTCCTCTGCTGCAAGAGAATTTTCCCACTGTATCCATTTCGGATCTAGTGACACTGTTTTTAGATTTACTGGGCTGAATAGTGCCTCGAAGGCTGATTCTGCTGTGAAAACAGTGATTCTTTTGCCTTGCGCTAGTGCTCGTTCTCTCGCTATAGCAGTTTGCCCTGCCTTTACAGTATTTTCTGTGAGACTGAATGTTTTTTCTGCTTGTGTGTACAAATGTGATTTGTAAGCTATTGGTACCGTTTCTCCCTCATTAGAGGTTAGGTACGTGAATCCGCATCTTCCTGGGATGACCCGGATTACAAGGTTGCGTGTATTGTCACGTGTTTCTAATTTTGTTTTAGCTAACTTGTCTGTTTGCAGTGATCTCAAAATTTCTGTGTGTTTTTGAGTCCAGTTGATTGGTTTAAAATCAGGTTTTATTAATTCGTAGAGAGGTTTAATCCTCTCTGCTAGGTTTAGAATGTAAGTTCTTCTGTAATTCAGGAAGCCTAGAATCGCTTGTAAGTTCTTCAGCGTTTTCGGTGCTTGGAGTACAGCGCACTTCTCTAAGAAGTTGTCCGCTAGGCATTTTCCTTCACTTGATAATTCGTATCCTAAGAATAAGACTGTTAGATGGGCAGTTCTTGACTTTTTAAAGTTGAATTTGTAACCCTCTACTGCGAACCCAAGTATTATGGTGTTCACTCTTTTCAAGTGAGTATCCAAGTCGTCGTCTGTGAGATAGATGTCATCGACATAAGATAATGCCTCATCATCATACATTTGTAGTAACTCTGTTACTTTGGCTGAGAATAGTCCTGGGCTGTTCTTGAATCCCTGTGGGAGCCTACAGAAATTTTTCTGTGACCCCATTATTGAGAAAGCGGTCAAGTACCTGCTTTCTGTTGCAATATTTTGGCAAAAGAACCCTTTAGATATGTCTAATGTCGTTTTGTACTTTTTGCGAACTATGTTATTCATTAGTGCAGCACTATGCGAGTTTTGTACTGCAAATGTTTTGCAACATGAGTTAAGGTGTCTGTAGTCCAAGACTAGACGATACGAATCGTCCAGTTTGGAGACAGGAAACAAAGGATTGTTCATTTGAGAGGTGCATGTTTTCAATTACCCCTTGGTATTCAAGTTGATCTAAAATCTCCCTGACTTGTTTTTTTGCTTCTTGCTTAATTGGGTACTGCCTTTGTGCAGGTGGTTGACATTTTAGCTGGATTTTGTGAGGAGGAGAGTCCTCATCCCATCCTACATGATTTTTATATAATGCTGGTGCCTGGGCTACTGCCCATTTCCTTGCATATATATATTTAGTGTGAATTGGAATGTGATTTGAGAAGGCAGGCATAATCATTTCTTTGCCATGAGGGCACTCCCTGACAAACTCTGGGGGCCAATCTTTTTCGGCTAACAGGATGTCATAGCCTTTTGAGAGGTTATCCCAAAATAGACCCCTTATTTTTCTAGTCTTATCTCCCTCTATATGCAGTGTTATTTCGTATATCTTATGAGGTTCCATCCCAGCTCTTTTTAGGAGTATTTAGATTATTTATAATAATACATTTTTCAGGGTTTTCAAGTAGTTGGGGTTTTACTGGTTTCCCACCCAAACTATCTCTACTTAATTCTTCATAGCATTTTTCTATGATTCTGGCAAGCTCAATTGGTTGATCTGTTATATCTGTTTCTTTCAATTTCTGGCGGATCGCCACAGATGCTGCTTCTCCTTTTATGTTGGCTAGTAATATAGCCGAGACCTGCTTGAAGTCTTTCAGTAATTTCATACCAAGAGTTAAAGCAGGTTCTAGACCGTATTCATTCTGATTTTGTTTTAGCACATCTGGAATTACCGCCATGGACGGAACACAATGTGTTTTTGTGTGAATGGAAGCAAAGACTGTACCCCAAGTGTCACAGTCCTCCACATGTGGTGCGACCCCCATTGGAAGGCAGATAGTCAGAATTCTCTGATTTTTAACAGGGGTAGTATTCGGGAATACTGCCTCTATTTGAGTAATTTTCTGTGCTAACCAGAAAGGAATTTGTTCCCGTTTTGCGGGAATTTTTCCAAGACATGCTTGTATGTTCTGTGGTGTCATTTTATTTGTGTTCCCCTGATGAGAGGTCAGCTGAGGAATTTTAACAGCTGTTTGGACTGTTGCAGTCCGCATTACATATTGGACTAACTGTCTGTGTATTTTAATTAGTAATTTTAGCTGTGCTAAAAGTTCTTCTCTTGACATTTTATCAATGTCTGGATGTGGTGTGTAGCTGGCTAGAACCGGCCACGTTGCTCCTGGTCTACCTAGTGGACCGAGCCTGGTGATATGATCATTATGTTTTAGGGCGCCTTTAAAACAGAGCAGGTGCTCTTGGTATTTTAATGGGATTTCAATCTCCTCGAAAGGAGCGTATTTATCCGGTGGTTCCTCTTTAATGTAATAGTGGAACTCGTGTGTTGTAGCGTTTGCCGCTGGGAAGTTTATCCAAGAATAGAATACCTCTGTCTGCCAATATTCGTGTGCCTCTATCACGAAAATGACTGTACCACCTCGCGATGTCAGTCCGTTTTCTGTAAGTTTTAAAGTTATAGATTTTCTTATGTTTGCCGGGATGATAATCGCACCCGGTTCATTAATTCCTGTAACATCAGTACCCTGTAGATTCGCGTCTACTGTAGGGGTGGGCGGAAAATCCGTTCCGCTCGCGGATTTTGCGGATTTTCGGGAAATCCGCAATCCGCGAGATTTGCGAATCTCCCGCAAAATCCGCAAATCCGCGAGCAGCGGATTTTGCTCGCACTGCTCGCACTGTTCGCGTGAGTTCGCGTGAGTTCGCGCCCCGCGAATAAGTGCAAAATTGCAGAAATACGATCTTAGCAAAACTGAAAGTAACTACTTACCAGGTTCAAAAGTTCAGGCTCATCATTAGTAGCCATTTCCTGTAGTGCTTCCTGAGGGGCCCCTCCAGAGTTCAGTTGCCAGTTGAAACTATTATGTGACCCTGCTCTGAACCTCAGAATAGTTACACATATGCCACAAAGGTCCTGAATTACAGCTAAGGGAGACAAGCAGGAGCCAGGCTGGAAGTTAAAATCCATTAATCAGCCCCTAATTCATTATTGTCAGTTGGGGCAGGGCAGGTGTTGTAACTAATTTTGCAACAATGAAAGCACTTAGCAAGTGCAAAAGATCACTAATCAGGGCGCACTAAGGAAGCAGGTGCCAGCTAAAAAAATATTCTGTGACACATTAATCAGCCCCAAATTAATTCAGGTCACTTGAGGCAGGGAAGGTGTGCTTTGCTTTGCCGAAAATAATGTACACTGGACAACCAGAGGGTGTGGTGATGAAACAGAGGGTGGCATGGGTGGGCCAGAGGGTGGCATGAGTAGTCAGAGAGTGGCAGTGGTGACAGAGAGTGGCAGTGATGAAGAAGAGTGTCCCAAACAGGCTGGACACGTAGAAACAACAAGTTCGCGAAACTTGCGACCCGACAGGTAAGTTCGCAATTTGCGAAAGTGTACAAAACCCTCGCGAACTGGCAGAAACACGGGCGAACACAAAAAAAAAAAAAATCCGCAAATTCGCGGGAATTCGCGGATTTTGCGGATTGCGAATCCGCAAATCCGCAAAATTCGCGAACGCGAGATCCGCAAAATTCGCTCATGCCTAGTCTACTGCGACTTCATTGGTTCCGTTGTTATTGCCATTTTCTGACATTGTATTAATGAAGGTTTGCAGAGCAGGTTTCCAAGGAAACAAAGATTAGGTGCACAATATTTTGGAACATTGTATCCTTCAACGTTGACTAAACCAGAAACTCTATATAGGATTTTTTTCCTACTAAGTTCCGGCGGATTTTAACCTTTCACCCACTCCAGACGTCTATTGGAGTATTTACGGGAGAAAGGGTCTGTGTGAAAAAGCACGACTGAGTTACTCTAACGTCTTGCGTTAGTTTTATCGCCTTACCAAACGTTGGGCGCCATGTAGTGTAGTTCCTATTTTCCCTATAGGCCCTGCGCATTGGAATAACATAAACAGCAGTGTAGACGTAGGACTGCGGTCTTCTAGGTCTCTACTGACTATGTTAGACCTAATTTAGGTTTGCTGTGAAATAGAAAGAGAGAACTACCCTGCCAGGGTATACTTATATGGTCCCAACAACGAGATCCAAAGGGATAAGGGGGGGTGACATAAATTAACGCATCGGAGCCAATGATATATCAGAACTCATTCGACACAATTGTTTGAGAAAATAGAAAAGTTTTTATTTTTTTTTAAAAATGACAATTTATAAGTGGAGTCCATAAGAAAACTTTCTAAAGCATATATACAAATACAGGAAAAAATGTTTTTCTCTTAGGTCTAAATAGGTGTCATCATTAAAAATTCATACCAGGAAAAGAGTTTATGAACGTCCCACACACTCCCACAGTCATTCATTAAGCAGACATACACATCTCAATCTCACTCACTATAGAAATAGTGCAGACATACAACTACAAGTATTAGGAGGACCTAGGGGCCTGCAACATAACAATCAATGTTTGCTAGAGTAGAGACAAAAAACAACAACATGGAGGCAGTTAAAGATGAGGTGCAGTAGGTAGTGATATTACACTAAAGGCCATCCATGTAGGTCACGCCAACGTGCGTTTCAATGCAAGGCCTGTTTGAGCTGCATCTTCATCAGGGCATTGAAGAACGGGGAGGGGGACATACACACACTTTTCTCCTGGATAAGCCTGATCATCATATGTTTTTCATTCATTCAGGTAAGGTTCCTGCAGAAGAGGGTTTCTCGCAAGTCTATATAGTAGTGGATCAAAGAAGCTTCTTGTTTGAAAGAGATCCTTATGGGGTGGTAGAGGACAGGCAGATCTTTTTTTTTCTCCTTCAGGTTTCCTTCACACACGGCGCATCCAAAAAGGGGGGAGACACCCTAATGAAGAAGCCAAATGCCAATTAAATACGTATTCCATATGTGGTCATTAAGGCACAATCTGAGACAGTCAGAGGCGGAGGTGCCATATGAAACAATTGAAGAGAATCAGCGGGTCCCCTGCAGCCATCAGGGTCGGCGTCCCGCACCGCGACCGATCTAAATTCCGGAACTCTCCAGATTTCAGTTAGCAATCACGGAGGGCCGGACATATTAATCTGGATACGAGGGAGGGCTGAGGCAGGCCGCAGGGTCGGCGTCCTCTCACGTCGGCAACAGGGGACAGACCATAATTTAGGTTTGCGCCAGCTAGCTCAGAGGTCACTGGAAACTTTCTTGACTGAATAGGAAGTGGTGAATAGAGTGAGCAACCCAGTAAACCTTTGGGGGCTTGGGTAAAAATATAATAGGATGGGTAAAATTGCCTCCAAAGGAGTTTGTTATCTTTGGTTGAGTTGACTTAATTATGGAACTGAGTTGAAAGTAGGTAACTTAATTATCCTGAACAAAATTAATTCCAGTTGATTTAAAAAAAACACATTCATACACTTATAACTGATTAAACATGACAATACTTTACAGTGAGACAAAGACAAATAGACATGTGTATAGGCAAAAAAGTGAATTTTATCAAAATTAGGTCACAAAGGGAAATATACAATGCAAAAGAAAATATGCAAAACAGGAATACAGGATATATGTCTGAAAATGAATCAAGATCTCTGTAAGGCCTGTTAGCCGCCTATCCAAAATACAGATTAAAAGAATTTCCTTTTGGATAAAGCTGAGAGTCGACGTTTCGGTCTTTATGGGCAACTCTTCAAGACCATCATCAGGACAGTAGATAGTAAATATTGTAACTCCCTAGTAAAAATAGAATAAAACAATTTGACTATGATCTAATAACTGATTTAAACATTCATTATTACGCTATACACATTTACAAATAACATATATACTAACTAATGAGAAGTTAAAAACATAATGCTAACATAGACAATAAGAACACACAGTGAGTACAACAAGCAAATTCAGACGTATTTACAATGCATCAATTCATTACGAAATTCAATATAACAAGGAATTCTCGATCTATACCAACTAATGAGTGACTTGCCCCACTTAATAAATGAAGCAGGCAGTCATGTTTAACATATACAACTTATAAAGAACATATTGCTGACTATTCAATTGTATGGCTTTCAGTTGTATGGCTTATTTGACTAGATACTCATTTGCATAGGTTTTCTAAATTAGAGGTACATTGTTACTTTGTTATGAACCTAAAAACAATGCGCTTAATAATAACTCAATTATACTTAGCTACGACCAAACTAAGTTTGTTATTATTGTCAAATGTCTGTACCTTCAAATGATAGTTTTGCTCCGTATATTTGGAGAGAAGTGCTATGTAGAGCAGAAGCGTTGTGTCTGCGGACATTCAAAAATGGAGAACGTGTCAATATACACAAATGCCCTTTTAACTAAGGTGGTTCAATAATTTAATGTAGTGCCATTACCTATTTCATAACATAAAGGTTTGCTTTTAAAGCTTCTTGGGTCGAATCTTGTACTCGCTTGCACGGGGGTCGTATAAATGAATCAATGGAACAATCTATAGAAATGAAATGGGCGAAATAGTTAGACCCATAGTTGAAAAGGTGAGCCCAAGTTTTGAGCCTGACTATAAGGTGCGTGGATCGGGTAAAATTACCTTTGGGCGCATTCAGTATAACTATCAGGGCTTTCTTCTTTAAACTCGCTCCTCGCAAAAATGTCAGAGGGGGCCACAGTCAATGATGCATTCGGCAAAGACAAATCTAAAAAAACGACAAAATGCAAGGGCATGGATTACAACCCATAGCTAACTAGCAGGGTGTAAGTAAATCAAAACGAACGTGCGTGTTGACAGGGAGCCTTTACCTGTTCGAAGCATCCGCGTGTCAGCAATGTATCCGCCGTCAATCTGCAAGCAGAAAGCTGCAGTGCGGAATCGCGTGTTTTTAAGGCTGAAATGTTTGGAAATCAAAAGAGGACTACTCTGCCTCTTTCTTGGGCGCCATCTTAGAATGGTGTCAGTGTGTCGGAAAGTGATGTTTAAAAGTATCAGATGTGCAATTTTTAAAGTGAGTTTTATCTACTCCTAGTTATGGAAGTATGTTCACTAATAAATCTCTAAAGAAAGAAAGAGTGCCATTACAACAATGAGCCTTTGTATTAAAAACGCTACTGGAGCGTGGGGGTTAGAGTTTGCTAATCATGTCGACACATAGGATTTACAATTTTTTATACAAAAAAATACATACACTTCTATATTTACAGAGTCAATGAGTCTATACATTTCCAAACAGATTACAACATACTAACGCAATTCGTTGGTTAGACAATATTGAAACTGTTGAAACTAACAACAGCTAGTGTTTAAATTCAGACCAGTTGTTGGACTAATAGAAAATATTTCTCATACCATTGGGTGATTAAGGAAAAGAGGGTTCCAGCATTTAAGACAGGGTTTTTATTTTAGGCATGCCAATGAGTGCCATTCAGTGGCAGAGTTTAATCCCTTATTTACTGTATCCGTTATGCATATCAATTTACCCTCTCTTAATGAGAGTGTTCTGTCCACATTGTTATTTCTTTTATTGGGTTTTATGACCTCAAGAACCCACCATAGCATATCGGTTTCTTTATGGCCAAAACAAAGATAGTGCTCAACAAGTGGGGCATTCTCTTTCTTGCACCTAATGCGTGATTGGTGCTGTAGGATCCTTTTTTTAACAGGTTGAATTGTTTTTCCAATATAATAAAGATGACAAGGACATTGGATACAGTATATTACACTAGTTGTGTTACAGTTGGAAAAACTTTTTGCTGTGAATTTAATCCCATTGATTTCACATGACTTAACTGTTGTAGTCGTTGAACATGCTGTACAGTTATGACATTTGAAATGACCTATAACAGGTGTTGTTTGCAACATGTTGCTCAGTGAGTTTTTTTCAACCGGTTCTTCATATGCGTGAATCAATCTATCACGGATGTTAGTGCCTCTTTTGAAGGCGAACAGTGGTTTTTTCGCTAATTCAGGAATGGATGTCAGTAAATTCCAGTTCTTTGTGATTATTTTTTTAATGATATTAGAGTGGGTGCCAAAAGTTGACACACATACTATGTCATTTCTATTCTGGCGCTCACGGACGCTAAGGAGGGCCTCGCGGTTGTAGTACCAAGCTCGTTTCATGGATTTCCGAAGTAGCCGTGCGGGATATCCTCGTGCCATTAGTTTAAGTTTCAGTTTGTTCGCCTCTGAGAAATAGTCATTTTTAAAGGTACAGTTTCTCCGAAGGCGGAGAAACTGGCCAAAAGGAAGGCCATCCTTGAGGGCTTGGGGATGATGGCTTTTATAGCTAAGTAGTGTGTTCCTAGCAGTTGTTTTTGTGTAGAGTGTTGTATACAGACAGTTGTTATCGTCTACTTTGATGGTAATGTCCAAAAATGGCATTTCCTTCGAGCTGTGTTCCAGAGTGAATTTAAGGTTGGCATTTCTAGTGTTCAACCATTGATGGAAAGATTCAAGTTCCTGAGTACTGCCATGCCATATCATAAAGACATCGTCGATGTAGCGAATCCATCTACGTATGTGATCAGCAAATGGATTAGCTACATCGAGGACATATTCTTCCTCAAAAGCAGAAACATAAATGTTAGCAATGTCTGGGGCATAAATTGCCCCCATGGCTACCCCCTTGAGTTGCTGGAAGTAGCAATTTTGAAATAGGAAGAAGTTCTCACACAAAGATATTCTAATGCATTCCATAATGAACGGTGTTGGTACTGAATGTGGTCGAGGTCTTGATTCGAGCAGTTTGTTCAAGAGATCAAGTACCTCAGGTTGAGGAATGTTGGTGAACCCTCCTGGCCGCCCTATTGTGTCAGGGTGCAACTCGATCCTTAAGCCCCTGGCACAATATGCCGATTTTTTCATCAGACCCTTTGCAGTAGACAGCCCCAATTACATCAGGGATACTATGTCTGTCATTAATGCAGTAGAGAATCAAAAGTTCGATCCAATTGGTGATATTTTAGTCTCTGTGGATATAGAGAGCTTATACACCAACATTCCTCAACCTGAGGTACTTGATCTCTTGAACAAACTGCTCGAATCAAGACCTCGACCACATTCAGTACCAACACCGTTCATTATGGAATGCATTAGAATATCTTTGTGTGAGAACTTCTTCCTATTTCAAAATTGCTACTTCCAGCAACTCAAGGGGGTAGCCATGGGGGCAATTTATGCCCCAGACATTGCTAACATTTATGTTTCTGCTTTTGAGGAAGAATATGTCCTCGATGTAGCTAATCCATTTGCTGATCACATACGTAGATGGATTCGCTACATCGACGATGTCTTTATTATATGGCATGGCAGTACTCAGGAACTTGAATCTTTCCATCAATGGTTGAACACTAGAAATGCCAACCTTAAATTCACTCTGGAACACAGCTCGAAGGAAATGCCATTTTTGGACATTACCATCAAAGTAGACGATAACAACTGTCTGTATACAACACTCTACACAAAAAAAACTGCTAGGAACACACTACTTAGCTATAAAAGCCATCATCCCCAAGCCCTCAAGGATGGCCTTCCTTTTGGCCAGTTTCTCCGCCTTCGGAGAAACTGTACCTTTAAAAATGACTATTTCTCAGAGGCGAACAAACTGAAACTTAAAGTAATGGCACGATGATATCCCGCACGGCTACTTCGGAAATCCATGAAACGAGCTTGGTACTACAACCGCGAGGCCCTCCTTAGCGTCCGTGAGCGCCAGAATAGAAATGACATAGTATGTGTGTCAACTTTTGGCACCCACTCTAATATCATTAAAAAAATAATCACAAAGAACTGGAATTTACTGACATCCATTCCTGAATTAGCGAAAAAACCACTGTTCGCCTTCAAAAGAGGCACTAACATCCGTGATAGATTGATTCACGCATATGAAGAACCGGTTGAAAAAAACTCACTGAGCAACATGTTGCAAACAACACCTGTTATAGGTCATTTCAAATGTCATAACTGTACAGCATGTTCAACGACTACAACAGTTAAGTCATGTGAAATCAATGGGATTAAATTCACAGCAAAAAGTTTTTCCAACTGTAACACAACTAGTGTAATATACTGTATCCAATGTCCTTGTCATCTTTATTATATTGGAAAAACAATTCAACCTGTTAAAAAAAGGATCCTACAGCACCAATCACGCATTAGGTGCAAGAAAGAGAATGCCCCACTTGTTGAGCACTATCTTTGTTTTGGCCATAAAGAAACCGATATGCTATGGTGGGTTCTTGAGGTCATAAAACCCAATAAAAGAAATAACAATGTGGACAGAACACTCTCATTAAGAGAGGGTAAATTGATATGCATAACGGATACAGTAAATAAGGGATTAAACTCTGCCACTGAATGGCACTCATTGGCATGCCTAAAATAAAAACCCTGTCTTAAATGCTGGAACCCTCTTTTCCTTAATCACCCAATGGTATGAGAAATATTTTCTATTAGTCCAACAACTGGTCTGAATTTAAACACTAGCTGTTGTTAGTTTCAACAGTTTCAATATTGTCTAACCAACGAATTGCGTTAGTATGTTGTAATCTGTTTGGAAATGTATAGACTCATTGACTCTGTAAATATAGAAGTGTATGTATTTTTTTGTATAAAAAATTGTAAATCCTATGTGTCGACATGATTAGCAAACTCTAACCCCCACGCTCCAGTAGCGTTTTTAATACAAAGGCTCATTGTTGTAAAGGCACTCTTTCTTTCTTTAGAGATTTATTAGTGAACATACTTCCATAACTAGGAGTAGATAAAACTCACTTTAAAAATTGCACATCTGATACTTTTAAACATCACTTTCCGACACACTGACACCATTCTAAGATGGCGCCCAAGAAAGAGGCAGAGTAGTCCTCTTTTGATTTCCAAACATTTCAGCCTTAAAAACACGCGATTCCGCACTGCAGCTTTCTGCTTGCAGATTGACGGCGGATACATTGCTTACACGCGGATGCTTCGAACAGGTAAAGGCTCCCTGTCAACACGCACGTTCGTTTCGATTTACTTACACCCTGCTAGTTAGCTATGGGTTGTAATCCATGCCCTTGCATTTTGTCGTTTTTTTAGATTTGTCTTTGCCGAATGCATCATTGACTGTGGCCCCCTCTGACATTTTTGCGAGGAGCGAGTTTAAAGAAGAAAGCCCTGATAGTTATACTGAATGCGCCCAAAGGTAATTTTACCCGATCCACGCACCTTATAGTCAGGCTCAAAACTTGGGCTCACCTTTTCAACTATGGGTCTAACTATTTCGCCCATTTCATTTCTATAGATTGTTCCATTGATTCATTTATACGACCCCCGTGCAAGCGAGTACAAGATTCGACCCAAGAAGCTTTAAAAGCAAACCTTTATGTTATGAAATAGGTAATGGCACTACATTAAATTATTGAACCACCTTAGTTAAAAGGGTATTTGTGTATATTGACACGTTCTCCATTTTTGAATGTCCGCAGACACAACGCTTCTGCTCTACATAGCACTTCTCTCCAAATATACGGAGCAAAACTATCATTTGAAGGTACAGACATTTGACAATAATAACGAACTTAGTTTGGTCGTAGCTAAGTATAATTGAGTTATTATTAAGCGCATTGTTTTTAGGTTCATAACAAAGTAACAATGTACCTCTAATTTAGAAAACCTATGCAAATGAGTATCTAGTCAAATAAGCCATACAACTGAAAGCCATACAATTGAATAGTCAGCAATATGTTCTTTATAAGTTGTATATGTTAAACATGACTGCCTGCTTCATTTATTAAGTGGGGCAAGTCACTCATTAGTTGGTATAGATCGAGAATTCCTTGTTATATTGAATTTCGTAATGAATTGATGCATTGTAAATACGTCTGAATTTGCTTGTTGTACTCACTGTGTGTTCTTATTGTCTATGTTAGCATTATGTTTTTAACTTCTCATTAGTTAGTATATATGTTATTTGTAAATGTGTATAGCGTAATAATGAATGTTTAAATCAGTTATTAGATCATAGTCAAATTGTTTTATTCTATTTTTACTAGGGAGTTACAATATTTACTATCTACTGTCCTGATGATGGTCTTGAAGAGTTGCCCATAAAGACCGAAACGTCGACTCTCAGCTTTATCCAAAAGGAAATTCTTTTAATCTGTATTTTGGATAGGCGGCTAACAGGCCTTACAGAGATCTTGATTCATTTTCAGACATATATCCTGTATTCCTGTTTTGCATATTTTCTTTTGCATTGTATATTTCCCTTTGTGACCTAATTTTGATAAAATTCACTTTTTTGCCTATACACATGTCTATTTGTCTTTGTCTCACTGTAAAGTATTGTCATGTTTAATCAGTTATAAGTGTATGAATGTGTTTTTTTAAATCAACTGGAATTAATTTTGTTCAGGATAATTAAGTTACCTACTTTCAACTCAGTTCCATAATTAAGTCAACTCAACCAAAGATAACAAACTCCTTTGGAGGCAATTTTACCCATCCTGAATAGGAAGTGATCAGCTTCCCTGGCTCAGACAAGAAGGGATTCAGCTTCCGACAACCGCATAAACATGACAACTTTGCTCCTCAGAATAAGAGTCAATCTCTAGAGTCGTGTGAAACAATAGACAGCTATTTCACTGTTGTGCAGATTTACTTTCACCAGGGTGCAGAGAATAGAGAGACGGGCGTTTTCAATAAAATATATTATTTATTGAGCAGTCTTCTTTCTCATGCAAGAGAAATGAATTGCCACAATAGCAAGACTTGTTATTATGAAAAGTGCGTACAGTAAAAGGAGTATTACGAAATAATACTGTAAAAGCATTAATGTGGTTTCTTAGCCATAAGATAGTTAAAATGAGTAAAATATATACATTCATATATACATTGGCTAACGACCTCAACTGGTGCTTCTAACTACGCCTACCCCGGTGTACCTGACCTAAGCCTAATACATGGGAGGGAGTAAGTAGGTAGCAATTTAAGTTAAGTTGGTTTTGCCAAGAGTTTGATTCAAGAATTCTCTCTAAGGGTTTAGTCAGCACCGTACCTCTTGAATAGAATGTAGGAGGTCTGGTATCTCCTTCTTAGGACCCGATATCCGAGTCACCCGCAAGGGTAGGCTGGAAACGCCAGAGCTGGATTTTCTCGGCAGGAGAAAAGACAGCGTCTTTCTCAGCGCGTCAAGGAGGAGGGGCAGCGTCCGTGGGCTTCTCGCATCTGCTGGGCTCTCTGCAAGGGGACAACTGTTCTGCTCCAGTATTCACCACCACCGTGTGTTTGCTTAAGGCAACGTTGGTATATTTATACCTGAAAGGTGCCGAGTTTGACGTACGTTTTTGGACATAAGACGTCAATAAAGATGTCACTAAGAACTGGTCGCTCTTACAGTGCTCGCAGGAGTTCTATTACTAATCAAAACAAAGCAAGCGGGGCTTTCCCAGGTTGCTGGGGGTTTGGTATGTCGAAAGAACTCAGTGCTATCTAGGAATCTAAGGAAGTGGCTTCTGCTGTGTCATGGACTGTCATGGACAGCAGAGGCGAGTTACTGAAATATGGCTCTGATTGTTATGCCATTATAGGGATATGTATTGATTATAGCCGTATAGGGGCAGGAGGTCACAATATTGATCGGGGTCCTAGATGAAACACATCATAATGGCTTTGGGGGCAAAGTTAAATTCTATTAGTTGTAAATGTCTAAGAATGTGGTACAAGGACCAGCAGGGTATGATTCCCAGGAACGGAAAGTGGTGAGATTGAGGGTCCTTTGATGGAACTTCAGTGGTCTGGGAGGTAATACCTAAAGAGGTGTAGTAATGAAATTCTCATCCAGGCATGCCCCAGATATAGTATTATTGCAGGAAAACCACCTAGTTGGGAACAGATGTGGGTTTTTCAATAGGGGGCCTTTTCCCCTCATGGCACATGCGGGATTCACAAGGAGCTCCAGGGGAGGATCCTGGTCCGTAGGTCTGTTTGGTTTCATGTAGTGAAGATGTAGGCCTATATACACACAGAAATGGGGTCCAAGGAGATTGTAAAGACCAACGAGGGCAAACTCACCAAATCAAATAGCTCAATACACTAAGAGCCGTCGGGTCTAACTAACAAAAAGAGAAAAGAACAAAAAGGGAGCTGACTCAAAAGGAGGCGTCCTTTTAAAGGACGGTTTCCCTCACCTAACAGTGGTGGCATGCTTCATCATTGGGAATCCTCCTCACACCATGAAACCTAGATATGGTCGGGCTACAACCCCCTTGCTGCCAGGGAGGAGCTTGGGAGGTTTTTATGTAAGGGAGGGGTTATTGCTAAAACCCAATGTGAGCTGGCGGGGTGCCATGAGGGGTGCTGTGCATGTGAAGGAGTTGATTAAACCTAGCTACAGGGTTTATCACATATTCTTTAATTTGGCTACCTCGTGCTAGGATTAAAAACAGAGCTTACAACGGAAATCATTACATCCAGCCATACTGGACACAGATCAACATGTTTCAGCCTATGACCTAGAAAGTGTTGTGGCGTTCTTCAGGATCTATTGTTAGCTACTGTTGTGAGAGTGAAAAATGTGTGCAAAAAGTAACAGAACTTAGCATTAGGTCGGTATTTCCAGTTTGATACAAAACCAGTGATCCAAGGAACTCAAGTATATGGATTCACCGGGGGCACCTGTGAGGGAACAAAAACAACATATCAAGCAATTTATAGATTTATAACAATCTGAGATATAGCAACCCATATTTTTCAGGTCAGTACTCGCACAGTTTATCGAGACACAATTATATATCCATGCGTTATGAAAACGAAGGGCATAACATCCCAGGACATCCCGAAGAGTCCTCCTCACAGAGGGTGTCGTGCAGTTATAAGAGATTATCGTGACACTGTGATATGTTATCTTGAATAAGAAAACACGCACCTGCAGTAGTCAGCCAAAGTGCCCCATCTGCCCTTTGGCAAGATTGCCTAAGGTGCAAATGCTGCTCCAACCTGTCTAATAAAGAATGTGGCGTTAAAAACCATTTTGGGATCATGGTAAAAGCAACAAAGAAACTCCTGATGTACTGTGTGTATTGTGTTGATAAATGTCAATAAACAAAGTTTAAAAGAAGAAAAACCATTACCCCACATCAAAACCTGCTGAGTCAAAAAACACGGATCAAAGAAGCTTTTTGGAATGTGCAGGGAATATACTCAAATCATAACAAAGGCACCAAATTGGGAGAAATGTCTATCGTATTGTCATCACAAGCTTTTCTCACCTTAAACAGTTCCACAATCGACACAGCAGTCAGTATGTCTCATTCTACAAGGAGATATTCAAGCTTCATTGATTATATCATAATTTATTTAGAAGTATGACACACGGTCAAAGATATGAGAATTAACAAATGGATTGAAAGTGACCATGACCCTTTAGTAGCCAGTCTCCTTCCCTGTGAAAAACCAAGCGAGCAGAAAATGACAGGGGCCCTGAACCAAGGCAAATTAAAACTCAAGCCTAACCAAAATAACTCCCTTGGGAGACCATCAGAATCATATCCCAAGAGATGGCATCAGACAAAGAAAATAGCAAGCTATGGAATCAGAAATACTGTGAACTTCTTGATTTGGGCAAACAGCAGGATATACGAGTGGTTCCGGGTCTAGAACACCTGGTCACCCTAACATACAATTGCGCAAGAGCAGGGTAAAAGCAAGCATTGGTAAAATAAAGCAGTCTTCAGTAGTTTTAAATTAGAGACGATCTACACAAGAGTGAATTTGAAGCAGCAGCTTATTCCAGTAAAAAGTTGTGAAGACGACCTGCCCCCTGAATGGGATTTTCTGAACATTGGAAGAGTAAGCAGATCTTTATCTTTAGATCTTAGCAGTCTTGATGGAATATAGAGAGTAAACTTCAAGGATAGGTAACTAGGGCCTTTCCCAAACAGTGCTTTTTTAGGTTAAACGGCAAATCTTAAAGATTATTCTTTTACGCACTGGTAACCAGTGAAATGCGAGAAAGATAGGGGGTAAGCTGCTCCAGAAGAGAGATTGCAGATGAGACGAGCTGCTGTATTCTGTGTCACTTGTAGCTTTGATAATGTCTCATTTGCTGAGACCATTAGGGCATTGCCATTGCCATAATCCAACCGGCTTATGACCAAGGCCTGAACAAGCGTTTTCCTCACTGAGAGTAGTAGAAGAGGAAATGTTCTCCTCAGCAAATGCATCATATGAAAGCACAAGCCTATGATAGATTAAACTTGCTCCTTCATAGCAAGAGATTGGTCCAGGAGTACTCCCAGGTTTTTCACATCCAATTTTGGAGTAGGAGCACTACCCAGTTATGAGGGCCACCAGTGTGGGTCCTGATGGAACGGGTTAATGAACAATATTTTGTTCAGGCTTGTGAAGTCAGTCTTCCATAATGTTTAATAAAACTAATATGTTTGCTGCATGTTATTAAATTGAATAAACTGTGCAACATGAACATATGGAACTAACATTATGCTTATTTGTGCAAAATGCAAAAGAAATAATACAATAATTGTTGTCTATTGTCTTTGTCATATACTAACTGCTGCTGTCAAAAATAATAGCATGTGCTTTTTAAATGTGCTTTTGTCTTGTCTTTTCTGTGACAAATGCAGTTCCAGATCGGATTGGTACATCAAAGGTAATATATGCTGCTTAAATGTGCTTATGCTAGGTAACATAATTAATGGGTTAACATTTAGCAAAGGGGGTGGGTAACAGAACAAATGTCATTTCTTTAATTAATTGATGTTTTGTGTTTGTTTAAATAATAGTTTTACAAGAGAAGCATAGAGTTGCCTGCAGAAAAATAATGCATTCTGAAAAAGTGACGCAAGCTAAAAGTGGCGCAGTAACGCAAGCAAAAGTGGCGCAGAAAATTGAAGCTTTCTGAAAGAGGCCTACTGATGTAAAGCCACGAGAGAAAACTTATTTTGAAAAGATGAGAAGCCTATAAACTTTTATTGTGAAAAGTTTTTGAAAAGAACTGCAAAAGGCGACTCTGTGGAGAGGTTTGCTAATGTGCCACGAGAAGCTCAGAACGGACAGGCTCAAGAACAGGATGTGAGTCGTGGCATTTTTGTGCACTACATGAACAATCTTTGCTACAAAATGTAGCAGCCTAAGGAAGTGCCGCCAGGACTCTGTGCATGAACAATGGCTTTGTGTAAAAGCCCGGACTCGAGTTGGAAGATGTCACAATTTACTGTGGCTTGAGGTGGTTCAGCCAATGGGGAGCCAGAATTCAGCTGTTGGAATGTGAAATTAGTTAGTTTAGCCTTAGTTTTAGGGTATAAGAATTGGCTCAAGGAGCAGACTTTGGCCTACGCTTCTTGATTCCAGAGGGTCGTGTTCTGCTGACCGATGAATGCACGTAAGGAAAGGAGACTTTTAAAAGACTTTGTTTTCAGGCAATGAGGGTAGAGACAGGGAATTAGTTAGGGTTTGGAAATGTTCTTTTTCACTTATTTCTGTTAATGAATAATATTTCTTTAATTAAGCTCTCTTTATAAATGCTGAATAAACTTCTCTTTATGACATTTTCTAATTCTTGTTTAATAAAGTTCCAAAGCCTAAGTTTTCTTGAATATGTTTGAATAAACTTTTAAAATGACAAGCTGGTCTTGTTTATTGTAGATTAGTTTAAACAACATATTAGATTCATTCGCCTCATGATTCAGCTGCTCTGTTATTTTTATGGGCCTAGCATTGATTGGTAAGTATGGTGGTAGATGTGACATCATTTATGCAGAATTTTGGTAGGAGCGCTGGATCAATTTATGGTAGCATTCGTACGGTTATAGGTTGTTTTTGACATACATGTCATATGCATGTTACATTCATGTCAGTATAAGTTATAGGATTAATGTTTAACATATGTTGAGTTTTTGATTTTGTCAGATTGTTATATGTAGTTGTAAGGGTTTTTCCAGCAGTGAGAAAAATTCCTGGTTTGCCATGGCAAGAGTAGTGTGACGCTGTTATCAGGACGCTGGTTTCAGGTTACACAGTTCATTTGTTCTGCTTCTAAAGGTGATATCGCTGCATATCACTGTGTTGTGGGCGTACTACACAAGTTTAGAGTTCTAGGTGTGTTGAGTAAATTGTATGTATGATAGTGAGGATTGTCTATGAAATTGTAGCATTGAGTATAGGGACCTGGTGCACCTGTTTTAAAACTCTCTGTGAAAAGAGTAATAGGATTTATCTGAGCTTGTGTGAAGGGTAAGTGTTGTTTCTTTTCTAAGGTTAGAGTCCTAAGGAAGAGATAAGCGTCGTCTTCTTACTGGCGAAAGAGGTTTACTTCTGAGGTTAGAGTCCTGAAGAAGAAACAAGTATGCATGAATAGGGATTTCCTTTGTATGAATGTATGTGTAAATGTAGTAGAAAATATTCTAGTGAAGTAGCGTTGTCTATTTCAAGTGAATGAGTAAAAATCTGTGTGCCTGAAAAGCTACTGTCCTTTTTAGAGAAGCAAGCATATTGTTTGTTTTGTGTAGTCACTAATTGTGTTAAAAAGTAATTGTAAAGCGTTTTTGGAGCCTTCAGGGTAAAGTCTGCGCTATTTAAAGGCATTATAAAGTGTTCTGCGCTATTTAAATACATTTAAAAGTATTGCGCGCTATTTAAATTACATTCAGAGGTGTCCCGATCGAAAATTGTAAGGGAGGGGCTGTTTTGTGAGTGAAAGCGTGTGGGGAGAGCTTTGAGCTGCAGCGGCTGAGTGCGTCATAGCCGCCGCGCTCCGATTGGCTGGGGCGTCCGGAGCGTCACAGCAAAATCACGCTGTGATTGGCTTGAGCTGCCGAGTTGTTTTTAATTATAAATTTCCCCCTTCCTAGCTGCGCTATTGATTTAAGAGAAAAGCGTGTTACAGCTGATGCAGGCGAGCGATTGCGCGCTGTTTTAAAATTACATTTCCTAAAGGAGGGGCTGAGCGCCAGGGAGAAAGAGAGACTGCAGTAGCAGTGTATGTCACAGCAAAGGCGGGCTGTAATTGGCTGGAGCGTCATGGCAGCCGGTGCTGTAATTGGACAAGGCATTTGTTGTGCGGTGATTGGCTGATGCGTTTGTTTACGTTTGTCTCAGGTTTCCTTCCTCGCTACAGCCGCGCGTGTCACAGCTGATGCGTGGTAGAGCCTGCAGCCTAGTTTGAAGGTAAACTTGTTTGGCCAGGCGTGAAAGGAACCATATTGTCTTTTCTGTTGGTTATCTCCTTTGGCCTGCTCGGTTGGGTGTGAGGGGAAGGACATTGTTTCTGTGTTTCTGTCGACTTGCAGAGTTGTCTGGCAGCTGTGGGTGTGAGGCCTTCTGTGTTCGCATTTGAATGTGGGCACTCTGCGTGAAGGTGCTCGATAGGTGCTCAGAGGATTGGAGAAGTAGTGTTGTCGGTGTTGTTTTCGCGCTCAATTGACTGCGTAGGTGCCTGTGTTTGATTTCAGAATTGGCACACGCTGTTGCTCGCGCTTCACTGGGTGTTCTCTCCGGTCCTGTCTGGCTGCTGGTTGTCTTGCACAACGGTTTTGGACTTGCTGCGTGCTTTGAGTGGGGTCTGTCTCTTCACGGCTGTCTGGTCTGTTGTGTGCGGCCGAGCGTTGGGGTTCTGTGTTGATGACTGAGGGTGGACACGGCTCCCAGTGGCGCTGGGGTCTGGCCACAGCCCGTGCATTTGACCGTGGGGGCGAGGGGAGACTGCAGCGGCGGCGGTGCACGTCACGGCGGCAGCCGCGCTGTGGTTGGCTGAGCGTCGTGAAAGCCGTGATTTAAAATTGGTCCCTATTTAATGAATGTCTTGTTCCTGATGTTGCGCTTGTGTCTTAGCTTTGCCAGCGCAGACCGTCATTGATGTGTATTGACAAGCAGAGTCACAGGCGTTTGTTCTTGTCTGCCTGTTTATAACTAGTATCTGCATCTGTTGTTGTTTTCACGAGTGGGTGTGGAAGATTGGGCTAACTGACTAACGTCCAGAGAGCCTAGGGCCTGGCAAAATTTCAGTCCTAGTCCTCTCATAGTTTCCCATCAGCGTGGGAACAGGGCAGTGTCTGGTTCAGTGAGAGGAATGTGTTGCCAGATGCCCTGTTAGTGAAGCGCATATTAATAAAAACGTTCTTTCTTACACTCCATCGGTTTTTCCAATAATGCAAGTCTTCTGAATACTAGAGGGATGAGAGCTTATAATTATTTTACTGCTTTAGTGATAATCTGTTAAGGTACACGCTCGTAGCGTGCTTCATAAAAGAACCCCTTAGGAGATGTTAAACTCTTTTCTGTGCAAGAGAGTCTGTGTGTGTGTTTACAGTTTAATTGATGAATGAGGGGAGCTGTAAAACACCTCAGTGTGAGGAAAAATGTATTCACGTTGAGTAATCATCGGCTCTGTCTAGAAGCTCAGTGTGTTTCCAAGCAGTTTTGGTTCTGTGAATCGCTATTCTTTGCCTATAGTGCCATTTACTGGACATTAGAAATAGCTCAAGGAGACATTTCTACCTAATTAACAGGGATCATAGTAAAATTACATGCAGTGTAATTAAATAAATAAATAAACATTACCAAGTCTTCCCCACAGCTGATATGTGATTATAGTGTCTCACAAAGCTGCATGTAAATTATTAATAGCAGCGTAGCAGCAATCCTGTTCAAAGGTGGTCGCGCACGCAGAAATATAATATTAAAAAGTATACCCAGTCCTTGTTCTGTTTTCAGGTGGTTCTGTCCTTATTTTTGATTTATTAGTTAGATTACTCACTGCCCAAAATTGAGAACTAATTCGTGATTTTTGTGTGTTAGTTAGCTAAGGGTCAATTTAAATAGAGGTAAGTATTTTAAATCATGGATAATTATTATCTAAAGAAAGAGGAAATATTTTTCTGGTATCAGGAAATGAAAAATGTATTGAAAAATGTTGAAAAGATTGTTGCTATATGTGAGAGCAAATTAATGAATAAAGGGAATAATGAAGTAGCTAATAAGCATAATGAAGATACTGAAAATAAAGATGGAGTTTTAAAAGACATATATTTTGAAAGAACGGTTCCCAATTCGATTCCCAAATTGGCAAATCTAAATAATAAACCTGTCAGAGTTGAGTTTACTGATCAGTGTAGAAATAATGTTGTAAATACAGATCAGGACAGAAATTCAAGCAGACTCTCAGAACAGATTAATGTAACGTCAAGAGTCCCAGTTCAGATTAATAGAGTCCCAGCCCAGACCCCTTCTCAAGGTGTCACAACAGAAAGGTATAATGAGATGTCTAGTATTTCTGGAATTAATATTCCTGATTATGTAACTTCTACAAATGATTTTATTGAGCAGTTAACGAGAAACATGGAAGCAGTGACAGTTCCTGTGAGAATTGGACCTGTTTTCCCAGTGCTTAGAAAAGATGAAACTAGTTCCAAAGCTTTAGCGGTCCCAATTCAAAATTTTGTTGAAAAACTTTATTCTAATGTATTTGAAAATGAGCTAGTAATGATTCCGACTCAGCAAGAGAGAGTGATGACTCTAGCTTCAGCTAATGAGGACTCTGATGTTGACCTGATTGACCTGACACAGCCCGATGAGTACAAATTACTGGATGTTGCAAATGAAGAAATAATAAATGATATAATCAGTACAGACAGATTAAAAACATATCATGATGATGAATTGATGTTTTTTTGCAAAGGCATTACTTGGAAAACAAAAAATAAGTATGATGCTGTTGAAGAAATGACTTTTGATTTAAAAATTGATTTGAGTAAACAAAAACTGTTTCAGAAACATTACAGAATGGATTTCACTGAAAGGGACATTGAAAGCTTGGACAATACAGGTAGAATTGCCTATGTAAAATATTTAATTTGGGCTTTGAGAAAATGGGGTAATCAGAATAAATGGAAAACAAAATGGACGAAGAAAAAGGAGAAGGAAAAGGCGTATTTAGCTTTTGTAAGAGAGTTTAAAAATCCACAGATGCAGAATGAGATAAATCAGCAGCAACAGTTACTGAATCAACAGCTACAAATACAGCGACAGGTGGTGATTCAGCAGAATGAGATACCTTCGCCGCCATTTCCAAACTATGTTAATGAGCAGAAATACAATACAGATACAGGATTCAGTGGAGACCAGGAAAACAGACCAGATCCAGTTAAAATTGCAAACAAGCAGGGAAACTCATTTCCTAATGTTCCACAGTACAAGATGAAGCCAGAAACAATTGACGGAATCATTCCTGTTATTGAAAGATTCGTTAAGCAGGGTGTTCTAAAAGAGGTTGAGAGCAGTCCTTGTAACTCACCAATTATGGGTATTAGAAAATCAGAGATAGTTATCACTTGTTGTCCTATTAAGCCCAACCAAGCAGAAAAATACCTTGGACGTAGAATTACAAAAGGAACCGGACAGGTAACTATTGAGAGAAATAAAATGATTCAGATTAGTGGTTTCTCAGTAATTGCAAAGCCATTGCAAAGATTGACAAAAGCAGATGGAAAAGACCCAATTGTCCAGACAGAAATTAAGCTTGAGGCCTTAGAGCAATTAAAAAAGAGTTTGTGTGAAGCTCCTGTTCAGGGCATGCCAGACCTCAATAAAGGAATTGAGCTTTTTGACCAAATAGAAGTGATAAAATATGCTACAAATGGAGAGAAAAATGATTATGTCTCAAAGGGCAATGCGTACGCAGGTACCATTGCTAAGTTCTGTGCTCAGGAGAGGGTTGCAATCAATCGGGAAAAACTTTAATGAACATGTTTCAAGTTTTCTCATATTAATCTTTGCAATTCAGACATGGCAAGAATTAAAACAATTACAAGATGAGGCAAATGATGAGGAGAAAAACACATGGCTCAAAGAAGGTTGTGTTGCGTTCTAATCTAGGACCCTGATCAATACTGTGACCTTATGCCCCTATTCGGCTATAAATCCATTTGTTTCCTATATTGGCATAACCGTTCAAGTGCAATATTCAGAAACTCGTCTCTGGCCTCACACGAACAGAGCCACATTTCAGAATAGCTTTCTCTGCCACTTCCTTTGCAACCAATTAGTGCAATGACATAGCAGAAGTTACTATCTGAGATTCCTAGATTAACACTCCGAGTTCTTCAACAAGATAAAAACTCAGCAACCTGGAAATCCCCGCTTGCTGTGTTTTGATTAGTAATAGAACTCTAATGAGCACTGATAGACGATCACTTCCTAGTGACATCTTTATTGACGTCTTATGTCCAAAAACTTACGTCAAACAAGGCACCTTTCAGGTATAAATATTACCAACGTTGCCTTAAGCAAACGCTGATGTTGCTGCTGTTTACGCTAATGCCATCGCTGATGCTGCTTGCTGTCTCGCTGCTGCTGAAGAAGCTGTCATGCTGATGATACCATAGCTGCTGTCGCTACTGCTATTGCTGCTAACTAGCGAACAATGGTGTGGTGAACTTAGGAGTTGAACAGGCGTCCCCCTGCAAGAGCCCAGCAGATGCAAGCTGCCCGCGGACGCTGCCCCTCCTCCTCCTCCTCGACGCGCTGAGAAGAGACGCTGTCTTTCTCCTGCAGAGAAATCCAGCTCCGGCGTTTCTGGTCTACCCTTGCGGGTGACTGGGATATCAACCCCCTGAAGGAGATACCAGACCTCCATCATTCTATTCCAGAGGTATGGTGTTGACTAAAGCCTTAGAGAGAATTCTTGAAGCAAACCTTGGCAAAACCAACTTAACTTAAAGCTACTTACTTACTCCCCTCCCAAGTATTAGGCTTAGGTCAGGTACACTGGGGTAGGCGTAGTTAGAAGCACCAGTTGAGTATTTTAGCCTAATGTATATATGAATGTATATATGTTTTATTCATTTTAAACCATTGTATGGCTAAGAAACCATATCAATGCTTTTACAGTATTATTTCGCAATACTCATCTTACTGTACGTACTTTTTATAATAACAAGTCTTGCAATTGTGGCAATTCATTTCTCTTGTACGAGAAGAAAGACTGTTCAATAAATGTTACCCTTTATTGAAAGCACCCGTCTCTCTATTCTCTACATATTGTGAAAGTAAACTGCACAACCACTGACTGAGTAAAATAACTGTCTATTGTTTCACACGACCCTAGAGATTGACTCTTGATCTGAGGAGCAAAGTTGTCATGTTGCACGGTTGTTGGAAAACTGGATCCCTTCTTGGCTGTGCCAGGGAAGCTGATCACTTCCTATTTCAGTCAAGAAAGTTTCCAGTGACCTCTGAGCTAGTTGGTAACAAACCCAATTAAGTTTAGCATAGTCAGTGGAGGCCTGGAAGATCCGCACTTCTACGTCGATACTACTGTTTATGTTATTCCAATGCGCAGGGCCTATTGGGAAAATAGGAACTACACTACATGGCGCCCAAACGTTTGGTAAGGCGATAAACTAACGCAAGACGTTAGAGTAACTCAGTCGTGCATTTTTCACACAGACCCCTTTCTCCCGTAAATACTCCAATAGACGTCTGGAGTGGGTGAAAGGTTAAAATCCGCCCGAACTCAGTAGGAAGAGATTCCTATGTAAAGCTCTGGTTTATTCAATGTTGAAGGATACAGTGTTCCAAAATATTGTGCACCTAATCTTTGTCTCCTTGGAGACCTACTCTGCAAAACCTGCATTTATAAAATGTCAGTAGAAAACAACGGAACTGATGCCGCAGCAGATGCGACTCAGCAGGGTCCCGACGGGACTACTGAACCGGGTGCAATAATCATCCCGGTCCATTTAAGAAAATCTATAACTTTAAAACTTATAGAAAACGGACTGACACCACAAGGTGGTACAGTACTTTTCGTGATAGAGGCACACGAATATCGGCAGACAGAGGTATTCTATTCATGGATAAACTTTCCAGCGGCAAACGCTAGAACAAAAGAGTTTCACTATTACAAAATAGAGAAACCTCCGGATGAGTACGCTCCTTTCGAGGAGACTGAAATCCCACTAAAATTCCAAGAGCACCTGCTCTGGTTTAATGGCGCCCTAAAACATAATGATCATATTACCAGGCTCGGTCCACTAGGTAGACCAGGAGCAACGTGGCCGGTTCTAGCCAGCTACACACCACATCCGGACATTGAAAAAATGTCAAAGGAAGAGCTGTTAGTACAGCTAAAAACACTTATTAAAATACATAGGCAATTAGTGCAATATGTAATGCGGACTGCAACAGTCCAACCAGCTGTTAATGTACCACAGCTGACCCCTCATCAGGGGAACACTAATAAAATTACACCACAGAACATACAATCATGTTTTGGTAAAACACCCATAAAACGGGAACAAATTCCTTTCTGGTTAGCACAGCAAATCACTCAAATAGGGGCAGTATTTCCGGATACTACCCCTATTGAAAAACACAGAATCTTGACCATCTGCCTTCCTATGGGAATCGCACCACACGTGGAGGACTGCGACACTTGGGGTACAGTCTTTGCTTCCATTTACACAAAAACACATGGTGTTCCGTCTATGGCGGTAATACCAGATGTACTACGACAGATTCAAAATGAATACGGTCCTGAACCTGCTTTAACTCTTGGTATGAAATTACTGAAAGACTTCAAGCAGGTCTCGGCTATATTATTAGCCAACATAAAGGGAGAAGCAGCATCTGTGGCGATCCGCCAGAAGTTGAAGGAAACAGATATAACAGATCAGCCAGTTGAGCTTGCCAAAATCATAGAGAAATGCTATGAAGAATTAGGTAGAGACAGCTTGGGTGGAAATCCAGTAAAGCCCCAACTGCTCGAAAATCCTGAAAAATTATTTATTAAAAATAATTTAAACACTCCTAAAAAGAGCTGGGATGGAAATAAACAATCCACTCCCAAGGAAAAAGTTTTCCAGTCCAGAGGAAGGTCCCCTCGACGGAGGGAAAGAACTCCGACTCGAGAACACCAGTCTCCCCAGAGGGAGCCCTCTGAGAAAAGATATAACCTTAGAAATAGGGATAATTTGAAAAAACCTGATAGATATCAAAGTATTGATACACGTCCCTCTCGATCTTTTTCGCAGAAATCGGAAAGAAGAGGACGGTCAGACCCAGGAGAGCACGCCAAGTCCAAAGACAAGGAACCTGCTCAGAGTAAAAAATCTCAATTTCCAAAAAAGAAGGTAGCCAGTATTAGAGTAATCAACCATGCCGAGAATACTGAGGACACAGTTGAAAAACGGGGAGTGGGCAGTGCAGCAGAAATCAGTATAGCTCGCAAGATCTTGATGAGTCATCTGGAGACAGTGGACACGAATGAATACATTCAGGTTGAAACTGCCGACACCAGACTTAGCGAGCCCCATAAAATATACGAAATAACATTGCGTATAGAGGGTGATAAGAGTAGGAAAATAAAGGGTCTATTTTGGGATAAACTCTCAAAAGGCTATGATATTCCGTTAGCTGAAAAAGATTGGCCCCCAGAGTTTGTCAGGGAGTGCCCTCGTGGCGAAGAAATTATTATGCCTGCCTTCTCGAATCACATTCCGATTCACAAAAAATATACTTATGCAAGGAAATGGGCAGTAGCCCAGGCACCTGCATTATATAAAAATCATGTAGGATGGGATGAGGACAATGGCAGTATCCCATTAAGCAAGAAGCTAAAAAACAAGTCAGGGAGATCTTAGATCAACTTGAATACCAGGGGGTGATTGAAACATGCACCTCTCAAATGAACAATCCTTTGTTTCCTGTCTCCAAGCCAGACAATTCATATCGTCTAGTTTTGGACTACAGACACCTTAATGCATGTTGCAAAACTTTTGCAGTACAAAACTCGCATAGTGCAGCCCTAATGAATAACATAGTTAGGAAAAAGTATAAAACAACATTAGACATATCTAATGGTTTCTTTTGTCAAAACATTGCACCAGAAAGCAGATATTTGACCGCTTTCTCCGTAATGGGGTCTCAGAAAAATTTCTGTCGACTCCCACAGGGGTTCAAGAACAGCCCAGGGCTATTCTCAGCTAGGGTAACAGAGTTACTACAAATATATGATGATGAGGCATTATCTTACGTAGATGATATCTATCTCACAGACGACGACTTGGATACTCACTTGAAAAGAGTGAACACCATTATACTTGGGTTCGCAGCAGAGGGTTACAAATTGAACTTTAAAAAGTCTCGAATTGCCCATCTGACAGTATTATTTTTAGGATACGAATTATCAAGTGAAGGAAAAAGCCTAGCGGACAACTTCTTAGAGAAGTGCGCTGTACTCCAAGCTCCAAAAACGCTGAAGAATTTACAATCCATACTAGGTTTTCTGAATTTCGGAAGAACATACATTCTAAATTACGCAGAGAGGGTTAAACCTCTCTACGAACTAATAAAACCTGATTTTAAACAAATCAATTGGACTCAAAAACACACAGAAATTTTGAGATCACTGCAAACAGACATGTTAGCTAAAACAAAATTAGATACACGTGACAACACACGCGATCTTGTAATCCGAGTCATCCCAGGAAGATGCGGATTCACGTACCTAAGCTCTAATGAGGGAGAAAAGGTACCAATTTCAATTAAATCTCACTTGTACACACAAGTAGAAAAAACATTCAGTCACACAGAAAGAACTGTGAAAGCAGTGCAAATTACATTAGCCAATGAACGAGAACTAGCACACGGCAAAAGGATTAATATCCTCACAGCAGAATCCGCCTTCGAGGCGCTATTCAGCCCAGTAAACCTGCCTACAGTGTCACTGGATCCGAAATGGATACAGTGTGTAGATTCTCTAGGAGCGGAAGATGTGAAATACTATTTCGCCCCGCAATTCGAAGAACTGAATGATTTAGAATATGAAGAAGAATATCCTCTGCCAATCGAACTTCTGCCTCTCCCACAATACGCCTGTATAATCTATACAGATAGATTTGTACAGCATTTCAACGTAGAGAGCAAATCCTACGATGCAGCGTGTGCGATTGTTAAAGGTCGTTGGCTGTGCGGTAAATTCAGACCGAAAGTAACAAAAACTGAATCAGTTAGAAACTGTTCGGCTCAGAGAGCTGAAATCAGATCTTTAAAGATGGCGCTCGAAAATGCAGAACGTGAATTCCCCACACTTATCGTGTGCGATTCTCATTTATGCGTCAACTCTTACAATAATAAACTGCAGAGTTGGATTGAAAACGATTACAAAGATGACACAGGTGCCACAATAAAGCATAAATTGCTCTGGAAACAGGTAGCTCTTTTACAGAAAGAACTACAAAAGACTCACGTGATACACGCACAGAGTCTTCAACGTGATGGCGTTCACGTTGCAGGGAATTCATTGGCTAATACAGCCACAGCGGAAGCAACTAAACCGGCTTCCGTAGCCACAAAAAAGCGTGCAGAAAAATACATAGACGGGGAAACCCTGCTGGCAGTAAAGACGACCGTAAAATGCGACTGTGCAGCACTGCCCGTGAACTATCCACTCAATTATGCATACATAATCGATGCAAACTCCGTTCCTTTTGCTCGAATCCCTGGAGTGGGGGATAGGGTAATTCCAAACACGAACAGGAGAATATTTTTAATAGCAGACGCACACATGGGTTTGGGTCCCCTAGGCACAGAAAGATCAAGGAATCCCTGACTGAATTACAATCAGTATACTGGTGGCCGGGAATGAGTGTACAACACCAAATATATGCAAACAACTGTGAAAACTGCAATAGGGATCGCAGTAGTGAACCATGCTACCGGCTACCAATCAGAAACAGCGTAACTCTGTCTACACCCCGTCCTGCGTCCTATTAATCGTTAAGGCTAAACACACTTAAAAAATGTGGCCTCCAGCGCTCGGCTGACGCTAGAACGGTTATAAAAGATCTGCGAGTCTTTATCGGCACATACGCAATTGCCACGTTCCATTCTGACCAGGGTCCTGCTTTTAGCTCTCGAGCTTATAGGGAGGCCATGGCCGGCATGGGAATTGGGTTGCGGTATTCTTGTCCGTCACACCCCGAAGGGAATAGTGTGGTAGAAAGAAAAAACCGAGACATAAAGCGATCTATAACAGCGAAGGTATTAGGTTCAGGCGCTGGGTGGGTCAAAAATCTAATAAGTGTCCAGACCAGTCTTAACAATTTGCCAAGAAATTCTCTAAAAGGTTTCAGCCCATACGAACTATTGTTCGGAATTAGAATGAGAATTCAGGACTTAGATAGTCAAGTATCAGTGGTACAAGGTAATAAAACAGACTTTGACATCAAAGATCGTTTGGCTGTTTTACAGGACTTGAATGAAACAAGAAAATCCTTAGGCAACATAAAGTTAAAGCAACAGCCAGATACCACTGACGAGGCACCACAAGCAACAGCCCTAGCAAGGCCTGTCTGGATTCCAAAGATTGGGGATCTAGTCAGAGAAAAAATAGCGGTGAAGAAGGAATTTGTGCCTTCTTACAGAAAAGCAGTACCTGTCTTGGCAGTCACCGGAACAAGATCAGTTGTACTACCGCCCCTTGCTGGTAAAAAGGAGAACAGAGTTGTATCTATCAACCTGGTAAAACCACAAGCATGTGGCCTATAATCAACAGTAGGCCCAGTGGACTCCCAAGAAACAACAGAATACCCAAACTTGCAACAATCCAAGAGGTTCAAACTGAAAGACTAATCACATTCGATCAGCCTGCAGTGCACAGAGAAGGACTATGCAATAATGCCATGGAGCTCGTGCCTCTTGAGACACAGATTGAAACAGTTCGTCAAGAAACACCAGTCTACAATAATGTGGCATCAGAAAGTGCTACCGAAAGACAGATTGAAAGAACAATCCCAAGAATTGGCAGAACAGCCTCTGGTTATTTCATCGACTTCGTCAACTTTTCCGAGGATCAAAGTAACCCCGAAGTGATGCCAGAAACAAAAATGACTTTTAAAGAAAAAGCAACGGAACTCTTTCATCAACTGAAGGAAATTTACCTTATTTCCCCTTGGTTAGAGTTCTGGTTCGGTCTAGGTATATTTTTCCTCCTGCTTTGGCTCATCATGGTACTTTGTTTGGGAAAATTCATTGAGGGAAAATATAGTACAATGGACACAGCAAGTCAGAACATCAACTTAGTCCTCAAACCACACAGATCATCCCACGTGAAGAAAAGAGAACTGTCAACAGTAAATGTCACAGCCATTCCGATACCCGGTGGGGTAGCATGGGAGAAAACTGACTATGAGATCTATGGTCCGGTCAAGATCCTGAAGTATCCTCATCAACTGAAGGTTTCCTTAAGTGACTTTGTAAAACATAGTACATTCTCTGATGATTGGGACTTTAACAGTATTAATGACATGATGTCTGATTTAGTAATGTCAGCTAGATTCACAGAACATGATTATTTACAAGGTTCATCTAGTTATGAACAGTTGTTCTGTTTTACACATTATGGCGATCATTATTTGCATAAATCTGCACAGCCTAGAAATGTTTTTAAGTATAATCAATGGGAACATTGTGCTACACCACCTAAAAGCAGTTCTAAAACATTATTTGAGAAATTCAAGTACTTCTCAGGGTTTAACACCAGTGATGCAGAAACGTTTTATTACAAACTGTTAGATAAAACAGGAATGAAAACAATGCTGACAAACACTAAATTAATATATTCAGAAGCATTTTATGAAAAAATGATGACATTTGGTTTTGATTATTGGAAAAATAACATTGAAACAAAAACCATTTGGGGTACGGAAGATTTGCAGGTACAAGGCCTTGAAGCACTATTCAGAACCTGCATGATACCAGAACAAATGATGTTTTTAAATGACACAATTCACCAAACATCCTGTCTTGGCCTAGCTAAGATCAAAGACCTTAACAAACCGTCTATTCCAAAGCCAATACCTGAGAATGCAACAACAGATATTGAGATAGACGTAACAAAAATTTTACATTTTAGCAGAACACATCCTGATTGGAAAAAGTGGTTAATCTGGCCTACTGACACAAACAACTGTCAAGATAGATTCCTGAACAAAACACAGGGGTTAAAAATGACCAGACAAGACCCTAGATACTCCCAGAGACAACATCCAGGGATAGTAACAACATACAGTGTAGGGAAACTCTGCCTCGAATGGCTAGGATCATCCACACTGGCTGAAATTAAGCAACACTTATCTTTACTTAAAGATGGTGCTGATTTGCGCGATTTCATTCTTGGACCACGCAAACAGCGTCAAAAGCGTTTCATAGCGACCAGTATCTATGCTGCGTACAACGAGGCTTGGAAAGTCACACAAATTGAAACAGCTGAAAAAATACGAGAAATTGATCGTATTAATTTGGAAAAATCACTTTCTGTAGTGGACAATGGGTTAATGACTCTGTCCTCCAGAATATATTCGTTGGACAATATTGTATCCTCTGCCTTTGACATAATAGACAGAGACTTGCTAATGTTACAGCATGGCCAATCTCAATTACGTTCTATTGTACAATTAGGCTGGACGCTGCAAAATCTTCGTTCAGGCTATGTGCCTTGGCGTTTAATCAACACAACGTCATTATTTTCCATTTTTAACCTTACTGATAAACAAATCAGCTTGGCACAGAAAGGAGCAGACTATACAATCCTGAGCATCGAAAAACTTGAAAGATTACCATTGACAATGTCAGAAAGTCCTGTCATTGAATGGATAATACACAGAATTATCACTATTCCGATAACAACTTTCCGATTTAAAAAGTGCCTTGAATACATACCTACTGGCCAGTATGAACGATTGGGTAAAGGATATGTTAAGTCAGCATGGAAATTACCATACACACATTCATGCTATAGTGACAGCGACAAAAATGTATTTCTTAGTGGTGAAAACTGTAAACGTTCACTAAGCGGTATACTTTTGTGCCAGGGTATTAATTTACACGGAGCCTGTGAAGGTAATTCTAACAACCTTTCATGCCACCAGCTTGTCACACCTGCAACGCAGATAGAGCCCTTCTTTATGCAACTCGCGAATGGGAGTTACATTCTAAGAACGGATCACAGATGTTGTGGCCTTGTTCCAGGGAAAAGTTATCTCGTAAGCGTAACTTCCATGGTCAAATGCTGTATGCAAGCATTGTTCCCGAGCGGGCCTGGAGACATAGAGACTCCCATCTGGCCTAGTCTGAATCTCTATTCTATACGAATTGATACTTTAAGCAAAATGAAGTCTGTGCTTTTGCAGACAACAGTGCCCATAACGTCATCAAAAGAGACGTATGATCTCCTAGTTGCAAGGACAGCTACGGAGGTTCATGACCTTTTATCAACAAATTGCCCCGTGCATTTCGTAGAAATGTTGAGCCAACTCCTTAACATGTCTAGTGCCACAGGCATCCCAGGCATATTTAAGACGATTTTTACGGGACTGCTAACACCATTTCAAGCAATTCTGGGAATCGTTCCAAATTTTGTCCACTCTGTTTTTGGCGGCATACCCCTATTTTTGGGACTTGTAGCAGGGATTTTATTTTTGACCCTCCTGCTTCGTTATGGCAAGCCACAGCTCAGACATGACTCCTATGGGAATGGAAGAACAATCCTAGCAATTTGCTACCGGGACAGAATAACTAGAGTCCTTGGATTGGCCAGGCTGAGAGATCTAAACATGACCTGGTTCCTTTCATTCAGACCGATATGGCAAAATTGCATCTTACCTGTACTACGATGTATGCTATGCGGAGATGAGTGCGTGTTGGACATCTGTCTTTCACTTCCATCAGCAGTACCAATGGATATCGATACTTTGCTCAGTCCGATAACGGCTCACGCATTGTGTTGTCCCCACCGGCTACCAATCCTGATGACGGCATTCGTTGAGACTCCTGTGCTACGACTAGGTGGTAACAGTGGAGCAAGTGACAAAAGCAACATCACCCAGGTACGACCTTCTGTGAGCATTGCTGATCCCGACTTTGATGACAGCAATCATTCTCACACCTGCCAAGTTACAGCACTATCGAATTTGGTCGAACTGTCACCTGATTTTGTAGACCAAATCTTTGAGAGCCTGTCTGATATGATGTTCTCACCCGAACAGAAACAATAACTTTAGAGAAGCATTCCGACACACAGCGTTCCCATGAACTCTGAATTCGGCCTTCAGTTTTGAACAACAAAAACTGCTAAAAGCGTTGGAACTCTATTTTCCCCGTTCAAGCAATAATTCTTTTGAATTGAACATTTTTTAATATTCACCTTTTTTTTGGCACAAAAAATTCTTTGCTTAAAGTAATACTATTCATAGAGAACAGAAGCTTCTACTTCTATTTCTATATACATCTAGAGACATAATAACTTTACACCAGCCTCTAGCACATTTTATTGCAATGCATTTATATGTGATGAAATTATCTCGCCCTTCTTCTGTTTCAGAGATATTTCATGTGTAATTCTTTTTGCATAATCGTTCATTGATTTCATATGCTATAATTTTTGAATGATTTCTATGCTTCAAAAACGTACAGTACCTAAATTTTCACGTATTACAAATACGCCTATTTCAAATGCATATATGTATTTTGGGGTGGGCAATGTTACACATGCATCTTATTGCTCTAGTTTTAGTAATTTGATGGACATGAATTCGTGGAGTGGGTGTTGCGTTCTAATCTAGGACCCTGATCGATACTGTGACCTTATGCCCCTATTCGGCTATAAATCCATTTGTTCCCTATATTGGCATAACCGTTCAAGTGCAATATTCAGAAACTCGTCTCTGACCTCACACGAACAGAGCCACATTTCAGATTAGCTTTCTCTGCCACTTCCTTTGCAACCAATTAGTGCAATGACATAGCAGAAGTTACTATCTGAGATTCCTAGATTAACACTCCGAGTTCTTCAACAAGATAAAAACTCAGCAACCTGGAAATCCCCGCTTGCTGTGTTTGTATTGGTAATAGAACTCTAATGAGCACTGATAGACGATCGCTTCCTAGTGACATCTTTATTGACGTCTTATGTCCAAAAACTTACGTCAAACAAGGCACCTTTCAGGTATAAATATTACCAACGTTGCCTTAAGCAAACGCTGATGTTGCTGCTGTTTACGCTAATGCCATCGCTGATGCTGCTAGCTGTCTCGCTGCTGCTGAAGAAGCTGTCATGCTGATGATACCATAGCTGCTGTCGCTACTGCTATCGCTGCTAACTAGCGAATGATGGTGTGGTGAACTTAGGAGCTGAACAGGCGTCCCCCTGCAAGAGCCCAGCAGATGCAAGCTGCCCGCGGACGCTGCCCCTCCTCCTCCTCCTCGACGCGCTGAGAAGAGACGCTGTCTTTCTCCTGCAGAGAAATCCAGCTCCGGCGTTTCTGGTCTACCCTTGCGGGTGACTGGGATATCGACCCCCTGAAGGAGATACCAGACCTCCATCATTCTATTCCAGAGGTATGGTGTTGACTAAACCCTTACAGAGAATTCTTGAAGCAAACCTTGGCAAAACCAACTTAACTTAAAGCTACTTACTTACTCCCCTCCCAAGTATTAGGCTTAGGTCAGGTACACTGGGGTAGGCGTAGTTAGAAGCACCAGTTGAGTATTTTAGCCTAATGTATATATGAATGTATATATGTTTTATTCATTTTAAACCATTGTATGGCTAAGAAACCATATCAATGCTTTTACAGTATTATTTCGCAATACTCATCTTACTGTACGTACTTTTTATAATAACAAGTCTTGCAATTGTGGCAATTCATTTCTCTTGTACGAGAAGAAAGACTGTTCAATAAATGTTACCCTTTATTGAAAACGCCCGTCTCTCTATTCTCTACATATTGTGAAAGTAAACTGCACAACCACTGACTGAGTAAAATAACTGTCTATTGTTTCACACGACCCTAGAGATTGACTCTTGATCTGAGGAGCAAAGTTGTCATGTTGCACGGTTGTTGGAAAACTGAATCCCTTCTTGGCTGTGCCAGGGAAGCTGATCACTTCCTATTTCAGTCAAGAAAGTTTCCAGTGGCCTCTGAGCTAGTTGGTAACAAACCCAATTAAGTTTAGCATAGTCAGTGGAGGCCTGGAAGATCCGCACTTCTACGTTGATACTACTGTTTATGTTATTCCAATGCGCAGGGCCTATTGGGAAAATAGGAACTACACTACAGTTGCAGACAGCGAGAGGAAGATGAAATTTGGGTTTACAAAGATGGCAGACCTATTATGCCCAATTGCATGATTGCTGACATGGCACAGATGTATCATGGTCCAGGTAATTTAGAAAGAGAAACAATGATTCAACTGTTCAGGGAAACATGGTATAATCCAAAGTTCAGATTAGTTGCGGAGTCACTTTGTCAAAGATATCTAACATGCCGGAAAGACAATCCAGGTAAAAAGACAATTGAGAGTTTGGGAACAATAGGCCGGGAGGGTGGTTCATTTACAAGTATTCAAATAAATTTCATTGAAATGCCCCAACATAACAAACTGAGATATGTCCTAGTCATCATTTGTTTATTTTCAAAATGGGTAGAAGCTTTTCCAATAAGAAAAAATGACTCAATTACTGTCGGAACAGATGTGATTTCAAAAGAAAAGGAGCAGGCTCATGATCTATTGCCAAAAGACTGGGTCAGGACAAGAGTTCATCGGGGGAGAAACTGTTTGGTACCCAGGTGGCAGAAGGCAAGGCAAGTGATTTTAGTCACAACAAATGCTGTAAAGTGCAGGGGTCTGAAAAGGTGGATACATATCAGTTATACTTTGCGTGTACCACAGCCTGTACCACAGCCAGAAAATCTAAATGAAGAAGATACCATAGATGATTCAGACTCTGAAGAAGAAAATTCTGAAGAAAATCCAGATTTTGAAGATCGACAAGATGGTCGACATCTGGATGTTGATGTCAATGTGAATGAAACATTGAATGAAAAAGATCTAGAGATTGTGATTCTAGATTCAGAAAATGATGAAGATCTGCTAGAAAAAGAAGCAGAAAAAGAGTCCGTGACTGAAGAGCTTCAAGATCAGGAGAGTATTGAAAAGCAGATTGGAAGCTCTGAGAGCAGGAACGGAAATTCAGGAACTGGGAAGCTAGAAGCAAGTCTGGAAGAGGAGGACGAATTGCCAAGTACCAGCTACAGAGATGTTGTTCATAACGGAGTGAAGCTGCCGAGTAAAGAAGTTCCTAGATACAGTATTGAAATCTCTGAAACTGACTCAGATGACAGTGATGAAGAGTCTGAAATAATACAATTCAGAAGAAGGGCTTGGAAAGTTGAATATAATGAAATAGAGTCTAAGAAGAAACTCTTGAGAAATGGTGATGTCTGGCCAAAAGAAGACTTGAAGTTCAAGTTGGTGAACAGATCGAAAGAGCAAATTCATGAGAGTGAATCAGATAAAAAAAAGAACAAGTTGGAAAGAAAATTGAAGTGATTAGCAGAAAGAGCAATAGATCATTGAAGCTAAAACACAAGTACAAATCTTCGGAGTGGGCCTGTATCTTGATTCCACCAGTAGTTGAGGTTAGCAGTAGCAGTCAAGAAAATGGTGACAATGACTAGGTTTAGCTTTCTTTGAGTTGAGGTTTATTTTTGGCATAAGGCTGAAGAAATTGTGGTAGGTGACATAAGGTCGAAGAAATTGAGTTAGCTGGAAACACTTTTATGTAAGACACAAGGTCGAAGAAAACATGTTTTAGAAATATTAAAAAAATAAAAAAAAGAGGGGGTATATACTATATATTTTTTTAAAATTATTTTTTGTTTTTGTTTTGTTTTATAATGCTCAGATTGATATTTGTTTTGTTGGTGCAATTCACAATGTAGATACCTATAAATTCATTGGGGGTTGGAGATTCAAAGGTGGAGAGGATCCAACTTAGCTGAATAAAGAAAGGGAAAAAGAAATAGAATTAGAAGGATGTAGGACTCAATATGAGAGTTGCAGAAATATAGATGAAATCAGAGTTTAAATACTAATCTAGAGTAAGCCTGAAACATGTTCAATAGATAAAAATTGTAAGTAAAATTTGGGGATTTTGTTTGGTGATTTTGAAATCACCAGATGAGGGATTGATGGAGCGGGTTAATGAACAATATTTTGTTCAGGCTTGTGAAGTCAGTCTTCCATAATGTTTAATAAAACTAATATGTTTGCTGCATGTTATTAAATCAACCTAGAATAAACTGTGCAACATGAACATATGGAACTAACATTATGCTTATTTGTGCAAAATGCAAAAGAAATAATGCAATAATTGTTCTCTATTGTCTTTGTCATATACTAACTGCTGCGGTCAAAAATAATAGCATGTGCTTTTTAAATGTGCTTTTGTCTTGTCTTTTCTGTGACAAATGCAGTTCCAGATCGGATTGGTACATCAAAGGTAATATATGCTGCTTAAATGTGCTTATGCTAGGTAACATAATTAATGGGTTAACATTTAGCAAAGGGGGTGGGTAACAGAACAAATGTCATTTCTTTAATTAATTGATGTTTTGTGTTTCTTTAAATAATAGTTTTACAAGAGAAGCATAGAGTTGCCTGCAGAAAAATAATGCATTCTGAAAAAGTGACGCAAGCTAAAAGTGGCGCAGTGACGCAAGCAAAAGTGGCGCAGAAAATTGACGCTTTCTGAAAGAGGCCTACTGATGTAAAGCCACGAGAGAAAACTTATTTTGAAAAGATGAGAAGCCTATAAACTTTTATTGTGAAAAGTTTTTGAAAAGAACTGCAAACGGCGGCTCTGTGGAGAGGTTTGCTAATGTGCCACGAGAAGCTCAGAACGGACAGGCTCAAGGCCAGGATGTGAGTCGTGGCATTTTTGTGCACTACATGAACAATCTTTGCTACAAAATGTAGCAGCCTAAGGAAGTGCCGCCAGGACTCTGTGCATGAACAATGGCTTTGTGTAAAAGCCCGGACTCGAGGTGGAAGATGTCACAATTTACTGTGGCGTGAGGTGGTTCAGCCAATGGGGAGCCAGAATTCAGCTTTTGGAATGTGAAATTAGTTAGTTTAGCCTTAGTTTTAGGGTATAAGAATTGGCTCAAGGAGCAGACTTTGGCCTACGCTTCTTGATTCCAGAGGGTCGTGTTCTGCTGACCGATGAATGCACGTAAGGAAAGGAGACTTTTAAAAGACTTTGTTTTCAGGCGATGAGGGTAGAGACAGGGAATTAGTTAGGGTTTGGAAATGTTCTTTTTCACTTATTTCTGTTAATGAATAATATTTCTTTAACTAAGCTCTCTTTATAAATGCTGAATAAACTTCTCTTTATGACAGTTTCTAATTCTTGTTTAATAAAGTTCCAAAGCCTATGTTTTCTTGAATATGTTTGAATAAACTTTTAAAATGACAAGCTGGTCTTGTTTATTGTAGATTAGTTTAAACAACATATTAGATTCATTCGCCTCATGATTCAGCTTCTCTGTTATTTTTATGGGCCTAGCATTGATTGGTAAGTATGGTGGTAGATGTGACATCATTATGCAGAATTTTGGTAGGAGCGCTGGATCAGTCCCAACGCTGTTGGGGTTTTCCAAACAGCATAATTTCCAAGCGTTAAGCTGTAAACAATTCTCAAGTCATCCAGGTTGCAATTGCTTTCAACCCGTCAGAAGGGGATTATTATTTTGTTTTGGACACATTTTTATCAAAGGAGACTAGTAGCTGTGGGTCATCTGCATGCAATATTGTTTCTAAGCCAAAGGCTCTAACCACTTGGGCTAGGTGGTCAACATAGATGTTAATGAGTGTTGAGCTAAGACAAGAGCCCTGAGGAACCCCCCCTTTACAGCATCATGGTGCAAGAATTTTAGGAACCCAGAATGACAGTTTGAGTCCTAGTAAAAAGTAAGTCACTCAACCATTTTAGCGCTGTACCATGAATACCGATCTCCACCAGCCTACAAAGTAGCCTGGGAGGAGACACTGTATCAAACGTGGCAGACAATTCCAACAGCACCAGCGTAGATGGAATGTTAGCATCAAGAGAGCATCTGATATGGTCAGTGACTACAACCAAAGCTGTCTCCATGCTCTGTGATGGCCTGAAGCCAGATTGAGAAAAGTCAAGAATCTTATTGGTCTTGAGATATTCCATGAGTTGTTTATTAAGGAAGCCCTCCAGCATCCTGGCCAAGAAAGGAAATAAGGAAATAGGATGTAGTTATCAACATTGGTCAATGCCAGGTTAGCCTTTTTTTGAATGGGTCTAACCTGTGCTGCCTCCTACACTACTTGGAGTTTTCCTGTAGTGATTGAAAGTAGTAGATTGGCGACTCAATGTTAGAGCGGTTTGACTCAGAAAGCCTTTCTCAGAAAGAGTTACTATCTCTTACAATCTCTTACATTGAGGGAAAGTCACTATCTTGGGAAGGGAGACACATACTTGAAAATCATCTGAGAAAAAGATAGGCTCTTAATTCAAACAAAAAAGCCCTTATAAAAAAACAATGCATGGTGGCCGCTATAATCAACCATCAGAGAAAATACTGCTACAAATTTCTGGGGCCTGGTTAGATGGGGGAGCGAGGGCTCAAAAAGAATTTGGAAACTGGGATCATTTGCATGGCCAGATGAATCATTTAATTTCTTTTTAGCAACAGAAAATCAGCTACACAATATCGACGGTTGACCGAGAGGCATTTGCTTTGAACAACCTAAACTCCAATCCTGCACTTAAGCAGATCAATTCTACATCTGAAGCATCTCTCCACGGGCTTACCGTCGAAACTCCTTCTAATGCCTGCTAGGAAAATCCAGAACTTACAGGGGAAGAAGTACACGGGGCGATACTAAGCCAGAAACCCAACAAACGTCCGATCCTTGGATGTATTTAGGAACAACCTGTCCACATGGGCCCGGCGCTAACAACATGATGACATGCTATCTCGATTCATCAAGAAATACCTACATGAAGGAAAAAGCCCATCTTAATTTACAATAAAGATCTGCACAATGATCCTGCCAACTGCAGGCTAAACGCCCTGCTAGACACTGCAGGCAGAATCTATGGGAAACTGTTTTTAAATTGTCTCTAGGACTGTGTTGAAAACAGCAGGATCTTGTCTGATCTCCAAGCTGGTTTATGGAAGGGTGTGGGGACAGTAGATCAGGCTATGAGCATAGGGCATGCAAGAGAAATTAACATCTGCCATATAGAACTTATATCAAGGGAAAACAGCAATGGTACATTATGGCATGAAATGTGAGTGCACTCCCTAAGAAAGCAATGCACAAGGAGTGTGACATGGTTGTTTGCTTGCTACACTGCTCTTCAGTCGTTTCATTAATGATATGGACAAAACACTCATCGACCTGGACCTCGATGTATCTATACTAGGAGATGTCAAATTGCCCATGTCATCATTCACCGATGATGCATCCCATCCCAAAGCCAATTATCGATGCATTACTTACTACTGGGCTTTGAGAGATACTGAGTCAATAAAATATTAACAGTAAAGAGCACTAAAACAAACTTTATGGTACTAAAATGATCAAAGAAGTTCAAATCAACTTTTAAAAACCACAGAGGGACACTAGAAAGAGTCAAATACTTTGACTACCTGGGCATATAATTTGAGAGAAACGTATCCCTGCTGGTCCAGGTTTCTAAGAGTGAGACTCTAATGAGTCAAAGCACTGGCACAATCACTTGTTTTGTCAGCGAATTCGGAGGAGGATCCCTTGAGGCAGCCATCGGTGCCTACAAAGCTAAAGCAATGGTGGTCACCTCCTACAGGGCAGAACTAGGGGGCATAAATCCTCCAGAAACCTAAAAGTGATGGAAAAGAAATTCTTGCAGCAGCTGTTATTTTTAAGCCCTGGTACACCAACAGTGGCTCTTAAGACCGAATTGGGACTCCGAGGAATATAACCCTATATTTTCATCAAGCCCACCCTTTACTGGGCTGAGTTGTGGACTAACACGGATGCGACTAATTACAGAGCAGTACTTAAGGATATTCTTGAAAATATAGGATTTACAAACTGCCATGGCTGGACCACATTGCCACCACCTTAAACATGCATTGGCAAAGCCAATAGGTCGCACCTATGTGAGAACTACTGGCTTTGCCAATGTGTTTTAGCCGTGTTGTACACCAGCATGGCTGCTGTACAGCATGACTAAAAGTTGGTGTTCTAGAGGAGAATGGCGTAGAGCGGCATGGAGTGGCATGGAGTGGAATGTTGTGGAGTGACGTAGACTGGAGTAGAGAGGCGAAGAGTGGAGTGGTGTACAGTGTCTTGGTATATCGTAGAGTGGAGTGGTGTAGAGTGGATTAGAGTGGAGTGGCATAGAGCGGTGTGGAGTAAAGTAGAGTGAAGTGGAGTAGAGTGGCGTACCGTGGAGTAAAGTGTTGTGGAGTGTCATATAGTGGAGCAGGGTGGCATACAATGAAGTGGAGTTAAGTTGAGTGCTGTAAAGTGAAGTTGTGTATAGTGGCACAGAGTGTTGTAGAGTGGAGTTGTATGGAGTACAGTGGAGTGGCATTGAGTATAGTAGAGTGGAGTCACATAGAATGGAGTAGGGTGTTGGGGAATAGGATAGAGTGGAATGGAGTAGAGTGTTGTGGAGGGGCATAGAGTGAAGTGTAGTGGAGTAGAATGTCAGAGTAGAGTGGTGTAGAGTACAGTGTTGTGGAGTGTTGTGTAGTGGAGTGGGAGTGGTGTGGCATAGAGTGAAGTTGAGTGTTGTGGAGTAAAGTGGCGTGGATTAGCATAGAGTAGAGTGGTATAGAGCTGAGTGTTGTAGAGTGTAGCAGTGTGGAGTGGCATAAAGTGGAGTGGAGTAGCGTGTCATAGAGTGGACTGGAGTGGTGTGGAGTACAGTGCCGTAGAGATGAGTGGTGTAGAATGGAGTAAAGTGGCATGGAGTGGAGTGGTGTAGAGTTGTGTGGCATACAGTTTTGTGGCATAGAGTAGAGTGACGCAGAGTGAAGGAGTGTCTTAGAATGTAGAGGCATAGAGTGGAGAGGTGTAGACTGGAGTGGCACAGAGTAGAGTGGCATGGCCTAGAGTGGTGTGGCATGGAGTGGAGTGGGGAAGAGTGTCTTAAAATGGAGCATAGGTAAACTGTTGCTATTATGGCATCTATCAGGGTTGGATGGTGGGGGAAATAAATAATTTTCTGATCCTGCGAAAAACTTTCAGTCTTGTGATTGAGTTCTTTTCTGGCCAGATTGCTACCTGCACCACTGGTATTCTAATGTACCAGGAGGTACAAAAATAAGCAAAATCACATAAAGCCAGTATTTTTAGTTTTTAGTTGTACAAACTTCAAACAGCAAATATAAATAGAAAACACTTTTAAATATGTACTGGAGCTGCATTAGCAATCCATGATTAATAATTAAAGTAAAGAATAACAGAAACATGTCAGGGAGGAGGGTAAAGCCCTTATAGCCATACAGGTGTTGCACGCCAGACAGCTACCGACCTAAAAGAAATGTTTGTATGACGAAATAACGCGGGGAATTACCCCACATGCCTTTACCATGCATTTTTTACTCTGCATTTTTATAAATGCATATGCTTTTACAATGTATGCTTTTACCACAGATTGTCCCTGGTGTATTTTGTGCGTTGTGGAAATGGAGCGGGTCTCACCCCCGCAATTGGTGGCACCCGTCGTGAGTTCAGCAGGATTGGTGGGAAACTTGTAGGGATGTGAAGTCAAACCCGCTTGAACCGCCTCTGACAAGCCTCCGTCGATCACTGGAGGTCGTAGACTATTCAAGTCTAAGGAAGCCAGTTATTTATCTGTATTCTATCCAGAGGCAGATAAGGGGCACAATTCCCAGAATTCCTCAAATTGCCAAAGGTGATGCCAGTCTGTCATCCCCATACCGGCTCAATGACTGCCACCTGATTTGATCGAGATCAGCCAATTGTGGCACCTGCTATTTAAAGTATGATGACTGCACAGGTCCTGATATTCATCTTACCGCACTGATGAAGGCGCATTGCTGAAACGCGTATGTGGTTATTAAAGATGTATTGGATGCCCCACAAGTGGCCCTGGTGTATTTTGTGTGTTGTGGAAACGGAGAGGGTCTCACCCCCACAATTGGTGGCACTCGTCGTGAGTTCAGCTGGATTGGTGGCTAACGTGTAGGGATGTGAAGTCAAACCTGCTTGAACCACCGCTGACAAGCCTCTGTTGATCACTGGAGGTCGTAGACTATTCAAGTCTAAGGTAGCCAGTTATTTATCTGACTTCTGCGGAAGTGCTGTATTCTTTCCCGCGGCAGACGAAGGGCACTTAACACTTCTTTTCTGTGCGCAGCCCATGTAACAACAAAAGCACAGAAAAAGGATGGGATGAGGAAAATCAACATCTTAACATCGGTTGCAAAAAAATAACTTCATTGGGCATACAATTCCTAGAATTCCTCCAAATTACCAAGTGTGGCACCTGCCATTTAAAGTATGATGGCCGCACATGTCCTAATATTTATCTGATAAAGGTGCATTGCTGAAACATGTATGCGGGTATTAAAGATGTATTGGATGCCCCGGGAGTGTCCCTGGTGTATTTTGTGCGTTGTGGAAAAGGAGAGGGTCTCACCCCCCCAAATTGGTGGCACCCGTCGTGAGTTCGGCGGGGTTGTTGGTGGGAAACATGTAGGGATATAGATATATAGATATATCTCTTCAAGATTCATCAATGGTTTTCTCCTCACACAGCAAGACAACCACAGCACTATGAATAATTCCAGATATGGACAATAGTATTTATTTTTAATATTTACTTATTCACCATTCGTGCAGAAAAAAGGACGGTCTATGCGTTTCAGCGCTATGCCTTCAACTGGACCATAGAGTCGGCTGTCTAGATCGCCATTTTAAAGTGATAGCTGCTCATTACGATCCCTTGTTTGTTTCTACCCTTGTGCATATATCTAGACTGCTAACCCACTGTTTTTTCTCAATGGCTTAATGTTTCCGCCATTTTTACTTTTTTTAATGTAAAGTACAACAATGAGTGTAGTACATAATATATGAGCATAATACAAGTGCATTTTTCGCAAATGAAGTGCTGATGCAGAACATTATTTTCCACTGTAAATAACATAAGAAACATTTCATTTTCCATGTTTTTCACTTTTCCATATTTATAAAGTACATTTATAAACTCTTTCTTTAAAGTGTTTCAAAATGCATCATCAGAAAAGTGCAATTATGTTGTTTACAAAATAAAGTGCCGGTTATGTTATGTTATGGGTGGTTTTGTAGCGCGCTCAATTACTGTGGACTATCCTGGCGTGAAGAAAGAGATGTGGAGAGGCAGAGACTACAGATAGTAAAGAGAAATTTAAAGCGTAATTTTAAAGAGATGGGTCTTAAGTGCTTTTTTAAAGAGATTAAAGTTCTGATTAGCGCGAAGAGCTAGAGGTAAGGTATTCAAGGCAACCGCTGCTTTCACAGCAATAGAGTGTCCACCCAGGCGGATTCACTTAAAATGTGGAACAATCAGCCGATATTGAGTGACAGATCCGAGGGGGATGGGTGGGAAGATACAAAGAAAAGCGTTTCATCAGGTAAAGTGGACCCTGATCGTAAATGGCTCTGTGGGGAAAAGTGAGGGTCATAAACATAATCCGTTGTGTAACTGGAAGCCAGTGCAGGCTGCGCAGATGATGACGGACGCTAGTCTTCCTTGAGATGTTAAAGAGGAGTCTGGCCACCGCATTTTGTATTATCTGAAGGCGGTTAGTCAGGGATGCCATTGAACAAGGCGTAGTGTAGGAAGTGCAGGAAGAATGTTTCCAGAGACAAATGATGTAGGGCTTTTTTCAAAGGGAGTGGACCAACACTATCATCGTTCTCATTGGAAATATTTAAATCCTTATTCCTAACAGAAAAGTGCTGATGAATTGTTTACGGCGAACACACATTACATCGATGAGAGCACATCGTAGTTGCATAGCAACACACAATTTACATTGCGGAATCGCTTACATAGAATGTGTCCACAACGCATGCAGTTACATAGCGCATGCTGTTACATCCCAGTTTTCTACATGTGCTATTAAAAACACGCTTAAATTTGTGTGCTATTAAAAACGTGCTTCTTAAATCGCATGCTATTAAAAAGATAATGTTATTGCGTGCTATTAAAAACGTGCTTCTTAAATTGCGTGCTATTAAAAAGATAATATTAATGTAAAAAGATGTGTGATGGTTGAGCTAATGAGTGATAGACGGATGAAAACTCCCATTCCACGGGTTACCCACCAAAATCCCGCAACAAAATGCATGGATAAAACTGCAATGCTAATGTTAATGTAAACAGATGGAAAAACGCGCTCACATCGATATTACAATGCCCATGTGTGATGGTTGCGCTTACATCGATATTACAATGCTCATGTGTGATGGTTGAGCTAATGTGTGATGGACGGATAAAACTCCCATTCCACGGGTTACCCACCAAAAACCCGCAGCAAAATGCACGAATAAAACTACAATGCTAATGTTTATGTAAAAAGATGTAAAAGCGCGCTTACATCGATATTACAATGCTCATGTTTGATGGTTGCGCTTACATTGATATCACAATGCTCATGTGTGATGGTTGACCTAATGTGTGATGGACAGATAAAACTCCCATTCCACGGGTTACCCACCAAAATCCTGCAGTTTGCTCATGTGTGATGGTTGCGCTTACATCGATATTACAATGCTCATGTGTGATGGTTGATCTAATGTGTGATGGACGGATAAAACTCCCATTCCACGGGTTACCCACCAAAATCCCGCAGTTTGTAATAAGGATTATTGATTTTTACATTTATTGGTACAGGCGGCAAAATGGAGCAAAATGCACGGATAAAACTCCCATTCCACGGGTTACCCACCAAAAACCTGCAGTTTGTAATGAGGATATTGATGTTTACATTTATTGGTACTGAGACACCTGCTGTTCAGATGCCCATTCAATATTTGGCCTCTCTGCAGAGCACACATACTAATTGACACATATGCGCACAGGTAAAAAAAAAAAAATCGCTGGGTGGGGCCCGAACAAACAGGTAAAAAAAGCTCTGTCCGGGGAGGGTGGCCGGCGGGGCAGGATCGGGGGGGCCATGGGGACATACATTATTTCCTATTCATTATTTGGCCTCTCTACAGAGCCCACATACTAATTGACACATATGCGCACAGGTAAAAAAATGTCTGGGTGGGGGGAGGGGCCGAGGGGGCGGAGACAGGGGGGGCCAAGCGCACAGATAAAAAAAACACTTGCCCATTCAATGTTTGCCATATTTATTTTAGGTTTCTGTTAGAATTGGGGGCCTCTAGTTGGCACAGGTAGGTATTTGTGACGAATAGGGACCCTCTCCTCTAGTCAGAGTAAGGGGGATTACACTCCTAAAATAACCCCTGCTCACCCCCTTGGTAGTTTGGCACGAGCAGTAAGGCTTATTTCAGAGGCATTGTAAGTTAAGCATTTGTGACCACATACAGTAACCCAGTGACAACACTACAAATGGACACCACACAAGGTTTTATATAAAAAAATAAGTATATTTTATATTGAGTTACCACAAGACCAATAACGACAAAAAGTACCCACAGTACTATTAGCTTTCAAGAGTTCTTGTTAAAAAGGCATAAATCAAGGTTCTGTGCGAGTCGGTAGCCCGGGCGGGCTACAGCATTGTTGAAAATAACAGTCTAGCAAATCCAGCGGACCTTGTTGGTACGGGCCCATTCAAATGTCAACAGACTCAGTCACAGTACCTTTTACTTGGGGAGGCTGGCCCGGATGTGCGAGCCGGTTCGGGTGATCGTTGCGGTGCAGAAAAGAAGCATTGCAGGACGCGGTGTCCCTCGATGCGGTGCAGGCAGCGGCCCGTTGACAGAGTCGGTGGATCCAAGGCTTGCATTGCAGAACGAGATGGTGCTTCGATACGGTGCTTGCAGTTTGCGGTGCGGCGAACGAGCTGGAGTTCGGGAGCTGGCGTCGATCAGTCCGGACAGCAGTGCTAGTCGGGCGGTGCGTCGACAAGCGTGCGAGGCGGTGCCCAACTCCGGTGCGGTCACAGGACTTGAAGTCAGCAGAAGTGACCGTGTCGGTCAGACCAGTTCGATTCGGTGTAGCGAGGCGTTGCACGTCACGGTGTCTACCAGTCGCGGTGCAGGCTACGGCTCGGTGACGACGTCAGGATGGAGTCGGTGAGCGCAGAGCTTGCGTTGTTTGAGGCGGACGTTGCTTGATACGGTGCCTACAGGACACCGGGCCGGTTGTGAGAGTCGGTCACAGCTCCCCGCCTCTGTAGCCACTTGTTTCCAGCAGCAATTCACAAAGGCTGGTGAATTCTCCCCGAGGCTAAAAAGAACCTAAGGATGGCGCAAAAGAAATATTATGCGGCGATCAGATCCGCAAAAAGCCAATATTTTGAAGGGCGCATAACTAATGCCAATAACAATAGCAAGGAAATCTTTGCTATAGTAAAAAGCTTCACCTCACCCTGCGCTGCCCAACCCATACTTGCCTCTACAGAGAAATGGTGCGAAGAACTCTCCGTTTTCTTCGTTGACAAAATCACCAAAATCCAGGACGATCTACTTACTGTATGCAACAGTTTTCCACCCACACTGGTCATCCCGTCTCCTGTGCTACCTACCCCCACGGAACGGTTTCACCAGTTCACCCCAGTAGAAAACACGGACATTGTCAGCATTCTCGCCTCCTTACAATCAGGATCCCCTTCTGACCCCTGTCCTGCCAGAGTGCTTGCGCGTCTCGCAGACACAATCGGCAACGAGGTAACGCATATTATCAACCGCTCCTTCCTCACTGCCACGGTCCCGGCCTGCTGGAAGCAACCTAAACTGCTCCCACTTCTAAAGAAAAATGGATTAGATCCTGCTATCCCTGTTAATTTCCGGCCCATATCACTGCTGCCGTCCCTAGCAAAAGTATGTGAAAAGGTCACTTTCACTCAGCTAGACAAATTCGTCGAAAATTCCCAGGCTCTTCATCCAGCGCAGTCAGGCTTTAGAGCAGCCTACAGTACGGAGACTGCGCTGGTGGAAATATCTGAGGCCATCCGGGAGTGTTTGGACGAAGGTGGCAGAGCGGCTCTGATTTTATTAGACCTCTCTGCCGCCTTCGATACTGTCCCTCACTCCCTCCTGCTTACCAGATTAGCGGCCATAGGCATCACAGGCTCCGCCCTTGTCTGGCTAACGTCTTTTTTGGACAATAGATCCCAACAAGTCTGGATGCCGCCTTTTGCCTCCTCCCCCAAGAAACTTGCAACGGGTGTACCTCAGGGCTCTACCCTTAGCCCCCTGCTTTTTAATATATATCTGACCCCGCTCATCTACCTCGCTGAACAACTGGGAGCAAAAATAATGGCCTACGCTGACGACACTCAACTCCTGTTCACGTAGCCCAAAAACAATCTGGATACTTCTGGAGCCCAAACCTGTCTGTCATCCGTCTTTCGCTGGCTTGCCCTCGCCCAACTAAAATGCAACAAAAGCAAATCTGAAATTCTGTTATATGGCTCCTTCCCAGACAACTTTGGCAACTCTCTCTGGCCGGCCGATCTTCCATGCCCTAAATCCATCGGAGGCCCTGCCAAAAATCTTGGAGTCTGGTTTAACAATGACCTCAGATTCGAGGATCATTTAAAAAAACTTACCGGGATCTGCTTTTCTACACTTAAAACTTTACGCAGGTTCTTTCCACTGCTCCCGAGAGCGGCCAAAGAGACGGTCATCCGCGCCCTCATATTATCCAGATTGGATTACGCAAATGGCCTCTTCTGCGGCCTACCTGCCTATCTGATTCATCGTCTCCAAGTTATACAAAATGCCGCTGTACGGCTTTTGTTTAATATTCCAAAAAGCTCAAGTGTCCGTCAACCTCTCCGCACCCTACACTGGCTCCCAGTTGCCCACAGGATTTTATTTAAAATCCTTGTCCTTGCTTATCGAGCTGTCCACCGAGCTGGTCCAGTTTACCTGAGGAAAAGATTCTCCCTATATGCTCCCAACCGCCCCCTCAGATCATCTAATTTACACCAAATGACTGTCCCAAAATTCAAATACAGTAGGCTCGGAGGCCAATCCATCTCAGTCAGAGCGGCGAGAGCATGGAACACTCTTCCGCAGCAACTAAGAACAGCCCCATCCATCACTCTGTTCAAGAAGGGACTGAAGACCCACCTTTTCAACATCACTGTATAGGGTCTTCCTCTGCCTTGCCTCTCATTCCTTTCGCGCCAGGATACTATTTTCTTAGTAACAGAGCGCGCTATAAAAGCCTCCATAATCATAATAATAAAAGTCCACTGGTCCTGGGACTTCGGTCAGGGGGCAAGCACTCTTCTAAGCCCTTGGAGATCTTTACACAAGTTTGAAAGAAAAGTCCACAAAGTTCTTTCTCCTCTCTTTGGCAGTCAGTCAAACACTGTAGGCCAATCCCCCCAAGCAACACATCAGCTTGGGAATAGTCTCTCCTCAGTTTCTTCAGGTTCCTTCTCCTCAGCAGAGGTTTCGTCTTGTAAGTCCAGAGGTGATCTACTCTCATGGGATCAGGGTCCCAATACTTATACCCCAAAATCCTTTGTTCTCTGAGGGGAGAGGGGCCTGGGCCCACTTCAAGCCAGTTCTGAAGCACTCTGCTTACCAGACTTCTCCTTTCCTTTCACAGCGCAGGGCAGGCACGTCAGACGCCCCACAGGAGGTGGAGCCAGCATTGTGGAACGCAAGTACAGTCCTGGAGCACTTTGTTTACAGTATTCCTTCTCTTCTTTCAGTGTGCAGGGCAGATACATCAGACACACCACAGGAGATGGAGCCAGCATTGTAGAGGTAAGGCCCAGCCCTATTCAGGTCCCAGGTGCAACTCCTCCCTCCCATCTAGATGCAGATCTTCCTATTTACCACCCGGCTGCCCCAGCCTGACACTTGGAATCCCCCAGCCCTGTCACTCACACAACCAGACAAAGGAATACACAACCTCGCAGAGGCAGGCTCAAATGGTTAGGCAAGCAAATACCTACTTTCTAAAAGGGGTATTTGCAAACCCAGAATATTTAAACAAACTTCACTAAAAGATGTACTTTATTATTCTGAGTCCAGGCATACTAAACTCGAATTTCTACTATGTTCTCTGAGTCTGCTATGATTATAACCATGTAACAATCCAGCAGCCCATTTTGGCCTATGGAGAACAGGTAGCCTTGCAATAGTGAAAAGCGAAAATGGCTGCAATTCACTATTAGGACATGCCACACATATCAGGGCTTGTCCTACCTTATACTTACAATGCACCCTACCCTTGAGCCTATCATAGGGGTGACTAATATGAAGAAAAGGGAAGGTTTAGAGACTGGCAAGTGGGTGCACTTGCCCAGTCAGCATGACAGTACCAGACTGCACGCAGGCTCTGCAATGGCAGACCTTAGACACATTTTACAAGGCAGCTTCTGTGGGGGGCACAATCAGTGCTGCAAGCCCACTAGCAGCAGTTGGATTTACACACCCTGGACACACTCAGTACACTGTACTAGGGTCTGACAAATAAACCAAATAGTCAATCATGGATTCACCAATTAATACATTAATTTACAGTTGGGAGCACTCGCATTGTGGCACTGGACAGCAGTGGCACAGTGCCCAAAGCATCTAACACCAGCAAAAACACATGAGGCAACAGCAAAAATGGAAGGGAGACCCACGCCAATGGTGCCAGGTCTAACAGTTTCCAATTTGTTTTATCGGTGCTCGGTTATTATTTTCAGCCTTTAGGGTCATTATTGGGTTGAAAGTGTGCTTGCATTTCAACCATCATTGTTTACCACATCCTACAGAGAACAACAACTATGAACAGTGAGAAAGATTTTATTTCAATCTGTATTTTTTGTGTTTACCACAAAACAAAAGGAGGACTTTAGAAAATGATAAAAGTAAATCATTTTCCACAAAGGAAGCAGGCAACACAAATTCTCACCCCTTCAAAAAAACACTTCTCCATATCCGGCAGCGCCTCGTATGGGGTTTCTCCTTGCAGTCAAGGCACTAGGTAAAAAAAAAAGGAAAATAAAAATAGAAAAGAACTAGCATCGTGGGAAGGGCGGGGGCAGTGGGGGCTGGTGGTTGGAGGCAGGATCACGCTTTTGGCAAAAAACAATCTGAAACTGTGGTAAGACGGGCAACGCAGATAGAACTGGTCTAAACGGACATTATGCGTTGGAATGATGTGCGCTTTTGCAGTGTGCGATGTCATGCACTTGGCAATAGGAAACACTGAATTTGCGTTGCAACGGCGTGCGTTGTGAAAATCGCCAGTGTAATGGGCTTTGCGATGTAATACACGCATGGTAAAAGCACACGTTGGGATGGTGTGCACAATGAAATATTCCTAATGAACTCAGCAATCAATATCTCTAACAACTTCCCTGGCGCTCAACTTCTTGTAGCCCACCGTTGAAGCCACTAAGACTAAAATTCAAACAAAAGTCGAAGGAGTGTCAAAGTAAACAATATTAACTAGCATCAAAATGTACTGCAGTTCATAAATAATCAAAAAGTTCTATGCAAGCTTAGTACTTGTATTCTGTTCTTATATTGAAGTAGGGTGATCAATGAAAACAGTCTTTCTTGATAAAGGTATCGGACATGAAGACGTTCAAAACATTGTTCAACAAAGATTTTTTTAAATCCACAGCCTACGCATTTCGTCCCATCTGGGATATCATCAGGGCTGTACAGAGAAAAAAACATTACAATAAAAATATCTATTATGGTAATTCAATCTATACAACAATTATTCATCCCAATTTTGGAAGCCTGTCTATATATCATTCTGCACAAAAATCAACTGAATCCAAAAACCTGCCTATATGACAATCTATATATGCCACAGGGTACAATGGGAATCTATTAACACAAAATATGGTCTGGGAATCATCCACATTTTTGATCACTAAATACCATAATTTTGTATTTTTATTTAATTTTTTTAATTTTTACTAGGCATCCTAATTTCCGTATCTCAATTTTAGTTATCACAGTGACAAAGTTTCTAAACATTCCCTCATATTCAGAATATTTCACAGAAATTTTACTGGTCTGTTTGAATGCCCCACAATCCCCCGTGGAACTCACTGTTCACCCCATCATTATTTCTGCTTTAACGTATATCCTCTCTATAATATCCTCTCACCTCTATTCTATATCCACAACGTGATTTGATGGGCGATGTAGCTCCTTAATTCTTAGTCTTATCTCAATCTCAGTGCTTGTAATCAATGCCTAGTATGTATAAAAAAGACTGAAGTTAGTGCCTATACCCCTAATTTATAGTCTTCAATATTGTTTTATTCCTGTATCATTACCTCTCCTACTGTTCAACTATCAATAATATCTTTCCACGTTTATTTTAGGCGATTTCCACGTTGTCCAAATTCCAAGGTTTATTATTTATTAAAACAGATATCTCCTGTTATATAAAATAGAGGAACCATCTGTTAAATTATCATCCTCATCTTGAATACATAGTTTAAAATCCCATTCACCATATACTTCTCTCACCTCAACTTGCTTCTACTCTGCAAAGATCAATAGTCTGTGTTCCTTAATTCCAATGCAACTGTATTCATTCCCTAAAAATGACCTAGAGAAACCTATTAGGGTCCCCTTTCTCATCTATCTTCAGTTATGTAGCCAACTTGTTCAATATTTCAGTTCCAGTAAACGGTATTCCAACATACCTCCTGAATTTCTCTATTTAACCTATACTACAATGCTCCCCATCTCACCTTATTCCTCCTTTAATGCCTGTAGTACGTCTCTTATCCATGGCAGCAAGGCCCAATAAATCCTACCCCTCCTACTCAGCAAAGACCACCATCCGTCTTTCTACAATAATTATCTGCAATTGGCAAAGAGACACCTAGGGGTCAATTAGGATGGCAGACGGATCACCACCGCCATGCAGGCGGTGGCGATCCGTCCACCATCCTTGTCCCTCTGCCACCTATTTTCCCCCGCCATATTACAGTGGCGGGGAAACCATGGCGGACGGGAAGACCATCCCCTGCTTTTCCGACGTGGTCTCCATCGCGACCGCGATGGAAAAGCTCTAATATGGTGGCGGTGTCTAGCAGACACCGCCAGCCATATTAGGATATGCTGGGGGCTATGCATTTCCATGGCGGCAATGCTGCCACGAAAAGGCATACAGTCCTTGCTTTAGGGGCCCGTTGCGGGTCCCCAGGGTGGGGGTGCACATGGGGGGTACCTATGGTACAATAAACAAAGAGAGTCGGAAGGTCTGTTAGACAACGTAGCTGAGTCTATGAGTTTCTCTCGAAATCACTCCGTTTTTCTATTGCACATGCGCTGCTCCTTGACCGGCGCTCGCAATCAGCAGCTGGCGGTACTTCACCGCGCATGCCTGGTAGTGTGCTCACAGCGTTGGGCAGCGTTACTTTACCGCGCATGCGCGAAGGGATTGTCATTGGAACATCGGGAGCGGCGATAGGCACGCAGCTGCTGCCGTTTACCCAATCACAGGGGGTATAAATACATTAGCCTCACCTCTCCTCGTCGCCTCCCCTTCGGCTTAGGTGTCTGCCTAGGGGTACCGACGGAGAGGTGAGTAGCTTGGATTATTAGGCGCAGCGCTTAGTTCTGTGATCCTGATGTGGCCCCCCCCCCCTTTTTTCATGTTTAGCTTATCTGTAGGTGATTTTCCGTTTAAACAGACGCTAGTTTGAGCTTTAACTTTATCCTTGAGCTCTTTTAACTCCTTTACACCAACAGATTAAAGGGTAGGTCCAGGTTCACTTTACTGTATGTAACCTTCCATATGGGCACAGGACAGGGGGTTGTTTAACTTAAGACCCACTAGTTTAAATTAGTCAATCCCAGAGCCATATTGTTTACATCTAGGCCTTGGCTCAGAGTATACAACTGACTGCACAACCATAGAACAGGCACTAGCCATATACAGGTGCTCATTCCAGATTGACTGTGCTAGTCACTTACTAGACACTAGTTCTGTCCATGAGCCAGGCCTCTCCTTGTCTCCCATTGGACAGCGTTCGGTTAGGATAGCTACACAACCAGTTTTATGCACAGATTGTACAACCTAACACTGACTACAGATCTCTGAGTCAACTCAGGTTGATAAGTTCTATTTTTATGTTCTGTGAACAGAGCGGGGCCTCAATCTCCGAGCCGTTGCCGGGTGAGGTGAGGCTCGACTCCCACATACTGCTGGGTAAGTCCTTTTACATCCTGTTTGAAATTCATGTTCAGCAATGACTGATGGTTTACTTTAATATGAAACCCTTATAACATATGGCCGTCCTAGCAAGGACTTGCTTAGCTGAGTTCATTTGTTGGTCCTGATATTGTGAATAGTCTATTTTGACTGTATAATGTACAACATTTGTTGTTCCTTTTGAGTCTTCAATTTTAGGATTACTTCCTCTATCAACTTCTGATCCGGAGGATATGGTAGGATGGTCTAGATGACCACACCAGTAGTTTGGACAGGTCTTTAACAAACATTTTGGTCTGTTCCTTTTTGTGCCTCACTTTGTATAAATTGTCTGAGTGTACCTTTGCAGTAGCAAGATCTTTTTGTAGTTGGCCCTGAAGAATGCCGGTGTAGTTCCACCTTCGGCAAAAACATGTTGGCCTAATTTACAACACAGCAAAGCATCACAGTGATTTTTTCACACTGTTCTACACTTCTTTTTAATCTGGCGTCCTGGTGAATATCTTTAATAAAAACATTTTTTCTTTGCCTTGACCGCCATTTTAGATCACTTATTCTTTATTCCCTGTTTTGCACTGCACTTTTTCAGCACCACTCTGTGGCACGGACACTTTCACAAGATGAACCAGTAGTGTGTGTTGTCTGGCCAATTCATCTGGGCTTGGACTCACCACCCTGGTTAGAGGTCCTACATGACGAGGCTCCGCCAGATGGGTGGGCTGATAGGATTTCTAATACATATTCGTGTCATGTGACCACTGGGCCTGGTTCAGTGCAATCCAAAAGGGTCACTTTATTAGGACCTCATAGACTCAGCTACGTTGTCTAACAGACCTTCCGACTCTCTTTGTTTATTGTAGTTTGATTTAGGGGTTTAGAGTTTGGTAGGTCTTTAAACATAGTCCCCTTGACCCTCCTTAACCTTTGTTTTCCGGGTACCTATGGTACCCACTTGCGTTTCAAAATACAACATGGTAGGCACCGCGTGGTGCCTGTCATGTTGTGCATTGAAACGCACAACATGCATTTTTTACACTGCGGCGGGAGGTGCTTTCAGCACCGCCCGTTGCAATGTTAAAAATGCGTAATGCACCTGCCACTGTGGCAGGAGCATCCTAATTCCACTGACGGGACCTCAGCACCTGTGGCGGACGGTCCCGTCCTCAGACAGGATGGCGGACGGACTGTTGCACTTGTCCCATCTGTGCCTCTTGTGCCCAACACGTTGGTTAAAAGCGCTAGACCAGAGAACCTGAGGGGCCCTCCTTCTTGTCTACCTCCAGCAGCAGGTCGCCGACCACTGGACCCCCCGGGCACGAATGCCATACCTTCCCACACTAGATCATATGCTGACTCTGTGAGAGTCAGGGATCCCAATGGGAGAGCTATGGGCCAGGCCACCCTCACTGCAAGCAACCATTGATTGCCCCCCAAAACCAGCCCTGAGAAAGTAAGTTGGTAGCTCAAGAATTCAAGATGACATTACCCATTGTGACAATCATATGCCAACAATATACATGATGCAGGTACCAAGACTCAACACTGCTGGGGGCTATGAAAGTAGCAAGTCCATTCATAACAAAGCAATACACTGGTTGAGGCATACAAGGGGCTTTAGATCCATCATACGGGAGGACATGGCAAAAGTGAGGCGGGTTACACTGGCCGATTCCAAGACCGATTGCATTGAATTACAGCTTTATGACTCTAAGATTGCAGAGAACCTACTGGCAATTGAGTTTAGAACGTCCCCCCCCGAGCACTCTTCTATCCAGATCCGGCGCTTCCCGCTTTGGTTAGTGGCCCGGGAGGTGAGGGATTTTGGGATGAGTCTAGTCGATTGACTACAGGATGTGTGGCCATCCGATATTTCCCCTGTCCCTGAGTGGTACACACCTAGAGAAATTGTTTTGGGTCCCGGTTCCTTGGTGCTAGGAGGCAAAACAAGTGAGAACATAAAAAATAATATCGATTCATCAGTGCCAGGGGAGGCTAGACACGCTGATCCAACCACCAAAAGTGTAGTAGTGATCCAATTTATCTCCTGGAACATAGCAGGGTTACAAAAGAAACGAGCTCTTCCTGAGTGGAATGAATTTATTGGCAAATATGGCATCTGCTTGTTCCAGGAGACATGGAGCTTAGTCCCCCTACATAAGCCAGGGTTTTCCACATACTACCTCCCAGCGATCAGATTAGGCAAAGGACACCCTTCGGGGGGTCTCCACATATGGATCAATATTGGGCTAAATTGGTCTGTTACTAAACACAATTCCCCTTCCCAGGATATCTTGCATTTGACTATTAGAGGGGACAAAAATGTTGCCCCCTCGGAGATTTTTAATGTGTATGCTAGAGGGTCTCCAGGGGCCCAATTGTCAGCCACTATAACAGCTTTAGACCTTGAATTGTCTTCCATCGCGCCTTACTCTAATATCATCGTTGCAGGTGAATTTAACTGCACCTTTGAACCCTTGAGCGGAGAAGACATCCTGGGTATCGGAGATGAGGACACCAAATGGGCCATTCCAACACTAAATACAGCGCCAATAAAGAAATCGTCCCAAAGAGCCATACAAATTAATGTCCTGACCCTAGAGCACAATTTAAGAGCAGTCAATGGCAGGACCCGTTCTGATCCCTGCGGATCAAACACATACAACAGGATCAGTTCCCCCTCTCGGATCGACTACATCTTGCTGGACATACGTTTATGGGCTGACCTTATCGATATGGAGGTTATTCAAAGCATTGACAGTGACCACAACCCTCTGTCCATGCAAATTACGCGAGGGGAGGATACTACACCCATTGCAACGGCTAGAACTCCGGTGCTGTCGACAAGGGAGTAGCACCGTCCAATTGCAACCGACGTCTCAGGCGGCATAAGGTCGCTAATCATAGAGAGACACTTGCGAATATCAGGGACCTCATTAAGCAGAGGATCTTGGAATTTGAATCATTCATGATCACCTGTGAGGATACGCAAGATTCCAAGTTCCCCCGGTTTTATCAGGAGAATATAGGAAGGCTGAAAAAGTTTTTCCGTATAAAAGGTAACAGGGAACAGAAAGCCCACACTCCACGATCGCCCAATCTGTGGTACTCGGCTACATGCAGAGAAAAAAGACAGGAACTATCTACAGCTCTTAGGGCAAAAGATCAAATAAAAATGAAAATAGCTAGAAAGATCTATGCAAGTACAATAGAACAAGCTAAGCGCTTGTGGGAAGAATCACACTGGCAGGAGCTCAAATCCGCCGCACAGCTGAAGGATTCAACTGCATTTTGGGAGCTCATTAATATAAGTACTAGGAGGGAAACCGATCTGCTTTCCAATCACATAACAGGCCGACAATGGTATGACCACTTTCTTAGTTTGTACTCTGGAGAAGTAGTGAGCACACCCTGTGGGCAGGGGACCCTGCTCCCCATCATTAAGGTACCTACACCAGTGGAAATATTTGGGCCTAATGGGGTGACATCGGCCATTGCAAGCATAGCGCCAGGTAAGGCGGCGGGCCCTGATGGCCTCCCTGGCGACCTATTATTGCATGACCAAAAACTCTGAGCTCTTTTCATCCTCCATGTAATGAACCTCAAGGCCAGAGGACATGCTGTTCCAGATTTCTGGAAAGGTGCTGAGGTAGTGACCATATATAAGAAGGGTAATAGGGAGGACCCTGCCAACTACAGACCAATTAGCTTAATCAATGTAGTACAGAAAGTGGTTGGCAGGGTCCTCCTGACGAGGTTAAGGTCCTGGATGGACAAAGATAGCATCCTTAGTTTGAAAATAAGGGGCCCCTACCTCACAGGATAAACCCTAGCAGGGAAACTGTACTTTAGGAAAAATAGAGATTTGCACCGGGTTATGTGCAAGGATTTTAACTACACAAGTAAGACGCTGAAAAAAGATTCAGGTACTAATAGATATTTGTATGATCTGTTTTTTGTTTAATTTTAATGATTATATCAAAAAAGTTTGTTCACATTTTTTTATATCTGTTTTTTTTTAAACTTTACATATTTTGTGACTATACAAATTGTATTATGTTACATGTGACCATATGCAAAAATTAATAATTACAAACACAGATAAATCACAAATCAATTGATCAGTCCTTTCTTGGAATACAGATTCAATTCCTCTCCAACGCGTTTCGGCGGTTAGCCTTCCTCAGGAATTCTGTATATTTTATATGACAGACTGATACTGTCTCTTATCTGAAGACAATCCGATGATGTGACTAACAAGTTTGTGTAATGTGCCTTCCTAGGGAGGTCGGATGGCGATGATTCCAGAACAATTGATCAAACAACTGAGACAGACGTTCTTTAGTGTTCCAAATTTAAACTGTAGAGAGAACTTTCCTGGTGTGTTCTAGGGCTCGTACTATTCGCCCGTAGAGATCTGTGTATCTAAGAGACAAACGGGTATAGCGAAGGTCCTGTGTGTGATGATTCAAAGAGGAACTTGCTTAAGATCGATATCCTCTTTTAACGGAAGGGGGCTGACGAAGTGTATTTGTATCGAACGATGTGCCCCTCTGTATCCTATGCGTCTTCCATTCCGGCGAGCGGAATCCAGGCAGGGTTCAGACAGGGGGTTGGCACGATGGACCAGGTCTTTAGATTTTATATGATCTATTGGAAATCTGTGATCATTGAGAAAGGCAGCCTTTATCTGGCATTTATAGATTTAAGAACTGCCTTTGACCTGGTCCCTCGTGCCAAGCTGTGGCAGGTGCTATCCGACTTAGGTATCCCCCCTCCAATCCTGGATTTTATTAAACGCCTCCATGAGGGGAACTACGCCAGAATTAGGTGGGGCCAACAGGGCCAGCTGACAGAAAGGGTAGCGGTAGAAAGGGGGGTACGCCGGGGTTGCGTTTTGCCCCCAACTTTGTTCTCCCTCTTTGTAAATGGGGTGGTAAACCATTTGAGGGAGGACCCAGCCGATGCCCAACCCTGGCAGGCGAAAAGTCCCCCACGCTGCTCTTCGCCGATGATACTCTCTTGATTTCAAAAAGCCCTATTGGACTACAAAAACTATTAGACCGGTTCAGTCAGTTTTGCGACTCCAGGGGCCTATGTATCAATACATCTAAAACTAAGCTAATGGCACTGGCGCCATTCTAACGGTTTAGGAACACCATCAAGTTGAGTGACTCCCCATTAGAACTAGTCGAAGCTTTCGACTATTTGGGCATACGGGTCAACAACTCGATGAAGTGGAATTCCCATTTGACAAAAATGTTGCTCAACCACAAACGGGTTTCGGGGGCAATCTCAAGATATTAGCGACTTTCCCTTAGCAGACCAGTAGCCCCGGCCATCAAGGTGTATGAGGGCAAAGCCCTACCATCGACTCTTTACGGGCGGAACTTTAGGGATTCAAGAACATCATGAACTTAGTGAGATGGGAGATCTGGTCTCACTTCCTCCATCGACCCCACTAGTTCCACTCCGCCATGACTATGGGAAACACCCAATTAACTAAATAGCAAGGCTAGGCCCTCTACTATTCTGGGTGCGCCTGAGAAGGACCCCAATATTGTCTAATTATGCTACCGCCCTTAGCGAGTTAGTCCGACTCGACATGGGCAACAAGATCAAATGGATATCCAAACTGAAAAAGCTTGTTGTGGATATCGGAATGGCAGAGGCATGGGAAAGCCAGACCCCGCCGCCAAAACAAGCAGTAAAGAAAGCGTATTGGGAGTGGGTCCTTGCAGAAGCCACACTGAATTCCAATCGGGGCACCTTGACGGAGCAGTTCCTAGATCATAAGCCCACTTCTAAATTAGAACCCTTTTTCGATTACATTTAATCCCTGAGAGAAAGGTTATTATATCTGAAGTTGAGGTTTGGAACACTCCCACTTAATGTCTTCACAGCAGGGTGGAAATCAAACACTGTGAAAGGTCTTATGTGCCCTGGCTGTGCAGCTCCCACTGAATCTCTCCCTCACTTTCTCTTTGCTTGTCCAGCGTACAGACACGCAAGAAGAAAATGGCTGAAACCCGATTGCATTAACCTGGGAGCTAGGAACTATAGGGAGGCATTGCGCATCTTAAAAACTGGCACACCCTACCTTAGCACAATCTGTGGGACAGCTAAATATTTGGGTTGCAGTTGGATAATCAGAAGCAAGTTACTGGGGGATAACAATACTAACAACCATGAATACAAGTGAGGCCCCCGTCTATACTGCTGTTTTTACTGTACATGAACTGTTTTTATCTGTGTATTGATTTAATGAAATACTTATACTTTTTATAATCTTAGTGATTGTCTCCTTTATACTGCGTGTATGACAATGAGATACTGTTCCATTTTATTTTAATATTGGCATGTCCTAAAGTGATGAAATTGGGTTGTGCATACTTTGATGATATTTTATATCGAATAAAGTCATACAACAACTATAACTCACAAATACATCTACACACATCAAATAAAACATAAATAAAAATAAATAATTATATTTAATAAATTAAAAAAATTAAATATACTTTCAATATTTTAAAAGTAAATTAAATACAACATTATCTAAAAAAATACAAAAAATATTAAATGCATAAATAAATAAAACTACTATTTAAAGCTCCAAAAAAACTACAGTAATGAAAACATTGGATAGCGTAGAACATAAAATTACTATTCCTACTCCAGAAAATTCAACAGTAGGGAAAGTGTTAAATAGCGTAGGGGTAAAAATTACTATTCCCACTCCAGAGAGTGCAACAATAGGAAAAAATTGCATAGCGTAGGGGTAAAAAATACTATTCCCACTCCAGTGAGTGCAACAGTAGGGAAAGCGTTGGATAGCGTAGGGGTAAAAAAGACTATTCCCACTCCAGAGAGTGCAACAGTAGGGAAAGCGTTGGATATCATAGGGGTAAAAAATACTATTCCCACTCCAGAGAGTGCAATAGTAGGGAAAGCGTTTGATAGCGTAGGGGTAAAAATTCCTATTCCCACTCCAGTGAGTGCAACAGTAGGGAAAGCGTTGGATAGCGTAGGGGTGAAAATTACTATTCCCACACCAGAGAGTGCAACAGTAGGGAAAGCGTTGGATAGTGTAGGGGTAAAAATTACTATTCCCACTCCATAGAGTGCAACAGTAGGGAAAGCGTTGGATAGCATAGGGGCAAAAATTACTATTCCCGTTCCAGTGAGTGCAACAATAGGAAAAACGTTGGATAGCGTAGGGGCAAACATTACTAATCCCACTCCAGAGAATGCAACAGTAGGGAAAGCGTTGAATAGCGTAGGAGTAAAAATTACTATTCCTACTCCAGAGAGTGCAACAGTAGGGAAAGTGTTGGATAGCGTAGGGGCAAAGATTACTATTCCCACTCCAGAGAATGCAACAGTAGGGAAAGAGGTGGATAGCGTAGGAATTAAAATTACTATTCTCACTCCAGAGATTGCAACAGTAGGGAAAGCGCTGGATAGCGTAGAGGTAAAAATTACTATTCTCACTCCAGAGAGTGCAACAGTAGGGAAAGCGTTGAATAGCGTAGGAGTAAAAATTACTATTCTTACTCCATAGAGTGCAACAGTAGTGAAAGCGTTGGATAGCATAGGGGCAAAAATTACTATTCCCACTCCAGTGAGTGCAACAATAGGAAAAACGTTGGATAGCGTAGGGGCAAACATTACTATTCCCACTCCAGAGAATGCAACAGTAGGGAAAGCGTTGAATAGCGTAGGAGTAAAAATTACTATTCCTACTCCAGAGAGTGCAACAGTAGGGAAAGGGTTGGATAGCGTAGGAGTAAAAATTACTTTTCCCACTCCAGTGAGTGCAACAGTAGGGAAAGTAAATACTTTATATATGAATAAAAATAAATTAAATATTAATACCAATTATAAATTAATTAAAAGTAATTACCAATTTAATATAATATAATTAATCAAAAATACAAATAAAAAGTATTTATTAAAAATAATTACCTATTAATACAAATTAATTGCCAATTAACAATTAATTAATTAACAATTGAAAATTAATTAACAATTAATTCAAGATAAATACCAATAAATAAATTAAAACATTTAATTAATTATAATTAAATTACTTCCCACCCTTTTCCCCTATAAACCCACAACCCGCTACAGAAAATAAATTAATAAAATTAACATACTTATCCATTAATCAATTAATAAAAATTAATTACCAATTACAATTAAATTAATTACCAATTAAACATTAATTAACAAGTAATTCAAGATAAATGCCAATAAATAAATTAAAACATTTAATTAATTATAATTAAATTACTTCCCACCATATTCCCTATAAACCCGCAACCCGCTACAGAAAATAAATTAATAAAATTAACATAATTATCAATTAATCAATTAATACAAATTAATTACCAATTATATTTTAAATAATTACCAATTAAAGAAGTAATTAACAATTAATTCAAGATAAATACCAATAAATACATTTAAATATTTAATTAATTATAATTAAATTACTTCCCACACTATTCCTCTATAAACCCACAACCCGCTCAAGAATTATATTACGCAAAAATTAAATACCATAAAATTAATTACTTAAAATAAATTATAAAATAAATACAAAAAATATTAAATGCATAAATAAATAAAACTACTATTTAAAGCCCCAAAAAAACTACAGTAATGAAAACATTGGATAGCGTAGAACATAAAATTACTATTCCTACTCCAGAAAATTCAACAGTAGGGAAAGTGTTAAATAGCGTAGGGGTAAAAATTACTATTCCCACTCCAGAGAGTGCAACAATAGGAAAATATTGCATAGCGTAGGGGTAAAAAATACTATTCCCACTCCAGTGAGTGCAACAGTAGGGAAAGCGTTGGATAGCGTAGGGGTAAAAATGACTATTCCCACTCCAGAGAGTGCAACAGTAGGGAAAGCGTTGGATAGCGTAGGGGTAAAAATGACTATTCCCACTCCAGAGAGTGCAACAGTAGGGAAAGCGTTGGATATCATACAGGTAAAAAATACTATTCCCACTCCAGAGAGTGCAACAGTAGGGAAAGCATTTGATAGCGTAGGGGTAAAAATTCCTATTCCCACTCCAGTGAGTGCAACAGTAGGGAAAGCATTGGATAGCGTAGGGGTGAAAATTACTATTCCCACACCAGAGAGTGCAACAGTAGGGAAAGAGGTGGATAGCGTAGGAATTAAAATTACTATTCTCACTCCAGAGATTGCAACAGTAGGGAAAGCGCTGGATAGCATAGGAGTAAAAATTACTATTCCCACTCCAGTGAGTGCAACAGTAGGGAAAGTAAATACTTTATATATGAATAAAAATAAATTAAATATTAATACCAATTATAAATTAATTAAAAGTAATTACCAATTTAATATAATATAATTAATCAAAAATACAAATAAAAAGTATTTATTAAAAATAATTACCTATTAATACAAATTAATTGCCAATTAACAATTAATTAATTAACAATTGAAAATTAATTAACAAATAATTCAAGATAAATACCAATAAATAAATTAAAACATTTAATTAATTATAATTAAATTACTTCCCACCCTTTTCCCCTATAAACCCACAACCCGCTACAGAAAATAAAGTAATAAAATTAACATACTTATCCATTAATCAATTAATAAAAATTAATTACCAATTACAATTAAATTAATTACCAATTAAAAATTAATTAACAAGTAATCAAGACAAATGCCAATAAATACATTAAAACATTTAATTAATTATAATTAAATTACTTCCCACCATATTCCCTATAAACCCGCAACCCGCTACAGAAAATAAATTAATAAAATTAACATAATTATCAATTAATCAATTAATAAAAATTAATTACCAATTATATTTTAAATAATTACCAATTAAAGAAGTAATTAACAATTAATTCAAGATAAATACCAATAAATACATTTAAATATTTAATTAATTATAATTAAATTACTTCCCACCCTATTCCTCTATAAACCCACAACCCGCTCAAGAATTATATTACGCAAAAATTAAATACCATAAAATTAATTACTTAAAATAAATTATAAAATAAATATACACTTTTCACACATATTCTAACATAAAAAACACTTTAAAAAATTCGATATTATTAAAAAATCTATATTAACTTACTTACCTCAAATTCGATATTTTTGTTGACTATATTCTGTCCATTTGATATTTTGTCCATTCTATATTTTGAATTCGATATTACTGCTATTCAATTCGATATTTTTGTTGACTATATTCTGTCTATTCGATATTTTGTATATTTTTCATTCGATATTACTGCAATTCTATATTTTTTACTCAATATTTTGACTGTATACCATTCTGAGGGCCCCTTCTGTTGGATTTGTGCTAAATTTGCGATAGCAGTTTAGATCACTTAATTGTCTCCTGATTTCCTGAGAATAATCTACTTTATCCTGGACCACGATGTTTACCCCTTTGTTTGCTTCTCAAATAACTATCCTTTCATCATTTCTGAGACTCTTGAGAGCACATCGTTCGTTGCGTGTCAAATTGTCCCCCCTATTTTTTCTCTTTTTGCCTTTAAGTTATATATCCTCTACTCTATGGAACTCCTCTAGGGTTTACGAAACCTACAAGTCTATGGCTGTAAATTGTGGCCCTTGGGGAGTGAATTTAGAAGTGGGGTGTAATCCACTAGTACAGCTGTAATATGTTTCTATGCCCAGCAAACTGGCTACATCCTCCACCCCATACAACTCCCCCTCAGTTAAAGACATTAATAATTGAACTTCACGTACATGCATAATGGTCATCTCAGAACTTTTCATCGCAGACTTAACATCAGTGTTTTTGTCGAAACAGAAAAAAAAACTTTTCAATTTCAGTAGTCTAGAAAATTTGAACAAATCCATCTCTAAATCAGTGTAGTCACATCCATATTGTGGGCAAAACGATAAGCCTTTTTTAAGTACAGAAACTTCATTTTCATTTAGAATTCTATGCAAAAGATTAATCACTTCTAGTTCTTTATCCATGTTTTCCTCAGCTGTATTACTACAATCCAAGTTATTGTCTATTTCCTGAACTTGTCTTGACTCATCGTTCCTATCCTGATATTTCCTGTGTTGCCTCCTTCCCCTTCTTGTCCTCCTAACACCTTTCTCTTGCCTCTCTTTATTCTTGAGATTTCCTCCAAAAAAGACGAGTTGGTAACTGGTGTGGCTGCACTCGCCCCTGTTCCAGGTTCATCTGTAGATGAAATGCTGGAACTACTATAATTGACTGAACTAATCTCTCCTTGCACATCAGTAGTTGCCATTTGTTTAGACTTTAAGACCTCATCAAATTCTCTCAGGAAAGTAAAAATCCTCCCCTGACTATAATCTCTTTCATCACGGCGAATTTTACTCAATTTTTTATCCTTAATTTGATGACATCCTTCAAAATTCCATAATTTTTCTCAGTTAAATCTTTAAAGTTCATATCCTCAATCTCTTTTTCTAATTCTGGCTTTTGAGCTTTTCAACCTTTCTTTCTGCATTCTTAATAAGAATATTCATCATTGTAAATGATGAGGCATGAAGATTTTCCTCCCATTCTTTGAGAAGGTCCGGATCAAGATCATCGAAGGTCAGGAAGACATATATATCCATTGTTTACAAATAAATAGATAGTTAAAGTGCACATGCAGAGACATTCATTCAATTATTGATCAAGCAAAATGATTCTTAAGGAGAGATCAATCATGTAATTTTCACAGCGGAGCTAGGGGAGGTTTTTTCAATTCATATATATATAGTTTTTGCTCAGGGAGGTAACCTCGGTATTAATCATGAAAACTCATGATTTATGAGTTTTAGATGTGAGAAATTAGAGCTAAGATTCATGCAAGCAATTCATTCAGTTTTGTTAATGAGATTTAAAAAGTCCACAACTGAATTGAAATGCAATTATAAAAATTCTTAAAAGTCAAGCATCTCACTGGTAAAATTGTATATATAATGTAGATAAATGTAAATTGATTAAATAAATAAATAAATAATCAATTAAATAAATAAATATCTATCTATATGTAAAGTACATAAACAATCTGAAAGCGACAATGTGCATGATTCAAGAAGTAATTATACAGTCCTCCATTCCCTTCACTGATCCTTCCTTTTCGCACTGTTCTCAACAATTCAACTTAGTTTCTCATTCCGAGATCACTTTACTTGACCCTATTCTGATCCTTTTGTTTGTCGGGAGTACAGTTTAGATTTTAGGAGCCATCATTGAAAATGAATACGGAGCTCAGCATCCAAGCTGTGCCCAAAAAAATCTTTATTTTTGATGGCTCTCAAATATTGAAGTATTCTTAACTTTGGCTTATTGATTGTACTCCCAACCTATTATTTTTTGCATGTGCATTCCAACATGTAAACTACTTATTTCAACTCATTTTATATGGTCCCTAATCTGTTCAGTTTTTCCATTTTGTAATGTGAATGTTGAGGTGTTCTTGCCATATTCACATGCCCTACATTTGGAGGATCTCCAAAACCCCGAGTGGTCAGCCTAGTTGTTTTCAGAGGTGTTTTGATCTCAAAATGACTAAGTGACAATATGTCCCCCAGAGATGCTGTTTTCCTGTATGTTATATGGTAATTTTTTCTTTAGTGTTTCATCCAGCATCAGTATATTCCAGTTCTTTCTTACAATGTTTTTCAGTTATTTATTGTAATTATTGAAATCTATGATCAGTCGTGTTGTTTTTGTATCTTAATTTTGTTCTGCCAGATCTTCTTGTTGACAAGTCAATAAACATTCTCTTGATTTCAGATTAACTTTTGTTCCTGCAGTTCTGATTACTTCAAGTGGGTATCCTCTATCCAAGAAATGTGCAATCATCTCTTCAAGTTGTTGTTCTACATCCTCTTCTATTGAACAGTTTCTTTTGACCCGCAGCATTTGCCCATATGGTATGCTCCACTTCAGATGTTGTGGATGCCCACTGTTAGTATGGAGCATACTGTTGCAGGCAGTGGAGTTCCGATATATTTTGCTGCAGATGTTATTGTTCTTGATAAACACTCATCCAAAAAGATTACACTGTTCTTGCTAATGGTGGATGTGAATGTTAAATTTAGTTCATTCCTGTTGAGTGATTCGATGACATTTTCCAATTTACTCTGTTCGCCCTCCCAAATTATAAACAGGTCATCGATGAACCTGGTCCAAATTTTGATCTTGGATTTGTGGTCGCCAGACAGAGCATCTCTCTCCCACGCACCCATGAATAAGTTCACGTACGTAGGAGCAAAGGATGTACCCATCGCTGTTCCCTGCTTCTGTAGGAAGAGCTCATCATTAAAGAGAAAGAGGTTATGGGTGAGGCAATAAGATAACATTTCCATGAGCATGTTTGAATGTTCCAAGTAACTTACTGATCTAGTCTTGAGGAATTCTTGTACACCATTAATTCCATCAGAATGTAAGATTGAAGTGTATAGGGAACATATATCTATTGTAGCCATGATGACTTGGTCATTCCATTGGACGTTCTGGATCTCTTTCAGGAAATCTGTACTATCCTTCAAATAGGATGGCAATGATGTCATGTAATCCATCAGAAAAGTGTCAATAATTTGAGTCGGTGGTTTTTTGATTGACTTGTGCACTTTTGGGAGGAAGTATATTGTTGCCACTATGGGATGGTTTACCTTCAAATACATATACTCCTCACAGTCGATCAACCCTAGCTCATACCATTGTTGTAGTTTATGATGGTATTCTTGCGTCCAGATTTCCATTGGACTTTTATCCAGACGTTCATGGTGTTCTTTGATTGAGATTTGCCTGATGGCCTCATCTACGTAGTCCTTGACATCTTGGACTACTATATTCCGCTTTTGTCAGAGGCTTTTATGATGATATGTGGAGTTTCCCTTAGTTCTTTAAGGGCCTTTTGTTCCCCTATTGTCAAGTTCCATTTATTTTTATTTTTTTTAGCTATCTTTTATTTTGACCTGGGAGACAGTAATTGTTAATATCTTCTACCATAAGTTCTTGAAAGATGTCAATCTTATTACCCGGTGGCAGTTGGGGACAGAATGTCGATTGAACCCTGAGTCCACTTCCCCCCCCCCCGTCCACATGGGGATGCCCATGCTCTGACAGAATTGTTCATCATCTTCCCCCTGATGGGTCGTTGATTAGTTCGATGTTTCCCAATATTTTTTTCGGCTATTCAGTGTTCTCAATGTAGTGGCATCCTTGCGATTTATGGGGAGATCTCAATTGGAAATTAGATCTTTTGTTCTTGATTTGGTGATTTTTCCTCATAATATTTTTTGAGTTTTAATTTTCACCAAAACTTGTATAGATCTGTTCGAACATTTGGTAGATCCATGTCCTTGTTCAGGCAGAAAGATAACCCCTTATTCAGAAGATTAGTTTGTTCGGGGGCCAAGGTTTGAGAGGAGAGATTAATGACCAAATCCTTAAATCTTTTTTGGTCATTCTCTTCTTTAAGTTTGCTGTTTCTTTCCTCTTCCTTTTTTGCACTTTGATCAGCTTTCTACTTCTTCTTGTGGTGGGGTTTGCGGTTGTCCTCTTCCCCTTCCTGGTATTGTTCCTCTTTGTCGTGTGACCACTTGCATTAGTCTCATTTCCACATAAAAATCCAAGTTTGAAGTACCCTGCTCCCCATCCGCAGAGCTCAGGTCTGAACTATCTATTGTGCCTGATGTTTCATATCCAGCACACTTATCCATCACAACTCTGTTTCATAGTGTGTCAAATTTTTTTGCAAATGTATAAATACAACCACTAGCATAGGCAATGCGGTCCCGATTGAATTTGCTTGGAAACCCAACGTGTTTCGGCGTATACACGCCTTGATCACGGCGTGTACACGCCAAAACGCGTTGGGTTTCCAGTTTTTTTAACTTTGAATAACCCACCCCATGCACCTTACGGATTGAACCTCGTATTTACAGAAGGAGTATGCTTTTGTAGCTCTGCTACTGCTGTGTGAAGTTTATGGAATACAGGGTGTCCTCATACCCAATGCGCGCACCGTTGCTGAGACTCCCGGATTCTACGAGGTAGTGGAAATTTCATACATATACATATACATATACATATACATATATATATATATATATATATATATATATATATATATATATATATATATATATATATATATATATATACATACATACATACATATAAATATATATATATATATACTTGGATACCGCCCCTAACTTACCTTAAATGCGTGGTAAAGGCATACGTGGTAAAAACCTCTTTTGTTTACCAAAAAAATATCTTGTGCTTCTGGGCAAATCACTTAAACTCTACATGCCTAAAAAACAAACACAAAAAAAATGGGCCGTTGTGTAATGTAACTGGTGCTCAGTAAAGCGCTCCAAAACTTCGAGTCGAGTTTGTGCTATATAACGCTGTGCAATAAATAAATAAATAGAAAAATAACAAGAACAAAAAAGGAATTTGAGGCAAACACAAATGTTAACAACTCAACACTGAGCGCGCTGGAAAATTTATTAATTATATATGGGAGGAGGGGTTTGACTCCGCTTCAGCAGCAACAAACAATCGCAGCTTTAAAACAAAATACAAAAGGGTAAATAAACCTGCAAGTATTTGGGGATAATCGTGAGGGCACGCTGGAGGATTAAATGAAGGGGAGAGAAATCTGTGTGTTTTCCTCGAAATGTTGATATAATTTTCAGGTCTCCCGTTTCCTGCCCCCTCCCTGCAGCAAGCATGGCATGAGGTACTACGCGTGTTGTTTACTGCGGCAAAGAGACTGTGAGGCATGGAGCCAGGGCCTGCACACACGAGAGAAAGAACAGCAACAGCAGAGTGAAAATATTTAACGTATATGATACACAGATGACAGGAGGACTCTGGTATGCATGGCTGCTTTTCAGACAGGAGAGCAGCATCCAGGAACTTGTGTATTTGGCAAGCAGTCTGTTGTGTCCTGCTGGACACAGTCTAGGGTTTTAGCAACCTCTCCCATGAGGGGCTGGTTTATGCAACCACTCCACACCCATCCAACACAGGCGTCACCGGTCAGGTGACCCTACCAATAAAAGGGCCGGAGTACACGTGCTTGTGGCCAGTTCAGTACAGCAACTAATGTGTGTCTGTGCCATCATTCATTAAATTTGCCCATGGCTTAACATTGGCGACAAGCGGGTATGACCCAAGAAGCAAACCACACTATGGCTATCCTTTGCCGGAAGAGGAACGTTGAGTGGCACTGTCGGAAGAAACCTAGAATGAGGCGCCAGTACCATACCTAAGCAGGCAGCCATCCATTTCAACGGAAGGAGGGGAAGCCGTGGTGAGAGAACGCAGTGCCCTGTCGAGGCATGAGGTGCCTGAACAGTACCAGCCTACTGAGAAGTGGGATAATTCCAGTAGCTACCCCTGCATGCCACCATCAGTCCGGGTGAGGTGAGAAAAGAGTAACCCGGCAGGCAGACGCAGTGCTTTAAAGGGGCCAGTACTCACCGATACGGAGTACTAGTACTTTTTAGGTTTATCCCTCTGGCACTTCTCTACTGCCGTGGAGAGTACCGGTACTCATGAAAAGATAGGCTCATTGGCTGTGCTGGTGAGCAGGAGTGGAACGTGTCTCTGGCACCTAAGACGCCGCTTCTGTAGCCCCGATCTGAGCCCCAGCTGAGCTATTCAGCAGGGCTCATTTGAATAATGTCCTGGTGCTCACCATCCACGCTGTGCTTGACAGAGCAGGCCCTGTGCTGTCAATCACAGTCAAACTATCCTGTGCATTCATGCAAGCACAGGAATTATGTCAGTCCCTGTCATGAATAGACGCAGATAAACACTACAGAGTAGGAACATTGCATGGTATGAATGTATAGGAAAACTACATCTCCCAGAATCCTTGAGTAAGTAGACAGGCCACCTGATATCTCTACATAAGTCCCTCCTCAATTTCTTCTTGTTGCTTGTCACTCGAGTTTTCATGTTGGAGTCATTGAGAGAGAACACTGTATCTACAGGCCCCCAGGGTCCTCTGGTCTTGAGCAGCTTGATGTGGAAGTATTGTAAAGCCTTACAGAGATCACTGCAAGGAGCAGATTCATTGAAAGGAAGCCAAGTATCGTTATGGTTTCCATCTGAAGTGGGAGTTATTCAACTACCTAAACAGGTTGTGATATGGAGAGGAACCTGCGGTAGTTAGAGACCAAAAGCATTTCTCTTCCTGTCAAGAGTATTTATGGTTGGCATCTGCGCTATTTTTTGTACAATTGAATCCACGTCAAGGAAATCGGCAGTTTGGATAATTCAACATTTACAGCATAAAAGAGGACACTAGAGGGCGCTCTAAGCCTGTGTATTGCATCCTAGGGTTGTACCTGCTTCAAACCAAATCGGATGTGTTGAAGCCTGTGGAAACTGTTCTAAGGCATTGAGAGACTTTTCAGAAGTACAGAACATCTCTCGAGGATTATCTGCAGTAAGATAAGTATCTCATCAGTATATTCACAAGTGCAAGACATTTCTGAAACTCTTTGTTTGTTTTTCTTTAATTTTCCTATTTTTGAGACTATTTACGTTGAGTGAAATGCAGTTGTCTGATATGTAAGTAACACCACACATAGGGGACAAAGGGGAGATGAATGGTGAGAAACCGTTACTTATGTGTATTTTGCATTTCACTTACAGGGTCAGCGGGGTGTATGGTCCGAGCGTGAGGTACATCATCTCTGAGGACATCCCTTATCTGAACCTAGCGGCTGCAACTTTATTGTTTCTTTATCCCTTATTTCCCTTTCCCCGGTCGTGGTAATACCCGTGCAGTGTTCGATACATAATCATGGGTGGTACCAGGTAGGGGAAGGGATTAATAAGCATCTCATTGTTCCCGCTGTATCTGGCTATAAGGTTAGTGGTACCATTCTCTGTACCTGACAGAGTGACAAGCCCACGATCAAATACGGCCTGAACGATGGACACCAACACTGTACTCACTTCAGTGTTGGAGACATTAACCGCTCTAAGAATGGAGGTAGATGCATTCAGGTGAGAGAATCAGGAATTACGCAATGAAATGGGTATTATGAGGCGTGAGGTTGCTGGTCTATCCTGTGCTAGTCCCACTCAGACAAGGGGGGGGTCTGTATATCAAGCCTTGGACCTTGCCTCCACCAGTAACAGATGAGGCAAGTATAGGGCAACAAACGCAAAGTATGGGGGAGAGTGTTGGTCCTTTCACAATACAGGTCATCCAGCCTGCACAGTTACCTTTAGCGCCACCAGAAAGGTTTTTTGGAGATCCAAAGAAGTTTGGCATTTTTTTAATTCAATGTAAATTACATTTTATGTGTAAGCCTGCAGTTTTCCCCAATGATCAAACCAAAACTGCTTTTGTCATGTCATATCTGGGGGTAATGCAGCTAGCTAGGTTTTTCCTCTAATCGAGAGAAACGACCCTGTCTTACAAAATTTTGATACCTTTTGCGATGAAATGCGCAAGCTTTTTGATTGAAAGGCACATCTACTTTCCTTAGACAGGGAATTGATTACTCTCAAACAAGGTAATCAGGACTTGTTGTCATATATTACCACATTCAACAGACTCATATCTGAAACCGATTGGCCTATGGAAAAAAGGACCTCGTTGTATTTTCAAGGGCTGAGAAATGAGTTGAAGGATGTCCTGGCACAAGTAGTACACATGCCAACTACTTGTGACGAACTTATTGATCTAACAGTACAACTAGATCATCGACTGCTGGAGAGAAGAGGAGATAAAAATCGTTTTGTGACTAGATACGTAGCGCCTCGTGCAGGAGGCAGTAATGAGGGGCCTTCTCCTTCAGCAGATGGAACAGAACCCATGCATATTAGTGGGATACGTGGACCACTAAATCAAGAGGAAAGAGAGCGACGGAGAAAACAACGATTATGTATGCATTGTGGCAAATCAGGACATTTCGTTAAGGATTGTACTGCCAAAACCAGAACACCATATAGAGGATTTAAAGGGGTTAAAAAGGCATCTGTAGTAGAATACCTTTCTGAGAAGTCAGAACTAGAACACCTAAACAAGTCCCAGACCCCTTGTTAGAGGCCACAGGATGAAGAGGTCTGTCCAGCAGTGGTTAATACAGTACAAACAGCAGTAGCCCACATGAATGTATGTGTCACATTGGATATACCTGGAGTCGGATTAGTTCTAGTGCATGCTCTTCTAGACTCTGGAGCCACAGGCAATTTTATAGACCAACGCTATGCCCAATAAATAGGAATGCCTTGCGTGAAGAAAAAGATCCCAGAAATGGTGAAAGCAGTAGATGGCACGGATCTGACTTCAGGACCAGTAAGATACCATACACAGCAATTACAAATGCAAGTGGGTCTCAGCCATCAAAAGTACATCCAATTTGATTTAATAGATGCCCCAAATTTTACTCTCATTTTGGGCATGCCTTGGCTCACGCTACACATAGAATCAGAGTAGACAATGCAGCCTTAGGTGTTGATCTTTATACCAAACCAACTGATCGAAACACCTTGTTACACTATAAGAGCAATCACCCTAATAGCCAAAAGGACAATATACCGTTCGGACAATACTTGCGGATTAGACGAAATTGTACTAATATGCAAGATTTTAATAAACATGCAGATGCCCTATCCGTCAAACTCAGAAATCGAGGATACCCTAAAAATCTAATTAAACGAGCATACAAACGTGCAAAATATTACAATAGAGACGCACTCTTTGATAAAAATAAAGAAAAAAACGACAGAACTAATGACAGACTAATCTTTGTAACCAATTTTAGTGCAGCGAGTAACAAAATAAAAAACTTCATAAATCGCAATTGGTCGTTACTTAATGATAGGCCAGGAGAAAATATTCCTAAACCTATGTTTAGTTTTCGGAGAAACAGAACAATTAAAAACTGCCTGGTCCATACTTTTTAAGAAAAGACCCGTAACACCCTAAGTACAATCAATAAAACACCCCTCCCGACCGGGAATTTTACCTGCAATATGTGTTTAAACTGCACATCATTGATGAAAGGCAACTCAATATCTTATAATGGAATAGAACACAAGATGAAAAATTTTGTAAATTGTAAAACTAAAGATCTGATTTATATGATAAAGTGCCCCTGCAATAAAGCCTATATTGGAGAAACAGCCAGAGAGGTAAAAACTAGAATAACAGAACACAAGTCTGCTATCAGAACACAAAAGAAATCCGCCCCGCTAGTGGAACATTGGCTAGCACACAACCACAAACTAGAAGATCTAAAATGGTGCGTGGTCGAGGTAATATCACATAGCACTAGAGGCGGAAATGGGAATAGCAAAAGAAAGAAAAGAGAACAATTTTATATGTCTTTCTTTAACACCTTTCGCACTGGATTAAATAGCAGAGAGGAATGGGAAAGATTAATCCTATAATAATCATAGCAAGATGGAACCTACTGTAAAATTCTTACTTCCCATAGTCCCCGTGTTCACACCTGGGGTCCTGATCCTATTATAGCCCTGTAACAGTATGAAAACATGTAAGATTGGCCCTTTCAGTCTCAGCATCCAGTGAATTATTGGAAAAAGCCCCGCCTGGGAATCGGGATCAATACAGGATAGCCAGTTCAACTTTATAGAACGTTACAACTTCCTACTTAGGAATAACTAGTTAGAATCATATGATCAGAAGAACCTGCCCGTAAATTAGGGATTGTTATTAATGTAACTGTTGCAAACGTGGGTAGATATCATATATAGTCTGAATGTATGGATAAACATATAATTTACTACCCCATGAACTGGATAAATTAGCACAACATTTACATAGGACTAATGTTCTCTGGTATTAGTATAAATAGCACTTGTTATGTTTTCTGCCGTTTCAGGACTCATGTCCATAGATTGCAGATATATTGAAATTATTGTTGAATGTGAACTTGCACTTTTGAAGTTATATGTATGAACATAATGCGAATAGAAACGCTCGATCGTATGTATAGAATACATAGATCATAAAAACTAAGCAGGAGTGTTTCGCATTGGTAAATAAATATTAATGAATGTAAATAAAGATAAACATAACTTCGTGGACTGAGATTGCAAGTATATTGAAATTATACTCAAACGCGGACCTGCACTGTCTAAACTGTATGTATAGAATGAATCATATGTAAATAATTTTATCGTATTTACAAAATGTATAGATCGTAATAACTAATAAGTAGTGCTTTGCATGGGTAAACCAACATTGTTGAATGTGATAACAGCTACCAAACTCTGTATTAAGCCAACTACAGAGTCGCATATCTTAATTTACACTAATGTGAAGTTTAGTCTGCCCAATCCAATATGGCCGCCATGATAAACCGACTCGGTTTAACAAGAGGCATATATAAACGCATATTTTGAAAACATGAGTGAACATAGATTCTGAAATGCCAATAAAATAAAGTAGTATGCTCAGTGTCTATATTTAGAAGCATCGATAATGCCGAGGTTGCGCATCCAGGCAATCTACTTCCGGGTCAGGGAGCCCGTTTTCGGTACAAAGCAAGGATTCACCGTGCTAAATGCACCTCTAACATGCAACGGCATATATAAATAAATAATAGATGAATATTTAACTAAAAAAGTCCGAGCTTAAACATCGCGGAATGATTGTGACCCGCCACTTCCGGGTCAACACGGGAAGCGTCAGTATAAAAACGCCGTCCCCAAGTATCTAGGGTATACTTCGAATTTTCATGAAGACGAGAGCACGGAGGAGCAGGGAGGCCGTACATTTACCAAAAGGTAGGCGAGGGTTCCTTGGGTTGAGGGTAGATAGAGCCATAACTCTGCCGGTTAGGAACTCTGATAAGACCCAACCTGTAGGTCCTTTGAGCTCTGTTCACAGTCTATTGACTGTTTCTATGCATAAACTGGATGAACAAGAGTGAGAATTATATAGAATTGATATCTGGTTAGGAGTGGTGATGTTATTAACAATCCCTGTTCGCTCTAGAAATTTATATGCTCCTAGCTCGTTTTTGCATATGAAGCTTTAGATACATATAGAGGTTAATGTTTTTAATCATAACTACATTGTGCCAATCTCAAATAAACAAAATGCATCTTGTCCAACTGGATTAAATGATAGATAACCCCTAAACATAGCATTATAACAACATGTAGGCTTGGATCAACTACCTGTAAAATCTAGATCCATATTATAAGTCCCCCCCATATTTCTTTGCTGTATATCCACAGATATCCTCTTCTACCTATCAGGAGAAGAATTGGATCACTAAATATCATCCTCTTCTACCTATCAAGAGAAGAATTGGATCACTAAATAGCATCAAACCAATATACTAAAAGATTCACCTGATATCAAAGCAGGTTAGTATACTGTGTCCGAGACATGTTGGAAATAAACATGAGCTTCTTTTAAAAACCAACATCGATATGTTGGTGGCTCAGACAGATATGACCTTTATATGTTTAGGTCTAAAGACCCAAAGAAGCTACTCCCTTTATCAACGGTGGCCCCTCTGTGCGCACAGAAGATCTTATTTTTGACATTTAAGGTAAATAATTATGATATTGGCCACAGGTGTGAGTGGTGGGAGTTCGATAGGATAAGAGACTATTAAGAGCTCTTTTGTGCTTATTTTTATATAGCTCAAGAAATATTAAATACCTGAGAAGTTCACAACATATTGGAAAGCAATTGAAACGCTCTTCCCACTTGAAATACAGGTATGAGTCATAAATCGTATACAGACATAGAGGGGTGGACCCATGTAGATAATGGATGTGAACAACAAATTCAGAATGAAATGAGGAATCTGACTCAGATGTAATGAGAACCTTCCATGTGGTTTCGCGGAGAGCTTCCTAATGTTGGATTCGCTTACAATTAGATGTTTTAAAACTAAGGGGTTTAGCATGTTGAATAACGTCTAGGCATTAGATGTTTAAAAGAAAAAGCAAGGCAAGTGTAATATAAACTAACAAAGTATACAATAAACGCTAAAATACTCTTATTTAATTTATAGATACGGAGTCAAATGTTGTAAATGTCCTGAAGAAGGTGTCAAGATTGAAAAAGCACCGAAACGCTGCGTCGACTGTTTTTACTTTGACTGTACATATATTCACTGTATTACTACTGTTGGTGGTTTTTAAAATTGTTTTTTTATTATGTTTTAGATTGTAACCCAGCCGGGAGGTAAAGAATAAATTTCATGATTATTTTTAATTGACAAAAATTGTTTGCCTGGTATATCTACTAGTGGTTCCAGTTTAATTCACTTTGTTTTAGTTGTCCACTCTGCCTTGCTTGTGTTACTAAATTGTATTGTTAAGGTGATATGGAGAATTATCCTACTTCCCAAGCTAGACCCCTTCTATGAGTAATGATTCAGCAATCCTAGTCTGCTACATTTAAGACAGGGACTCTAAATCTTTTTCTACTTCTAGACTCAGGAGCCACAGACAATTTTATAGACCAACGCTATGCCCAAGAAATAGGAATGCCTTGCGTGAAGAAAAAGATCCCAGAAATGGTGAAAGCAGTAGATGGCACGGATCTGACTTCAGGACCAGTAAGATACCATACACAGCAATTACAAATGCAAGTGGGTCTCAGCCATCAAAAGTACATCCAATTTGATTTAATAGATGCCCCAAATTTTACTCTCATTTTGGGCATGCCTTGGCTCACGCTACACAATCCTTAAGTGCAATGGTCTGCACGAACTGTCACACTGAACTCTCAATACTGTAAGGAACATTGTACTTTGGTGTGGATACAAGAACATCCTCAACAAATAAACCCCGTGGAAATACTGGCTAGCAGTTGTGAAACACAAGTTGTGGGATGTACCTCCACACTGCCAATGGAATACCAAAAGTACCAGTCTGTGTTCAGCAAACAAGAAGCAAGTAAACTTCCTCCACACAGAGCGTATGATTGTGTGATTGAGCTTGAACCAGGAGCCAGCATTCCATGTAGCCGTATATACTCTCTCACAGAAGCTGAAACCACGTATTTACAGCAGTACTTAAAAGAACTATTGGCAAACGGCATGATACGTCCTTCATCTTCACCAGCCTCCTCGCCACTTTTTTTTATTCCGAAGCGTGAGGGAGGCTTGAGGGCCTGCATAGACTGTAGGGCGATAAATCGTGTTACCAAGAAGAACAGATACCCTCTACCTTTAATTCCAGTGTTATTGGACCAATTGAAATGAGCTACTGTCTTTACCAAGCTTGACATTCGTGGGGCATACCATCTGGTGAGAGTGCGGCGGGGGGACGAGTGGAAGACGGCCTTTAGAACCAAGTTCGGTCTCTACGAGTATCAAGTGATGCCTTTTGGGCTTTGTAATGCCCCCGCCGCTTTCCAGTTTTTTATGGATGAGGTGCTGCGAGGATTACTGGATGTGTTCTGCATCGTTTACATCGACGACATCCTGGTGTATTCTGAGAACATGGAGGAACACTTTCCTCATGTGTCAGCAGTATTAGAACGGCTACAACAGTATTCCTTATTCGCTAAACTGGAGAAGTGTTTCTTTCACACCCAAGAAGTGGAATTCCTGTGGCATGTCATCGGCCCCAATGGATTATGTATGGATAAAAAGAAGACACAGGCTATTTTGGAGTGGGAATACCCTTCCAGCGTAAAGACATTACAAAGCTTCTTGGGGTTTGCCAATTTTTATAGAAGATTAATAAATAACTTTTCCAGTATCATTCAGCCCTTAACATTGCTGTTGAGGAAAGGAACTACCTTTAAATGGACACCGTCTGCAGAAGAAGCCTTTCAAATTCTGAAACGTCAATTCACCAGTGCCCCCATATTGAGACATCCTGATGCATCCCAACCATTCATACTTGAGACAGATGGCTCTTACTATGCATTAGGGGGAAGCCTTTCCCAAAGACATCCAGAAACTGGTCACTTACATCCTGTTGCGTTCTTTTCCAAAAAACTATCCAGTTGCGAGGGGAACTACAGCATAACCGATAAGCAACTATTAGCCATCAAACATGCATGTGAAGAGTGGCAACATCATTTGCTAGAGGCCAGGCACACGGTGGAAATCTACACGGATCATAGGAATCTATTGCTCTTGAAGAGTGCCAGAGCTTTAACACCTCAACAATTGAGATGGTCACTGTTTTTTGCAGATTTTGATTTCATTATCAAATACAGACCAGGACCACAAAACAGAAAAGCGGACACACTTTCCAGACCCTTGACTTCAAATGCAGAAGATCCTGAAGTGGTGGAGGAATCTCCCATAATTCTGCAAAAGGCTGCCTTCCCTACAGACACTGTAGCCTTGGTTTATACTCAAGACTTTTTACAGGAAGTGAAGACACAGTCCACCATTCTTGATAAAGATACATGGGTGAATGAGGAACCCTCTCACCGCTGTGTAAAGGAAGACTTGATGTTTTATGACAACCGGTTGTATGTGCCTGAAGGTCCACTTCAACAGCAGGTATTGCATTGGATCCACGACACAACTCTAGGTGGCCATATGGCAAACCAGAAGACGCTACAAACCTTGACTCATTATTTCTGGTGGGAAACTCTCAGGAAAGATACAGCTAAATATATATCTGAATGTTCTGTTTGTACTCGGGCATCAACGACCAAGTGGACAATTCAGGCCAATATCCATACCACCCGCACCATGGCATACGGTATCCATGGACTTTATTGTAGAGATGCCACTTAGTTCTGGTTGCGATACCATCCTGGTGGTCATTGATCATTTAACTAAAATGGGTCACTTCATAGGATTGAAGAAACTGCCTACATCTTCTGAACTAGCTGTTGCCTTCCTTCAACATATCATCAGATTACATGGTATACCTTCAGTCATTATCACAGATCGAGGCACTCAATTTACTTCCAGATTCTGGAAGGAACTCTGTGAAATTATGAAGATCGACGCTCGCCTATCCACCAGCTACCATCCTCAGACTGATGGGAAAACAGAAAGACTTAACCAGACTCTGGAACAGTACTTAAGGTGTTTCTCCTTGTTATAAGAAGACAATTGGAGCAAACTCCTGTGGACCGCTGAATTCTCCTACAACAATGCTGAGCATGCATCACTGGGATGCTCCCCCTTCTACTGTCTGCAAGGCTTCCATCCCAATATGCTATCCTTTCAACATCCAGTGTCATTCAAACTACCCTCGTTTCAAGAACATCACGCACACCTCACGTTAGTATTACGAACGGCCAGAACACACCTAGAAGAAGCAAGAGCAAGGGACAAAGTGCAGGCAGATAAGAAAAGAACACCTGAGCCCTCTTTAAAGATAGGGGCTACGGTTTGGCTTAACACCAAATATTTAAAGTTCAGAGGAAGCAACAGGTTGCAGCCGAAATATGTAGGTCCATATCCCGTTGAGACAGTGGTAAACCCTGTAGCCATGAAACTAACATTGACTGCCAACTGGCGGATTCATCCAGTGTTTCATGTATCTCTCTACCGGGTACACGTTTACCTGTGAGGCCTCTTGCCATAGACATTGATGGTGATGAGGAGTATGAGGTTCATAACATTCTGGATTCCAAATATGTCCTAGGGAGAGTGCACTATCTGTTAGACTGGAAGGGTTATGGCCCGGACGATCGTTCCTGGGAACCGGTGGCTCATTTACATTGCCCTGGTCTTTTGAGAAGGTTCCATACACGTTATCCCTCCAAGCCTGGTGGTCCATCGAGATGACGGACGTTGAGAGGGGGTACTGTCATGAATAGATGCAGATAAACACTACAGAGTAGGAACATTGCATGGTATGAATGTATAGGAAAACTACATCTCCCAGAATCCTTGAGTAAGAAGACAGGTCACCTGATATCTCTACATAAGTCCCTCCTCACTTTCTTCTTGTTGCTTGTCACTCGAGTTTTCATGTTGGAGTCATCGAAAGAGAACGCTGTATCTACAGGCCCCCTGGGTCCTCTGGTCTTGAGAAGCTTGCTGTGGAAGTATTGTAAAGCCTTACAGAGATCACTGCGAGGAGCATAATCATTGAAAAGAAGCCTAGTATTGTTATGGTTTCCATCTGAAGTGGGCGTTTTTCAACTACCTAAACAGATTGTGATATGGAGAGGAACCTGCGGTAGTGAGAGACCAAAAGCATTTCTCTTCCTGTCAAGAGTATTTATGGTTGGCATCTGCGCTACGGAAGCGCTAACTTTTTTCATATTTTTTGTGCAATTGAATCCACGTCAAGGAAATCGGCAGTTTGGATAATTCAACAGTTACAGCATAAAAGAGGACACTAGAGGGCGCTCTAAGCCTGTGTATTGCATCCTAGGGTTGTACCTGCTTCAAACCAAATCGGATGTGTGGAAACCCGTGGAAACAGTTCTAAGGCATTGAGAGACTTTTCAGAAGTACAGAACATTTCTCGAGGATTATCTGCAGTAAGATAAGTACCTCATCAGTATATTTACAAGTGCAAGACATATCTGAAACTCTTTTTGTTTGTTTTTTCTTTAGTTTTCCTATTTTTAGACTATTTACGTTGAGTGAAATGCAGTTGTCTGATATGTAAGTAACACCACACATAGGGGACAAAGGGGAGATGAATGGTGAGAAACCGTAACTTATGTGTGTTTTGTATTTCACTTACAGGGTCAGCAGGGTGTATGGTAGGAGCGTGAGGTACATCATCTCTGAGGACATCCCTTATCTGAACCTTGCGGCTGCAACTTTATTGTTTCTTTATCCCTTTTTACCCTTTTCCTGGTCGTGGTAATACCGATGCAGTGTTAGATACATACTCATGGGTGGTACCAGGTAGGGGAAGGGATTAATAAGCATCTCATCGTTCCCGGTGTATCTAGCTAAAAGGTTAGTGGTACCATTCTCTGTATCTGACAGTCCCCTGGCAGCAATTAAAAAAGCCATGGTAGGTAAAGAGAAAAGATGGCTTTTATCATAACTGAGTCTTTTGTGTGTATGCCTGTTTTTGTAAGAAATAAGTAAAAGAAAGAGAGAGAGAATCAAGACACTCTCTGGAGGTATTTTAAAGAAAATGTGTGGTACTTTGTACATGTCTGCTCGGCGACAAAGATTCATAAGTAACATAAAAGGGTGGGTTGGTGGGTGGGTGGGTGAGTGGATGAGTGAGTGGTGGATGAGTGAGCAAGGGTGGATGTACAGATGGATGGATGAATAGATGGATGGATGCATGAAAGCATGCATGGGTGAAAGAGGGTGGATGACTGGATAAAAGGGTAGATGATGGGTGGATAAGTGAAATATTGGATGGATGAATGAAAGTTAGGGAGGATGGATGAAAGGTTGGATGATGGATGAGTGAAAGGAGGGATTGAGTGAAAGGGTTGATGGAATAAAGGAGTGAAAGGGTGGGTTGATGGATGAGCTAAAGGATTTATGTATGAGGGAAAGGGTGGATAAAGAGATTGATGAGTGAAAGGATGAATGGATAGGTTTGGCGATGGATGGATGGATAGGTTTGGATATGAAGGGTGGATAGAACTAATGGTGAAAAACTGAATGATTGATGAAAGACTGAATAGACAATAGAATGCTAAGGTTAAATTGTGAAAAACAGCAAGTAAATGGTAGGATGAAAGGATGAATGAATAGATCGATGGAAGAGAGATATCTTCTGGGGAGGGTCATGATGAGTTGCTTCATTCGCTTGGTGCCATAAGAGCTTTGGTGCGACGTGAGGGTATTTTCAGTTTCTTCCTACTCGCGTGCTCAAAAATATATAGTATTGTGTCAAACAGCAATTAACAGTATAGCATTAAGAAGGTGCAACTATTGCAAAAAAAGGAAATGTTAACATGTTATCGCATTTCACTTTCATTTTGTGTAACGAGTTAACCTGCTTTGTTTATATAAACACATTTCTCATGTGTTTTGGTATTCGCTGCAACTAATATAGAAGTTGTTAAGTATCATCATGTCTTGCCCTTTGCCCCACCTCTTGCCCCGCCCCCTCACTACATTTCTAGCTCATTTTAATTAGTACCAGCACTTATTTTTTTCCATTTAAAACACTGCCGACCACCATTATCAAAGCTGCTGCGGCATCCCCAGGCAGTTGACTAGCACCGGTCTCCGTACCAGATAGTAAGAGGAGCCTCTATAGATTTATGCTGCCGCCTTCAGCCACTCTGCCCATCCTGCCTGCGCTCGACCAGCCACTCCCAGAGGCGCCAGAATAGCGAGCGGTGTTACGTCGTAAAGCGCTTTAGACCGCAGCTCCGCCAGGCAGTATTTCGCTGCATAACGCCCAGCCCTGGGGACCGTACGATGAAAAGAGATAACACCCCACTCACTGATTACACTGCCTGCAGTGGCAGAACACCCACAACAAATGCTCCCCGATCCTCTCTGCACAGTGCACACACGAGAGGTCAGGTCATGCTGCGTAATTAAAAGGGTCTGTCCCGAAAGCTAACAGCTCAGGTCTCCGTCCGGCTAACACAGAAGAGTGTGGCCTAAAAATAACGAAAGCATACAGTGTACATGAGCCAGGCAGGAAGGGCTTCTGCTTTTTTGATAGCTTCTTGTAGCTAGTACGAGGAGCACCGCGCTCCATGGCGGCCGTCTGCCATCAAAAACAAGAGGACCTGGGTTTCTCCTCGCTGACTCTCGTACCCAAGGTGAGCCGATGTCCAGCGCAGGTGTTGAGAAGCGCTCCCTGCTCTTCAGCGAGAGGCTTACCTGGCAGGGACACCATGCGTTCCGTAGCCTGACCCTAAGATGGCGGCGCCCTTGCGACATTGGGCCGCTGACTCCCGCTGTTCACCTGGCAAACTCCTGGAATCTGGCGGTGTATGGTCGGATCTGGGGGCACCAGCGCGAGTAACAACGCGTACCCCTGTTCTCCTCTGCGGAACTCACCATATGGCGCTAACTCGTGGCCTGCCTGGTTCCAAGATGGCAGCGACTACAGATCACCGGTACCACAGACTCTGCCAGATCAATCTGCGCACTGCTGAATCTCTGCATCAACTGGTGGGCCCTGTATTGCAGCGTTCACCCTTCTACTACTTTTACTTCCAGCCGTCTCGCCCTCAGCAAAGGGATGCCAAATAACCAAGAGGTGATATGAGGACGCTTCATCTTACAGCCACTCCGCTGCTGTTGCCTTTCCGTATTGCCAGGTACAGGGATGCAGTTTCAGGGAGAATCTCAACACTACAGCGTTACGCCACACAGGCTTTTCTTTGCTGTCTTAACCTGGGGGTGCGCGCCTTCCTGGACTCGTCTCTGGCACCCACGCGGACTTCCACAGACATTTGGCGTGCTGCGTGCAGCCTGAGGGGCACTGCTGCCCTTGCGACCCAGAGACTGTGCCTTTGAACATCCTTGGCGACTCTGCTGCCCAGTGGCCCCTAAGCGTTTGCCCATCTAATTGACTCGTCTTGGTTTCGGTGGTCCCCCAATCCCTTTCCCTCCTTGCTCCTGTGGCTGCCCCCCTCTGCTCTGCTCCTCTATTCATGGACGTCTTTATTTTTTATTTTTATTTTGTCCTGGCCGCCATTTTGCTGCTGCTCTCAGCCGCTTCTTTCTCCTGACCCTGGCCCACCATCTTGTCCGTTCCCTCGGCCTTTACCCTTCTCCCTCGTTTCCCCCTTGACGATCCTCAAATGTTTCTGATTTGCCTTTTTTCCATACCCCAGTATCTCTCCCACCCTCCCTACTCCCACCCAATTCTACTATTTGTATATATATGTATATAGAGATAACTCTAATCACTAGTATATGCTGTAGACCATTGTACTCTCTTCCATTGCGATGTGACGCTTAGAGTTTATCCATTTGTATCACTTCCTTAAGTGACTCTCTTCCTTGTGTTACTTTACAACTTGTACATTTGCAATTTTTTCTGCTTGTATCTTTTATGTGATGCACGTAATCCGACGTCCTTATGTATTGAAACTGGTTCTTATGTAAAGCGCTCTGACACCTTCGGGTAAATTTTGCGCTAAATAAAATCGCATTAAATAAAATAAATAAATAAATAAAATAAAGAGGGGAAGAATACCATTCTACATGGCTGTTGCTCCGCTGCAACAGAGGGAGAAGGATTACACCGAGGCACAACCATGTGTGCAGGCATTTTTTCTGCAATTTTCGGGTGAGTCTGCCAAATTACATCTCCGTTAAGCAATCCGCACCTCAGGCCGCAGTGAGTAGAGAATCCTCTTTATGCTTCCCTTTAAAATCTGCCCACCGGAGCAAACAGTCTGACCGCAGTCCAACAGGCATGATTGAGAAGCTGCAGTTCTGCCAGAGCGCCGCTAGAGGGCGCCATTGCATAAACAACGAAATAAGAACTAAAATGAAACAGCTCACAAACAAGCATAGATGGACACAAGCTCTACGCTTCCAGCAGGAAGGTCAGCCCCTGCCTGGATTCAGTTCTCAACAAGCATTGAAAATGCAATTGGTCTCGCTTTTGATTAAGTTAAACCCATTTGCTTTGCTGATGGTATTGTATAGCAAAGCAAATGGCTTTAACTTAATGAAAGGCGATACCTATTGCATTTTTAAGGCTTTTTTTTTTTGCACATTATGTAGCACGAACTCGACCCAAAGGTATCAGAGCGCTTTACACAGCATCAATTACGTTACACAAGAACACATTCATTTGTGGTATGCGCAGGGACATTAAGTGATTTGTCCAGAATCACAGGGTGCTGAGCCGAGGCAGAGACTCGAATCTGGTTCCCCAGCGCCAAGGCTGGTAGCTCTGGCCATTAGGCCACATCACCTTCCTCAGCTTGGCCAGCACACATATATTACCAACAACTAGCGATGATTATCGCTATGTTGGCTTAGCGGCAATATAATTATCGCCGAGCTCCGTCGATTTTTATCGCAGATAAACCTTGCTATTATCAAGGTTTATCTCAAAAGCGATAAAAATCGGCCGAAATGCATGAATATCGCTGAAAAGTCAGCGATATTCATGCATTACTGAGCTAATGCTCTTAGCCATGTTATCCACCTACCATTGGATAACATGGCTAAGAACTGCTCTGGGCAGGTGTTAGCATTTGGAGATATTCGCGCTTAGCGCGAATATTTCCAAAAGTAGGTAATAGGAGATAGCGATGTTAGCGACTGTTTCCAGTCGCTGACATCTTGGCACACCCACTTTGCATGTCATTAGCGATAAATATCGCTGACATGCAAAGCTGGCCCCAAGATGATCGCTATCTCCTACTAGCTGTCGCTAACTGGTGTTAGCAACAGCTAGGTAATAGGGCGATAAAATTATCGCCGCTTTAGCAGGAAAAATTCCCGCTAAAGCGGCGATAAGGCCCTTGGTAATATGCCCCCTAGAGATTTCGAGACTAAAACCGATAACCAGTGATTAACCACCAACACCAGGTGCCAGAGTAAAGAGCTACTCCGCAGAAGCCTCTTGATGTGTTGCCGGGGACAGAAAGCGCTAAATACACGGCAATCCAATACTGTGCAGTTTCAACCCGCAGCATCAGCTGTTTGGGGTTTCTTTTTTTGGCGCAGATTGTAAACTGCTAGTTTAAAGTGATTTATGTTTTTGCGCTGCACTGACCTGACCCCGTCACTCTTGACGCCTGGAAAGCTGGGGTGATGAGGGGAGGGCTCTGCCTCTGATTCGCCCGTAGCCTCCCTCTGTGGGGCGAGCTAGGAAGCCCTACTCTGCCCCTGCAGGCCTCAGTAGTATCCTTTAACTGTGGCTCTGATGCCAGGGGATGAGAGGTGCCAGGGAAGCTCGCCCAGCCATCGCCACTGAAGTTGGTGGCTGGTCGGTGGCAGGGGCTGAGGGTTTGATTGGTGGTCTGCAGCAGGGGTTTAGAGAGGTTGGGGGTTGGTCTGTGGAAGGCGCTGAGGGGTTGGCTGGTGATCTGCAGCAGGAGTTGGCTGTTGGTCTGCAGCAGGGGTTTAGAGTGGTTGGTGGCTGGTCTGTGGCAGGCGCTGAGGGGTTGGCTGGTGGTCTGCGGCAGGAGTTGGTTGTTGGTCTGCAGCAGGGGGGTTAGAGAGGTTGGTGGCTGTATGTGGCAGGGGCTGAGGATTTTGTTGGTGGTGTGCAGCAGGGGTTTAGAGAGGTTAGTGGTTGGTCTGTGGCAGGCGCTGAGGGGTTGGCTGGTGGTCTGCGGTAGGGTTTGGTGCCTAGTGGAATGAGGCAGGGGTTTAGAGTGGTTGGTCTGTGGCAGGCGCTGAGGGGTTGGCTGGTGGTCTGCGGCATGGGGTTGGTTGTTGGTCTGCAGCAGGGGGTTAGAGGTTGGTGGATGGTATGTGGCAGGGGCTGAGGGTTTTGTTGGTGGTCTGCAGCAGGGGTTTAGAGAGGTTGGTGGTTGGTCTGTGGCAGACACTGACGGGTTGGCTGGTAGTTTGCGGCAGGAGTTGGATGTCGGTCTGCGGCAGGGGTTTACAGTGGTTGGTGGCTGGTCTGTGGCAGGAGCTGAGGGGTTGATTGCTGGTGGTCTGCAGCAGGGGTTAGAAAGGTTGGTGAGCGCACAGGGAGCAGTTGTTATGGACTGTAATAAAACAAAAGCCTTTTGCCCCCTTCTAACCCCCAAACCTCATCTCCTGACCACTCGAAAAGAGTGACGAGAAACCCTGTGTCCCACCGAGGGGAGTGCAGAGGGGTGAGGGGTGTGTTTATCTGTGTGGATGTGGTTTGTATCCACACACCCTAGAGGGGAACGTCTCACAGGGCTGTATGAATGGTAGCTCAGTGTGGGGGGCAGGAAGGAGGGAGGGGGAGAGAGCGCAGCCCCACGAGCGATCAGCCCATGGTTCACTCAGGGGCTGCAGCGGAGGCTCGAATATACTGGAATTAAAACCCCACGTTACAAACCATCTCGCGGAGCAAAGAAGCCGCCTTGGAAAGTAACTTGCCCAAGATCACAGAAGTCTGGCTAAATGAAGGCGCTGGGATTACACAGGTGACCTGTTACCCGATTCCAAAGCAAATGATTCGGCACCGAGTGCAGAGACGGGTGGTCGGGGAGACCCTGCAAGAGCTGTGGGGTGAAGGGACCTATCCTCCTAGTGCCTGGAAGCTGCAGGGGGGTCGGCTAAGCGCTGTGCCTGTGGATGAGCGCCTTTGAGGCCTGTTAGTACATGGCACAGTGGGAGGGCCTGGCCTTGAGGGGCCAGGTACGAGGGGCTGCTTGCCCCGGACCACAGTCCCCGAGGCACATGACAGGGCCAGTCACGCAGCTCTGGGCCTCAGACCCTTTAACACCCCCCAGGGGCCAGAACAAAGGAGAGCAAAACTGTCAGAAGGAATCAAACATAACCCGAATCCATGGAAAAAGAAAGAGCGAAACATGACAGGAGGCTCTGGCCAGGAGCATGTGAGCCAAGACTGGGGCTTGTGGGAGAAGGGTCGAGGGGTCATGCAGGACTGGACCCCACTCAGCACCAAAGATAAACAGGGAGGACGGTACTTGGTCTCCGTGGGTCCGAGGGATGCAACAAGCCGCCACAGGAAGACAGCAGGCGACCAACAGGAGCCCAGGGGCAACCACGTTGAGGTGACTCCTCTGGTGACAGATCGGCAGGTTTCAGTCAGGCGAACTCCAGCGTCGAAGTCCAGAGAAGCGCTTTGAGGGACGTTCCTAACAATGCATGTTATATAACCCCCTGCCCAGCAACACACAGAAGCATCCCTCAGAACAGCTTCTAGGCCCGCATCCACGAAGGGCCTCGTTGGCGCTAGGCCCTGCACCCGGTGACTGCTGGGGGTGAATGACTGAAGCTCCTCGACGCAGAGGCCGAGAGGCAAAAACAACCTAGTGATGGGGCCCCGGCCCCGTTCTCACCACAGGGTTGAAGCATGTTCCCAGTAGCTTCAGAGCTCGCTGTTATATTTTGCCGAGTTCATTTCTGTCTCTTTGTCCAAGGGAGAACAGTGCTTGTATTCATATATATATTTTTTTCTCTGGCAGACTGTTCTGGCGCTGGAAGGGGGCTCGGAGTTCACCCGAGACCCTTTATGCACACATCTTCGCAGTGGCGTCACTAGGGTTGGTGTCACCCGGTGCGGGTAACTCATGGTGCCACACCCTCACAACTTACCGGATGGACCAACTCACCCTCTGCCTGCACCATGTCCCCTCTGTCTGCACCATCTCTCCGTCTGTCCGCACCATCTCCCCTCTGCCTGCACCATTTCACCCCCTGCCTGCACCATCTTTCCCTCAGCCTACACCATCTCACTCTCTGCCTGCACCATCTCACTCTCTGCCTGCACCATCTCCTCTCTGCCTGCACCATCTCCCCTCTGGTTGCACCATCTCTCCCTGTGTCCACACCATCTCCCCTCTGCCTGCACCATCTCTCCCTCTGCCTGCACCATCTCTCCCTCTGCCTGCAACATCTCTCCCTCTGCCTGCACCATTTCCTCTCTGCCTGCACCATCTCCTCTCTGCCTGCACCATCTCCTCTCTGCCTGCACCATCTCTCCCTCTGCCTGCACCCTCTCCCCTCCGCCTGCACCCTCTCTCCCTCTGCCTGTACCATCTCTCCCTCCGCCTGCACCATCTCTCCCTCTGCCTGCACCATCTCTCCCTCTGCCTGCACCATCTCCCCTCCGCCTGCACCATCTCCCCTCCGCCTGCACCATCTCCCCTCCGCCTGCAACATCTCACCCTCTGCCTGCACCATCTCTCTCTCTGCCTGCCTTATCCCTCTCCCTCCTCCTGCACCCCGGGGCACTGCGAAACACAGGCGATATTACAGAAAGCGATTTCTTTTAACTACGGTATTACTTGGAATTTGTCATCTGTTTTTGTCTGTGGGAATTTCAATCTTGGGAGCTTTCTGTGCAATTTCAGTCCATTGCCTGCCTGAATTCAGTGACTAGCAATACCGAACCCTCTCATTTCAAGTAACCTCTTCCCTTCCCAGAAAACTGTTTTTATACCCGAGAAGTGTTTCCCTTTGACTTATATATGTTCAATCAGTTTAGTACTACGATCTCTGCACTGCAATGATTTTTTTTTGTGGTGTTTTTCACGTGATGGTTTGTAAGTGAATTGCTTTCATTTACATCATTAAGCTCCTGCCGGCCGCAGACTGAGCTGTGTTACATACACAGCATAACCAGATGGATGGTGTCACCCCATGTCAGGGTGTCACCCAGTGCGGTCCGCACCCCCGCACCCCCCTAGTGACGCCACTGCATCTTCGGAAAGCACCTCGCTTGATCCATGAGAATGGGCTGCGATGCCTTGAAGGGAATGTTTGGAAACAAGTGCTCCATGACAGTTGCCAATCTATCTTTTTATTCAGCCCAGATTCCTCCATCAGCCACCCTCCCAACCACTTTGTATTTATTTCATTTATTATACCGCGAACATGACCCAAGAGCATCAGCATGCTTTACAATTAGGAGGAAGACATCAGAAGGTCAGAATCAAGTTAAAAAAAAACAAAAATAAAATAAAAAGAAGATTGTGAAAACAACTTGTCTTGTAGGACAGCTTTAGAAGATACAAATGCTAGAGGTCAGTGACGCGGATGGCTATTGAGAGAGAGGAACGGGGGAAAGTCTTCGGATATAAATAAACCATAGTTCAAGGGCGACTGCAGCAAGGGCTCCCTTTCTAGTAGGGGGGTTGGATTTGTCGCGTTTTCATTTCTATCTCCTACACTGTTCTGCTTTGCTCCCTGGCCCACACCTTCCTTGCTCTCTCCCACCTCCATTTTGTCGTCTCGGTTAATGCTGTACTATTCCACCAACTAGTGAGACACAAGCATTTTAGGCAAGAACATTCTTTAGCCAGGAGGTATTTTTGAAGTTTTGGCTGCATCGATTATTAGCGAGATTGTGAGGATATTTGTGGATGTGCCTGCCATTTTGCGGAAGCCGGTCTGGTTCATCGGCATTATTGAATTTGTGTCCGCCCAGTTTGTCAGCTCCTCTAATACAGTGCCAGAGAAGTATTTGGCTTTGTTGTCTATTTGAGCTATAAGGCTATAGTTATTGGCCTCCGCTTCTTTAGCCAGGAATCTTCACTGATATGTTGAGCAGAAAATGATACCTATAACATTCTTTCTCCGTCGTGGGTATTTCAATGTCTATAACCAATGAAGAAACACTAGTAAATAAACGCACACTACCATTAGCAGGCAGGCAGTCCTTAATATAGAGGACACCTCAGCGCAGGCGCATGAGTGCGCGTGAACACTGCCCCACCCGCTCCTTCCCTCTGAGATAGAAAAAAACAGATACCCGTAGGGAGAGTGAGAGAGACGGGCGACCTACTCCGAACAATGGCTGTAATAACAAGTGCTTCTCATCCCTGGAGCATTTCTAGCGCAGGGGGCTGCAAGGAAAACAAGCACTCGCCATGACGCTGAGTTTTCTCTTTTTCTGCCGTCCTACTTGGATGGCCTCGGCCTGCTTTCCTTTGGTTTGTTATCTTTATGAGCCATCTGTTTGACCCCATAAAGATAACAAAGCTTTTATGGCAGAAGGAAGTCAGGCCAGTCGGTCCAAGTGGAACAGCAGAAATAGAGAAAAGTGTACATCACCACAAGCTCTATCCCAATGGCTGGCCACCGTTTAGCCTAAACGGTGGTGCCAGCCAATGGGAAAGAGGGGCGGGGCTTAAAGCCTGTTACTGAAGCCTCCTAAAAACACTAAATCTCGCCAGTGAAACTGCGCATGTGCACAGCTCTAGGCTTCGACCTAAAAGGTGCAGCATGTACCCTTACTCTTGTGGCGACTTCCAATACTGCCAGGGATCAGCAACAACAGGAACCCCAGCATCTCACCTCACCACAGAGCTGAAGCTACTGCGCACACTGGAGAAAGTGACTGGCAAACTAGCATGACACTTAGTCAGACACCGCCAGCCATATTAGGATAGCTGCGGTCATATGCCTTTCCACCCCGGCATTTCCGCCGTGGAAAGGCATAAGGTGTTGTCTTCGGGGGCCCGTTGCAGGCCCCCAGGGGTGAAGGGGGGTGGGGGCTGCACATGGGGGGTACCTATGGTACCCCCCTGCCTTTGCATGCACGAAGCGGTCGGCACCACGCGGTGCCTGCAGCTTCGTGCATGCAAAGGTAAACATGCATTTTTTTAACATTGCGGCGTGTGCTGCTTCAAGCAGCACCCGCCGCAATGTTAAAAATACAGGATGTGACCGCCTGGGTGGCGGTCACATCCTAATTAGCACGGAGGGACCGCCGCTGTCCCTGCGGACGGTCCCTCCTCCTCTGGGGTGGTGGACAGACGCAGGTACGTCCGCCATCCTAATAGGCCCCATAGTTCCGTTAATAGAAGCCTATTTTGTGGCCCACCCTTTCAGTGGTTGAATTGCCTGTTACCACTCTTGATTATTCCGGACGTTTCATAACTAGTGATTTGATGCTGCAAACGTGAAGATTTAAAAAGATAAACCATGAAGAAAAATGTATCCTTAATAAATATTACAAAATTACCTTTTCTAAGCTATAATCCCTACCGGCAGTCATGGCCTCACATGTTTAAAATAGAATTCCCAGTTCTGCATGATCGGACAGCAGCGCAAAGAAAGCAACTTAGAGCGACACATATTTCATCGTCTGAGAGGCCTTGTAATGTGAGAATGGCTTGAGCACTATATCTTATCATTCTCACTCTCATTAGTGGGACCAAAAAGCGTTTAGTATATAATTTATAACATTTACAAAAAAAATAGAAAGTGGAACATGGACTGGGTGACACCGTCATCACTCGGGCATGCCATCATATCTAGATTAGTCTGGTATCCTATTGGGAAACAGAGTAGGCATGTTTCTGTGTCTGCCCTAAACCAAAATAGTAGGGAGTGCTTTCAGGTCCTCATGGGTTTCTGTATGTAACTAACTGGTGTAACCTCTATGTTCCAGGAAAGGTATTTCTTATTCATTACTTACTGTGACCCCCACCGCATTCCTCTTATTATATGGTTGTGCTAATACCATTAGTGAAACTTTCTTTTTACTGATGGATGCACATGAAGTGGGGTCGGAAAAAGTGTTTGATAAGTCAATCTCGTCAAGGTAACCTTTCGCATAGGCCAACAATAGGATTGGCATGCCTTTGTCACATTTCAGACCTTCATTGACTATGGCCCTGGTTAGTGGGGCGTCCTCATTCTGCCATACAGAAAGCCACAACAGAGATGGTTTGGTTCGTATGAGTTCGCTCAAATAGGAGAGCCCAAGTTCACTGTTGCAAATGAAATTTGAAGCAGATCCTTAAATGGCCAACATTCTCTCACAGAAGTTATTTTCCTCCTTCTTTATTGGTGAACAGTAAGCGTAACCCCAGACGCCGGCCCCATAGGAAGCTGTGGGGGAGCATTGTGCAGTGTAAATTTGCACTACCGGGGCCAGAAACAAACCCCTGACTGGGCGTGGTAGGTAAGGAGTGAACTTCAAGATCTAGCTAGTTTTTTGTCCTACTTTGCTGGACATGTACTACCCAGAAGCCTATTTTGCAAAAAGTTACCTCCAGGTAGGAGAAAGTTTTTGCGCTTACCAGAAACATTTGACCAACTGCTATTTTAAAGTCTGCTTATCTTTTGGTCCCATAAGCCATTATGTAAGATTTAGCAAAGTTCGTTAGGAGGTACAATTTTAACATGGGCTCTACAAAAGTGTTGACTAGAGTTCTTAGTGCTTTTGGGGTACAGGCAATTAAAACCGCATCATCTGCATACAGAAGTGCAGGAATTGGTATACCATTTGCCTTTGGGACGTCTAGGGTACTGGCTACTACCTCAGTGGTCAGAGCATTAATATAAAGTATAAATGGTGCAAGCACACAGCCTTGTGGCACTCCACAATGGGTATTGATAATGTCTGTGAATTCGCCTTTTTGTCCATAACGTACCATGGCAGAGGTATTGGTATAAAGCATGGCAAGTATGTAGACAAGGGTCCTTTCTATTCCACTACTAAGGAGATGCTGACAAAGCTTATTTCGATTTACGCAATCAAAGGCTATGGATAAATCCATGAATCCCAGGTAAAGGTTGAACCGTGTGGTCAATGTATACTTGCCGATTATTAGGTTTAAATTCAAGCATTGCTCCACCGTGCCAATGCCAGCCCAAAAATCGTATTGACATACACCAGAATTTTGTTATCACGTACTCAATCTAAAATCCTATTTTATATAGCACAGCCAAAGATTTGGGCCAGTATGTCAATTAAAGAAATTAGGTGGTAGCAATCAGGCATGGCCCGGTCACCTTTTTTAAAAATAGGAACTATAGTGGAGTCCACAGAAGAGCTTGGTATAGTAGAGGACGTCATGTCACTAAAAATATCTGTCATTAAAATAGCACATAATGACGGATTACATTTTACTAAATCAATGGGGACTCCATCAGGCCCAGGCTATTTTCCACTGGTGCTCTGTGGAATCGTTGCAGTTACTTCATCAATTTGATTTGATTGATTTGTATATTTATAAAGTGCGTAAATGCCCGGAGTCTTCTTGGCGCTAGAGTTAGATGGGCAAAAGATTACTGATATGGTAGTTACGCTGACTTAACAAGAAAAGAGCCAAGTATTTAAGGCTTTCTAAAAGACCATAGCGAAGTGCTGCTTTTTATCGTGATAGGAAGAAGGTTCCAGGTTTTAGCTGTCCGAAACAGAAAGCTTCCTCCCCCCTCCCCCGACCGGACCTGCTTGAACTTAGGAACATGTAAAAGTTTTGTGTGAGCTGATCTCAAGCTTCTTGCAGACACATACTGTGAGAAGTTGGCCTGATATTCAGTGTTCACTATTCTAGTGATCACTATGTATCAGTCCAAACAACCCTTATGGTGATTGGTTGTAAGTCAACCTTATAGACCAGCTATCCTAGTAGCATGGATACAAGCAGTCTTCGGGCTAAACTCTAGAGGGCGTGTTAAGCCAGCTGTTATACCATCACATATACCCCTTGAACACCAAGTGAAAGGACACCATACAAGTGTTATGAAAATAAACAGTGTATTTATTTAGATCACAACAGCCCTGTACTCTTTATTAGGATAGGGTACTAAGCACACAACAAAACTCTTACGAAAATACTTTAAGTTGCACAATTTACACAAATGCCCGAGGGGCACGAAAAACCATATACTATGGAAGTGGAATGCGAAATTACTAGCAGGTAAGTACTGGACTAATAGGCTTTGGAATCGCTAGGACTACGTTACTGAACCTTCAGATTACTAGTAGGGGGCCTAGGGGACACAGGTGCAGAGTGTGCACTCTCACGCGGGATGCGGGACAAAGTCTATGGGAGCTAGTAAAAGCAAAGTTAGTGTTCTCGGGCGAACCCGATAAGGTAGGTCGAAAACGACAGTGGATCTGGACCCTTGGATAGTGAGGCTATGCTGGGGCACCGAAATGCCGAAGTTACCTAGCCCAGGGGCTGCGGCTGCATAGGTCTGAAAAGACGTCGGGAATCCTCGTTGACGAACCAGGAGCCTGAAGAAAGAGTTGCTGGCAGGCGAGCAGTGAAGATTGTTCGAAGTGATCCAAGCCTGGACCGAAGATGGATGACACCTGAAAGAAGAGGGGACCAAGTTCTTAATCACTAGCCAGTGATCAGATGGGCACCAGGATGGCACCGGATGGTAGTCACCTAGACCAGGTGAGTGGGCGACGCTGGGCTCTGCAGTCTCACGGACCAGGAGGCGTTGTCGGCGACCAGGATAGAGGTGCGAGCTGTCCCACGATGGTTGATGCTGTCGACGTCGCTGGACCCAGGATTGGGGCAACAAGTCTTGGCAAATTCAAGCCCACGCGGTGGACCTAAAATGGCGTCTGGAGTGGACCAGGAGGGTCCGGGGTGCTCCTCTTTTGGAAGGGAGCAAGGGCCAGTCTGGAGCAACCAGACCAGCAGTGGTGATGTCGTCGGGCGTCGTCGGGAAGGCCACAAGCCAGCGGGCTAGTAGCCAGACAACGCGGTGAGCAGCAAAAAGCAGAAGGGCCCCACGCAGATCTCGTGGATGCTGGGGGGCTGGACTTCAGTGCTGGAGCTGCACAGGGTCGGGGCTTCTAGGACCCCAAAGCACTCACCAGAGGATCCCTCGGCGGTCGTGCCGGATAGAAGTCGTGCAGTTCTGATGATGGCCGGTCCCTCGAGGTCTCGTCGCACCTACGGTTCTCAGCTTAGCTGTAGAGGTAGGTAGAGGTCAGAGGTGCCAGGGAAGCCGGGTCTCGTCGAGCTGGTCAGTCGGATTTCGGAGGAAGGGCGTGCAGCAAACCGCAGAGTTCTTAGATGGTGCCTGCGGGTGCAGGGTGACTACTCCTTAGTCACAAGGGAGAAATCTTGAGAAGAGTCGAGAGTTCCTTTCATGGAAAGTAGTTTCTTGATTCAAAGATGATCTGATTTGGTAGGGTCCCCGCTCCTGCCTTTATCCTAAAGAAAGGGGTGGGTACGCGACTAGGTCCTGCCCTAGGGGTGGGACCAGGAAGGGGGGGGTTACACCCCTCTCCCATGCCGGACTTTCCCCAGGCCAGGGGCTGGTGTGCCCCTGGAACTGGTTCTAGCCGGCAGATGCGTAGTGAGCACCGGGGTGCCACTTGCAGTCACCTTCCTGTAAAGCCCTGCCTACCCAGGATACACAAAACCCTGTCTGGGATGGTGCTAGCACCGCCCCTGACAGGAAACCCTTTTGTCCAAGCTCCCCTCGCTGGAAGGACTCTCAGCTGCAGGGGGTCAGACTCGTGTCTGTGGTGGCAGCATCCATTTTGTGATGCTGAGGCTTGAGTTAACTTTAACCGGGGTTCACAGTTACATACATGTCGTGTCCCTCTAGAAGGGTGGAATGCTAACCCCGTCGCCAGAATTGGCGAGGGGTTAGTATTCCAATTCGTATGACACCTTACTCGACATGTTTTGATAAAGCGATACCAGAGATAGCATTTAACCGCGAGGATTATAATGCACTTAAGAGTATATGGTAGGCGTTATCATGGAACAGCTATTAGGACTTGGTTCCGCAAGCTGCAAACGGGCTCAGCTCATGCCAGAGCACCATTTCACACGATTCCAAGCACTCTGCCTTCAGGATTGTCAAGGCCTGCCATAGGAGTGACTGATAGGAATCTGTGTGTCCATTTTAGGGTTAGATATAGGTATACTATATCTAAAGCAAAGGGTGATTACGCCACCTTGCCCCAGCTGTCGTGCAGCCAGTTGTGTCAGATTTAGATGGCCATCCAGGGGTGGCATAATATATGCTTCAGCCCCTGGTAGGCCCTGGGTACACCTATGCCCTGAGTTACAGGGTCTGATAAGGTGTCCCAGTACCAATTGGATAATGCACCTAAGGTACACGTGTCAATTTAGTGAGAGAACAGCAAGGCTGTGGGTCTGATTGGCAGGCCCACAGCCAGAGAAAGTCGTAAACCAGTGAAACAAAAGCAAAAAAATCTGGGTGATCATAGGATTGCAGACCCTACTCTCCTACACATACCATTTCAGGTGTGTTTTCAAAAACTGAGGTCCTGTGCCATGAAGAGCCTTAAAGGTTAGACATAATCATTTAAACATGATCCTTATTTCCATCTGTAGCCAGTGGAGGGCTCTCACTCTGTGGGCGACTGGCTCAGATCTCGGAATATCCAGCACTAACCTGGCTGCTGCATTCTGCAGACGCTGGAGTTTTATTTAGTGCTGGGCTTGGATCCTCAAATACAAAGCATTGCCATAATCCAATCTGGACAGGGCCAATGCTGTAACTAGAGTTTTATGTGAGTCAAATGGTAAAATGTACGTTTTTTAATGAGATAGGGAGTTAGTCTTATTAAAAAAAGGAGCATCAAGGCGGGTACTAGGCCTCGTCACTGTGTTCATAACTCCCACCGTTGCATATTCAAGGTAGAGTTAAGAATAATGTTGGCCACTTTAAAGAAAAGAACAAATACTGACAGTACTCTTATGCATCTTAGAAGGGGTTGGCAAACCTGATGCAATGAGCTACGCTTTTTCACTTGAGGAATTGTATTAAGTATTACAAGTGGAGTAGAAGCCTTTGATTTCATAATAGAATCCTCCTAAAAGCTATTTTCAGCACTTTTGAAATAAAAGGAAATGTCTCCCTTGAGTGTTTGTTGTAGGAAAAACAGATACATATCTACAGATATATAGATACAAATCCCAAGCATAGTTCTGTTCCTGAACAGAATCCCTGCAACAACATTTCAATGCCTTGTGTGACATTTTGAGTGAAACTTGTCAGGACATGTGGTGTATTATATGATGTGGCTGTGCGACATCACTGCGTAATACACTCACCAACACCTTTGGGACCAGAAGGTTTCGTTTGTCAAACATTTAGCTCAACCCTGGGTAGCTGTGGCTCTGAGCAGCTCCGGGTCCAGGTCTCCACACAGCGTGCCGCCCATCTGCCTGACCTTTGCGTGCGGCCTACCCAGAGTGCCTGACCGTCAGTGGAAGCATTTTCTGACATCACTGGAGTTCTTCTCACAGCATCCTACATGTCTTTATCTATTGGCTCTCGTGTAGACTTAGATTCTGCCTGATCTTGGCATTTCAGAGTGCCTGACCTTGTCAGCAATACGTGTTGCCTTTTGGTGACACGCACACAAACAACTGCGGTGTGATCTTGCTTCAACCTGACAATTTTGACATTACAGAGTTCCTTAGTTCCCTTCACAGCACGTGTTGTTTTTCGGTGACACGCATACCAGCAATTAAATCATGTGTTACAGAATTGGCACAGCATCAGTATCGCATGCTGTTTATCAGTGACGCACACCAGTGATTTAATCACATGCTGCAACATGGTATTTTGTGTGTTACTTTTCCGGTGACACGCACACCTCTATTAAGCTTTACATCTATAACATTTTAGTTCATGTTTTTTGTGACATGCACTTCCTTTGATCCTGAAGTATCTGCATATTGGTGTTGCTGTTTATTACTCGTCAGTGACTCTTGTATAATCAATTGCTCACAACTCTTTTCATTTATCTAGCCATAATCAATTTTCAATAAAAAAAAATGCTGCATTGTACCACCACCATTATTTTCTCCCAGTACAACTAATGCTAGTGTAGACTGGGAACTATGGTAAGAGAGTTTTGAAGCATACATGGCTGCTATTGATGGTGAAGATGTCACCTATAAAAAGCAATATACATTATTATGTCATTGTTTAGGCTCTGAGGGTAGAAAGATTTTATTGCACTTACCACAGCAATCCATTTTAGGAGAAGGTGACATGATGGATGAACATATGTCCACATTGAAAATGTTGGACATAAGGTTTAAACCACATAAGAATGTTGTCCTAGAACACCACAAATTTCACAAGCGTCAACAACTTCCTGGCGAACCAATTGAAACATATATTGGGGTGTTGAGGTCTTTAGCCTCTTCATGCGAATATAAGAAATTTGAAGAATAATTCATAAGGGATCACATAGTTAAACACCAACAACAAAAAACTTCAAAAAGTCCTGCTACCCACACCTAATCTCACACTTCTTAAGGCGGTTGAATTGGCTGCCTGAATAGAAAGCACTGCATCTTTTATGTCTCAAATGTCTCTAACAGGCAAAAACGTCTAAGAGTATGTCATCTGTTGTGTGTTTTTGTGACAAAAAGAAAGAGAGGATTAAAAAGAAAGGCAAATTATTCTGTTATAGGTGTGGAAATCCTAACCATTTAGGAAACTCCTTACCATGTCCTGCCTGGAAAAAATATGTTCTCCTTCGTATGTTCTATAAAAAAGGGGCATTTTGTGCATGTATATAGATCCAAATGTAAACTAATTGTAAGTCATCTGATTCGAGTGACGAAATACTATGTATTAATGATACTCAATCGTAGTCACACGTAGATGTCAATGTCATGCACATGGAAATGGGTTCCATCAAGAGAGCATATTGTTTCATAGCAGTTGGTAACACGGAAATCATTATGAAGGAAGATTCTGGATCTCCATTTACATTAATTAGTACAGAAATTTTTTAACAATGTGATTTTGACGAAGTCTTTTATAAAACCTATAGCATATGGTAATAAACCTATTGAGGTTTTAAGTGAGTTTAATACAAACATTTTCCTTCAAAGGCAATAGTACCTCTGCTGTTGTGTATGTAGCCAACACGGGACATCATTTCTGGGATGACTGGAACAACGAAATTAAGGTATAATTTTAGACCCTAATAGCCCAAAACAAGTAATGCTGAAAAAGGATTAAACTGGTGTTCATGAAATTCAACCTTCTATATGGGAAACCAAATTCCTCAAAGTTTTTTATGAAACTCTTGGGAAGCTAGAGAGTTTTAGGCATAAAATATAGCTTAAAGATGGTATAATTCCTGTAGTCCATAAGGTGAGGAGAGTTCCTTTAGCTATCAGAACAGATCGAAAATAATTTGATATGTTACAACAACAGGATATCATTAAACCAATTGAAAGCTCTGAAAAGTTATCTCCTGTTGTTCTAGCTAGGAAACCTGATAGGAGTTTGAGAATGCGTGTCGACCTTAAAGATCTGAACTCCAAAATCTGGGTAGATCATCATCTTTGCCCAACATAACAGATGTTATCATTGGTCAAGGGTGCAAATTGGCGGAAGGTTCTCACCAACCAGTCCCGTCCCGGTGTACCACTAATGCAACCAACGCTACTAACCCCAACAATGGAGTTTCTTTATTTTTCCCCCTTAACAACGTCAATCGTGCATCCTTGGTTCCACCTGCACAGTTAAGAAGCCCTGTACCTATTAATGAAGCAGAGTCGTTCCAGCTAGTATCAATATTGTTCTGGAACGTGGCAGGTCTCCGAACTAAGATCTTATCTACTCCTTGGTTGGACTTTGTTACCACACACCAGATAATCTGCTTGCAAGAGACTTGGACAATTGATCCACTGCACATACAGGGTTACCTAACGTTTCATACACCGGCCTGCCCATCAACTCATGGTAGACCGATGGGGGGCCTTGTTATATATATTTCAAATAAACTTGAAGTAAGAAAAACTTTTATAAAATGTGCTACACCGAATTATCAAATTCTTTTGATCATTTTTAAAAACGGTACATCATACTGCATAATTAATTTTTATAATAATCTATCTCCGATAGACTGTATGAAAACTGTGTCAGAAATTACCATGTCTATAAGCGAACAACGCGCTAAACATTCACCCACACTGTGTAATGTAATATGGGGTGGCGATTTCAATGTACAACTGTGCCCAAAATATAGGACAACTGATTGTGGCCTTACTGACGAAAACGACTGCCCACTGACACACTTTAGTCACTCCCCGGTAGGAGATTCCATTAACGAAAGTTTAATGTTTTTAGAATTGTTGTATGCCAATGAACTTGTCTACCCCCAAGTGGAATTCAAACCCACTTTTCACGGTAGGGGCTGTTTTAGTATTATAGATTTTATTTTGTGTTCATATTCTTTAAAGGGTACGCTTTTTCAGTTTACTACAGGTACAGAAGTATCTGGTGATCATTTTTCCAACAGCATTGTACTGAAGTTATTTACTAATAATCATCAGCCTTCACTGAAGAGTTTACTGACTCAAAATGCATTAAGTATGGACAGAACCAATGGTTATTCGGTGAAATGGTCCCGGGTAGACCCCCAAATAACAACAACTAAAATCGTAACCAAAGCACTCCCTTGGATAAATTCTTGCCTTGATGAAGATTCTACCCCTGAGCAAATCATTTCCAGTTTTGGGGAAATCCTCAAAACTATCCAGAGTGAACTAGCCCGAACCCACAAATCAGGTACCCATCCAGGTCCAAAATGGTTCAACTCAGCATGTCGAAAAGCACTAAACGCCCTAAAGAAAGAACTCCATAATCCAGTCAGAGACAACGCTAAAATAGCTAAGCTAAGATCTGAATATAAGCAGGCCCAACTCAGATGTAAAAAAGAGATGAAGGAAAAACTATGGGCACAGCTACATGAGAGCTGCAAAACAAAGGACAGCTCTCAGTTCTGGCAAGTTGTAAAATCTCCTTTCTTGCTTGAGGCCAAATCCCATCAATACCTAGACGTAGCAGTGTCCGCGGACGAGTGGGTGACTCACTTTTCTAAGATCTTTAGTGATCTCCCCCCGGACAGTGCGGCACAATTCAATCAAGAACCTAGATCCCCAAGAAAAGGAGTGTACCCAATTGATCTATCCTTTACCCTGGGGGAGGTTATAAGCGCACTATCCTCCTCAAAATCTGGGAAGGCTCCCGGCCCGGACGGCGTCCCATTAGATATATTCGTCTCTAACATCGACCTATGGTCTCCAATTATCACCCAGCTAATGACAGCAGTCCTTAGCACTGGCCTTCTGGATTCTTGGTCTTCCTCCATACTTCTTCCCATTTTTAAAAAAGGGGATAGAAATGACCCTGCCTGCTACAGGCCCATCTCCCTCCTGGATTCATTGGGAAAAGTCGCGGGTCGCCTAATCCTTGACCGTTTGCAGGATTGGGCGGCGGAGAATAACATCATCACCGACCTCCAGTATGTATTCCGGGAGGGACTGGGCACTGTTGAACAGGCTTTAAATTTAGCACTTCTGATAGGAAAGTATGTGGGAGCCAAACGGGGAAACCTATACATGGTTTACGTCGACCTTAGCGCGGCGTTTGACTGTGTAATTCATGCCAAGCTATGGCCCATCCTGGAGAAATTGGGGGTCGACCCGCCGCTAATCAAATTCTTGCGCGAGCTTTATTCTGAAGCTTCGGCTCGCGTAAGGTTTGGAACAGGTGGCGAATTAACATCTTCCTTTCAAATAACACGTGGAGTTAGGCAGGGTTGCGTCCTGGCTCCCTTCTTGTTCAATTTATATACGAACGGTTTGGAAGCAGCCATGCTTGAAGGGAGCCAGGACCTACCTACCATTAACCATCGCCCTATCCCAGCATTGCTCTATGCTGATGATTCAGTTATCTTTGCTAGATCCCTGGTCCAATTACAGAAGCAATTAGACAAATACTGCAACTATATGCTTTCCCTGGGGTTAAAGGTAAATAAGACCAAGACCTTTGTTATGAAAACGGGGCCCAAGGTGACAAGCTCGAAGTATCTCACTATCGAGCATTCAAAATTAGAACGAGTCAGGGAATACCCTTATTTGGGTATATTAATAGATGACCAGCTAACATGGAAAAGGGCACTGGTAACTAGAAAACTGCTATACCAGCGAGCTACATCTGCCCTAATTTCATTTTCTAGAAAACTGGGTAAGCCATCTCCCCCAGCACTACTTAAAATCCATCAAGCTAAGTGCCAGAGCATTGCTACATATGGGGCTGGCGTATGGGGTTATGTAAATACGGCCGAACTCCAAAAAATTCAAAATGGCTTTGCAAAATACCTGTTGGCCCTTCCCCAGAGTGCCCCCACATACGGATGCCATACCGAGCTTGGGATCGACTATCTAGCTGATCACATCAAATGTCAACCAATGCTCCTATGGCATCGTATCTGGTCTAAGCCTGAATGTCACCTTACTCGGGCCTTGATCTCGGATTGCCTGGGGCTGTCCTCTTGGAAAAAGATCCCATGGTTGGCTTACGTTGTCAACTTCTTGGAAGATCTGGATCTTAATCAATACGTAACAGAGCCGTCATTAATCAGTGAGCTAAGTAGGAAAACCTTTAAGTGCCATTGTCTTAATCATCTCAGGGAACTTCGTTTGAGCGGCGAATTACCCAAGCAATCAAATGCCCACGTTATGTTGGTACAAGTTTCTCCAGGCTTACAGCCTTACCTCACTTATTATTTGACCAACTACGAAAAATACCTTATAACCAGGTTTCGTTTTAATTTGTTTTTCCGATTGATAACCTTCCCAAACCCATTAAATTGGTCCCACAACTTAGAGAAATGCCCATGCGACAAGGTCTCATCCCAATCTACCATGCATGTAGCTTTTTTCTGTTACTACTACGCCATACCCCGCAAACGCTGGGTTTTGCCCGTGTTGCGTCAGATGGGGTTGAGGACCTGTCGACCAGCGCTCCTTGCATTACAACAGCCAAATTCACAACACGAGGCTAAAAGCCTGGCAATGTATTTGAAATCATGTATAATAACACGTAAAACATTAAGGAACGAGGATCTAACACTTTGAAACATTGTGCTGGTAGTTGTCTGAAAGTGTATTTTTCCCTTCTGTTATTTTTTCCGTAACGCTATAGGCCTTTTTAAAATCGTACTGCAATATTGTATTAGCATTACTTGTTCCGTTTCTATGTAAATATGTATTTTTAAATTATGATGTACTTTTTATGGTTAACTAATTGTCTAACCGAATAAAAGAATTTGAACTGAACTGGTTTTTCACCCTTGACATGACCTCCCCCTATCACCAGATACTTTTAAATGGAGATTGACAACATTTAACATCATTCATCATCCCAGAGGGTGCCTTACGTTTCAAAAGAATGCTTTTCAGTTTGGCCTCAGCACCTGCTGTTTTTCGCACCTTTTGTAACATTTATTCAAAGACGCTGAAGTGACTTTATGTTTCCAAGATGATGTATTAGTTTTCGGGGACACAAAGGACAACCATGACAGGCATTCAGCGCATGTTCTGGATGTCCTAGTAAAAAGGGGTCACATTCAGAGCAGACAAATGCAAATTTGGCATACCTGAAGTAACTTACTTACGTCATAAACTATCTGCAGTGGGGGTTGAGCCTAGGGATAGTTTAGTTAAAGCCATTGTGGAAGCACCTGTTCCCCATTGGAAAGATCAGTTGAGGTCCTTCATGGGTTTGATGGAGTTTTACTCTAGATTCATTCCCAGTTGTGCTCAAAGGACACATGCATTGCCTCAATTGTTGAGGAAGAATGAGAAGTTTGTGTAGAGTGATTCGTGTGATCAAGAATTTCCTGGCAAAAAAAAGAAAATAAATTGGCAATGCCATTACTCTCTAACCATTTGACCCCAGAGTTACAAGCTTAATGATTACTGACGCTAGCCAATTTCGGTTAGTAGCTGTATTACTTCAGAAAAGGAATGCAAGAGAATAGGTAGTGGCATTTTCTACTCGTGGTCTCAAAGGAGCACTCTGTGGTGGAGCGCGAAGGTTTGGCTTGTTGGTGGGGTGTCAATCATTTTTGCCAGTACTTGTGGGACACAGAGTTTGTGATCAGGGTTGATCACAAACCTTTAATCGACATGTTCATTATGAAAGGGGCAGGTAACGCTACGCCTAGGTTTGATCACAAACCTTTAATCGACATGTTCATTATGAAAGGGGCTGGTAACGCTACGCCTAGGTTTGCCAAGGGCCAATATATGGTGCAAGAATACTGTTACAAGATGGAGTTTATTCCTGGCATCAGAAATGTGATGCAATTGTTTATTTAGGTTGCCTGTGAATTCCCATGAAGGAAGTCAGAGGATTTAAGATGTGGATGATGAGGTAAAAGTTAGGTGTCCTGTTCCACTCAAAGTGCCATATAAGAATCTGAATGGTTGGAAGCATTAAGAAATGACACTACATTAACCACAATCATGAGATATATCAACGAAGGCTGGCCAAATGGTGAAATTCAAGATGAGCAGGCGGGTGCATTCAGGAAAATTCAATCCGAATTGTCTGTTATGGGTGGTGTGTTAAGAAGGGCTGATCTATTAGTTGTGCCAGATGTTCTTAGATCTAGAAATCTACATTTAGCCCACAAAGGTCACATAGGCATGAGAGCCATGAAGAGGAGAGTGAGAGATTCATATTGGTGGCCGGGTACGGACAGACAAATTGAGCAATATGTGAGAGTTTGCAAGCCTTGTTTTTCTAGTGATAACACACAAGTAACTGTGCCTTCTCCAGTTGTTGCTGGGCCTGTACCAGAGGTTCCATGGTCAAAGCTAGCGATGGATATAATATGTCCAGTTGGTGTGTACCATGGTCATGTAAAAAATGGCATTGTAACCGTGGATTTTTTTCCAGATGGATAGAAGTTGCATTTGTGAATAGTATTACTTCTGCAGTGGTGGAAGATGTTTTGAAGAAATTATTTTTTCGGGAAAGTGTTCCAGATGAACTGATTACTGATAATGGCCTCCAATTTGTGCCCCAGGAGTTTGAGGTACTCCTCTTGGATTTTGGTACTAAGCATGTTACCACTTCCTTTTACCACCCAAGGAGTAATGGCTTGGTTGAGCGCTGCAACAGAATGATTAAGGAGAATATACAATTGTCTGTTGCTAGTGGGTTGACCTGGATGCATGAGGTTAAAAATGTTGTTTGGGCTTGGTGCACTACACCCAATTTTGATACCAAAGTTTTTCCTTTTGTGCTACTTAAAGGAAGACTACCAGGATCAAAGATAAACAGATTGTGGATGAAAAAGAAGATGGTGCCTGAAGAACGTATGCATGGTGTGAATGAGAAACATTTGGTGGGTCAAGATAAGTATTCCACATCAGCACATAGAGTTCTGAAGGTGAATGTAGGAGATTGGGTGCAAGTGAAGTTTCCTTACAGAGGATTGGGTGCAAGTGAAGTTTCCTTACAGAGGAGGGAAGAGAGTGGCCTGGTTTTAATCCCCTAAAAAGGTGATCAGCTTTAGTGATTTTGCAGCAACCTTAGAAGATGGTAAATGTTGGAACAAAGACAGATTATCTGTAATACACAAAGAACACAAGTCTGAGACTTATGATATGGGAGCTTATGTGTTTTAAGCCACGTCCTCAATTACATTGGCCACGCCCCTTTGATTGACCCTCCAGTTTTCTCATCCCACTCAAAGCCCTGCGTTGCCTGGCCATCGCACAATGTGACCAAACGAAGGAAAACCCCTTCCCCGAACTCCCATTCTATTTTCCGAAGTTATCAACATGCACCGCCCTAACTACTCCCTTTTCCAGGTTCGGAGGTAGAAATCGCAGAACGTCTCTCGGGTCAGCCCTGCTCAAATTTTACTGCCTAGCGAGTGGCTATTTCAGGTCAGCTCTTCAGCCAGCAAGATATGCCCAGACACGTACTTCGCTACTACGGCCGCCACCTGTCACTAAGACAGGTCGGCGCGAGTGTTTAGAACATTGTAAAATCACGTTTTGATTCCACCTCCAATAGCATGTCGGGATTCTGTGCAAACCACGGTGATTGGCTGAAGCGCTCACAAAGCCCCAATGCGAGCCAACCATACGTATTTCTAGGTCTTCACACCCCTGACGACTGCCAGAAAATGTTTAAACCATGCGATTGGCTACAGTGCGACCCGGAAGCACTGAAATTATGGCTAAGTGTCGACCATGAGAAAATCTTTAGCGGACAATGGAGGTTGGGCTGAATTTACGGACGGTCAGTGTAAGTAGTGACCAAGTAGTGAAGCAGAAAGCCGTAGAGCAACACCGAGAGCATATTTTGAAAGCCAGCAGGAGAATACAGTCACTGTGCACGCAGAGCAGGAGAAGCACGACCCAAGATTGTATTTTAAGAGGAAGGGAAAACCGGAAAGTGTTCTCCGACACCGAAAGCCCAGAAGAACGCTGCAAAGGAAATGCTCACAGAAAGCTGTAGTAGATCTGCAGGGAAAGTGGCAGCGGGACCCGATGCTGAATGTTCATGGAGAGGGACAGCGGAACAATTCACTGTACTTGCAGGGAAAGGAGCACGAGGAACTTAAACTTGACCCACATACAGAGGGGCATCAGGAGGATGGTGTGCACCTGCAAGCAGAGGGGCAACGTGTGCCTGGCCTCCCGGGCCAGGAGCAGCAGGAGTCTGGACTGCTTCAACAGGGATCTGGGCAGGAAGAGTCTGGACGGGGTGTGCGGGCAAAGGGTCGCCAACAGCATACTCCGGTAATCACCAGCACTTCACCCGAAAGCATCCATTCTTGTCTCATCCTTAGATTTGCTAGAGGGCGCTTCAGATGATAATGCATGTAAAGGAAACCTTGTGAAACTTTGCAGCTCTGTGATGCGTCTAAGCCTTTTTGAAGTTCAATTGCATTGTAGGTTGGTGAGCCGACAAATTAACTGAGAGAACAGGGCCAAGGCGTTGGTGCTGTAAGAGCTATAACACGAGCCAAGATGTCACCAAAATGGCATATAAACTGTTCAACAAACGCGTTGTAAAATATGATAAAATACTTCAGCATTAAAAAAAGTATATATGTTTAACTCATGAAAGCATTTCACTTTAGATTCGATCACTGCATTAGTGACATTTTTTGGAAGTATAATTTCTAAACCTGAGCTTAGAAATATTCATGGCCTCACCCTGTCGTAACAATGAAGCCATTAGTGAACCAAGAGACAAGCCCATGTTGGTCTCCTCCTGCACCTCATAAATCTAACACAACTCTATTCCCCCCTCGCTCGGTTTCTCTCCTCTTCCTAGTCCCGCTACCGCTAATAACTTGGATATTTCACACCTTCCAACAGATCTCCTAGTCCATTTTTCTACAACACTTCTTACCCAAACACTCCACAACATTGAACTCCATCTCTCAACCATAGTTTTAGAACTCTCTTCACTTAAGAATGAAGTCACCTCGCTCGCTTCTAAGAAACATTCCCATGGCTCTGATCCCTTAGACCCCTTGCAAATACACCCTGCGCTCTTTATCCAAGGGAATAATTGACTACTCTCAACAGTGACTACTCTCCTCCTAGACCTCCAAGCATTGTCGGCTCCTCTAATCCGCCTCTCCCCTAGTCTCTTCCTCCCCTTAACGCCCTTCTTGACCTAAAAAATGACTACCCCCACGACACCGCCCCCACCTCTTATTCCCCCCATCTCACTCATATCCCAGTGATCATGTGCACTAGTAGAATCCCGCCCCCCCCCCCCCCAGTGTCACCCAGACCCCTCAGCAACTCACTAGTATCCACCCCTGCTCCTCCACCATGCCAATTGTTCACAATTCCCTCAAAGGTATGCTCGTTAACTGTCGTTCAGCCTCATGTCACGCTACCGGAATCGCCCAAACCATCCTCAGCAAATGCATTGATATCGCCTTTTGGACTGAAACCTGGCTTAATCCCCTCTCCACACCAAACCTTGACATGCTCTCGCCTCCTGGTTACTCCATCCTCAGAAAGGACAGGTCTGGCAAAATTGTAGCTGGCCTTGCCATAATTTTTAAATCTGAACTTTAACTCTCTCCTTCTAACCATCACAACCCGACTACCTAACAGTAACTTGGTGCGGAACTCATAGTCCCGGGTTCACCTTCCATCTTCCTACATAATATCTATCACCCCCCTGGCGAACCTCTCTCCTTCGTCTAAGAGCTATCCGATCTTCTTATACAGTCATCTTTGTCATTCCAAGAACCTCTTCCTTAGAGATTTCAACCTCCACTTTAATAGAAGCGATGACCCTTCGGTCACTCATCAATGTGATTCTGCAACCCACTATAAAGGTGCCATTCTTGACGCTATTATCACTAGCAGGGGCCTGGCATCTCTCTCCCACATTACCCCCATTGATTGATCTGATCACCACCTCATCCTTTTCTCGATCAATAACTTTTTACCCACCCCTCCTGCCAACGTAACAAAACTAAAGACGTTCTCCAGGAACCTTCACACTATTCCCCCTGGTGAGCTTGAGACGAAAATAATAGATTTTCTTCAGGTCATTCCTCCATCTCAAAGTCCCACTGATCTTACTGAGCACTACAATAATTCAATTAGTAAAGCACTTGACCAAATAGCCCCATCAAAATTCAAAATTAAATAAAATAAACCCTCCAGATCCTAGTTCAATACAGACCTTAATTTTGAGAGACATGCTCTCAGACAGACTGAACGCACATGGAGACAACAGCCCTCCCACTCTAATCTTATCCTCCTTAGAACTGCTAGGGCTAACTACAAAAAACATATCTTTAAAGCGAAAGCCTCCTTCTTCCGTGCTCAACTGGACCGGGCTAGAAATCGTCCCAGAGAACTATTTAACATCGTCAAATCCCAGACATCCTCAGCCCCCCTAGACTAATGGCCACGGCTGAAAGATGCGAAGAAATTGCTAGCTTTTTTTCTGAAAACATTTCTAATATAGAACAAACCTTTGCCCTTACACCCCCTCAAGTTTTCCAACCTCCCCTCCCTAACCTCACCTTCTTGTCCTCTTCCTCTCTCATCAACCCGACTGATCCTGCCCAACCCACCCATGCTGTCACCCCCACTGAACCTTTCCACTCTGGCTCTGAACTTAAAAACAATGCTTCCTGGAACGATTTCAGCCCAGGTTCCGAACTTGATGTCCTCAACATAATTACCAAGCTCAAACCCTCTTCTCACACCAAAGATCCTCTCCCGGCCTATCGGGTACAAGAACTAAAAAACATCATCGCTCCCTATTGGATATCTATCATCAACTCTTCCCTTGCAAATGGTTGTGTCCATGCATCCCTTCAATTAGGCCAAATCACTCCCATCATCAAAAACGTCATGGCCGACCCCAACGACTTAAACAATCTACGTCCTATCTCCAACCTCCCTTTCCTTTCAAAGGCCCTGGAAAAATTTGCCCAGCTTCAATTGAACAAACATATTGACACCTTCAATCTCTTGGACACTTTACAATCTGGCTTTAGAAAGGGCTGCAGTACTGAAACTGCAATGCTCAACATCATTGACGACATCCATGGTCCCCTAGATAAAGGTGAATCTTCCCTTCTTTTTCTACTCAACCTTTCTGCTGCCTTTGATACTGTTAACCATTTAACATTACTCAATACTTTCAAAAAACGCTTTGGTCTGGGTGGCGACGTACTCAAGGGGTTCACCTCATATTTCCAACACGGAACCCAACAAATTAAAGTCTGCAACTGCCTCTCGGAACCTCAGTCAATCACCTTAGGTGTTCCCCAGGGCGCTATTCTCTCTCCCACTCTTTTCAACCTTTTCATGGAACCCCTTACTCTTATTCTTAAACAAGCGGGACTCCGCTACCACCTCTATGCTGACGATACACAACTATATTACAGAATGAAATCCCATGATGACGTCTTACATCTAAATGACAGTGACTAAGATTCAAATGTGGTCCCATTACAACCACCTAAAACTAAATCCTAAAAAAACTGAAATCATTCTATTCTCTCCGAAAAACAACCTGCTCCCGATCCAAAATTGGATCTCTGACATTAATGCTCTTAACTGCTCTCTCACCATCTCTAATTCGGTCAAGTCCCTCGACATCAGCATCAACCAGAGCCCCCGTCTTACTCCCCAGAAAAAAACTCTGCCAAAAGTGCGCTCTAACTCTGCACCATCTTAAAAAAATCAAACCTATTATTCCTGCTGATGACTTTGTCAGTTGTACAATCTTTGGTCCTGTCCAAAATGGACTACGGTAACGCCTTGCTTAACGGAACTTCTAAAATCCACCTAGCCCCTCTCAAATCGATCCTTAATCTTGCAGCCAGGCTAATATCTGACTGCAAACGCTTTGAACAAATCTCCCCTGTTCTCAAAAACCTGAAATGGCTTCCGATTGAAGGCAGATCCACCTACAAGACTGCCTGCATCACTCTCAAAGCCCTCCTCCAAAATACCCCTTCCTACCTCTGACAAACTCCGCAAAGCAGGTTGCTCTAGAACTTTGAGAAGCACTAACGCACTTGTACTGGTCCCTCCTTTACTCAAAAAGAAATCAACTCAATCTTTCTCTTTCTCTGGTAATGCGCCGTCCATCTGGAATGCCCTTCCCAATGATTACGTTGCAATCCCTCCTACGACTGCTTCAAAAAAGACCTCAAGCTGCTCTTTCTCACCAAATACTGGGGAGCTTAATTTATTGTTTCACTGTTTATAAAAGTTTCTCCATACATGATCATTATCCACTCCCTTGTTCTTCCTTTGTTTCTCTCTTCCCAGATGTCACTTTCACCCTTTATTTTTCTTTTCTTTTTTCTCTTACACACCCACCCTCCATCAATCTCCTCTCCCCCTTATCAAACCACTTATCACTATATTGGATCTCTTTCCCGCTCCCCCTTACCCGCTCTTACTACGCAATTTGCTTTCCTCATCCATTTCCACCTACCTAGTCTGTTTTTGTCCTTGGTCTAACTATTTTTGGACTGTATTCCCTAATTTTTTGCTAATTGCCATGCCTCATTACCATTTTGTATTATTACTCTGTTGTTTCCAATATGTTGTAAAGCGCTCTGATACTATTGGGTCCAGCCAGCGCTATATATATAAAACCCTTTACATAAATAAATAAATAAATAAAATAAATTGTGGAAGGAAGCACCATGACTTAAGGAAATTGCATAGGATCTCACAATTCGTCCAACAGAAAAGTCAGGATTTGTCCCAGGTATCCCAGTTGTGGGATTGAGCCACTAGATTGGGGGTCTCAAATTTTTTTTTTAATCAAAAGTCAGTGCTCTGCCTTTTATTCTTTGAGGAGTGTTATCAGTACCCTGAGTTAATTAAATGCATATACTATATAATCAAGTTAACAACAGAAAGGCTTTCTAGAAAAGGGTTACTAAGACAAGAGGGGCAGCATGAAAAATCACAAGAAGGATCAGCTAATTTTTGGCTCAAGGGTCTAAGATGACCTCCGTCTGAGCCAGATCCATGCATCTGGGTCGAGTAATTAGTGGCTCATCCAACTCTACTGCATTTTGGCTTTCTGGTTGGTAGGATGAGATATTGCACTAGCTGAACATACCCTAAAACATCAAATAAAGAAGTCACTGTCCAATGGCGTTTGTCAGGCACAGAGATAGTGGTTTTGTTCTTAGTTCATGTACCTGTCCCTATCCTTGCATTTTGTTCAACACTGACACTGCAGTTCCTCACAGAGATAAATTACCCCCTCATCAGTCTTCCTTGCCACAATAATCACGTAGTTAGCTTCAGCTACATCGCAGAACCCTCCAAGCAAAGTTAGCGCGCCAGCCTTCGCCCTGTTATGTTAATTTGTTTTTCAAATGCGCACAGCTACCCAACAAGGGTTTCCCAGCGCAGGCCATAAAAGAGACTCAGGAAATCTGAATTAGCAATGTTGATTGAAAAGCCAAGTTTTTAATTGCTTACGGAAGTTGGGGTTCAGCTTCTCTTTCCGCATCACATCATGTAAGGAATTCCACAGAGTTGGACCAAGAAGAGAGAAGGAGCGGCCTCCCATCCATTAGATTTTTTTTGAGGGGGGCGGGGGGGGGGGGGGGAATAGAGAAATAGTACCACAGGCACTCATTCAGAGCATAGATTTAAGCGTGAGGAATGCATAAGAGCCGTGAGGTGTTACGCAGAGGCACAGCAATCAGGGAAAACAGAGTGCACGTGCTGTCTGCATAATATTATTTGGCTGGGCAATGAGGAAGCCAGCGAGATTCCCTGTACCCTCGTTGCTTGGTGACTATTTAAACCGGCAACCAGGAAGTGGATTTTTCCAGAGATTTTGCTGGTAGAATTATGGGAACTTCTCATAGCTGCCAAGGTTTCAGATTGCTATGCGTGACATTTTAATAACTTTAGAGTAAATATGAGTGACATTTCAATGACTATGAGTGACACTATCTTGTGACCAAAATTAAGCAATGAAGAGGAGGGAAACAATAATATCAGAAATTGCACACATTTGAGGAATGAGAAACTAAGTTAACTGCTGCAAAACGTAAGAAATATAAACTACTTCCATTGATCAGACTCTAGCTAAAATTGCGGAAATTAGATAAAGCAGCTTGGAAGTGGTTCAAAATGTCATTTAATCAGCTGAGTGACTCGCAGTCTCACTCAACAGCCACCAGTGACCTGAGCTGTAACGCAACTGAAAAACAAAGCAGAGACCTACTGTGTGAGTGACAGGGGAACAGGCAAACTCAGAATACGTCTAGAATGGAGTGCATTTGTTTGTAGCTGTCTGTGTAGGCACCTGATTGAGATAAGCCACACTTCACACATAGAACTGGGTAAGCTCTCAGGTATGTTTACACTGTCTGTTTTTATTATTTTAAATGTTTACAATTCTCTGCAGTTTAAAATGCCCTAATAAATCGAAAGTAATCTGTGGCATTTAATTGGACGTCGCGATTAAACATGGCACAGTTTATTCTATTTAATAAGAAGCTCTAATAAATATTGGTTCGCTGTGAGAGTGGGGTTTGCTGTGCTGTGTTAGCTGCCCTGACCCGGGCAGACTGAATGTTTCTGAATAAGTGAAAGATCTGCCGTGACCGTCATGTGCTGCTTCTTATCTCTTTTCCACTACTTGTGAGGAAGAGAGTGAAGCTCTGAACAAGGAGGCCCAATGAGGGGGTGGGTGGGGTTCTCCTTTACCAAGCAGTAAAAAAACCTTTCCAGTCGCTTCAGAGACCCGCTGCCTCTCCCAAGGCTTCACCGAGGAGAGATAACCGAGATACGGTGGAAGAGCTGCACGTGGGGGTGGGAGCTCAGCCAGCATCTCAACTTAGCACACACAGGCTCTCTCCCCCACTGACCATGACCAGTCGAACATGAGGCAATAGCAAAGTTTCACTAACCTCACAGAAGAAAGGCCCTCCACCTCCAGTCTGTCCAGGCGGCCCCGGAGTCACTGACTTCTCTCCGTCGTCTACAGTAAGATATTTCATGATTCAAAGGGGGCGGTAATAACAATAGCTAGCACGTGGTGCCCGAGCTGATGAAAGCCGGCAGACGGTGCCGTAGTTATAGGCAGCGCTACCTCTAAAGATGATAACATACTGCGCCGCCCGCAAACTATCCAGCCGCATCGAGATCCCAAAATAAACTGCCCGTGCTTCCGCAGTGACGCCCCCCGCGATGACATCAGCCTGCCAATAAGAGCCGAGGAGCGGCAGTTAGATTCAATTATGATAGATTGTAGCAGCTGAACTAGAGCTGCCTGCAGCCTTAGCTTAGCTGAACTCCAAGCCTGCCGGAGCAGCGCGCATAAGCCACAGACTCTCAGTTTTAGTCAGGCTTGACGGTGACAACCTCCAATACTGGTAATACACTCTGCTTTTAAATACGCTGATTTGCGTGACAATCCTTTCGCATGCGGTAATGTAACTTAAAATGCGTTAGTGTCACACCGGATGTGTGACACTTTGCATGGCTGACTTCTGCCAGTGGACAGCAGGCTGTAGCAGTGAGCGGCAGACTCAGGCTAATGTTCTTTTATTGCAGGCCATACAGGTGATTCAGGCTACAGTCGCTGTAGCATTTAAGGAGAGTGAGAGAGGGACCATCCTCTTCTAAGAGGAAGCTCGTGAAACCTTCTGTCAATACAGATGCTGATGGCGAGGAGGATGATCTAAGAGGGATATATGTTCAGGGCAGGAATGGAAGGAGGTCCTACAGCATATCAAGGATAATATAGCTTTTACATTGCTTCCGGTGTTGAAGGAATCTGAGGATTTCTTCATTCAGTACCAGCGACGGTAGCCTGAGTCCCTACTGCTGCATGCTTCTATTGAGAAGGTGATGGGCAATGAATAGCAGGACATTGATAAGACAGCCTTTCTACACTATTTGACAAAGAGGTATGCCATTTGTAGGTTTGCTAAAGGTTTCCAGCTGTCAGTAAAAGTGGATTAATTATTGGCAGGACTGTCTTCCCAAGGGAATTTTATATCTTACAGTGCCTCAACATCGGATCTTGTGGACAAACGGGTGGAGACGGCGGTTAGGCGGTCTTATGCTGCTGCCAATTTCTTCATTAGAGCTTCTGTATTTCTGTTGTACATTGTTCAGCCACTGTTGAAGGGCAATCAGAGTGTGGCAGAGATGATGGAGAAAGAGAAGGATATTACGCCAACCTTGGCAATGATGGAGCAACAGACCAGGATGTTGTTGGACAATTCATTTGATACCTTGAGGGCAGCTGCGGCATCGGCAGGCGCTGCTATTCAGGCCATTAGGCAGGTCTGTTTGGGGAATTGGAAGGTGGATGAAGGGCAGAAAGCTTTACTGATAAATCCAGTTTTCAGGGCGTAAATTGTTTGGCCCGTGGGCGTGGCTAAGGCGGTCAAGATAGCGGTCGCAGCTTGAGGCGCTCCTAACCTCCTCCTCTCATGTATTGTATTTGTAAAGCACAACATTCATCCCAAGGGACATTTCAGCGCTAGGATAAGCGAGAACCTGTTTGGAGGATTAGTGACATGTAACATAAAGCATCGGGTCTGGAGCAATAATCCACGGACATCAGGGCTTGAGTCTTGAGAAAAGCCACGTCTTCAGCTTCTTTCTGAATCTCACATGTTCCCCGGTGAGACAAAGCTTTAACAGGAGTTTGTACCTGTGAGTAGTTGCCAAATAGGAAAAGGAGCAATTCCCCCGCTAAGACTTAGTCTATGGTTTTGGCTAGAGCGTGGTTGCCTGGCCTAAGGTCACCCGAGGGTGACATAAAATTACAGTTTGTCCTGTAAAATTATGGGTCCAATTTTGTATAAAGTGCTGTGCGCATAGCATAGTAGTTTGAACTTGGCTCTTTGTCTCATAGGCAGCCAGTGAAGTTCTTTCACGCAAGCTGAAGCCGAACTAAACTTGTTCTTGTTACGGCAGCAGCATTCTAAATGACTTGTAGACTGAAAAAAAAATAGTCGGCCATGCCAACATAAAGCACATTCCCATAGTCTAGATTGCTGGTCAACAGGGTCAAATGTGCTCGTTTTCCTCCAGTTCAAATAGATCCACTTAAAAAGTCTCCTGAGTAGTTTTAGCATGGCAAAACATTTACCACACAGTACTCTGACTTTGTCTTGCATGTTTAGTGCATGGTCTACCAGGAATCCCAATATTTTTACAATACAACACGGTTAGGCACGGGGGATGCATCAATATTTTGCCCGAGCAGTCGCTCTTGAGGACTTTCTGTCCTCATCTCCATTTGTTGGTGACCCACTGCGGCTGGGATCACCGGGACCAGAGCTTTAGCAGCACTGTAAGCAGCGTTTCCTGGCTTTGGATGTCGTCGCTGGTTGTGCAACCTGATGGCAATAGGCTGAGCCTGGTGCAGCGCTAGGAAGGCAAGGCCACTTGAATGTTGTTTGCAACTGGCTAAGGACGACTGGAGTCGTTGGATGCCCTGGCCCGACTGGTTAATGGAGTTCCGGCCCTAGAGAGCGTATGGCAGGATTTGGATCTTTCTGTCTCCTGGCTGGGGCTGCCTCCAGCGTTCCCGGCAGCATCACTCAAGGCCCTCTGGAATTGAGGCTGGACCCTAGGAGAGCATCAACTGCCTCTTGCGGCACTTGGAGGACTGTGGCTTTTCCCCGGGGATAAGCGACTGCCTCGGTTTCTTGCTTCCCCTGGACTCACCCAGGCACAGCGGATCAGCTGATTTTTAGAGCTGTGGCCCACCTATGCATACGGCCTGGAGATATACAGCTGGCCCTTTAAGGATTGTGGCTTGGCCCTGGGGGCTCCCGACCGCCACTACTAGAGGGTGTGTATCCTGCCTCATCACCGCTTGCCTGGGGGTGGCCTCTGCTTCTAGAGTCTGTAGCCTGCTGCTCCCCCGGTCTGGAGGCTGGCAGCTGGATCCTGGGGAGCATGGAGTGCTGTTGCAGGTCAGTGCGGGGGGTGCCCTAATTTCCTTCCCCCCCCCCACGAGGCAATTTCAATGTTGACGACTGGAAGGGGGGGTCCATGTTTCATGGTGTTCCCTGGGCTTTCGTCATCTCTGTGCCGTGCTGAGGTGCTCTCCGTGACCTATTTATCCCCCAGATGTCTGACTGTCCTTTGCTTTGGCTGGTTTGCCTGACTGGCTGGTGAGGGGCCGAATGGTCTCTCCCAGAAGTGTAGGGGGGGATTCCTGTCAATCTGCCTTTGTTAAGCGATCCCAGGCGTAAACACCCTTGGTCTCGAGACTTTTCTTCACCGTGGGACCTGTACGTTGACTGGCGGCTCTTCCCTTCCTGGATCACACTTCCTCATGCCCAGCCTGTTTTGACCTCCCTTTACTCCCGGAGGTGCTGTGGCTGCTTGTGTTACCGTGTGGCAAGCGGGTTATGGTGGACGTATCTACATTTCATCCTTCCTTCGCTGATCACTGTCTCCCACCTGCTTCGTTGCCTGCTGCACCCTGGCTGCTTGTGCTACCTACTGGTAAGCGACCTGGGCATGGGATCATCCTTCTTAAACTGCTTTGCAGACCTAATTTTCCACGTTTCATCATGGGTAACGACAAAGCCCAGCCGCCTTCCCCAGCCCACACCAAAGTGGATTGTTCCACTGCATCGCAGGGGGGGTCTGGCTGCCTCCGGGGGGACTTCTGGGGCAGCGGACCCTGTGGGACAGACCTAACCAGACTAAGCCACTATTTTCAGGCCTTACAAAACTCGAAAGCGGTACTGGAGAACTGGGTTGATGAGGTACAGATGGACGTTCTCTGCCAGGATCTCCGCAAGTTGGCTGCCAGGGTTGGTGAGACTGAATGCAGGGTGCCTTTTGTGGAAGATGATGTGTCCATCCTGAAGCAGCAGGTGGCTGGACTCCTGACCATGGCGGCGACACTGGAGGAGCGTGAAGAGGATGCTGAGAACCGCTCGTCACAATAACATGTGCCTAGTGTGCTTCCTGGAGTGGTCAGAGGCGACCAACGCTATGAGGTTCTTGGAGGATTTGTTTTCGCTTGTGGTTTTGGAATCTGTTCTTTCGCCGTGGTTTGTATTGGAGCGTGCTCACAGATCCTTGGCCCTGAAACTCCCCCCCCGCCCTCCAACACACTCGGCCCCAGCACATCATCCGATAGCTTAGATCCTTAACTTTCAAGATTGCAACGTGATTCTCAAGGAGGCCCATGGGCGGCATGACCTTTATTTTCAGAACACATACATCATGCTGTTTCCCAGCTACACCAGGGCTGTTCAACAATGCCCCCAATCCTTCATAGAGGTCAAGCAAGAACTCCTGACATTGAACCTCCAATGTATTATGCACTTCCTGCCAAAGCTAAAGGTCATATTCAACTCTAAATCCTTTTTTTTTTCCTTTCGAGAAGAGGCCTGGGTATGGATTGCGGGGAGGCAAGGAGGGACCCCTATGCCCCACCGGAGAACCCTGAACCCAGTGGTGGAGCGCACTGAGGCACTGCCCGAGGCCCCAGAGGAGACGACGGACCTGTTCCTATAAGCCTCATGGTCTTGATGGGGGCCGGCCGATTATTAATGCTCAGATTCCGAGCCTTCTGCTCTCAAACCACGTCGGTGGCCACTCTTTCGAAGGCCGGCATGTGACCATGGTTCTTGAAGCTCAGGTTCCGGAGGACGTGCCCCTGATCCCGCACAGCTCCTTTCCATAGCCCACGACTATGTTTTGCTCCTTGTTAATGAGGATGCCCGCCAGTATTGTTGGGCCAGAACACATAACCTATACGAGCACAGCGATAAGTCAGGGAGCCCTTGTTCATTGGCTCACAACACCGTATCTTGCATAGTGCCTCAGACGATTGATGCAGATGGTCAGCATCTGTCCTGAACCCCCGATATCTTGCAGTCTTTGACGTCCTTCTATCATGACCTTTATTCCTGCAGACCCCACCCCCCTCGGGCTCGAACACCCACTACTGCGTGACATTTGCTACTTGAGTTTCCTTCAATCCTAGCTTAAGAGCTGAATGAACCCATTACAGAGGAGTAAATTTGCTCTGCCCTCTCAGATATGCCGGCCAGCAAAACGCCCAAACCTGACGGAATCCCCGTTGAGTATTACTGACGGTTTCAAAGTGAAAGTGAATTGACCCCCTTCCTGCTCAAACTCTATGCTGAAGCAACCAGTGCTTATTTCCCCCTGCCATGGACCATGCCTCCAGAGTGGTCCTACCAAAGCTGGGAACCCCCCCCCCCCACCCCCTTCCTGAGAGGTACTCCTTTTACAGATTGAGTGATATGATTTCATACAGAAATCAAGCTTTATGCTAAAATCCTGGCCAACCAGCTATGACTCGCCTCACCGTACCTGATCCATCACAACCAGTGTGTCTTTATGCCTGGGCTCAGTATGAGCCACTGTATCTGAAGAGTATAAGTGGCTATCTCCAGGTTCGGTATGTCCACCGCCCTCCCGTGGTGTTGCTTCTCTTGGATTTTGAGAAGGCTTTCGACAGGGTGGAATAGTCCTTTCTCGAAGCTGTTAATGCACACGCTGGTTTAGGGAAGAACTTGTGTCGCCTTATTGGGGCCCTGTGTTAGCAGCCATATGCCCAGGTCCAAATCAACGGCTGGCTGTTGGATCATTTCCCTATTAGACGGAATATGCACCAGGGTTGTCCTCTTTCCCCAACATTGTTTGTCCTTGCAATTGAGCCCCTGGCATGGCTCATCGGCTGTGAATCCCAACTTCATAGGTCATGGGATAAAGAGGCCAAGGTGAGGATCACTCTTTATGCGGATGACAAAGTGCTGTTTTTAGCTGACCCCCCTACTTCGGGGCCCTGTTGTCTCAATCTTTTTAATTTGTGTGGGGAGGCTTCGGGCCTCCAGGTGAACACTTCCAAATCCTTATTAGGTCTCACTGGGGGGCGGCACTGGCACCTAACAATAGCCCTCTGATATCCTGTTGCGACGTCTTTCTTTCAGGTACTTGGGGTTCCACGTTTCCATGCTTCCTGACCTCATAAGGCAACTTAATTTGGCCCACGGGTGTCCTAAATGAAAAGTGTTATACAGAAGTGGTCGCAGCTTTCTCTGCATGTGATGGGCCTTATTGCCCTCTTTAAAATGATGATCCTTCCCAGATTTCTTTACATATTTCAAAATTTCCCACTCCCGATCCCCCCCGAGCTGGTTCCACGCTCTTAATTTCACTCTCAGCTCCTTTCATTGGTTGGGTGGCTGTTCCTGTGTAGTGTTTCGCAATGGCCACCAGTCTCCCTATGATGGTGGGATCGGATGGTGGACCTCTATTGCTACTATCTGGCCTCCCAATTAATTGTGGTCAATGATTGGTTTAATGCGGATGGGATGAACTGACACACCGGGGAGGAGCTTACATCTCTAAGTTTCAACCGCTTTCAGGACATGCTATATGGCACTCCACTACCAGGCAGCCTTCCTGATTTTACTTGTGTGATTGTCCTTTGTTGGCACTCCGTGCTGCGTTTTATAGGCTGGAATAGCACATTGACATGGATGACTCCCCTATGGAAGGGGTGCTGGCTTCATCATTCTGCTTGCTTAGAGGGCTTCCATAAAGGGGATGTGATCGGCATCTCGGTCCGTGGCAACGTTTATGCCGGGGAACATATTTGCCCTTCCAAGAACTACAAGCTTCATATGAGCTTAACCGAATACTACTCCATAAGTGCCTCACATACTCATAGCTAACATACCTCCAGACACTGTGGTCCCGTAATTCAGTTCCTTGGAGGCCAAGTTGTTTATGGGTAGTATTTGTAGAGGCACAATATCCCAGGTTTATCAGTCACCCTTTGCGACTGCTCCTCATGCTTTTGAGAAGCTTCAACTCTGCTGGAGGGTGGGTTTGGGGAAGGGGGTTGGGTTGGTGAACTTAGTGAGTCAGATTGGAGGGAGGATTGTTTGGCCCTGTGCATGCTGGCTATCGCTGCTCGTCTTCGACTGATTAAACTTATTTGCATACAACATACCTTACCCCGATACGATTACATAGGGCAGGCAAAATTCTCCATCCGGTCTGCTTTTCGTGCTCCGAAGCTCCAGCTGACTTCTATCATGTTGTTTGGGTTTGCTCGGTCATTACCGTGTATTGGCAGCAGGTGTGCAGTAAGCTCTCCTAAGTCTTGGAGTGTGATCTTGATATGACTACTAGGGTAGCTCTATTGGGGATGATTGATCAACTGGGTGGCTCTTGGGATGACAGACCATTTGTGGATGTCGCTGCATTGGTGAGTAAGAGAGATATCGGTTGGCGATGGAACTTCCCCAGCACCTCGGCCCTGGCAGAGTGGGGCAGGAGTAAACTGTTGGACTCAACTTGAAAAGTCTGTTTACAGTGCCCGTGGTTGCCCATAGAAGCAAGACAAGATATGGACTGGGAATGTGATTTATCTACAGATGGTTGCATTGTGATGATGAAATGTGAATGTTAATGTATATTCTTGCTTGGTGGTTTCTAAACGAATAAAAATGTGTTAAAAAATAAAACTGTTCAGTGCACCATTGCATTGGAGAAAATGGTCAAAAAGTCAGTTGAGGATAGGAAACTATTGGCCCGGCTAAGTCATCAAGGGGTAGGTTCTGTGGTGGCAAGAGGGCTGGAGAACTGGGCCTTATGGGCCGGGCGGCGCAGGGCACTTCAAGGAGTGACAGCAAAGAACACTGTACAAAAATACTCACCCCTCGGCTTCGACTATTGCAGCAGACGAATAACAAAAATCAAAAACAAAACAAAGAAGTGGGGGCTACCCACAAATACTTAACTAAATGGTCTTCTCAAGCCAATGGAGGTCCGTCTAATGTCTCGCGATACCAATCATCACCAGAGGGTCCAAGGCAGGGCGGTAGTCAAGGCAGCAGTCATCAGCAGCTGTCGGAAAGGAGTAGCCGCGCTGTAAAAGACCTTCGGTCCACTTCGACATACAGGGGTCTCTTGACGTGGCTCGCGAATCCTCCGGAATTTTCTTGCGGGGCTTCTCACAACCCTCGGGCTGAACCGCTACCTCTGAAAACGCCCCACGTTAGGCGCCAGTTGGAGAACCGGGCCTTATGGGCCGGGCGGCGCAGGGCACGCCTAAATCCCTGGATTCACCTGCCTTGTAACTAACAGAGACACGAGACACTCCGTTGAGCGTGGAAGCCAGGTTTATTAGCTGCAGCTAAGCACAGCTGTCCCAGAAGTTACACGCGGGGTGGATTCTAAGGACACTGCCACTTCAATCCGTGGCGCACAATCTTTTATAGGAAACACATTTACAATATCCTACTCCTTGCACATACAAAACGAAACAATGAGAAAAGATGAAAAACAAGCTATCAGGTGTCTCAAATACGCCCCTTTCTTGGTCCCAGTGTGCTACCTCTCCCAACAAATTAATCATTGATGGTGTCCACAATCCCCTCTTGCAGGTGGCAGGACGTACTTGTGTGTCTCAAAGGATGATTGTGTAATAGGAGCATACACGGAGAGAATAGTGAAGGCCAATCGGATAAGATAGTATAAGGAAAGAATAGGAGAGGGCAAATAGTCGGCCGAGACAGGGATCAATCGAACCAGACATGGATTAACAAACGTAGCCAGACCCTGACATCGGGTTTCATGAAGAAGGACAATGGAGTTACTTTTTAACTGAAAGGACACGTAGCAGCTGGAAAAGCAAAAGCACATCGTTCGCCGTGCTGCCTGAGTGAGGGCAACACAAAATGTCGACAGGACACAAAATGGTGGCTAGATACGGGATGAAATCTGAAATCGTAGAATCTCAGACCCTCCTTTTGCCATTACTCAGGCAATACACCAGGGACTCAAGTCAATCTGAGTCAATGTCAATGGCCATGAAGTCATCGAGCTGTTGCTGTAGCATCATTCTAATGTTCTCTGTTTTTCGTGATGCAGGCTTCACCGTGGGCTAAAGAACGGTGATGGATTAAGCCCAGATCTTTTGACTGGGTGTGAGTGTTTGATTGATTCAGATGCTCCGTCCATCACCACCCCCTTTTGTACCGCTTTTGTCCGCCATAAGTGTGGCAGGGTATGCTCAGACGTGAGTCCCTTGCTCACTTTGCCACTGGATTCAAGCAAGCCGGGCTGAAGACGGCTGTAATGCCAGAAACCGGTCTTCGGAAGCTTGTTTCCGGTCCAGGGAAGACATGGCTTGGCAGTTCGGGCTGGACTGTTCCCATGAGGCACAGGGTCAGACTGATTTGCATATAGCCATGTCTGAACTGGGGTGGCAGAGTGGGCTAAAGAACGGTGATGGATTAAGCCCAGATCTTTTGACTGGGTGTGAGTGTTTGATTGATTCAGATGCTCCGTCCATCACCACCCCCTTTTGTACCTCTCTCTGTTTTATGAGGCATGAGCCCACAAACCCAACAATCAGTAGTATTCATCACTAATTGGTGTTGATGCAATAACTGAATAAACAAATTGTTGAAGTATTCGGTCCTCCTAATCTGTTCGTGTTCTGAAAGTGTATAAAACCGTTGTGGGGAGGCAGTAGTAGGAAAAGATAAAAAGACAGATGTAGGGACAGGTGATAGCTGCAGAACATAAACAACCCAACTTCCACACGCTAATAAAGTACATAAACATATCAGAATACATAGGGTTATTCCACATGGACTAATCATTAATTTCTTACGTCTTTTTTCATATTTACAGTCTGATTATTAACTTCCACTTTAATATCCATTACTCTAAAAGCGTTGCTCACGATAATCTTCCTAGATCACTTAGCTGTGATTGTTAGCCGTCATATGACACTGCAAGTCCTGCAGACCCTAGGTCACTACTCGGGTCACAGCTTAAGACTCCTACCGTGACCCTGCAACTTGATGGATAGTGGAAGAAAACACATTAAAATGTCTTTCAAAACAAAAAGGTATAATCAGAAAAATTGTAAAAAAGGAAAAAGTTCAATTGTCTTTGGTCTTCCTCGATCGTAAATGATATCGAGTTTTATTAGGGATCGTCTGGTCCTTAAACAAGGCTTCTGGATTCACCGTGTTCAAACGCAGATGTGTTGGGACGGCCTCCTGTAACACGTCGTCGTCTACTTTCTCAGAGATCATGTGGTCCAGGCGTGCACTACTAAACGGTATAAATCTAGGCACTTTTTCACTTTCGTTATCACCTTTGCCCTCACAAATCCACTGATCAAAAGGCAAAGGTACCCTCTTACAGTGCACGTCATTGACCCAGTTCTTTATCCCAACAACCTTCACTGCCGTCCGTGTATTCAGCAGCACTTGTTGCGGCGGGCCCCAACGATGTTCCAAATTCTTTTTTCGCTGAAAGTTTTTCACGCAGACCCAGTCGCCAGGTTGGATGGAATGACCTGGGTCTGCGGAGGCCTCTGGCAAAGCGTTTTGAACCTGTTGATGAAGAACACGTAATTTAGTGGTGAGGTCATGCAAATAGTCAATCAGCATTGGGTATTGAATATCAGAATACTTTTTAGGTCGAGGGACTCCCCAGACATTTGCTGGACGCCCAAAAACGACCTCATACGGAATCAGACCTAAACGAGAATGCACAGGAGTTCTCGTAGACAGAAGTGCTAATGGTAGGGCATCAGGCCAGGCGAGACCTGTGTTTGCCTGAATCTTTGCCAATTTGAGCTTTAGAGTACCATTATAACACTCTACCAATCCTGCTGACTCAGGGTGGTTTGCCACATGGCATTTCTGTTTAATACCAAGACCTGCACATACTTTCTGCATGATCTGGCCTACGAATTCACTCCCATTGTCAGACCAGACAATGCGCGGCAAACCAAACCTCGGGAAAAACTCCTTCAAAAGAACTTTGGCAGTGGACAAAGCAGTATTGTTCTTTAGGTGGTAAGCCTCTATCCATCTGGAAAAGGCACAAACCACCACCAGAACATACTTGAGGTTATTGCAATGATCCATATGAAAGTAATCGATTTGCAATACCTCGAAAGGATATGTAGGGGGAACAAAATGACCTGCTGGTGTTGGGGTTCCCTTTCCTGGATTATGCATTAGACAAACAATGCAATGCTTCACCACGTTTTCTGCACATTTAGGAATTCCTTCATTCTGCCATACCGGCGCCAGGATTTTACAAATGCCCTTTGCATTAATATGGGCTGGAGTCGGACCATGCGCCATAGTAACTACAGGTAGTACATAGGCGTCTGGTAACAGCCATCGTTGATGCTCTGACAGTTCCGTCCAACACCCAGTTGCGTCCAACATTCCCGTACTCTCTCTCCACTTACTCAGCTCTTTCTCAGTAGCCTCTTCTTGAATCGTTCTCACACTTTCTATCGTGTCCTCACACATTCCTCCTTCTCTGACCCATCTGGCAGGGTCCGCAACATACATACGACTCGTAACATCTCTCGCTGTCTCTTTTTCTACTTCATCTGCAAAAGCATTCCCACGACCCACATCATCAGTAATCTTTTTGTGAGCGCTACACTTAATTATTGCTATTTGTGTAGGCAAAGCAAGTGAGTCGAGAAGATCAGTCACCAACTGGCCATGCTGTATTTTAGTCCCATGGGAAGTAAAGAATCCTCTTTCCTTCCACAAGCGACCGAAACTATGATCCACACCGAAAGCATATTGGCTATCAGTGTAGACGTTTACTCTCCTTCCTTTCGCCAAAACACATGCTCTTGTTAAAGCAATTAATTCAGCTGCTTAGGCTGAATTCTGTGCAATACGTGCTGTCTCTACTACCGTATGCAAAGTGGTAACAGCATAAGCTGCAGTTGTCTCACCATTTGGAAGCTTAAAACAAGATCCATCTACCCATAGTATCCATCCGGATCCACAAGTGGTGTATCTTTTAGATCTATTCTGCCTTTCGTTTCCTCCTCTGTTCGGAGAAAACAATCATGCTGTTCTTGAATGCCTTTCTCATCCGGCATGGGCAACAATGTTGCTGGGTTCAGAGTATTACACCGCTTGATATGTATATGGCTAGCCAAAAGCGTCAGCTCATATCCAGACAAGCGAGCACTCGTAAGGTGTTGTGTCTTAGTCCTATTCAAAAGAGTATCTACTGTATGTGGTACCATAACAACAAGGGTGTTGTCCAATACCAATCCAGCAGACTGACGGATAGAGATTGTGCCGATGCTGTAGCTCTAAGACAACTAGGCAATACCTTGGCTACTGGATCCAACGTAGCCGAAAAATAGGCACATGGCCGTTGTTTGTCTCCAAATTGTTGTGTTAAAACTGACAATGCACAGCCTTCTCTTTCATGCACATAGAGTGTAAAAGGCTTACTGTAATCCGGAGTACCTAGCACAGGTGCAGAACACAATGCATTACGTAAATCAGAAAAACTCTTTTGGAATTCATCGGTCCAAGGGAAAGGTTGTGGCGTATATTTCAACTTAAGTGCCAGCAAAGGTTTAGCTAACAAAGAAAACTTCGGAATCCATTGTCTACAATATGAGGTAATTCCCAAAAAGGCACGTACCTCTCTCTGTGTGGTTGGCTCAGACATTTGTGCAATCGCTTGAATTCGTTCTGGCGTCAATCGTCTTCCCTCCTTCGACAAGAGATGACCTAAATAGGTAACCTCTTGGCGGCAGTATTGCAACTTAGAAGGGGATACTTTATGATGTAGGTCAGACAAATGATGCAACAAAGAAACCGTCACATCTTTACAAACATCCGCCGAATCAGCAGCAATTAGCAAATCGTCAACATATTGGATCAAGGTAGCACCTGGAGGCAAAATGAACGCGTCAAGCTGAGATTTCAAAGCCTGATTGTAAATGGAGGGACTTTCACAATAACCTTGAGGAGCACGCTTGAACCGAAAACTTCGGCCTCCGAGAGAAAAGCCAAAAATATCTCTACTTTCCTCAGCAATAGTAAGACTAAAGAAAGCATTCTTCAGATCGATAACAGAAAACCATGCCGCCGAGGCGGGTATCATAGTAAGCAAAGCAGTGATATCTGGAACAACAGGAAACTGGGGACAACAATCTTGTTGACCTCCCGAAGATCAATCACAAAGCGATACACATATCGGATATCGCGTATATCGGATACACTATACAATGGATCATTCATCATCCATTTATGAGCAAGGGAGTCAAATAAAACTCGTTCCTCGGAATCTGGGAGTTGGCTACGGGATTGCCTTCGGGAGAAAGCAGGGGACCTATTGAACGGGCCAAAAAGGGGGGAGAAAAGACCAGAGACAGTATCAACTAACCGATTACGAATCGGAGAAGAAGTAGGGAGCAAAACTGGAGATGCAGTATTAAGCAAAGGAAGAGAAGGACTACTTGTTGCAAGAGACACAAAAGGCAAAGGAGACTGAGGTACAGAAGTTTGTGGCAGAGGAGGTGCAGGCGGTATTACCAGAAGAGGCAATGGTGCGGGAGCCGGAGCTCCTGGCTGAACAACAGGTTGCTGCACAGGTGGCAATAATACAGGTGCATTAGCACCTGGCGCATAAGGCGGAGGTAATTTCAACAAATGAGACATTAAGGGATCTTCATCAAGATCTTTGCGTTGTGGAGGTAACACAGAATAGCACCCATCAATTGCCATCCGTTGCTGTCTATCCGAGACCTCAATCGCACGATCAGTCTCATCGTCTTTAAATTGTTGGGCAGCCTGTATAACCGTCATATCTTTCATTTTCTTATCTCTTTTTGCTTGTTTAATTTCTCTCTGTTTGGCTTCTTTACGCCAGAGGCGGAAAGAGTCAAACATTGCCGGCCGGGCTTTTCTTTTGAACAGAATTGCTTCCAAATTATCTAATATGTCAGGCTCAAAGCTACCATTTTGTGGCCACCGCAAGACACCATCTTTCTTCGTGTATCGGATCCATGCGTCGTTGAAGGCAATGGGACCAACGCCATGCTTAGAATAGAGCTTATAAGTGGGAGTTCCAACCGGAGGAATCGGACATGACTCCTCAAGCCAGGAATCCCTAGTACAACAGAAACAACAGAATTTCCTAAATCCGCTCAGACCAGGCATTTTAAGCACACTGATCCATTTACTAACTTCAAGGAGTGACAGCAAAGAACACAGTATAAAAGTACTCACCCCTCGGCTTCGACTATTGCAACGGACGAATAGCAAAAATCAAAAACATAACAAAGAAGTGGGCGCTACCCACAAATACTTAACTAAATGGTCTTCTCACGCCAATGAAGGTCCGTCTAACGTCTCGCAATACCAATCATCACCAGAGGGTCCAAGGCAGGGCGGTAGTCCGGGCAGCAGTCATCAGCAGCTGTCGAAAAGGAGTAGCCGCGCTGTAAAAGACCTTCGGTCCACTTCGACATACAGGGGTCGCTTGACGTGGCTCACGAATCCTCCGGAATTTTCTCGCGGGGCTTCTCACAACCCTCGGCTGAACCGCTACCACTGAAACCGCCCCACGTTGGGCGCCAGTTGGAGAACCTGGCCTTATGGGCCGGGCGGCGCAGGGCACGCCTAAATCCCTGGATTCACCTGCCTTGTAACTAACAGAGACACGAGACACTCCGTTGAGCGTGGAAGCCAGGTTTATTAGCTGCAGCTAAGCACAGTTGTCCCAGAAGTTACACGCGGGGTGGATTCTAAGGAGACTGCCACTTCAATCCGTGGCGCACAATCTTTTATAGGAAACACATTTACAATATCCTACTTCTTGCACATACAAAACGAACCAATGAGAAAAGATGAAAAACAAGCTATCAGGTGTCTCAAATACGCCCCTTTCTTGGACCCAGTGTGCTACCCCTCCCAACAAATTAATCAGTGATGGTGTGCACAATCCCCTCTTGCAGGTGGCAGGACGTACTTGTGTGTCTCAAAGGATGATTGTGTAATAGGAGCATACACGGAGAGAAGAGTAAAGGCCAATCGGATAAGATAGTATAAGGAAAGAATAGGAGAAGGCAAACAGTCGGCCGAGACAGGGTTCAATCGAACCAGACATGGATTAACAAACTCAGCCAGACCCTGACATCAGGTTTCATGAACAAGGACAATGGAGTTACTTTTTAACTGAAAGGACACGTAGCAGCTGGAAAAGCAAAAGCACATCGTTCGCCGTGCTGCCTGAGTGAAGGCAACACAAAATGGCGACAGGACACAAAATGGCGGCTAGGTACGGGACGAAATTTGAAATCGTAGAACCTCAGGGCTTTTGGTCAGTCAACGGTTTCTAGGGGCAACCAGCCTTTCGTTGAAGGTGATGCAGCCGGGGTGTCTCTTTCAGAGATAAATCCCGGTCTCAGCAGTCAAATGATGCTGGGGCAAGCCAGCAGACAAAATCCTGGTTATCTGTTCTGCCCCAACATAGAGATTCCTATTGGAGGTAGATGGACAATGTTTCTGGAGAATTGGAAAGGGTCAATCACCGAACAGTGGGTGTTGAGGATCACGGAGAAGGGATACTCTATCGTTTTCTATTATCCACCTCCAGAGGTTTTTGTGCACACCCACCTTCTAACCAATTGTGAGAAGAGGGTTGCCCTGGTGACTGGTATTCAAGACCTGCTTTCAAAAGGTGTGATAAAACCAGGTCTTCACCATCTGAAGGGTCAAGGAGTATATTCTATTCTCTTCATGGTAAGGAAAGCGTTGGAGATATCAGGCTAGTGTTGGACTTAAAGAGAGTCAATTCTTTTATTTGTCATGTTAAGTTCAAAATGTTGTCTTTACAGGAGATTCTTCCATTTCTGAATCGGGGGGAGGTGGTGGCATCATTGAATCTATTGGATGCGTTTCTCCATGTGCCGATCTATCCATTCTCCCAAAGGTTTCTCAGGTTCTGCATGGGCTCAGAACATTACTAATTCCAGGTACTACCTTTGGGTTGTCTTCTTCCCGAGGGTTTTCGCGAAAGCATTGGCACCTCTGGTGGGCATAATACATAAGGAGGGAATACATGTTTTTCCATATCAGGATGATTGGCTAATATCTGCGTCTTCTTTTTCTCATGGGGTGTATTATTAATTGACGATCCTACCTCTGAGAGGAGCCAGTCATTTTTTTTAAAGAAATGTCCTCCTACATGTCGGAACCACGGTCTGTGAATTGTTGATAGTCCCCAGGTTCTGCTTGATACTGGGATACCCTGATATTAATATTGTTCTTCTTTTTCTAAGGCAACCAGTCACATCCAGGAGGTGTGCAGTATACTTGAGGTTCACTATTTCCTCATCAAAATCAGGAAACTTGTCTAGTCCCAAAGCAGGATCTGCTATTCATTGGAAGTCACCTGGACATGGTCAAGGGACTGGTCTTTCTTCCAGTAGAAATTATATGGACTATAAAGAAGGAGATGGGGAGTCTGCTCAGTCAGGGATCAGCTCCAGTGTCCCTGTGGTTGAAGTTACGGGGGTTGATGGTGGCAGTGATCAATGTTCCTCTAGGGTACGTTTACACATGTACCCCCTGATCAACCATCTGTTGGCGCATTTGTCCCCATGCTCTAAAACATTTCTGGTCTACCAGTGAGAGTTTTTCTGCAGATCAGGGGTTATTTGGAATAGTGGCAGGATGGTAACAATCCGGCCTTGAAAAATCATAAAAATTTTACTATACCTTCCGGTCGAGTAACGTGAATAATCTACTCAACCCAACTTTAATGCACTTATCTGTAAAGTTGTCTCAAATTGTGTGATCATAGGCAAATATTTTATTTTATAGAGTCATCCTTTTCTTTGTTCTCACATATGAGTGTGCCTTCAAATATGTGAGTTTGGCATTTCTGCTGTACAAAACAAAACTCTTTTGTATGATTAAATTGAATAAACATTTGGTCCATGAGTAATAAGAAGCTAGCCCACATATAGGGTACGCATGAACCCTGACTTGCCTCTCAGTTTGCAAATAGCATTCAAATCAGGGCAGGAGTGTTTATCAGTTTATTTTTAAACATTCAATTTAAATAAATATATTACTAAAGCATGATGTGGAAGCACACTGTCATTTACAGACAGTGAATTTCCAAGAAATGTCCAAAACCATTCCCACTACCTTACAGGTTTACTGATAAAACTATATAGTGCATTAACACTCTGTGAAAATTGGGTTTCAGAAAACATATTTATAATTTGCACATCACCAATGAAAGTGTTCTGGTTTGTTTTTCATTCTATTAAGATATTTTTTTTTAATTACACAGAAGTAAAAGAAATGGGCTTTCACAACTTATGAAATCTATTTTGAAATGTTTGTACAGTTGACATAGCAAATAAAATGTGTGGTAGGAAAAACCTGATACCCTACAGCCTTTCATTTCACGCTTTGTACAGCAGGTCAGACAGTTAACTTTACAAAAGTCTGGAACTCTGCAGTCAGAGAAGGAAAAGTAATTGTAAACTGACTTCTGAGCTCTGTCTCTGAACACAGAGCAACTGTTCTTTGTCAACTCGCCAGAACGGGCAAGTTGGTCCTAAATATATCTCAAGCTGATAAAATCTGACCCGACATAACGAGTGGGCGAGTAGATTTTTTGTGGCCTGATAATGTAGCTGGGGGGGGACTTCAATCTCATGTGACTTCATCTCCGGTGGTTACTGCAGATACCAGCAAGTTGGGATGGGGGGAACCTTGGACTCGTTTGTCTGTCATGGGGAAGTGGGACCATCTGCAGTCTAGCGGCTCCTTGAACTACAGGGAACTAAAGCCAGTCCAGCTGACCTGTCTGAAGTTTTTGTCATACCTCAGGGGTCACCAGGTTCAGGTTCGTAGAGACAATCTGGTGGTTATGGGGTATTTAAACAACCAAGGGCGTTGCAGCATGCAGTCTTTGTGGCTTCTGGCTCAGGAGATAATGTCATGGGAGGAGAGCAAGTTGTTGTCCCTGAGGGCGGTGTATCTCCCAGGGAGGGAGAATTGGGCTGCAGACCACCTGAGCAGGGTTCCCCCCCCCCAGGGGCTTGAGTTCATTGACTAAAGGTGGTGTTCCAGCTGTTGCAGAGGAGGTTTTTAGTGTCTGACTGAGGATCTGTTTGCAGACTAGGACTCCTTACACACTTTTGCACAATTATTCCTTGCGGAGAACCATGGAGGACGGATGCAAGTCATTCTGGTGGATGGGGGAACTACTATATGCATTCCCAATTCCAATGATTGCCAGGGTATTGCACAAGATAAGAGAGGGACAAGGCTGGTACTGGGGAGGGGGATTGGAATCAGACGTCCTTGGTATCCTTTTTTGAGGATCGCTGACGGAACAGGGGAAAGCCCCTAGGTGAGGTCCCCCTAACTCGGAAGTCAGTTTCCCACAATGGGACACCTCGCGAGGTTGCTGAGGCCCCTTTTCAGCCGTAGGGCCCGAGCCCTTCCCCACTGGTGGTGCACTATGGAAGTGTGCGCAACCTTTCTACCTCTTGTAGGAAATTGCACTTAGCTGAGGGGTGAAATGGATCATCCGCCTGTCATGACAAGTGGTGGGTGCATAAGCACAAAGGTTGTTCTGGGTCTGGGCCCGGCCGGATAGTGCAGGTTGGCCTGAGCCCTTGCGCTAGTGTGTTTTCTCGGCCCCTGCCACCAGCCTTCCAAGATGGGCAGGTGTGCACATTGGCACCAAGAAAGTACTTAGTGTGAATCTAGACCACCATTGTCGGCCAAATAGTACACAGACAGCATGGGTTTCCAAGAGGCCAGTGCCCGCCGGCCTGTGCTGGTTCTTGTCTGGAGCCTCAAGGCTCTGGGCCCTTTCCCACTGTACTGCAGTGTGAAAATGCGCGCACCCTTCCAGCACATGTTAAGAAGTGGTGCGGACATGATGTTTGTAAACGTAGGTCAAGCCTGCCTTTGCGGCCTGGGTGTGCTTTTGCACTAGTGGTGTGGTTTACCTACGTGTCTGACTTGCTATTGCACGCCGGTGTGTGCACTCACGTGGACTGTGCGTTTAAACATACACCTGACTTGCCACAGCAGGTCTGTGAGAGCGCCTCTCCGCGCATACTCCAGCTGGCCTGTAACAAACTCTGTCAAGCCGGAGGGAGGGCTTTCACCTCCACTCGGAAAGAAGGTGAATGCCTAGGCAGGAACCCACGGGTGTTCACTGTCCAGGTAGTACGGAAGACCCACGCGGGTTTCCGTACCGAAGAGGCTTGTCCTTCCCTTAAGTTAACATGGGAAAGGGGTCACCTGTATTTCAAGCTGCAATTATGTATTGCAGTGGCGCAGCCTCGTGATGTTTCTTATCAATAGATTTGCTAGGCCAAACCCGTTCCAATTGTAATGGTAGGCATGGTATATCTTGCGTGTAAATGCCACGTATGGAACATTAAGTATACCTAAGGACTCATTGGCGCGCCCCATGGTAAAGTCATCCCTTTCCTAAATCCACTTCATCCGTTTTATCCATTTTCATCATGAGACGCCAAAAATAATACAATATGTTTTCAATCACTTTTCAATCCTTATGAAAACACTGCGGAGACAGCGCCATTTCACCTACCATCTTTATTTGTAATTTCTTCAAATGCTTGCTGAGTGCCTATTGAGTCTTTTTCGCAGCAACATGTGCAATCAAATTTATGTATTTATTTATTTAAAGGGTTTTATATAGCGCTAGCTGGACCCATGAGTATCAGAGCACTTTACAACATATTGGAAACAACAGAGTTTCAAACAGAGTAATAATACAAAATGGTAATGAGGCATGGCAATTAGCAAGAAATTAGGGAATACAGTACAAAAATAGTTAGCTCAAGGACAAAAACAGATTAGGTAGGTGGAAAAGGATGAGGAAAGCAAATTGCATAGTAAGAGCGGGTAAGGGGGAGCGGGAAAGAGATGCAATATAGTGGTGAAACATAGCAGAGTAGGCTCGTCACTTTTTACCCAATGCATTTCGAGCCTCACAGGCTCTGTCACGGCTTTCTGCAACAAATGAAAAAACAACTCAACCCTGCTCCCTGCTGACCTTCATAACTGTATAACAATCATAAGTGAAACCCAATACAATAGGCCCAACCCACCAAACCCAGCTCTCCCCCACAAGTCCCGTTTCCTCCTTTGTGCTTGACCCATCATCTTTTATTCAAGAGTTTTATATAGCGCTGGCTAGACCCGGAGGTATCAGAGCGCTTTACATGAGGTTCCACAAAAATTACATCACAAGATTACATCAGTTCCAATTTACAACAGATGTTAGACAAACAAATACAAGAGCATAGAAGACGAGTTGATTGAAGTGTAGAGGGGAAGGGGGTAAGGGTAAAGGGATAGCGGGGAGATATGGTAGAGAGACGAAAGGAAAGTCTGTCCAAAGTCCGGCTGGGTAGGTGACGGTCAAGGGGAAGTCCCAAAACCCATCTCCTCAATAGCTATCAGGTAGCTCCACCGGGCATTGGCCAAATAGCTCGGTCTCAATGGGAAAGACAATTAAAGAAACATGGATGGCAAAATAAATGGAGCGTAGAGGGGAGGGGACTTGGAAGGAGAGAAAGGGGGGATAGGGGCAGAGACAACAGGGAGAGATTAAATGAAGTCTGTCTAACGGCTGACTGGGTAGGTGACGACCAAGGAGGGAGTCCACGGCTCATCTCCCGTATAGCTAAACCAGGTAGCTCCATTTGGGCATTCGACAAAATAGTTCAGTCTCAATACATTGAGAGAGGAGAGAAGGAGAGATATAAATAGAGGGAGGATGCGGGAAGAGACGACAGGAGAGACGAAAGGAAGTCTGGCTGAAGACCGACTGGGTAGGTGAGGTCCAGGGAGGGAATCCCCGACCTGTCTCCCCTATAACTAAACCAGGTAGCTCCATCGGACATCAGACAAAATAGCTAGATCTCAAATGATGAGGGAACCCTTGTCCCTCCCTCCACTCCACCCCTCGCTCCCTCACTCACAAACTATATTCAAATTCTGCCTAAATCAAAAACACCAAATGAAATGAAAACTAGCGCCTCATTCCCATTCTGCTAAATACAAACCCAGGTCACTCCTACATAAACCCCCCCCCCCCACCATATATCTCCAAACTATAACCAAAGAAACCAACTTCCCTATTCCCCTTCTCTTTGTAATTAGAACAGAATACATTGCTGAAGTCGCAGCAAGCCGCCTAACCTCCTCCTCCACCTTTTCCATTTCCATGAAAATCATCGTTCCCGCTACCATTTCCTCCCTTGATTTTAACCAAATCCTTGCCTGATTGCACCCAATCACCTCGATAATCTTAACCCTGTGACCTGCTCTCCCCAGCTGCACCAAGTTATTCTGTAACAGCTGCAAAACTACAAATCCCACACTGCACCCGCGAGTACCGTGCCAAAACAAAACAATACAGTGAAATATACCAAACAAATACCAACAAAAAACACGTTTTCCTTACTCCACCCTCTATCACCGACATGAACTGAACACATTCGCCCTGTTGATGATGATACATAACTGTGTGATGCCATTTATGAACAATAGTCCATTTCTCCACGGTAACATGTACTGATGCCATTAAAACAAAAAAGGTAAACAATGCATAAACACTCAAAAGGTGCTACAAATATTCAAAAGTCCGACGAGCAATTGATGTTTACATAGAATCCGCTCCATTTCTTTGCTGTATCCGTAGTGTGCCAAAGCTCTGTGTCTTGAATTCTTGACTCATAAACTCATCGTTGGTGTGCAAACCGCTATTGGGGACGGTTAAATCGCAAAGCAAAAGACTTATGAAGAGAATGCACTCCTTCCCTTATGAAAATTCTTTAGTCGAAAATGATGTGGTCTTTGGTGAGTGTGAACAGATGCTGTGCACCGCCCCAGCACACAGCTCATACTGAAAGTACACCTAAGGGCACATTCCTTCACTCGCCCCATCTGTCGCAGTATGATGTGGGAAAGTCATCCCTCTCTTAAATCCCCTTCATCCATCCGTTTTATCCAATTTCATCAGGAGCCACCAATAATTATCCAATATCCTTTCTTTTTTACTTTTTTTTTTAAATTTTCAACCATAGGTTTATTGGAATGATACATTTATTGTTAAATATGCAAGCAAAATATACTTTGCAGGTAACGAGAATACAGTTTTATTTGCGAAGTAGGAGAGGCTGAGGTGAAAGGGAGTCCAATCACCCAAGAACCTTCATGAACAGCCACTTCTAAGTTGGCAATAATCAATCAGTGATGTAATCACTTATCAGTCCTTATGAAAATACTGCGGAGACAGCATCTGCATCATTTCACCTTCCATCTTAATTTGTAATTTCTTGAAATGCTTGCTGAGTGCTCATCAAGGCTTTTTCGCAGCAATATGTGCAATCAAAGGTGAAACATAACAGAGTAGGCTCGTCACTTTTACCCAGTGCATTTCGAGCCTCACAGGCTCTTCGTCAGGGCTTTCTGCAACAAATGAAAAAACAACTCAACCCTGTTCCCTGCTGACCTTCATAACTGTATAACAATCGTAAGTGAAACCCAATACAATAGGCCCAACCCACCAAACCCCGCTCTGCCCCACAAGTCCCGTTTCCTCCTTTGTGCTTGACCCATCACTAAACAAAACTCTTGTCCCTCCCTCCCTCCACTCCACCCCTCGCTCCCAACGATATTCAAACTCTGCCTAAATCAAAATCACCAACTGAAATGAAAACTAGTGCCTCATTCCCATTCTGCTAAATACAAACCCAGGTCACTACTACATAACCCCCGCATATAACTCCAAACTATAAACAAACAAACCCACTTCCCTATTCCCCTTCTCTTTGTAATTAGAACAGGATACCTTGCTGAAGCCCAGCCGGCCGCCTAACCTCCTCCTCCACCTTTTCCATTTCCATATGGAACATTAGCATGGCTAAATATCAAACTCTTTGTGTGCCATTGTGTAAGGTGGCGGCCAACACCGGAGGCAATGGGAGCACATCTGGGGATTCCCCAGCGACAGTCATAAAACATTGGGCAAGCAATGAGATTGCCTCTGTCATTTGCCGGCCTGGCAGAATATACATTGGGGGGCAGACATCACCCCCACCATAAAGGTAGAGATCTGCATTCTGCGGCCCCATGACAGACAGGACGGAGAAGTCAGAGGACCCATCTGTGGTTCAAAGGAATACCCTTTAAACCTTCCCCGAACTTCAAAGGCCCAATAGGGTATAACTCCCCAGTGCCACCCCACTGAGCGGAGAGAACAGCTTGTATGGATGCAGGACCAGAGAACCTGGACTGCGTGGTGCACATTGCCAGAGGACTTGGTTGTGCACATGGAAGGTAACTTCCCATGGAAAGGACCACGTGCCTTCCTGAATAGTGGCTGGCCTGGGCCCACAACCTGCTGACGTGTGACACCCTGAAGTTGGCTCCCATGGGCCAGTTGGCCAGTCTCCTGTTCTTGCGGAGATCTCAGGAACATCAAAGATCTCTTACGAGGGACCCACACCATGGAAGAGGTGTGGCGCAGTGGCCAGGGTGCCTGACTCCGGACTACGGGGTTCATGGTATGATCCCCGGTGCCGACGGCAGGTTAGCCCGGCACCATGTGACTCTGGGCAATAGCTTGCTTAATCTTCCCGAGGGCCCCCAGTGCCGGGACACCACTTCGGAGGTAGCTGTACACTTTACAAATACTGGTATTTCATTTCATTTTATTTCTTCCAGAGACATCTGGAGAGCAGTGCCCTCTAAGACCCCACATCGCATGCTGAAAGCTGTACAGTGGGGGGTGAGCTTGAAGCTACAGAATCATGACTGGAGTGCCTAGTGTGGAGCTCAAGAGGTTGCCTGCATCTACAGCGAAGTGGCTCCTGTACTGCAGGGACCCTGGCACATATAAGCTTCTTGGTGGTGGTGAGCGGATTCACTGGTTGTGGGATCTAAAGTGGACCACTTCTCCCCATTTTTCTTGTGCGCCACGCCGACTGCATGCTAACTGCGTGCGGTGTCCGATTCACAGGATGCAACCCTTGGATTTGGGGGGGCACCTATTGCAGAGTCTCATTCTTCCTTCTGAGGCACTGATGAACTTGTGTGTGTGTCCGGAATTGTATGGTGCAGCCAACATCAAGGTGTGCTGGACATTGTGTCTCATTTCTAGGGAGGTACGTAATTGCAACTCTACTTCGTGTAACCTGAAGTGTCTGGTGAACTCATTTATTGTGCACCAGACCCTGTGCCCAGATTGCCAAGGCACAATTTGGTTCAATGTGTACCGGACTGGGTGCCTCCTCAGGCCGAGAGGCTCCCCTGTGTGTTGTTCTCCATTAGATGTTTGTTCCCTTACTGGCTCCATCACAGTGGACCAACTGCCATCTCTTTATCTGGCCCTTCCAAAGACTTTGCAGCGCCAGGTAGCAGTGAGAGGAATTGACTAGGCTGGAGGAACGCTTCTAAGAAGGTTAGGTAGCATGTCAAGGGACTGCAGTGCCCCCTGTGCTTCACAGAACTGGACTGGTGTCAATAAGCACTGGTTGAGCCCTGTTTGTAACTAATTGTTGCACGTCATCCGTTTCTGCTTTGCAACTTGTTGGTGAACTTCCTGAGTGATGCCCAGACTCTCTTTGTTTATATCTACCTCTTGTGTATGCTTACTGTCTATCCCCAACTGCTATCCAGGGACCCAGACAATGTGTGACCTCAGCCATGAACGGCCTTGTGTCCGGAGTGAGGGGCTAGTGATCTTCCATCTGGGGTGTCTGTGACACTGGGGGTGAATTGGAGGGTGGCGGGAGATTTGGAGCAATGGGCTCTGCAGCATGTTAATTTTTGACCTGCTTGTTATCAGTGGTACCATATTAGGGTGTTAGTGCTTAAGAATGTCAAAGTGCGCATACAGACCAGGCTGGTACCTGTCGCACTGCGTAGCGGTGCAAAGTGAGTGTCTAGGATTGACCATCTGGGGACCACCTGTGCTTCTTGACACTGGGCGGCGGTGTAGGTTTATACGTTGTTCTTTTGCCAAAAGCACTTTACCTCTCAACAGTGGGTTTATCCCTGTGGCCTCGTCCCGCTGTGCTGCTAAAAATGTTATAATTCTGTGTATGCACCTATTACTGATATCATTGTAAACTATGTAGCTGTGTGAAATTGCTTGAATAGGATTGTGAGGGTGGGCCAGGGGAATGACAATATGTCGCACGACATAAGGGTTCTGTGTGGGGTTTAGAATAGGACTTTTCCTATGTGTGCATGTTATCAAGATTTGATCAACACACAAAGGGCCTAGTACTGCTGGTAATTTTGCCAAGTGTGATTCAGGCCCAGAACTCCATGATATAAGTCTCACATTTGTGTTGTGCAGAGTATTTATTGTGTTTGCGTTGCTTTACACATTGTTTCTGAAGGACATCTGGCTGTTCAGTGCCAAGCTACCCAAGGGTGAGCACGGGTTGTGCACTGTGTGTAATCAACTTCAATTGACGGGAGCGGCGCACTCTGCCTGGCTGGGGCACCCCCACAGTCAACAAGACAGTTCCGGTTCCAACAGTCACTGCTTATACTTTCACACACTTTTAACATTGGTATGACTTTTCTCCTCAAACACCTTACTACTGTTGCTGCATCATTCTGTATTGTGGGAAGGCCTTAACCAATTTTGAAAACTGACCAACACATACCAACAGGCATTTAAAACCTTTCACAGGGTGCCTGTATGCAAAATTAATGTGAACAAAAGTGAAGAGCCCTTGTGTCAGCGGGAGCTTATCATGTGTAGCAGGGGACCGGCCCTTGGAAAGCTGGGCACAAACAAGACACTTTGATTTTTTTTATGTCTTTTTTTTCCGAAAATGTACAGGGGAACATAAATAATATCTTTGGCGATCATCAGCACAAATGGTTATAAAGCATTACAGTACAGCATTAGTTTGTGTCAGCAGAACTCCAGTTTAGGTGTGGTGCCCGGTGGGGCATCTTTTGGTACCATAACGACAGGACTGGGCCAGGGGCTCTTGGAGGGTTCTATCACCTCCAACTCCAACATTTTAGAGACCACTCTTAATGCTGGCCCTCACCTTATCCGTCAACCTGTAAGATTTAATTTCAACAGAGATGTTGTCCCCTGTGTCCTTATTAGGAATAAGGGAGAATAGAGAGGAGTACTGTCCCAACACTTAGTGACAGCCCCTCTGCTGTTCAGGAGTTAGAGTGGGGGAAAGGAATATTCCGTTCACAGACCTCTCTTTCTCCTTGGAGCCCAAGACGTATGGGGGAGGTTCACTCTCCTCTTTCTCTTCTCTAACTGTCACATCAGCATGGTGAGCTCAGACCTCTCAAAGTGGCGTTTAAGGCTATTGATATGAAGCACCCTGTGAGGTTGCCTGGGGTCTTAAGGTCCACCAGGTAGGTGGCCTTACCCTACTTATCAGTTACCTCGTAGGGCCCAGTCCAATAGTCCTGGAGCGCCCTGGGTTCTACAGGTTCCATAACCCACACTTTCTGTCCAGGCTGCAACTCAGCAGTGGTAGAATTTTCGCCAAACCACTCTTTTATCACAGCCTAACTGGCTTCTAAGTGGTCAGAAGCTTGCTTCTACAACTTAGCCATTTGGCTTTTGAAGGCCATCATGTACCTCACTACATCCTGGGGAATTTTCCTGAGAGCTTGCTCCCACCCTCCCTTGACCAAACTCAAAGGTCCTCTAACGGCATCCATTCACAATCTCAAAGGGGCTGAAGCCCAGTCCCTGCTGTGGTACCTCCCTGTAGGCAAACAATAGGCACGGAAAGAGGATGTCCCACTTGTTCCTCAGGACTTCAGGTAGGCCCTGCGGGGTCTTGTTCAATCTCTCAACAAGCTCATTTGTGAGTGGATGGTGAGAAGTGGAGAACTTGTGGGTTACCTCACACTCCCTCCACATTGACTGCATGTATGTAGGCGTGAAGTTTGTGCCCCTGTCAGACACAACTTCCTTGGGGAAACCCACTCAGGTAAAAATCTGCATCAGGGCCTTTGCCACTGCAGGTGCAGTCATGGTCCTCAGGGGAATTGCCTCTGGGTACCTAGGGCATGATCCACCAGAACCAGGATAATCCTGTTGCCTGGTGTAGTCTGTGGATCAATAGGCCCAACAATGCTTATGCACACTCACTAAAAGGGTGTACCAATGACAGGCAAGGGATTAAGGGGGGCTTTCAGCCACTGCCCTGGCTTCCCACTAGCCTCGTAGGTTGCACAAGACCTGCAGAACGCATCTGAGGAATTCCTGATTCTGGCAGGGGAATATCATGAGCCAGCTGCAGTAGGAAGGCCCTGTAGAACTGGGGGACAACCAGGGCCCTTGTTGTCCTATGCACAGGAGACTTAGGCTCACAGTAAAATAGGTCACCTGCAGCTTGGGCTTCAGCCTATTTCCTCATGCCCTAGAGGGCTGGACACTCCCTTTGTGCTCTACAGAACTTCTTCGTTGTGGGTCCTTCTTCTACGTGCCATCCAGCAAGTGTAGGCAGGTCACCAAAGGAAGCAGTACCTTCCTCAGTGGACTCCGGGGCAGGCACTGCAGGAGGTGCCCCATCCACCTCACTGGGAAGACACTCAGGGGTTGGTTTCCCATACCCTCTGCCTTTCCTATTTTTAGCAGATGACTAGGTCATTGTTATAGGCTCCAGCCCTTTTTGACTCCCATCCTGGGCATCCACAAACCTTGTCATTGCACAGATCCAATTAAGTAACCCCAACATCTCCACATGAGCTTTGAGCTCTGCCTCCTTCCAGATAGAGTGCTGAAGGTCATTACCCAACAAAAAGTCCACAGGCATGTCAGGGCTCACAGCAACCTTCAGAGGACCTGATTCCCTCCGCTCCCACCTCCTACTCAAATGGAACAAGGGCCTCTGGATAGAACCCTCTCTGTTGTCAGCCACCACAACTTGTTGGAATGCATTTAGAATTACCTGCTCTGGGGACACCAGCTGACTCCTTACCATAGTTATGCTGGCAACTATATCCCTTAAAGCCTCAACACCTTGCCCATTGATGGTGCCCTATTGCCTATACTTAGTAGTATTTGAGGGCATGTGGACCTTAGGAACCATCTCACTGTCACCCAGGGACACTTGGGTAACCCCACTAACCTCCCTCCCCCATTAACTGGGACAAACTTCTCCCCCAGCATTACTCTAGCCACTCTGGATTATTTACTCCAGTGAGAGGTGGTGCTCTTTTCCTATACTTGGGATTCCCCCTTGTAGTGTCCATACTTGTAGCACTCATAGCACTTGATGGGCTTGGGCTGCTGATCTTTGTCAGGTTAGGTTTTCTTCTGGTGGTCAGATTGGGAATAAGAACCAGACCCCTTCCCCTGGGTGTTGTTTTCGGGGTATTTATAGAACACTGTCTTTTTCTCTGCCCTCTCCTTCTTCTGGTGGGAACCCTGACCACCATTTTGGGAGTCCCCCCAGATGCCTCTTGTACATTCTAGCGCTGACCCAGATTTCCACCTATTCAGCATGTTTTCTATAATAAGTTAACTTGCTATCAACTATGTATTGATAACAGCTCTGGACAACAAATATTAAGCATGTGTTCCTTAAAATTCAAGCTGTACAGCCCTGAATAATTGTCAACCTTGCTGCCCATCACCCACTTCTTCAGTGCCTTGCTGGCATAATTCAAGAATTCCACCCATGTTTGTGATGAGATTTTGTGGCTGCCGCTGAACTCGAGCCTATACCTCTCATGGGTTAGTCCAAACTTACTGACTATGATGGCCTTCATAGCAGTGTAGCATGTCTGGTCCTCTACCTCTTTTGTAAGGAGTGTGTCCCTTCCCACTGTGGGCATATACCTCCATAAACCTCCACCCCAGAGCTCCACTGGGACCTTGTGCACTATTAGAACCACTTCATAGGCTGCAAACTATTGTTTAGGTCCTCCCCCACCACATTCACCAGTGGGCACTGCAGGTATGTGTCACCAATGTTGTTCCTAAATCCCTTTTTCAGGGCTATAATGTCCTGCTCTATTATGCTGGACTTATGGGCCATTTTGCTCTCCTCCATGGCCAGCTGTTTATCCTCTGGAGCTAGCTGTCTCTCCATTTTAGCAACTGTCTGCTCCTTTTCTAGCTTGACAATGGCCGGCTCCTTCTCCACCTGCAATTTGGCAAGCTTTTGCTTTAGCTTTCTTTCCTGCCTTCTGTCCTCCCTCTCCTCCGGGGACAGGTTCAAGTTAAACCACTACTGGCTAGCCTGCTGCTGACTTCCAATCCTGGGAAGATGTTATCCTCTACATCAGTAGGCGGCATGACAAGACCTCCGGACAGGTTCTGCTCCAATTCCTCAGCTTCTGAATCCTCCTTCTCTGTGTTGGTCTTTGGGCTGCTGCCCATGCTCTTAAGGCTTTCTGAAGTTCTGCCTTCTTGGCACTTCCCTTTGTGAGCACTCTTCTCCCTTGGCAGAACCTCTTGAGCTGGGCCACTGTGTAGGTTTACAGATTAGCAAGCTCAAATATCATATTGCCCGATAAGGCCAAATACTTTGCAGAAAAAAGGAGTATCGAAGATATCAATCAGGGCGAATTGAAAAAAGATTGAACTGGCCTTAGTATACAGTTGTAATGAACAATGAGTTACTATAAGGTATTGCACAAACACAAGTCCTGTCCTCACTGCTGATCACCAATGTTAGAAATTGGGTCTCTAGTTGGCAGGTGCTCCATGTCCAAGTTGGAACTACAATCCAAGTCTGGGTAAGCTAGATACACACTAAAAGATAACCTGTGCTCATCCTCTGGTTGCTTGGCACAGAGCAGTCAGGCTTATCTAAAGAGGCAATATGTAAAAAAAAAAACACAAACACACACTAGCACAATGAAAACACCACAAAAATACTCCACAGAGGGATAGAAAAATAGATTCTATTTTTATGAGTAAAACAAAACCAAAATGACACAAATCCAATAAGTAGATTTTTTGAGGGATTACCAGAACTAGTGCTTAGAAGTCAATAGCGCTAGGGGGTTACTTGAAGTTTCACTAGATTGGAGTAAATCCAAAGCTCAGGCCAATCGTGATGGTGGGCAGGCCGGCTACAGGATTCAGGCAGGTCTTGCTGACAAAGTACCTTGGTTGGAGCAATTGTCAACGTCGAAGACTCAATCTGAGAAGTTGAGTAGGCACTGCATCTTTGTCGATCCCATGGATGAAGGCGAAGCATCTGTGCTGATCTGCACCATCAAGGAAGGCTTCGCTGTCGAACCCCATTACAATGCAGATGCTGCGTCGATATCGATCCAGACTGGATTGGCACCACAGGCAAGGAAGAACTCACAGATGGCAGATTCCAGCAGCAGGGTTGCAGGAAGTCTTTGATGGTCCGGAGACTTAAAAAACAGGGGGCAAGCCAGCAAGCCTTTGGAATCACTCTGGGTTCAAGTGAGATGTGTTCAGTCCTTGTCCTGAGCAGGGCAGAGATCAGCAGGGCAGCTCAGCAAAGCAGAGAAGCAGTTCTTTCAGAAGAGTAAGTTCTTGCAGAGCGGCATTCCTTGTAGCACAGCAGTATTTACTCCTGGCAGAGTACTTCACAGGTCCAGTAGTGTACAATCTTGGTAGGGTCATGTAATATGGGCTGGCCGACGGCTGGGGCACCAGAGGAATCCAAGATGGAGCTCGGCTGGGCGCCCTCCGAAACAACAGCGAGCGGTCTAGTCTCGCGGTACAGGGAAGGAGAGAACTCGGGGGAGGAAAAAGGAGTCAACAGTTGGCCCAGGTTTAAAAAGTCGGGTGATTGCGGAGACACAACGGAGGAGTGAGAGACAACGAGGAAGTCGTCGGAATTGGAGAGCGGAGCAACGATCAGGGCACGAGGACCGGAGGAGACTGACAGGAGGACCGAGAAAGACCGAGCGACGCTGCAGAGGGAGAATTCAGCACCAAATAACGTGTTCGTATCCAGTAGTTCCCTGAGGCAACTGGACACCGAGATACCCAACTCTACGGTCCAGGGAGACCGTAGCACCAGGCAAGTGACGTGGAGGGAAGGGTGGAGGAGGAGTTTGGAGGGAAAGGGCTTCTGGGGACTGTGGCACAAATAAGAGCACTTACCAGTGAATGAGTGTTAAACCCTACACAGAACCCCCTACACCTTCCCCACCCTGCAACCAGTCTCTTTTATCACTCACTAATCTCGGTGACCTAAGAATGTTGGTGACGGGGATCATGCTATAGAGTATAGATATACCAGATAGACAGTGACAGTAGTGTCCTTTTCTGTTTGCCTTTTGGGGAGCGCCGGCCCTGGTCGCAGTACAGAAGTAGTAATGCTTGAAGAGGTTGAAGTCTACTGAAAGACTATAGTCCAGGACTGCGTAGTTCCTTCCTTTGTGTTGTGGTGCACTCAAACTGTCAGGACTGTTGTTATTGAATGCATATTGGTACATTGGGATATATGCTCACAGGCCACTTTTTTTCTACTAATTGGAAGTGGTGTCAGAAGTGGGATACTATCATCTGAAACAAGATGACGCAACCTGTAACGGTGCAGGATATTGTAATTGTAACCCAATTAGCAGAAGGACAGAGACATTTGCAATTGGTCTTGAAGCAACAAAATCAAAATGCTCAAAAAGAAAGGGAATCCTTCCACGCTGCAATGAAGGAACAGGCGGTTCTACTAACCAGCAATCAGAAAGTACAAGATACAGCCATTCTGCGACTCATAGATGCTATCTCTAATGCTCGAGTACATCCTAATATACCCGGTAGCGTTTAGCAAACATTTCAGGAAGGGGAAGATCCAGATTTCTTCTTTACTAACTTTGAAAGGGTAGCTACCACCGCTACTTGGCCTCCAGAGCGATGGGGTCAATTTATAGCACCATTACTATCCGGGTAGCTACAGGTGGCCTACCAAGCTGCCAATCCAGCCGGAGTAACTCCCTACCAAGATATAAAGAAAGCCATTTTAGAAAGATTGGGTTGTGACCATGAATATTACAGAACCTGCTTTCGAAAAGAAAATGGGTCACGGGAGACAATCCCCGAGCTTTGTTTTATCGGGTTAGAGACTTAGGGAACCAGTGGCTTTAATCTCATGCTTCCTCAATGGAAGAGGTCACTGAGCAGATTTACCTAGAGCAATATCTGGACGCATTACCTAACAACCAAGGGCATGGCTAAAACAACATCCTGGACTTACTACACAGTCTGCTATTCAATTAGCTTGTGCTTTTCATAGATCTCCTGACTTTAAGGCCCCCACAGGAAGAGTCCCTATTATCTTGCCTAAACCTACCATGAAAACCTCCACAGAGGGTGAGGATAAATGACCCTTTCCACTCCTATACCAACCCCTAAACCGTTTCCAAAGGTTACTACCCCAGCTCACATGGGACCCCAGTGTTTTAGATGTGCAGATTGGGGGCACATCTCGCGTAATTGTCCTTTAAACAATGACAGTACAGAACGCATGAAGGTGGGTTGGTCAAGAGGCAGAGTACTGGTAACCGGAGTCTGTAGGAAAAGGTATAAGAAGGCCATTCGACTCAACGGTAGATCCTTTTGAGGCTCTACTTGATACGGGATGTCATCACACCGTGGTAGCCCAGGAATTAGTCCTGTTAAACTCTATCTGCAAAGGAGTAACAGTCCTCGTTTCCTATGTACATGGGGATGTTAAGGAACATCCCTTAGCAGAAGTGTAGTTGGAGATAGACGGGTATCCTCAAGTAAGGAAAGTAGGAGTAGTCCCAGCACTGCCAGAAAACATTCTTTTAGGTACCGACTTACCCCAGTTTCATGAGTACCTGACAGCGGTATCCGAACAAGAGGTTGAGGTTGACTGGCTACAAGAAGCTCCCTTTTCTAGTTAAAGCATAACTAGCCCTAGAGATAGAGAAAGGAAGTCTAAAAATGAGAAAAGAAGAGACAAAGAGTGATACACATCTGCCTGTCAATCTATTGCCTCATGTCTACTCTCTTCTCCAGAAAATGGAAATACTCCGGCTCTGAGCTTTTGTGCGGACCAGAAAGACAACAGCACCATTACGAATGTCTGGAATCAAGTGCAGGAATTCGACCCAGAGAAGGTAGGACCTTTTTTTTTTAATAAAAAGAGGATTGTTATATAGAACAAGTGAGGGACAGAGTGGTAAGATGGAGCAGTTACTAGTACCAATGGCTTTCAGGTAACAAGCCTTACAGTTAGCTCACAACCAAGCAGGAGGGGGTCACTATGGGTAGGAACTGACATTGAAGTATCTGCTAGAAAGATTCTATTGGCCCGGGGTATCTCGAGAGACCGCCAAGTTCTGTGCTGCCTGTCCCAAATGTCAGTTAATCAATCCCTCCAAAGGCAAAAAGGTACCATTACATCCCTTACCGATTATTGATGTTCCATTTCAACGTGTAGGGATGGATCTAGTAGGACCATTACTTCCCTCTGCTAGAGGACACCAATAAATACTAATTCTAGTAGACTACGCCACACGGTACCCTGAGTCCATACCCCTCACTAGTATGACCATGATAGCAGTCGCCCAAGCCATGGGGCCTTTCTTCTCCCGAGTAGGTTTCCCTTTGGAACTAGTAACAGACCAGGGAACTCCTTTCATGGCTAAGCTTATGAAGGAAGTGTGTAAGCTTTTAGGAGTTCACCAAATTCGGACGGCAGTGTATCACCACCAGACGGATGGTCTGGTGAGGAGGTACAATAAAACTATTAAAAATATCCTCAAGAAACTGATAGGCGAGACAGGAAAAGATTGGGACCAAAAACTACCATTAGTTTAGTTTGCCATTCGAACACATGAGCAAAAGTCTACGGGATTCTCCCCTTTTGAGCTTCTGTTTGGAAGGAAGCCACGCACATTGCTAGACATGGCAGCCGAACAGTGGACAGAAGAGGAAGATGAGGGAAAGCCAGTGCTACCACCTTTTCCTGTGTTCTTGCGGTGAGCAGGGACTTTGGCCTCCTCGTCTACATTTAGAGTGCCCTGCCTCTTGAATTCCGAGTCTGAAACTCTATGGGAAGGAGGTGGTATATATAGCCCCTCCCATCTGCTGAGCCGGTGCTTGGCTTTATCGTTTGTAACCTGGTTCCAGGCCCTTACAGAGACCCCCTTTTCTAGTTCCAGTGTTTTCCTTCCCTCCAACCCTTGTTTCTCCCCCCTTTGTGGTTCTTGGAAAGAGCTGCGCATTAATTCCCTCTCTGCGCACGGACTGGTGCGAGTCAGAGAAACTACGGCATTCCAGGAAGTCAGAAGCATTCGAGCACTCCTCCCCGGGTAAGATTTCCGAGCGGCCGGAGCCACTCGCTGCATTGCCTCATTGTCGGAAGTTGCCGCTTGCTGAGATAACGCGGCTGAAACTGTAGAAGGTAACTTGTGCGACCTACGCCGCTGTGACTAAATTCCGCGAACGCGGCCGTTGCTGCCCGCAGTCTATGCGCGGGTGAGGCCGTGGCAGGGCTTCGTATAGCGTCCCTAGCTGCTTAGAACTATCCACTTACTCAGCGGTAGCCGCGCGGACATTAGCGCGGTCTACACCGAGTTAGGTGGGAGGAAAAGGCTTAGCGGACAATTACATTTATATTTTCTTTCTTTTCTTTGCCTGCCTCTTGCTGCAGTATAGCCGGTTTTGGCATTTCGGGTTATTGAGCGTCGGAAATCGCCCTTTGACTTGGTTGTCTCTAGGAGGAGACAAAGGGACCCTATATTCCCTTAATGAGAGTCTAAGGGAGTATCAAGAGGTTAATCTACATCATTTTGAAACAGTATTATTTGACCTTGCCTTTGTGTTACAAGCCCCAGGTGAGAAGACATCACCTAGAGGCCTTGAGAAACAACTAACTTGGTGATAATTCAACCGGTCCTTCCTGCTATCGAGGCGCACGGCAGGAGCCGGCAGCACCGCCTCCCACGCCACTTTAGTTACCATTATCCTGATTTATGAGTCTTTAGAGGCACACGGCAGGAGCCGGCGGCCCCGCCTCCAACGTTCCAAGGGTACATTCCTTTTCAGTTCCTGGTTCCTGAATAGGCGCACGGTAGGAGCCAGCGGCATCGCCTCTCATGCACCAGGGGTATCCGGTACTAAAGGAGGGGACTCTAATATCTGGTCCAGAGAACTTCCTTTTTAGGGTAAGAAAAAGACTTATTTGTAGCGATCATATTGTGCGGGATATTGTTCTATGATATTACTGCAAACTGTTGAAGTGCTTTCGAGATTTTGGGTTTTGTCGTTTTCTCCAGGCCCGGCTGAGTCCCACTCCCCTGACGCCCTGACAGACCTGTTATCCCTTAGAACACCTTCTCTTCACCACTTCCTCCCTTGATTCATCCCTCCCCACAGAAGACACCTCTCCTGCATGAGGTGAATTCTCCCCCTTCCCCTGCAGAGCAATCGCCCTATCAGTTCTAGACCTGAGTGGAGGATTGCTTTGTGGGTGAGAGGGGAGGCTCTCATCGTTCCTGCGGTGCCTGGTATTCAGGTGAGTGAGGTTGGGACAGCCAGTTCTGGGGTCCCTGCAGACCTTAAAGGAGACGTTAGCTTCTCTATGGGACACTGTCCACCTGAATATGGACAAAGCCCAAACTAGACAGAAAACACAGTATGACCGTACGAGCCAAATTAGAGAATTAACTGTAGGGGACAAGGTTTTAATACTTCTTCCCTCCTCTGACAAGAAATTGTTAGCGACATGGCAAGGGCCATATACGGTAACTCAAAAAGTGACCCCTGTTTCCTAATGTGTCGCCGTGCCCCATACTAATAAGGTGGGACAGCCTTATCACATTAACTTACTTAAGAAATGGGAGGAGCCCAATGCTATTCCACAAGACCAGAATGTAGTCCAAGCGAATAATCACGTAACCATCCATAAAACCTTACACCTACCCCAGAGTCTCGGGGATAGTGAAAAAGGAGAAACACTTGTAATGGGAACTAAATTATATATAGAACAAAAACAACAGTTAGAGCAACTGTTGGAACAGTACCCAGACCTCAGTCAGGCAGTCCTGGGCGGACATCTTTACTAGCTCATGATATTGTCACTCAACCTGGAAAGGTGGTCAACGTAAAACCCTATCGAATCCCTGAGGCTAGAAGAGAGGCAGTAGAACAAGAACTAGAAAAGATGCTTCAGGCAGGTATAATTAAACCCTCCAAGAGCAATTGGCGTTCTCCCATTGTGTTAGTGCCCAAACCGGATGGAAGCATTCGATTCTGCATAGACTTCAGGCAAGTGAACGCCCACTCCAAATTTGATAATTACCCTATGCCCGAGTGGGCGAACTGATAGAGAGGTTGGGGGATGCTCGGGTCATGTCCACCATTGATTTTACCAAAGGATATTGGAAAATCCATCTGACCAATTCAGCTCAGGAAAAGACAGCCTTTTCAACACCATCTGGGTTATACCACTTTAAAGTCATGCCCTTTGGAGTCCATGGAGCTTCAGCTACTTTTCAAAGGCTTATGGGCATCCTACTACTTTTGGCACACCAAAAATATGCTGTTGCATATTTAGATGATATCGTAGTGCACAGCCCTGACTGGGAGACTCATTTGGAACACCTTAAGACCTTGCTTGACACGTAGGCTCAGGCGGGATTTACCATGTACCCAAAGAAAACCACATTGGGCACACACCAAATAAACTATTTAGGGTATACTATAAGTGAGGGAACCCTTAAAGCACAAATCAATAAGTTAGAGGCGATTCAAAACATCCCTAGACCCACCACTTGAAAAGAAGTACAAGCTTTTTTGGGATTAGTGGGGTACTATAGGAAATGTATCCCTAACTATCAGACATGGCCAGCCCTCTCACAGATTTGCTAAGACACAAACCCTTCAGAGCCAAGATTAATTGGGCCAGTCACAAGAAAAGAGTTTCGATGCCTTAAAGACTTTACTGTGCTATGCACCAGTACTAACTTGTCCTGACTACAAGAAGTCGTTTGTACTACAAACCAACGCCTCAGATAGGGGGCTTGGAGCAGTATTATCCTAACCGGATTCTCAAGGCCTGCTTAAACCAGTGTTGTTCTTAAGCCAAAAGTTATTCCAGAGGGATACCAGATACGCTATAATGGAGAAAGAATGCCTCGCCATAAAGTGGGCCATGGAATCCTTAAAATACTACTTGTTAGGGCGTACCTTCGTTTTGGTAACGGATCATGCCCCATTGACTTTGTTAGCCACTAATAAGGACACCAATGCTAAAATCTTACGATGGTTCTTAGCCTTACAGCCCTTTTCCTTTCAGACTTTACACATGCCAGGAAAATTTCAAGGAAATGTGGACTACCTACCCAGATTCCCTACATCAGAATGGCCCAAACGTCCATCCCAAGAAGAGAGGCAATGTAATATGGGCTGGCCGACAGCCGGGACAGCCGAGGAATCCAAGATGGCGCCCAGCTGGGCGCTCTCCGAAACAACAGCGAGCGGTCTAGTCTTGTGGCACAGGTAAGGAGAGAACTCGCAGGAGGAACAAGGAGTCGACAGTTGGACCAAGTGTAAAAAGTCAGCTGATTGCGGAGACACAGCGGAGGACCGAGAGACAATGAGGAAGTCGACGGAATCGGAGAGCGGAGCGACGGTGGGAGCCCGAGGACTGGAGGAGACTGACAGGAGGACCGAGGAAGACCGAGCTACGCTGCTGAGGGAGAATTCCACACCAAATACTGTGTTCGTATCCGGTAGTTCCCTGAGGCAACAGGGCACCGAGATACCCAATGCTACGTCCAGGGGGACCGTAGCTCCAGGCAAGTGACGTGGAGGGAAGGGTGAAGGAGGAGGTTGAAGGGAAAGGGCTTCTGGGGACTTTGGCATAAATAAGAGCACTTACCAGTGAACAAGTGATAAACCCTACACAGAACCCCCTACACCTTCCCCACCCTGCAACCAGTCTCTTTTATCCCTCACTAATCTCGGTGACCTAAGAATGTTGGTGACGAGGAGCACACTATAGAGTATAGATATACCAGATAGACAGTGACAGTAGTGTCATTTTCTGTTTGCCTTTTGGGGAGCGCTGGCCCTGGTCACAGTACAGAAGGAGTAAAGCTTGAAGAGGAAGGCCGTCTACTGAAAGACTATAGTCCAGGACTGCATAGTTACTCCCTTTGTGTTGTGGTGCACTCAAACGGTCAGGACTGTTGTTATTGAATACATATTGCTACATTGGGATATTCTCACAGGCCACCTGTTTTCTACTAATTGGAAGACTGATAATTCAGAGTCCCCCCCCCCCCCTTCATGAGAGAGAAAGAGAGAGTGGTAAAACCCATCACAGGTCAGAGCCCCAGTACTTATACCCAAATATGCCTTTGAAGTGTGGGTGACTTCAAAGCAAGCTGTTGAAGTGCACATGTCCCCTTTCATCCCAGCCCTGTTTGCCAGGGTACCTGTGGGGGGTAATCAGCCCTTTGTGTGGAACACAGGACACTGCCTATTCAGGTGTGTCAGCCCCCCTCCCTCTTCCTGCCCAGGAAGAGCTATCAGAATGTAGATAAATGCAGATGAGTTCTCTGTCACACCCACCCTTCCAGTGTTCGTGACTGTCTAGAAGAAATGCACAAAGTGTAGCTGTCACTCACTCGTGTAGTAGAGACAGGCTGCAAGGCGCACAGAGCAATAAGAGCATAGAAATGTCCAATTTCTAAAAGTGGAATTTCTAAAACAGTAATGTTTAATCCAAATTTAGCACTAAAGAGGATTTATCATTGCCATTCCAAAGATATGAAACATAATTCAGCTACTCCTTTCTGAAGTTATATCTTAAAGCTGTTGTTATGAATTTCCGATACTTGCCTATGAGAGGAGTAGGCCTCACAGTAGTGAAAAACAAATTTTGCTGGACCTACATTAGGGGTGACTTATGTGTAATGAAAGGGGAGTTTACGTCTTTGTAAGTGGTTTTGAATGCCAAGTCAAAGTGGCAGTAAACTGCACACACTTGCTTTGCAATGGCAGGCCTGACACAGGTTTGAAAGGCAACTTGTGTGGGTGGCACAACCAGTGCTGCAGGCCCAGTAGTAGCATTTAGATTACCCGCCATGGGTATATGATATACCACTTTACAAGGGACTTATAGGTAAACTAAATATGCCAATCAGATATAAACCAATGTCGCCATGTTTAGGGGAGAAGCACATGTACTTTAGCATTGGTCAGCCGTGTTAAAGTGCTAAGAGTTCTAAGGCCAACAAAAAGATACAGCAAAAGGGGGAGGTAAACAGGCAAAACGTTTGGGGGAAGACCACCCTAAAGATGACGGGTCTAACAAGCGTTATTGCGTGTAGTGTCAGTAATTAGTGTGAAGAATGCCATTAAAATGGGGGCTGATTGTTGGTAGGAATAGAGTAATCTTTGGCCTCTGCTAGTAAGCAAAATAATAGTTTATCCCTATGCAACAAACTGGGATGATTCTGGAGGCCTCTGGCTTCCTCTGCTCTCAGTATAGTGCTTTCTGGCTTGGCCAAGACAGAGAGCGATTTGATACTATGCTATTACGGAAGGTGGGAGCACAGTTTTTCATCAGCGTGTGATGGTGCACTTAGCTAGGAGCAGGGCTAGGTCAAGAAAGCAAGCTGTTAGAACCCTTTCAGATTGCCGCAGGGCACTCGGGGTTACTAGGCCCAACCATGGGTGTTGAGTATTTTTACCCCTGATGTCCTGGGTCCCGACCTACTATGGATCCTGAGTAACCAAGAGACTTATCCATTCTGCACTTGACTCTTAGAATGTCGTGTTCTGAGCACTCCAAGGCTCACTAGGGGAAGGTGTGCATACATATTTGTGAACATTGACTCACAACTCAAAATGAACGCAGCAGCAGCAAGCTCACAACTCAAAACGAACGCAGCAGCAGCAATACATTATTGTCCAGGCTGGCACCCTCTTTTATAACAAAAGAGAAGCATTTTATTTCTACCCCTTACCACACAAAGGAAGAAAACAACATTCATAAAGAATTACACCCGAGCCCCCTGAGGTTGCACCTGAGCCCCCTGAGGCTCGGGCTGTGGTGTGTCTTTGACCATTCCATGTCGCACTCAGTCCTCGCGTTAGTGATAGTGGTTATTCCCCATTCACTCTTGGTAACATTGAGGGTATTCCCCACTAGTAGTTTGAGTCTTAGGAATCCACTATGACTCTAAATTATAGTCGGTTGTGAGGATCTGCTTTAATGGTTACCCCCACTTTTTTGCTTGGTGCAGTATGTTTTTTTAATGTAAATCTTTTTATTAAAACAACAACATGCCACTCATGGTAAAAGATTTACAGGTGCAGTATGTTTTTGGCATAGTCTGACAGGGATCTACTAATCACGACCCCTGTCACTTTGCTTTCTCCCTAAAATGACCATGATAAGTGCTTTTGTAAATCCACAACTGGCTACTGGTGTACCCTTGTAAGCCCCTGGTATATGGTACTAAGGTACCCAGGGCATAGGTACACCAGTGGTCTCCCATTGGCTGCAGCATGTATTGTCCCACCCATGGGAGTCTGTTTAAAATGTGACTACAGGCCTGCCATTGCAGCCTGTGTGAGCTGGTGCTTGCACCTCTCACAACAGATTTAAGTTTCTTATATCTGAGGTCACTGCACTTAAAACCTATAAGTCACCCCTATGTCAGGCTCTTCAGTCCTGAGGGCAGGGTGTTCGGTTGAGGGTACCCCTGCATGAGCAGGACACTCCTACAAACCCCGGCATCGATTGTCCAGGCTTTGTAATTGTGGTCAGCCAGTTTAATACGTATAGTGGACATCAGACATTACAAGATGTCTAACTATATAGTGGCTGCCTCGAAATCGGCCATGTTTGGTATCAAACATGTTGGAATTATACCCCTGAAAGTATGATCCCATGTACTGGGCGGCTCCCTTGGGGAACTCACGGTCCTTTATTATTACGTAAGAGTACCTCAAAGTACATGACTTGAGGATGTATGCTGTACAAAACCTTCATCCTTTGTTTGATTTAATAACTATAATTGTTCATGTATAATAGAAACCCAGGTCATCCAAAGGGTGCACATAACAACTGGCTTGCCTCTTAGTTCACTATTGACATCTTTGTCTGGATGGGGTGAAGAAGGAATGTTTCTAAATTTATCATTGAAATCAATTGTATTAATTTGAATTTGGAGGACATTGCAACCTCCTTGGGAGACGCGAGCGCCTCCTGCCAGTCTGATTCATCTAAGCCGCCTAGTTCCGATTCCCACTTCGTCTTTTGAGCTGTGACGGTGTCTGGTTGATTATTAATTATTTTCCGGTAGGTGTGGGAGATGGCCTTTTTTGTCAGATGGTCTGTCAGGAGTCTATCCTCCAACGGTGATGCCTCTGCGAGCTGTGGGCCTGGTGTGACTATCTCGATGAGTGCATGTCGTATCTGCATGTAACAGAACATTTCTGTGTGCGATAGATTGTAAGTGCGTTGCAGTTGATCAAATGGGATTACTTCGCCTTTTTTCCACAGGTCTCCCACTTTTGAAATGCCTATCAGATCCCATTGTTTAAAACCTTTAGTGTTTCGCAGCATACCTAGCTTCTTTATGTCCCACAGCGGTGTGGCTTGTGTAATGATCCCTCCCAGCCCAGTGCCTTCTGTGCCTCGTACCACACCTGTACCGTATGCGCCGTTGGGCCCATGAGAGTGGGCTGTTTGACCTTATTATAGAGTGTTCTCATGATCCCAGCGGGCTCCAGCATGTGTCTATCCTTGAGGTAGTCAGGATCTTCTTGGGGTGCTTGAAACCATTGATTAATGAGTGTTAGCTGAGTGGCCCAATCGTAAATTTTGATATTGGGGAGGGCCATACCTCCATCATACCAACTCTGTACTAATTTATTTGTCGCAATACGGGTCGCCTTTCCGTCCCACAGTAGGGCGGTCACTTCCGTGTTTATTGCCGTGAAGTATGACGAGGGGACCGTGAATGGTGTATTCTGGAGAACGTAGAGGAATCTGTGGAGCGCCATCATTTTAAAGAGGGTCACTCTTCCCAGCAATGTAAGTGGTAGGGAGCGCCAGTATTTGATGTCACGTCTAAATCGCAATAGAGGCTGTGTGAGATTCTCGGCCGTGAACTGTGTGGTGTTGTGCATTACGTAAATTTCCAAATATTTGAAGCTTGTGCTTGTAATTTGAATTTAGCAGCCCCGTCGGAGCCATGGAGGGGGACCGTGCAGTAAATAGAGGAGTGACTTCCCCCAATTTATGGTGTACCCAGATACTCGCCCATATGAGGTTAAAATATCTAGAAGCGGTTAATGGAGCGCGCCGGAGATGTGAGATATAACAATATATCATCTACATAGAGGGAAATACGTTTTTCCCATCCACGCGTCTATTTCATGCCACAAATAACTTGACCCTGGCATACCCATGCCGCTAATGGCTGTAGCACTAGTCCAAAAAGGAGTGGGGACAAGGGGCAGCCCTGTCTCGTCCCTCTGCCCAGCGGGAAGTCAGTTGAGATATGGCCATTTACAGCAACATGTGCTAAGAGCTCTGTGTATAATAGCTGTACCCAAGCGCAAAACTTGGGACCGAAACCCTTGCTTTGGAGGACTGCAAATAGGAATGGCATTCGACGAGGTTGAACGGCATGCGTGCGTCTAGTGATAGGATAACTGCGTCTTCCTCAACCGAGGATTTGCGCCCGATGACACTATGTAGTCTCCTCAAATTAAGAGCGCGTGCGGCTAGGGCCCACATAGCCAATGTCCAGCTCCCAGATGGGAACAGGGCTATTTCAGAGAGAGACAAACGTGAGGCATTTCGCGACTACTATGCCGCCCTGTATCAGAGGGAGACTCCCGCTACGGCTGCGGTCGAGGCCGTTCTCGCTAGCTATGAGGGGACGCCATTGCACCCATTGTGTGCGAAGTCTCTAGAGGACCCTATCCTCGAGGAGGAGATCAATGCGGCCATGAAGGACCGCCCTTTGGGGAAAACCCCAGGACCGGATGGCCTGCCCCTGGCCTTCTATCGCACGTTCCAGTCACAACTTCGACCTTACCTCCTGAGGCTGTTCAATTCCTTCACAGATACTGAGGGGCCGTCTTCCGACATGGGCATGGCGGAAATCACGTTGATACCTGTTAGAAACAGGACCCCTGGCTGGCCAGGGCTCGCGCCAAAGTCAGTCAGAGATCACCATTCTCAAGTCAGGGCAAAGGAGTTACACACCAAGATAACCCCTGTTCACCCTCTAGGTAACGTGACGCGAGCAGCAAGGCTAATCTCGGAGGCGTTGTGTAAAGCGTTTGCGCGCGCACCCAGCAACAACACCCAAGGCCCACCACAAAGGAAACTCCACACGACGTTATATAAAAAATAGCCTTTGTATTATAGAAAAACACATTAGATAAAAACACACACTTTACAATGTGCCAACAGGCACGGGCAGAATTTACAGGGGACTATGTACAGGACAGGGCCACATGGACCACTGTCAGGGGTATGCACTTTTTAGAATTAGCACTTGTTGTAATTCACACTTTGTAGGTATAATAATACTTGTAGGTATACCACTTAGCACATAGAACCTATAATAACTGTAGCATTAAAATAGTACATGTAGCACAAAATCAGTAATTACTGGTTAAGGTAAGTACCTCCTACGCAACCCTAACCACCTTAGGAAAATCAAGCAGGGAACTAGGACCTTACTTAGCAGGACCTATAGAAGGAAAAACAATCACCTAAGCATCAAACACATAGCAAAGGGAAAGAAGCAAAACACATGAAGCATAAAAACATTCAGAGGTGTAAGAAGAACAAATGCGCAGGAATCACATTGGCAAGTAAATCATAAATTGCGCAAGGTGCACATAGGCACAACACTAGAACTGTCCCCCAGGCCAACTGGCCTTGCAAGGGCTAAAATGCCCTTAGTCCAAAATGTCAGGGCAGGCTGCGCAGGCAGCCAAGAACAAACCTAAACTTGGCAGCTACCCATTAAGTGCTGGGCAGCTGAGGCCACTGATGGGGCCAACGTTGGAGCCTCGTGGGCTCAAGAACAACAATGGGGCCACAACACAGCATGGGAGCCTCGAGGCTCTAGACAAACAGGATGGCCCTCACAAGCCTCTTCCAGGGCTCTAGAACAAATGTGGGCTGTGAGCCTCCCTGGGCTCTAAAACAACTGTGGGGGGGGGGGGGGGGGCAAGTGGGAGCGGCCCGCTGACTGCTGGGGCCACTCTACCACGCAAGGACAAAGGTGCCCCCTGAGCCTCTCTGGACTCCGCAACAACCGATGGCGCCTTGAGCCTCTGGGCTCCGAAAACAACTGTGGCGCTTTGAGTGGAGTCCCTCTCGGGGGACTCGAGATGCACCAAATGACCCCAGGGGGAGCCTCGACAGTCTCTGACTAGCCCAATGGGCCCTGAGCCCTTGTGGCTCGAAAGATAATTGGCGCCGCCGTTGGAGTCCCTCCTGGACTCGAAACAATATCACAAATGCCCCCAGAGCCCTCTCATGGCTGTACACAAGAATTGCCTAAACGTTGGAGTCCCACTCGGGGACTCTGAAGAAATGGTCCTCACGCTTGCGGGGAGGGGCGGGCACCAGCAATGTGCCCTGACGCCCTCCTCCCTACCGACTAGTACCGGGCCCCACTCACCGGGTCTCGCAGCGGCTGCTCTGGCTTCTCTGGCTTCTCTGGCGGTGTCAGGTGGGACTGGGCAGTAGGCGGGGCTCTACCGGGCACGGGAGCCCCGCGGACTTCACCTGCTCAGTATCGGCCGCCTCTCTTCTTCTCGTGCTGTGGGGGCGGGACTTCCGGGTGGCACCTTCGGCTTCCGGGTCGTCGCAGGCAGCGTGGCGGCCCGGACAGCAGCTGGAGGCACAATCCGTGGCAAATGCCGGGTGGGCACCGGCTCTTTTTAAGTAAATGATAAATCGAGGTGGGCACTCGATCGGAGTAAAACCGGCAATAGAAAATGGGTCAAATGCCGGGTGGGCACCGGCGAAGAGCAAGTGAAGCGCTCTCAAGCTCCAGGGACAAAGAAAAGCGCTGCCAGCGCCACAAGCAAAATAAAGCGCTCCCAAGCACTAGGGGCAAGGATAAAGCGCTCCCAGCGCTACAAGCAAGATAGAGCTCCAGCCAAGGTCTGGAGGCAGGCAGGGGGGGCAAGGCTGGGCCCAGAGCCAGCTCACTGGGCCTCCAGGCAGGGAGGCAGTCCAAGTGGCGGTCCTCCTGGCACCCAGCTGCAGCAACAGCCCCCCTCAGACAGGATCCTGGAAGAGAACATTTTCATGGGTTCACAGCCCCTCTTTTATACACCTTTTTCCTTTGTCTAGCTTCAGGGTGAGGGGAAAAACCAGTCGCAGCTGGTTTGTGAGCACTCTTGATGTGCTCAGCCCCTCACTCTATTCACTGGCAGGGCTAGGGTCATTAGAATTACAATTACCCTGAACTTTTATTCTTTTAAAAAAGCGCTGAAAACACACCTGTTTCGGTTGGCTTTTTAGTTATTTTCTGTTCTGGAGTCTTTTGGCTGTTACTCTGTTTCCTCTCCTCCGCGCCAGGATACTCCGGCAGTAATTGAGCGCGTTACAAAACAGCATAATAATAATAATAATAATAGAAGCACCACAGGGCGCGGGGCCAGCATTGTGTGGGGAAAGCCCAGCCCTATTCAGGACCCAGGTGCACCCCTCCCTCACATCACTCATGCTAATCTCTCCACTCACCACCGGGCAGACCCATCCAGACTCCTGGAGCCAGGCTCACCAGCCAGCTCCAGCCAATCACACACCAGCACACTCACTGCACACTCACATCAATGTCTAGAATTGGCACTTCCCCAATAGACACATACACGCTGCATACGTCATTGCGTAGCATTCAATCTCACGAGTTCACACATACCAAACTCGAGCCTGCACTCCCCACACATCAGGAATTAACATGGACACACACATTCCCCATGCATTCCTATGGGAGGGCAGGCCAGCCTCACTACACGCACGCACTTTACTCTGGGACACAGGGAAAAAGTGCGCAGGGACCAAAAATCACTAACACAGATCACATATTGAAAGCAAAAAGATTAGGGGTGAACCTGCCAAAAGGGCCAAGTCCAACAATACCAAAGCCGGGTAAGGACCCCATGCTGTGTGCATCCTACCCCCCTATAGCTCTACTGAATACTGATCTCAAAATCTACACTAAGCTCCTTGCAAAACGTCTATATCCCTATATACCGGGACTTGTGGACCCGGACCAGGCCGGTTTCATCCGCAGCCGGCAGGGAGCGGACAATGTGCGTAAGCTCGCGCACCTGGTGGGGAAAGTGCACCATTGGGGAATTCCGGCCTGCCTTCTGTCGCTGGACGCGGAGAAGGCCTTTGACTGGGTAGACTTGACCTTTCTTCAGGCAGTCCTGCAAAAGGTTGGGCTGGGTCCGAAGATGATTACGCGGATCATGACTCCGTATGTAGGGCCGCAGGCCAGGATTCGGGTCAATGGTCAACTTACGATGCTGCTCACTATCCATAGGGGTACCAGGCAGGGGTGCCCCCTATCACCCCTTCTCTTTGCTCTTGCAGTGGAGCCCCTTGCAGAGATGATTCATCGAGCGCCTGTAACGACCGGATTTCTCAGAACAGGCACCCTACCAACTGTGGCTAACCCAGTCGTCACGTAACGACACTCTTCTCAGGCCACTATTTACAAGATATATAGAATACTCACCTGAGATGGTGAAAAGAAGCTATTTAGAAGCCTATATAATCAAAGATACCACTAACACCTAATGGATTCCATATCTTATCCTATAATTACCTCATCTTATATTCTTTAACGTCTCTCGACGATATCTTTAACGTCACCCGAGGATATCTTTAACGTCACCCGACGATATCTTTAACGTCACCCGACGATATCTTTAACGTCACCCGACGATATCTTTAACGCCACCCCACGATATCTTTAACGTCACCCCACAATATCTTTAACGTCACCCGACGATATATTTAACGTCACCCCACGGTATCTTTAATGTCACCCGACGATATCTTTAACGTCACCCGACAACGTACACTAATGGGGACTAATGGGGATTCACCTTTAAAAGTTATTTCCCTAATTAAGTTCACACTCTCCCCCCCCATCATCAGTTACCTTTCCAGAAGGGCATATTCCAGCCTTCTGTATGTCAGCACCTGGTTAAAAGGAAAGGTCAATCTCATTCATAAAAACTACATTCAAAGATATTTATCATTAAATCTTTATTCTACAATTAAGCATGACAGAATGAGCAAAAGAAACATGAGTTAAGTTAGTCGCTACCTATAACCTAAAAAGGGAAGTAAGAATGAATGATTAGCTATATTCTACACTAAGCTCAGAACGCCTCACCTTAGACATGTGTCTTTCCATTTCAGCAGCAGAGCTGATCCCTCTCTCTCTCGCTTTGTCTTCAATGTGCTCGGGACTCTGCTCTCCCTCTATGGCACACAAATACACGTCTCATCTACGCTGCCATGGTTCCGAAATACTCAAACCCTCTTCTGGACTTAGTCTCTGCCACTCCTGTATGATGTCACTACAGGATTCTCAATCACTTTCCTTCTTCGTTTCAGGATTTCAATTAGCTGATGGTATCAATCTCTATGCACCAGCCTTTGGACCAACTTCTTCTGTCTACTCCACATGCTGCTCTCTCTCTCCTCTCTACTTGCTCCTTGATAATATAGAGCTCACTTTCTCTATGGAAAATTCCGGTATTAGGCCGACTCCCACCAAATTCCTGTAACAGTCCCCCGCTCCCTTCGCCTTCCACAGTGGCCACCTGCGTATTGCGTCTAGAGCCGGGGAGACAAACACATTCCTTTGATAAGGGCCAGTCTTAACCTGAGGAAATAGAAATTTTTAGGTAATCAATGTGTCCCCCACTCGCACCCTATCCATGCACCCATGTTTCATGTATGTCGTGTAATTTCCTTTCCGTGCATGCCACAAAGACGCATATGCATTTGCGTCCAACCTTAACATGTCAGTTATCCAGTCCTCCACGAAAACCACGTTAATTTGGCTTCTAGGCCTATGGTGCCAACGTCTTTACATGGTGCACTTTTAATGAAAAGCACACGTTTTCCACGTTTTTCTGGCTCAGTCGAGCCAGGCCCTTAATTGAGGCTTTGAGTCTCTTCTGTCTCTGAAACTGCAGTTTAGGTATGCATCCCTGACCCCTGTCTTACTTCCGGCCCAGCGGAGCGGTGCCCGGCTCGGCCTGGCCTGTCTGCCAAAACAGTGTTTTGCCTACAGTTATCTGCTCAGCCTCCTCGAAAACACATTCCAGTCTAGTGAAATAGGTAAACATGTTCCCGGCTGCAGAGCAAAGGGCCCAGCTTTCCTGTCCTCCTTGCGAGTGATTTACAGAACCCGTTACCATGGTAGGCCCATGGCCCCTCGCATTGCACCAAGACACGTATGCACGAACTAACGTTCAGTATTGAACGGCCTCTGCCGGAGAGACCTTTTACTTCAGACAATACATCCTCCAAACATAGGATACCAGATATGCTATAGGTACAGGTCGTTCTGACATCCCAGACACCAGACTCTTCTACTAGAGCTAAAGTCAAGCCCCCCAGCTTTCCCCAGTTACACGTCATGCTCAGTTGCGCGCGCACCCAAGCCAAAGGTTTCTGCTGATCCTGCAGAATTTCTATATGCATCCACCCACCTATGACATTTCTGTGACGTTTCCAGTACACACCTCCGTGTACGCCCATGTACACGCCTTCTTTTACGCCCATGTGTTCTTATCTCTCTCTCGTTTCACTTGTTACGCCTACTGTATTCATTTCAATTATACTGCTTTACTATATATAATGTGCGATGTTAATAAAACGTTGAATGTCCCTTCCTGAACCTTAGTGGTGATGGAACTCGATGTCCTGGCTCTCGAGAACCATAATTAAAGCCCGTATGACTCAGATACCACGGACTCTGCCTCTCATTTATTGAGCTATCCTTTATTGTCATTTAATGTATAGAAAAATAGTCCGGTAATTTTATTTACCACAAACCGGTCCCTCTCTAGCGAATAACAGAATGAATTCTAAACACTACCTTTACCCTGCAAGCACCTCGGACAGTTGAGGCAGAAATACAAAATGGCTTCTCTCTAGCTTTCGGGCCTGTAGGCCCAAGAAGACGGGAAAAGACACTAAACCCTGTCAAAGCACATAGTTAAGGCCTTCAAATGAACACAAATGCAACTAGGACTGAGATGGTAGTGGATTATAGTCACCACCAGTCTGAAAATAGACTAAAATTACCCTGTCGCTACATTCCACTCCTGACTAAATGTACTGACATTGAAAGTCAAAAGTAAAACAAAAGGAGAACTCAAACAGGACGTATATCAGTTGAAGAATAATAGGAAACAAGACTAAAAGATCTAGCCATAACTCCTAGACGGAACATACGGAAAAAGGATGGTATACACTGAATGCAACAACAAAGAACAATTAAAAAACTAACTGTTAAGAAAATTCCACCTATTACCTGGCGTAAAGAATGGAAATCTGGCAGCCAATTGAAAAGCCAATCAAACCACCCTACATCTAAATGTTCCCTCACTTCTTGTGTCAGCTCATGTAACTTATTAAGATGGGACCTAACGGATTTAGAATGATCCGATAAATTAAAGCAACATAGGCCCTCAAAATCTGAACAGCCATGGTCATGTTTTAGTAGTAAATAATCTATCACAGCTCTATTCTGTAAAATAGCACGGCGCTCGCCTTGAGTGTCTGATAATAAGTCAGTTAAAATAGCAGAACGATTATTCAGGGATTTCATCATCCAGCAAGCAAGTTTGCCTATAGTCTTGGCATTATATACAGACAACGCGGGAACACCAATAATAGAGGCAGCTAAACTAAGATATTCAGTTTTAGAAAACAAATGTAAGGAGGAATCACAGTCTCTGGAAAGTGGAAGTGCATCACGCACTATGAGGGATGACGCAGCCTCATCAGGAGAAAACATCAAAAGACTTAATCGTGTTAAATCACATGGACTTCCAGAGATATTTGCAGGAATATAGGACCAGGACACATTGCCACAGGAAAAGAGCCATCCGGGCGGTAATAACACATGATAATAATGGCTTGCAGTCACTATAAGACGTTTGCAACTCATATGATTTTGGACTGAAGTACACGCGGCAGGAGTCCTGGTAACACATAAAAAATTTTCATGGGTGGAAAATGGGTTAGAGTGTTCTAATCGTAATTGGGCACATTTGCCTATATATCTAGGTTCGCAAGTCATATTGTAGCAAATGTCACTTTCCGTGATATTATATGTCAAAATTTGAAAAGTCAATGGGGATACCGGTTCACTCAGAACAGTACATGAAATGCAATAATCATATGCGGAAAAATCAGAATGAATAAATATAGGATAAACTTCAGATACATTAAAGAAATGTAGAAGGGAGGCTGTTGAGATTGGGACAGCCACAAGGCACGTTGTGAGGAGGTCATTAACCGATCTCATAGATGCTAAACAAAAGTGAGTAGATGTAATAATTGTTCGTGCTAGATGCGTCCAAAAGTTAGTAGTGATGTCCCAGGAAGCAATTGAACGACGTTCTCTGTCATTAATCCGGTCCTGAATGCCCTCTTTTCTCTCGGCGCAGTAGACCAAAAGGAGTCCAATGACGACACATCCGGCAGCAGCAATCCATGCAATGATCTGCATTAAAAAGAACAGGCATTACTCATTCTCGCAGATAACATTTATCAGCCGGGACTACATCCCAGCTTTCCTGCCCTGGCCTCATCACTAGTACTGTGTTGTCAGACCCTGTTGCTATAATTTCGGCCTGTTCAGGGGGATTATTTGGCGACTGTACCCATACTCGGGCTCCAGGATTATCAGTTGAAATAAATCCACCAGTTCCACGCATTGTTAACAGAGTTGGAGCAGTGCCCTTTTGAATCGCACCACTGAAAACAGGCATAATGACCAATTGGGCGATTCTATCACTTTTCTGGATTATGATTTCAGAATCGCCACTGTTCAACAGGATGACTTTTATTTCTCCTTGATAATCGCTGTCAATTACCCCACCAAGCACCTGGATGCCTTTTAAAGCTAAACCAGATCTCAGGGCAATCAATCCAAAATGTTCTGCTGGTATTTGAACACCAATTCCAGTTTCAACTATAACAATACTGTTAAGTTCCAGAGTAATCGTTTTCAAAGAATGCAGGTCTAAGCCTGCGGATCAAGGGGTAGCTCTATGTGGAGCCAAAGCTCCGGGAGTGATTTCCCAATAGGAAACTGTACTTTTAACTGAATTAGGTTGAACATCAACGTGGGGAGGAAACAAACGCATTAAAGGAGAATTTGCATACAGGTAAGGTCTGTTATTTAAAATTAATAAAGCATCTGATAAATTATCTCTCCAGTTCTTTAGGGTACCGTCTGACAATTTACACAATTAGTCTTTTAAGAATCCATTCATTCTTTCAATCAAACCTGCAGCCTGCGGGTAATAAGGAATGTGGAACACCCAATCAATATTGTTTTTTGCACAATAATTTTGTACCAATCTTCCTTTAAAATGCGAGGCATTGTCAGACTGCACCTGAAGTGGAGCACCATAATATAATGTAATCAAATCTAATGTCTTCATCGTATTAACCTGAGTAGCTCTCTTACATGGAAAAGCGATTAGGAAGCCGCTATAAGTGTCAACAACTGTACAAACATATTGGCAATTTTTACTCATAGCCAGAGGACCGATATAGTCGATCTGCCAAATTTGTGCGGGGGATTTACCCCGATGTAGCTGCCCTTTCACTATTCTAGTCACCTCTCTTTGTCGGGAATGTTGACATATAGGGCAATGAAGTATTGCTGTTTTAATCAAATCAAGGGGAATATGAATGCCTCTATCAGTAGCCCACCTGCTAGTGATTTTCTCTCCAAAATGTCCTGCTTTTTGGTGGGCCCATTTCGCCAATCCCGCCAAATCAGAAATTTGTTGGTCCATCACTGCCTCAGAAATTTTAGATTTTTCATCTGCAATGTTATTAAATAACTTGTCAAGTGAGTCAATAGGCATATGAGCATCAACATGAAAAACTGTGACATTGCTTTGAGAAAGTAATTCATAAATTTCCTGCCACAATTCTTTACCCCAGAATGTTTTGTTATGAACCATCCAATTATGGGACTGCCATGTAGGTAACCAGACCACCAATCCGTTCGCAGTTGACCATGAATCAGTAAAAATATGACATGTTCCTGGCAATTCTTGTTTTAAAACTTGGTACACAGCATACAATTCCGCAAACTGACTACTTCGCCCTTCACCAGTGGTGTTCAACAATTTCTGAGTTGTGGGATTATACGAGACTGCTTTGCAATGTCTCTTTTCTCCTATGTACCTGGCTGAACCATCTGTAAACCATACATGTTTTCTATCCTCCACGGACAGATCATCGAACGGCATACCCCACTTAACAGGAGATTCTACTATAGGTACGGAGAACTCTTTCTCTCTCTCTTCCATCGGCGCCTGCGCCACTTTCTCATGCAACATTGCAACTCCTTTTGGGCCCACGTGAGCCCGATCTTGTATATACCACTTCCATTTTATGATGCTCACTTCCTGAGCATGGCCAATTCTATGAGTTTTCGGCGAACTCAAAACCCACTGCATTATAGGAATTTCTGGTCTCAAAATCACATCATGTCCTAATGTTAACTGCTCAGTATCCACCAGAGCCCAATAGCATGCAAGCAACTGCTTCTCAAAAGGTGTATAATGCTCACCAGCCTCAGGTAACTTTTTAGTCCAAAAACCTAGGGGTACTCTAGTTTTACCCTGCTTTTGCCATAGACTCCAATTTGCATACCTATCTTGTACAGATACATTCAGATCCATATCACCATCACGCACTGGCCACAAATCCAAAGCATGTTGAATCGCTTCTTTCGCCAAATCAAACGCATCTTGTTGTGCTCTGCTCCATTCAAACGCATTCTTTTTACGTGTAACTTTGTACAAAGGGGCCAGAATCTGACTCAAATGTGGAATGTTGTTGACGCCAAAAGCCAAATAAACCAATAAATCTTTGGGCTTCTTTTCTGTTTCTAGGAACTGCAAATTTGGCAATTTTCTGTTTGACTTGTGGAATCACTTCTCGATTCCCTTCATGCCAATGAATACCCAAGAACTTCACATGTTGCGCTGGACCCTGCAATTTATCAGGATTAATTTCCCAACCTTTGCTTTGTAAATGTGCAACAATTCGTTCTAACTGTATTCGCACCTGATCTTGTGTCTCACCTTGAATTAGTTTATCATCTATATAATGACACACCTGAATATTTGGGTCCACAGTCACCTCATCTAAATACTCTGCCACTATCCTGTGACAGATTTTCGGACTATGTACATAGCCTTGGGGAAGAATTCTAAACGTCATTTGACGGCCATTCCATGTAAAACTGTATTATTCTTGACATTCGGGGGCAATTGGAATAGAAAAGAAAGCATTAGCAATGTCAATGGTTGCATACCATGTACCTGAATGTTTCTGGATTCTTTCAATTAAAGTAATAACATCAGGGACTGCAACAGTCAGAGAAAGTGTATGTTTGTTCAATTCTTGATAATCAACAGCCATGCGCCAAGAATTATCACTTTTGCGTACCGGCCAAACAGGATTGTTCCAGGCCGAAGTAATGGGAATAACCACTCCTGCATCCATCAAGTCTTGAATGGTAGCATTGATCTGATCGTGCCCACCGGGAATAGGGTATTGTTTCATTGAAACCACCTTCGTGGCATGGGGAATTTTAATCAGAGGCATTTTTAAACGTCCGACTCTCACAGATTTTGTTGATATGTAATACTTGTGTCCAAATTTGTAACATCCGTCATCTAAATACAATGTCATACCTCTTAAAATATCAATTCCAATTATATATTCATCAAGAGGTACCACCAATACATGATGCTCTTTTCGGGGGTTCCTACCTATTCTCAATTCGAGTTTAGTTTGTACTGCGGGGGTTTCTTTACCACCTAATCCAGTAATCATGTTGCCTTGTCCTTTAAACGTTTTGGGATTTCCAGAAATTAGAGTGGCCTCCGCTCCAGTATTCACCAATGCTCGGGCCCTCTGTATATTTCGATGTCTCCAATAAATTTTAATGTCTACATAAGGCCTGTAATCTTTGTGAGCCCAATTTTGGACTGGAGCTTGACCTGCTTCCTAGTCTCGTTTACTGTGTTCTGTCGCCCAAGTCAAATCAGGATAAAGACTCTCATATCGCTTAGGTAATGTCACCTCTCGTTCATACCCTCGCTCTTCCCGAAAAGGGTTTTTGTCATTTGAAAAATATTGTGATCCCCGTTCAAGGGATCGTGATTTTTTGTCTCTCAATATCACCTCTGGGGATTGATCTCTCTCTCTTCTATCTCTGCGTTCAGACTGATCTCTTTTCTCCTCTCTGTCTCTCTCTCACTCTTTTCTAGAATGGGACCATTCATCTCGTGTCCTACTCCACTCTCTCTCTCTCTCTCCCACTCTCTCTGCCTCTCTCTCGACGTGGCATAGCATCATCCCCACTGCCCTCAGAACGATTAAGATCATAGTCCTGTTTAGGGACCTTCCTAGCACCTTCCTTTCTGTCCAGGCCACGCTTACGAAACATAACCCATAACAAATTATTAGGTAAATCATGAATGTCATCAGCTTTCACACCATCCTTTATCAGAGCTTGAAACATGTCACGTCTAGAAAATCTGAAATCATTAGTACGACCTTCCGGTCGAGACTGTCGTTCAGGTTTAATCCATTCACCCAACTCACTGAGTTCACGCACAGCCTCAATCACGTCTGACAGAGGATTACCAGTCGGATTAATCAACAAAGTCATCATCACTTGTTTACATGCAGGAGGAGAAGTACGAATGATTATATTCCTCACAGAGGCATTAAGCAAACCATCCATCAACCTATTCGCCGTACCTAAAAAAATAGCGGTCTTCATAACTTCCTCTTTCAATCGCTGAGAAGCATCTCTCAAAGTATACCACGGCTTCTCATTAAGAGGCCAATCAGATTCAGTAGGGTACTTGTGATTACAACCAACTACTGCCAGCTGCAATAGATTAGTCTGATTATCGTCATCATAATTACGAAAACATTCCTGAACCGTAGGATCAGAACTCAAAGTACAGAATTTCATAGCATCACCTTTATCCAATGAGATTCCTGAAACACCCAAATCAAAAATACGAACCATCCAAGTAAGTAAGGATTTACCCGACTTCTGCCGGAACCTGTCCAAAATGTCATTCAATTCTTGTTGAGTATAATCCTCTAAGCTGTCAAGCAGAATACCCTGGGGATTATGAGGATTGCCCTGTAATTTACGTCGATAAATCGGTTGAGCGGAAATCTCAGTACGGTCATTAGAGCGACAATGACGTCTAGTGTGAGAAGGCGCACGCGCAGCATTCTCCTCAGCCGAAGAGAATGAGTCAGAAGAATTCCAAATATCACCATCCCATTCATCAGGGTTCGAATTGAGCCCTGCTTTCGCAACAACCATACGCACTTTCCTGGTGTTAACTCTACGACGTCTGTGTCGATATTTGTATTTTGCAATGCGTACAGCAGCCCTTTCGGCTACAGCTTGATATGTTTCTAACTTGTCAGCAAGCAATTTATCCTGACATCGTAAAAGAGTAACATCATTTTGAGCTTGAACAAACTGTTCTTCCAAAGATTTATTCTCACGTTGCAATCGAGAACAATTCTCATGTACAAGCCTGTACGCATTTAATAAAATCCAACCAATACGTCCCAATATGGGAAGCTCATCACCTTTCGCCACCGGAACCTTCTGCAGGCACGCAACCACCTGAGCTGACTCAGCATCTTCCAAACATGAATTCCAGTTCTCACTCAAACCAGTAGAATTAGCCCATTCATGAGCAAGCGCTTCATAAGCAGTGGACTCCCAACCAGGAATTTCCACAGGCAACTGAAAAGACTGTTTCGATTTCCTCGAAAACATTTCACAATAGTAACAAACAAACAAGAACAAATATTAAACAAGAAAAAAAAAAGTATACAATCAAATGAATATATACAAAATCACTCACGGCAAAAACCCACGGATTCCCATACGGAAACACGAAGGCACACCCGCACCCATCAATCGAAAACTGTTCGTGACGCCAAATGTAACAACCGGATTTCTCAGAACAGGCAGCCTACCAACCGTGGCTAACCCAGTCGCACGTAACGACACTCTTCTCAGGCCACTATTTACAAGATATCTAGAATACTCACCTGAGAAGGTGAAAAGAAGCTATTTACAAGCCTATATAATCATAGATACCACTAACACCTAATGGATTCCATATCTTATCCTATAATTACCTCATCGTATATTCTTTAACGTCTCCCGACGATATCATTAACGTCACCCGACGATACCTTTAACGTCACCCGACGATATCTTTAACGTCACTCGACGATATCTTTAACGTCACCCGACGATATCTTTAACGTCACCCGGCGATATCTTTAACGTCACCCGATGAAGTACACTAATGGGGACTAATGGGGATTCACCTTTAAAAGTTATTTCCCTAATGAAGTTCACACTCTCCCCCCATCATCAGTTACCTTTCCAGAAGGGCATATCCCATCCTTCTGTATGTCAGCACCTGGTTAAAAGGAAAGGTCAATCTCATTCATAAAAACAACATTCAAAGATATTTATCATTAAATCTTTATTCTACAATTAAACATGACAGAATGAGCAAAAGAAACATGAGTTAAGTTAGTCGCTACCTATAACCTAAAAAGGAAAGTAAGAATTAATGATTAGCTATATTCTACACTAAGCTCAGAACGCCTCACCTTAGACGTGTGTCTTTCCATTTCAGCAGCGGAGCTGATCCCTCTCTCTCTCGCTTTGTCTTCAATGTGCTCGGGACTCTGCTCTCCCTCTATGGCTCACAAATACACGTCTGCACCGCTACACCTCATCTACGCTGCCATGGTTCCGAAATACTCGAACTCTCTTCTGGACTTAGTCTCTGCCACTCCTGTATGATGTCACTACAGGATTCTCAATCACTTTCCTTCTTCGTTTCAGGATTTCAATTAGCTGATGGTATCAATCTCTATGCACCAGCCTTTGGACCAACTTCTTCTGTCTACTCCACATGCTGCTCTCTCTCTCCTCTCTACTTGCTCCTTGATAATATAGAGCTCACTTTCTCTATGGAAAATTCCGGTATTAGGCCAACTCCCACCAAATGCCTGTACCAGTCCCCGGCTCCCTTCGCCTTCCACAGTGGCCACCTGCGTATTGCATCTAGAGCCGGGGAGACAAACACATTCCTTTGATAAGGGCCAGTCTTGACCGGTTCCTCTCTAGCGAATAACAGAATGAATTCTAAACACTACCTTTATCCTGCAAGCATCTCGGACAGTCGAGGCAGAAAAACAAAATGGCTTCTCTCTAGTTTTCGAGCCTGTAGGCCCAAGAAGATGGGAAAAGGCACTAAACCCTGTCAAAGCACATAGTTAAGCCCTACAAATGAACACAAATGCAACTGGGACTGAGATGGTAATGGATTATAGTCACCACCAGTCTGAAAATAGACTAAAATTACCCTGTCGCTACAGCGCCCAACATTCATGGTATCACTCATGGAGGCCGGGAAAACAAGGTGGCGCTTTTGGCGGACAATCTTATTCTTACGCTTACGCACCTGCGTGAGTCTCTCGAGGCCCTCGGTCTCTTCGAGAGGGCCTCCGGCCTCAAGATCAATCACGGCAAGTCCTGGGTCCCTAACCTTACCATCCGGAATAGGAGATACCCCCTCTGAGAGGCATGGTACCATATCAGTGGGCCAAGCACCATATTCGCTATTTAGGCCTCCCGCTGACCCCCTCCTTGGACACATGGACATCGGTGAACTGGCGGGAGTGTCGCAGAGCGGTCCTTGATGACCTACGGAGGTGGAGGCCCCTGATGTTGTCGTGGCTGGGCAGACTCAATGCCATCAAGATGTCTGTCCTCCCCAAAATCTTGTATTTGTTTCAATGTCTCCCCACTCCTGTCCCACTCCACTATATACGAGGCCTGCAGCGAGAACTCACGTCCTTTATATGGGGTGGAAAGCGGCACCGGTTCTCACAGAAGCTCCTTATGACACTGCAACATAGGGGGGACTAGCTTGCCCCAATCTGGTGGACTACTATTGGGCCTCGCATCTCCGCTACGTGGTGGAGTGGGGGGTGAGGGAGAGCGAGAAGGGATGGATGCATATGGATCGAGTGGTAACGGGGCGGACCATCTGGGATCTGGCATGGCTACATCGGGCGGCCCGATCTAAGGGCGCTTACATGGCGGTGCCCACAATGACAGTACTGAAAATATGGGACAACATAGCAGTGTCCAGGGGTCTCACCACTTTTCCACCCCCACACACCCCCATAGCGGGGAATCCGCTCTTCCCACCAGCACATCGCACTCGCGCCTTTGACAAATGGACGCAAGGAGACTGCAGGGTGGTCAGTGATCTGTACGAGGGTTGCGCACTTAAGACTTTTGACCACTGTCAGGAGGAGTTATGTGTACCGCCAGAGGCGAGATTGCAGTATGCCCACCTGCGACACTGGGTTTCCGAAGGAGAGATGCATCAGGCGGCCACACGCGCCTTTACTCCTTTTGAGAGACTGGCGCGCTCTCTGGGAGGATCCAAGGGGATGATCTCTCAGATCTATCAGATTTTGCAACACCCGCTGACTGTACCCTCTCACCCATACCAGCGCCAATGGCAGCTGGCGACCGGCATGTACATCGCGCCTTCACAGTGGGATAGACTCTGGCGAGACATTCCCAAGATCTACCGGAGTATCCCGCAAAGGGAAAATGCTTATAAGCTCTTGACTCAATGGTACTATACGCCTCAGCGACTCCATAGGATGTTCCCCGCTTCTTCTCCCTTATGCTGGAGGTATCAGTCTGCATCTGGGGATTTTGTTCATGTCTGGTGGGCGTGCCCAATACTGATCATTTTTTGGAAGGAGGTCCTTAGCCACATCAGGGGGGTGCTGGGGTTTCCGCTGCCTGAAGTCACAAGCACGATCTTACTTGGCATCAAACCTGCCTGCCTTAAGGCACTCACCCGCAGTGATTGGATCCTGATGCTCCAAATGCTGGGAGCGGCTAAACAGCTTATAGCCCTATACTGGAGAAGAACTGAAGCCCCCCAATTGCAGCCTGGTTTGTACGGCTCTGGTACATCGTAATGATGGAGCTATTTACAGGGCGTCTGCAAGCACGTGACACGCGCTTCAAGGCAGTTTGGCAGCCCCTAGTCCACTACCTTTGCTCTGTAGAACATGCGTGTCACATGCCTACCAGGCTCAGAACGCTGCGCCTCTTTGAAGATGCCATTGTTTCTCCTGACCCCGATAGACTACTTCCCTAGACACTCCTGGAGGCATGGGCGTTGTCTTGGGCTTATCCTGTTGCTCCCCCCTTAGCGAACACTTTCTTTGCCCTCGCTGTCTTTCCTCTTCTCTTACCTCTAGTGATCTTTTCCCCCTCGTTGCTCTTCTTCTTCTCTTTTTGACTCTTGGTTACTTATATGGAAGCCGAGCCCCGTTGGGCTGCCTTTAAAGGTTGGGCTAGTTGCCCGTTCACCTCTTGTCACTGATTTAGGGATCCGGATTGTCTGCATATCTGAAAGACTCAGCAGCATGCACCGTGTCACGCGGCCGGCCCAAAAGGGTTGTAGGCGAGACGCTGTGTAAAACACTGCTTTTTTGTACAGGCCTTGAGGCCCCAACACTGAGTTACTATGCGGCCGGCCCTATTTAGGGTTGTAGGCTTAACGCTGTGTATTACCGAACTTAAAGCAAGTGTTATCGCCTGAAAATAAAATAGACTTGAAACAAAAACAGCTCTTCCCTTGGTCGTAGGGGTCAAAATCTTTAGTCAGTATCACGAAGGACAAGAGGTATTTCTGGGAACATAAGGAGAGCTAGGCAATATTTTTGGTGGCCTGGTGTTGATGGGACTTTTGACAAGCGAGTTAGAGAATGTGAATTATGTGCTGGTAATAAAAAAGAATCTAACCCTTGTATTGTATCCTCTCAACCCATTGAGTTTCCAGTAGGCACAAGGAGGAAGGTGTGATGTATCCTAGTTCCATTTTGGGAGTTCCAACATGGAACTTGGTGCACTGAGATTCCATAGCTTGACAGTTGGTGACTGCAAGTTGATGGATGAGGTTGTCCTAATAAATACCTCTTACCTGCTTCATGACGGTGTCCGCTTAATTTGTCACACTGATGACTATGGCGTGCTTATAAGCTGGAGAAGTGAAGTATACAGGGAAGACACACAACCTCAACATCGAAGAAGATTTGGAGACTGGAGGAAAACGAAATAAAAATACCTGAAGTTTTGTATTAAATCCTGCATCACCTTTGATGAGCGCTGTGCAAGGAGCCACGGTGAAGTGTCCGGTGACGGTCGCGGTGTTGCAGTGTTGAAGGAAGATTGTTGGTGAGAGGAAATCAGTTTGTGACACGCAAAGCCCCATCTGCTTGCCACGCCTCTAATTAGTGCTCAACCTGTGACATGCAAGGCTCATCTGCGTGCCACTCCTCTGAAGGGAGATAATGAGGGCAACTCTCCCTTTGAAAGAAGTCCTAAGGTTGTGAAGGTCTTCTGGGAGAAAACGTGCCCAACCTTACAACGAAACCAATCCAATGGTTGTATTGAGCACTATTTCCTCAAGAAAACGATCTCAATGTTGCTGTGACGTTGTTGGCAGACATCTTTGAGGTGAACTCTGCGGCACGAAAATCAGCTGTTTATCGATAGAAGATAAACATATGTTCACATTATTAGCTAAAAATTCATGGTAAATTATCATTTAAGAAGAGATCGCTGAAGAAGATGGTCGTGTGAGGAGACGGAAACAGTTGACTGTTGCGAAGTAAGAATAACTTGTCATTAATGTGACTGTGTTTGGAGGAGTTGTTTAGTGCTTGCTGTCACGGTGACAAGCACACCTCATTCGACTACAATTATTTGAAAAATACTATTATTGAGTGCTTGCGGTCATGGTGACAGGCACACCCAATTTATTGACAATTATAATAGTTAAGTGCTTGCGGTCATGGTGATAAGCACACCTTATTCAAAGTTTACATTAATGCGAGAATTAGAAAAGTTTTGAGGAATTTATAGGCTATTTATGAAAATTGAAGTAATAGACTTGTTTTGAATGGTTAATCTCCATGTTTTACCTTTAAGTTTAATTCATTTTCTTTATTCAAAGGTGCTTTCATTCTCATTCATATAAGCTTATTTTATAGTGTTAAAAATGCAGAATGTTACAGCTCCCCCATTTTTTCTATCGGATCCTGGTGAACCTCCAGTCAGATGGAAAAAATGGAAGAAAATATTTGAGAATTACGCGAGGGTATGTGGCTCAAATGTGAGTGCAGAGAGAAAACATGCACTCTTAATGCATTGTCTAGGTGGTGAGGGACAGGAAGTTTTAGAAAATTTACCTCAACCGAGCCAAGCAGTTCAGAGGGGTTTAAATGATTATGAAATTTGCATAAGACAATTAGACTTGCATTACTTACCGAAGGTGAGTACCATCATGGAGAGATATTATTTAGGATTACGGGAGCAAGGAAAGGATGAAACTGTTGAGGAGTTTGTTACCTCGTTACGCATATTACCCTCTAGTTGTAAATTTGGGGAGTTGGTGGAAGAAAGGATAAGAGATCAATTTGTTCTAAGATGTTCGAGTGATAACATTAGAGAAGAGCTTTGGCTCAAGGATGAGCCACCTTTGGAGGAAGTTATGGTCATTGCAAAACATGTAGAACACATGGTCAGGTGTGTAGGTGAATTGAGTAAAGTTGGTAAACCAACTACACTTAGTGACAAAGTTGAAGAAGTACAGGGTCAGGTAGTTCAAAATATTGAAAGTAAGAAAAATGATGATATTGTTCATGGCAAGAGTAATGAAAATGAAAATAAGACTCACAAGTTACAAGTTGAGAAAAAGAATGTCAGTACATTTCAAGGTAATTGTTTTCTGTGTGGTAGGTTTGGACATTTGGCCAATGCAAAGTATTGTCCTGCTTTGAAAGTGAACTGCAGTGTGTGTAGGAAAAGAGGACATTATGGGAAAAATTGCTGTTTCCGTAATAGAAGAGACAATAGGAATGAGATAAAAGAGGTTACATTCCAAATAAATGTGTGTAGTGTGGAGCATCCCTCAGAGTGGGTTAAGGTGGGTGATGTAAAGTTTAAGATGACATTTGATTCATGTTCCCACCTGGCCTTTGTATCCAAGCAAGAGTTTCTTAGGGATTTTTCAAATAAAATAAATTTAAGACGGTCAGATGTCAGACCCACAGGCTATGGTGGAACACCTATTAAAATGTTAGGATATTTTTTGGATTGTATTGAATGTAATGGGAGATTTGTTGATGCTAAGATATATGTGGCAGAGAAAGGAGACAGTTTATTGAGTTGGACTCATCAAGCTCGTTTAGGTATTATCCTTAATCCTAATGCTAAGCCTTTGGTGCAGGTACAATCTGTAGAAAGTCTAGAAAACAATTTGTGACAGATTTTAACCCCTTGCTTGCTGACGGCTCCCGTCCGTCATGCGTCACGGTGGGCGTGGGCTGATGACGGCCGGGAGCCGTCATGACCACGCCTGCGATCGGAATGTGCCGCACAGGCGCGGAATTCCGGCCGCGGGCAAGGGGTTAAAGAATTGTTTAGTGACACGTTAGGATGTTTGAAAGGTTACAAACATCAGGTCAAACTGAAGCGTGGTGCAAAGCCAGTTGCTGCAAAGGTGAGACGGATTCCAATATGTGTGCAAGAGGCTGTAAAAAAGGAAATTGATAAATTACTAGCATCTGGGATAATTGAGCCTGTAGAAGCAACTGAATGGTTGGCTCTCATAGTCGTAGCACACAAGGCCAATAATGAGATTCGCTTATGTGTGGATCTTCGCGCTCTAAACAAAGAAGTAGTAGTGGACAAATTCCCACTTCCTAATATAGAGGAGTTAGTTTCAACATTAGATGGAGCATGTTTTTTACTACATTAGATATGGCATCAGCATATCACTAAGTACCCCTCAGTAAAGACTCACAAGAACTGACTGCTTTTATAACACCCATGGGAGCGTTTACATTATTGAGGATGCCCTTTAGGTTAGTGTCTGCAACCTCCGTGTTTCAGAGGATCATGCATTATCTATTTAAGGGCATACCAGGTGTAAGATGCTATCAGGATCACATTTTGATTTGTGGTAAAAACGTGGAAGAACATGATGAAAGAGTAACACGTGTTCTTAGAAAAATGCTTAAAGCGGGTTTATCATTGCGACGCAAGAAATGTAAGTTTGGGGTTACTGAACTTGATTATCTTGGTCATCACATTTCAAAAGATGGAGTAAGACCTAAAGAAGAGCTTGTTAAGACCATTGAGATGTTGAAGGAGCCATGTTCAAAGGAAGAACTTTCGTCATTTTTAGGCATGGCGGAATTTTATAGCAAATACATTAAGAATTTTGCAGACAAGACTGTGAATCTCAGAAGTTTAATGTGTAAAAATATTGAATTTCTGTGGGTGATGAGTGCAGTAAGGAGTTTGTACAAATTGGGAAAGATCTAAAAAATGCACCAAATTTACAGGCTTTCAAGCCAAGTGATCCCACGTTTATAGTGACTGATGCTAGTAAAAAAGTTCATGAGGTGTTGATTGCATGTGCTTCTAGGTGTTTAAAAGGTGCTGAACTTAATTATCCCATTATTGAGAAGGAGGCTCTAGCCATTTTTTGGGCAATCAACAAATTCAAGAAGTTTGTGTGGGGGAACTCTTTTGTTGTAAGATCAGATCTTAAACCTCTTAAGGAAATTAAAAAAAAAAGGATTGGATTACATTTCAAGAATTAGAAGATGGGTCATTTCCTTACAGGAGTACAACTTTAAATTTGAATACATTCCTGGGAGTATGACAAGAAGAACACATTTCCCTTATCTACCACATAGTAAAAAAGATAACAATGAATCAGAAAGAATTGAATAAATCAATTATTGGTGACAAAAATTAGACCATCATTTACAATATTTCAAAAAATATACAATTTATTCCATGATTATAAATATAAATTTGCATCCGTTTGCATTCCTTTATGAATTCATCAAATGAAATTAGCAATTTTTATAAAGACAAAAGCATTTTTTATATATAAAAAGTAGAAACACAATGAAGCATAATAAAGTACAAATGAGTCAGACATATGTGCCAAATTCAATGGCTACAGATACATACATAATTCATTAGAACCCTGAAACAGAAAAAGAAAAGAATATAATACTAACATTCGCACACATTCATAACATTCACCACATATTCACTCAAACTACACACACTACCACAACATTTGCAACAAGGAAGTAAAATCATGAAGCCAGGTCTCCAAGATCAATGTGAGACCCCGCACTTGGTCGACGCGCGTTTCGGCGGCTCAAGGCCACCTTCTTCAGGACCACTTCCAATAGGACAACCCAAGTTTCCAGGGAGTACTTAAGAACAGGTGTTGGCGATTCTGATGAAATTATGATGGAAAAAATCCAAATGTGTGGTTCAAAGGTTTATTTTCTATCTATCTTCCAAATGTTAATCTTTTTAAGACTAGTTGTTGGAGTGGATACTAGGCCTTCTCTTTATTTTAATGTTCTTTTTGAACAGATTTTTGTTTCTCGCTCTGGTAGGTATAAAACGAGTCCACAAGATATTATGGGTCCATTTTCTGCTTGAAACTCCATGCAAAGGTACAACAGGCGAACCGTTAAACGACCTAGCAAATAAGACTAAGGTCCTAGCGTGTCCATCTTCGTGATCAGCTCCAGGTTTGGAGGTGATCACGAAGATGGACACGCTAGGACCTTAGTCTTATTTACTAGGTCGTTTAACGGTTCGCCTGTTGTACCTTTGCATGGAGTTTCAAGCAGAAAATGGACCCATAATATCTTGTGGACTCGTTTTATACCTACCAGAGCGAGAAACAAAAATCTGTTCAAAAAGAACATTAAAATAAAGAGAAGGCCTAGTATCCACTCCAACAACTAGTCTTAAAAAGATTAACATTTGGAAGATAGATAGAAAATAAACCTTTGAACTACACATTTGGATTTTTTCCATCATAATTTCATCAGAATCGCCAACACCTGTTCTTAAGTACTCCCTGGAAACTTGGGTTGTCCTATTGGAAGTGGTCCTGAAGAAGGTGGCCTTGAGCCGCCGAAACGCGCGTCGACCAAGTGCGGGGTCTCACATTGATCTTGGAGACCTGGCTTCATGATTTTACTTCCTTGTTTCAAATGTTGTGGTAGTGTGTGTAGTTTGAGTGAATATGTGGTGAATGTTATGAATGTGTGCGAATGTTAGTATTATATTCTTTTCTTTTTCTGTTCCAGGGTTCTAATGAATTATGTATGTATCTGTAGCCATTGAATTTGGCACACATGTCTGACTCATTTGTACTTTATTATGCTTCATTGTGTTTCTACTTTTTATATATAAAAAATGCTTTTGTCTTTATAAAAATTGCTAATTTCATTTGATGAATTCATAAAGGAATGCAAACTGATGCAAATTTATATTTATAATCATGGAATAAATTGTATATTTTTTGAAATATTGTAAATCATGGTCTAATTTTTGTCACCAATAATTGATTCATTCAATTCTTTTTGATTCATTGTTATCTTTTTTACTATGTGGTAGATCAGGGAAATTTGTTCTTCTTGTCATATTGCTTTATTCCCCTCCTTCCCTGGCTTGACCAAGTCTTGAGGGGTTCCCATCATCTCTGCTAATTACATTCCTGGGAGTACACATGTGTCTGCAGACTGTCTGTAACGTTTAGTGGGAAATGTTGATACAAAAGAGACTTCTGGATGAAGAAAGAGTATGAAGAAGAGTTTGAAGTAAAAGTGTGTGACGTAACTTTAGGTGCTATAAAAAGAGAATGAATGGAAAGAAGAATTGAATAAAGACAATGAGATGTTGGAAGTGATGGATTTGTTGTCAAAGAATAAGAGCAACAGTCTTAGTAAACCTTGGTCTTTAGTGTCTCATGAATTAGCCATTGTTGACGGGATCCTTACTAAAGGTACAAGATTGATTCCACCAGAAAGTTTAAGGAACAACATTGTAAAAATGGCACATGAAGGCCATATGGGCATTTCTAAAACAAAAGAACGCATCAGACAGGATTTTTGGTGGCCTGGTCTTGATTTAATGGTGGAACGTGCCGTTCGTGATTGTGTTTCTTGTCAATTGAGTGATAAAGTGCTCAAGCCAAGACATCCACCAATGGTCTGTAAGAAATTGCCTATTTGTCCTTGGGATGAAGTAGCCATTGACATTGTGGGTCCTTTACATGGTGAACAACAAACTCCTTATTTAATTGTTTGGATGGATTTATATTCACGTTGGGTTGAAGTCAGTTCAGTGAGGGAGATAACATCTCGTTGTGTTATAATGTTTTTAGAATCTATTTTTCAACGTGAGAGTTTTCCTAATTCATTACTTTCTGACAACGGTCCTCAATTTTGTTCCGGTGAAATGGAAGAATATCTGCTTAAATGTGGTATTGTACATAAAAGAATTTCATTATATCATCCGGAGTCAAATGGTGCCCTGGAGAGATTCAACAAAACTTTGAAGGAGAGCATACAATTGGTAAGAGTTAATAATCTTGATTGGAGAAAAGAGGTACAAAATCGAATTTCAGCATACCGATTTACTCTACATTCTATGACAGGGAAGACTCCTTTTGAATTATTCAGAGGAAGGTCTTCTAATACTAGTTCATGTCCAGGATGGATGTTCTTGGATAAAGGTATAAAGAACAATGAAATTGATATGTGGAGGGACAGAGAGTTATATCTTCAGAAGAAGAGGAAAGTTTATGTTGATGCTCGAAGATCCTCTAAAGTTTCACACTTCAAAGTTGGTGACAAAGTCAAAATTAAGGCTCCAGTAGGGTGTCAAAACTGGTCTAAATTTACAAGTGCTAAAACTGTAATTAAACTTTTCAAAAATGCTGTAAAAACAGATAATGGGCGTATTTGGGACCACAGTCGTGTAGTTCATGTGAGACTGGATGGAACATTTGATCCTGTTCCGAAAGTCTCTGTTAGGGATTCATCTTATGTTTGTACAAAAAATGAATCTACTCGCAGGAGTAATAGGGTTCATAAAATCCCTAGATTTCTTCGAGATTATGTAAGATCTTAGTTTCTCACTTTAGCATCTAAAATGTTATTTACAAGATACTAATGTTCACTTTATATGTAAGAAAGGAGGTGTGTAATGTATCCTAGTTGTTATTTATATGTTACTGATGTTTACTTTAAAAATAAGAAGTGAGATGTGTGATGTATCCTAGTTCCATGTTGGAGTACCAACATGGAACTTGGTAGACTGAGATTCCATAGCTTGACATTTGGTGACTGCAAGCTGCTGGATAAGGTTGTTTTAATAAATACCTCTTACCTGCTTCATGACGGTGTCCACTTAATTTGTCACAGAAGGCAGGGGATGTTATTGGACCATAACTGTGTTCACAGACAGTAGGCTTTTACCATTGTGAGATCAGAAGTTAATATGGCGGAAAAAGTGATCTTGTAAGCAATTGTTGAGTTTCCTGTAGGAAAGTTTCCCAGAGGTCTTAGTTTCCAGCAGTGATCTGGGGTAGTTAATGTCGGAGGCTGCAGGGAGGATGCCTGTTTCTATTTGCTCCTATTGTACCTACTCAGTCTTGAAACAAATCATCAGAAATCCATTGACTTTTTAGCTTCCCCCTCCTTCATTCCCTAACTAACCCTTCTGTTGCTCCATCTCATTAGACCCTTTGGGTAGTGAGGACAGTATTAGTGCTATGATTGCATGATTGATTGATATTTTGTTGGGCATTTGATACTTTAAACCTTAGAGACATAATGCTTTTTTAACAAATGACTTTCTTTTTCTGATCTTAGTTCTGACACTTCCCTTAATATTTCGTGATCTTACAGAATGTTAAAAAGAGACGAGGACGCCCTTCTCTTGAGCCTGATGAAGCAAAGCGCCGGCGAGAGCAAAGACAAAAGGAGAGACGTAAGAACACTGTCAATCTTGGCAAGTCTCATCAGGAGTGGGCCATGTTGAAAAACTCGCTGTCTTACAAGAAAGATGCTGACTTTGCTACATTTCTCCTGAATTTTTACAGGTTTATTTTATTTTTTAATGAAAAATATTTCACAAAATTGGCAAGGTCTTTGTCACTGTGATTATTTGTCTTTTACTATTTATAGGAGAAACAACAAAGAAATTGAAAATAAGGCCGCTCCTCCAGCCTCATCTAAAACCTCAGCAATAATATCTCCTGTAACCTCGCCTGTAAATACATCTGTTCCTTCATCTGGTATGCAAGTATTATTTAATATTTATTACATATAGCAATTTATGTTTCTACCAAAAGTACAAAATGCTTACCCAAATATTAATTCCACATTCTATGATCCTTAATTTACCCTTATTTCTAACATTATTTGTTTTTATAGAAATAATTGAAGCCAGTTAATGTACAACACACATTATTTACGTATATAAGCTCAATAATCCATTCTTCTATTTGACATCCCAGAACACAAGCTTTCAAAATTTTTCATTGTTTTCCAAATAACTAAATGGTCAGAAAGCATTCCCAAATAGGCAACCATTTTGACAGTTAATGTGTACTGTTGGACTTAACCCTTTTGGCAGGTTCACCCCAAAAGTTTTTGCGTTCTCCTAGCCTTTTTCTGTAACCTGGTGTTGGGGATTTTAGGCCTCTGAGCACTTTCGCACTGTGGCCCAGTGTAAAGTGCTTGCACTCTCTGTGTATGTGTGGTGAGACTGGTCTGCCCTCCCATAGGAATGCTTGGGGGATATGTGTGTCCCTGGTAGTTCCTGGTATGAGAGGAGTGCAGGGGCCTGTTTAGTATGAATGAACTTGTGAGGATAAAGGATGCGCAATGGTGTGCGCAGATTTATGGTGACTGGTGAAGAAGTGCCACTTTTAGAAGTTGGCATTTCTGTGTACTGTGTGTCTGCCTGCATGATGTGAATTGCATGTCTGGCTTGTGAGCGACAGGTGCTGGATGATGGGGGTGGCTCCAGGAGCCAGGATGAGTCTGCCCAGTGGTGAATAGGGAGATCTGCCTGTAGATGGGGAAGGAGTTGCACCAGGGACATGAATAGGACTGTGCCTTCCCTTCCCAATGCTGGCTCCACCTCCTGTGATGTGTCTGATGTCCCTGGCTTTGTCCTGTGAAAAGAAGGAAGGAGTCATGTACACAAAGTGCTCCTGAACCAGTTGTATCTGGTTCCCCAAACCCTGCACCTTTGCACAAATGAAATATGTGTATAAAAGAAGGGTCTGTGACCCCATGAAGTTGTTCAGTTCTGATCCAGAATCCTGCCGGGGCGTGCTGCTGCTGGGGTCCTGGGGGTGGCTGCCGTGAGGGCTTGCCTCCCTGGGCCCTGTATTGCCCCTTGATCCCTCAAGGAACGTTTGCCTGGCTTGCTCTTTTTCATGTAGGGAGGACTGTTTTTCTGCAGCTAGCGCCTCGTGAGCGCTACACTTTATTTTAATGGTCCCCCAGAGGAGCACAAGGGCTCCACAGCGCTGAGCTGCAATCTTCTGGAGCGAATCCAGATGTGGGGATTCCTCCTGCTGAGGGAGAGGAACGCTGATGCCCACCCCGCCTTTTGTTTGCTGTTTAATATGCGGGTGCCCACCCCGCGCTTTGTGCCACTGATGGTATTTCCTAGCGGGTGCCCACCCCGCTTTATTTGCCTCACGGGTGCCCACCCCGCATTAACGAAGTTACTGTAGCGAGCGGTGCCTACCCCATATTTGTAAATCTCCATAGAAGCCGCCGCGCTCAAGGGCGACGACCAGAATCCAGGCATGAGCCGCCTGACGGTGGGCGGAGCTAAGAGTGGTGCCGGAAGTGAGGCGACAGAGAAAGAGACTCCCATAAGCTAGTGGGAGCCCCGGTACACCAAGAAGTCATGCAGAAGCCTACCCCGCTCTGGCAAACCCCCAGAGCCGCAGAAGACAGAGGGGCAGCCCGACGGTCCTGTCTGGCTTGTGCGCACCTGAGTGGGGCTCCCATGTGATGAGGAGAGCCCCGCACGGCGAAGAGAGAATGACCGGCCGCACTTCATTGGTGGCGGGGCTCCCGTGAGGTGAGGAGAGCCCCGTGTGTAGTCTCCCAGCTGACCATGAGTCCCGCCGCTGGAGCTGGGACCACAGAGGAGACCGATGCCAGAGGAGAGCAGAGTTCCCCACAGCAGGAGGAGCCAGCCGACAGCAGCCCAGTGAGTGGGGCTGAGGAGAGTCTCCTTTGTGTTGTGGGTCCGCGCAAAGTGCCTGGCAGTCTTGTGTGGTCTGGGTGGTCCCCAGAGAGAGCGGGCCGCCACAATGATGGACACAGTGATTGAGAGAGTGCCTGTGCCCTCTCGTTCTGGCCATGTTTTAGCAGTTGCCCTGCGTTACAGTGGGCAACTCAACGTTTAGGTCGGTGCAGATTGCGCACCCTTGACTTTCGCTGCTTTAGCAGCACGCCCTGCCTTTTGGGACACAGGGCATTTGAGCCCCCCTTTTTAGATGGCCAGTTGGCCTGGGGGACTGTTAGGATTGTAGAGCGCCAGGCCCTAATGTGATTGTGGTGCTAGGAAATGTAATGTATGTACAATGTTTTATGCACCCTGTGTAATACCTCTAAATGTGGTTTATGATTATGAGGTTGTTTTGCATAATATGGCTTATGCTTGGGAGGTTATCCTCCGCTATGATGTATGCCCCTAACGTGAGTTATGCTTAGGAGGTTAGGGTCTAATGTGTTTAGACTTATGAGAGGATTGCATAATGTGTTTATGCTGGTGAGGTTGGCGCCAAATGTAATTCGCGACTGATGTGATACTGTGCATAATGTAGTTTGTTACATGCTGTTGCTAAGTACAGTGATTACCAGTGGTTACTGGTTGTACGTTTATGATCTGTTTTACTTTTACTAAGTTCGCTTTGTGATGGTTCTGACAGTGATCCAGTGGGCCCTGTCATGTGTAAATGTATTGTCTTGTATTGTCAAAGCGCTTTTTCGGCGAGTAGCACACTACTCTAGGACCCATAGAGGATTAGTGTTGAATTAGTATAGTGAAACATGCAAGTACATTTTAAGTGGTGGATAGGTTAGGCAGTTATTTGGATTTGTAATGATAGCAGAAGTATAGAGGAGGAAAGAGGTTTGTATTATATAGCTCTTGTTACCCCTGATGGAGTATTGACGCACGCTATTCAGGAAGTCCATAAAGGATTAGTGATGAATTAATATGGTGAAATATGAAGTAATTTCAGTGCTGGATATTAGTCAGTTATTTGGAGTGAGAAGGATAGCGGAGGAATAAAAGGAGAAGAAAGGTTTGCATTCATATAGCACTTGTTACCCCTGATGGGTGTTAAAGCTCTTTTCTTACGAGTAGCACCCCACTCTGGAACCCATAAAGGATCAGTGTTGAAAATTAGTATAGTAAAATATGAAGTAATTTGAGTAGTGGATATGTTATTCAGTTATTTGGGTAGAGAAGGGTAGGTGGCGGGATAGAAGAGGGAAAGAGGTTTGTATTTATATAGCGCCTGCTACCCCTGATGGGGTTTTGAAGCGCAGGTAGTATTGGCTGAGAAATAGGGTAGTGCTTTTGAAATGCTAATTTAGAAGAAAGTGATAAATATATAGAGCCATAAGAACATTGAAAGTATATAGATGCATAAAGGAGGTAAGTATATTGGGCAGCATTTCTGGCCCTGGTCCTGGTCCTGGTCAGTCTCGAACAGGCTCAAACAGGCAACTGCCCTTATCCTCTCCACCCTTAACAGGCTCGAACATGCAGCTGCCCTTATCCTGTCTGCCCTTAACAGGCAACTGTGTCCTTGTCCTCTCTGCCCTTAGCCTCAATGCCCGGGCCGAGACGCCCTAACCCTGGCCTTTTATAGCCCTAGTAATCAGGGGACGCCTTCAGCCAATGTGAACCCTAGCCCTAACACTATCCAATCACAACACTAGCCCTAAAATCTAGAACCAATAGGAGACCAGGACATTACAGCCAATCTTAGCCCTAGTCCAAGCACCCAATCAGTTCAAAAACCCTGATTTCTACGTCCAATAGAGGCCCTAGCCCTACAGTAGTCCCAAACCAAGTCCAAGCAATCAGTGGCACAGGAAGCCCTAGTCCCTACTTCCAATCGAAAGACTAACCCTATTCTTAGTCCCACAACTAGTCCAGCAACCAATCACACCAGAAGCCCTAATCGCTACTTCCAATTAAAGGTCTAACTCTAGCCCTAGTCCCATCCTATTCCCAACAACCAATAACATAGGACGCCCTAGTCCCTACTTCCAATATAAATCCTAACCCTAGCCTTAGCCCCAACCCTACATTGATTAAATCACAGACCCAGAAACCAATCAGAACCCTCAAATACCCAACCAATGAAGACCCTAACCATAATCCAATAGAAACACCAGATACATCACCAATCAGTGTACACATGTACCAACCACTAGCAGACCATATAAGGTCCTAGCGACCTCTGACAAGTTTTGCTGGCCAGGGAGTTGAAAGCTGCTTGTCATGTTCATAATCTCCTAGAAGACAGACATGCTCAATCCACACTTTGGACCTCTGCAGGTAAAGGCCTCACTAACTTGAAATCTAACAATACTGTTTGAATAAAACTTTACTCCCTCTCCTGGCCAAAAAACGAAGTGTCCAGTCTCTAGTAAACACTGTTTAAACAGCTCACAGAAGCACCCTCTGATGTAAAATATCTGTTGCTGGGGGTGGGGGGAGGCACGGGGCTGGTTTGAGTGGCTTGTGAACACAAAATGGTGGCTGGGGGTGCACTGTTTTAACATACAGGTCTTACCACAAAGCAAAGGAGAAATTTGGAGGGAAAACTGAATCGTCACCTGGAATGAGAGGGATAAACAACAGAGTTTGGACTGCAAATCCTACAATTCAACACGTTAAATGGAAGCAATCATGGACAGGGAAAGCCAGAAGTTCAAAACACAAAACAGGTGATAAAATATGCAATCACAGGAAGATTAAAATTACAATTTTAAACTGTAACAACCACAAGCAAAGACAGTAATCATAGAAAGGGAAAATCGTTTTTTTAACAACTTTTGTTTTGGGGAAGAGGCTGCACTAGTATGTCTCCTTGCATCTTCCTTGGACTCTGTTCACTGCAATCTGGGGTACAGGTAGGCTGCAACTCACAAGATGGAGGAGACAGAGTTCTGGAAGATGTTATCTGATTGGTGCCCCACCTTTTCGAGAGGTGCTCTTTAAAACCTATTTTGGAGTGATAGGCATACACTATTTGCCCCCATTTCCAAGGGGTCTCTGGTGCACAATGGTGCAATATTTCCCATGATAAAGTTAGCAAAAAGCATGTCTTATCTTGGAAATAGAGTATTAGAACCTGGTGCGAGTAATAGAGGGACTAGGTGGGTAGTGGCAGGGGTAGCATCTCTGGTAAAGAAAAAATGTTAGTTAAGGAGGGAAGGAAAATTATGAAGCATTGAAGAAGAAAAAGAAGGGGAGTGTAGAATGCCTTTCTCCCTACAATGAATGTATGTGATCCTGAACAAGCACAGAGAAGGGACTATTTTTCAACAAAAATGACTTTCATCAGAATGAGATCGACATCATGGGAATGCCATTCATTAAAAAAACATAGAAGAAACAGGTTCCTGACGAAAGGACAGGTTTCCTTAATTCTGTTTTTCTTCAGAATCGCGTACAACTCCAAGTGGAAGAGCGCTTGGTTTTTTGATAAGGAAGTTGTTGATTCACGTTGTTAGTGCATGCTCACAAGTTAGGATTAGCACTTTCAACATGCAGAGTAGGTTTCAGCACTACAAGCAAATTTAAACCTTTGTTGCTCAACTACCTGTGCCTTGGTAAAGATGTCACTTCAATATTACCGCTCATCTCTGCTATGTAAGAAACATATAGTTGTGAATTCTAACAGGAATGAGTCCGAATACAATTCACAGGAATCCAAAAATGCAGAAACTGAAGTACTCATATCCAGTGAACAGAGAGAGCAGAAGCAGATAAGCGAGCAACTCGTGCTGCAGCTGGAGAGAGAGGCCGCACGCTGGAGAGAGCAGTCTGCTCTTTTTCAAAGCACATACTCTTGCTTGTGGCACGCTGCTGCGCGCTCTCGGAAAGTGTATGCCGCCACAAGCACGAGTATGTGCTTGAATAAGAGCTGCACGACGGCTAAAGGTCTGTTATGCAGCACATGCGCACTGCGTAGGCGAGACCTAAAAAGGGAAATGGAGAGAGAAGGAGATAGACAGAGTGTGGAGGGAGATAAAGGGAGACAAAGGGAGGAGGGAGATAGGCAGAGGGCCATAGACTGAGATTGAGGGATACATATGTTAATTTAGAGAGATAGTTGTAGAAAGGTTGTTACAGAAAGAGAGAGAGAGAGAGACTGAGAGTGAGATAGAAAAAGTGATATGTAAGTGTGTTTTTTGTGGCTTAGTGGTTCTATGTGGACGCGTTCAGGGACTTGTCTCCTACTTTATGTTTGTTTTACAGTCCCAAATGCAATACTTATTGTCTATGCCAATGTTTGTATGTGCAGTGGCTCTGTGGCTGCACATTGATCAGGTGGGTGATAGTAATTTAAGCTGCCATATACTTCAGCTTTGTGACTGCTGTACACTGGTAATGTAACACAGAGAAGATTTGAACCCTTATTATAGTGACTGTTTGCGAAAGGGAGACTTGCAGTTAATAGGGTTTATTTCATTGTCCCCTGAGGCAGCATTCCGTTGACTGTGATAGAACTGCGGTACAATGACCTGTCTCTTAGAAATTAATTAGCCCTTAATGACTAATTGAAGCAGTGTGCGCGCTAAGGGTGCTGTGCGCTGACAAATTAATATTTATAGACTGTGCTAGATTTAATGGGAGAGCACTTGCAGGCGCTCACGACCAAATCTTGAGCCTTTGCGATGCCTGTCATGAGTAATGTGTCGGTGGGGGGCGAGGCTTCTGCCATTGAGTGTTTGGGAAGGACTGTAAACATGTGAGCTGGTTGATGCGTGATGTCACAGGGCAGCACGTGGATTGTGGAATTTTTGCACAGGGAGAGCAAGGGATAGGGAGGTCTGTTTGATCAATTGTTCCCAGTTAGTGTTTTCTGCAGGACAAAATTGTTTTTTGGGCTAATAGTGGAATAAACCCTGCATGGCTGGGTCATTTTGATAGCGCAGCACACAGGGGTTGCCTTGTACTGTGCAGCTTGCGTGCCTTGTACTGTGCAGCTTGCGCTAGACGCGGTAGATATAACAGACCAACTGTCTGTGCCTATTGTAAGCGTACCATAATTGCACTAACTGCCTTTTATGTCTGTCTTATTTAAGCCTTTGCTGTTTTCACTTTAATAGATGTTTAATTACTGTTTCACTGTTCGTTTACATAAAGTGAAAGTTCAAAAAGTAACCGCTAATACCAGCGAACAATATAGATATATATATCTTGACAGACTGGGAAAAACGCCAAGTAAATAACTAATAAAACACAATCAAGACCCAGCCATGCACGAGCGAATAAAAAATGGCAATATTTCCCAGCACACGCCGAACGCGTGCTTGTTCCAGTAAAAGACAAGCACGAGTGAGGAAATAATGCTTACATTTCGAAGCACACAGCTAATATTCCCTTGGCCTTTTATAAGAATACAAGATAACAAAACAAGCACGCGTGTGGCATGTGCCTGGAAATATCTCCACCGTTAATTCACTTGTGCACGGCTAGGTCACAGTAAAAGAAACGCCGTGCACGATTCAATAATTAATATGTGAATTTCAAAGCAGATAGCTAATGTTACCTTTGGCCTGTGGGAGAACTCCCCCCCCCCCCTAAAAAAGCATGGGGTTCATTAGGATGGCGGGTGGATTGCTCTCGCCAGGCTGTCGGTAGCCACCGCCAGCCTGGCGGGGGCAATCCGCCCACCATCCTTCCCTGTATTCCCCCCCCCGCCATATTAGAATGGTGGAGGGGACAACGGCGGAGCAAAACATCGCCCGCCACTGTTCCGCCCCGGTCGAATTGCGGCCGGGGCGGAAAATTATTAATATGCTGGCGGTGTCAAGCAGACACCGCCAGCCATATTATGATGGGCTGAGGGTGATGCCTTTCCGTGGCGGCGATGCAGCCACGGAAAGGCATGCGGTCTTCACTCTGGGGGCCCCCTGCAGGCCCCCAGAGTGAAGGAGGGGGGTATTGCACATGGGGGGAACCTGTGGTACCCCCTTCATTTGCATTAACAAAGCGGCAGGCACCATGCGGTGCCTGCCGCTTTGTTAATGCAAATGCAGAAATGCATTTCTAGCATTGTGGCCACAATGCGAGAAATGCAGGATGTGCCCGCCACTGTGGCAGGCGCATCCTAATGCTGGCATCGGGACCCCCGCCCTTAAGGCGGGCGGTCCCGTTTACCGATAGGGTTGCGGGCGGGCAAAGCCCGCCCGCCATCCTAATGGACCGCCTAGTGTGCGAACGACAGAGTGAGTGAATAGCTAATAAAAACAATTATAAAAACCGCGCTAAGGCTTTGAAAGCAAAGCGGATATAAAAGCACATTGACTAATGGGGATGTTTTCAAAAAGTGTGAATATAAGGCTAAAATCTGCAAAAAACTTCGGAATTGTTAAAGGACATTGAGAAGTGCGTTAACTAATGATGATAAGTGCGCGCGTGTATGCATGCTCGTGGACCCGGGAGTCTGACTAATGACTATATTGCCTAACAATGTGAATATATACTGTAAAAGTTTGCAAGCAATGCGGAATTGCGAGCCGAGCCGTTGGAAGCGGGTGAGGTGTTTTTGGGAGAAGTGGAGGAGTTCTGCCAGGAGGCTTGGAGCGGAGAAAGCGACTTACTGCAGGTCGGACAGGCGCTTGCGTGGTGTATTTAGTGAAACTGCATAGAGCGGGTAATATACAAGGCAGTGGTTTGCAACAAAGTGTGGTGAAAGTAATACGATTTGCTGAGGGAGATGAAAGCTGGAGCAGCGATAAGGGAAAATGTAGAAAACGCTCAGGAGGTTGGTTTTAAAGATACAGCAAGGTGTCAGCAACAGAAATATTTACGTTAAACTTCCTTAAAAATGCTACTTTAAAGGAGCCCATGAGGTAGGTGTTGCATAATTTTCACGGTGCAAATTTAATACAAAAGTCCCAATAGTTCTATTAGGAAGGTACTTACTTACAAGATTTGTCGTGTGGGGAGTATGGTCTAATCGGTTTCCTGTGATAGCGACGCTGTGAATTCTCCCTTGTAGATATGACCTAGTGCCAGGTGGCACCATGTATATTATGTGTTTACTATTCTAATGTGTTATGAGAATACAAAGGCTATTTTTTTAAATAACCTTGTGTGGAGTTCCTTTTGTAGTGTGCCTGGGATGTTGTTGCTGTGTAAGTGCGCAAATGCTTTACACATGTTCACCAGGATAAGCCTGACTGCTCGGGCCAAGCTACCAAGGGGGTGAGCAGGGGTTATCTTTGGCGTGTAACTCCCTTGCCCTGACTAGAGCGGTGGTTTCTGCCTGGCTTTGGCGCAAGCCTCAGCCAACCAGAAATCCCATTTCTAACATGTACACTCAGAAAATTTGCCGGAAAAAGACTCAGAAAAGAGAAGATCAATGAAAAATAGAAAGCAGGAATGCTGGCTCCTGATAAGAACATTACATAGAGTGAAAGAAGACCCTGCTGCCTTAAGAATCTTGGGGACTGCAGTATCCCAACCTGCCCAGTAGGGGGACATTTAGCTAGTCATTTTGGGGCATATGTATGAAGCCCATTTCCAGTTCGCTAACGGGCTGATTCTCAGAAGATGTATCATCCCAAAAGGCCCTCACAAAATAGGGAATCTCAAAATTTGCGATTCACTATTTTGTGAATGCATTTAAGGAATCGCACATTGCAATTCCTTAAACGCGATGTAGAAAGCACCCAAGTTGTGTGATTTTTCCTTAAGAAATCGCAAATTATCATCAACTTCAAGTTGGTGGTAATTTGTGATTTCTTTGAAAAATTCTCTTTTTGGCATTTTTCAAAGTGCCATGTGGGTGCATACATGCCCTTAGGGCATGTATGTGCGCCACATGTGCACATATGCTAATTTCAGGGGTGCCATAGGGTGTCCTTATGACACCCATGCACCATTGAAATTGCATTTGCAATTTGCGAGTACCTAATGGGTACTCGCAAATTGCAAATGTCTTCCCATTCATTCCTATGGGCCTCTAGGCCCATAAGAATGAATAGGAAGGTATTCCTTAAATGCGCTTCGCAATTTGCGAGTCGCTACTAAGAAATGCAAAGGCATCACCAAATATTTGATTTTTTTTTTTATTATATCCTGTTTTACGATTTTCAAATAGCGATTCTCTAAAAATCGCTATTTGAGAAACGCAATTACAGTATTTGATACATATGCCCCTTTGTTTGTTCCATGAGAAATATTCTCTACACAACTCTGTTCTCTGTGAAGCTATTTTTGGTGGAAATGTCATTTGTTTGGGTAATTTTCTAATTCCATCCAACGACTTTAGCCCTTGTGGTTGTTTCAACCTTTTGTCTGAAAAACATTTTTTTTCACCATTTTTGCCGTGCAGTCATGGCTGGCATGATTCGCGGGTGGATGGGGCGGCTGGGGGTCGTGTGTGGAGGAGAGTAGGGGTTAATTTAATAAAATTAAAAAATAGAAACTTGCCTTCGGCTCCTGTCCTTCATAGCGTCTTCTGCTCTCTTTCTCCGCTCACAGGAAGCAGAAGCAGGCAGCCTCCCTCTCCCCCCAAGTCAATCACAACACTGCAATGGCAATGTTGTGATTGGCTAGGAGGCCGTCCGTACAGGCGACTATGGGGAGGCCATTTCCTTCATCAAGGCTGATTGCAGCCTACATGGAGAAAACAGGAGAGTGCTCATGATTTGTTTGGTCGGCCCTGGAGAAAGCAGTGGCCAAGAAAGCAGTGGGGCGTTGCTCCTCCAACCACGTGGAGGAGACGCCCCTGTTGCCTTGTGAGCTTTCATCTCCCTGCTGCCTTAATCCATCACGCTGGCTCCTTTGGAATAATATCCAGTTTGCGGAAGGAAAGTATCTAGTAATGACGACAATGATGTTTTCTAGGTGTTTGTTCCTGACTTCCACTCAATTAAGACTGTGATATTTTTACCCTGGGTAACATGTACTTGCATATCAGGAGGCACAGGAGATATTTTCACTTGGCTAGGGCCAGTGGGACTGGGGGTGGGAGTGGACCCAGGGGTTGGGGGTTTAGCACTTGGTATCCTTGATGTATAACTCTCTTAAGAGGGACCTGCCCAGACAACAGATGACTGCTGCATGGCATGGGGGGGGGGAGGGGGGGCTGTAAGTAGCTGTTTTCTTTTTCTGTTGTGTATGAAAATGAGGTACACTATTTAGAAAGTCCAGTTGACCCTTCTTGGCTAACGGGGCTTAAATGACTAAACCCCAAATGTTCTCTTTTGTGGTAGTGTGGGCGAGCAGTTAAGGCTTATCAGAGGGTAGTGTTAAGCATTAGTTGTACACAGAGAGTCAATAAATGAGACACACACTCAAGGAGAAACTCAAGACGAATTTGAAAAATAAAATATATTTTGATACAACAAATATAGTAATTAGATAAGTATTTTAGACATTATCAAATTTTAGAGTAGAAACAGAAGAAAATAACAGCTGTCAGATTTGTGGCATGAACCTCAAACCCGGTAATGTTATCCTATTGGAGAAACATTCACTGCATAGGATCACTTGCAAATGACTCACAGCACTGATCTTCTGGACTTAAGGTGATTAGGAGCCAAGGTCCAAGAAAGCACCAAGAGTCCAGTTTTGCCTGCCCCGGGGTGCCCGGGTGCAGAGGTGCTTTCAACAGTGGTAGCCTTTAATGCTATACCTCTTCCTGGGTGGTGTCAGTGGACTCGGGGTGAGCAGATCAGTGTACCAGACGTCGCGATCAGTGCCTGCAGGCTGCAGTAAGGTAGCTCCTCCACTTTAAGGAATTTTCTGGCTGGTTGACGAAGTGCTGGCAGCCTTCCGAATCTTTTGGAAGACGCACAGCTGCAGGACGAATCTGGTCTAGGCGATCGTCGGGACAGAAGCAGGCAGGAAGGGTTTGGTGCCAAAGTCGACAGCTATTCCTTTGTTCTTCCATTATTTGGCTCTTTTGTGTCCTACTTCTTTTGGGGTCACTTCAATCTGTATTCCTGGTGTCAGGGGCCACTTAAAAACTAAAAACTAAATTTAGGGGTGTTAAGGTGAGTGAAGTATAACAGCCAATGGGCTACTTACCCTTGGGGTCACTACATCCCTTATATGACCACTTCCATTGGATAGTGGGCACAACCTTGTCCCAGAGTTCCTAATTCCACCAAAATCAAAATGGTGGAACACTTTTTTCGTGGAGCACATCAAGCAGCCCACATTAGGGGTCTGGCTGGCCTGGCAGTGGAACATGCCTACTTGGATATCTTATTTCCAGCTTGTCTGATGTCAAATGGGCCTCAGAGCAGGGGCTGTCCTCTCCCATGTCTGGGAAAAGCTGGGGTTGCATATCAAAGGCAGGAGGGGCTTTGAATACTCTTGTCTTGATATGCTAAATCACTAGCCTTCCTGCTGGAGATAGTGTAAACACCTTCCTCCAGAGCAGGCATTGTTTCTGGCCTCAGAGAACGTGGGCTCTTACCTCCAGTGGGTCAGAAACATGTCTGTAGTGGCAGGCTGGACAATACCAGTCAGCCAGCACACTAGATAGTGGTAGGATTCATAGGGGGCACCTCTGAGGTGCCCTCTGGGTGCATGTCCTAATAAATCCACTACTGGCCCCCCTCCAGGAGCCCTCCATGGCCCTGGGGACTGCCACTCCCCACGGCCAGCTCCAGCAATGTCCCCAGGTGCCCACCCCAGGGACATTGCAGTTTGCTATGGCATGGCGGGAGCACTGCTCTTGCCATGCTATAGCAAATGTCTGCTTTGCTTCATGGAAGCGAGAGCAGGAAAACTGCTCTTGCTTCCATTAAGCAAAGCAGAATTTGCTTTTGGGCAAAGGGAGCTGCTGGCATGCAGCTCCCTTTCCCCAAAAGCAATGCCGGCTCCCACAGGAGGTGGGGAGCTTGCAGGGACTGCACGGGGATTGCGGCTCTCCCCGCGGTCCCCATCGTGAGGCCAAGCCCTGGGTATTGGTTCCCCGGGGGTCACAATGACCCCCTCTTTCTGCAAATTTCTTACTCAGTCTGCACCTCTCTTGTTTTTTTCTGCACTTCTCTTGCCTCTTTCTGTACTTTTCTCGCCTCTTTCTGTACTCAAATGGGAAGAGCAAGCTGTCAATTATAAAGATCTGCGTGCTCTCGTTACTGAGGTAAATGTCTACTTGAACATGTATTCTCACACGTGTTATGCATCTGAAGATGGTAGCTTAAAAAGCTGGTAGCTTCTGTAGGTAGTCAAATCTTCTCAGTTCTGTTCTGCCATTCAGATGCACAGGTCCACATGTCTTACGTATGTAGGTGTTATAGAGCCCTTCAAATATACTTTTGAGTGTCCATTCGCCCTGTATTGTGAGCAGAAAGAAATATATACACCTTCTTGTACACAAATTTACAAAGTATGCAGTTTGAAACACAGGTATTCAAGTATTTGTATGTTTAATATTATGCAACATGTTACTAGGTAAAATCACCTACACAAATGCATATCTTCACAAACTTGATGAGACTTACTACAGTGATATGGTTAGGATTGCTATTTTACATTTGGTAGTTCTAGCATTCTGAGCAGTCGATGAATACTGAACCTTCAAGTGACAAATGAGTTTTAAGACATCTTGGAAGAAGGATTAGTGATTAGGCTAATTTGTATGAATCTGTGGAATGGTATGGTCAAAGTAGACCTCTCTCTGCACCTCTACTGCTTCTTTCTGTACTTCTCTTGCTTTTTTCTATACCTTCGTTCCTCTTTCTGCACATGTCCTACCTATTAAAAAAACTTAGAAATTCACTCAAAAAACACAGGTTTCGGGGGAGTTATAGTTAGAAATGAGCATATAAAAAACCTTAGAAATTCATTGAAAAAACAGGTTTCAGGGACGTTATAGTTACAAATTAGCATTTAAAAAAATCTTAGAAATTCACTGAAAAAAACACAGGTTTCAGGGACGTTATAATTACGAATTAGCATATAAAAAGCCTTAGAAATTCTCAGAAAAAAACACAGGTTTCAGGGACGTTATAATTACGAATTAGCATATAAAAAGCCTTAGAAATTCTCAGAAAAAAAAACAAAGATTGCAGGGACTTTAGAATTAGGTATGCGGAATTTAATTAGATTCCCACTTTCATCTTAAGTATAGCGAAAGTCAGATCTTCTCTTTAGGATTTCATTGTTCCCAAGATAATGAGTTCATGAGTCCGTGGTGGAGGAAATCTTCACGTCAGCATTGGTTTACTGGCGTCTCCCCGCGTAGTCACCTAAAGACGGCTCACCCACGGCTCGTAGAATAGAGGTAACACGCAAGACGCCTACCAATAGATATAACTTAAGTTGGTAAAAACGCATTTATGTGAATATCCATCCACCGTGAGTAGACACTTTAGGGGGTGTACTGCCTCGTTGGGTGAGTTTTTTACATTTCTGGTCCTGAGGAATGCTGGGTCGAATAAGATCAGATAGCTGAAACATGTCGACCGTTTTTTAGGACAAGGGGTTCAAACTTACTTAACTATTCATGTCTGTCTATACACATTGGTTTTAACTGAGTTCGAATCACCTCTCCATTAAAAGTGTTGGTTGAGGGAGTGATCTATACTCATTTTAATTTGCACCCATTTGGTTTGATGTATTCTCACACGCACTAACCACAGGAACCCAATGAAGACAAACGGCTACCTACTTCGTGTGGGTGCCTGAGGGTTCCTTTTTTCATCTTGATAATTTCACGACCTTCTTTGACACAGCTAATACGTTTGCATGGAGCACTGACTGGTGTTGGGGGCTGTTCTGCCTGACCACTCCTCCTATGGAGCTTCCTGTTATTGATCGCTAAAGATACTCTCTAGTTGTTTACTATTGTTTATCCTTAAGGGGCGGGAGAGTATTTATTGCAGCCCTTTCTCTCTTGTTGTTTATACTAAATTAGACTTCAGTCACACGCGTCCCCAATAACTGGCCTACATCACCCGTACTTTGACATTACTAGTGTTCACTTCTTTGAGTCATTACTTTAGGTTTCTCCCCATTCCTTCATCTCCTTGCACGCTGGTGAACGGACGAGTGCGCAGAATGACATTCAGTGCAGCTGATTTTGGCAGAAAGCACAAGGCATGAAGCGAGAGCTGAGAGGCCAGGGAACACCCACTAGCAAAGTCAGTCCCAGTCTGTTTGACAACCTTGTCCACTGGTAAGTACATGTCTGCTGTAAACACAGAACTGGCAAGTATCCTTAAACACCCAACACCTGATGAACTGCAGACCTATGTCATCTCCCACTCTGGCTGCCTTAGCAGTTATACCTCATGGTTTTGGCGAATGAGACGTGAAATGTATTCGGTAACCTGCCTTATACGGAATTTAAAGGTTAATAACTCTTTAGAAACAATGGTCTCGAAGTGCGGCCATTGTGATGCGCTTGAGACTCATCCAATTCAAATACCTCCATAGAGCCTACTTCACAAGGGAGAGACTGTGGCGGGCGGACCTGATTGCGTCCCCAGACTGTCTCCGATGCGGCCGGGAGGTGGGGACATTGATCCACACAGTATGGAGTTGTAGTTCCTTGTTCAGGTTCTGGGGAGGGGTGTGGGAATGCATGTCTGAGGTCCTGGGATGGGAGCTTCCTCGTACTCCACAGTTAGGCCTACTACATGTGCTAGAGGGGGTGGGGGGTATAAAAGGCACCTATTGTTGCTAGGCCTCACCATTGCCAAGAGAGATGTGGCTAAGGCATGGAAAGATCCCCAGGCTCCCTCAGTGCAGGTGTGGAAGAAGGGGCTAGACTTCTGTATGGGGTTGGAGCGTCTAATTTTTGAGGCCCGGGGTTGCCCAAGGAAACACTATAAAATATGGAAGCGTTGGGCGGATTATCGGGGCCTATGGATAGAGCCACCAGTTGAACAAGAAGATTACCCGAGGACGACATGAAAGGGCCAAGATGGAAGGTGTATGTACACTATTAATTAGGAGAATGTTCTATAAAAAGTGTGAGACAATATCGTGCGGCGGGGAAGGGAGGGATCCGGGAGGGGGGAGTTGGGGGTAGGGGTGGGATAAGGGGCGGGGGGTGTAGAATTGGTTGGTTTTGCTGTTATTATTTGATTCAAATGATACATAGATTGCCAATCATCTGATGCTGTGTACTTGATTTGCAGTTCTCTCCGGATTGCGGAGTGCTGCGCCATATGTGCAATCTGTCAATAAAATCTGTTTTGAAAAAAAAGAAATAATGGTCTCACTCCCTAGATCTATTAATAAACCTCTCAGCTCTTTAAATGCATTCTGCTTGTCTCTGGCAGCTGTGCCAAGGGATTTGTGCTTTCTGTTGGAGGGCCGCCTGCCAGGCTGTGCCGGAGAGGACCTCATAAATAGGGCTTGGAAGGAGCCGCTCGTAGACGGCTGGGGGCCCCTTGCTGGTGAGCGGCAGGTGCTCTTGGTGTACGCAGGAGAAACTAGCACAAAGTTCATTTCTGGGAGAGTTAGTGACAGAAGACAAGTGGAGTGCGCCGGGAGAGGGTGGGGGGATAATGAACTGCGGCCTGGACTCCGCAGAAAGAGAGAAGAATGAGGGAGCGTAACTGGCAGTCACCGCGCACTGGCCCCCACCTGAACGTGTATTGTTCGTCAAGCCTTTGCTCGCAGACAGCTTGGAAAGCACTGGGAAGGCTGCCCAACGCTATCTCTCCAAGCGCAGGCAATGGCGCTGCTGACTACTGAGGCCTCTCCGAGCTCATACAGTCCCCGTAAGTGGGAAGAAAATGAACACAGACAAAGGGAGCAGGCAAGATTAAACACAAACTACGGCAAGAGGGGGGCGGGAACAAAGTTGCGTGCATGTGAGAGGGACAGGTCAGGTAAAATAGAGTGCCCTAATGCCGCCAGCCAATCAGAGGGAAAAAAAGCATTTACAAATGCAATAGGACTCGTATTTACGCGAGCCCTATTGCATTGTAAATAAAACGGCAGTCATTCTAGAAGGCAGGAAACAGTAGTGCGTGGGGGGTTGTGGTGGGCAGAGAAGTGAGGGACTGCAGGAGGGAACAGGAGGAGGCAGGGGAAAAACAGTTTTAAAAGTAATAGGGCCAATAGCTATGGAAGGAAAAAAATGACGACATGGCCATCAGGAGGCGGGATTTGGCCAATCCAAAAGATAGGTAAAAAGTGGGCGGAGCTTCCTCCACTATATTGTATACACCATCTCTAAACGAGACAGCACATGCGTTTCCTAGCCGAGACCTAAAAAAGTTCTTATCAGAACGTCCGTATCTGGGTAAAGAAAGAACTATAGTTGCAAGGTAATATGTGAAAGTTTGGTTGAATATATGTATACAGCATGATTGACTGAAAGAATGCATTAGTGGTGTATGGTGAATTTATAGGTGAAGATTTATGAGGAATTACTGCAGCGTGACACTGCAAGCTCTTTAGCTGCACTGCACTGTGGCACTTCCGAAGCACAGGGATGTGACATATGTACATGAATATGTTGCAACTCTGTGCTTCCCTCTGCACTGCTGCATAAACTGTAGCCATGTGGTGACCCAGGCACCCTTGCACCATGGTGCAAGGATGTCTGTGTCATGCGGAGATTGTTTTTGTGCAGGAAGGGACACCTTCCTGCACAAAACAATCAATAAAGGCATTTTCCTCTTTCAATGTATGCTGTGCAATGCAGCATGCATTTGATGGGGAAAAAATGAGGAGAAATGAAAACAATTCTCCTTGTTACGCCTTGCTACACCAACTCTGGGATGGCGCAGCATTCACACACATCTCCAGATTTACGATTTCTCATAAATCTGGAGGTGTGACTTATTCTATGGGTGTTGCGTGGGAACACCCACAGCAACACCTCTGGAACACACCTTCAACGCAAAGTTCTGTGTATGAAGGGGTCGTAATTACAAGGAGAGGAAAAACCACACAGGGTGGCTTTTCCTCTCCTTGTAAATATGAAGGAGTGTCTGGCGCCATCACTACGTTACAAAAAGTGACGTACTGGTGGCGCAGGGTGCTTGTAAATCTGCCCCATAAGTGCTTCGGTATTGGCAGACTGATACAATAAGAACATAGTGCTGGATGGGTGATTGAAGAATTGCATGAGACTGACAGGAGGTATCCTATGCTGCATGGGTACTACTTCAGTATTTAATGGAGTGGACCAATAGTATGTATCTGCTTAGAGATTTGTAGGGATTATGCACAGAATATTTTATGTGTACTTGTGTTGGTGCCTAGGTCATTTTATAAGAATACCGCAAGTAACTGGAATGATGACAGTGCTGCAAACAGAGTGAACACCTAATTTATAAGTGCTTACATATTGGTGGAGTGATAGGTTAAGTAGATAGTGGTAGATGAGTGATTAAAGAAGTGCATGGGACAGACTGGACGATTCCTACACTGCATAGGTACTAACTGGGTAATTAGAAGAGTGTTTCAATAGTTTGTAGCTGGTTAGGGTTGTGCATGCATAGTGTACAAAATATTGTACCAGCACTTGTGTTAGTCACTACGCCATTCCTAGAGTACATGACTAATAACTGGAGTAATTTCAGTGCTGCAAAGAGAGTGCATGCTAAATTTATTAGTGCTTAGGTATGGGCAGAGTGATAGGATACGTAGATTGTGCTAGATGGTTGAATGGGGAAGTGCATGGGACAGACATAATGATTCGTAGACTGCTTGGGTACTAACTGAGTATTTAAAAGACTGTATCAATGCTATGTAGCTGATTAGAGGTCTGCATGCATAGTGCACAGAATATTGTAGCTGTACTAGCTTTACTGGCTTGGTCATTTCTTAGGTACATGACTAATAACTAGAATAATGTCAGTGCTGCAAAGAAAGTGTGTGCTGAATTTATAAGTACTTAGGTATAGGTGGAGTGATAAAATACGTAGACGGTGCTGGATGGGTGAATAGAAAAGTGCATGGGACAGACAGAAGGATTCCTAGACTGCATAGGTACTAACTGGGTATTTAAAAGAGCGTATCAATAGTATGTAGCTGATTAGAGGCCTGCACGCATAGTGTACAAAATATTGTACCTGCACTTGTGTTAGTGACTATGCCATTCCTAGAGTACATGACTAATAACTGGAGTAATTTCAGTGCTGCAAAGAGAGTGCATGCTAAATGTATTAGTGCTTAGGTATTGGCAGAGTGATAAGATACGTAGATAGTGCTGGATGGTTGAATGGGGAAGTGCATGGGACATACAGAAGGATTCCTAGACTGCATAGGTACTAACTGAGTATTTAAAAGACTGTATCAATGCTATGTAGCTGATTAGAGGTCTGCATGCATAGTGCACAGAATATTGTAGCTGTACTAGTTTTACTGGCTTGGTCATTTCTTAGGTGCATGACTAGTAACTAGAATAATTTCAGTGCTGCAAAGAGAGTACATGTTGAATGTATAAGTGCTTAGATATTGCGGAGTGATAGGATACCTAGATAGTGCTGGATGGGTGATTGGAGAAGTGCATGGGACAGACAGGAGGATGCCTAGGTTGCATGGGTAGTACTTTACTAAGTAGCTAGTTAGAGGTTTATATATATAGTGTGCAGCTGAATGTAGGTGTGCATTGATAGTGTTTGGATTACTTAATCTTACCTTGACAGTAGTACATATAAAAAAAAGCTAAACATTTGGATGGTCAGCAGAGTTGCTTTAGAGCCACAGATCCAGGTCAGCAGAGCTGCTTTAGAGGGAGAGAACCAGGGCAGCAGAACTTCTCTAGAGCCAAGAACCAGGTCAGCAGAGCTGCTTTAGAGGGAGAGAACCAGGGCAGCAGAACTGCTTTAGAACCCGAGGACCATGTCAGCAGAGCTGCTTTAGAGCCGGAGAACCAGATCAGCAGAGCTGCTCTAGAGCCAGAGAACCAGGTCGGCAGAGCTGCTCTAGAGCCTAAGAAGCAGGTCATCAGAGCTGCTCTAGAACCAGAGACCCAGGTCAGCAGAGCTGCTCTAGAGCCAGAGACACAGGTCAGCAGAGCTGCTCTAGAGGCCGAGAACCAGGTCAGCAGAGCTGCTGTAGAGCCAGAGAACCAGGCCAGCAGAGCTGCTCCAGAGCCAGAGAAGCAGAGCTGCTTTAGAGAGCTAGGTTAGCAGAGCTTCTTTAGAGCCAGAGAACCAGGTCAGCAGAGCTGCTCTAGAGGCAGAGAACCAAGTCAGCAGAGCTGCTCTAGAGCCAGAGAAACCAGGTCAGCAGAGCTGCTTTAGAGGGAGAGAACCAGGTCAGCAAAGCTGCTTTAGAACCAGAGAACCAGGTTAGCAGAGCTGCTTTAGAGCCAGAGAACCAGGTCAGCGGAGCTGCTTTAGAACCATAGAACCAGGTCAGCAGAGCTGCTTTAGAGCCAGAGAACCAGGTCAGCAGAGCTGCTCTAGAGCCTAAGAACTAAGTCAGCAAAGCTGCTCTAGAGCCAGAGAACCAGGTCAGCAGAACTGCTTTAGAGCCTTAGAACCGAGTCAGCAAAGCTGCTTTAGAGCCATAGAACCAGGTCAGCAGAGCTGCTTTAGAGCCAGCGAACCAGGTCAGCAGAGCTGCTTTAGAGCCAGAGAAACCAGGTCAGTATAGCTGCTTTAGAGGGAGAGAACCAGCTCAGCAGAGCTGCTCTAGAGGGAGAGAACCAGGTCAGCAGAGCTGCTTTAGAGCGAGAGAACCAGGGCAGCAGAGCTGCTCTAGCTGACACTGACTGACTGACACTGACTGACTCACTGACACTGACTGATTAACACTGATTGACTGACACTGATTGACTGACACTGACTGACTGACACTGATTGACTGAAAATGATTGACTGACACTGACTGACTGACTGACACTGACTGACTGGCACTGACTGACTGACACTGACTGACTGACTCTGACTACACTCTACTACTCTACTACTCACTCTCTACTACTCTCTACTACTCACTCTCTACTACTCACTCTCTACTACTCACTCTCTAGTGCTCTACTACTCGACTACTCACTCTCTACTACTCATTCTCTACTACTCACTCTCTACTACTCACTCTCCTACTCTCTCTCTCTACTACTCACTCTCTACTATGCTCGATCTGCTACTCACTCTCTACTACTCACTCTCGACTACTGTCTACTACTCACTCTCTACTACTCCCTACTACCCACTCTCTACTACTCACTCCCTACTACTCTTTACTACTCACTCTACTACCCACTTTAGTACTCTCTACTACTCTCTACTACTCTCTCTTTACTACTCACTCTCTACTACTCACTCTCAACGACTCTCTACTAACTCTCTACTACTCACTCTCTACTACTCTCTACTACTCACTCTACTACTCACTCTCTACTACTCTCTACTACCCACTCTCTACTACTCACCCTCTACTACTCACCCTCTACTACTCACTCTCTACTACTCACTCTCTGCTTCTCTACTACTCTCTACTACTCACTCTCTACTCTCTATTACTCATCCTCTACTCTCTACCTCTATAACTCTCTCTTTACACCTCTACCTCTACACCTCTACCTCTCTACCTCTCTCTACATGCACACATATGCATATATATGTGTATGCATTTATATATATGTGTGTATTACCTACTGGGGATAGCCAGTAGGTATATATAGTTAGGACCTAGTTACCATAGGAAATTCCGAACATTCTATTGGGAATAACTTTGGAGCCGATTGAGGGATCTGCCTGTTATTTTCCTTAAATTTGCCTCGCTGTGCTCCGCTCCTTCCCTGAAAGTTTCGGGGGGATTCGTCAAGCGGGGGCCGAGAAAAAAGGGTGGTCCCAAAACGTGTTTTCCCCATGTTAATTTCCATAGGGACATTCTGACAAGGCTACAGCTCGAACGGCTGAACGGAATTACACCAGATTTGGCAAAATGGTAGGGACTAGTAAGCAGCAGTGCCTTTTGTATGTTTGGTGAAAATCCCTCCAGTAGTTCTTGATAAAAATTGAATTTGACATTTTTCAAATGGCATTTTCTATGGGACCTTTAGACACGGCGACAGCCCGAACTGCTGAACGGAATTACACCAAACTTGGCAAAATGGTAGGGACAGGTATGCAGTAGTGCCTTTTCTATATTTGGTGAAAATCCCTCCAGTAGTTGTTGAGAAATTGAATTTGAGCAAATTATATATCTAAATGCGCTCAACATTCTATTGGGAATAACTTTGGCGCCGATTGAGGAATCTGTGTGTAATTTTCCAGAATTTTGGCCAACTCCGCTCCGCTCCTTCCCTGAAATTTTCGGGGGGATTCGTCAAGCGGGGGCTGAAAGGGGGGTCCCAAAAAGTGTTTTCCCCATGTTAATTTCCATAGGGACCTTCAGACATGGCTACAGCCCGAACGGCTGAATAGAATTACACCAAACTTGGCAAAATGGTAGGGCCTGGTATGCAGATATGCCTTTGCTACATTTGGTGAAAATCCCTCCAGTAGTTCTTGAAAAAATTGAATTTAAAATTTTCAAATGACATTTTCTATGAGACCTTCAGACACGGCTACAGCCCGAACGGCTGAACGGAATTACACCAAACTTGGCAAAATGGTAGGGACAGGTATGCAGTAGTGCCTTTTCTATATTTGGTGGAAATCCCTCCAGTAGTTGTTGAGAAAATTGAGTTTGAGCAAATTATACATCTATATGCGCTCACCGTGCGCGTACATGCGCGTACCCTTACGTGCGCAAGCGAGTTTCTGATTGGCTGACAGTCGACTGTCAACATTCCAAACTGTCCAAACCAGGAAGTGCTGGCCACCATCTTGTTTTTCAGGAGAACTGAGGCACAAGAGAGCCCAAAACAAGAGTGGAAAACACGAAAAGGGGACAAGGTAGAGACCCCCCAACCCTCTAGCCCTTCTCAGGGGGTCCCAAAAGGACCACCAAGGGCAAAAAAAAAAAAATAATCGAAAAAATTGCGGGTTACGTACCGTGCGCGTACCCTGCGATTTAAAAAAAAAATGTTTTTTTGCACTTGGTGGTCCTTCTGGGACCCCCTGAGAAGGGCTAGTGGGTCAGGGGGTCTCAACCCTGCCCCCTTTTCGCGTTTTCCACTCTTGTTTTGTGCTCTCTTTTGCCTCACTTCTCCTGAGAAACAAGATGGCTGCTCAGGTGGTCCCAGAAGGATAATAACATATATAAACGTTATCCGCTAATAGAATTAGCATTTACAAAACCTTTGAAATTTATTGAAAAAAATATAGGTTTCATGCCTGATATAGTTAGGAATTAGCATTTAAAAAACCTTGCAAATTCACTGAAAAAACCATAGGTTTCAAGCCTTATATAGTTAGGAATTAGCATTTAAAAAACCTTGCAAATTCACTTAAAAATCCATAGGTTTCAGGCCTTATATAGTTAGGAATTAGCATTGAACAAACTTTGCAAATTCACTTAAAAAACCATAGGTTTCAGGCCTTATATAGTTAGGAATTTGCATTTTAAAAACCTTGCAAATTCACTTAAAAAACCATAAGTTTCATGCCTTATATAGTTAGGAATTAGCATTTAAAAAACCATTGAAATTGCTCCTGTATAGTTAGTTGTACTAACTATATTTCGCGCTCCCGCAATCCACTGCTGATGATATCACATATTACATCATTCATGACATGGTCAGTGACATCACTGATGACATCACTGATGACATCTCAAATGGCATCACTGATGACATCACTGATGACATCTCATTTGACATCACTGATCACATCACTGATGATATCATTCATGTGATAATGCGATGCACCTCCTCACGCTCTAATATAACCTTTGATACACCCACTGTTAAATACAGACTACCATTCTTTTTTTTTTTTTTTATTTTTTTTTTTTAAATTGAAACCTTTATTGTGCAGATTCAGCAAACAAATACGGGCCCACAACCATCCGGCCGGCCTCGAAACAACTTTAAGCACTGTTGCAAGCTCTACGGTGACTCAGTAGCACATCAATACCAATTGACAATCAATCAGAGTTACACTGGATCTAATCGTACTACCGAGAAACAGGAGGAATGAAGGTTAATTTAAAAAAAAATGTAAGGCATTTTTTAAAATATAGAAACGAAGAAGGATCATAGTTCAGTCAATCCACCTACGACATGAGTGGGCAACGTTCATCAGGTGAAACCCAATAGACAAAGGTAAAATTATAATCGGAGTAGCGGCATAACAAGATACACATCAGGATATTTAAGCTCACATTATGTCACATGCCGGTCAGTACCCACCTCATATCGAACCAACCTATGGACCCAAAGACAGAAATAAGAAGAGAAAAGAAGTTGGAAAGAAGAAAAAATAAGGCCCATAGAAACTAAAACGGACAAAATAACCCCCCCCCCTACCCCCCACCCTACACGCATGCAGAGGCTACGGCCTACCCCCCCCCCCTAGCAGTGTGCCTGTCGCCCAAAAAAGGAGTACCCAAAATATAGAAACAGAAAGAAAGAAAGAAAGAAAAGAAAAAGGAATCCTATAAAACTGAGGGAGGGCCAAATCCACGCGCTCCCGGTCTCCCCAGCCATGCATTCGACCTCCACCCCACAAGCAAGAATCAAGAACAGCAAACATCAGTTACAGCATGAAGTGGGGAGAGACATCACGTATCGCACATCTAAATATGTCGTAGAAGCGTCCCAGCCCGAGTCTTCGCCTGCCAATCAGTCACAGTTCATGAAAGGAAACCCCTTAGCCCTGGCCAGTTCGTAGAAATCCCCCGAATCGTGACCCCCGAGGAGAGCCCGCCCCAAACAGAACAAAGGGACAAAATGGCCGGTCTAGGCAAAGAAGAGGAGTAGGAAAACAAAATGGACGTCGCCAGTCACAGATAGATCCATAGTCCCAAAAGATGAATACCCCCAAGTTCGCACGATGATACTCCTTCCACCGTAGGGAGAAAGAAGCTTGCGAGGCAGAGGCAACAAAGGGGGCCAGGAGCTGCAGAACCAGCGTTTTAGACAGTGGTGGCGACATCATGGATAAAGTCTCAATCCTCAGCGGAGAGTGAAACAATGTAGCGCAGCTAAAGCTGGCAGACGACCGTCCGCATACACTTACACAGCCAGGAATGATCCGCTCCTCTCTACACTTGCGTGATAACATAGTAGCCCCCTCAAGAGCCGGCAAAGGTAGATCAACACAACAGTGGGAGCTGGCCAGTCGCGCCCGCCCCAGTGTGAGCGCGACATCGTCAAGCTTCTTACCCAGCTCCCGGGAACCTGCTCGCCATGCAGTCCGTAAATCAGCAAGAGCGGCCAGAACGGCTCCACGGGTTGGCGCAGGCTGCAAACCCAACAGCTCCTCACCACGAGATGACACGCGCAGATCAGCAGACAGCATGAAACTAGGCAGGGTGTCGCAGTCGTGAGGCAAGATAGTACCCACCTCCCCAGTCAGGGAGCCAGCGGCCATTTCCACCTCATTAGGGGAATCACAAGAAGATGGGGCCAAAATCGGCACTGGAAGGCTGCAGCCCGAGCTGCTGATATAGGCATGACACACTACTGATTAGCGACCCTCGGCGAAAGCCATTCCTACTTCGGCTCAAGGCGGAGGGCAGATTCGGATGTGATCCACAAACACCATGCAAGCCTCAAAATGGGGTCGGCACAGCCCCACTCCAGCGTTACACAAAGGGGAGGTAGTCTCAGTGGGCACCCATCTCGCCAATGTGAGCAGTCCGCTCGTGACGAGAAGCCGTGTTGCAGCGAAAGGATCTAGTCTATTTACCCCTTGCGGCAGGCAGGGCGCCTCAGAGTGTCAGCTCCGCTCCGGCTCGACTGACCGATGCCGCTCCAGCAGCATCCAGCGGTGTAGGACAGCACGGGTCCCGGAGCCAAGGCTATGATGGCCGCCAGACAAATCCGGCAATATCTCCGGCTATCTGGCATGCAGAGACCTCGGAGGGACGCGAGCCGTGGCAGCGCGCTTCCACCGTCGTCCCGTCGCAGCACAATCAGAGGATGGAGGTCAGGATGTAGGTGCGGGAATCGAAGGCTTGCGGAGCCGGGAGCCTACGCGACTGTTCCGATCGCCATCTTGGCTCCTCCCCCAGACTACCATTCTTGAAACCATTGACACACCAATACCAGTTACTACATATGCACTCACTGATTCCTAGGTCTACACACACATTCACACATTCACCCATAGAATCACTCATACAGACAGTCACTCATCAATACAACACTATCATATGCACTCATACACCTATACAGACACTCACACACTGCCACTCATCCATGGAGTTACTCACACACCTAGTCAGTCATGCAAAGAATCAATCACACTTCCATTTCCTCAACTATACAGTTATACACACAACACCTTACTTATTCAAACATATACTAACACATACTTACTCAATTATACAATCACTGATACAAGTACACAATGATCCATACAGTCACTCGCACATTCACTGGCTCTCATGTATAGTCATTTATACATGCCAACTCTCACATGCACTGTGTTTTACATATGTACTTACTTGGACATGTAGCACTGAGATATCCATTCACTCACCAACACACCCATGCACACAGTCAACCGCCCATACAGCTGTTTCAACATGCACTCTTGAAATCATACACCTAGTGAATCAACTGCTCACACATCTATGCACAGAGTCACACACCTCCCAGCCACCCACACACACACTCAGTCTCCCATTCAAATACTTGGGCAACCAATCAATAACCCATATAGCCACTCATATAACAACTGATCAACACATTCAGCAGCTTACACAACAACAGACATACTGATGCACACATTCAGACAGTTTAGTCACTAACCCATGCATTTAGTAAGACACATTTAATCACTCACTCATACAGTCAGTCACGCACCTACTAAATCCTTTATCCAGACACTTATACATCCACTCATTCTTCAATATGTAAAACATATTTAAACTTTACAGAAACACAGAGTCACTGGATGATGTCATCAGTGATGTCAAATGAGATGTCATTAGTGATGTCATCAGTGATCTCATTTGAGATGTCATCAGTGATGTCACTGACCATGTCATGAATGATGTAATATGTGACATCATCAGCAGTGGATTGCGGGTGTGCGAAATATAGTTAGTACAACTAACTATATAGGAGCAATTTCAATGGTTTTTTAAATGCTAATTCCTAACTATATAAGGCCTGAAACCTATGGTTTTTTAAGTGAATACATATTTATATATATATATATATATATATATATATATATATGTGTGTGTGTGTGTATATATGTATATGTATATATATATATATATATATCTATATCTATATATATATATATATATATATGCTCAAAGGTCCCTTCCCCCTTCCCTCAAAGGAACTACTGCACTCCGGGGGTGATGAATTTCACAGCGGTCTTTGTTTATTCAAAATGAAAGTCAACAACAAACGCGTTTCGGCGTCAGCCTTCGTCAGTGTCAATGACACTAAGCACATGATGTCATTTTAAACCTCCCTCATAGTGGCAGACATAGGTGAAGGACAAACCCTGGATCTAATATGGGCGCCATCTTGTAATGGATAAGATGTGCATGTTAACACAAACAATTACCCTTCCAAAGTGATATATATATATATACACATATGAAAACACACTTCCTTTTCAGAAAGCCAAAGGTTGCACTCCAGCAAAGTCTTTATGAAAATCCAAGATTTTATTTCCCAAAACAAACAAGCACACCAACGCGTTTCGTTCTATCTTAGAACTTCTTCACGGCAACGCCCTTTTGGTATTTCCTGTTTTTAACAACTCATTACCTCATAATGTCATGTGACTATTATTACTAGGGCATTGTGGTTCATGTGGTTCAAACAAATAGTGCAAATTATACAAATTATATGTGTCTCTCCCCAAAATTTAAACAATGCAAATATAACGTTATAAATGCGATTCCCGTTAGACTTAATTTTAAATTAAATTCACTGAGGAGTCCAAAAAATGATTTTCACTCTACAATTTTCAAAAGAGCAAAAATTTAAGTTTTATATTCCCTGTGATTTCCGCCTCCGGTGGCGTTATGTCCTCTTTTAGCATCATTAATTAAATCATTCCCAATGTTCTGAGTGAATCAAATTTCTAGGTCTTGTTATGATTAACAAATCATTGTCTCCCGTCTGTATTTCACATTTGTTCTTTTTTTTCAATTTTTGGGGGGATCATATTTGAGCAATACATTTTTTTATATAATAAATTTAAAATTAAATTGAATAAGAACCTATATGGCAAAGTGTGATGTTTCCAAAGACTTAGAAATTGTGACCTGCAGATGTTCTTTTACTATTCAATGTTCATTATCACTATTTACAAATGAATGTACAGCTCCTCACTCTGATTCAACCCATGTGGATTCATGTACGTAAGTTCAGGATGTGTCTTGATTCTTTCATTCGTAAAGATTTTACTCTGTCCCCTCCTCTGGTTGATTTTTTCACTGTATAAATTCCATAGAACGATAAGCTTTTCCAATTGCTTTCATGATGGATTTCCATGTGTTTGGCTAAGGCATTACTTCTATCTTGATGAATGGTAGCTCTTACGTGTTCTAAACTCCTGTTCTTTAATTCACATTTTGTGCTTCCCACGTATTAAAATTTAATAATGTAAAAAATAACATTAAAAAAAATGTTCTCCCATAAAAACATTGCACAAATCTCATGGACGTCCTCAACAAATATCATAGCTGCTTAAGTGCAGATACCCAAAAAGGCTGAAAAAGTGACTAGTACTATATCTTTACTGCATGAATGCATATACCATGCGGTATATAAAGTGACTAGTGCTGGTTGATATGGACTAACCATCAGATTTAAAGATAGTTCTGGCCCTGATCCACTGAATCATGTGACTTAAACATTTATGTGATGACACACCACCCTGATACCCACGAGCTAATGTCCAAAATATGTATTTAAAATTCAAATTTCATGAATTATATACATCATAAACATTACGACCTATATACAATTTATATACAGAAAAAAACAAAATATGTGTGCTCTTCTGTACATGTGCATACTAGTGAGTATACATATGCATGTTATGTACATGAAAGTTTGAAAAACACTAATTGAAGGAAAGCTAAAAAGCCACCTAATTACAAACAGAATTGCTTTAACTTAAACGAGGGTGAGACCTATTGCATTTTCAATGCTTGTTTACTTTGGTTCCATCAAGAAGGCATTCAGATGTGTCACACATTTGCTATAAATTCTGAATGTTAGCACTCTAGTTGCTCATTAGATTACTGTAGTAAAGCTACTCCTCACCAGGGAAGTCTGCTGCTGGTATTCAAAGTGCATGTTTCAGTCTGCATTTCAGAATTTTTTAATGAAATAGAAGAGGATTTGAGAAGTCAAAATGTGCCCTAATTTTTCTTTCGGCAGCACTAATCATAATTCTAATGGCAAAATGAACACCCTTATTTTGTTCCTTTGCAAATTAAATGTTTTAAGTATTACCACTTTATTCCAATCAAGATGGCTTCAGGTGTGCTATACTTTTGTCATAAGTAAGACTGTTAGCGCTCTAGTTGTTCTTTAGAACACTCTAGGACATTCTGTAAATGGGCTATATTTGGGCTACATCTGGGTGATATTTGTGCTACATTTGGGCTCTTTTGTCTCTGGTGGCCATCTTGGGAGACTTATTTGTTATGAAGTTTCCTAAGTTCCTCATTTACTACAGTCTCCTCAGTAGGAAATACTTTCCATTTTTTACTTTGATTCCATCAAGAAGGCATTCAGATGTGTCACACATTTGCCATAAATTCAGAATGTTAGCACTCTAGTTGCTTATTAGATCACTGTAGTAAAGCTGCTGCTCACCAGGGAAGTCTGCTGCTGGTATTGAAAGTGCATGTTTCAGACTGCATGTCAGAATTTTTTAATGAATTAGAAGAGGATTTAAGAAGTCACTCAAAATGTGCCCTAATTTTTCTTTCGGCAGCACTAATCATACTTTCTATGGCAAAATAAACCCCCTCATTTTGTTCCTTTTTAAATTAAATGTTTTAAGAGTTACCACTTTATTCCAATCAAGATGGCTTCAGGTGTGCTATACGTTTGTCATAAGTATGACTGTTAGCGCTCTAGTTGTTCTTTAGAACACTCTGGGAAGCTGCAGTAGAACACAAAGGAATCAACTGACAGTCTCTACCCTTGTTGGATGTACATGTTTTACTGAGAATGTCAGACTTCATTCTCATATGACTGAGAAAGATAATGTGAATTTACAGAAAATATGCTCTGTTTAGATTATAGATCACCTTCAAAACCTCTGTGGGAAAAGCATGAGAAAATAGTTTTCTCTTCTCTAAAACATGATTCATGATATCCCAGCAGAAGGCTTCTTCACATGGTAAAATCACCTTAGAACACACCACAATTCCCAAAATGAGTATGGTACCATCAACAAATGATTTATAATGTAACTAAAGTCTTAAAACCTTCTTTTAACTGCAATGCTTTTTAATGAGGTGCTATCATGTATATTGGTCCCAAGATGGCTGACAACACTTCTTGGATGAAGTGCTGACAGCAAATCAGATCTCACGATGAGATGTGTGGTTAGGCTCCGCCCAGATATATTTATATTTTATCCTTTTAATATCTAAAAAACTACTGAACAGATTTACACCATTTAACAAAAAGGCACGACTCTGAACCAAGGGCTACCTTTTTGCCAAATTTGGTGTAATTCTGTTCAGCAGTTCCGGCTGTAGCTGTGATTAAAGGTTCCTATAGAAAATTGCACAGGGAAAACATGTTTTGGGACCCCCCCTTTTTTCTCAGCCCCCGCTTTACAAATCACTGTGAAACTTTCAGGATAGGAGCACACTGGAGCTCCCCACCAGTTTTAAAAATTCCGCGAAGATTCGTCAACCGGCGCCAAAGTTATTGCAAATAGAATGTTGCGGATTTCCATTGGAAAATAAGTCCTAACTATAACTACCTACTGGCGAATGCCAGTAGGTAATATATACATATATATATCAGACAAATCATAAAGTTAAAAGTTGGATTTTGCAGCATCGGTGCAGAATTAAATGTGGAGTTATAGGAGCCCCGATTGTTGGACTCTTCCAGCGTCTACCCCACACAGCAGAGAGCATGCTCTGGCAAGTGATTGAGCAGGTGACGATGGGTCCTAGATATGGTGACAAGTCAAATCTACTGTCAAAAATAACTACAGTGGATTGAGATATTGACAGCCATCACACATGAACTCAGACAGTAGAATTGCAGCAGCTGGCTGCATTTGTTTGATATAATCTGATAAACTATTACGTCTTAAAATATTGGCTACACCATTTAAAAAATGTTTTGATACATATTGTGCACTAATGGTGTGTACTTTCGATACCGCTTAATTAACAACCACCTTTTTATTCATTTGCTTTTATTTCTAGTCATTAGGTCAAGCTTGAGCCAACGCGCAAGAGCTGCTCAGCGACGAGATGTGGTAGTTCACTACGGAGAGAAGCTTCACCCACTCCCAGCCCCTATTTTTCATTGGCTTGTGTGTTTGTCCTTTGTAAATGCTGTCTTCTGATTCATTATGAGGCTTGTTAGTCCCTCCTTAGTAGCCATGTCGTCATTTGTATCCTCCCATGGCTACTACTGGCCCGTTTACTTTGTTATTACACAATACGTGTACTATTTTCGTCATTGAGTTTCTTGTAGATTAGGCACAATGACGTGCTGTGGTTACATTCAGCGCGCCATGTGCGCTTTCACTTTTAAAGCAGCCTGCGCAATGGCAGACGTTTTTTTTTTTTAAATTGTGCACACTGCTCATGTTTATTTTCCTGACAAGTTGAACGTGGGACACGACAAGCAGTCACATTCCATAGAAACGGAGCAAATTTCTGCTATTTTTAACTTTATGACGGGCACTCTATTCTTGTCCACTGATGGGGCGGACACCGTTCTGCATTCTTAGATACCTGGTAGCTGTACAGAAAAGAACATAATCACCCCGCCTAGAAACGTAAACATTTTATGTTAGCACCCATCTGTTGTCTGTTTACAGCCACATCTGATATCTTTTGATGCTGGCCTGCGCACCGATACATTCATTACTTCTTGGAATGTCCTGATGAGAGAATTCGGTAACAAATGAATATGTTGTGTTCTGTGCCATAATATGGTGGCATGTTATTAATCTAAGTACTTGCTGCAGCCCCGGCTCAGAACAATAATTAGTAAATTAAGAGTTTGCCGGGGCATGCAGCTGCTCTTGCAGCGGAGTGCAACTCCTCAGACGAAGGAAAGTTAATTTATGTTTTCAGAAACAAAATGTATTTGGAAGGATTGCATGAACTCAGCGATAATATGGAAAAAATGTATTTCTCGAAAGATAGTTGGCTGTGAGACATAACACAAGAATCCACCTGATCATTGTTTACCCGAAATTAGTTGGAACCTTGCGTGGGAGACAAAGGAAAAAGGCATTACGAAACTACAGCTCCAATCCACTGCTGCACGAGGCCTGCCTTTAAAACACTTGGATGGGTTGTGCACCTGCTGCAGCGATCCGCAGGCAATAGGCTTGCACAGTGGTAGAAGTGGGCGGGATCGGAAGGGCACGACGTGCCCCTACTTAAAAAAATTAATTCCGTTTGGTCCCCTACTTCTTTCTTTCAAAAAATCGCCCCGGAACGGCAAGAATAGTTCTACTTAATAACGATTACTTTTTCATTCAGCTTCCAGGGGCTGCTCGCACTTCTCTGGTGAACTCCAGAGGCTGCAGCAGCCCCTCCCTGAGCTCGCACAGACCGAGGGCAGGCCCATTGTCATTCCGATTGAGGCTGATTAGCCTCTTTCGAATGACGATGCACCCGCCCTCTGCCTTTGACGATGGTGTGCCAATCGTGTGTGGATCTGGAGATTGAGGGATGGTGTTCTGAGAGACAAATCCCCCTCCTTTGAGTGTCCTGGTGTGAAGACCTTTTCACTTTTAGGATACTGCGTCATCAGTGAATTAAATCGATCGTTTTTCAGGATATAATATGTCTTCTGTAAAAACCTCTAGTCCAGATCCTCCAAATATACCACAGTTTACAAAGTGCCCTTATTGTCTGATTGTTCAAGGCTACAAAAAAACCTCTAACACGATGCACGCCAGGTGTTAACTCAGTCCGGTGGAAGACCCACACGCAGGGAATTCGTGGTACAACGTGTTTTCCTGTTTGCAATGAGGTCTGAGTTAGTAATGACAGAGGAGCTTTCCCCAAACAGAGTACTCTGGGGAACTTGCCCCCTTGTGTAATTTGTCCATGTTGTACACAGAGTGAACAGGGCAGGAACAGTGACGGGATAGAAGAGGCGACAGTAAAGGAGGGGTAATGGGGCAGGAGAGGTGACCGGGCAGAAGAAGTAACGGGCAGGAGAAGTGACAGGCCAGGAGAAGTGACAGCGTAGGAGAAGTGACGGGGCAGGAGCAGTGACGGGGCAGGAGCAGTGACTGGGCAGGAGAGGCAACAGGAAAGGAGAGGTGAGTGGGCAGGAGTGGTGACCGGGCAGGAGAAGTGACTGGGCAGGAGAAGTGACTGGGCAGGAGCGGTGAACGGGGCAGGAATGGTGAACGGGGCAGGAAAAGCGACGGGGCAGGAGCAGTGACGGGGCAGGAGAGGCGACAGGGCAGGAAATGCGGCAGGAGAGGCGACAGGGCAGGAAAAGTAACAGGGCAATAGAAGTGACGGGCAGGTGACGTGACGGATAGGTGACATAACAGGGCAGGAGAGGCAACAGGAAAGGAGAGGTGAGTGGGCAGGAGTGGTGACCGGGCCGGAGTTGTGACGGGCGGGAGTGGTGACCGGGCAGGAGAAGTGACCGGGCAGGAGAAGTGACCGGGCAGGAGCAGTGAACGGGGCAGGAGCGGTGAACGGGGCAGGAGCGGTGAACGGGGCAGGAGAGGCGACAGGGCAGGAGAGGCGACAGGGCAAGAGAGGCGACAGGGCAGGAAAAGTGACAGGGCAGTAGAAGTGAGGGGCAGGTGACGTGACAGACAGGTGATGTGACGGGGCAGGAGAGGTGACGGGGCAGGAGAAGTGACGGGGCAGGAGAAGTGACGGGCAGGAGAAGTGTCGACGCAGGAGAAGTGTTGGGGTAGGAGCGGTGATTAGGCATGAGCAGGAGTGGTAACCGGGCAGGAGCTGTGAACGGGGCAGGAGCAGTGAATGGGGCAGGAGCAGTGACGGGATAGGAGAGGCGACAGGGCAGGAGAGGTGACCTGGCAGGAGAGGTGACCTGGCAGGAGAGGTGACCTGGCAGGAGAGGTCACTGGGCAGAAGCAGTGATTAGGCATGAGCAGGAGCAGTCATAGGACATGAGCGGTGAACAGGGCAGGAGAAGTGACGGGGCAGGAGAAGGGAGGGGGTAGGGAAATTGACGAGGCAGGAGCGTTGATCGTGCATGAGCAGGAGTACTGACTGGACAGGAGCAGTGAAAGGGCACGAGCAGTGACGGGGCATTAGCAGTGACGGGGCAGGACCAGTGACGGGGCAGGAGCAGTGACGGGGCAGGAGCAGTGGTGGGGCAGCAGAAGTGACGGGGCAGGAGAAGTGACGGGGCAGGAGAAGTGACGGGGCAGGAGAAGTGACGGGGGAGGAGAGGTGACAGGCAGGAGAAGTGATTAGGCATGAGCAGGAGCGGATAACTGGTAGGAGCAGATAATGGGCAGGAGCAGATAACGGGCAGGAGCAGTGAACGGGCAGGAGTAGTGAACGAGCAGGAGCAGTGACGGGGCAGGAGCAGTGAATGGGAAGGAGCAGTGAACGGCCAGGAGCAGTGAATGGGAAGGAGCAGTGAATGGGAAGGAGCAGTGAATGGGAAGGAGCAGTGAACGGGCAGGAGCAGTGACAGGGCAGGAGCAGTGAACAGGAAGGAGCAGTGACGGGGCAGGGGAAATGACCGGGAAGGAGCGGTGATGGGGTAGGAGAAGTGACCGGGCAGAAGAAAGTGACAGGGCAGAAGTGACTTGTACTTATGTTCCTTGCCTATTTATTTATATACTATTGCATGACATCCACTGATGTGTCTGCAAAGGATACCTATTGCCCTGAATTTTTGTCCTGAATTTTGACCTCCTGTCCTGAATTTTTGTTGTGAATTTTGACCCCTTGTCCTGAACTTTTACACTCCCCATTCTGAATTTGCACCCATGCCAGTTGGCCACCCTACTCTGCAGTCCCCACAACCTCCTCCCCCTTCCCTTCTATCTAGGGGCCTGCAAAGCAACACTGAAAGGGCCATCAGACAACTGTGAATTAACTAGTGACACAACAGAGCAGAGCAGACTGTTGACAATGCAATTTCAGCCCTTGATTAGCAGTGGATTCCAGAACAAGGAGTGTAAAATCCTCTGTGTAGAGGATACTGTGGTGCAGGGAGGCACACAAACTAGTTTATTTTAACAAACTAACTACACTGAACGGAGTACCTGTGCACCCTAAACTTGAAACACAGTGATCCATGACATTTATATCTAATAAGCATACATATCTGCAGTACTGCATTGAAAAAGGTAACAATGCCGGACTGGCTGTTCCAAGCATCAGGCGTTTCCCAGGGCGACTGGAAGGGTAGGGGGGCAGTTTAGTTTGGGGGGGTCGGTTTTGTACAAGTGCAGGAGTTTTAAAAACACTGCAACGTTCTTTGTATATTCAGCAGGATTCGGTTAACAATACAAGTGCCAAGATAACTTTGGTGATCAATGTACCTGCTGGAGAGAGATGGGAGCATGCTCGACTGGTCCCATTGGGCGCAGGATCAAGACTGATTTGCATATGGCTGGGTCCAAACTGGAATAGCATGGTGAGCAAAAAAACAATGGATTTAGGCCCAGATCTCTGTACTGGGGTGAATGTATGACATTGTTCTGCATTCTGTCCATGAGTTGTTCTTTTTGCTATATTATGATTGAGCAGCTAGCTGGCTGACATGAATATGAAGGAGCCTTTGTGGGTTTCCGTGAGTCCAGATTCTCCTGACAGTCCCTTTCTCTTCTGAGCCCTGCTTAACACAAGTGTAAAGGAAGAGCCCTGTATTCATGTCCTCAATGTTTGAGACAAAAAATACTCATGGATTTCTGAACAATGAGAGTAAAAGCATTAAGGGAACATGTTGTTCCTGCTTATATTTCACACGCTTTACATAAACCTGTATTCCCTATGAGTGTTTGCTTTTTCCTGAATTAAACCTCAAATAAACATGTTTATCCATTGTTTGAATTAAATAACGTTATAAGCTGTAACTGGTCAGTGAAATGCTAAACGTACTAAAAGTGGTATGTTTTGCCATTTCTAGCCACACCCCTGATTCCATCCACTGATCCAATCTTTGGTTATTCCCGCCCCCCTGATTCTCCACCCATAGTTCCCCTACTTTTTTCCCCCACTTCGACCACTGGGCTTGCATCATTAGCAGGCCAGATAGGCATAAGAGGTCCATAAAAGTCATGCTATTCGAACACAGTAGCTTCTGCTGTTTTACTGTGCTGGGATGCCACAAGGATGCGACAGGAGGCGCTATAAAATAGTCCTTTCTTTCTTCTGTGCCTATCCCTCTTGTGACCTCTTGATTTAGCACTTTTGTGTGACCCCTGGATTGAGTTTTCAACCTTTTCCCGTTGACAGCGAGGCTCTAAATCAGTAACTTCCTCACTTAGTCATACATTATGACTCATGCCCAAGCATTGTGGTGCAAGCCCTGTGAGTTAATGCGTCTGAATACATTTTTGATATGTTGCTGTGGCTGTAAATAACTAGCTTCTTTTTTATAGCACTTAAGGCCTTTTATTCTGGTGCTAAGCACTGCATATAACAGATGTTAGAACACCCAACGCCCATCTTACCAGGAGCAAATAAGTATTGTCTGTGCCATGTCCAGGGGCAGCATTAATGAGATTGAAGGCTGGGGGGCTGGAAGTTGGTCATAGGGGAAGCGAAGCATGTACATGGTGTTCTGGAGTTATTTTGAGATTCAAAACCTGTCCATGCTTAATTTGGGTGGTGGTTTCCGGCGCTCTTAATCATCAACACAAGTGCTTTTCATAAACACCAGTTAAGGGCACATTCATTTTCATGGAGATTAAGTGATTTGCCCAGAATCACAGGATGTTGAGCCGATGCTGAGACTTGTATCTGCTTCCTCCGCTCCAGAATCCGGCGATCTGGCCATTACGCCACATCCTCTCCCCACTTTCATGATTAGTAGTTGCTTCTCTTTTAGGCAGTGCAAACAGGAGAAATAGGCTGGTGCTAGCTGCCTCCTAACGAGAGCCCAAGTACTTATTTTTTTTTATAAATTAACCAATTATTTCTATGCTTTTGTTCCCTAAACTGCCATTATGGCATTGAGGGGAGAACACAGAATCCTGGCTAGGTCGATGTTCTCTTAGATACGAGGGCCCAAAACGAGCCGAGCCACCATGTGGCTTCTGTCTGCTACACACACTCTAACCTAGTGCGACAAAAATAAAAGACGAAGCATTAACATTTAATTTAAAACAGGAGGAGGGAGAGATAAGTACTTAGTGGCTGAAGCACACAATGTGAAACCAGAAAACCAAAAACATAAATAAAAGGCTTTGTCATTTACAGTGCCAGTAGCTCAAATTTGCGTAAATGTGAGACCTATTGCATTGCAAATGCTTGTTAGGTCTCGCGTGGCGTTGCAGCGCAAAGCGCTGTATGCCGCAGCGAGATTTATTATGAACGAAGAGTTCCAATAAAGGGCGTGAAGCCCCGCCCCTCATTTCCATTGGCTGGTGTCACCGTTTATGCTAAACGGTGGCCTGCCATTAGAAATGAGGGTTTTTGGTTGACCTCCTTTGGCCTCCGAGCCGGACTGGTTTGCCTGCTTTGCTGCTGTCTCAAAGCACTTTCTTATTTTTATGGGGATGTGTTTCTAATTACAAACCCATGGCCTCATAAAGACAAGAGATCGATGCTTGTTTGTGCTTGGCTACACTGATGTGTCCTCGCAGGGCAACGCCAGGGAAAGCCTTGGCTCCTTTCATGCCTCACACTTGGTACCAAAGCAAGATACATAAAAGCCGGCTCCTCATATCCACAGCTCAAGCACTGCTTCAAAGACCACTCACTGGTGTTACAACACACCCACGGTCAACCCTGGCGCTTGCTTGTTCGTGAGACTCCACTTGAAGGTGCACGGGGCTCTCAAACCATAAGAGCCGCATGAACATCTCTCGCTTAACTCGTTAAGCACTTCACTCGTGTAGTAGTGATAAGCTTTAGGGATCTATGAATCCAAACACTTTTGTCCCTGTCCACTTTCTGACAGTCTCTCTCTGCTTGTCTCACGGGACTGTCCTAATGGGGACATTTGTGTAAAGTTCCTGAGCTGCGGGGTTTACCTGTCAAACCGAGCGGTGCCACTTAGTAGCACTTTAAAGGTGCAGCGCCTGACAAGGCACATCTTCCCCGCCCATCTCGCCTTTCTGTAGGCACCTGATCGAGTGCACTCAGATGTAATTTGTATGCTGCCCATGTATTCAGCGGTGATTATTTTTTTCAAGCGCAGGGAGTGCAAGTAAGAAGTGCCTGCCCTCAATAACGGCTCTGGGGAACAAAAAGAACTCTTCCACACATCAAACAGGGATCAACCTCTTCTCGAGGTCTGCTATCTAATGACCTGTGAAATCTCGTGACTGACCTACGCACTTCTCTTTCGTTCGTCTTTCTTCGGTTTCCTAAATGTTAATAAATCATGCTAAGTGGGCGTCCGCTGTTGCTTCTTGTGCTCTGTGAGCTTCCAACCACCGTAGTTGTTTTTACTGTTGCTGCTCATGCACTGTTTGGTTCCACTTTAGCTGTTCACGAGGTGTGCACGTGAAATGTATGCACCTATCCCAGTTGTTCATGCGCCTGTCTTAGCTGTCCAGTCTGTGTGTGCTCCTACTCAACCTGTTCTTGCGCAGTGCCCCCCTCCCTAGAAGTTGGCGCCTTGTGTCCCACCACCTCTAGCTTCCTCAGCTCTACACTATCAACTACCCCTGCAGCGCGTGCTCCATCTTAGGAGTTGCTCCCGCTGGAGACCTAGCCCCCTCCACTCAAGCTCCTCTGGTGCTTGTGAGCTTTGACAATAGTCTGAAGGTGCGAATTTCCCCCATGGTCTCGGAATGCTTTGTGTCTCTCTGGGAGGGGCGGGACTCTTTTTCTCGCTGCACCCTGTGCTTTTCTGTCTCAATGGAGATGGTCACTCGGGCCCCAGCCTGAAGGGTGGACTTCACTGAGCTCACTAGCATCTCAGTGCCATCAGGGTCTTAGCAATATTAACCCCCAGCAGGCACAGGTTTGAGGTATTGTATTATATATTTATTTTATTTTTATTTTATGAATTTTATATAGCGCTGGCTAGACACTAAGGTATCAGCAAACAAAACAGGTGATGGACAGAATGTGGATCAATGTCACACATTCACCCCAGTCCAAAGATCTGGGCCGAAATCCATTGTTTTTTTGCACTCCACACCACCCTGGGTTAGACAATGGTGATATGCAAATCAGCTCTGACCCTGTGCCCCATGGGAACAGTCCAGTCCGAACTACAAAAGCCATGTCCTTCCCAGAACGGAATCAAGCATCCGAGGACCGGACCGGTTTCGAGGTAACACCTCTCATCAGCCCGGCTAGCTTGACTCCAGTGGTGTGGAGTGCCTGGGACCCACGTCTGAGCATCCCCAGCGCACTTATGGCGGTATTGCAAACAAAACAGGTGATGGACAGAATGTGGATCAATGTCACACATTCACCCCAGTCCAAAGATCTGGGCCCAAATCCATCGTTTTTTTGCACTCCACACCACCCTGGGTTAGACAATGGCGATATGCAAATCAGCTCTGACCCTGTGCCCCATGGGAACAGTCCAGTCCGAACTACAAAAGCCATGTCCTTCCCAGAACGGAATCAAGCATCCGAGGACCGGACCGGTTTCGAGGTAACACCTCTCATCAGCCCGGCTAGCTTGACTCCAGTGGTGTGGAGTGCCTGGGACCCACGTCTGAGCATCCCCAGCGCACTTATGGCGGTATTGCAAACAAAACAGGTGATGGACAGAATGTGGATCAATGTCACACATTCACCCCAGTCCAAAGATCTGGGCCCAAATCCATCGTTTTTTTGCACTCCACACCACCCTGGGTTAGACAATGGCGATATGCAAATCAGCTCTGACCCTGTGCCCCATGGGAACAGTCCAGTCCGAACTACAAAAGCCATGTCCTTCCCAGAACGGAATCAAGCATCCGAGGACCGGACCGGTTTCGAGGTAACACCTCTCATCAGCCCGGCTAGCTTGACTCCAGTGGTGTGGAGTGCCTGGGACCCACGTCTGAGCATCCCCAGCGCACTTATGGCGGTATTGCAAACAAAACAGGTGATGGACAGAATGTGGATCCATGTCACACATTCACCCCAGTCCAAAGATCTGGGCCCAAATCCATCGTTTTTTTGCACTCCACACTACCCTGGGTTAGACAATGGCGATATGCAAATCAGCTCTGACCCTGTGCCCCATGGGAACAGTCCAGTCCAAACTACAAAAGCCATGTCTTTCCCAGAACAGAATCAAGCATCCGAGGACCGGACCGGTTTCGAGGTAACACCTCTCATCAGCCCGGCTAGCTTGACTCCAGTGGTGTGGAGTGCCTGGGACCCACGTCTGAGCATCCCCAGCGCACTTATGGTGGTATTGCAAACAAAACAGGTGATGGACAGAATGTGGATCAATGTCACACATTCACCCCAGTCCAAAGATCTGGGCCCAAATCCATCATTTTTTTGCACTCCACACCACCCTGGGTTAGACAATGGCGATATGCAAATCAGCTCTGACCCTGTGCCCCATGGGAACAGTCCAGTCCGAACTACAAAAGCCATGTCCTTCCCAGAACGGAATCAAGCATCCGAGGACTGGACCGGTTTCGAGGTAACACCTCTCTTCAGCCCGGCTAGCTTGACTCCAGTGGTGTGGAGTGCCTGGGACCCACGTCTGAGCATCCCCAGCGCACTTATGGCGGTATTGCAAACAAAACAGGTGATGGACAGAATGTGGATCAATGTCACACATTCACCCCAGTCCAAAGATCTGGGCCCAAATCCATCGTTTTTTTGCACTCCACACCACCCTGGGTTAGACAATGGCGATATGCAAATCAGCTCTGACCCTGTGCCCCATGGGAACAGTCCAGTCCGAACTACAAAAGCCATGTCCTTCCCAGAACGGAATCAAGCATCCGAGGACCGGACCGGTTTCGAGGTAACACCTCTCATCAGCCCGGCTAGCTTGACTCCAGTGGTGTGGAGTGCCTGGGACTCACGTCTGAGCATCCCCAGCGCACTTATGGCGGTATTGCAAACAAAACAGGTGATGGACAGAATGTGGATCAATGTCACACATTCACCCCAGTCCAAAGATCTGGGCCCAAATCCATCGTTTTTTTGCACTCCACACCACCCTGGGTTAGACAATGGCGATATGCAAATCAGCTCTGACCCTGTGCCCCATGGGAACAGTCCAGTCCGAACTACAAAAGCCATGTCCTTCCCAGAACGGAATCAAGCATCCGAGGACCGGACCGGTTTCGAGGTAACACCTCATCAGCCCGGCTAGCTTGACTCCAGTGGTGTGGAGTGCCTGGGACCCACGTCTGAGCATCCCCAGCGCACTTATGGCGGTATTGCAAACAAAACAGGTGATGGACAGAATGTGGATCAATGTCACACATTCACCCCAGTCCAAAGATCTGGGCCCAAATCCATCGTTTTTTTGCACTCCACACCACCCTGGGTTAGACAATGGCGATATGCAAATCAGCTCTGACCCTGTGCCCCATGGGAACAGTCCAGTCCGAACTACAAAAGCCATGTCCTTCCCAGAACGGAATCAAGCATCCGAGGACCGGACCGGTTTCGAGGTAACACCTCTCATCAGCCCGGCTAGCTTGACTCCAGTGGTGTGGAGTGCCTGGGACCCACGTCTGAGCATCCCCAGCGCACTTATGGCGGTATTGCAAACAAAACAGGTGATGGACAGAATGTGGATCAATGTCACACATTCACCCCAGTCCAAAGTTCTGGACCCAAATCCATCGTTTTTTTGCACTCCACACCCAGTCTTTGGACTGGGGTGAATGTGTGACATTGATCCACATTCGGTCCATCACCTGTTTTGTTTGCAAATACCGCCATAAGTGCGCTGGGGATGCTCAGACGTGGGTCCCAGGCACTCCACACCACTGGAGTCAAGCTAGCCGGTGCTGATGAAAGGTGTTACCTCGAAACCGGTCCGGTCCTCGGATGCTTGATTCCGTTCTGGGAAGGACATGGCTTTTGTAGTTCGGACTGGACTGTTCCCATGGGGCACAGGGTCAGAGCTGATTTGCATATCGCCATTGTCTAACCCAGGGTGGTGTGGAGTGCAAAAAAACGATGGATTTGGGCCCAGATCTTTGGACTGGGGTGAATGTGTGACATTGATCCACATTCGGTCCATCACCTGTCTTGTTTGCAAATACCGCCATAAGTGCGCTGGGGATGCTCAGACGTGGGTCCCAGGCACTCCACACCACTGGAGTCAAGCTAGCCGGGCTGATGAAAGGTGTTACCTCGAAACCGGTCCGGTCCTCGGATGCTTGATTCCGTTCTGGGAAGGACATGGCTTTTGTAGTTCGGACTGGACTGTTCCCATGGGGCACAGGGTCAGAGCTGATTTGCATATCGCCATTGTCTAACCCAGGGTGGTGTGGAGTGCAAAAAAACGATGGATTTGGGCCCAGATCTTTGGACTGGGGTGAATGTGTGACATTGATCCACATTCGGTCCATCACCTGTTTTGTTTACTAAGGTATCAGAGCACTTTACATAAGGAAAAAGCGAGTTGCAAGTTACAAAATATAGTGCCCACTCTATTTGTTAAACGCTTTATTTTCTATAAAACTGCAGGTGCTTTAAAGTATTCCATTCCTGGTAGCAACAACTATTCTCTGCAAATTCCTTTACTTTTTATGGACGTGGCACATTAGATATGCAATGCTTGCATTATCGAAGGACAGGGGCTTCGGTGTAACCCCCTCCATGCTTAGATGTTATCGTATTCTATCTCTTCTATCCTCGTCTGGGTCCTCTGTGATTGACAAATCCAAAAGGCAACCAATGTCAGACCTGCTGGCTTTGTCAACTAGTGTATTTTGTAGTAAACACTCGATGAAGAGAGCACTTGAGTCTCTCTCTAGCTTGCCTCATTCACCCCGATCCATGTTGTTCCATCCCTCGTGGGCTCCCCTCTGTGTTGCTTTTTCTCGTGACTGCTTTTCCTCTACTAGTCTCATTTGACTTTATTTGTGTTGCATGCCCCAACACCCACTCCCGATTTCTCGTTTGCCCTCTCTCACACCGCCTAACCCAAAAGGGCGAGGCCTCTCAAAGCTCCGTTTTTTTTGCCCTTAGGGCATGCTGCACAGCAACCCTATTGGTTTTGCCAATACTTGTTTATTCCTGCATTGTTTAAGATTTTCTTGCTCAATTAGTAGTACGATTTTGCCCCTCTGTTATGTTTGTAATACATCCATGTAATGGTTTTCTAGACAGCTTAGCCACAGGAACTTTGACCCCATTACTAATATTAAGAGATAGCTCTGGTGTACTACATAACGTAGCCATTGCTTCATCCTATATGATGCTACCCAAGTTGCACACAGCACTTCTGTTCGATACCTGGCGTCCATTGCCATAGTGTGTGTACTTTGTGCGGTATAAGAGGATTGCCTGGCTGTCAAAAGGATAACTTCTAAAGAAAGAGGTGTGCTTTATTAGGGATAGGTGCGTTGTGGAGGAGATGTGCAATCTGATCAAAGCAGTGGGATGCTGTTCCAGCTGTGAAGCTCTAAAGTGCGCAAGGAAATCTCTTCGGTCTACGGTGTAATCCTGTAAGACTTTTACAACCTATGGCATTGCTCTGCTGCCTGAAATGTAAGGTGTTCTAAAATCTGTATGCACATGCATAGCTTTATTGTTCTACTGTTGATCATTGTATCTTGAGGGATAGCACCGCTAGCAGGGAGTGTCTGGCATCTGTTACCAGAGACATAGATCTGTTCTACTACTGGTGGTAATTGGAAGAGTTGTGTAGCCAAAGGGATATTACTACATTCACAGCATGTGGGATGTGTAAAATCTTATAAATGGGCTCCCTAGAGGGAAACAATAGGAATGCAGATGGAATGCAATAGGTCTCGCCTTTCATAAAGTTAAAGCCATTTGCTTTGCTATACAATACCAGTAGCAAAGCAAATGACTTTAACTTAATCAAAGGCGAGACCTATTGCATTTTCACTGCTTGTTTTTACTGAGTAATCAGGTTTGCAGTATTCCCTATATATATTTTTTTAGTCCACTTCTATTAGGCGTACTACAACTTTTTATTACTGCACTCATTTTTTTATGTTTTCACCTTCCTTTTATTTAAGACCTCTACCAGCCTAGTTCCAACCTATTTTTAGGTCTCGCCTAGGCAGCGTGCATGCGCTGTCTCTCCGAGACATCAAGTAATCTGTATCAGGGGGTGAAACTCCGCCTGTTGCCAGGGAATTTCTCCTGCCGCTTGCCATTAGATAACACTGGCATTGCTATTCTTAGAGTGTCTATTATTGGATGTCGATTCGATGTGTCTCTTCCGTTTATTCTGGAAACAGCACCGCCTAACTATAATTTTCTTCCGCTCTTGTGGTTAATGTGTGCCCAATGGGAACTTTCTTTTTAAGACCTCACTTGCATACATAATTATAATTATTTATACATAATCAGCACGGCGCTTGTCATGAATGCCGCGCTTTTAATGGCGGAATCTGTAGTGGTGCAGTAGAAATCCCCCAATGCCGTTTACGATCCATTAGCTAACACTAAAGGCTGCACATTTGTTTAAGCTTGAATGTCCCCATATTTAGACCTCGTGCAGTCTCTTGAATATTGCAGCTTCCTTTATCTTGCATGCAGACATAGAGGCATGCAAGTCAAGCACGCGCTCATCATGAACTCTGCGCTGTTAATGGCAGAATCTGTAGTGGTGCAGTATAAATCCCCCGATGCCATTTAGGGTCCATTAGCTAACAGGCTCCACGTTTGTTTAAGCTTGAATGCCCCCATATTTAGACCCCGTTGTAGTCGCTTGAATATTGAAGCTCCCTTTATCTTGTATGTAGATATAGAGGCATGCAAGTCAAGCACGCGCTCGTCATAAACGCCGCCCTGTTAATGGCAGAATCTGTAGTGGTGCAGTATAAATCCCCCAATGCCGTTTACGGTCCATTAGCTGACACTAAAGGCTGCACGTTTGTTTAAGCTTGAAGGCCCCCATATTTAGACCACATGCAGTCTCTTGAATATTGCAGCTCCCTGTATCTTGCATGCAGACATAGAGGCATGCAAGTCAAGAGCACACTGGCCTACCTGCAGCTCTCCTGCTAATCGGCCGCATCCCCATCGATCCCAACTTCCTTCATGCCATCGAGTACGGACATTGCTGTCGAGCACAACTGCCTGGGCTATGTATGTATCGCCTTTCTCCATTCGCCAGGATAGTTTGTAGCCCTTCCATGGTTTTATTTCCTGAGCTGCACAGAGGTTCCTATACATGCATGCATCTAATTAGAGTAAAATGCAGTGTGTGTTGTGTGCTAACGTGTTAAAGAAGCCTCGAGGATCTGCCCTTTTTTTCTCGGCTTTGTTTCGAGCACATATTTTTTCTCCAGTTATCTCATAGCTTTGTGGTTTGCTAAACCCTACCGAGAATAGCAGCTATCTATTTTTTGCCTGCTGTCAAAAAGGCTGCTCAGCACAGAGTCCCTAATTCCTGCCGGTTAATGAATATTTCAGCCAACTAATATAGGTTGTGATACTTGCGCTACACCGCAGATACTCCATGGTAAAATATTAAAGTACTTATGCATGGTTAATTAAAGACTTTAACTCTACCTCTTTTGTGAGGGAGGGCGGACCGAAACTGGGAGCCTGCACAGTGACGCAGTGGCATGAGCAAGCAGCAACACCCACAATGACGTTTGCTTGCTTTCTAGGCAGACACAGACAATCAGATAATTTATCTCAGCTTTGCTTTCAGTAAGGGTGTCAAAGATATTTTATCTAATGTTTCCCCTGGTGATTCACAGTGATTCATGCGTATGACTGTACTCGGTTTCTAGGCAGTGCACTCGCGTGTGGCGCATATCTGTAAAAATAACATGGGTGGATCGCAGCGAGAGATGGAAAAGCACTGGACCTCCTTTGTAAAGGCACGGCTCAACTGTTCCGTGCCAGGAGATTCCTTCTTCTACTTTGATGTGCTGCAGTCAATAACTGACATCATAGAAATCAATGGAAGCCACACACTGGTTGACGTGTTCACCACACAGCTGAACAGGTGAGGGCTGAGCTGGCCGCATCAGAGGCCATGTCCTACATTTCCATTGTGCCTAGTAGTGCGCTGCAAGGCGTGCTGTCTTCATCACCCCAGCAGACTGCGTCTAAACTTACAGCCTGAGGTAACCCTCGCCTCCTCCAACTCTAGTCCTCTCCCCTGCCCCTCCCCGTCCCCTCCCTACCCCTGGCGCAATAATTCATGGCTGCAGGGCCTGCTGAATTTAATTGCTGTTCTGAATACTCTAGATTTTCTAGGGAACTGAAAAGGATTTTACGTGGCTGCTGCCTTCTGTTTAATAAAACCGATCTACTTGTGGATCAACTGGTCTCTCATTGAATTTAAGCTAATTTATTCAATTCAGTTTATTCAACAACACCTTTTCAAGTTTGCAGACCAGGCCTCGAAGTCATTGAAGTCAATCGAAAGGAGTATAGTACTTAAACGAATCCACACTTCCAAGTTACTGCGTCTTTCCAATGGCACTATCAAGGTTTCATTGACTTTCAGCTCATTTATTCAATGACGCCTTTTCAAGTTTGCAGACCAGGCCTTGGTGTGCAATGATTTGCAGAACCACAAAAAGTTCAAAATATCATTGAAGCCAATTGAAAGGAGTATAGTGCTTAAACGAATCCACACTTCCAACTTACTGCATCTTCCCAATGGCAATATCAAGTTAAGAAAAAAAGGATGACACTGTCTTAGAAAAAGCACCAACAAGGTTGTAAAGAAGCATTTGCAATGCAAATAGGTCTCGCATTGGTGAGTTTAAGCTATTGCCATTGAAAATAACAATGCCTTTTATTTATGTCTTAAAAACCAAAACATAAATAAAAGGCATTGCCATTTACAATGCCAATAGCTCAAACTCGCGTAATTGCGAGACCTATTGCATTGCAAATGCTTGTTCATTTTATGGCCCCTCGCTTCTGAATTTAGGGACAGTGCAGCATGAGCGCTGCTTATCGTGTTTGATCTATTTATAGAACTTGTGCGTACATGGGAGCTGACAGCCCCGTGAACACACAGTGTTCAGTATGTTCCTTATTGTTTCCACTTGATAGAGGAATGCTGCCATTTTTCCACAAGCACCAGATAACTTCCTATTTTTCCTATTTAATACAAGGAGGTTCATACAATATTTCGTATTTACAGACTATTGTTAGCCACGCACTACTACCGATCTTTGAACTGTGTTTGTGAACATTTTCAACATAAGAAATATTTTTGATTTGCTTTTGAGTTGTGAGTTATTATTTTTCCAATAAATCTTGTTATTTTTTTAAACTTGAGTCTTATTCTGAAATTTACAATTCTTGAGAGTAATCTAGTATTGTAACTCTCCTGGAAACAACAGATTTTGATTTCTTGAGGATCAGAATGTTTTTTCTGAGAACCCATTTTTTAAAAATGTATTGCTTCATATTGGTATGTAATTTTCCTCCTTTTCAATAGATAATCAAACACATTGTATTAAGGGACATGCTAATGAATTCTGGTCATTTTCTCTTTGTAGATGCTACCTTGCTTCTTGGTCCTGATGATGCCCTTCACTAAATAGGTTTATTAGGGTCGAAACATTGACAGAATAGACTAGAGGACATGTTTTAACTATGTTGTGGTACTTCTTACTCGGATTCATAGTTGTGTTGTCGAAATCGATATACATATCAGATCCCAGTTTTTTACATATGCTTTGTATATAGCACCTGCGCAATTTTAGCTCTGTCATTCACTTTTCACAGCGCCATTTTCATTGTAGTACCTTTTTGCACTATAATGTCTATTCGGATGCTCATATACGTTCAACTATACTCATGTATATTAATATTTTCTTTGAGATGTGTCTATAATAAATACATTGGATTATTTGTAAAACCAATCAATTGAAGGTTTTTTAGGTTTCACTCAAGCTAGATTGAGGCCTTCACTTCCCCAGAGGAGACCATTGTTTTGTCTTATTACAATATATTACTCTGGGATTCTTCTTGGCTCACGCTTACTTCTTTCATGCACAGCTAAAAAAATCTTGGAGCTTCTTTTAAATGGCTTATCTTTGTTTGGACCACAAGCTGACAATGAGATTCAAACAAGCTTTTGAAATGCAATTGGTTTTGTATTTGTGAAAGTTAGATCTATTGGTGTTGTAAATGATAATGGTTTTTACTTATGTTGTTTTTACAGTGAAGTTATTATTTAAAGAAAAAAAACGTGCTTTTTGTCTTGTAGTTTTTCTGTAGTGAGCTTGTACACTAAATATGGAACAACTTTGTTTACTATATTCTCGCAAATAAAACAATGTATTTACCCTAATTGTTAACCAATCTGCACCACTCAGATTTATGAGGCTGCTAAAATATCAGGTTCAGGAAAAATGATTAGGTTATGTTTATTGCAGGAAATATACATTGAGAGCACAGGACGCAGTACTAAGAGTGGCATCATTGCACAATTGTGAATAAAAGTTCTTGATTCACCTTAACTGTGAAAATGGGTGGAGCTTAAAGTCTATACCTGAGAGGTTGCAGCTGAAGTCCTGCAGGAGCACATACTCCTTGGACTGCTGCTTGCTGCCGCCTTTGGGAGCCATCACGAAAGGGACAAGCTGAAAACAGCTGCAGAGAGAGAGAAAGAGTGTTCTGCTCGGGCTCCAGTCAGATGCAGGCAAGTGAAGCAGGCAACTTCAGCACTGGAGCAGAAACGCAAGCCAAAGCCTCAAACAGCAGGGACGCTAATCACACTAGCTCCAGTTGGAGGATACGTTCCACTATAGACATTGAAAGGGGACACTTTGTGTTTATCTTTAGGCGTTCTTATCAAAATGCAAGCAAAGTAGTTATTTTCTAATGTAATAGCTTACCCTTTAAAGAACCGATTGAGCACACTGTTCACATATTTAGTCAAGATATAATGCATTTATAATATTTATTTTGACTTTTGAAACGCATGTTAATATGGAATATTTTAGATCAAGTTGGGCAAGCCGCACAGAAGAAAGGTGCAGCCGCCATTGTTGAAGTTGAATCCCGGCATGCCTTGCTGCTGAAAATAAAACATAAGATTTTGGGCGGCTGAAAAAAAACATAAGATAAAGCGCAGTGTGCTGAGCTGCTTAAAAAAAATAAAGATTAGGTTGTGTGCAGTCTCAAGATTGAGTTGAGCGAGTCACTCATACGAAAAAGGCGCAGTTGCGGGTGAGCATGTTCTGCCTGCAACAGCAGGTAGGAGAACATAAAATAAAGTATGGCGTGTCACACTACTTAAAAAACAAATGGTTGTAGGAGAGCGTTTCTTGAAAGTGTGCTGTGCGGTGCTGGCTAAAAAAACAAGCGGTTGCGGGAGAGCATGTCCTGCCTGGAACAGCAGGTAGGAGAAAGTCATTTAAGAAAATAGTGCTCACAGACTGTAAATATCACCTACCGAGTAATAGCACATGTATAAGTGGCAGTCCTCATGGGAAGTTTTGTTACAACAGTAGAAAATTAGGTTCTTAGGAGGAACTACTAAGCTTATTCACTAATCAAAAGCCACCATTTACGAAGGAAAGTAACGGGAGCCATTTGAAAATGTGGGCGGATCTTAAAGTCCATACCTGAATGCAGCATGTCTCAAAGACACAGCACAAGCGCTGCCTACGTAAGGCCTAAAAATGACAACGAAGACAGAAAACTTTAAGTCAGTGAGTCTGGAGAGAAGAAATTAATTTACTCTTTTCCAGTTTAAAAGCTTCTCGAAGGGTTCTGGAACCTGAGCTTCAAGAACAAAAGCAGTGACACCAACATTCCTTTCTTGGCCAGTGAAAGAAATAGACTAATTAAAATTATAGATATATTTATTTTAAATATAGAGATCAGCAGCACAGCAACATACAGCAAAGCTGTCTTCTGTCAACTGCCTGACATGTAGTTCACAGTCTCATGAACATTCTAAGAATCAGAATACAGGGTGAAAGAAAACAGTGTCCCTTAACAAGCATATATAAATGTAACACATCTCCCTTAATAAATAAAAAAAACATTGGAATAAGAATAACACAATGTGGGAGAACATAAGAGCAGGAAACGAACTACCTAACATAATCTACAAACTTTCCAGGAAGAAGACGTACACGTGCAGAATCTTTAACTCTGTTGGCAATGGAATCATAAAGAACTTCAGAATTATTCTGGAAACTCAGTGGTGCATTATTGAACTTAATAGCAATATCCCTGTGCAAACTGTCATTGGACCCAGAGAAATTTGGACACTTAGAAACATGCCTAACATTCCATAGCTTACCATCCTGAGTTATAACTGAATTCTTGAAGACTTAGATAATCTTGATGGGTTTGTAGAATTTACTCGCACACTTACTTACTAAACCCGGTTTCCTTATCCTAACCCAATCACCTACCATAAAGGTATGTTGTTTGACATTCCATTTATTATCATACCAAGTTTTGAACTTATCCTGTTTCTATTTAATTCTCAAAGCTGTGTCATCTTTATTAACTACATTTCTAATGTTATTAGCCACCTTTTCTTTCAACCACCAAGGACAAATAATTGAGGCAGGATCCCTACCCTTCAATAAGCGGAAAGGACTAACCTCGGTAATTGAGTGCGTGGTAATGCGATATGTCCACAATCTCTCTCTCAAAAGGTCCTTCCACAATTCTCCTTCCTTCCTAACTTCCGTGATTTAACCCTTCAATACCCTATTAAATTGTTCCACTTGACCATTTTCATGTGGGGAATACAACGAAGTAGTGATATGTTTTATATTCATAGCCTTAAGAAAGTCTTCCATCTTACACAAAGTGAGTTGCACACCATTATCTGTAACAATCTGTGCAGGAGCACCCTCCCTTGAAAAAATCTCTTTGAAGAACTCTAAAACTTTGTTTATGGTAGCCATAGGGACCATCTTAACCTCTGGCCACTTCGAGTGGTAATCTACCAAAACTAAAGCAAACCTTGAATCAAGGGGTAAATCCAGGAAGGGAGCAGAAATATCAAAAGCTAATTTCTTCCATGGTTCATGTGGCAAATCTACACTTTTGAGACGTGGAACATTAACTTTACACACCTTATCAGTAGAGTTACAAATGACACAATCTCTCACCACCTTATCTGCCATACAATCCATTCCTGGCCACCAAAAATAAGTCCTAATAAGGCGTTTCACTGCAGACATACCAGGATGAGACTTATGTGACATTTCCAAAATCATTTCCCGAACACCAAAGGGTGGCACACACTTTCCATCTTTATATATAAAATCTCCATCCAACATTAATTCATCATATACTTTAAACCAAGGTAAAAGTTCTTCAGAAACATTAAACCTCTTTGGCCAACCTTCCCTAATGTACTTCTTAACCAAAATCATGACTTCATCCTTAATATCACAGTCTTTCCATGTATCTTCCGAAATGCTCGAAAATGCACCAATTACCACATCCTGAATAGACGTTACTACTTCCAGGTCATTATCTTTTTCTTCACTTCTGACTCACACGGAAGACGTGACAAACAATCAGCCGTTACGTTTTTTTTCCCAGGAACAAATTCCATTTAAAAACAATATTCCTGCAACCTAGATGTAAGTCTGGCAATCCTTGCTGTCGAGTTCCATCCACCCCCTGGTGATAAATTATACACTAATGGTTTGTGGTCAGTCCTTAAAATAAAACTCGAACCCCAAATAAAATTCCTATAGTGTTCTATAGCCCACACACAGGCAAGAAGCTCTCTCTCAATGACCGCATAACGTCTCTCTGTGTCACTCAAAGTCCTCGAGGCAAACAACACATTCCACTCCTCACCTCCATTTTTTTGTGACAACACCGCTCCAACTCCATACAAACTTGCATCAACAGTAATGATACACTGTTTATTCATGCAAAATGGCCTAAGATTAGGGGCATTAACAATATCCGTTTTGATATTATTAAAAGCATTTTCCTGAACATCGGTCCATTCAAAACAAGCATTATGCCTTAGCAATTTTCTTAATGGCTCCATTTTGGATGCAAAATTAGTGACAAACTTAGAGTAATACTCACACATTCCTGCAAAAGAGAGTAATTGTTCTTTTGTTCTGGGTGCTGGAGCATTCATTATAGCCTCTACATTAGACTTCTTAGGTACTACCCAATCCCCAGTCAAGGTATGACCCAAATATTCTACAAGCTCCTTGAACAACTTGCACTTAGTAGCTTTTAAAGTTAGACCATTCTTCCTTAATCTATCACACACCTCCGTCACATGATTTAAGTGACTATTACCTTCCTCTGAAAAAATAAGAATATCATCTTGGAAACATCTTACACAATACTCCATGTCTCTAAATATATTGAACATAATCCATTTGGAAAACCGAGGCCGCGGAGGCTAAACCAAGCGGCATCCTGGTATACTGATATAATCCTTGAGGTGTAATAAATGCAGTTAAATTTTTTGAATCAGCTGTAAGTGGCACCTGATGATATGCAGATCTTAAATCAAGTGTTGAAAACACCCTTGCACCCTCTAGCATTGACACAATCTCGTTGATGTTCGGTAGTGGGTGACAATCAACCACTATTTCTGCATTCAGTGCTCTTAAATCCACACAGAGTCTCAATTTTTTATCAGGTTTTCGTACTAAAACAATTGGAGAAACCCATTCTGATGAATTAATAGGTTCTATAATACCCTCCGTTACTAATTCTGTTAACATTTCCTTAAGTTCCTCTCTCACATTAATGGGAACTGGTCTAATTGTTTGCCTTACCGGTATAACATTTTTTTAAAGTTTGATTTGATGAGAATAATTTTTGAGTCTTCCCAAAGTATCTGAGAAAACATCCTTGAATGAACTTTTTACCAAGCCCTCTTTGTTCTCTAGACCTGTAAATGAAATAGAACAGTCACCTACTGATTCATCCAAAATAACAGGATTTTTTAACCTTGGATTTAACATAATACCCAGTTTGTACTGATCTTTCCAACCCAAGACATTCAATCCTTTGACAGCAATATACAATTTTATATTAGCCCCTCTAGACTTCAACAAAATTGAGGTTTCAAAATACCCAAACATATCAATCGTGAACCATTATATGTAACAGGATTAATGTCTGGTGGAAAAATTTCACTTATATTAAAGACTTTGTCAAGTTTTTCCATGTCCATGAAATATTCCTTGTTAATAATAGTCCATGGCGATCCTGAATCCACCATAAGTCTCAATTCCACCTTGGCCACAAAAACAGAACACATTGGTGATTCCATTATTTGATCATCATTCAAGTCGTCTATTTTCGCAACACTGTTTCTAAGGGAAACTATAAAACCTGAAGAATTCCCTTGCGCATGCAGATTATCACCCTTGTTGAATATCTATCAGGAGCTGATCCTTCTCCCAGAGAAGAAATCCTTGGACGTACTTGAGTAGACGCCTTCCTTCGATCTCTGCACATATTTGCAAAATGACCTATTCTTCCGCAATTTTTACATTCCCTCCTGATAGCCGGACACGCATTGAAGGAAGACAAGTGATTTCTATTACCAGATCTGTGGCAATAGATATTTTCCCCACTTCTTTCCATACCTCTATTAGTGTTGGTATACAAATTTTTTCCTTGAACGGCATTTGAACCTTGTGTGTCATGTCTTATATCCTCACTGTTTACAGAGGCAAGCTCTCCAGAACTTCCAGACTTGTTGTTAATGTCATTAACAGTGTGCATCCATTTTTCCGTCTGCTCAAACACTTTAGCTGTTGAAATTGCTTCTGAAAGTATTGGATTTCCCAAAACCCACAATTGTTCTTGTGTTTTTTTGTTTTTTACATGAACAACTATTTGATCTCTGATCATCTCATCATCAATATTTCCAAAATTACAGTGTAAACTTAAAGAGCGTAAAGCAGTCAAGAACTCATCAAAGGATTCATTTTGCTCTTGCTTCCTTGTATAAAATTTGAACCTATTTAAGGCAATGTTACTAGTAGGTTTAAATCATTTTTCCATTCTGAGTAACGCCTCATTGTAGACATTTGTAACTTCCGCATTATCATTTATCAAAATTTGAGGTAACGATCTAAAAATCATCTGACCCTCCGATCCTAAACAATGTAATAAAATGCTTTTCTTTCTTTCTGCCCCCATCCTTTCTCCATCTATTGCCTTCATATAGTTAATGAATTCTTCTTTCCACCTTGAACAAGGTAACGGTGGATCTCCTTTAGACTGTAAAAATTTCGCAGGTTGATCGAATTGCATGTTTATAATGTACAGTGGTACTGAGTTCTTCCTTATATAATTAGACCCCTTTGAAAAAGAATACCTGAATAATCATATGCAAATAACCTCTTCTTTTATACTATTTTTATATGTGATTATGTACCAAAGATGATATTTTGACCATTTCTTTATATGCTGTCTTGTCCTCTGCGTTTATCTCCAACTCATTTCATTTACTTAGACACCTTAATACTTTGACACATATCATGAGATCACTATTATTACACCCAAGATGCTTTAATCGATGTCTGCCTATAAAACAATCTATTCCCAGCAGGCGGTGCCTTACTTGAAAATCACTTCGTCACAAACATAACAGAGTTCCTTCTCGATGTTTTTCCAGCTAGCGTTCCCGTTGCTATGCTGTAACCAAGAAAATTCAAGATGGCCGCTTCGTTTTGCGCAATTACGTCAATTACCCAGCATTCCTTGTGCATTCCGACGTGTACGAACTCCGTCGGCTTCCTGCTGCAGCATCAAAGAGATGGAACACTAGGCAACCGGTATACTCCACACGCGCAGACAAAGTTCTGGTGGCACACGCGTGAATAATTTAAAAAAATGCACCAGACGATATCTTTCCTCAGCTCAATAACTGTTACCAACATAAGCCATTAAAAATTAAATCAGGCACAATACCTTAAATTTTCTTTAAAGCGATCCGCCGTGTGTCTCTTAAGTTGCCGATATTATATTGCTCTTTTTTTTTTTGTTGGGATCCCTTGTTATTCCAAAATCTTGTTTCTTTTATACACAATTTAAAACTCCTTGAAATTCCATTTCAAATCCGGTTTGTCTTCTTCTTGACAATTCCTCATATACTTCCTTCCTTTCCAAAGTCTTTTCAAAATCTTTTTTTTTTAAATAATAATAAAACAACAAAATATTAAAATTCTTTCTCCAGAACCCAATCCTCTGTGCTGCCTCAGTCAGTTGTGAAAGATGTCCTGTTGTCCTCATCGCCAAATTGAAAGAAATAGACAAATTAAAATGATAGATATATTTATTTTAAATATAGAGATCAGCAGCACAGCAACAAACAGCAAAGCTGTCTTCTGTCAACTGCCTGACATGTAGTTCACAGTCTCATGAACATTCTAAGAATCAGAATACAGGGTGAAAGAAAACAGTGTCCCTTAACAAGCATATATAAATGTAACAGCCAGTTCACTCATGGAAGAGGATCTGGTCAGCAGCCTTCTGCAGCTGCTGGAAAAGCCCCAGCATTCAACACTTCTGTGGGAGGGAGTATTTCCAAATACCTCTCTGCCTGGCAGGTTATTTCAAAGGACAGGTGGGTGCCAGATATTGTGCACAATTGGTACAAAATTAGGTTTTTAATTTCTCTTCTACAGATTCCTCTGAAAGTGATTAAACTCATCTTTTCCGGACTGGCTGATGCTGCAATAGATCCTGTTCCCAAACACCAGTGGGACACAGGTGTCTATTCACTCTATTTTCTAATCAGAATTGTTCCAAGCAGGAATTGTGTCCTGTCCTGAACCTTAACAATAAATATTTGAACAGAGAAAAATTCAGGGTGGTTGCTTCCCTTCAAATCTTTCCTCATGTGCAGCAAGGCGAATTAATGTGTGCTTTACATCGACACGTTTGCTACATAGATAGGCCTATTAGTGCCAAACACAGATGTTTCGCACACTTGAAGATTGGAAAGAAACACTACCAGTTCAATGGCCTACCGTTTGGACTGAAGTCAGCTCCCAAAGCCTTTTGGAAGGACATGGCAGTGGTCCCAACAGTCTTGTGCAAGATTGGGGAGTTGATTTACCTTTATTCAGACAGTTGGCTGATGAAGGCATGTTTTCTTCAAAGCCTTTTTCAGGAGCTTCAGTTAACAGTAGACTTGTTCTTCAAGTTAGACTTTCATCTCAGTTTCAAATATTTGTCATTGCGTTTGATACATAGGTGTGATGCTGAACACAAAAAAGGTTAAGAAACTGTTTCTAGATGACTAGGTCTCCTCAGTTTGTCAGGTGTCTACTCTTCTGTGATTTATGGCGTTTGTGTCTCTGTAATGTGGAATGCAAGGCTGCCTATAAGACTTCTACAGTACATTTAGAGGACCAGTGCTGTCTGAATTCAAGGAATTAGGATGAAAATTTCAGTTGTCTTAAAGCACCCTTCAGCCCTTGCATTTGTAGTGCCGAGGAATAATCTCATGACAGGAGTTCATTTGCATCCTTTGGCTGCTCCATGAGAATAGTGACTGGCACCTCTACTAAGAGCTGTGGTGCTCATCTGACCAATCTCACAACTCAAGGGTTGTGGTCTCCATTGAAAAGAAGGGGTATAACATTGATATCTATGAATTGCAAGCATCCACCTGTCTCTGAAATCTTTCTGGTTACGGTTCAAGGCTGGTCATCTTCTGCTACAGACAGACACCATGTTCATAAAATATTATTTGAATAGATAGATGTGGTTAAATCAAAAGTGCTACACAGGAAGCTCAAACAATTTGAACTTGGATCCTGGTAAGGGGCATTCGGCTAACTGTAGTTCATCATCCATGGGTGCAAACCACAAAAGATGACCTAAACTGCTATTTGCTGAATAAGCATGACTGAATTTTCAATGACGAAGTACTAGCAGCCATTTTCTGTTGCATGGTCTTCCCGAAATCTACTTGTTTGCAGCAGAAAGCGATGCAAAACATCCTGCTTGCTTCTCCAGACTTCTAAAGCATCTGTCTCTGGGAGATGGACATTTGATGAGTTGGTCAAGAGAATTTCTCTACGCTTTTCCTTTGATACTACTTCTCTGCAAAGTAATCATTACGTTCAGGTTCAGCCGCATGAAGATGACATTTATTGCTCAGTATTGTGGTATCAAGACCTTCTACAGGTGTCCCTCCTGTTACACATGTGACTGCCGGTCAGGCTGTACCTGCTTTCCCTGTTATGTAAAATACTCCATCCCAGCCTTCCATCGCTAAACACGATTTCCTGGCTCCTGAGCTCTTGCAGGATAGACACTTAAAGTTTTTATACAAATAACAAACCTAGGCAACTAAAGGGTCCTGAAGGATGTCAGGTACAATGGCACAAAAAATATATAAACACAACACAATGGACCTAATGCAGTGTGCAGGAGGAACTAACAGAACCAACTTCAATACTAATGCAATTTATTTATTTAAAATATACATCATATGAAATATGTTTATAAAATACATGAAGATAACACAACTGTTAAAACAATTTGCACATTTACAAATATATCGTAAATCATATATAAAAACAACAATACAATCATAAAAAACAACCAAGTGGGTACATTGGTTGTTTTTTATGATTGTATTGTTGTTTTTATATATGATTAACAATATATTTGTAAATGTGCAAAATGTTTTAACAATTGTGTTATCTTCATGTATTTTATAAACATATTTCATATGATGTATATTTTTAATAAATAAATTGCACTACTATTGAAGTTGGTTCTGTTAGTTCCTCCTGTACACTGCATTAGGTCCATTGTGTTGTGTTTATATATTTTTTGTGCCATTGTACCTGACATCCTTCAGGACCCTTTAGTTGCCTAGGTTTGTTATTTGTATAAATATTGTGCCCTGACCTAGGAACTTGGAACCAGTCTCAGGGGGTCCCTTTCTTATATAGACACTTAAAGTTGCCAGATGACTGCATGCTGGTCCTGAGAGATCAAAACGTCCTCTATTAGATTTTTGTAGACTTGGGAATGGAGAAGGTTCTGCGTATTATTAATCAACAGGCAAGCAGACTTTAGAAAATGCCAGGAAAAGAGGGTAGGCTATTATCTTCTTTATCTGGCAAAGTCTAGTTTACAGTTTTCCTCCATTAGAGTACTTTTGACTGCCAACTCTGCTTCCCGTAAGTCCCTTTTTCAGTGATCTTTCTTCATTATTAAAGTGATTAGGGATGTCCTGTAAGGTTTTAAGATGTTCCCTCCCTGGGAATTGAATGTAGTTGTCTCCAAATTGATGGGTTCTCTTTTGAACGTATGCACAAGGCTCACTTGTAAAAATGTTTGCAAAAAGTTGCATCTGCCAGAAGGGCGAGTGACCTTCAGTCTCTGTGTACAGATGAACCTCATACAGTTTCTATTGTAACAAAGTTTCATTCAGTTCTCAACCTTCTTTTCTGCCAAACTGGCATTGGATGTTCACAGCAATCAAACTATTTCATTTAATGTGTTGCTTCCGGCAGAAAGAGAAGTTGTTTTATATGTTGTCAAAAGGACTTTGCTTTTCTATTTGGATAACACTAAAGAGATTGGCAGGGGCAAACAACTCTTCACATAGATCATAGCCAAGCAGATGGTTTCTTGTTTCATCATTTGTTATGAGAAAACCAATAGGCTTTTACCTGCCAATTCTAGGGCCAATTCCATGAGGGGGAAGGAGCTGGCAGCCACTTTAATGAGAAATGTCCCCATCTCTGACATTTTTAAGGTTGTTCTTCGGAGGTAAGTCAATACCTTTGCTAAACACTATTGTCTAGGCTCTGACTTCTGTACAAATACCTTAGTTGGTGAAAGTAATTTTCGTAATTTATTACTTGAAGGGTTTCACATGTATGGGTCTCGTAGCGCTATTAAGGCTCATTTACATTGCTACTACTCTATTTTACTTTTAATGAATATCAAAGTGAATCATGTGGTGTAGGAGGAAAGGATACTTACTTGTAATCTGAGTTATTCACCATTTGTATTCATCTGAATTCATAAAAGCCCTTCTCATCTCCCCACTTTAAGGGCCACTGATTTTGATCCTGTTATGGCCTGCCCAACTTACATCCTTCTGTGCATGATGGGATAGTGCAGCTTCCAAAATTCTTATTTTTTTCTCTATATGTAGTGCTCTTTTCAGGAGGTATAATTCCTGCATTTTTGTCATTAATCCAGTCATTTCTAAATGGTGTTTCAGCCAAATGTTCTTTGTGTTTAGTAAATTGGCAAATTAAAAGACCAAATTGTTGGCTATTTTGCCTAGGTCTCTGTTTATTGAAGTAATTGAAAAGTACAAAAATAATAATAAAACGTGTTAAGGGATCTCGCACATGTTCAGAGAAAATCTACAGTGTATGAATGCGTAGGAAAATACACATAGTGGAGAACTAAGATTACCCGTAAGTAACTTTTCTCCCCATGACAAACTATGTATACAAAACAACTTAAAAGCCTGTTCAATATATTTTCTACTATTATTGTATTTGAGGGATGAAGCATGTTTCAAAGGACTACTCTTGTCTGCTGCTGGCAGGTTTACACAACTTTTAAGCACGTAGTTGAAGTAAATATAAAAGTTTCCTCCAGCAAATAATAAATCTAAAAAGCCGATGACTCCCTGAGCAGTAGGAGTTGGGAACTTCTAGTGTAAAGCTAGAAACTAGGGAGATGCTACTGTAAAAAGTGAAATGGGCAGAATAGATGTGATTTTCCTATCGTAGCTTAGTTGGGAAAACATCTGAGAATATAGACTTCTTTTCTCTACCTTCATTGATGCTCTGTACTTCATGCACTGGTCTTGATTTCCTTAAATCTGCTGATTTTTTGGACTTTTGCTGGTGACTTGCTTGCACTTATGCGTACACCAAACACCATCATTCGTGCATATGTATTGCACAAATGCTGATGATAATTAATGATACAAAATGAACTTCGCGTTGCTGCTGCCGTGCAATACATGTTCTGCTAGGGAAGGAAACTTGCAATAATGATGTACATGTGGTATTTAATCTCACATTTTTAAGATTTTAAAAACCTTATCCCCATTCAAGAACTGAAACGAGCCTTAAGAAAATCCTGAAGAACCTGCCCATGCCACTAGATGCAGACCAAACAGCGTTATTAGTAGTTCCTTATAATGTTTTCTTGTTGTTAACAAAACACTTCCCAAACCTCCATGCATGTGCAGACATGCACTGTACCATCTCATAACGTGTTACAAACAAAATAAATTACAAGATGGCCACCGGGCGTGTTTGGTCACACACGTTGACCATCTTGGAATGGGTTTTGTGAAAAACAAAAAGTTTTCAAGAGTGTCACCATATGTGCACATTCATGAATGCGGGCACATTGTGGCTATCTTGCAATTTGTTTATTTTTACTGTTAAGAAAACCCATTCCAAGATGGTTGCCTTGCGGGTGAGGTGGAAGTTGGGAACAGAATTTTAAAGAGAGGTGGAAAGGGTTAGGATAGGAAGACACAAGTACAACAAAAAATTCCCTCACACACGGTAATACATTGTAAGGATACAAGACAGCCAATCAAACATGGTGAAACCCACAATGCTTCTCGAGTGGGACAGGCACAAAAATATGGATGAAAACAATTGAATCGTGGAGCTGAACTAGTCAAGAAAGCCACTGAATCATTACCAAAGGCTGAAGTTAAATCCCATTCTGTCGATATTGAAGACAGTTGGTCTGTTTGCTAGAAAACAACTAAAGTTGTCTGTAGGTGAAACCTAATGATTGGAGTTACAATGCTGGTTTCCTACAGCACTGGTTAAAGGACGTCTGTTCACCTTGATCTTATTGAAAGTGCTTGAATGTTAAACCTGATGTTTATTAAAATGTGGCAGATAGGTGTTTCTAATTATTTAATTATCAGCAACTTTACAAAAAGCTCTGATATTCAAAATAAACCTTAACATGTCTTCTATTGATATCACATCTGAATTGTTTTGCCTAGTCCTTTGCCTATTAGACCGAGCTTAGAGCCCACCCATTACTTACCATTACTTGGCTTCCACATCACTCTGCTTTCCTTACTTTTTATTGGTCAGTGCTTCCTATACGCTTCCAGCTCCCTCCTGGGCTTTGTGTGGGTACTTGCCTTGGAGCAAGGACCAGTACAACTTCCTGTTTGTGGCCAGTGTCCTTCTACTGACTGGACGCTCCTGCAGGTACTCTTTTTTACTTTTGCTCATACACTAATAGACTCATGTGTCCGCAGTCTCTATCCTTCGCACCCGCCTTCCTCCGGTTGTCCGCTCTCTTTCCCCACCCAGTGCCCTCCCACTGTCTGTTCGGTTTCCACACCTTGCAGGCCTCCTGTCCGTTTTGTTTCGCCGCCCCGCCCTCCTCCTGCTGTCCATTCCATTTTCAATCCCCCGCTCTCCTCCTGCTGTCTGTTCTGTTTCCCCTACCCCCTCATCTCCCTGTCTATTCTGTTTTACCCCTCCGCCTTCCTCCCTCTGTCCTTTCTGTTTCAAAACGCCCTGACCTCCTCCTGCTGTTCATTGTATTTCCCCCACCCACTGTCCATTCTGTTTCCCCATCCACCCACCCAGTGTTGCTGTCTTTTCTGTTTCCACCCCCTCCTACCGCTGTCCATTCTGTTTCCCTACCTCCCCTTCCGCCTTCTGTCCTTTCTGTTTACTACCCCATCCTCCCCTCACTGTCCGTTCTTTGTTCCCCACCCTCCTTCCTCTTGTTGCTTGCCCACATGCTAGTTTAAAACATTTTGTACAATAGCGCAGGCTGCTGTGCAATATGGCTTAAAGGAAGACATGCCCTGTGATGCGCGTCATAGTGCTATCTTTTTTTACTTTAAATCATTTTGCTCAGCTGTGCACCATGTTAAAAAAGAAATGACATAGCCAATAGATTTTGGATAAGCAAAACATAATGGTTTTGCCAATGCTTGTTTTATTTTTGCAGAGGTTTTGAGGTGGGAAGTAAGTGGTTGAGACGGGGGAGCAGAAAATGACCCATGTTACGCCAGATACAACAATGTACACATCAGATATAATCCCAAAAATAAATGCAGACATTCTAAGCGACTGGTTTTTTTAGCAAACTACTGGTAATTTGAGATTGCATTAGATTAAAAAAAAACAATTATTTTTGGAAATAGCACACAAAATATTGTGCATGCAATAATAGGTCTCTTCATTGCAATAGGTTTCCCACCAAAATTGGCATATGTAGTATAACCTCGTAGTACTCAATAATAGGTACCCTGGGACCAAATAGGTGTGGGTTTCTGTATCCTGTTTTATGCGTTTATTCCCTTGAATTTGGATATCTGTCTGTGATGAAGTTTCAAATAGGTGGCTTTGAAAGGAATTATGTTCCAATATCTTAGGAGAAGGAAGCCTGGGAAAGAAGTTGAGTAGTGCAGACTTTGTACTGGTCGGATTTTGGTTTTCAGTTGACCAGGGGTCTGGCAGGGGGAGTTGTGGAAGGTGTTGTTCATCATCCCTCTGCTAACTGCTGGTTCAAAGAGAGAGTTGTTTAAGTGATTTTATAATGTTTGCTACCTCTAGTGTTGTTGTCCCTTACCACCAACATATGGAAAAAAATTACAAAGCTGAAGAAATTCATTGAAAATCTCATATTAGTTTCATTATAGTTGAGTCTTGAAAACTTTTTGTTGTTGTTGTACAAGCTTTATTCGAGATAAATTCTCATAAAAGCACAGAGTAAAATTGAACATGACAATAAAAACATATCAATTGACAAATACAAGTTCATATAAACATTTGTGCAAGCTCATACAATACCTTTATAAAAGATTACATATATATCACAATAAATTTTGAATGTTATGAAACAATCTAAAAACGTATTTGGCTGGACCCTCCCAGAAATCGCCGCCTGATTGCCCAGGCCCACCCCAGATATTTGGCCACCCCAATAACTATCGACTCTTGAGTTGAAGTGCACAAAATTCTCAGTGCCACAGCACTATCACGTGTCCCGAGGTTCTTACATACAGGTGTAAGCCATACCCTCCTAGGTGAAGAATAGGCTTTACAGGCAAATAGAAAATGGCCTAGACTTTCCTCAGCTGTTTCACATGCCGGGCATAGCGTGTTGGTCGACCTTTGCCACCCTGCGGTTAGTTTTTTTAGGGGAATGGAACCAGATCTAACCTGAAAGACCAACTTCCTATCCAATGGGACTGTAATAGTATCCCAATAATTTTCCAGAATAGGATAGATTTTAGTCTCCAGGAAGCGACCCGCCATAGAGTCAGACCTAACACCTCTCAACAAATTACTATCCACCCAGTCCCAATATTGTAATTTGAGGGCTTCCTTGCTGGGGAAGACCTCCCCAAGAGGATTGGTCCACAGGTTGGAGAACCCAAGATTAAATAGCATGGACCTTAAGTTTTTTAACCACTTTATCTTGTGGAAGTTATCTTCCCTGATTATTGAAAGGAAACCCTCAACATATTGCCTAATCTCTGGAGTTGTCCATAGACGTCTCCAGTAGAGGACAGGGCGCAACCGCGCTCTATCACCAATGGGACGTCTACCCAACTCAAGAAACAGTGGCAATAAGGGGGTGCTCTGTGGGAGTCCTGTAATCCCTCTGAGAAACTTGTTCTCAGATATCTGTAAAGTCGAGAGATTATCCCAAGCCCATAACTCTGCACCGTATAGGGTCGCGCCTAAGACCTTTGCGTCATATACCATAAGAGCAGGTTTGATCGGTTTCGTCTTGGATTTGCGATGTTCCCCCCGCAATGCTCCTGATAATTGTTGATGTTTTAGGGCCGCTTTTTCCAAGTGACGTGACCAACCAGAGCCCTCTGCTATCTGTACCCCTAAATATACAAACTCTTTAACAATCTCTAGCTTGCTATTATTCAGGGATACCTTAGGATAGATTTTACGGCGAGGAGAAAAGGCCATTAGTTTCGTTTTCCCCACGTTTACTTCCAGGCCATGCTCTTTGCAGAAAGCATCAAATATATTTAATGCACGTTGTAACCCCACGGGGGTTTTTGACATGATCAGGGTGTCGTCAGCGAACATCAGGATGGGGACCCTGGCGTCCGCTAACGATGGGGCATCTACACTTGCTTTCAACATTTGCTCGACAATCCCATTAATAAATACTGAGAACAGTAAGGGTGCCATGGCACAGCCTTGTCGGACCCCCCTTTCCACCGGGAAGTCCATAGTTGACTCACCATTCCCACCCCACTGTACTCTTGCAAAGTTAGATTCATGCAAGCGCATGATCAGGGTAAGAAGTTCAGGAGGAATCCCCAATTTTTGCAAGACCAGCCATAACTTAAACCTGGGGACCAAGTCAAACGCCGCCCGTAGGTCGACAAATGCGACGTACAGGCAGCCCCTACCAAGCAAGACCGTCTTCCACCGCAATATAGTAAAGCAGAAGACCTGGTCTATACTGCTGGTCGCTCGCCTGAATCCTGCCTGAAACGGTGAGAGAGCATTGTTGTCTTCCACCCAGTCCATAAGTTGATTCGTAACCATTCTCCCCATTACTTTTTGCACGGTTGCTATCAAACTTATGGGCCTGTAGTTGGCGGGGAGTGAACGGTCTCCCTTTTTATGAATAGGAATAATAATTGCTCCTTTCCATAACTCAGGAACCCCCCCCCCCTTGGCTAGGGCATTTCCTAACAAAAAAATATATTTCACCCACCTCTTCGTGTCATGTTTAAAAATATCCAGGGGAATCCCGTCTAACCCTGGAGCTCTCCCACATTTTACCGAACTAATAGCATTCTCAACCTCTTTGTGGATGAACAAATTGTCAGTTGCAAAGACTGACAGTATGCCCTTCCCTACCCCGGGTTGCATAACTTCAGAATATTGTGGTCTGAAGTACTCAACCCATGCTTCTTCGGCTACGTTGTTATCCGGTCTTGCGGGGCTACCTCCTCTACCCCACTTGATGATTTTCCAGAAGAGCCTGGAATCCTTGCTATTAGAAGCCCCTTTTAACTCAGCCCAATGATCCTCATCCCATTTCCTCTTTGCCTGAGAAATGGCTAATTTGTACGCTTTCCTTGCCGCTCTAATTGCAACATTATCCCTATTTCTAATGGCTTGGCCTAAATGCAATCGTGCGGATCTACACTGGCAATTATACCATCTACCAACATCCAAATTTTTCCTCCCTTTATTGGTCTTGGTCAGAAAACATGGTTTTAGGAGGGAAAATAGCTTATTGTGGATGTCTGTGATGTCCCTAGCCCCTGGAGTTATTGGATCTACCACCTCCATGGCAGAAATTGCATTATCCACCGCTAGGTTAATATAGGTCATTGTTTCATTGTTTGCCAGTACCCTTGGCCATTTTAGCCTACGTCCATCATTAGTCATAACTGGGGTCTGGACATTCCTTGAATGCAAGTTTTCAGGTCCAGCATTCCACCACCTATGGGTCACACAGAGGGGATTGTGATCACTTTCAATTCTAGGGTTAATTGCCATATCAATAACCCCCTGCCACAGTTGGAGACTACATATTACGTAATCAATCCTGCTCCTACTGTTGCCATTATCAAAAGTACAGCCACCCTCTTTGTCCCCTGGGGTTCTCCCGTTCAGGGCCCTTAAACCATGCTCCATACAAATAGCATTTACTAACAGGATATCCTTTGTCCACCTTGTGATAGAATTTAGAGTTAAAGGCGGTACTCCCCAAAGATTATCCTCTTCCTTCCCTAGGGGGTCATTTGTACAGTCGAGGGGTTCAAAGGTCCTATTAAGATCCCCGGCTACTATTACCCTGTGATCTTGCGACTTGGTTTCTAGGGCAGCAGACAACGCCTCTAAAGTAGAGGAGTTGGTTGAATTACTCCCTCTTGCATAAACATTATACAAGTCCATTGAAACCCCCTTTTCTGATGAGATTCTTAGCAGTTGCAGGTCGCCAATTCCCAAATCCAGCATTTTAATAGAAATGCACAGGTTCTGCCTTATCCAGACAGTAAGACCTCCCATTGGTCGACCTCTTCCGCCTTTGGTGGCTGGTATAGAAAAGTTTAAATAGCCACAAAGAAAAACGGGTTCACAAGCCCAGGTTTCTTGAAAACAACATACGTCGAACCCATTGATGAATTCTACCCAGGATGGTGAGGCTAGCTTACTGCCCAACCCAGCAACATTCCAGGATAAGAACATACCAGAACTGCGCACAATCCCACCAGAATTGCTAGTTTTAGAACTCGGTTGGGGGGCCATTAGGTTTTCAACAGTATTGGCAACCTTCGCACAAAAAAAGGCGTTTGCTGTTGGTATAGTTAATTCCCCGGCACTGGCATTTATATTCACCATCCCGTCACCTCCTGCCACAGTGAAACTCCCATTTCCAGTTTTCTCAACAATTGTGTTTGTACCCGCAATATCATCGTAATCATCGCAACTCCCTATAGATTCGTTGGTACATCTTCCAATACAACTGTACGAATCGTACACAGTTTGTCAACAACCCCAGCTCTGTTCCTGCCATCCAACAGGAGGGTTATAATTCGTACATGCAGTATAGTTATGGAACAGTGGAGGGGGAGCTGATGTAGGAATGGTTTGCAAAGGTAGGATGGGAGGATTTATGGGTTCATTGAGCAGGCTAGTCAATACACTGGTTGGGCGGGGGTAGAAAAAGGTGAGATCGACGATTCCAATGCCTCCTTTAGATGTGCCCCATCCCTGCCTGGTTATCCATCCAGCCACCCTTGGATCTTGAAAATTCACCACAATACAATCCCCTCCCAGACTTTTAGTTGTGTACCCTAACCAATCTATTCTTCTAACCCCTATGATTAGCCCATCAACATCTCCAGGAAGAGGACGATTCTCCCTTAGCCAGTGCATGATCTTATTTTTAAGCATCTGGAAGGTTTCTCTCTGTCCTACAGATAAAGGTGGAACATTTATGAGAACGGCTACGTAGGGGAAAGAGTCTGGAGTAAGGTTCACTGGGGGTTTCCTATGCGGTGGCTTTGTCAAGGGTGGAGGAATCGGTTTGGGAACTGAAAAACAGGGCGGGGTACGGGTTTGTTTAATAGCAACTGGTTGTTAGTAGGTTGGGCAGGTGCTGTAACTTTACCCGTTAATGAACATGCATTAACCCCTAGCCCTACTACTGCTTTGCTTAGCACCGTCTGGGTGTTGGTTGGTTGTGTAGGTGCAATAGCTTTACCCGCTATGGAACATACGTTAGCCCCTGACCCAGCTACAGAAGGAGGAACTGGTATTATTGTTGGTTGGAGCACCACAGACTGGGCAGAACTCACAGTATTTGGGGCAGTCCCTAGATGTACCGATTCTATAGGATTGGAGGTTCTGTTTACAGATGCACTACCTGACTTAGATGGTAATAGGGGATTTGTTTGTGGCTTTTTTCCCTTATCTTGTGTTATAAGGTTGGTATTGCCCTGGTGCTTGGCACTTACGTCCATCCTAGCGTTTGTTTTTATCAGTGATTTTGTGGAAAAGAAGTTGTCTAGCGTTGCCTGCTCGAAATGGTCTAGGCGGTCTGAAAGCTTAGCAATTCTATCCTCTATGGGGAAAGGATTGTTCTGAGCAGCTTTTCCAACTCAGGGATCAGGTTTGAAAGCAGTGAAAGCTTATCATCAGTTGGGGGGCCTGGCTCAAGAACAATATCCCTAGCAGGTACAGGGCTATCCAATAAAACAACATTCCCATTCGGTACGCTTTCTGTGCTACAACTTGCTTCAGTGTCAACCTCTCTAGTACACATAGATTTATGTAATTTCCTATGCTTTTGTAGGGGTTTCACAGCAAATTTACATTTTTTCGGTGCAGTAGGTCTTTTCCGCTTAGAACCGTGCTTGGATTGAACCAAGACAGCCTGGGCACCTGAACCAAGAAGCAGCGTAGTATTAATATCACTCCTACCGGATAAGACCAGTTCAGTAGCATTGTCTTTATCCACGACATTTGTGGGTACCTCGAATTGCTCGTTTACAGCTGGGAGATTGACCGAGGATAATGGTGTTACCAAGGTGGGATATATTTGGGTGGAATGCTTGTCCGGAATGTTTTTAAGTAGTTCAATCGAAAGTCTGCGCTCAGCGCGCTTCTCAGCCAATGATATCTCTTTGTCTATGGATAAAGCTGAGCGATTGAAAAAAAAATTTGTCCAGTGGTCCAATTGCCAATGGGCCAGTCTCAACCGGTGGAATTGGCGGACTGACACTACTTGTGGAGGCAGACATTGCACTAATATACACCAACAGAAGTACAATAATTGGGTATCACTTACTAAGGAGTATGCCGTCAGACAAATATCATGGGAATGGCCCAGCCCGGCCTCCTTCGGCCCCTGACGGCCACAGACGGTCCCGCCCTTGTCCCGGGCTTCTCCCGGGCACGCTCCCGCGCGCTCCCGCGCAGCGGTGGTGCAAGCGTTCTTTTAAGAGAAGTGTAATTGGTGAAGGGGCGGGGCTTGCAGGGAGAGCGGCCCAGGTGTTTGCTGGCGGGCTATCAGGGACTCCTGGGATATCGAGTCCCTGACTACACTGCTCGCAGCCCTGCAAGACTTACCAACGCCCTTGACTCCTGCACAGTCTCCCCTCGATGTTCCTCTGGGCCAAACAGCGATGCGGGACCCGCGGAGCGGGTCCGGCGAGAAGTTGACGGAATCCACAAGGAAAGAGCTGCCACACCACAACGTACAGCAGGTAAAACGATTGAAGGGTCTCAAGGAGGTGGTGAAAGCAAGCGCTTTTAGGTTCGTGAGTGAGGGGGCGGGGCTTGCAGGGAGAGCGGCCCAGGTGTTTGCTGGCGGGCTATCAGGGACTCCTGGGATATCGAGTCCCTGACTACACTGCTCGCAGCCCTGCAAGACTTACCAACGCCCTTGACTCCTGCACAGTCTCCCCTCGATGTTCCTCTGGGCCAAACAGCGATGCGGGACCCGCGGAGCGGGTCCGGCGAGAAGTTGACGGAATCCACAAGGAAAGAGCTGCCACACCACAACGGACAGCAGGTAAAACGATTGAAGGGTCCCAAGGAGGCGGTGAAAGCAAGCGCTTTTAGGTTCGTGAGTGAGGGGGCGGGGCTTGCAGGGAGAGCGGCCCAGGTGTTTGCTGGCGGGCTATCAGGGACTCCTGGGATATTGAGTCCCTGACTACACTGCTCGCAGCCCTGCAAGACTTACCAACGCCCTTGACTCCTGCACAGTCTCCCCTCGATGTTCCTCTGGGCCAAACAGCGATGCGGGACCCGCGGAGCGGGTCCGGCGAGAAGTTGACGGAATCCACAAGGAAAGAGCTGCCACACCACAACGGACAGCAGGTAAAACGATTGAAGGGTCTTGAAAACTAAAAACACTGATTTGCCCAGTTATGGTTCAGATCACACTGAAACCATAATGCACCTATAGGCATGCTCTGGTTCCCAAAAGTGAAACAAATTGAAAAATATGATTACAAAATTGAAAGAAATTAGAAAAAATATGTGACTTATTTGAGGTTATGGTTAAGGCATGAAGACTAAAACCCACTAAATTGGCCACATATACTTATTAACAAAACTGAAAACATAATGCTCCCATTGTCAGTTTTGAATGGAAAGACATACACGCTTGTTTAGGGTATGTTGTTGTTGTAATACTTTATTCTATATAAAAGATATCATAAAAGTGTATACATTCCGATTTCACAATTTAAAAAAACATTAACCGTACATTCTGTAGTATGAAATTCAACAACAATAAAGTTAAAAGTATTTATGTGATAAAAAACACAATAAAAAATTTGTATAAATAGGCTAAAAGAAGGAGAAAAGACAGAGAAGGACAATGCTTCATAGAATAGGTCTGTACGGAGGCTTCATCATGCTTTTCTGGATAAAAGCTTCAAAGGTGTTAGCCATGCACTTCCCAAATATTTTGCAACCCCACAAACCACAGTGAGAGAGGTAGTATCAGTTCTTAAAATTCGTAAAACTACCTGATAATTCCTTAAGCCCAAGTTTAAGCAAATAGGTTTTAGCCATTTGCTTCTCGCATATCTATATGCAAAAAGGAAATGTGCAATAGACTCTGTTGTGTCTGTGCATCCAGGGCATGAGACTACTGTGGCTGTTGAATCTCGCCTCGTCCAGCCTGCAATTAAATCACTAAGTGGAAGGATTCCAATTCTCAGTTTCATGTACAGTGACCTGTCCCTGGGTGTCTGAATGAAGTCTAAATAGGGTTCCAATTTCCGGGCCGGCTTATGTTCCAGAAACCGCTCGGTGAGGACACCCATATTCAGACTCCTCATCAGCTCCAGCTCGACCCATTCCCAATATGCTTTTTTTAGGTCTTGTTTCGAAGGCGGGTCTGGCTATCCCATGCTTCCACATATGTTTAGGATATGTTAGAGTGGAGGTGGTGCCTATAGCTATAGATGTCTAGTTCTAGCGGTGTTTGTTTGGAAATACAAATCTGTCCATAAAAGAGGCTCCGAGGTTAAGGTTGAGATGCTTAGTTAAAAGGAAAGTGCTTTCTGTAGAACAACTTTAGTGCCATTTGACAACTTTGCCTTACATTTAACAGTGCTTTGTCTCTTCCACCTAAAGTTGACCCTTTAAAGTTTGTTTACATTGACTAAGGGGTTCAAAAGTTATTTGACAGGATCCTATAGGTCCATTGCCCATTTTATCTCTCAGCCACTGACACACATGTGAGCATATTTTCATCAATCTTGGCAAGAGGTTAGTTAGTACATTTCTCAAACAGAGCCTTTCTTTGTATTTGGTGTAAATCCTTTCTGTATTATTGAGATGCTAGAATTTCAATAAGAGGCTGTGTAAGCTTGAAAAGGTTCATCATTTGTACATATACACTGGTAACACTTTGTAAATCACTCCAACTGTGAAATCAATCAAATTAGCTAAGAAAACTCATTTTCCCAATGCGCATGATGGGGTTTGCGAAATGTTGCAGCCTGATTTGCTTTTTACCAACAAAAAAAATGTCGGCCTGGCCCAGTTCCTATAAGTAAATTGCTTGCAAGCCAGTCACAGTGTGGGGTGATTCGACGCCATGGAGAAGACACTTCAGCACTGGGAATAGAACGAGGAGGCATCCAAAAGAATGCTCTCTAAAATTGAAACCTGAAAATATTATGGTCTGCTGTTTACAACCCTTTATGTGACTTGTGAATCGAGAGCAAAGCAACATACGAAAACGAAATTATTTAGATCACTTACTGTTCACACAAGAAATAATTTTCATTAATTACGGGTAAAATACATCATCACATATTATAGCTGTGCAGAAAAAAATAAAGAAGGAACAGGATCTATAAACACACATCCATTTACCAATTGCTGTCAGTGCCAGTTTGCAAATCTAGAAATAAACTATAACAAATCCTATTCCCAAATGCACACTGTATCCGGGGCTTTATCGAAAGAGGCACTGGGAGCCAGAGTCTCCAGTGTGGGGCCACAGGTGGCACACAATAAGCTCTGGGCTGTGGTGGAATGTGCATGGCATGGCTGAAGGCCACAAGATGTGCTACCAGCGAAGAGTCAATACTTTGATCAGGGGGCAAAGTATATCATTCTACAACAATCAAATTAATTGAAAACAACTTTGTTAAAGGGAAGATATGTTGACTCGTTTCAAAAACTGAGAAATTACAGTGAAATTTTCAGTTGAAGGAATGTCATGGATATGATTGAAAATATAAACTCCACAGAAATCACCCAGTTATGGGGGACCACGTAACAGTAACCCACTTGCATTCTCATTTATTAGGTCAAGCGTCAACATGCATGCGCTGTCTGCAAGACATGTTTTAATTAACTATACGGACTGTAATCCCGTCTGCTGCATACCAAAGGCTGATTCCAGCATCACTCTTCTTTGGAGCCTCCCAACCCGATACATCCATTCTGTGTTCTTGTTCAGGAGCACCGCTCAACGACTGATTGATTTCCATTAATTAGTGGCTGGACGCTTTTATGAGGTCTTATTGCATCTACCCCCTCCTATTCCCCTGCACTCCATTTTTAATATATTTTTTAATGTGCCTTGCAATTCCAGCACGGCACACCGTGCTTTCCAGGCTCCATTTTGGCACCCGCTTCCATATTTACATCTAGGGCACAGTGCTTCATTTTAATGTTTGAGGACGGTGCCCGATTGCATGTTCTTTTGCGGGGAATAGGAGGAGGTAAATGCAAAAGTACCTCATGCAAGTGGGCTACTGTTACTTGCGTGGCCAACGCATCTGCCTCAAGGTTGCAATAGGATTTTTTCTGTTATGTTTGGCAGCAGTGCGTTGACATCATGCTGTTGGTTTGCTTGGGTGGCAAAAACAGGGGGTTCCCCATTTCTAAAAAACAGGCTCACTTTCATTGTGTGTAGGGTGCACGCAATGGCTCCAGGTGCAGACATTCCAAGAGGAAAGATTGTACGGCTTGGAGAAAATGTTCATTATGAAATGTTCTCCATGTGCGTGCCATGTGCCACTTGCAACATACCATAGCAGCTGAAGGAGTCGAAGATACATTGTATCCCATGTAGGTAAACTGTCTCCCATTTCCCTGGTGGCCTATTCTAGGTTAAAACTGCTTACTCCTATCTGTCTTCCACCGGAGCAGCAAATCGATACTGAAGCTCTGGTTACCCCGAGATCAAGTCAAGTTAATAAGTGTTTAGTATTTTGTATTGTATACAATGCCACTGTGAAATAGTGAAGTCGCCTGCTTGTAATTAATTGATGTGCTTTGGTCGAACTGTTTAATAAAAAGTAATGTAAAAAAAAAAAACTGCTTACTCCTTTCATTTGAAGGTAAAACTAAACTGAGGCTTGACAAATAATATTTTTGATGCATGCTTGATGCTACAAGAAAGCTAAGGATGGGGAGGTAAAGAACTAATATCACTGTAGTTTAATTTTAATCCAATTATGAAAATGTTTCTTAGTTGATGTTTGAGTTTTGTGTCTGAGTTCTTCCAAGACCTATTTAAATGAAGTGTAGCCACCACCGTGTAAAGACCACAATCTTCAAAATAAGTCCTGATGGTTAACGCATCACAGATTACCTTCAGGGGCATTGCCATGGTATAATGTGTCGGAAACCCCGGTTTGCAACAGCAGCACCATAGGGTACCTCACAATATGTAATGCAGTATTGTTGAATTTTAATCATACGTACACAATATGTAATGCAGTATTGTTGAATTTTAATCATACGTACACAATATGTAATGCAGTATTGTTGCATTTTAATAGTACGTACTCCAGAGACGTTATCTGGCTTTATCTGTATTGAATGATTTTTGGCATACAATGGATCATGCCATATGGATGTCAATTCCTATTCACGTATATTCAGGTAAAACATCTCACATTTTAAAATGTGTGATATAAGAATACAAACCCATTATTAAAGCTGATGCACAACACAACACCGTTTTAGATGCACAGTTTAATTTTTAGACTCTATCTCTTGGTGTCAGTAGGGATATTGTTTCTTGCTTTTTCTTGCTCTGGTCTTACTTGGAGGTTTTTTTTATTTTACAATGTGCAGGCCAATTTTACTTGCCACCAGTCTTATGTTAACATAATTCAGTAAACAATTGGAAGGACTAATTAGAATGGCCTCTTATAAATATTCAACTGTCTGCTTTTGTTGTGGACTGTAACCTAGAATACTTTTCAAACGATCTGTGTGTCGCTGTTTTGCTCATTGGTTACTATTTATTTATTTATTTATTTATTTATTTTTTAAACCTTTATTTACAAATGCACAATACACAGCGTCTGCCTACAACCCCGCAGGGCCGGCCGCTATGACAAAAACAGGCTGAGCGAAAAGTGCAATACGAGGCAGTACGTTGCTGGAGCAATCTCTCACATCAACATTATCGGCAAGAGCGTAACATCATACAAATAGGATAAGAAAGGTTTAATTTTATGTTTTTGTCGAAATGAACACAAACAAACAAACACATGGTATCATAGTGGCAAGGGTTGCTGGAGGTGGGGGGGGGAATGGATGTAGGAGAAACAACGATGGCGAGGGGGGGGGTGGCGCGCGCAAGAGAACAAAGCATGTGGTGAGAATAGGAGAGGAACGTAAATCACGGAAAGGAGGGGAGAGGGACCTCGTAGTCAAGTGGGGGAGAACAGATGTCTCCACGATAAGTATTCCAGGGAGCCCAAACTCTGGACCACTTCCCTGGACGCCCCCGGGCCTCATATACCGTCTTCTCTCGGAACATGGACCAGTCCATGTTCTCTTTCCAGGCACTTAGCACTGGCGGTCTAGGGGAGCCCCAAAGCTGCGCAATATCCCTCTTCGCGATCATATTGCCTAGGGTAACCCAAAGTGTCTGGGCAGCAGTGCAGTCAGACGGTTCCCACACATTCAACAGACAACGACGCGCCTCAGGAAGCAATGGGACCCCCGTGACACGACTCATCACAGCATGCACCCTAGACCAGTACGCTACAATCATCGGACATTCCCACAGAACGTGAAGAAAGGTACCATCCATCCCACACCCACGCTTGCATCGTCCATCCGAAACCAAACCCATTCGCACCAGACGCATTCCAGTAAGATACACGCGATGGAGGATTTTCAATTGGACAAAGCGAAGTCGCGCCGGAATAGCCACCTCCTTAGGGGAGGACACAGCTGACTGCCAGTCCTCGTCGTCCAATTCAAGTCCGTCAGCCGTCCAGGCAGCCCGGAGCTTCTCGAGCTGGTCAGCTCTGTTATTAATGAGCTTCTTGTAAATTAAGGAGATGGTACTGTCTGGGACGTGGCCATCTAGAACTCGATCCTCCAAAGGGGAGGACTGCGGAACGTCCGTACCGGAGGGGAAGACAGAAGACAAGGCATGCCTCACCTGCATATACCGGAAGTGCTCCCTATCATCGAGCCGGTATTCCAGCTTTAGTGATTCAAAGGACTTAACCGCGCCACGTGTCCACAGGTCCCCCACTGTGCTAATCCCAATCATGTCCCATTTCTCAAACCCTTTCGTCTTCCACAGGTTGCCCAGTCGTTCCGAATCATACAGTGGCGTCATACGTGTCAGTCTACCACCCCAGCCCGTGGCCACCGTAGCGTCTCGCCATGCCCGCACAGCACATTTCGTTGGGCCCGTAAGGAGTCGAAAGGGGGCCTTAGAGTACAGCGCCCTATTAAAGTTGCCACCGGGCAACAGCAGTTTATCTAAAGCAAAGGCAGGAGCGGGCTCCGGAGAGTATGTCGCATGGTTGATGGCGCTCAGGTGCGAGGCCCAGTAGTATCGTCTAATATCCGGCAGCGCAATACCTCCGTCGTACCAGGAGAGCGTAAGCTTGGATAAGGCAATGCGGGCACGTCCGTCCCAGATAAGTTGCCGCTGTAAGCTCTCGACTTCATGGAAGTAGCGAGCTGGAACAGGGTCGAAGAAATTTTGCAGGGCATAGAGGAACCGAGGGGGCGACATCATTTTAAAGAGCGCCGCCCGGCCTAATGGAGATAAGGGCAGATCGCGCCAATGCCGAACATCCTGCTTCAGTCTGCGGAGCGGAGCATACAAGTTCCGCTCATAGCGGACCGAAGAGATCATGGATACATGGACCCCCAGATACTTAAAACCGTCAGTCGCTACCAGGATGGGAAATCTGCGGGGGAGAGGCGGCAGAGTACCAGCTATGGCGTAGACACAGGACTTGGTCCAATTAATGACAAGTCCCGAGTTCTTACCGAAGGACGTGAGGACGTCGAAGAGAACATTGAGTGACTTCTGAGGGGAAGTGAGATAAAGGAGGATGTCATCCGCGTACAGGGAGACACGATCCTCGAGGTCAGGGGACCATCGGATCCCTTTGATCGAGGGTTCCCACCGGAGCCACGCGGCAAGAGGTTCGAGTGCCAAAGCGAACAAAAGCGGAGAAAGGGGACAGCCTTGACGTGTGCCACGGCCCAAGGGGAAGGGGTCTGAGCACCTACCATTCACCGCGACCTGAGCTAGCGGCTGTTCATAAAGAAGCTTGACCCATGCGATGAAATTGGGGCCAAAGCCAAATTTAGCGAGGGCTGCCCATAGGTAGGGCCATTCAATAGTGTCAAATGCCATCGTGGCAACAAGGGAAGCGACTACTGCTGGCTCGGCGAGAATCGAAGCTCTCGCGAGGACACTGTGGAGCCTACGCAAATTAAGAGCAGTGTTTCTGTGGGGGATGAAGCCGGATTGATCCGGGTGGATCAGGTCACAAATCACAGCAAGCATCCGATTGGCCAGCACCTTAGCGAGGATTTTGGGTTCCGCATTAAGGAGGGAGATGGGGCGGTACGAGGCACAACGGTCACGAGGTTTGCCATCCTTATAAATGACCACTATGGTAGCGAGGCGCTGCTCAAGGGGGACGCATCCAGCCTCAACCGCCTCAAGAAACATGTGACGCAGGTGGGCGGCCATCTTGTCGGGGCAAAGTTTGTAAAGTTCAATGGGGAGTCCATTAGGGCCCATTGCCTTACCCGAGCGAAGGGAACGAATTGCAAGGGCAATCTCGTCGACCGTAAAGGGGGCCTCCAGAGCGAGGCAGTCCGCATCAGACACAGTAGGCAGGGCAATGTCACGTAGGAGTAGCCTGGAGTCGGCCTCATCCCGATCACTAATAGGCGTATAAACCATACGGAAGTGGTCAACAAAGCACTCAACAATCTCACCCGGATCAGAGACAGTCTCACCAGAATCACGAACAATGGAGGGAACAACACGACTCGCACGCTCAGTCTTATCCAGCCACGCAAGAAGCTTGCTAGCCTTGTCACCCACATCATACAGTCGACCAAGTTGATTGGACCGCATCAATTTAGCAGCATCCGTGACACAGGCTTTATAGTCTGCTTGCTTCAATTCCAATTCGTGCAACAATGCAGGCGTGTCATTCCCACCCAACTCACTTTCAAGCGCAGTGATTTCGGTTTCAAGAGCCACAACAGCCTCCCTCTTGACCCTACGCTCAGTGGCAATGTGTGACAGGGCGGAACCCCGAATAACCGTCTTGAAGGCCTCCCAGAGAACAGTGGGGGAAGTGACTGAGCCCAGATTCTCAGAAAAATAGCAATCTATTGCCTTAATCAAGTCTGAGCGGAGCCGGGGGTTTCGAAAATGCCAGGGAGGGATCGGGGGAACTCTGTTACCAGGCAGACCGCCCACAGAAATCGTAATCAGCAGGGGGGAGTGGTCCGAGATACCCCGGGGGAGATGCCGAATCTCACGAACAGTGGACAAAGTGGAGGCTAACATAAGAAAATAATCGATACGGGAGAGGCTGCCGTGCGCACCAGAGTGAAAAGTGTATTGTTGGAGTGTGGGATGTAGTGAGCGCCAGACATCCACTAAGCCAAAAGTGTCAGCCATTTCACTGAGCCACATCTGGGACTGTGGCAATACTCTAGGGGGTAGCCGGTCGCAGTCGCCGGACATGACAGAATTGAAGTCCCCGCCCAGGATCAACAAGCCGTCTGGCAGCCCAAGGAGAGTCCTGCCTAAATCAGCATAAGTGGTAGCCTGCAGTCCCGGGGGGATATAGACAACAACAAACACGACCTGCTTACCCTCCCACCTCCCCGAAACAGCAGCATACCGCCCACGCTCATCAAGGATAACATCGTCGATAGCAAGAGCAAGGGAAGACTTTACCATAATACCCACACCCCGGGAACCCGAGGTGAAACCCGCATGTGCAACCAGTCGATAACCCCGGCGGTCTAAGGCCTTGCAAGCATTGCCAATCAAGTGGGTCTCCTGAAGGAACACAACATCAGGGGCGTGGCGCCTCAAGAATTGCAGTACAATGCCCCGCTTAATCCTGTCACCCAAACCATTTACGTTCCAAGAAAGAATCCGCATTTCACCCCCCCCATTGCAACAAAAACATTCCACGCCCACCCCCCAGCAGGACCCACTATGAAAAGTCATTGCAAGATATGAAATACCATGAAACACAGAACAGAACAAATTAAACGAAACACAACCCAGTCCCCAAACACCAACCCCAAAACCCAAACCCGTTACAACACCCCCCTCCCTGCACCCCTGCTGACTAAAAAGCCACCCCCAACTGCAGTGTGCCTGTCGCCCCATACTTCTACACAAAGAACCCCCCGAGGAGGAAGGGAGAAATCACCCGTTACCGCACCGCCACGGGCAGAGTCATTAGGGAATAAGTCAATTTACACAGTACGTTGCATAGTCTCAATCGGAACCTCCAGGGCATCCGTTACTCCTGGGCCGCTGCACCACCTTCCGCACCACCAGGGCCTCCGCTCCCAAAGTCATCTGCCGGCAACGAGTCCAACCAGTCGGCTGCACGTTCAGGTTGATCAAAGAAATAGGCACGCTCCCGATATTTGATCCGGAGCCGGGCCGGAAACAGCATGGCATATTTCAGTCCCCGGTCCCTCAGGCGACGCTTCACTCCAAGGAAACCTGATCTTTGCCGCTGCACTTGAGGAGTGAAATCGGGATATATGGAGACAGAGTTATTGTCATACTTCAGGGGACCATGTTTACGGGCGGCCTGGAGGATAGCATCCCTGTCCCGGTAGTGAAAAAGCCTGGCGATGATAGGCCTCGGCGGGTTCCCCGGCTTCACTTGACCTCCTGGAAAACGATAGGCGCGCTCCACGGCAAAGAACTTACTAAGTCCTGCCGGAGCCAGTTGGGCGACTATAAGTTCCTCGACCAAAAGATCGGTCGCTACAGCACCATCACCTTCCGGCACTCCGACAAGGCGTATGTTGTTCCGCCTGGCCCTGTTGTCATAGTCCTCCATCCGCTTGAGCAGTAAGTCGTGCAATGCACGCAGATTGCCAATTTCGGATTGCGCCTCAGCCATGTCGTTCACCAGGCTCGACGTTTTAAGATCCAGTGCCTTCACCCGCTCATTTGTTTTGGCCAAGTCGGCCCGAATCAGAGTCACATCCACCGCCACCGTGTCTATTTTGGTCACTACGGCTTCGAATTGTTGACTCATGTCGGCCTTGAGTCCAGTAATGGCAGCCATAAGGTCTTGGAGCGACACCTCCGAAGTAGACGATGTGTCCGTTTGAAGTCCTTCAGCACCCATGCATACGGCCCCGGGGGAGCCTCTCGGCTGGGTGTAGCGTTCGATCATGTTCGACTGGATCGATCCCCCCCGGGTCGCAGCCTTCCGGCGTTTTTCGGCCTCCGCTTTCGCTGCCATCTCGCGTTCAGTGTCGGCCGGATAGCCAGGGGAAGTGACGAGAAGGTAGAAAAGTCTCGAAACTCCGACGCGCCACTGAGACAGAGGTGTCGCGGCCTCCTTGCCAGTCCAACGGAGGATAGTGCAGGCTGAGAGGGCAGCAGGCGAAGCAGAGTAGGAGGAGACAGGAACAAAGGGAAGGGAACCGAAAGTGAAAGCAATACACCTCCGGCGGGCCAGATGCCAGGCAGCCGTTGTTGTTCGATTACAGGTCGGCCACAGTGGGCAGCCGAGTCCCCGGTCGCGCCCGCGGGCAGGCCAGAAAGTTGCAAATTTCAGAAAAATGGTCCCCAGGGTCCGATTTTGACCAGAAAAGGATCAGTAGCATCAGCGATGATGGCGCTGCAAAAGCCCGTCAAAATGACCAGGATAGGTGAAGGATAGATAAAGAAGGACGGCGCGGGTCTCGGGAGCTCTCTGCTCACGCGACCATCTTGGATGCCCGCGTAGCTCCTCCTCTCCATTGGTTACTATTTAAGAAGCATTTGCAATGCAATGGTTCTTGCATTACTGAAAGTCTGAACTATTGGTTTTGCAAATAATAATGTTTCTTTTTCTTTTTCTTTTTTGTAAACAAATATCCCAGCAGTAGCATCAGTAATAAAAGAAAATCCACGAAGAAAGGAAAGGGTGCAGTTCTATAGGCTGTTACTAGGTGTTCCTGTGGAGTTGTAAAAGGACCTCATTAGCCATATAAGGTTCTGCACCCTTAATGTAAATATAAAGAGAAAGATTGCAGATGAGCCTACATTTCCATTCGTTTTTACTGATAGTGCATGTTTTAAACACAAGCTAACAAAATCTCACTTCTAATAAAAACAAATGGAAACATATGCTCAGCTGCAATCTTTCTCTTTATAATTGCATTAAGAATGCAGTACTTTATGTGGCTAATAAAGGACCCTTTCCTACTCCACAGGGACGCCTAGTAACAGCCTGTGGTACTGTAATTGTTTATTACTTTGTGGATTTTTAATTATTACTTATGCTATTGCTGGGATATTTCATGACAAAAAGAAAAGTAACAAACAGTAGCATTTGCAACGCAAATAGCTCAGACTTTTAGTAATGTAAGACCTATTGTATTGCAAATGCTTGTTTCTAATAGTTTTTATTGGCATTTGTAATATTTCCGAGACAGTACAACACGTATATAAGATGCGGGTATCCCAAAGAGCATGCATACATAATACAGCAATGTGTTGCAGCATGGTTAACAAAGACTGTGCGCCTGTATCTTCTGGCTGGACTCAACCCTCTCCTTCTGTGGTCACACTAAGAGAGTAGCAGCGACTTGTTTTGGCATTTCACGTGGGCTTAGGCCCGTTTTAAAATTATTTGATGCCCCTACTAGGCAGCTGGTCATTCAGGCATCTATCTTGATTATGCTAGTTCCCTTTTGTTAGGGGCTTATCAAGTGGAAATCTCCCGGCTTCAACGTGTACAGAACGCTGCTGCCAGGGTCTTGGTAGGTCTACCAAGGTGCTGCTCTGCAAAAGGTACAATCCGTTCACTTCATTGGCTAACGATTAGGCAAAGGATTGATTTTAAGACTCTATGTCTCTCTTTTAAAATTTTGAAAATGTCCTCTCCTCAGATTCTCGAGGACTTCCTCACCGCTTACATCCCGTCCCGCTCTCTGAGGTCTTTGGGGCAGAACTTAGTTGTTGTACCTCGCTTCAAGGTCTGTCGAGTAGGTGGAAGATCTTTCCGTGTTTTGGCTGCAAAACTATGGAGTTCTCTCCCTTGCAATATTCGTGCCTGTAATGACCTATTTAAGTTCAGGAAGGCGATTACAACTTTTCTGTTCCCCTCTGAGTGCTAGGATCCTTCCTGTCTGCCTTCTTTGCTGCTCTACGTAGTGTTATGTTGCTTCTGCTTATCCTAAGCGCCGGGACGCCCCTTTGCTGGGGCAGCTGTGCGCTATAGAAGTTTTCGTAACATAACATAACATAACATAACGTATTCAAAAGACATGTGGAACGTGGTAAAAGCAGTGGTAAATGTAGCAAATGGTAGTACAAAATGCACATAGCGGAGACCTTTGTTAGACGGAGATGCTGTATAATATGGTTGCAAACAATTATGTAAAACCAGTGCAGAAGAAAAAGTAAAGGAGAACAAAACAATAAGAAAATCAAACTAAATGAGACCTGCACTCATTCAGGAGACTGAAAGAAACATTAAAAGAGACTGGGACTCTGGAGGGCACCACTTTGGATTCAAAGATCAGTGTCAAGCATTAGAAGAGACTCAACACACTTGCACTGCTCATGACCCCATGCATGAGCTCACAATTGGCATTCATTGAAAACATCCTTGATGTCACTGAATGTCAGCACTAAGCTTTTACTCTGGGTCCAACTGGAGCGATGCACATTTCTGTCTCTCACCACCTCCATGAATGATTATGTACAAAAGTGATAGTCAGTAATAAAAGAGAAGAGGAAAAACAGACACTGGAATGCTCCCACTCTTGACTCCTCACTTTGATGGGCGGTAACCTCTGGAGGTCCTTTCCTACTAGTGTATCAAACTATGCTAAACATCCAACATTAACAATGCCCCCAGCCAACCCAGATTGGTCTTATTTTCATCTCTGAAGAGTCCTCTTGTTTCTGGTAGAACAATTAACTATAGTCATCCACTCATTTATCAAAAGGTACAGTTTGAGCCAGAATCACCTAAACAAACTGTAATTGAGGCTTTGTTGTGCACACCATATCAGAATATACTCATCCAACACCGAAGACTTCAGAGGAAACCTCTTGGGTGTGATATATGATAGCTGTACACCAAAAGGTAGGAGGGGGGTCCAAGGAAAGTTTAAAGGATTGGTTCCCCAAACAATTAATAATAACCACTTAAAATCCCTTGGGTCTAAGTTACCCGCCTGAGTAAGAAACTGAAGATTATCTTCATGATGCTTGTGGGGGAATCCCTCCGAGAGGGGGTCGTGGCCCGTGGCGGGACTTGGTTTTACTGTCATGAGGAGAATCCCAATGATGAAGCATGCCACCTACGGTGGTGAGGTATTGCGTCCAAACAAAGGGATTCCCCCACAAGCATCATGAATATACTCATAAGTTTCTTTCTCTGTTGGGTAACTTAGACCCAAGGTGTTTTCAGTGGTTATTATGGGCAAAAGATGATAGCCAGATCGGAAGGAATAATTATCGCCTCCATGTCCTTAATGGAATTGAACCTTTCCTTCACAATAGCTATGACATTTTATATTCTATGTCAGGACCAGAGGCTCAGATTATACTAGTTTAAAGCTGGTTGACAGCCAGTGAGCCATGCCAGTGATTGGTTAAAAATAAAATGTCTTAAAAGTGGAATCCGAGGATCAATCAGCTGCTGTGGGAATATCCACTAGACGGCTCCCCAGGGAGAAGACCTTCGAGGCCATAGCTCCCCTGGTGGAGTGTGCCCAGAAGGAGGATATATTGATACCTGCTTCTTGCAAGATCCAACTCACACAACGGCAATAGTCGTCGCCCAGGCTGGCTTGAAAGGTTTCTTGAGTGAAGGAAACAGTTGAGCCATTCCGGGTGGTCTATATTCCTCAGTTATAGACTCATAGGCCCTCAACAGCCTACTACACACAATTCTGGATGACCCGAGAGCCCTGAATAGTGAACCACCCTGGTATTGGACTTGTTGCGCCGTTAAATAGTGAAGGACACCCCCTCTGGAGTGACCATATTTGCTGTAATATCTAAGGCACAAACATCAGAATCTCGTTTATACAAGATGAGACATAACATGACTGCTAACTTATCTATTAGTTCCTTACGGGACAGGTAGTGATTATCCTGCCATGATTGCAGCATTTGAAGTTCCACATTCACATCCCAAAGAGAAGAGTACTCAGGTTCCGGTGAAAATGACAACCAAATGAATGCCCATCAGGAGCCCACAGGCTAATGGGTTTTCCCCTACCAGGATATCATGGATATCCTGGTAGGTACATGGCTCGCCAAAATCAGTGCTCTGCATGCATTGACAGTAGATAAGCCAACCATTGTCTGCCAAATCTGACAGGAAATTGACAACATGCACTACATCCGCCTGTGGGATCCAAACCCTGTTGCAAACACCAGGGTGTCCATCTTCTCCAGGCGAGAAATATCTCTTGACAGTAGAGTCTGCCAAGGCTCTTCTGATGAGGGAGGGAGCCTGTGACGAAAAGCCCGAACATCCCACCATCCCCTGTGATCTTCCACCCCATCAGTTGTAGAGTCCTTCCTGAAACCAGTTGGTGCAAGTTGCCATGAGGTCTGTCCGTAGAAGAGGAGTTAGGGGAAGTAGCATTGGAAAATCCATAGAAAGTTCTAGAAGAACTGGATACCATACTTGTTCTTTCCAAAGCGGTGTCACCAAGATTACTTCCACCTTCTGAAATCTGACCTACACTGTGAGCCTGGCTATCACCAAGAATGGGGGAAACTCATACCTCCGAAATTGGCTCCAACCCTGAAGGAAGGCTTATGTCGACCCTGCAAGAGGATCTTCATGCCAGTTTGCTTGCTGAAAAAGCAGGTAAGTTGATGAATGAGTCACAATGCAAAAAGGTCCCTTTGGCATGGGCCCCATTGCGCCATCAGTCTCTGAAATAGAGAGGGATCCAGCTTTTAGGCGCTGTAATCCTTTAGGTGTCTGGACTGCCAATCTATAGACTGATTGAGTTTCCCCGGCAGATATTTCGCCAATTTCGCCATCTCCAACCCCTTGTGATCCAGGCATTAATTTGAAAAAATGTCCTGACCAAATCCGCCAGTCCCTGAAACCTGTGTTTTTTTTTGAGTATATATATATATATATATATATATATATATATATATATATGCTACAATTATCCAAGCATTCACTGCCTCCACCATACCGAGAGTTGCGTCGTCACCATAAGACTCCTTGGATCGAGTCTCGCTACTCCATCATTTAAACGACCACGCCGTGTGAGATTTCAAAATTTCTTTATTTCGCAGCTGTATGTATATATATATATATATATATATATATATATATATATATATATATATATATATGGGGCTGGGGGCAGCATTTTAAGCCTCTGTGCACTCCCGCCGCCTCGACATTGCCCAGACCGCATCCCTCCCGCCTCCCGCCTTGCCGCCCGCCCCGAGATTGCCCAGACCGCCTCCCGCCTCGAGCCTCCCGCCTCCCGCCTCCCGCCTCCTGACTGCCTTTGCCTTACCTGAGCCGCCCGCTCCGGACTTCACCGCCACTCCTCGCCGCTCTTTGCCTTACCTGAGCCGCCCGCTCCGGACTTCACCGCCACTCCTCGCCGTTCGTCACCGCTCCTCCCCGCCTGTCGTCATCACGTCTAGGTCGCGGTCAGCGCTACGTCGCGGCCGGCGCTAGTTTTAGGGGACTACTTTGTTTTGAAATTTTAATTTTTTAATTTACATTTTATTTTTATTCTATGTCGCCTGTGTCCATCTACACACCCTGAGGATTCCAACAATGTATTGGGTGTGTGGATTGGCGCGGTGGTTCCCGTGTTTACCTTGCCAAAAGGTTTCTGTTCTCTCTTTATACTAGTAGTATAGATATATATACATCTAGGCCGCTGGGAGGAGCAGATGCTCCGTGGCCCTGGGCTGGAACATGGGACGGCAAATGTCCTGCTGTGGGTTAGGTTTATTGATGATGTCTTTGTTCTGTGGCAGGGCACAGAAGGGAATATTGATCTGTTCATCAATTACCTAAATGACAACAACCTTAATCTTAAATTTATGGGACAACATAGCCGGACATCTATTGATTTCCTAGATGTTAGTTACCATTAAAGAGGATAGGCTGAAATCCACTATTTTTCGCAAGCCTACAGCGGGTACCACCATCCAGCATGCGGGGAGCTCCCTCCCTGCACCACTCATTTGAAGTATACCCTTTGGTGAGTTTTACTGGGCGAGGAGAACCTGCAGCAATCTTGAAGAGTATAAGAAAGTAGAATGTCAGATGATTGATCGCTTTATCCAAAGAGGGTAGTCACAGGAAATCATTCAGACGGCATCAGAAAAGGCAAGAAACTAAATAGGGATAAAATAGTATTTGAACCGTCAAGAACACAGATGAGAAAAAAACAGAAAGAGGGCTCCGAAATTCAAAGATTCATAATGACTTTTAACACCAAACATAATGAAATAAGAGCGATCTTAAAAAAAACATTGGTACCTTATTAAAGGGGGTCCTTTGTTAGGTTCAGAGAGTAAAAAAAAAACCTGAGATAACTTACAGAAAATCCAAGTCTCTCAGGGACCATCTTGTAAAGAGTGAATATCAAGGAGTTGTGAGTAATCGGTTATGGCTATCAATGAAATAAGGTTTTAGAAAGTGTTTTAAATGTAAAGCTTCCCAACATGGGGAAACGTGGATTTTAGAACACCTTTTAATAAAAACATAAAAGTAAGAGGCCATTTAACCTGTTAATCAAGCTTTGTAATCTACATGTTGACATGGCAGTGTAAAAAGGGTTACATAGGGATTACCACCTTTCCAGCACACAAGAGGATCCTGCAACATAGAAGAGCTATCATCAATAAAGATAGAAGTTACCCTGTTGCTAGACACTTTGAAAAAGAACACAAAAGTGACCCCAATCTGAAGATATAGCTGTATAGCCGAAGTTCTCCAAAAAAGAAAGGGGGCAACATAGAGAAAGAACTCCGTAAACTAGAAACATATTTTTATTTTGGAGTTAGACAGTAAAGATCCGAATGGACTCAATATTGATGAGGACTTGTTTACATGTTTATACTAAGAACTATGAAGTTAAGCTGCACACTCAAAGGAACTATTTTTTGAAATTTTTTTTGTATAAATGAGGAGAAGGACAGGGGACACAAGCACTTTATTACCCAGCATTTTATATTAATAAGCACTAGCACTTTAGTTTTTTAACGTTTCTATGTGGAAAGTTTATGAATTTTAATATACATAAGAAGTAAATTAGATAAATTAGTACAATTAAATTTAATATAAAAAAATAAAAAATAAATAAAACAAAGAGCACTTTTACTTTAGGAATAAGTACTGTATTAAAACAAAATAAAAATATAAGAAAAATTAAGCACTTAGCACTCTAACAAAGCCTTTTGGATTATTACTTAGTAGTTTACTGAGTACAATGTGAGTGACCGAGGAACATATAATCCCTAATTTTGATACATTGTTATAAATAAAAATGTTCAATGTATTTATGGAGGTTCCAATGTTGAATATAGTGATTAATTAAACTGTTTATAGCTTGAACCAATGCCTTTTATAATGCACTTGCATGTAAAGTGATTTTTATAACATGTTCCAAAGTGGCGCCCACCGTAAAGTAATCTTTGGCTGAGATATCCATTGGGATTGTCCTTTGTCTGTTTTCATGTTAGATTTGAATCATATTTATTGTTTAAACTAATGGCGATTTGCATCGTGAACAAGGCTGCGTGTGACAGCCGAAACGTGTCTATGCCATCAACTTACTAATAAAGTTGAGTGAATATAACCCTCCTTGGAGTGTATATATGTATAAAGATGATAAAGGACTTACGTGGGAACTGCAAGCACGAGAGGCACTTTTTAATATTAAAAGGCATTTGAAAAAGGATACTTCCGAAACGCGTCATGCCCACTTAAAATAAATGGTGGATTCACAAGCCCCGCTGTGTTGCCTCAATCTACTTCAATGAAGAAGATTACCTATGGAATATTTAGTGTGTTTTTGCCGACATGCGAGGATGGCCCTCCCTCAAGCGTTCTGGGAGTCGATAGTCTTTGCGTAGACTCCCCGACCGCCTCGCACTACGGAGGCAGCAGAGAACACGCTGCCAAATGGCAGTTCATACTTCAATGAAGAGATGCCGCTACTTTATTGGTATCCCCGACTCTGCTGTCAATGGAACTGCAGGGCAGGGAGTGAGGGATATGAACACCATACAGCCCAGAACAAGTGCTACAGCTCCTACCTGGCTGCGCTGCAAGTCGGATTCCAATGGAGGAAGGGAGAAATGTGCCGACGAAACTGAGTCGCCTACCAGCAAGATGGGGACACTGCATGCTGGGAAATGCAGTCCTAATGAGGAGGCACAGGCGATTCTGTGCAACTTTTTCCAGGCGCCCAAAACTACTTTATATAATTGGAGATGATAAAGGACTTACGTAGGAACTGCAAGCATGAGAGGCACTTTTTAATAGTAAAAGGCATTTGAAAAAGGATACTTCCGAAACGCGTCATGCCCAATTAAAATAAATGGTGGATTCACAAGCCCCGCTGTGTCGCCTCAATCTACTTCAATGAAGAAGATTACCTGTGGAAAATATATATATATATGTGTGTGTGTATACATGATGTGATCAAGACCGTGGAAACGCGGTCGAAACTCGTCAGGCTGGGCACTTGCTTTGTGAATTATTGGATGCACATATTCCTGCAATAAAAGCAATGCACTTTAAATTCCACGCTGTGGTACGTACCTGTTTGTTGCTGTGAACTTGGCAATCAATGATTGTGGTTATTTCATATATGTATATATATATATATGTATATATATAAATGCACATTTTACAAATCTTCGAGAAATTTTCAAAACTTATGGCCCTCTCCGGTCCGCTCCTATCTTGAAAGTTTCGGGGTGATTCGGCAAGCGGGGGCCGAGAAAAAGGGGGGTCCCAAAACGTGTTTTCCCTATGCAATTTCCCATAGGAAACTTTAGCCGCGGCTACAGCCCGAACTGTTGAACGGAATTACACCAAATTTTGCAGAAAGGTAGCCCTTGGTTCAGAAAGAACTCTTTTTGTTAAATGGTGTAAATCCATTCAGTAGTTCCTGAGAAAATTGAAAAAGAATAAATATTGATATCTGGGCGGAGCCTAGCCACACATGTCATCGTGAGATCTGATTGGTTGTCGGCACTTCATCCTGTAATTACTGGCAGCCATCTTGGGACCAATATACATGATAGTACCCCATTGAAATGCATTGTACTGAATCAAAGATTTTGAGGGTAACCAAAAGGAGAACTATAAAGGGTGATAACAGACTTTAGTTACATTAGAATTCATTTGTTGATGGTACCATACTAATTTCAGGAATTGTGATGTGTTCTAAGGTGATTTTACCCTGTGAAAATCCTTCTTCTGGGATATCATGAATCAGGTTTGAGAGAAAGCTATTTGCACATGCTTGTCCCATAGAGTTTTGGAAGGTGCTCCAGAAGCTAAAATGAGAGCATATTTTCTGTAAATTCACATTATCTTTCTCAGTCATGTGAGAATGAAGTCTGAAATTCTCAGTAAAACATGTACATCCAACAAGGGCAGAGACTGTCAGTTGATTCCTTTGTGTCCTACGGCAGCTTCCCAGAGTGTTCTAAAGAACAACTAGAGCGCTAACAGCCTTACTTATGGCAAAAGTATGGCACACCTGAAGCCATCTTGATTGGAATAAACTGGTAACACTTAAAACATTTAATTTAAAAAGGAACACAATTATGGGGTTCATTTTGTCATCAAAATTATAGTTAGTGCTGTAGAAAGAAAAATTAGGACATGGTTCAAGTGTGAGCTCAAATATCTTCCTGTTATATTTCAACAGGAGTAGCCTGTCAGTTTATGCCTTTGTGTTCTACTGCAGCTTTCCAGAGTGTTTTAAAGAACAACAAGAGCTCTAACAGTCTTACTTATGACAAAATTATGGCACACCTGAAGCCATTTTGATTGGAATAAACTGGTAACGCTTAAAACATTTAATTGACAAAGGAACAAAATGAGGGGGTTAATTTTGTCATTGAAATTATGGTTAGTGAAAAATTAAGACATGTTTGTCATGTCTATTAGTATTTAAATGTTGTGTTTTCTTTCAATCATCCTTTTTCCTCGAGCGTTCTCTGCAAGGTTCCTATTCTTGCTGCGAACGTTACAAGGGAGTTGCGGTTGAGGAAGACCTGTGCAGGCTGAATCCTGCCTTGTTCCTGTGTTCCTGTTTTGCAATAAACTTCTTTACTTCCAAATTCATTGTTTCATGTACTTTACAATTGGCGACGAGGGACAAGGAACACTAGGAAAATACCGAACCTACTTCTGCAATTATTTTTCACTTTTTTTTTTTTCATTTTCGTGCTATTTTACGAAGTGGCCTCTATGCTTTTTTTTGGGATTGTTGGCTATTGTTATACTAAAAGAGCTTGAATTTTCATCGGCTTTTCGAGCACTCTTACTTCGTTTAGGAAGGTGTCTTTAGATTTTTGAGAGCAATGATAGAAACTTTCTTTAGTTTCTTGTTGTTTTTTGGAAACTGAAACGGAGATCTTCGCCTTTCGAGTTTGCTTGGAAAAGAGCTGATATAATGGGAACTTTCTTATTAACTCAATGAGGATTTCATGGTATGCGCAACATTTTTGATAATAAATACCTTACGATGCATCAGAGCTTGAGTAGAACCGACGATATCTGACGCTGGATTCCAGATCGTTGGTCTCTCCATCTACGCGTTGTTTCCTTACCTCACTCAAGCTCTTACATAGTGAAATTTGAGCGTCAGGTGACCTGACAGCCATATTTCTTTAACACTTCATTTCCACAGATACATGGAAGCGGTTTAATAGAATCAGTATTACTTTAACTCTCATTACCAAGACTACAAGTACGTTTTATTTTTCATCAAGTTACCACTCTGTGAATTTTAATAAGCGGTTCCCTCTTGAACTGTTTCTTCGTATAAGTGACATTTGGTGATTGTTTATTTTTCATTGTTCCCCAACATCCAAGTCATCTTTGAACATTTTGCTGAATATTTTCGTTATTTATTACAACGTTTTTGTCTTTTCAAATACTTTTTATACGGCTTCTTCATTACAATGGCAGCACAATCTTATACTATACAACCTCCTCAAGCCTTTTGGCCATGTGGTACTGAACCTTGCATGAAATGGCTACAATGGAAATCCTACTTTTTTAACTATATTGAAACTAATGATGAAGAAGGAAAAATGAAGCCGGAAAGGAAGAAAAAAATATGTTTACATTCAATTGGCGCAGGAGGGTTAAAAGTTTATGATGAAATGACGAAAACTACTGGTGGGGGCGAATCTAAAGTATTTTCTGATGTTTTGAAAGACTTTAATAATTATTTCTCCCTTAAAGTGTGTATCGGTATTACGAGGTATAAGTTCTTCCACAGAAAGCAAGAACCTGGTGAATCTATTGATGTTTACGTTTCTGCTCTTAAAAAAATTGCAGAAGACTGTAAATTTGATCATCTTCAAGAACAATTCATTAGGGACCAGGTTGTAATGCACGCTCTTGATCCTGGTATCCAGGAGAGACTTTGGATTAATGGCGATGCAGATCTTAAGGATGTTTTAGCTATTGTTAGAAAGGCTGAACTTTCTAGCCGTAGTGCTAAAGCAATTAAGATTGAGAATAAAGAAGTGAATGAACAAGTTGTTTCTAAAATTCAAAATAAGTCAAATCTTAACCAAAAAATTCAATCGAAACCCACAACATCAGATTTTAAAAAGAATAAAGAACTTAAATGCTACCGTTGTGGCAGCAATTCTCACTTGGCAAACAACAAACTTTGTCCTGCAATTAAGAAAAAAAATTCTAATTACAGTCTAATTGGTCATTACTGTAGGGCATGTAATAGAAAGAAGAGTAAAAAAGTTTAAGTAGTTTGTGAGTCTACTTCAAGTGATGATGAAACCATTGTGAAGAAAATTATGCATTGTTCAGTGAGGGAAGAATGTAGTGGCATTCATATGGAGAAAAAGTTCATCTTAAATATTAAGGATATGAATGACAAAGAAGGTAAAAAGAAACCTATTTGTAACATGTCTTTTGGGGGTGTCCTTATTGACATTTATGCAGATTCAGGCTCCCCTTACACCATCATTAGTGAAAATGTGTAGATTTCTAAGTTTTTGCATGCTTTAGGTGATAAACTCTATACTCCTGATGTTTCACCCGAAGGTTATTCCGGAGAAAAGATTGACATGATTGGCTTTAGGCCCCTTAAATTCAGGTTTAAAGGTGTAGAATGTTTACGGAAACTTTACGTGGCTAAACATGGACCTTCAGTACTAGGTTGGAAGGATCACAGGAACCTTAATATTATTTTGAATCCCAATAGTCCTCATCCTGTGCTTGTGGTTGATTATGGTAGTGAAATTGGCAATATCATGTTATCTAAATTTGCTAATGTTTTCAGTGGAAAAATTGGAACCTTTAAAAAGTTTATTCATCGCATAATCTTAAGGAAGGACGCTAATGCAAAAATTCACAAAGCCAGAGAGATGCTAATTTTGATATGCAATGAGGTTGAAAAAGAATTAGACAAACTGGTCAAAGAGGACATTATAGAGCCAATAGAATCATCCGAATGGATTTCTCCTGTTGTCGTTGCTAGACGGTCCAACGGGAAAATTGGTCTTTGCATTGACCTTCGCCATCTCAATGAGAATATTGTTATTGATATGTTCCCTTTATCAAAAATTTCTGAAATGTTGTCTTTAGTCAATGGTGCTATGTTCTTCTCCACAATAGATTTATCGTCTGCATATCACCAAATTTTGCTTGATGAGGAGAGTAAACATCTAACCGCATTTATCGCACCTTTGGGTTGCTTCCAATATGAAAGAATGCCATTTTGTCTGGCTTCCGCTGCAGCAATTTTTCAATGGCTAATGCATCATCTTTTTAGCAAACACCCTAAAGTGAGATTTTTCCAAGATGATATCCTTATTTTTGGTAAGGATAAGGCTGAACATGATTCTGTTCTGGAAGAGGTTCTAAGTACTTTAAATCAAAAAGGTTTAACAATAGAATTCTCTAAATGTAAATTTGCTGTGAAGTCTGTGACCTACCTTGAATCATGTTTTATGTGCTGATGGCGTTGCTACAAAGTCCAAACTGGTTGAAGCTATAAGAGATGCTCCTCCACCTTCCAATAAAGATGAAGTAAGATCATTTTTAGGGATGGTGGAATTGTCTGCTAAGTTTGTGAAAGGTTTTTCCAACAAGGTTTTTAACGTCCGTCAACTGCTTAAAAACAATACTAGGTTTGTTTGGTCCGATGTTTGCCAGTCAGAATTTAATAACATCAAGGAAGCCATTATTCATGCTCCTGTGTTATGTTCTTTCAACGTAAACAATAATTCCATTGTCACAGTTGACGCCAGCAATAAAGGGTTAGGAGGTATACTTTCTCAAATTGATGAACATGGTACAGAATGTATAGTTGCATATGCATCTAGGGCACTTTCCCCTCCTGAATGTAAATTGTCAGTCATTGAAAGAGAAACTCTGGCTGTAGTGTGGGCGTTAGAGCACTTCCGGAGTTTTGTTTGGGGAAAAGAATGTTTAGTTAGGTCTGATCATAAACCTTTAGTCAAACTTTATTCAAGACTTCAGCAAGGATAGCCAGGATGTCCATGCGTCTACAAGATTTTATTTACAAAATCGAGTATGTCCCGGGTAAGAGTAATATCTTAGCTGATTTTCTTTCTCACATGCCTTTAGATTTACAAGAAGGTAATGAGAATGAGTGGAACTTGTTGCATGTTGCCTTTGTCCATGATGAAAGTCCACTTTGTGTTGAAAGAAAAAAGTGGATTGAGGAATATTCAAATGAAAGTGATTTGATTTCTATGATTTCTCTAATTCGCAAAGGATTGCCAGAAAAATCCAAAGTAACCTCTAGTCTTAAACCATTCTGGGAAGTAAGAAATGAGCTATCGGTAAATGATGGTACCATTTTTCGTGATGATAAAGCTATTCCCCCCAAATCATTAAGGAATTTGATTTTACACCTATGTCATGAAGATCATTGTGGCATAGTTAAAACTAAACAGAATGTAAAAAGATGGTATTGGTGGCCTGGAATTGATGTAAATGCTGAAAGAATCGTGCGCAAGTGTGTTATTTGTTCTAACTCTGATAAAGCACTCAAGACTCTAAGACCTGACATGTGTGAACCTATCATTCCTGATGGTCCTTGGCACACTGTTGCTATAGACATTATGGGTCCCATTCGTGCCAACCACAAATACATTATTTCTATGATAGATGTTTTTTCAAGATGGCCCTCTATTGCCATTGTGGAGAAAATTGACTCTACTACAGTTTTACAATTTATTGACAATGTATTTTTGGAAGAAGGTTTTCCTGTACAAATTATTAGTGATAAGGGTGTACAATTTGTTACCAAGTTAGCCAAAAATTATTTTGAAAGAGTAGGTGTGAAACATAAAACCACTTCTTTATACAATCCTTGTGGTAACGGTATGTGTGAGAGGTTCAACAAAGTTTTCAAAAATGCCATACAAATTGCTGTAATGAATGGAGTTGATTGGGAACTTCAAGTCCATAAGACAGTGTGGTCTTACAGAACTAATACTCATGAAGCGTTGAAAAAGTCTCTGTTTGATATTATGAGAGGTCGCACAGCTAGAACTAAATGTAATCTGGAGTGGTTACACAAAAGTGCTGGTCTAGATATTTGTATGAATTCTGTTAAAAATAACATTCTTGAGAAACACTTAGAATACAAGCGCACCGTTGATGATAAATTTGGAGCAGGTCTGGCAGACATTAAAGCCGGTATGTGGGTCAAAGTTTAAAAAATGTGGAAAGTCCGCAAGGGTGAATCTCAATTTTCTAGCCCCTTGTTAGTTAAAAAAGTTTTACGTAATGCAGTCCTTTTAAGTGATGGCAAAGTTTGGAATATCAGAAGGATTGCCATTTTCAGAGGAAAAAAAGAGTTATCTGTTTCAACTACTTCACCTTCTTATGAGACCATTGATGATATTGAAAGTCATACCATTACTTTGGATTCCACTTCTAATCAAAATGTTGAGAAGGAACATGGTGATGTTGTCTTGGAAACTGATAATTCTAATTCAAGATGTACTAATGAGAATGTTGGATTGGATAGAGATGCTGTGTTAGAAACTGATAAACTTAATTTATCTTCTTCAAATGCAAATGTTAGAAAACCAAATGAGAATTTCGATACAGTTGAGCCTGTCACCATGGAAAATTCTGATTAAGTGGTTAGAAGATTTTGTTTGCAAATATGCGGCATCGCAGGTCCTTTTGAAGACAGTTGTAGCAATAATTGTACATTTTGGTGCTAGCGCATATGAACTTCGTTGTTCCTGCCAGATACAAAGAGAAAATTCAGTGCTATTCAGTGCCCTTGTTACCTTTTTTGTGGGTTGTGGTGCTTGTCACTTCGCTGCCCCGCCAGTGCACATGACTGGGCACCCCACCTCATGAGCCATCTGCAGGGCCTCTGCCATCAGATCACTGGTTTCGGTTTCTGGAGTGGCAACATAACCAGTTGCTCCTAAAGGACTAGCCTGAACACTTAGTGAATATCCCCTGCACAAGCATTCCATGAAAATTCTTTCCTAGCTCTCCCACATCAATGAGGACGTCATAATAGCACGGCTCTGCTCGCGACACCGTATGATGTAATCAGAGCCATAAGAGGACCTCGTCGGCAGGTCCTCTTATGGCTCTGTATCAGTCTCTCACAAAGTGAGAGACTGATACAGATATTTACATATTTAAACATTACTCACTAATGATACACTTAATCATTCAGTTATACAATCAATTTTACAAAAAAAGTCATCCATTAGACACTTATATACCCATTTATTCTTGCATCGACCTTGAGATATACATATATAAAACATATTTAATTTTCAGAAAAACACACATTCACTGGATGATGTCATCAGTGATGTCATTTGAGATGTCATGAGTGATGTCACTGACCATGTCATGAGTGAAATAATATGTGACGTCATCAGCAGTGCAATATGGGCGCGTGAGTTATAGTTAGATGAACTAACAATAATGGGGGAATTTCTATGGTTTTGTACGATTGAAATGTCCAACAAACTATAACGCCTATGAAACCCACGTTTTTTTAGTAAAAAAAAATATATATATATATATATATATATATATATATATATATATTGTGGTTATTTCACATATATATATATATATATATATATATATATATATATATATATATATATTCTGCTCCGAACTTCCTCCCCGATCAAAGGAAGGAATGGCCGCACTCTCAGGTTCGTTTTCCAAATGAAAGTTATTTATTTAGCAAAATCACACAGGACGTGTTTCGGCGTTCACGCCTTCTTCCTGCTGTAACGAAGTACACACTACATAACCGCCATTTTATCTTAAGCTTTCCTCAGTGTTTCCGGCACGCTAATTAACATAAAGAACGGACTTCACCGTAACATTCATTTTACTTGGGCGCCATGATGAAACATGCAATTATATTATAAAATCATATTCTTGTTTCACGTAACACCAGTGAAATTCATTTTGAATCAAGTATGTGACATTTTGTACCAGTAAAATTCATTTCAGGTCAATTGTAAAGTTTGTAACATTTTGTACACATTTGAGTTCTGAATGGGCATAGTCACTGTATATCGTTACACGAACACAGTACATTTTCAATATCACAATGGCGCCTATTTTCCCAAATGAATCAATTTAAATTTTCAATGCTCATAATTTAGTCAATAAGTTCAAATGCACCTTTGCAAAAATAAATAAATCACATCTCATTTCAACCAGATACCTATATGTGCCTAATCCATATGCCTTCCACCTCATATACAATTACCTGCTACATATATATATATATATATATATATATATATATATATATATATATGTATATATATTTATATATATATATACTAGCAGCCCGTCCCAACGTTGTCCGGGTATGAATTGCTGCCGGCCAGTAGTATATTGTTTTGTAGGATTTCGTTTTGATAGCATTTCTTATCTGTGACAGGCCTGTGAAACGCTCTGATTCACAGTGCACTGCTGATGCACTTAAGAGTGCGCATTCAGTAGTGTGTGAACTCAAGTTTCCCTACTTTATTTTTCCTTGCAATATTATATAGCACGAACTCGACAACATGGCATGAGCACATTTTACAGTACAGAAGAACACATTCATTTGTGGTAGGCACAGGGAGACAAACAATTTGCCTGGAATCACAGATGTTGACCTGATGCCGAGATTCAAACGTAGCTCCCCAGCTCTGAAGTTCGCAATTCTAGACCTTGTGGTGGGAGGTGTGTCTAAAAGTGATTGTCGGTGCTGGCCATCAATGAGAGAGACCTGTGCATTTTTCAAATGGGTGGTGAAAAAATATGAGTATGTTGCTGGAGATGTGGGCCGCCGTGCCACCAATATACTTACCGGGGGAGGGTAAACACCCATTATTCCGCTACTTTCTTTCCGCATACCATCACTCCGCATACTTTCATTACGAAAGTAGCATGACTCCGCATTGCCATTATAACGCATGACATTACATTTTATATGCTTTTACAATGCATACATTTACAACGAAATTCGTTGTAAATGCATGAATGGTAAAAGCATGTTTTTTTTAATGTTTGGAGTAGGTAAGTATGGGTATAGGAGTATATGTTTTGGGGTACTGAGGTATATGTTTTGTGGTGTTTGGGTATTTTAGGGGTTCAGATATAGTTTTGGGTTATGGGGTACAGGGGTAGTTTTAGGGTTTGGGGATAGGTATGGGTTTTGGGGTACAGTGGTATTTTTAGGGTTCAGGGCTAGCTTTGAGTTTTGGGGTATAGGGGTATTTTTAGGGGTTCAGGGGTAGGCTTGGGTTTTGGGGTACAGGGGTATTTTAAGGGTTCAGGGCTAGGTTTGGGTTTTGGGGTACATGGGTATTTTTAGGGTTTAGGGCTAGATTTGGGTTTTGGGGTACAGGGGTATTTTAGGGTTCAGGGGTAGGTTTGGGTTTTGGGGTACAGGGTTATTTTTAGGGTTCAGGGCTAGGTTTGGGTTTTGGGGTACATGGGTATTTTAAGGGTTATGGGGTAGGTTTGGGTTTTGGGGTACAGGGGTATTTTAAGGGTTCAGGGCTAGGTTTGGGTTTTGGGGTACAGGGGTATTTTAGGGTTCAGTGGTAGGTTTGGGTTTTGGGGTACAGTGGTATTTTTAGGATTCAGGGCTAGGTTTGGGTTTTGGGGTACAGGGGTATTTTTAGGGTTCAGGGGTAGGTTTGGGTTTTGAGGGGCAGGGGTATTTATAGGGTTCACGGCTAGGTTTGGGTTTTGGGGTAAAGGGGTATTTTTAGGGTTTAGGGATAGGTTTGGGTTTTGGGGTACAGGGTATATTTATAGGCTTAAGATAGGGTTAAGATGGGTTAGTGTTTAAGGGTGTTGGGGTATTTTAAGGAGTAAGGGTGGGTTATGATTATGGGGAGCAGGGGTATTTAATGGGAGCAGGGTGGGATTAGCACACGATATGAGACATGGCATGAAAGGGCGGAACATACCACATGCCCCCAGCGTTTGTCACGCCACCCAGCACACGCCCACAGCACAATGCAGACACGCCCACAAGGAACTACTTTGCTGGCAGGGTTCTTTTACCTTTTAAATGAATATGGTGGGCATCTGCATAGCCTATGTCCTTCTGCTGCAACTGCCTTTTCCAACGCTGTATTTGGTGTTGTGATTGATGCTGTGGTTCCTGAGATTACCCGCCTCAAAGGTTTGGGCTCTCTCTTTATTATATTAGTATGATATATATATATATATATATACATATACATATATTACCTACTAGCGGTCGCCAGTAGGTAGTTATAGTTAGGAACTATTATCCATAGGCAATCCGCAACATTCTATTTGGAATAACTTTGGCGCCAGTTGACGTGTCTTCGCGAAAGTTTCAAAACTGGTGGCCTGCTCCGGTCCGCTCCTATCCTGAAAGTCTTGGGGTGATTTGTCAAGCGGGGGCTGAGAAAAAAGGGAGGTCCCAAAACGTGTTTTCCCCATGCAATTTTCCATAGGAACCGTTAATCGAGGCTACAGCCTGAACTGCTGAACGGAATTACACTAAATTTGGCAAAGAGGTAGAGTTTGATTCAGACTTGTGCCTTTTGGTTAAATAGTGTAAATTTGTTCAGTAGTTGCTGAGAAAATCAAAAGTAAAAACATAGATATATCTATGGCTGCGGTGAATCCGCGCATCCTGAGCCCACCCTTACGATCACGAGCTGTATGCTAATTGGCTGTCAACTGTTTGTTAACATTCCAAACCAGGAAGTGTTGGCAGCCATTTTGTGCCTCAGTAGAAGCGAGGCTCAAGAAATTAGTGGAATAAGTGTGCAAAACTTGTAAAGGGGGCAGGGTAGAAATATCCTGACCCTCTAGACCTGCTTAGGGGGTCCCACAAAAACATATTGTTTGAAAAAACAGAAAAATGTGCGCAGGGCGCATGGATCTTCTGCTAAAAAGAAAACATAAAAGCAAAGGGTGGGCTAAAAATTAGCCCTCGGGGCCAAATAGTGGGGGCAAAAAAAATATGTTTAATGGGGGCTCAGAGGGGGCCTCAAAGCCCCAGGGATCGCCATACCTTGGGGCTTTTTATATTGTGGGAGGGGGGCCGTGCAGCCCTCCTCTTGGAGCCGTTGAGTGCCCTGTGAAGCGTCACCCCCAGGGAGACTCCTGTAGTGTCTTGGGGTGCCCACCCTCGGGACACTGCTGTTTGCTATGGCAGGGCGGAGCTGAGGCTCCCATCCTGTCATACCAACGTTTGTTTGGATTTTCTGTTTCAATATGCAAACCAGATTAGTTTTCCACACAGGGAGCTGCATGTTAGCAGCTTCCCGTGTGGAAAAGTAATGCCGGCTCCTGAAAGACGTGGGGAGTCGGCTGGGACCTCGTGGGACATTGAAGCTCCTCCCACGGTCCCCAACGTTGCATATAGGTCCCGGGGGATGGGGTCCCCGGGGAAAATAGAAATTAGTGATAGGTGGTATTTTTTTTTTACTGGGAAATTAGGAGTTGCACACCAAGCGCGGTGTTCGGCGCTGCCCTATGGGTTGTTTAGATCTTTGGTGGCTCTCAAAAGAGCCCTTGTGTTTATTGAGAGATTTTGGTACGTAGAAGTAAGTATCGATGCAGAGTCTAAAGTTGATAAGGTAGACTCTGTTACCTTTATCTGTATAATGTACACCATCTCTCCAATAGATGCCATCCATATTGAAATGCAGATTGTTGTGGTTAATGGACCCCATCCTATAATTTCGGAGAAAAGCAGAAACCGATTTATTGACATGTTTCCTAGCTTTCTCAATCTGTGGCCAAATTTGATTGGACCAGTTCCCTGTCTGCCTTTGGCATATGTTAAAATAGATTAAGGCAGTTCGGGGGAAAAGTGACATAAAGCCTCCAAAGGTTTCCTTTATAAGCATTTCCAGACCTACCCCTGTCAAAGTGCCTAGGTCACTGCCACCACAGTGCACAATTATGAGGTCAGGGTGTTGGAGATGCAAAAAGGATTTAACCAATGGCATCAATTGGTTCCACTTTAACCCTCTCTGTCCAATCCATTTAATATCTATATTTGGCAAAGCAAGGTCTTTTTCAATGCCTCTATTTTCTGCATACCGTTGGCTCCAGAAAATGTAGCTGTGTCCCACAATCCACAATCTAATCATCTTGAAGGGAGGTCTGGATGTACTCAGAAGGTGTCTGAATGTGAAATGGCACTTTGAAAAGTAAGATTTTTCTAGAATGGTGGATATGATGCAGTTTTGAAGAAAGAAGAGGAATGATTGGCTATTTGAGAACATTGTACACTGAAAAGTAGGGTGCATGTTTCTGTTTTTTAAAAGCATGTTTCATATTGGTTAACAAAAACTGTTTGAAAGGAACATTACATATGATCAGCTGATATTTTAAAAAGTCAAGCACACTTGCTGTTTGGATTAGCAACATTGTGTGCTGAACTTGTGACCTGTGTGCTCAGTTGAGTGTTCCATGAACTGTTACTATGGTAACAGGCAGTAAACAGATTGTGGGTAGGGTTCAAACTTATGTCAATTTGAAAGTGTTGAAATGTGTAACCAATAGAAATGTGTGTTAGCTTTTGAATTAATGTGGGAAGCAATGTGATTTATATGTATATGAGTGCAGAATGAGAGGGAAAGATTGCCATTTTTTGGTTTTGCTAAGAGCAGTGCACTACAGACATTCTGTATAGGAAATTCTGGTGCTAATCAATTTGAAAGGTGAGTTATTCATTTGAGAGGGGTTGTATGTGTTGCCTTTGTTTTTAATAAGAGTAATGTGTTTCTCCTGCTAAAGTGCAGGGAGTAGTCTTGTTTGTCTAGAATCACATTGGGGCATATTAACAAGGGCCATTTTGCCGCATTGTTGGCTTTGAAAGCGAAAAATGCGGCAAAAATTACATCGCCCTATTTACTATGCTAGGGTGAAAAGGACCGTAAAGGGATTTTGATCAAACAAAATTGTTTAACAAAAACATTTAAATTCTTAGTTGTAAAACCCAGTATCAATGGAAGTCTCAAAGCATAAATGGACAACTTTGTAAGTTAATTCAATATATTGCACTAAGTGTCAATAAATAAAGAGCTATTAGTCTCTAGATAAAAATGGAATATCAAGACAGGTGTAGATAGAAAAAACACATTTTATCTGTACATTTTTATAAAATAGGGTACAAAACAGTATATCCAAACACAGTGTTACATGAAGTGCAAAGTCCAGATTGTAACAACTTCTCTGTAACAAGGGTACAAGCTTTTCTTCTTTAGATGTACTGAAATCGAAGAAAAAGCGTTGGTCGACGTTTCGGTCTTTTAGTAATCAATATATAACACCATCATCAGGACTAAATTAAATAAATACTCGTTGACCCCTTATTTGTTAAAAATCCTTAAGCATCACTACGTTTGCGTTTTAGTAGAAGAATCTCTTTTTACAAGGAGCAATGTCAGCTTAGTAACCAGAACAGTTGTTCTCACAGATAGCTTTCATGTAAAACGATAATCTCTTAGTTGGCAGCAAAGTCGCTAGTCTTGTATAAATTCAGACAGCGTAAAAGGGGTTCGGATACAAAGTTTTCCGTACATCTAGTCGCTTTCGTTTTTGCCAAAGCTATTTACTATGCAGCGCTGAAATGCATTAATGCATGTTAGCAGCTGCTTTGCTAACGCCTTGCCTCACATCTCCTATGTGATACAATGTAGGAGTTCCAAGAGGCAAGGTAGGTGTTCCTATGACAATAGAACATGGAAGAGGGCGTTACCACAATATTGTTGCATTTACAACGTGTCTATGGACTTGAAGAGCGACAGCAAAACTCACGCAAACCGCGGTGTATGCCGGATTTTACCGTCTGTTCTGAAATTGACTTAAGTATGCTTAATATGTGAGATGGATTGACATGTTAAGTCCACATTCTCATATTAACAAGGTTTTCACTTGCGAACATGAATTATCGCTGTATTTTTCACGAAATTGGTTCTTGTCGCCAATATAGCTGGATTTTTAAATCGGTTTTGGAAAACGTGTTGGTAATACCGTGCTAGCTCGGCAATTTAATCCAGGGATAGCAGGCATCAGGATAAACAGCGCTAGGCGTGCTTTGCGGGCATTATCGCTAATTCTTTTTAATAAGCCCCTTCATGTGTTTGCTGACAAATAACTGCTTTAAAATCTGTTATGTTGTGAAGTTTTAGTAGCATTAGAAGGCAGTCATTGCTTATGAATTTGCACAATTAGTGAGGCTTTCAGAGTAAAGTGCAGTATTGAAATATGTGGAATGTGTGCAGTTATATTACCTCTTCAAGACAAGTACATTTGTTTTAGTAAAGTCCAAGGAATCGTGTTGCTTGTCTAAAATTACATTGTGAGTCTGTGTGCATTTGGGAACTATTGTCAGAGAAGTATTTGGGTATTTCATGTCTTTGCAGACACATAACTGCTTAAAAACCTATCCTGTGCAGGGAGTAGTCTTGCTTTTGTAGAATCACATTGGGGCAGATTAACAAGGGTAATTTCACCACATTTTTGCCTTTAAAAGCAAAAATGCAGCGAAAATTACATTGACCTATTTACTATGTGGCGCTAACATGAATTAACGCATGTTGGGGCATTTTAACAAGGGCGGCGTTAAAAATTATCGCCGCTTTAGCGGCATAAAACTGCAGCTAAAGCGACGATAATGGGCTTGATAATATGCCCTTGAGAATTCCAATAGAAGTCCATGTTCTGGTGTGAACATGGGCTTCTATTGGAATTCTCCAGGGCATATTATCAAGGCCATTATCGCCGCTTTAGCGACAGTTTTCTGACGCTAAAGCAGCGATAATTTTATCGCCGTTCTTGATAATATGCCCTGCTACCTGCCGGTTTGATAACACCTCGCATCTCCAATGAGATGCAATGTAGGAATTCTCAGAATCAAGGTAGGTGTTCCTATGACAATAGAACATGGAAGAGGGCGTTGGACTTAAGGAGCGATAGCAAAACTCACGCTAACCGGGGTTTATGCTGGATTTTAATGTCTGCTCTGAAATTGACTTAATTTCAGTAACGGTTCTGTCGGGTATGAACCTGATTACTTCAAATCATGCGCAAATCTTTCAACATGTGAATAGCCATAGTTAAGTCAATTAACATGACCTCCAGAGTAAATCTTAAAAAGCAAATCCAAACAGACGAAAAGAAAGGAAAGAAAAGAAAAGAAAATGGTCATCAAAGGTTTTAATCACTGAATTATTTTTCATTCATGATTAGTTTTTTTCATATCAAGACCCTGTAAAAATGCATAGAAAATGACTCAATCATTAAGTGATACTCTGTGATAAAACTGCGCATCAATTGTAGTGAGTGAGATGTGACATATTGTGCACACGTGAAATAAGTGGTTTATATACAAGTGAGTGAGGGAGGGAGGGGGAGAAAAAGGGATTTCTTCAGGCCAGTTTTTTGATATTCAGTAGTTATTTAGTCCAGTGTGCCACATTAGTTTGCTTTAGTATACTGGATTCTGTTGACTGGTCCTATTATATTGTATCATCGACGTTTCCACCCTATTTGACGCCTTAGTTACGGGCCGCGAGAAAGGAGAAGGAGCGGCCTCCCGATCTGGTCTTTCTGGTGCGGGGGACCACGGCATAGGAAAGCTGGGCTGATCGTAGGGTTCTTTGGGGTGCGTGGAATTTGAGTCGGCTGTTCAGGTATGCTGGTCCGGTGCCGTGGAGGGCCTTGTGTGCGTGGGTGAGCATCTTAAAGGTGATTCTCGCCTCGACGGGGAGCCAGTGGAGTGTGCGCAGGTGCTGGGAGATGTGGCAGTGTTTTGGCAGGTTGAGGACCAGTCTTGCGGCGGCGTTCTGGATGTTCTGTAGCTTGCGGATGAGGTTTTTGTTTATTCCGGCGTAGAGTGCGTTGCCGTAGTCGAGTCTGCTGGTGACCAGGGCATGAGTGACTGTCTTTCAGTGTTCAAGGGGGATCCATTTGAAGGTCTTACGAAGGAGGCGGAGGGTGTGGAAGCAGTAAGGTGAGACAGAGTGGATCTGGCGGTCCATTTTGAGCTCGGAGTCCAGGATGATTCCCAGGTTGCGTGCGTGGTCTGTGGGAGTTGGCGGGTTTCCGAGGGCGGTGGGCCACCAGGTGTCGCTCCAGGCATCGGGGTTTGGGCCCATGATGAGTACTTCTGTTTTGTTGGTGTTTAGTTGTAGGCAGCTGTTTTTCATCCATTTGGCGACGGCTTCCATGCCTTCTCGAAAGTTGCGTCTGGCGGTGTTGGGCTCGTTGGATAGGGAGAGGATGAGCTGGGTGTCGTCTGCATATGACACAATGTTGAGTCCGTAGGTTCTGACGATGGGGGCAAGTGGAGCCATGTAGACAGGCAAGTGGAGCCATGTAGACGTTGAAGAGCGTCAGGCTGAGGGTGGAGCCCTGGGGGGCTCCGCAGGTGGTAGGTGTGGGGTCCGAGAGGAAAGGGGGGAGTCTGACCCGCTGCGTCCTGCTGGAGAGGAAGGAGCAGATCCAGTCGAGGGCCTTGTCCTGGATTCCTGCATCGCAGAGTCTGTGTATTAGGGTGCGGTGGGAGACTGTGTCGAACGCCGCTGATAGGTCGAGGAGGATGAGGGCTACTGTTTCTCCTTTGTCCAGGCGCGGATGTCGTCTGTTGCGGCGAGGAGGGCGGTTTCCGTACTGTGGTTTTTTCTGAAGCCGGATTGGGAAGAGTCGAGGATGTTGTGTTCCTCAATGAATGTGGCGAGTTGGCTGTTGATGGCTTTCTCGATGACTTTCGCTGGGAACGGGAGCAGGGAGATGGGTCTGTCGTTTTTGAGGTCGGTGGGGTCCGCTGAGGGTTTCTTTAGGAGGGGGTTGACCTCGGCGTGTTTCCAGTCGTCGGGGAACGAGGCGGTCCCCAGGGAGCGGTTGATGGTTTGGCGGAGCATGGGTGCAATGGTGTTGGCGGCTCTGTTGAAGATGTGGTGGGGGCAGGGGTCCGTGGGGGCCCCTGAGTGGATTGACTTCATTGTCTTCAGTGTGTCTTCGGTGGTGAGGGCTGTCCAGTCATTAATCGCTGGTTTCCGGGTGTCGGGGGTGGTTGGTGAGGGTTCAGTGTGTTGGTTGTCTTTGTCGAAGTTGTCGTAGATGCTCTTGGTTTTGTGGTGGAAAAAGATGCTGAGTTTGTCGCAGAGGTCTTGTGAGGGAGGGATGTCGGTAGACTCGCTGGTAGGTTGGCCGAACTCCTTGTATGTATGTATGTATTTTAATGCTTATTAAGCGCAGCTGTCACCCAGCGGGTATCCTGGCGCTGAGATCAGTTCCACCATCTGTTCTACCATTTATTCTGCTCTAGGGAAGAGAAAGGTTTTAAGGTCCTTTTTAAATAGAATCAAATTTTGACTGCTCCTCAGTGTTAGAGGTAGAGTGTTCCACATTGTGGCGGCCGTAAAACTGAAGGCGCGGCCGCCCATTCTCACTCTGTTTATTCTTGGGATTTTCACTAAGAACGCTGAGGCGGATCTCAGAGGTCTGGCAGCCTGATACCACGAAAAGAGATTTTGCAATGGTATTGGTCCTTGACCATGCAGTGCTCCAAAAATCAGGCACAAAGCCTTATAGGAGATCCTCTGCTGGACCGGTAACCAATGTAAGATTGCCAGGGCTCCGGCAGAAGAAGCCGAGCGAGGCAAGGATAGGGCTAGTTTAGCCGCCATGTTTTGAACCCTTTGTAATTTATGGATCAAAACCTTTGGGGCTCCTAGAAGTAGTGCGTTGCAGTAGTCTAACCTACTGAGGATGGTACTACGCACTACTTCTACTCTGGCTTCCCGCGGGAGAAGCGGCAGTATCTTCCGTAGAGCACGGAGCAGGCCCATACATGTCCCAACAGTCCTGTTCACCGAGACGTCCAATTGCAGGTTCGACTCGAACATGACTCCCAGATTGCGGGCCGAGTCTGCTGCCTCCACCGAGCCTGGAATGGAACTAGGCCAGAAGTCTTCCGGCAATGCGCAAGGGAGTCGGTCAGAAGAGCAGTGCAATATCTCCGTCTTTGCGCCATTGAATTGGAGTGAATTGGCTTGCAACCACTCTGCTGTGGCCGACATACACTGATGGAAGGTGTCCCTCGACACTGCCTCTGAACCCTCAAAAGAAAAAATCAATTGGGTATCATCGGCATAGTTGATGACTTGAATACCGAAAGACCTTATAAGTTGTATCAGGGGGCGGAGGTACAGATTAAAAAGAATCGGACTTATCGCCGAACCCTGGGGGACACCCTGGTTCACCTGGCGTATGGCAGAGCGGAACGGTGGTAATGTTACTGCCTGTTGTCTGTTATCCAGGTATGATGATAACCAGGCTAGTGCTGAGCCCGTTATTCCCGCATTACCGAGACGGCCCAGGAGGACCTCATGGTTCACCGTGTCGAACGCGGCCGACATGTCAAGCAGTACTAAAAATGCTGACTTGTCCCTGTCGACACGCGTTCGCAGATCATTCAACACGGTAACCAGAGCAGTCTCAGTACCGTGGCCCGGTCTGAAGCCAAATTGAGCTACATCCAGACTGGAGTTGGATTCCAGGAAGTTGGCCAAGGCTCTCGTAACCCACTTCTCTAAGATCTTTATCGCGAATGGTAGCAGCGAAATAGGCCTATAATTGGCTGGGCAGAGGGGGTCCAAAGTAGCCTTTTTTAGCAAAGGTGTTACAATAGCCAATTTCCAGCAGTCTGGTACAGATGCAGTAGCTAACGATTGGCAACAGATTGAGTGGAGCGGGGGAAACAGCTCGCCCTGAAAGGCCTTCCAGATCTTGTGCGGCATGGGATCAAGAGGAGAGCCAGATGATACACAGTTAGCCAGAGCACAAAACTCCTCCAGCGAGGGTATTGGAAAACTCGGCAACTGACAGGCAGACTCCTTGTTCATACTTGACTCAGAAGCCGGGTGGCCTGGGGACACAGAGGGACAAGAACCAGATGGCATAGGCTGCATAGAACCCTCAAAGCCCTTCAGAATGTTCCTAATTTTGTCATCAAAAGCTGTGGCTAAAAAGTCACAAAGCTCCTGTGACACCGGTGGAGATGGTATGGCACATGTAGGGTTGGCTAAGCTCTTTACCAATTTGAACAGGGTCTGTGATTTATTCGATGCCTTTGCCAATGTCTCTTCCAAGAATTTGGCTTTGGCATTTCTTAACTGGAGCTTATATTCCAGTAAGATGCCTTTATAGGTAGCCCTGTCCTGCTCTGAATACCCTTTCCTCCATGTGCGTTCCGCTTGTTTACAGCGTAGCTTCACCTGGCCGAGTTCCTCGGTGAACCAACCATTGGTCCCTCTGGATCTGTCCTTCAGTTTCCGTAAGGGTGCTACCTCGTCCAAGGTTGTTAAGATTCGCTGACAGAGGGCATCATAGCTCTCACCTACGCTGCCCTTTAACTCAAATGTTCGGGACAGGAACATAGGTTGCTTAATCTCCTTTAACAGGCGAGTCCATGATCGATTGAATGTAGTACTCCCCGAACTAACTGGTTTTGATAGGGCCGGCTGAGCTACAGTAAAGAGGATCAATGAGTGGTCGGTCCAGCATTGGGTTAAAATGTCCTTCACTAAGATTAGTTCATTGTCCGCAAACACCAAGTCCAGTGTATGCCCCTTCGTGTGGGTAGAGGAGAGGACAAGTTGTTCAAGTTGAATGTTCTCACACGCTTGGCAAAGTTCTCGAAAGGCAAGATCATGGGGCCCAGAGGGCCACAGATTAAAGTCGCCCAAGACAAGGAACTTAGAGTGGGAGTTTGAAAGATCATATATCAGATCGACCAGGGATTGAAGGGCCGCTGTAGTTGACGAGGGTGGTCTATAACACAACAGGCCGGCCATCCGCGTACCACCTTGGGTCCCGATAGAAAAGCCCATGAGCTCAAATCCCTGAATTTCCTTTATCACAAGCGGTAGGAGGGAGATTGAGTCTCTAAAAATACATCCGACTCCTCCTCCTCTGCCAGAGCCACGAGGAACGTTCCTCACGAGATATCCAGGTGGGCACGCCCACCCGAGTTCTACCTCGCAATCTGATGTGATCCAAGTCTCGGTCACAAACAGAATATCCAGGTGGGAGGATTCTATTACCAGGGCAATTTCCGCATAATGCTTAACTAGGGAGCGTACATTCAAAAGTCCACAGGAAAAAACCTGAGGTTGTACTCCTCCCTTGTTCTCGAAAGGAAATGCCAGCGGGTCCGTCGGAGAACTCGATGTGCCAGAGGTAGCCCTATGCACTGCACCGGACGCGTCCGAGACGCGAAAGGGCGCAAACGGGCTTACCTCTGGCGCACCTCCGGCGCGTCTACGGCGCGGCCGCTGCGCGCATCCGCTGCGCGTCTGTTTACACATACCTATTTATGGTATTGCGCCGCCCGGGCTTCCGGCTACTAGAGCCTCTAGCCCCACCCAATATGGCGCCTGAAGTGTCCCAAAACGTTAGCCCCCACCAAGATGGCGGACGGAAAATATCACCGGAACCCTGGAGCCCTGTCTAAAACCCCGCAAAATGCAGGTGGAGGGGCCGATTATGGTGCAAGAAAGCCTTACTCTTTCCCCGCGTTGCTGGCCAGGTAATTAATACACAGCAGTAGCGCGATAGTACATACAGAAAAAAGCGGCGCAGTTTAAAATCAAGATTAGCTAAAGTAGTAAATGATAAATTTAAAATAGCAGCAGTAAATTAGTAATGCGCGCGATGATGAGAGATCTAAGGCACTTACCTGGGGAGCCGCTTAAATAAGCTCTCCAGTGCCCGGGCTTCCGGCTACTAGAGCCTCTAGCCCCACCCAATATGGCGCCTGAAGTGTCCCAAAACGTTAGCCCCCACCAAGATGGCGGACGGAAAACACCACCGGAACCCTGGAGCCCTGTCTAAAACCCCGCAAAATGCGGGTGGAGGGGCCGATTATGGTGCAAGAAAGCCTTACTCTTTCCCCGCGTTGCTGGCCAGGTAATTAATACACAGCAGTAGCGCGATAGTACATACATTGATGATGCTGAAGAGTTCCTTGCTGTTGTGTGCGTGGGTGGAGATTCTGTCTTCAAACGCTTTTTTCCTCGTTTCTCTGATGAGTTGATGGTGGGCGTTGGTGGCGGCTCTGAAGTTGTTGTGGGCTTCTGTGGATTTGGTGTAACTCCAGGCTTTTTCGAGGCGGCGGCATGTGCGCCTGCACTCTCGAAGTTCGGTGGTAAACCATCTGGCTTTCTTGGCACGGGTATTGTTGTTTTTCTTGAGGGGGGCTATGGTGTTGGTGCTGTCCGAGATCCATCTATGCAGGGTTCGGGCTGCGGTGTTGGGGTCGTCGTTTTCTGCGATGGTTGGGGTGGAGTTGTTGAGTGAGGAGGTGAGCTGGTCATTCGGTGATTTTGGTCCAGTTTCTTTGTGGAAGCAGGTGCTGGTGTCTGTGGATGGTGGGTGTTCTGAAGGTGAAGTGGACGCAACGATGGTCGGTCCATGGGAGTTCGGTGGTGTGGCTGAAGGTGATGGAGTTTCCTGTAGTGAAGAGGGGGTCGAGGGTGTGTCCTGCTGAGTGCGTGGGCTCGGTCACGATCTGGCGGAGTCCAATGTTGTGGAGGTTGTCCAGGAGGCATGTGGTGTTGGGGTCCAGTTGATTGTCGAGGTGGAAGTTGAGGTCTCCCAGCAGGGTGTAGTTGGTGGATGCGATGGCCTGCGGGGAGATAATGTCTGTGATGGAGTTGGCAAAGGGTCCTCGGGGTCCAGGGGGTCGGTAGATGAGGGTTCCTCGGAGGGCGGCAGTGGGGCTGGCCAGTATCTTGAAGTGAAGGTGTTCCATCAGCTCTGTGGACTCGTCAGGGAGTGTGCTCAGGCAGAGGCTGGATTTGTGGATGATGGCGATTCCTCTTCCTGGGTGGGTGGGGCGGTCCTTCCTGGAGATCTTGTATCCTTGGGGGATGGCGATGGCGATGTCCGGTCCCGAGGTGGTGTTGGTCCAGGTTTTGGTGAAGAATGCTACGTCTGGGGTGGTGCTGTCGAGGAGGTCCCAGATTTCTGTGGCGTGTTTGTGGAGGGATCGGACGTTGAGGAGTATGCATTGCAGGGTCTTTGGTTCTGTAGTGTTCTTGTGGGCGGGTTGTGCTGGATCCGTGTTCTTGGCGGTGCTGCAGGTGTGCCGGCAGCTGTGACAGCTGAAGGGTCCATGGGTGTCGGCTGGTGATGCTAGCTTGCAGTTGTTGTTGCAGCCTGGGTTGAGTGCGTGGAGGGCTGCTGGGTCGTAGCGTTGGCGGGGCGGAGGTCCAGGGTTCCTGGTGCTGGTCGCGGACGGGTCGCAGACGGGCGCAGACGTGCTTGCCTTTGACGTGCCTTCGGTGCACCAGCGTAAACTTCTTATGGGGTGACCCAGTATCCCTCAGAACCTGGGCGATACAATAATATTGTCAACAATTGTTCTGTCGGGTATGTACAGAATTGCTTCAAATACTGTGCGTATCTCTAAACATATTTACAGCATAATGGTGTTACTCATTATGACTCTCGGTTAAATCATTCAGTGCAAACCAAACCTAGAAAGGGTCAGAACATGTTTTTAATCAGTGAATTATTTTTCATTCATGTTTCATCTTTCTGTTTTAAACTGACTCCTTAAATTATGCATTGAAATCATTTACAAAAATGGCGCATCAATTCAAAAGGGTGAAAATTGTGACATAAAGTGAAAATATTGTGACTTAGTGGCTTAGTGATAGAACAATTGGTGACTTATATACATGTGAATGGGGAGTATAGAAGGGAGGGAGGAAGAACAACTTAGAAAGCCAATCTCTGATTCAACAATTCTCTAGTCCAACACGCTATATTAGTTAGCTATGTTACGTTGGACTTGCAACTGGTGGTGCCATCAGAGTGAAAATACGCGACTAATTAGGAGCGTGGTGTGGCTAAAACACGGAAATCACACTGAAAGGAGTTGACTTAGTGTGGCAGGGCGCAAGAAAATTGTTCTTACCCTATGGGAGAAAAAGAGATAGGGTGTAAGGGTTAGGGACCTGTGAGGAAAGAAGCGCTTACCCATTTTGTTGTTTGGAGGCTTGTCAGGTTTGTCATACTCACAGTCTTTCTGGTCAGTGCTTGCCTTGTACCTGTTGTCCCGCCTAATTAGTCGCGTATTTTCACTCTGATGGCACCACCAGTACCATCACACCTAGCCGACTATAGTCCTCTCACCTTGCACTATAGATCCGGCCACCTAAGCATTGTTGACCATATGTCTAAATTGACTACTGACTCTCTCTGTAAATGTTTTGTCCTTGTTCTTAATGTTTGTTTGTACAGGTATGCATGAGAAGGGAATCCCCCTCTCACATATAGAAAAACGCCTTAGTGAGTGTATCACATAGTCTGTACCACAACACTAAGTCTGTTTTATTTCACCACACCTTTTTAAAAAGCGGTCCTGAGGAAAGCCAGAATACTCTAAGGCACTGGCTGAAACATGTCGACCATCTGAAGGACGCAGGGGGCAGTAACTCGCCACCCTCACGCGTCCTGTAGCCTTACTTTTAACCGCTGGTGACGGCTCAGTTATTAAAATTTAATTTACCCTCGGGTACTGGGACCACCACCAAGCCGTTTTAAATCACAACTCACCCAACCTCACTGCACTCTCAGCAATATACCAGCTCCGCTGTAATCAGGCGTCGTAGCACACCCGGGACATACTAGGTGTCACTGGGTGGGCCCGATGATGAAGCATGCCACCAACTAGGTTGATGGGTGAGGGCTTCATGAATACACCAACAAGGTGCCCGTGACAGAACTAATTTGAGTACTGCAACACTTTGGTCAACTTAAGCTAGTCCTCTTTGTTTAATCACATATAAACCCTCGGGGACTCGGACTAGCTAACTAGTCCTCTCTCTCCCTCTTGTTACACACAATTTGTTTCTATTGACATTGCTGGTCCTATGAGTTTCGGTCAGAATCCAATTTACGCCATTGTTTTAATTGATCAATTCTCTCAGTGGCCAGAAGTGAAATTTGTTCCCCATGTTTCTTCCAAGACTATTATTGATTTTCTTAATTGTATTTTTGAAAAGGAAGGATTTCCAGTTTCCATTTTGTCTGACAACGGAACACAGTTCACTTCTTGTGAAATGAAATCGTTTTGTAATGATCATGGCATAATTCATCAACGGTCATCTGTATATTATCCTCAGGGTAATGGGACGGTGGAAAGGTGGATTAGAGTGTTGAAGGAAGTCTACAATTGGCATTATGCAATGGTCAAAATTGCTATGATGCTGTCAGAAAACTTTTGTGGAATTACAGAAACACTCCCAGAAGTGATGGTGACCTGTCTCCTTTCGAAAAGATGCGTGGCAGAAAGAGCCTTTGCAACATGAGTCAACAATGGATGAGAGACCTGATCAGTGGGAAAGATGTTGTTTGTGGGTCCTGTGTAAAATCTTCCACAGTTGGTGTTCCCTATAACATCAGGGATTGGGTGCGTGTGAGGAAATCTGGTTTTATTAGATCGGGTGAATCTCGTTTTTCTGATCCCATGCTTGTGGTTAGAGTTGGAAAACAGGTCGTGGAGTTGTCGGATGGGAATGTTTGGAGTCTTTCAAAGGTTGTTAAGGTTCCCAAGTTTGATGATGTTTCAGGTTTTCATCAGCAAGGGAGGGTTTTGGGTTCTTCAGGTAAATCGCGTAGTCCTTTACGTGAAAATGTACATCAAGGTGGAATGTCTTCCCACAGTAAGAATCAACCCAGGATTGGTCATAGATTAAGATGTGCACCTGTTTGGTGTAAAGACCATGTAATGAGGAAATAGTCCATAGATATATGCAGAGCATGTTTTATCTTTTATTATAATGTCTGCTTTCTACTTGTTATACTTTTTTCTGTTAAGTTTTTGTTATATTTCCTTATCATATCTTTGTTTCTTTTAAGGAGGGAGATGTGTGGTGTCCTCGTGCCATCTGTTCATGTTTGGAACTCGGAACACTCGGAGTGAAGAGTGTTCCGAGAGCTCCAGATACAACGGTTGGCTCAGGCTCTTAAGATGTTTCCTGTGCTTCTTCCAATAAATTATTATGAGGTCACAGTTCGGTAAAACTCAGTGCATGTAGAATCAATTATGAGCCAGAGTCATTGTTCTGGGATTAGCGGCAAAGAGCAAAGTCAGGAAAGTAATACAACGGTTGGCTCAGGCTCTTAAGATGTTTCCTGTGCTACTTCCAATAAACTATTATTAAATATACTATTCGATCTCCTGGATGTTCCTTACCGAGATCACTTCAGCTTTGTAGACGCATCACCAACATTGTTTCAAAGATCTTCACATCCATGTTGAGTAGGGAAATTGCTCTGTATAACCCACAGTTCTCCAGGTTTTTCTCCAGTTTAAGCATGAGTGAGAATTTGGCATCCGTCAGGTTGGTAAACTAATTTTAGACATGGATGCCCATTTGCTGTACAGCCTAATCATAACCACGAGTACAGACAGGCAACCTTCTCCAAAAAAGCAAGTGTTAGCCATCTGGATCAGGGACCTAGGGAAGCGCTGGATCTTTATAACAATGTTGATCTCCTTGGACATCTGTTCCTCAACCGGTTCTTTTTTCCCCATCGTTAGTGTTCACATGAGCACACGAGATGCTTGTGAACGTATTAGATTGGCTGTAGAATTGGCAAAATTGTTGAAGTTCATTCCTCTAATTTTTATGTCGTCCTGCATTATCCATGTCTGCCACTACAAAGTGACATTCATATTGGACTCTTAGGCCTTCATTACGATGGCAGTCGGATGAGCGGCTGATTGCCATCGCCGCGGGCAGGTGTCCATCTGACAATGAGTCGACAATCCCACCTGTCCAATTAGGATAGGACTGCCAGCACGGCAGTCGGAATGGGCCTTTTTGTATTGCAGCTTGCCCTGCGTCCCAGGAAAAGGGCTGCAGCACAAGTTGCAGTAAAAAACAGGCACTTTTCAAACATCCATGTACCTTGTACCAGGCACCATGGATTCTGCACTGTGATTTGGTCTGAATCCTAATAGAATGGTATCGAGGAGCTGGTGGTTGGCGGGATGGCTAGCAAGGCATGTGTTGATGGGTTTTTCTAACACCTTGGCTGGAGGATGAAGATCAGTCTGTAGTACATGAGCTTGTATGGTTGTGCTGAGGGCTTCTTCAGGAGGGCGTTGACGGCTGTGTATTCCATATTTCAGGGAAAGGGGGTGTGTTGATGAAGGTGTTGAGGATTGGACTGAGCACTTTGCTGATGGGGGCTGAACCTTTGTCGATGGTGTGGTGGGGCAAGGATCTGGCTGGGCCCAGAGTGGATATTTCTGAAACCATGAGACTTGTTGAAAGGTTGATGGGGTCCAGTTGTGTGTTGAAGTTGCTGCAGATGGCTGTGATTTTACTGCAGAAAGGTTCTCAGGCACACAGTCCACGATGATTGTGAAAATGAATTTGCTTCTGTTTGAGCTGCTTTTGATGTAGTCATCTAGGCATTCTGAGTTCCTCCACATACCAGCTGGTTGCAGTGTGTGCTGGGGCAGTGGGTGTGGTGGTGCAGGTGAAGTGGCAGGAGGTGTAGGCAAAAGCTCCATCTGTGTTGTGTGGTGTAGTGTGGCAGAAGGGCGGTTAGCTGCGGCTGAGGTTGAGAGCATGGAGGAGCGCAGAGGGGTAGCAGTTGGTTGGGGAGGACCAGGGTATCTGGCACAGGGCGAGGTTTAGGATTGGACGGGCTTGCCTTTGGCACACCTTCAGTACACCAGCGACATGCCTGCTGCATGCTCGTGCTTCAGATACCATTAAGTAGATCCAGGGGTTGCACAGGGGTTGGTGGGCTGGGCTAGGAGGGATGCAGAAGGCAGGAGCTGGAAAGCGGGGTAAGGTACGAGGAGTAGTTATGTAGTGGTGGTGAAGAGAAGGAGGTGGGTGTAGAAATTGCGGGAGCAGGGAAGACAGGGAACAAAGACTGGACAGAATGGCAAAGAAACATGGGTGAAAATTAAAAGAAAGCACTTTCACAAAATGAGAGCAAGCAAAGATGCAGAAACAAGGCAAAAAGGCAAGAAAATAGGTCGAAAAGCAAGGAAAGCACTGGCACAAAATGAGAGAAGGCAAAGATGCAGAAACAAGGCAAAAAGGCAAGAAAATAGGTCGAAAAGCAAGGAAAGCACTGGCACAAAATGAGAGAAGGCAAAAACAAGGGCACAGAAACAAGACTAAAAGGCAAGAAAACAATAAAGACAATGGCACAAACGAGAGAAAGGTAATATTGACACAAACATGGCAAACTAAATGGCAAAAGGGGTGAAAGCAGTCATGATGAAAAGAGAAAACCATGAGACCAGTAGACTTACATTTCCCGGCTACAGCGTCATAACACCGATCTGCTGTCCTTGATTCTAGTGGCCATTTCTACACATAAATGTAACCTTATTGCTTGTTTAATTTCTCATGCAAAAGCAATGCACTTGGCAACTGCAATAATAAAGAATCTAAAAAGCTGATATTGGTATACAATTGCCTTAAACACTCTTAGCTCATCAACAAAGTCAAGCCCTTGGTCATGTATGCGCTTATGCGCTTATTGACAAATAAAGTGTGACTGTACAAGTCTATATTACTGTTTTACTTATCACTATTTAATGTGCTTACTTTGCAGAAACTCCTGACAATGCAATAGATTCTACAGGTCTCATATTAACAATCAAGCAAGAGGAAACTTGTACTGGTGAATGGGAAACTATTACCACAGCAAGTAAGTGAGAAGAATGTGGGAGGTTTTTAATGCACCAAGATGTTTTGTGTTAAACACATTTTAAACAAATGCACATTTTATGTGAGGGAGGAGGACTGGTGCATTCAAATGTGCACTCCATGCAATAATTTTCATGCAAAAAAAGCCCGGTGAAAGGCACATGGGTGACTGTGCAGCCGCCAAAGGAGTAGCGCAATTGAGGACCTCATGGGTTCCCTTAGTAGTAGATTGCAGCCATCTCTATAGCCAAGTGTTTACTTTCCAGGACTGCTGAGGGGGAGTGGCTGCATTCTTTTTGTGGACAACGTTAGAATAATACTACTTTCCATACAGAACGGTTCGGGACCTTGTCAAGAGCACTGGAGTGAAAGAGACTTGCCAAGCAAAGTACAGCAAATAGATAAAGATCATAGTCATTTTGCTGCATGACGTGACTTGTGTATGCTGCATAAACTTGTCCGTTCTGTCTTCTCGATTACTTGTATTCTTGCATTTATAGTTTTCTGTTTATCGTTGTCTTTTGGTTGTTGTGCTTGTTTTTGAAGTGCCTGTGCCCATCCTCGTCTGACTTGGCTATATATGTTTAGGGTGATCTCCTCTTGAGAATGTCTTTGTTTATACTGCTGAAGTGCCTATGGGAACAAGGATGAAGCCGTTTAGGGATATGTAGGAGATAGGTTAGTTTGTGCCAAGTTAATGTGGTCTGGCTTTACTATCCTCACACAAGGCACATTCAGCAGAAGACACTCCTTTTTATCTCTCCTCTACTGACTGACTATATTTAGCTGTCTCTTGTCGCAGACCTGCTGTGGACAATACCAATTCTTACAATAGGCTTTGAGCCAGCCCATTGCATGCCATTGGTTGCCTTTCTTGTCATTCTCATTTGCTTGCATCGTATTTGATGGCTTTTTTTCTTTTCTTCCTTTTCATGTGTTTGTCCCTTCCCTGGAGCATATCTTCTTTGCTCTCCTTTTGATTTGATTACATGTATCCTTTCATGGCTCACGTTCTGGTAACAGTTTTTTATTTTATCTGTAGCTCAACTTAAAAAATATATATATTTAAGCCCTCCCCCCATCTTCTCCCATGCTCCCCCGAGCTTGTTTACCACTCGGCTGAGTTTACACCCCTCCACTGTTGCTTTCCAACTCTTCCTCATCACATCCTTTATAAAAGAAACCATAACATATGTGTGCTTGTACAATGATGCCTGTGAATTTTCACACCACTTATTATTTTCTGTTGCTGTTACAGTTCTGCATTGTCAATAAGCATGTTTTTGTTTTGCCAATGCGAAAAACCATCAGCAAAATGCAGTATCAAGGCCAGTACATCTTCGTTGACAAAGCCAAAAGGCGAGACCTTGTGCGCATTACCAATGCTTGTTGTTGGATGTATCCTTGTGTATATGTAAGGGCATTTGTACAGAATTTATTTTGCATGAGAGCAACTAAGAACTTAATAAGGGTGGGGGTCCGGGTTGTTTAATATGAGGCAGCATAGTCAGGCCAAGACTCCACAAAGAATGCCATTCTGATCCTGAGCTCTGCCAATAATCAATTGATGATCACCATTCGTTGGACTCTAAACTCTCATAAATTCTTCATCTTTTACATAATTTGTGAAAAATTCCTATGGTCATATGGATAAATATTCATCACACTGACCATCTCAGCAAGCTTAACATTGCCTTCATGAAGTGTATCTAGGCTTTAGGCATTCATTCTAGCAGTATAGTCTCTGATTATGAAACTAAGTATGGCACCAGAATTTCTCACTTTGACAATATTTACAGACTTGCATGTGTTTTTCTTATACTTAATTCCATTGCAGTGGCTTCGAGGGAGCCCAAGGCAAAAACATGGTCTCTGGTATTGGAATAGAATTCTCATGCTACTTCTTAAATCTTGTCTACTTAACTCTCAGTAGTATGAAGGCATTAATAATACCGGTGAGCTGGTCTGGACACTCAGAATATAGTAATGACCATATATACAGGTATGTCCAGACAGCGTTTTACATTCTAAAAAGAAGTAGACATAAGAGAACGTACTGTACATGAAATACTGATAAACAAATAAACCCAGGACACTCTAGCTCCTTCCTAGTCAGAGTTCTGACATCAATTACTGTGTAGTACGTATGTACTAAGTGCTATACTTTCTTTTAACACTAAATTAAGGCATAGGGATTGTTGGTGATCAACTTGGCAAGTTTGGCTGTTAAGCTCACAGGCATAACCATAACCATTGAGTGTTCCATATGGACGAAGTCACAAGTGTGCTTCCAGTTTCAGACCATTACAATCAGCATCAGTCCTTGTCCCACGGAGGTGCAACCTAAACAATCACTAGTTTTGCAGTCTCATAAAGATACTCTTCAGAGGGGTGACGTTTCACCTTGCTATTCTTCAAAGTGAAATAAGTCTATGTTTGAGGCATGTGTGCTGTAGATACACATGCTATGCATTCTCCTGCTATCTAATGTTGAGTCCAGAATTTGCAAGTTGTTTTTCTTCGAAAGAAGTCTTTCCTAGTTTCAAGGTAAAGTGACTCCTCCTTTCGGTGATAGTGGGCAAGGGTATCCATTCCATCGTTAGACTGATTTTTTCCACCATCAAGTTCGGACGTGTATTGCGGTGCTCCGGTTCGAAACCATTCTTTGGGTTCACATCGGTGCCCAATCCACTCTACCCTCAACGGTATTGTTCCGTACACGTTCCCCATCTTTTGTATTTATTCGGTCAACAAAATCTCCAATTTTGACCCGAAACTTTTGTGGGCGGCCTACTGGCCTAACCACGTCGGTCCAGCTCTTCATTGATGGACTGGACCCCTTTCAAGTTCTGTCCTCTGTGCCTCGCCAAGTACCCATGCACCGACTCGCACCAGGTTTGTAACTGGTGCTTGTCTCCAGAGCACAGGGAAGAAGACTGAGAGGGGTGCAAATTGTTTCGGTCAAAAAAAACTCTCTGCGAACCTCGGTCTCGACGTCGGGTGATGCAGCGCCAACACGTCGACAACCCTCCGGATATATTCAATAAAGACTCCAGGCATGACCTCGACCCCTCAACCACTGAGGAAGAAGAGGCCTTCTCCATGTCAGACTCCAATTCAGAGTTGCAGATAGACCTCGACCTCGACGATGTGCGGCAGGGACAGGGTGACGTGAGTACAGAAGACTCCTGCCCCATCCACCCACTCCCAAAAAATCTAAGGCTTCGGCACCACCTCTGCCTTCTGGCCAAAGTCAGCACCAATACGATGTTTCTGACGCTTTGTCTTCTGGCTCAGCACCCAAACATGTTGTCAAGCCTTCTTGCTCGGGACTGAGACGGCCGATATCCACCTCGGAGCAAAAACCTTCCAGTTCCAAGTACAAACTCGGTTTGGAGCCAAAACCCTCCTCGTTGAAAAAGAAACAGCCTTCGGAATAGAAACCTTCCATGCCGAAAGGCCATTTCACCTCGGCCCCCAAACCGCTGGTGCTGAATAGCAATGATGTCCCTCCAGCACCTTCCGATCCGAAAATAGACATCGTACCATCCAAACTGGATCCCAAACAAAAGAAACTGTACATTAATCCTGATACTGTTCATATTCATGCCAAGCTACCGTCTAAGCACAAGCCTCGTGATGACAACAGCCATTACAAAATCCCTTTGAGGAGTAAAAATGTTGGTACCAGCCCTTTTCATCCACCACAGCAATCTACAGCAAACGCCACCCTCCTCTCCACTTTCAGATCCTTTGCACATCACGCCTCATGACTCTCCACTATCTCACTATGAAGGAGATGACATTGATGAGGAAGACACACTCTTACCAGGGAAACCGTGGAAGGATTATGCAATTGACCCTCATTGGAAAATGATCCAGACCTTTACCCTGCCAAGCCTTCTCCAGCTGACACCAATGTATCCTATCAAGAAATTATTGCCAGGGCCACACAATCCCATGGGGTGGTACTCCACAAAGAATCATTAGAAGAATTTGTTTATTTGAGACACTAGGATCCACACACAGGTATACCAAACACTCCCTATGCTCAAAGGAATGAAGAGGCATGCAGGCGAAAAACTTTTAAAGACCCTGTACGTGCACAAATCCTGACTCCTAGAGTCAACAAAAAATACAAACCTTCCCCGACAGATCCGGTATTTATTAAAGGCCATTTACCACTTGACTCCCTAGTAGTATTTAATGCCCTCAAGCGAGCTAATTCTCAAATCTCGTGGGACGCTCCTCCCCCAGTTAAGTAATCAACACTCCTTGATGCTTCTGGCAAACGCACAGCTGCTCAAGCTGCCAATCACTGCTGGAGTATTGCCAACACTCAGGGCCTTTTAGCCAGATACGACAGGCTGCACTGGGAGGAAATGGAGCAATTGCTATAATATCTCCCAGATGAGCATAAGGCCCGAGACTTGGTCCAAGCAGGAGAACTAATTTCAACTCTTTCATAAGGTGTGCTCTAGACACTGCTGACACCACAGCTAGAGAGGTCAACACTAGTGTCCTACTCAGAAGGCATGCTTGGTTAAGGATCTCAAGTTTTAAGCCTGAAGTCCAACAATTTATTTGAAAATACACCTTTTGACAAAGAACCTCTTTTTGGCCCTGAGGTAGATCAAGCACTTGAAAAAATGAAAAAGGACACGATGTAGCAAAGTCCATGAGACAAACAGGGTCTCCTTCCAGCGCTACTTTTACCGGGGAGAGTTCAAGTCAACACCCTCATACCAAAACACTTCCCCATACAAGGGTAACAACCAATCCTCTTCCTCAATAAGCTTTTTCAGAGTTTTTGAGGGGGTATAGAGGAAACAACTCTAAGGGCAGGGGCAAGGGCACCACACTGCGTAACTCCCCTTCCCCTAATAAACAGTGACTTCCCTACCCTTTCCTCTGACTATTCCACACCTGTCGGGGGAACACTTCAACAATTTCTCCCTTTTTGGCAATCTATAAGAACCGACAGATGGGTGCTTGGAATTATCCAACATGGTTATTGCCACAAGCTTACCGCCAATCCTCCAAATATTCCACCTCACTCTCACAAATTGTCCCCAGACCACTTGCTGTTGTTCGAACAAGAAGTGCAATCTCTCTTACTGAAAGGAGCCAAAGAACCAGTTCCACTTCAGTACCAAGGTGCAGGGGTTTGCTCTCTCTACTTTCTCATCCCCAAAAAAGATGGCTCTTTAAGACCTATTCTGGATATCAGAAAGTTGAACCAATACATACTTTCAGAGCACTTTCACATGGTGACCCTTCAACAGGTACTTCCACTTTTACAGCAGAGCGACTTTGTCTTCTCTAGACATAAAAGATGCATATTTTCATGTTCCAATTCATCAAGCTCACCTCAAATGTCTCAGATTTGTGATAGCAGGCAAACATTACCAATTCAAAGTACTCCTGTTTGGCATGACTGCTGCTCCCAGATTATTTACCAAATGCCTAGCGGTAGTCACAGCTCATCTCAGAAGACAGCATATTCACGTCTTCCCCTTCCTAGATGACTGGCTGATCAAAGCCAGCACTTACCAAAACGGTCTAAGACACACTCAGACCACAATAGACCTGACACACTCAGACCACAATAGACCTACTTCATCAACTGGGCTTTATGGTCAATGCATAAAAATCTCACCTGCATACTTCACATACGCAATCTTACCTAGGAGCCAGTCTAGACAGTTGCAAAGCTCTAGCTTCTCCCAATGTATCCAGAATTCACAACATTCAGTCTATGATATCCAACCAATCAATACCAGCAAGAGTGTTCATGCAACTACTGGGAATGATGTTTTTTGCATCGCAATTGTACCCCATGCAAGACTCCACATGCGTCCTCTACTGGAGTGTTTGGCACGTCAGTGGAATCAGTCACAGGGTCTATTAACCAATCTAGTGTTGGTAGACGGCCGCACCCATCGCTCTCTGCAGTGGTGGAGCCCACAAAATTTATCAGGATGGCCTTTCATCAAGCCTATTCCACAGATCCTGCTCACAGCACATGCATCTCTGACAGGTTGGGTTGCCCCTCTCCAGGATAACACAATACAACGCCTGTGGTGCAACAGGCACAAAAGTCTCCACATCAACCATCTATCTATCTATGGCTTCAGATCTGGCCACAGTACTGAGTCTGCTCTGGGGTTACTGAACACCTCAGGTTACAACTTGACTCCAGGGGTACCTCTGCCCTCATCCTTCTAGATTTGAGCGCCCTCATCCTGCTAGATTAGACCATCTCGAAGCCTCTGACATTATGGGTCTGGCTCTGAGGTGGCTGACCTCCTTCTTAAAGGACCGTACTTTTCAGGTCTTTTGGAACAAAGTGAGGTCTAACACTCTAGCCTTAACCTCCCGAGCTCCTAAAGGCTCTATCTTGATCCCGTTATTTTTCTATATATATTCCCGCCCTCTGGCCGACATTGCTAAGAAGTCGGGTTTGACTATATTTTCCTATGCCGACGATACACAGATTGTTCTCTCTGTTTCTGCTGCCCAACACCAACATCCTTCCTTGTTGCAGCTTGGCTTCAGGAATGTCTCTTCGTGGCTGTCTAGTAATTCTCTTAAGCTTAATAACACCAAAACCGAGGTGCTCATTCTGGGTAATAACCCAGAGTTTAGGGAAACTAAACATTGGCCTGATAATTTGGGCCTGGTACCTGCCTCTGACCCCAAAGTAAAAACCTGGGTTTTATCATTTATAAATAGCTCTCCCTCAAGCCTCAGGTCTCCAGGGTTACAGCATCTTGCTTTGCTACTCTGGTGGAGCAAAACAATCCTCTGGCTAATTCCACCCCCAGCTCAGAAAACAGTCCTGCAGGCTTTGGTGATTTCCAGGGTAGACTACAGCAATGTGCTGTACCTACATCACTTACAGGTCATTCAAAATGCTGCTGCTCGCCTTCTTTTCCATCTGCCTAGATATGCTTCTGTGTCCCCTCAGCTCCACCAACTCCACTGGCTTGGTTTTAACAAGCGTATTGAGTTCAAGGCCCTATTGTAGTGTAGTTCCTATATTCCCAATAGGCTCTGCGCATTGGAATAACATAAACGGTAGTATAGACGTAGGACTGAGGTCGACTAGGTCTCTACTGAATATGTTAGACTTAATTATAAATGCCAGCTAGCTCAGAAGTCACTAGAAACTTTCTCGAGTGAACAGGAATGAGTTAACTTTCCTGAATAGACAAGAAGGGATTAGCTTCTGACAACCGCATAAACATGACAACTTTGCTCCCTCCAGAATAAGGAGTATATCTCCAGAGTCGTGTGAAAACAATAGATAGCTATTTCACTCAGTCAATCATGCATGCTTAGTTTCACCAGAGTGCAGAGAAATAGAGAGACGGACGTTTTCAATAAAAGTGATTATTTATTGAGCAGTCTTCTTTCTCATGCAAGAGAAATGAATTGCCACAATTGCAATACTTATCATAAAGTAAAGTGCGTACAGTAAAAGGAGTATTATGAAATAATACTGTAAAAGCATTGATATGGTTTCTGAGCCATATGATATTTAAAACGGATAAAATATATACAATACATACAATGATAAAAGATGACTAAACTTACTCAACTGGTGCTTCTAAAATACGCCTACCCCAGTGTACCTAACCTAAGCCTAGTACGTGGGGAGTAAGTGATCTGCAGTTTAAGTCAAGTTAGTTTTGCCAAGAATCTGAATCAAGAATTCTCTAAGGATTTTATCAGCTCCGAACCTTGGTTTTAGAATGAAGGAGGTCTTGTATCTCTTTCTCAGGACTTGATCTCCCAGCAACCCGCAAGGGTGACTGGAAACACTGGAGCTGGATTTCTCGGCAGGAGAAAAGACAGCTTCTCTCTCAGTGCGTCAAATGGGAGGGTCGGCTTCTTCGGCACTCGCATCAGCTGGGCTTTGGGTAAGTAGATAGCCGCTCTGCTTCAAACCAACGTGTGTTGCTTAAGGCAAATGCTGGTATATTTATACCTGGAAGGTGCCGTGTTTGACGTAAGGTTGGATATAAGACGTCAATAAGGACTGTCACTAAGAACTGGCAGTTCTTTCAGGACTCTCAGTAGTTCTATGACAAATCAAAACCGAAGCAGGGGGAATTTCCGGGCTGCTGGAGGCTTGGTTTGTTTAAAGAACGCGTTGTACTTTCCAGGAGTCTAGGGAGGTAGCCTTGCCGTATTTGGACTGCATTGGCTATGACTAAATATGGATATGATTCTTATGCCTTTATAAGGATATGATTTGTTATAACCACATAAGGGCATGAATCGGGAATATTTAATTAGGGTCCTAGATACGTTCACAACACCCACTCCACGTATAATGTCCATCATTACTAAATACTAATTAATATATAAACATATAAGTATGCATGTGTTTTCCAGCCCACCCCAAAATACATCAAATGCATTTGAAATGGTATAGATACACGACAATGAGTATTATACTGTCCGTCTTTAAAGCAGTGGTATCATACAGAAAAAATTCTGTAGTGCATTATAATCTTCACTGAATGAATCAAGAAATTTACATTTATGAAATGGCTCTTAATACAGAAGAAAAGGTCGAGACCATTTCATCACATATTTATACAAGATGGTACATGTGCTAGAGGCTGATTCAAAATATTGTCTCTAGAATCTCTAAAAATAGAAGTTTTGTTCTCTAAGAATAGTTCTACTTTAAGCAGGATACCATGTGCCAAAAAAAAGGTAAATATTTTGGGAACTTGGGAAAAAATAATTTCGCTTTCATGGGAAAAAAATAGTTCCAAATGTTTTCAGTAGTGTTGTTTATAAAAACTGAAGGCAGAATTCAGAGTTCAGGGAACGCTGTGTGCTCGCTATTTCAAATATTATCCCCATTGTTAGGAGAGAACATTACCTCAGATAGGCCGGCAAAAAATTTGTCTACAACAGTAGGTGAAAGTTGGGCCAACTCCGAAAAAGTGGAAATAGTGCATACATGCGATGCATTGCCATCATCGGTGTTTAGATCAGCAATGGTCATAGAAGGTTGTACCTGTGTGGTGCCGCTTTCATCTCGTACTTCACCGTCACCTAATCGTAATGGTAAAGTCTCAACGAATGCCGTCATCAGAATAGGTAGCCGCTGGGGACAACACGTTGCATGAGTCGTTACCGGACCAAGCAAAGCATCGATATCCATTGCTACTGCTGATGGTAGTGTAAGACAGACGTCCAACACACATTCTTCTCTGCATAGCAGACATCGAATCACAGGTACGATGCATTCTTGCCAGATTGGTCTGAATGAAAGAAACCAGGTAGTATTCAGATCTCTTAGCCTGGCCAATCCGAGGACTTTAGTTATCCGTTCTCAGTATCGTATTGCTAGGATCGTTTCTTCCATCGTAGCCTGAGTTTTGTCTGTGACTTGGCTTGCCATATCGGAGCAGAAGGAACAAAAATAAAATTCCTGCTACAAATCCCAAAATAAGAGGCAGGCCACCGAAAAAAGAATGCACAAAATTCGGGAAGATGCCCAGGACTGTTTCTAAGGGTGCTAACAGTCCCGAAAAAATTGTCTTAAATACATGTACGATGCCACTGGTATCTGACATGTTTAAGATTTGGCTTAACATTTCTACAAAATGCACGGGTAATTTGTCGATAATAGGGAATGTATCTCTGCCGTTGTCCTTGCAACTTACAGATCATATGTTTCTTTGGACGAGGTTAAAGGCACAGTTGTCTGTAAAAGAATAGACTTCATTCTGCTTAAAGTATCAATTCGAATAGAAGAGATATTCACAGAAGGCCATATTGCTGCCCCATGTCTGGATTGCTGTTTGGATACAATACTTGCATAAACAAATGACCCTGGAAGTAACGCTCACGAGATAGGCTTTTCCTGGCATCATGCCACAACAGCTGTGGTCACTTATTATAACGTAGCTACCGTTGGAAAGTTGTCTGAAAAAGGGCTCAATCTGTGTAGCAGGGGTGCCGTGCAGATGACATGAAAGCTTGATTGATGAACCTTCGCAGGCTCCATGCAAGTTAATACCTTGACACAGAAGTGTACTGCTTAGGGATTTTTTACAATTGTTACCACTAACAAATACCTATTTTTTCCCTTCACTATAACATCTATGTGTTTAAGGTAAATTCCAGGTTGACTTGATATATCCTTTACCCAACCTTTCATACAGGCCTGCTGGTATATACTTTTGGTAGTATTGAAACTGGAAAGTTGTTATCGGGATTGTAAAGGTGCCATGTATTATCCATTCAATGACAGGTCTTTCTGACATTGTCAATGGTAATCTTTCTAGTCTTTCAATGCTCAGCACTGTATAGTCTGCTCCTTTTTGCGCCAACGAGATTTGTCTATCAGTAAGGTCAAAGATAGAAAATAATGACGTTGTGTTGATTAGACGACCTGGATGGCACGTAGCCTGAACGGAGGTTTTGTAACATCCAGCCTAGCTGTACAATAGAACGTTATTGGGACTGGCCATGTTGTAACATTAGCATATCCTGTTCTATTATATCAATAGCAGATGATACAATGCTGTCCAGTGAATAAATTCTGGAGGACAGAGTTGTTAACCCATTGTCCACTACAGAAAGTGATTTTTCCAAATTAATACGATCAACTTCTCGTATTTTTTTTGCAGTTTCAATTTGTGTTATTTTCCAAGCTTCATTGTAAGCTGCGTATATACCAGCGTATATGAAACGTTTTTGACGCTGTTTGCGAGGGCCCATTATGAAATCTCGCAAGTCAGCACCTTCTTTAAGTAAAGTCAAGTGTTGCTTAATTTCGGGTAGTGTGGATTTCTGTAGCCATTCTAGACATAGTTTTCCTACACTGTTTGTTGTAATTATCCCTGAATTTTGTCTTTGGGAATATCTTGGGTCTGGCCTATTCAGTTTGAACCCCTGTATTTTGTTCTGGAATCTATCTTGACAGTTATTAGTGTCTGTGGGCCAGATCAACCATTTGTTCCAATCACGAATAGTTCTGTTTTGTTTTAAAATATGGGACACGTCTAACCCCTCATCTGTAGTGTTGTTTCTATCAGGCATAGGTTTTGGTATAGACAGGTTGTTTAAATCCTTTATCTTGGCTAGGCCAAGACAGGTTGTTTGCTGAATGGTGTCATTCAGGAACATTATTTGTTCTGGGATCATGCAGGCTCTAAATAATGATTGTAAACATTGTACCTGCCATTCTTTTGTACCCCAGACAGTTTTTATCTCAATGTTGTTTTTCCAAAATTCAAAACCAAATGTAGACATTTTTTCATAAAAATTTTCAGAATAAATCAGTTTAGTATTTGTCAACATGGTTTTCCTTCCTGTCTTATTTAACATTTTGAAATAAAACGTTTCTGGATTAGTGTTATTAAACCCTGAGAAGTATGGGAATTTCTCATAAAATGTTTTCGAACTGCCTTTTGGCGGAGTTGGACAATGTTCCCATTGATTATAACTGAAAACATTTCAAGGATTAGCGGATTTATGCAGATAATCATGCCCAAAGTGATTGAAGCAATACATTTCTTCATAATTCGAAGAACCCTGTAAATAATGATGTTCTGTAAATTTTGCTGACATTTCTAAATCTGACATCATATTATTAATATTTTCAAAGTCCCAATCATCAGAGAAAGTACTAGGTGATACAAAGTCACTTAAAGAGATCTTGAATTGGTGTGGATATTTCAAGAGCCCAACCGGGCCATAGATTTCAGAGTCAGTTTTGTCCCATGCTATACCACCAGGTTTAGGGAAGATCTGTGTGGTTTCAGGACCAAGTTGATGTTCTGAATTGCTGTGTCCATTGTACTATATTTTCCATCAATAAATCTACCCAAACTTAAAACCAAGATGAGCCATAGAAGGAGGAAAAGTACACCTAACACAATCCATAATTCAATCCATGATGAAATTAGATATGTTTCTCTGAGTTGCTGAAAAAGCTCTGTAATTTTCTTTTTGAAAGTTTTTGTTGCTGGCGTTTCTTCATGTTCACTTGGATGTTATATTATGTTATATGGTTTCTATAGCGCACGGCTGCCCCAGGAAAGGGGCGTCCCGGTGCTTACCTGAGAGGTAGTAGAGACAGCCACAACAGATGATAAATTGGTAATCATATAGCAGAGCAATCTAACAGAAAAGATGGGTTTTATTGGCCTTTCTAAATGCCAGAAGGTCATTTAGTCCATGAATATGGAGAGGGAGGGCGTTCCAAAGCTTTGCTGCAAGTAACCGGAAGGAGCGTCCCCCCATCCGTGCTAGCTTGACACGAGGGACCATTGCCAAATTCTGGCCTTCCGAACGAAGAGTTCGCTGGGGCGTGTACGGTGTCAGGAGGGGACATAACATGGGCGGTGAGGCAGTTTTCATGATTTTGAATGCAAGGCATAAGGTCTTGAATTGAATCCTTTTCTCTACCGGGAGCCAGTGGAGTTTGACAAGAGTGCTAGCAACCGCATGATGACGGGGGAGGCCCGTCAAGGCTCTGGCTGCTGCATTTTGCACTCGTTGCAACCTTACTCTCTCTCTCCGGAGGATCCCAAAGCACGTAGCTGCCACCTTTTTAGTCTGATGGATGAAGTTGAGGGAGGAGTCAATCCAGACTCCGAGGTTTTTTACCTCACTTTTCGGCACAGGTGGATTGCCAAGAATTTCGGGCCACCATGTATCCCCCCATGCCACAGCGTCCTTACCTACGAGCAGTACCTCTGACTTTCCCGCATTGAGCTGTAGGTAATTTGCTGTCATCCAGTTGGTTATTGCTGTTAGGCCCTGTTTAAAGTTCTGTGCGCTCAGTCCTGCTTCGTCCCTCAAAGTTACCACCAACTGAATGTCGTCCACGTATGATACTATCGATAGTCCCCATCTTTTGGCGACCTCAGCCAGTGTAAATAGCGTCGGACTGAGCACAGACTCTTGCGGCACTCCCTGTTCGATTGGACGTTCTTTAGAAAGGAACGGCAGAGTGGAGACCCGGAAGAATCTTCCCGTCAGGAAAGCCTTGAACCATTCCAGGGCCTACCCCATAATTCCTGCCTCCTCTAACCGAAATAGCAGTACCTCGTGTGAGACCGTATCGAAGGCAGCACTGAGATCTAATAATATCAGTGCTGCCGTCTGGCCAGAATCCAAGATGGACCGGAGATGCTCCGTAACACTTAGGAGTGCCGTTTCGGTGCTGTGACCCTCACGAAAGCCATGTTGGGATGGGTCTAGAGTGGCGTTGGACCTAAGGAATTTCGTCAAGATAGTATTGACGTGGGACTCGGCCACCTTGGCTGGCCAGGGGAGTAGTGAGATAGGCCTGAAATTCTCGGGCAGAGTGGGGTCCAACGTTGTTTTTTTTAAAATGGGAGATACCAGTGCTTGCTTCCATCTGGTGGGTATTATGGCAGTAGAGAATGAAGAATTTATAATGTCTCGGAGGGGGGTCAGTAATGGCGTGTCTGCTGCTCTAAATTGCGCAGGTTTTAGGGGGTCCGCAGGCGAGCCTGATTTGATTTTTTCACAAAGTTTGAGAAAATCCTCTTGGCTCAGCTCTGGTATATTAGTAAGTTTGTAAGTAGGCTCAGTGGCTGAGGGATTGAGACATGGAGAGGTAGGGAAAGAGTTATATATCTTATGAATTTTGTCAATGAAGAAGGAGGCTAATTTCTCACAAAGTGTGGGAGAGGCATTCATTTTCTCAGTAGCTTTTTTTGCGCTAAGATCTATTAAAATTTTGAAAATAGTTTTGGATGGATTCTGGCCAGTATTGATCTAATTAGCATAGTAGGTGGCTCTCGCCCTGCAAATGCTTCTATGATAATTTTTTTGCATTTTGGATCCGAGTGTATTGAGTCTTGAGCACAGGGTCATATGCCTTTCTCCACTTTCGCTCGGCAATTTTGCATTCTTTCTTAAGGGAGGAGAGCGCTTTGCTGTACCAAGGGCTAGATTCCTGAGAGCATGCCTTAATCCAGTCCGCCGGGACTAACGCATCCAGCGCCTTGATAATCCAGTTGCAAAAGGTCTCATAATCCAATTCAGAGTTATCGCTGATGTTGGGAGGGTCTTTTTTTAATAGTGCATGGAAATCATCAAGTCGGAGTTTCCGCCAGGGGCGTTTCAGAACCCGTTGGGCAGAGCTCATATTGGGTGCACCTCGAATCGGTACTGACATGATCACTAGCCTATGGTCCATCCAGGTCAATGGGATAGGAGCTTCTGCCATTACTTCCGCCAGGTTAGTGAATATAGGGTCTAAAAGATGACCTCCACTATGAGTAGGGCCACTGGCGAGCTGGCAGAGTTGGAACGAAGGGAGATCTGCTAGTAGACCACTGATATTTTTATCCCCAGTGAGGTCAAAGTGGATATTTAAGTCTCCCATAATGCTAAAGTTGGCTGGCCCTGTTACCAGCGAGCAGGTGGTTTCAAGGAGAGCCTTAATGAAACTATTGTCCTGTCCTGGGGGTCTATATATTAAGATACCTGATAGACCTAACTGGGGGTTTATCTTAATATTGTAGCGGGCGCATTCACTCCCTTCGATGTCCAGTTTGGTAAATAGACATAAGTATTGGGATTTAACCATCACCGCTATACCCCCACCTCTCGATTGTCTATTCAGTGGGTAGATAGAGTATCCCGCTGGGGTGGCTAAGTTAGTTACAGAAATCATGTCCTCTAGCATCAAGATCTCCATAAGGAAAAGGATGTCTAATGCGTATTGTTTATCCAGGTTATGGACTTCCATATGGTGTTTTGCCAGGTATCTTATGTTAAGCTGTGCTACCCGGATTTGTTGCTGAGGGCAGGTGTCTGTGCGGGACGGAAGTGACATGGGTTTGGGAAGAGTATATCCACAAAAGCATGTAGAACTTCCCCTCAGATGATAAGGAAATATCCTATTACATGAGGCAGTTGAGGTGTTGAAACCCAAAAGGGCATCCCTGGTATAAATAACGTTTGCCCTCCTCTCTAGATCAGGGTCCCTGGCGAGAGGCGACGCACTGGCGCGGACGGGCGTAGACGGGCTTGCCTTTGGCTGCGTGCGTCCGCTTTCTCGCCCGGTACAATGACAACCTTAAATGGGGGCGTTAGACCAGGTGGTGTGCCGAGCAGCCAGTGCGCCTACCCTGCACCCTCCCCAAGATGGCGTCTTCCTCTTATGGAGGGTGCAGGGTCGGAAAGTCATCAGAAAAGTCATCAAAGTTGATAAAGTAGCCAGATGCAGTTCTGTAAATTGGTGGAATTGCTTCTGGATTTCCATTGATCTTTGGATTCGCTTCTTCCTTTTTCAAGTTAATATAGTCCGAGGCTACATCATTGTAGACAGGTGTTTCTTGACGAACTGTTGCAATTTGGGTTTCAAGAGGCACAAGTTCCATGGCTTTGTTGCATAGTCCTTTTTTATTCGCTGAAGGTTTATCAAATGAGATTAGTCTCTCAGTTTGAACCTCTTGGATTGTAGCCAGGATTGGTCTTCTGCTACTTCTTGGGAGTCCACTGGGCCTACTACTTATTATTGGCTACAGGTACTGCTTTTCTGTAAGAAGGCCCAAATTTCTTCTTCACCGTGATCTTTTCTCTGACCAGATCCCCAATCTTTGGAATTCAGACAGGTCTTGCTGGGACAGGTGGTTTTTCTTCAGTGGTCGTTGGCTTTAGCTTTTCGTTACTTAGACTTTTTCTTGTTTCATTCAAGTCCTGTAAAACAGCCAAACGATCTGTGATGTCAAAGGTTTTTTGTTTCACCACTGAAGAGTGACAATCAAGATCATGAATGATCATTCTTGTACCAAAAAAAAGTTAGTACGGAGTGATACCTCCTAGAGAATTTCCTGGCTGATTATTAAGACTATGTTAGACACTTATTAGATGTTTGACCCACCCATCACCCGAACCTAATACCCTCGCTGTTATAGATTGCTTTATGTCACGTTTTTTTCTCTCCACTACCGCATTTCCCTTGGGATGGAATGGACTAGAGTACCGCAATGCAATGCCAATGCTGACAATGGCCTCCTTGTAAGCCCGAGAGCTAAATGCAGGACCCTGGTCAGAATGTAGCATGCCAATTGCGTATGTGCCGATAAAGACTCACAAATCTTTTATAACAGTTCTGGCGTCAGCCGAGCGCTAGGGCCACATCCAAATGAATTTCGTCTTAATATTTATGGGATCGCATTTGTCCGGTCGGACGCCTTCATGTAGACAGTCTAATGCTGTCTAATAGAGGAATCTGGGCTGGTCTTACAGTGCTAGAGTCTGATATCTGGTCCGGTTCATGACTGCGATCTCTATTGCAGTCCTGACACTCCATTGATAAGTTATAAACTTGCACGCTCATTACCGGCCACCAGTATCGTGATTATAATTCTATTAGAGATTTAAGGATCTCTTGGTGCCTCAGAGCCACTCCCATGTGTGCTTCTTCAATCAAGAAGACTCTCCGGTTCGTGTTTGGAATTACTCTATCCCCCACTCCAGGGATTTGAGCAAACGGAACGGAGTTTGCATCAATTATGTATGTATTTCCGAGTGGATAGTTTAGAGGTAATGCCGCATAATTGCCTTCCATTGAGGCTTTCACTGCTAGTAGCGTTTCTCCATCTATTTATTTTTTAGAACGTTTTTTTGTGGCTATGGAAGCCGGTTTGCCAGCTGCCGTTGTGGCTCTGTCAGCCAATGAATTCCCTGCGACGTGAACGCCATCACGTTGAAGACTCTGCATATGTATCACATGAGTCTTTCATAGTTCTTTCTGCAAAAGAACTACTTGTTCCCATAGTTTTGTATATGTTATTGTGCCACCTGTCTCATCTTTGTACCCGTTTTCTATCCAGGTCTGCATGGAATTATTGTAAGATTAGACGCAGTAATGCGAATCGCACACTATTAGTGTGGGGAATTCGCGATCGGCATTTTCAAGCGCCATCTTCAAAGTTAGTAGTTCAGCTCGCTGAGCTGGACATTTTCTGATTGATTCAGTTTTAGTGACCATCGGTCTGAATTTACCTAAGCGCCAGCGACCTTTAACAATAGAGCACACAGCATTGTAAATCTGTTTTTCCACAACGCAGTGTTGTGCAAATCTGTCCGTGTAGATTACACAGGTGTACTGTTCGAGAGGCAGAATTTCGATTGACAGAGGACATTCTTTTTGGTATTCTAGATATTCTAGTTTTTTTATTATCGGATCAAATGCGTGTTTCACGTCTTCTGCTGCAAGACAATTTTCACATTGTATCCATTTTGGATCTAGAGCTTTAGCATTTAGAATGCCTGGTCTCGTTACTGCCTCAAGGGCTGATACTGCTGTTAAAACAGCTACTCTCTTCCCTTGAGCTATGGCTCTTTCTTTTTCTACAGCAGTTTGAACCGCAGTTAGAATTTTTTCAGTAGAACTGAATTTTATTTCAGCTTGTGTGTACAAGTGTGATTTGTAAGCTATTGGTACCGTTTCTCCCTCATTAGAGGTCAGGTATGTGAATCCGCATCTTCCTGGGATGACTCGGATTACAAGGTTGCGTTTGTTTGCGCGTGTTTGTAGTTTTGTTTTAGTTAACACGTCTGTCTGTAATGATCTTAAAATTTCTGTGTGTTTTTGAGCCAATTAATTGGTTTAAAATCAGGTTTTATTAGTTCGTAGAGAGGTTTAACCCTCTCTGCATAATTTAGAATGTATGTTCTTCCGAAATTCAGGAAACCTAGAATTGATTGTGCGTTTTTCAGCGTTTTTGGAGCTTGGAGTACTGCACACTTCTCTAAGAAGTTGTCTGCTAGGCTTTTGCCTTCACTTGATAATTCATATGCTAAAAATAGGACAGTTAGATGGGCAATTTGTGATTCTTTAAAGTTAAATTTGTACCCTTCAGATGCGAACCCAAGTATGATGGTGTTCACTCTTTTCAAGTGAGTCTCCAGGTCATCGTCTGTAAGATAGATGTCATCGACATAAGATAATACCTCATCATCATATATCTGTAGTAACTCTGTTACCCTGGCTGAAAATAATCCTGGGCTGTTCTTGAATCCCTGTGGGAGACAACAAAATTGTTTTTGTGTCCCCATGCTTGAGAAAGCGGTCAAATATCTGCTTTCAGGTGCTATGTTTTGTACTGCAAAAGTTTTACAGCAGGAGTTTAGGTGGCTGTAGTCCAAAACTAGACGATATGAATCGTCTGGCTTGGAGACAGGAAACAAAGGATTGTTAATTTGTGAGGTGCATGTTTCAATCACCCCCTGATATTCAAGTTGATCTAAGATTTCTCTGACTTGTTTTTTAGCTTCTTGCTTAACAGGATACTGCCTCTGTGCAGTAGGTTGATTTTTTAACTGGATTTTATGGTGAGGAGAATCCTCATCCCACCCTACATGATTTTTATATAATGCAGGGGCTTGGGTCACTGCCCATTTTCTAGCAAATGTGTATTTTTTATGAATTGGAACGTGATTTGAGAAGGCAGGCATAATCATTTCTTCACCATGTGGGCACTCCCTGACAAACTCTGATGGCCAGTCTTTCTCTGTTAGAAGGATATCATAGCCTTTAGATAGATTCTCCCAAAAGAGACCTCTTATTTTCCTAGTTTTGTCCCCCTCTATACGTAATGTTATTTCATATAGTTTATTGGGCACGCTAACTCTGGTGTCTGCAGTTTCTACTTGAATATATTCATTCGTGTCCACTGTCTCCAGAAGATTCATCAGGATCTTGCGAGCTATGGTCACTTCTACTGCGCTGTCTAGCATTGTCTGGGCACACTCTCCGTTTTTTTTCGGTTGTGTCCTCAGAAATCTCGGCACGTTTTATTTTAATACTGGCTACCTTCTTTCTGGGAAATTGTAATTTTTTACTTTGATTAGCAGGTTCCTTGTCTTTGGACTTGACGTGCTCTTCTTTATGTTCTGACCGTCCTCTTCTTTCCGATTTCTGTGAGGAAGTCTGAAAAGATCGAGAGGGACGTGTATCAATATCTTGATATCTCTCAGGTTTTCTCAAATTGTCCCTATTTCTAAGGTTGTATCTTTTTTCAGAGGGCTCCCGTTGTGGAGAATTGCCCCCCCCGTTCTGGAGATCTATCTCTTCGTTGGGGAGACCTTCCTCTGGTCTGAAACTGTTTTTCTCTGGGAGAGGTTTGTTTATTACCCTCCCACTTCTTCTTTTGAGTAATTAAATTATTTTTAATGAAAGTTTTTTCAGGATTTTCAATTAGTGTTTTTAGTCGATAGGTTGTACCGTCAACTGTTAATTGAACTAAATCTCTATATGCTTTTGTTAATTTTTTTATTTTAACTAAGAGTTCTTCGCTTGACATTTTTTCAATGTCTGGATGTGGTGTATAGCTGGCTAGAACCGGCCATGTGGCTCCCTGGTCTACCTAGTGGACCGAGCCTGGTAATGTGATTTTGATGCTTTAGGGCGCCATTAAACCAGAGCAGGTGCTCTTGGTATGTTAGTGGAATTTCAACTTCCTCGAAAGAAGAGTATTCCTCTAAAGATTCCGCTATTTTGTAGTAGTGGAACTTGCGTGTCATAGCATGTGCTGCTGGAAAATTTATCCAGGAATAGAATACCTCTGTCTGCCGATATTCATGGGCCTCTACCACAAATATGACTGTACCACCTCTTGATGATACTTCATTTTCTATACGTTTTATAGTTATAGTTTTTCTTATATTGACCGGGATGATTATAGCATTCTGGTCGCCATTTTGGATAATTGTGTCATCCGCTAAGAGTTGAGCTGCCAAACCATCTCTTTCTTCGTCACTTTCCGGCATTTTACTGACTGAAAGTTTGCAGAGCGAGTTTCAAGGAAACAAAGATTAGGTGCACAATATTTTGGAACACTGTATCCTTCAACGTTGACTAAACCTAAAACTAATACATAGGAATCTCTTCCTACTAAGTTCTGGCGGATATTAACCTTTTATCCACTCCAGAGGTCTATTGGAGTTTTTATGGGAAAAGGGGTCTGTGTGAAAAGCACAACTGAGTTACTCTAGTATCTTGCGTCAGATTATCGCCTTACCAAACGTTGGGCGCCATGTAGTGTAGTTCCTATATTCCCAATAGGCTCTGCGCATTGGAATAACATAAACGGTAGTATAGACGTAGGACTGAGGTCGACTAGGTCTCTACTGAATATGTTAGACTTAATTATGAATGCCAGCTAGCTCAGAGGTCACTAGAAACTTTCTCGAGTGAACAGGAATGAGTTAACTTTCCTGAATAGACAAGAAGGGATTTGCTTCTGACAACCGCATAAACATGACAACTTTGCTCCCTCCAGAATAAGGAGTATATCTCCAGAGTCGTGTGAAAACAATAGATAGCTATTTCACTCAGTCAATCGTGCATGCTTAGTTTCACCAGAGTGCAGAGAAATAGAGAGACGGGCGTTTTCAATAAAAGTGGTTATTTATTGAGCAGTCTTCTTTCTCATGCAAGAGAAATGAATTGCCACAATTGCAATACTTATTTATTTATTTATTTGTAGGTTTATATAGCGCTTGAATCCACTCCGACAGGAGTATCTCTGTGCTTTTTGACCGGTAAAACAGCAGACATGATATGAGGATGGAATTAGACTTCATTTTTAAACAGAACAGTTTTTAGGAGTTTACGGAATGTTAGGTGCTCTTTGCATTGTCTTAAAGCCAGGGGTAGTTTGTTCCACAGCTTGGGACCAGTGGTAGACAGGGCTCTACCTCCGTGTCTGACCTTTTTGACATGGGGGACCACGAGGAGGAGATCGTTACTTGATCTGAGAGATCGTGCTGGAACATAAGGAACAAATCGCCGCTCAAGATAGATCGGCCCCTGTCCATTCAAGCACTTATGGATCAGGCAGCATATTTTAAATTTTGCTCTTTGTCGGATTGGAAGCCAATATAATTGTTTAAGGAGGGGCTTGGAAGCAGTTCTCGGAGGGGCATTCAGAACAAGGCAGGCTGCCGTGTTCTGAATGACTTGTAGCTTAGCCAACACTCCTTCGTTGGCAGAAAGTAACAGACCGTTACAATAATCGATCCGACTAAGGATCAGCGCTTGAACAAGGGTTTTCCTTACAGAGTCAGGTAGGAGTGGAAAGACCTTGCGGAGCAGACCGATGGTATGGAAGCATATCCCTGAAATATAGCTGGTGTGTTGTTTTAGTGACAGGTCGTGATCGAGCCGAATTCCCAAATTCTTCACGACCTGTTTAGGTTCAGGGACTGCTCCTAGTTCCGATGGCCACCATTCCGGAGTCCATAGTATTTTAGCCTCCCCAAACAACATGATCTCCGTTTTGCTGACATTACATTGGAGATAGTTGGTAGACATCCATTTTGCCACTTCTTTCATGCCTGACGAGAAAGAGTTCCTAACCTCAGTGGAAAGAGTTTTGAAGGGGAAAAGGAGCTGCGTATCATCTGCGTATGATACGGGGACAAAGCCGTACCTACGCAATACTCCTGCCAGGGGTGCCACATAGATATTAAAAAGAGTGGGGCTCAAACATGAGCCCTGTGGCACCCCCTTAGAAATCTCTATTTCCGCAGAGCGATATGCACCCATGGTGACTCTCTGGGTGCGATCAGCTAGGAAACTCTTTAACCAGTCATGGGCTTTGTTCTTAATGCCAGCGTTCGACAACCGTTGAGTCAAGATGGTGTGAGACACGGTGTTGAACGCTGCCGATAGGTCTAATAGAACCAAGATGACTGAGAGGCCCTTGTCCTGGTAGGCGTGGAGATCATCAGTAACAGACAGTAAGGTGGATTCTGTACTGTATTTGGGGCGGAATCCTGATTGGGATTCATCCAGAGCTTTTACTAGTTCAATATGTCCAGATAAGTGTTGATTCACATGTTTTTCGATAATTTTCCCTAAGAATGGTAACAGGGAAATAGGTCTTAAATTAGTCAGGTCAGACCACGGTAAGGCGGTGTTTTTTCTTATGGGTCTGACAAGAGCTCGCTTCCATTCCTTGGGGACAGTGCCTGAGGTGAGTGAAAGGTTTACTAATTCAGTGATCATTCGGCATAGTTGTTCATCCAATGCAGGCATTAACCTAGCAGGGATAGTATCCTCTGGACTCCCACTTTTAGTCTGTTTTATAAGGTTAGACGTTTCTTGAAATGAAATAGGGGGAAAGATGTCCAGAGAGTGTGCATCAGATATAGATTCTGTGAGATTGAGGGGGGGTGCTATATTTGTCGATGTAGCCTGATTTGTACATATTATTTTATCATAGATTTTGTTAATTTTGTCAGTGAAAAAGCAGGAAATTTCATCATACAGCTGTTGGGATGACATGTCAGGGGCTTCGCATGCTGTGGGTTTAGCGAATGTTTGCAATATTTGGAAAAGAACCCTGGAGGAGTTCCCTGCCTCTTGTATTTGAGATGCAATTTGTGCTTTTCGCGCAAAACGTATCGCTTTATGGTAAGAGGATAATGCGCCCCAGTATTTATTCTTATCCTCTAAGAGATGGGATGTTCTCCATCTTTTTTCTAATTTCCTAGCCCCTAGTTTGAGTGTTCTTAAATGATCAGAGAACCAAACTTCTTGCTTTTTGGCTGGCCTAGATTTAAAATGCTTTAGTGGGGCAATTTTATCTATGACTTTCATAGTTTCACCTTCGAATTTCTTAAGAGCAGTTTCAATATCATCCGAAGGTCGTAGGACAGGGGGATTACAATTTTCTCTAAAAGTAGAATTGGTGACTTTATGCCTCTGTCTACGGATGCAAGGTAAGGTGCTGGGGTATAAGGGGCTGGGTGCCTGAAAGGGGGTAATGAATTCCACAATAAAATGATCAGTCCAACTCACTGGAGTAGCAGGCGGGCAAGAAACAGGCGGGACATTGGAAAAGATTAGGTCTAAAGTATGACCTGCCTGATGGGTAGGTCCGCTATTCCTCAATATTAAACCTAAAGATGATAGGTCTGTTATTAAAGATTGTGCCTCGTTACAGTCTGATTTCTCACTGTGGACATTAAAATCTCCGACTAATATGAACTCACTGTCATTATTGATATGTGGAACGAGTAGTTCAACCAGGTTGTTGGTGAAATTCTTGTAGGGACCAGGTGGCCGATAAACTAGAGCGCCTATATAGTTTTCTTTAGGGGATGTCTGTATTTTAAAGACCAGAATTTCAATGTCGGGGGAGCTAAGTTCCTCTAAGATCGAAACTCTCAGCTCTTCTTTGTATACAATAGCAATCCCACCACCAGTTTTCAAAGGACGGTCTAATCTAAGTATTTTATAATTACAAGGGATAGCAAGAGTTATGGCCGGAGTACAGTGCGGTTTGAGCCACGTTTCCGTGAGATAGCACACCTCAGGTTGTTTGGAAGAGATAATTTCCCAGCCCTCTGCGGTATGTTTCGAGAGGGACCTAATATTACATAAGATGTTTTTCCTCCCCAGTGGAAGGGCATCTGCGACTTGCGTTGACGTGGATATCATAGGATTGGAACATTGTGTACGGTGTGTCTTTGTCAGTTTAGTAGAGAATTGAGTGTGACAAAGGCGGCATGAAAAAGGGCCTTCAGCCTCTAGATGAGCGGTACAGTTTACGCCTAATGGATGTTGAGTATTGAGACTACGCAATACCTTAGAGGAGTATGTTAACTTTCCTGGGGTAAAATCATGCGTTGGAATAGTATGACCCGCCATGGCCCCTGGCCCGTTCTGGCGCGGACGGGCGCAGACGGGCAGGTCTTTGGCTTGTCTTCGGCGCGTCTGAAGGCGCCCCCCTGCGCGCAACCGCTGCGCGCTTTTTCCGACGAGTGGCTAAATAGCCCCTATTGCAGAAAGGCTAGAGCGCTAACCGCGCGAGTCTACAGCAGGAAGCAGGAAGTGTGTCTCTCAGGCTCGTACCTGTCCCGCCCTCCGCTCAACGGTATTGGATACCGAGTCGGACCGGGGCGGGCAGGCTGTACCACAGAGCACTGAGTTCTAGAGAGTCCTAAAGCCCCTGGCTGCGCCGTGGGAGAACGTTTAAGCACAAAGGGTATGTGTATTACAATTCGCAATCAATTATAATACAGTTTAAAAGATTTTTAAATTTGCATTCAATTTAAAATCGGTTTTAAAATTAACATCAGCTTGGCTTATTCACATCCACATCACCAGCAGAGTTGAAATATGCATCATAAAGTAAAGTGCGTACAGTAAAAGGAGTATTATGAAATAATACTGTAAAAGCTTTGATATGGTTTCTGAGCCATATGATACTTAAAACCAATAAAATATATACAATACATACAATGATAAAAGATGACTAAACGTACTCAACTGGTGCTTCTAAAATACGCCTACCCCGGTGTACCTACCCTAAGCCTAGTACGTGGGAAGGAGTAAGTGAGCTTCAGTTTAAGTTAAGTTAGTTTTGCCAAGAATCTGAATCAAGAATTCTCTAAGGATTTAATCAGCTCCGTACCTTGGTTTTAGAATGAAGGAGGTCTTGTATCTCTTTCTCAGGGCTCGATCTCCCAGCAACCCGCAAGGGTGACTGGAAACACTGGAGCTGGATTTCTCGGCAGGAGAAAAGACAGTGTCTCTCTCAGTGTGTCAAATGGGAGGGTCGGCTTCCTTCGGCACTTGCATCAGCTGGGCTTTGGGTAAGTAGATAGCTGCTTTGCTCCAAACCACTGTGTGTTGCTTAAGGCAAATGCTGGTATATTTATACCTGGAAGGTGCCGTGTTTGACATAAGGTTGGACATAAGACATCTCTAAGAACTGTTACTAAGATCTGGCAGTTCTTTCAGGACTCTCAGGAGTTCTAGGACAAATCAAAACAGAAGCAGGGGGAATTCCCAGGCTGCTGGAGGCTTGGTTTGTTTAAAGAACGCGTTGTACTTTCTAGGAGTCTAGGGAAGTAGCCTTGCCGTATTTGGACTGCATTGGCTATGACTAAATATGTATATGATTCTTATGCCTCTATAAAGATATGATTTGTTATAACGACATAAGGGCATGAATCGGGAATATTTAATTAGGGTCCTAGATAAGTTCACAACACTATGTGATATGTTTCATGCTAAATGTGGCCTTGCCCCTTTTTATATTCAAAGTCTGGTTACACCCTATGTTCTGGCTCGACAGTTGAGATCCTCCATCCTCTCACTGTTTTCAGTTTCAAGATTTTGACTTGCCCGTATGAGAGGTCGTTTATTTGCCTGTCTTGGCCCCAGGCTTTGGAATTCCCTTCCAGTTGCCCTTAGGAACTGTCAATCTTTGTTACCTTTTCCTAAAGGTTTAAAGACATTTTTGTTTAGTGACTCAGCTTGATCTCTGTCTGCCCGTTTTAAGCCTGTTGCCTAATTTGGTTGTTTGCCTATACATGCTCGCAGAGCCGGGAAACCCTGTTGGGTAGCTGCACGTTTTATAAATGCAATAAATAAATAAATAGAGCTTCTAGCAGTCTTTCTAGTGCTGAAAGCTTTTCAAGCTCACCTAATAGGAAAAGCTGTACTAGTCCGAATGAACAACATGACAGCAAGGTACTATGTTAAAAAAACAGGGGGGGACTCTCTCCAAATGTCACACCTCTCTCAAGCCATTTGGAACTGGGCAATCCATCTCAGAATTTATCTTCTGCCTGAACACCTTCCAGGGGTAAACAATCAAATTTCCAACCTCCTCAGCAGAAAAAGCAAATTCATGAGTGGGAACTTCATCCCCAAATTCTCCTTCCATACTTCCAACAACAGGGATTCCCACAAATAGACTTGTTTGCCACAGTCGACAACGCAAAATACCCAAACTTTGTCTCCAGGTTCCCACACCCACTCTCCAAATGCAATGCCCTCAGGAATATTTGTCTTTGCTTTTCCACTTCTCCTGCTCATTTTGCTTTTGGTTCGGAAGCTCAGGGAAACAGTCCTCACACTGATTCTAGTAGCTCCCACATTGGCCCACCAACCATGGTACACCACCCTGTTGGAGCTGTCAGTTTTTCCACATAAAAGGTGCATCTCCCCTTCAGGCTCCTCACTCAGAGCCATGGAGAAATCAGGCATCCAAATCCCAAAGAACTAATCCTAGCGATCTGGCTCCTGAAGTCATAGAGTTTAGTTCTTTAAATCTACCACCTGACTGTATGACTATTTTAAAAGAAGCAAGAAAACCTACTACCAGAGCGTGTTATGCAGCAAAGTGGAAAAGATTTGTTGTCTATTGTAATAACAACAAAATAAATCCTCTAGATGCTTCTGTACAAAACATTATCTGTTATCTGTTGCACTTACAGCAATATAGACTGGCTTATACATCTATTTGTTTGCACCTTGCAGCAGTAGTTGCGTATATGCAGAACAGACAGCATTTATCCCTATTCAAAGTTCCAGTAATCACCGCTTTCATGGAAGGCTTGAACAGGGTAATACCACCAAGAATTCCCCCTGCACCAGTGTGAAATCTCAATATTGTCCTTTCAAGGCTTATGGGTCCTCCTTTTGAGCCCTTGCACAATTGTCCTTTAAAGTTTCTCTAATGGAAGGTTGCTTTCCTCATTGCGATCACTTCATTAGGGAGAGTTGGTAAGCTACAGGTATTAATCTTAGAAAAACCCTTCTTTCAGCTCCATAAAGACATGGTAGTTCTCCTCACCAATCAAAAGCTGTTTCTGCTTTTCATATTAACCGATCAGTTCAGTTACCTGTGCTTTTTTCTCAACCTGATTTGCATTCCACTCGCAAAATAGAGGCTAGTATGGCCTTTTTAGGAAACATTCCTCTAGCAGACATCTGTAAGGAAGCTACATGATCTACACCACACACATTTATCAAACACTATTTTGTAGATATAGAAGCACGACAACTAGCTAATGTAGGCCGAGCAGTACTTAAAACACTGTTTCAAACAACTGCAACATCTACAGGTTAGCCAAGGCTTTGAAAGTAAACTGCTTTGTAGTAAATGCAAAGATTAGATTAGATTAGATTAAAATATTTGTAAAGAGCATGGCTGCCTCGGCAAGGAGGCGTCCCAGCGCTAAAAGCCAGACTAAGCAGGAAATAGAGCTGAGGGAAATATTCCAGGGGCGGGGCAGGAACAGGGCAGACAGGGAGGGTTAGGCCTGGGAGAAAAGCCACGTCTTCTTGAGACGTCTGAAAGCCTGGTGGTCAGGGTTGCTGTGGATGTGGGGGGGAAAGAGTTACAGAGAGTGGGGGACAGGTGTCTGAAAGAGCGACCACCGGATCTTGTTCTGCGAATGTGAGGGATACAGGCAATACTCTGGTTTGCCGAATGTAGGGCGTGTGAGGGGGTGTACCGAGTACAGAGATCACTCAGGATGTCAGGAGCACTGCCTGTCAGTATCTTATGCGTGATACATAGTGTCTTGAAGTGAATACGCTGTTCCAGCGGCAGCCAGTACAGACTGCAGAAGAGATTAGACGCATGGCTGAATTTAGGGAGGGCAAAAGTAGTAGGTGCTGCCACATTCTGGACCTTCTGCAGTCTACTAAGCACGGATCTATTAGAGCCGAGCAGGAGAACATTGCAGTAGTCCATGCAGGCCAGTATAGAGGCTTGGATAATCAGTTGGTGTGTTTGGGCATAAAAGAGGCCCAGGATCGGTGGTAGGCCGCGCAGTAGTTCAAAGCATTTCCCGGCTACTGACTTGGCATGTGTTTCAAAGTTGAGATTTTTATCCATTAGAAAGCCTAGGTTTTTTTACCGCAGGTTTAGAATCAGGGGGGTCACCTAGCCCCCGAGGCCACCAATCATTCGTCCAGAGATGGGACTCATTGCCAACCAGAAGAATCTCTGATTTGGTGGAATTTAATTGCAGGAAGTTTGCTGTCATCCATTCTGCAATTGCCGAGATGTCTTCTTTAAATTTGACTTTATCCTGCTCTGGGTCATTAGACAGGGCAATCGCCAGCTGGGTGTCATCAGCGTATATCTCCAGGGATATTCCTTGTGCTTTGGCCATCCGTGCCCGGGGGCTCATATATATATTAAAGAGCGTAGGGCTCAATGCAGAGCCCTGAGGAACCCCACATCGGAGAGAATGGACTTGGGATGAGAAAGGAGGAGAGGTCACTTGGAAGGTCTGGTCGGTCAGAAAGGAGGAAAGCCACTCTAAAGCTTCATTCCCAATGCCTATTTCTTCCAAGCGAAGGAGCAGGATTTCATGAGACACCGTGTCAAATGCCGCGCTTAGATCCAGCAGCTCCAGTGCTGATGTGCTGCCGGCATCTAGCGCAGATTTGAGTTGTTCAACCACAGCCAATAAGGCTGACTCTGTGCTATATCTTGGTCAGAACCCATTCTGGGAGCTGTCAAGTATATGATTAGAATCTAGAAACTGTGTTAGGGTGGAATTCACATGTGCTTCCAGAATTTTCTAAAGGAAAGGGAGTAATGAGATCGGGCAGTAATTCTCTGATTTAGACGCATCAAGTGTAGGTTTCTTGAGAAGATGGACCACTTTTGCGTGTTTCCAGGATTTAGGCACCATCGCGGTCGAGAGGGAGAGATTAAGTAGTTCCAGACACTCAGGCAGGAGACTTTGTTGAGTTTTCATGAATGCGTCTGGTTTGAGAGGATCATCTGGGGATCCGGATTTAATTTTGATTACTAGTCTCTCTAATTCCCTCAGGGAAATGGGGTGGGGGGAGAGAAAAAAGGAGGACATTATTCCCACAAGCTCTGGGAGATATACCATGGTCTAACGTTTGGTAAATGTCTTCAACTTCTTAAGAAAAAGGTTGCCAGGTCTTCACAGTGTTTGTTGGAGGAGATAATCTTGCCAAATTCCCCTGGCGTAGAAGTCAGATCTTTCAATAAAGAAAAAATAGTTTTGCTGCGATTGGTGCTAGTGTTGATCAAGCTAGAGTAGTGAGCTGCTCTGGATTTACGCACCAGTTTATGGTAAGAATTTGATGGGCGCTCTATTTAGTGCTTTGGCCTGGGGGTCATATGATCTCCTCCAAGCTCTTTCCAAGACTTTGCAATTTTTCTTAGCAAGGGTAAGATCTTCATTGTACCAAGCATTGGCCCGCGTGCTTTTAGAGTGCATGAGTTTGAGGGGAATACACGTATCTAAAACTTGAATGATCCACCTTTGGATAGCCGTGTTAGCCTCTTCCATGTTTGTGACTTTGCCCAGAGGCTTTGCACTCAGGGCTGTGAGGAAGTCTACGTGGTTCAATTTATGCCAGGGTCATTTTAAGGAAGGGTGTTGATTAGGCTGAGGTTTATGGCCCGCAATCATTAGCCGCATTAGAATGAGAAAATGGTCTGTCCAGATCATAGGGAGCAGTGGCAAAACTTCCAGTGGCTCTAAATTCGAGAAGATAGGGTCAAGGAGATGACCTGCTCTGTGCGTCGCACTGGGCATCAGTTGAATCAGCTGACAGGTTGCCAGATCCCCCAGAAAGCTGATAATCTCTGAAGATTCTTGTAGTTCTAAATGGAGGTTCAGGTTGCTATAATGTTAAGGTTGGCCATCTGGAGAGCCAGTGTTACGACTGAGTTTATGAGGGCTTCTCGAAAGACTTTAGAAGGACCAGGAGGTCAATAGATAAGTAGACCGGAAAAGGTGTAGTTAGCACTCAGTGAAATTTTAAATATTGCACTCTCACAATCAGGAAGAACATATGGAGACAAACTGCATGAATGTACAGATTTGTAAATAATCGCAATGCCGCTCCCTCTTCCTCCAGATCTATTTATGCTACGTATAGCGTAGCCTGTAGGAAAAGCAAGTGCTGGGATGGCCACAGAGGATTCACAAAACCACGTTTCCGTTAGGAACAGAATCTCAGGTGAGGGTTCTTGTAGGAGATCTAACACCTCAGCATGATGTTTAGGCAAGGAGTGTCAGTTAATGCTCAACAGAGTGTGTGTCAGTACCCCAGGACCAAAGGTTGTAGCATGCTTCAAGTAAAGTGGTCTGAATTCATAGTGCGAGGGGCAGTTCCCTGGATCCCAGCTAGATTCCCACAGGGGCCTTTCTTAAATAAGGCCCACAATTCTTTGCCGGTATAGCTGCCTCTATGTGATTTAAGAGGTGCAGGGTCCCTGGCTACTGGAGACGTACGGGCGTGGACGGGTCTGCCTTTGCTTCACCTTTGCTGCGCCAGCGGCGCGCCCGCTGCGTGTGTCCGCTGCGGGTCCTAGGAGTGGCGTTCATTTAATGCCACGGGAGCTCAACCAGCTCCACCGGGGCTGCGCGTTGATTGGCTCAGAGCCGACCAATCAGAGCGCGCGACTGCCAAAGGCAGTAAATAGCAAACACACTGAGGCAGAGTGCTAATAGCGTGCAGGTAAGTGAAAGTAGCTTTAGTTTTTAAAACGGTGCAGTTTGGTATTAATTGTAGGTACAACAATTAAAACAATAAAAATAGTTCCAACAGTCGGTCCCCCACCAATTCCCCAAGCAAATATCACCGCTTAGACTAGCCGCGCTACCTCGCAGCGGCGTTCTTTTAATGCCACGGGAGCTCAACCAGCTCCACCTGGGCTGCGCGTTGATTGGCTGAGAGCCGACCAATCAGAGCCCGTGACTGCCGAAGGCAGGAAATAGCAAACACACTGAGGCAGAGTGAGAATAGCAAAGCATGTGTATCTACGGCACACATGCCTCGAACTGATTGTTACTTACACAGTAAGTAACTTTCTTGGCATGTAGTGCTGTAGATTCACATGTGCCCACCCACCTCACCAGGCACCTATAGTTGTTGCAGTTCTTAATTATACACTCATACGCATAGTCATCTCTATTCTACACTTACTTACTCCATTCTCGTCCTCTTGCGGGAAAACAATCTAACAATGGAGTCGATGCCCATGCGCCCTATTACCAAAAGGAGGAGTCACCTTAACTTGTGTCTAGGAAAGACTTCTTCGAAGAACACAACTTGAAAACATCCCGACCCAACAATAGATGGCCGGAGTATGCAAAGCACAGAGGTGTGATTTGAGTTGTGGGTGCTGAGTTGTGGGTGCTGCTAGAGTATTCTAAGGGGGTTTTTGTGGATGTGCCAAGGAACCTCTTTGAACCCACAGAACTACCTGCACACTTTTTTGAGCTGTCAGGGCAGCGTTCAGTTGCCAATATTTGGCACAGGCCATTGGAGTCCATTGGAGTCCACCAGCCATTACACCAGCCATTACACCAGAATCTCCATGGTAAGACACAAGAGTTTTCAGAGCCCTGTTACAGCCCTGTTACATGGAAACTGCCAAGTTCATGATGCCCAGGGAGCCCATGGATCCAGGGCACCAACTTCAACTATTTCTCCAGCAGAAGCTAAGATGGTGACATTTCAGTAGATTTCAGTGTGGTCTATAGATCCAAATGTGAAGATACCTCTTTCAGAGCTAATTTGACTCATGAGACCGGGGTTGAAGCCCAGATAATCTTTAGCAGCCATTTGATGCAACTGAAATATGCGTAAGCACAGGGTTTCCTGCCACGCACATCGGATTAGGCATTTACCGGGCTCATTGACAGACACATTAGGGGACCTCTCTTCCCCCTTGAACTCAGGCTGTGCAATGATGATGATGATGACAATGACATTAAGTTAGCCATGTGAGCAACAGCTGGGGAATGTAGTGTCCTGGAGCAATGCAATCCTCATGTTGCCCCTCACAGGTACTCAGCAGCAGCTTCTTCACTTTCCAGAGAAAAATGTCTAGTTTGCCAATGTCTTCCATTGAAACATTATCTGGTAGGATTTGTGTCTGTTAACCAAATATGTATGATCTTTGCTAGGACTGATCTAGGGAACTGAAAAATAGCTCTCTATGGGCCACAGGTACAAAGTGTTTTTGTGGATGCAATCCTTTAGTGAACGCAAAAAGGCTTTTTCCATGTACAAAGCTTTATTTGCGATTCGGAAACCTATCACCGAATCGCAGATTGGGTTTGCGATTCAGTATTAAGAAGGCACATCTTTAGGGCATCCCTTCCTAATACCGAATCATAGTGGTATGTGTGAATGTTTTGTGACCGAAATGCGGTCGCAAAACATGTGCATTTTACCACCTACTTCAAGTATGTGGTAACCCATTTACAAATGAGAAGGGTTTAGAATGAAAAGGGTAGAATGTCCCAGAAGTAGCTCATCCTTGGTATTTGGGAAGGTTCAGGATGCTCAGTTTTCCTTAGGAATGGGGAACCCCTTACCCTTTAAAGTCCATAATGATTTGAAGGACAGAACTCAGTGAGTGTATCATGCGTTGTCTTGTAGTTCAAATAAGTTCATGGAATCCTTTGTCTTGAATTTAAAGGACAATTTTTAATCTTTGAAATTAAAACAGGATTTAAAAGGTGAACCAAAATTGTGTAGAATCTGCCAACACATGGTTTGCCCCTTCCCAGCATGCAGACCTGGGACTTTCTCAAGGCTGATATAGCATACAAAGAGGGTGAGAAAATCGTATAGTATTTAGAAAGAGACACGCCAAGATGGTAAAAGCATTTCTAACTCACACGAAACAAATAGTGTAAATAGGAAAATTCTACTCTAATCCTTTTTCACTACCATGTGGGATTCCACAGGGATCGTCCCTTAGACCGACCCTTTTTAATGTGTATGTGGCACCCTTGGCCCCTCTAATCAGATCACATGGATTTAGTCTTACTTCATATGCAGATGACACACAAATTGGAGTGTCACTGCTACCAGGGCAAGAATCAGGGATGAGCAAGAAATTCAACTACTGTAAGGGAGTGGTCAAAACTTGGATGTCACAGAATTGCTTGAAACTGAACTCAGGCAAAACCGAGATCCTCATTTTTGGAAATAAGGCCAACTTCTGGACCCCAGACTGGTGGCCATCAAATCTGGGCATCCTCCCTAAACCCACGAAGAAGGCAAAAAATCTGGGTGTGATGGTGGATGATAGACTGAACTTTGAGGACCAGATAAATGCCACAACCTCGGCCACCTTTGATTCCCTCAAACTGCTTAAAAAGGTCAAACACTTCCTGACAGAAGATAACCTACAAACAGTTATCTCATCCCTTATCTTATCACGGCTGGACTACTGCAACGGGCTCTATTTGAATATCCAAGAGTGGCATCTAAATAGATTGCAGATCCTGCAAAGTGCGGCAGCAAGGCTAGTGACAGGCACCCGCAAATTCGTATCAGTAGCCAAAGAAATTAAAAGACTACACTGGCTGCCCATTAGGAAACGGGTGCAATTCAAGTCACTATGTATTATTTTTAAGGCACAACATGGTCTGGGTCCTGATTTTCTGAATTAACAGTTCCAATGGTCCACTCCCTAAAGAACATTATGCTCACTGGGTTCCAAACTGGTGAGCATACCACTGTGATGAGGGCGATCTTTGCATGAAGAGCAAACCGTCAGCAACGGAACACATTTTCCCCCTTACCTCTCTCCATGTCCCCTTCTATATTCACAAAACATTTCAAAGGACTGCTATGCCTTTAAGTCCATGACAGGTCCGGGTCATGTGGAGGAGTCGGCTGACCTGCTTGGAGTTAAAGCAGAAGACGCCGGAGGAGAGTTGTTCTCGTCGGGACTCACGGAGAGGCAGGACTTCGAAGGGTAGAAGCGTTCAGTGGAGACCTTCTCAATGCACCCTTCGGGAGACTCAGGAACCTGGAAAGTAGAGGAGCGGTCGCCGCTAGAGGCAGAAGCCCGGAGCTCGAAACTGACCGGAGGAGTCACAGTCGGGACTCCAGACCCTAGCTGGCAACGCGCAGAAGCCCGCCATGGCCCTGGAGGGTCGTTGCTGTACAAGGTACAGGGACGTCTGGTTTAGTGCGGGGTTGAGCCGCAGAGTGTCCTAAGGGAGGGGGTGTCGGAGAAAAGAGAGACTGACCCATTTTGAGTTTCTCCTACTCTGGGCACTACATTTCTTGCGCTAAATCACTGGTGGCGGAACCTGGTGACATCTCCTTGCACTCCCTCGCTCCCCGCGTCCGTTAATAGAAAGAAAGTCACCTTCCTTACAAAGTCTTTTTTTTCTTTACTATTTTTATGTGTCTGCCATACCCTGAGGAGAACGTCCTTCAAGCGCCACAAGGAAGAAAGAAGGCAGAAGTAAACCCAATGGTTTAGAAGAGAGGAGAATGAAGACGTGGAATCACGACCACAATTACCTGCTTTGAATTGATCCTAATAAACACTGTAGAGTTTAGCTTACTTTTGTGTCCTGGTCTGCTTCTCCACCACGCCGCAACCACCCATGAAGAGAGCCTCGTGGGGGGGAGAAGTTTCATTACAGGTGCTGCAAAATCATGGAATGCCCTCCCCTGGAGTCTGAGGAACTCCTCTGACCTCCTCGCTTTCAGGAAACCACTTAAAACGTGGCTTTTTAACCTATAATCTCCCCTAGCTATACTTTCCATGCCACCCTTTTTCAGTAGAGATGAGCTACCAGCACCAGGACACCCAGGGTAATAATGCGCTTCATAAGTATAATTAACATAACATAACATATATGCAAGAGTCGATTTGGGATGTGCTGCTAGGATTGCATTATGTCTTTTAAGAGTGCTGATCGGAGTCCTGGAGTACACAGCAGTTAAATAGAAACATAGCTGATTCAGAGCAAATTTGCTTGAAAGTGCACCATTTATCCACTCTTCTTTCACAATTTTCTCGGGGTACGAACCCCCCAAACCTCCCGTAGGTTGCTCTGGCTTGCCCCCTAGACTTGCTAGCCGCAGTGCAGTAGAACAAATATTTTACGCCTCACCACTTTCAAATGTCACCAGCCGCCACTGCTTCTATTAGTAGTCTTGTATCAGGTAGAGTACTGCTGTCGTTGATAAACTTGGGTTATGTGAACTGCCTTCATTTCAAAGCTTTACAAAATCCTCAGATAATCTAGGGTTTTCCTAAGGAAAAAGGGAGTTCCAAAGTTTTAAGAATGTTGATCCCCCTATCACATCTTGAGATTCATCTTTCCTTTCTAACGTTGTGTTTCTTCTTCCTATCAGGGGCCGAGCAGGGGCGGTGCATCCCTTAGGGCATGGGGACTTTGCCCCACTCAAATGTTGGCCCCCTGACCCCCCCACCCCAGATTGCATGAGTAAACTACAAAACATTTAAAAAAGAAATGCAGCCAGGGGCCGGTCGGAGCAGCAGCATGGTCTTGTGTAAGCCAAAGGGGGTGGGGCTTAACAATATTGGCAGACACCTGCAATATTCCTCACGTCTCTACTCGCATCGAGCCCTAGGCCCAAGTGCGCATGCCAGTTGGACAGCTCCCGTTTGCTGGCCAGCCCGACATGCATGCTCTGAGATTCTCAATACCTGCATATTCCTGAGCTGGAGTTACTGAAAGTGCAGTCCCCGGTTTCTGTAATGAGCATTGACCGTCTGCCCCAGCCAATCCAGGCGTTGCATTGGAGAGAATGAGTAAGCCTTACACGGGCCATTCTTGAGACCGATCATAGGAAGCAATTAATTCCATTCTCATTTTTATCTACAGGAGTGACCAACTTAAGCAACAAATCATCCCATCACCCTTTCTTATAGTTGTGATGGAGTGGAGATTTTTATATCTCAATCTCCGGGTGAAGTCATTAAATAACACCCCCACTGGTCTGTAGACCTTTGTTCGTCGATGAAGAGAATTTAAAAAGAGCAATCATTTACATCAACCTTATCTGAATCAACAATTCTTTTGTCATTTGTAAAGTCAATAAGGAGAATTTGTGTGAGGTAAATGGTTTTATTAACAATTTAGCACATTCAATCTATTTTATTTACAAATTATTATCCTTTAGTTATTGTTACTACAAATTCAATTAATCTATTAGTCAACATTTCCAAACAAAATAAAATACAATATTAGTGAAAATTATAGTCAAACAAACGTGTTCCATAAAGGAATTCCCCTCATCTAAATTAAATTAAAAATAAGGTGTCAATTCAGAATCCCATAAAGAGTTCTAAAAAGAGAATAGAAATGCGTACGCATAAAGCCTTTGTACTTCAAATAAAAGAGAATTGTTAAGCTGGCTAGTATTCTCAGCTTTAAATCAGCCAACATCTAGTAAATAGGAATTGGCTCAAAAAGTAATCTATCATCCAAAAGAGACATAGTCTCAAGAAACCAAGGGAAGGATCTCCAGAATGAGAAGACCTACTCTAGGAACACACACTAATATAAACACAATAAATTATGAACTGAAACAAGTATCACATTCTCCGTTCACAGCATCCAGTAGGGTTTCAATAAACTCCTGGGAGTAGGTAAGCTCTCCAGTTTCTTACGCCTTCACAATAGGCCATAGATACAACTCCGTGCAAAGATACTTTGTCCACATTTTGCAGTTCAGACTGTTCTTCCCTTAAATCATCCTTTCAGTTGTCTCCTCTGCTCCCGGTGAGAACCTCATTGTAAGAAATGGGATTTCCGGTTGGCTGAGGGTTGCGCCAAAGCCAGGCAGAAACCACCACTCTAAGTCAGGGCAAGGGAGTTACACGCCAAAGGTAACCCCTGCTCACCCTCTAGGCAACGTGGCGCGAGCAGTAAGGCTTATCCCAGAGGCAATGCAGGTTAAGTGTTTGCGCGCGCACCCAGCAACAACATCCAAGGCCCACCACAAAGGAAACTCCACACAAGGTTATATGTAAAAATAGCCTTTGTATTGGAGCAAACACATTAGATAAAAACACACACTTTACAATGTGCCAACAGGCACGGGCAGAATTTACAGGGGATTATGTACAGGACAGGGCCACATGGACCACTCTCAGGAATATGCACTTTTAGACTTAGAATACTTGTTAGAAATATCACTTTGTAGAACATAGAATATAAAATCACTGTGGCACCAAATAGCGCACACAACCAGTAATCACTGCCAGGTAACAGGTAAGTACCACCTACGCAACCCTAACCACCTTAGGAGAATGTCACGCAGGGAACCAGGACCACACAAGCAAAACACCTGTACTAGGAAGAACAACCACCTAATATCACAATACATTTAGGGGTATAGGCATAAGAACATTACACATGATGCATCACAACATTCAGAGGTGTAGGGAAAAACACATGATGCATAAACTTACATTCAGCGGTGTAGGGAAAAGCACATGATGCATAAAAACACATTCAGAGGTGCAGCAAAGAACAATTGCGCAGAAATCGCATAGGCCACAACCTATGACTGTCCCCAGGCCAATTGGCCTCTCTGGGGCTGAAACACCCTGTGTCCCAATGTCAGGGGGCCTAAACGTAGCAGCTGCCCACCAAGTGCTGGGCACCTGTAGAGATGATGGGACCAACATGGTGGAGCCTCGCAGGCTCTGGCCACCAAGACACTTGTGGCCCCGTGAGCCGTGCTGGGCTCGAGAACAAACTGTGGGGCAAGGAGGGAGCAGCCCGCTGCCTTCCGGGGCCGCTCTACTGCAAAGGAAAATGCTGCCCCTGAAGACGTTGGAGCCTCTCAGGGCTCCAGAACTAATGCGGCACTCAAGAGCGTCTCGGGCTCGTAAAACAAATATGCCCCCTTGAGGCTCTCCGGGCTCGTATTAAAAATATGCCGCCAAGAGCCTCAGCGGCTCGAATTACTAATGCCCTTGAGCCTCTCCGGGCTCGAGAATCAACTTGCCGCCTGGTTGGAGCCCCCCCCCTCTGGGGGACTTAAGAACAAAAATATGCCCCGGAGCCTTCGTAGGCTGTACATGCAAAATGCCGCCTTGCTCGAGGAGCGGCCCGCTGCCTGCCGGGGCCGCTCTACCCTGGACACTGCCTGCAGAAGGACGCGTGCACCACTGAAGGAGGGGGCAGGCACCGGCAATGTGCCCCGACGGCCCCTTTCTCTCCTCCCAACTACGCACTCACCAGATTCGTGTGGCGGCTGGGGCAGGAGAACTCCTCGGGGCTCCCCCACTTCACGGTCTTCTCTCGCTCCTCGGGGCTCTCCCTCGCCCTTGGGAGCCCCGGGTGGGGGGGGGAGGGGCTCCCAAGGGCGAGGGAGAGCCCCGAGGAGCCCCGTTCGCTCTTCGGTGCAGGAGCACGGGGTAGGCTCCCGTCTGCTTCCTGCTTGGGGGCCAATCGCAGCGCGAGTCGCCCGGCCAGCCTCCTGCAGCCTCCACCAATGGCAGCGTGGCTGCTCCCTCGGCTTCCTCTCGGCCCCGGTGCTGCGGCGGGTGATCTCGGGGGCCAAACCGAGGGGTGGGCTCCCTCGATAAAGTATTGATAAATGACGGCAGGGTCCCTGGCGGGGTGGGCACCCGTCAGGGGTCAAATAAAGGCAGGAACATGGCAATATGCGGCGTGGGCAGCCGCAAAGTGAAAAGAAAGCGCTCTGAGCGCTAGGGGCAAATCCAGCGCTCCCAGGCACTGAAGGGCTTCAGCAAGGTAAAAGTAAAGCGCTCTCATGCGCTAATGCCCCCAAAGTTCAGCAACCAGTCTTTCAGGGGGTGCAGGGACCAGGCTGGGCCCAGGATCCAGCTCACAGGGTCCTCCTAGGCAGGGAGGCAATCCCCAGTGGTGGTCCTCCAGGCACCCAGATGCAGCCCCCCTCAGCTTGGATCAGGAAGAACAACATTTCTGGGGACACAGCCCCTTTTTATACAGGTAAATCCTTTGTCCTTAGGTGCAGGGTGGGGGGAAAACCAGTTGCAGCTGGTTTTGGAGCACTATGATGTGCTCAGCCCCCCTTCCTATTCACTAGTGAGGCTAGGGTCATCAGTCGCACCACAGGGGGCGGAGCTAGCATTGTGTGGGGAAAGTCCAGCCCTATTCAGGTCCCAGGTGCACTCCTCCCAGCCACCACACATGCAAATCTCCCATTCACCACTGGGGCAGACCCATCCTGACTTCTGGAGCCTGGCACACCAGCCAGCTCCAGCCAATCACAAGCCAGCCAGTTATTTCACCTAAATTACCCAACCAGGCCAACTTCTAGAAGTGGCACTTCCACACTAGACACATTCACGCTGAACACATCATCCCGCAGCATTTAATCACACGAGTCCGCACATACCAAACTCGCACCTGCACTCCCCACGCATCAGGAAATAACATGGACACATACATTCCCCATGCAGTCCTATGGGAGGGCAGGCCAACCTCACTACACGCACTCAGAGTGCGCAGGCACTTTCCACTGGGACACAGTGAAAGTGCGCTGAAGCCAAAAATCACTAGCACTGGGTCACCACACAAAGCAAAAAGTTAAGGGGTGAACCTGCCAGAAGGGCCAAGTCCAACACTCATTATCAGTTATCTAATACAAATCAAATGCTTGTTCACTAAATAACAAAAGGCTTCTGGTAAGTAAGAACATCTGTAGTGAAAAGAAAAACATCTCGTGCAAAACAGCAGCTCAATCATGAAAAATAGGCCCTTCTGTGTTAGCATAGTAATCTCTATTAATATGGCATGGATAGATAGGATAATTTAAGTCAGTACATTATTATTTCTTTTGTATGCTATATTGCCGGCCAATGTCCCTGCTCCTATTACCAGCAAAGGTACTGGAAAAGATCATCAACAATCAACTCATAACACTCCTGGAGCAGAACCAGCTACTCGACGCCTCCCAATCTGTCTTCCACAGCAATCACATCACTGAAACTGCCCTGATCGGAGCCTCCGATGACCTCCGAACCCTCCTCAACCAAGGAGAAACAGCAGCTTTGATCCTCTACCTCTCGGCAATCTTTAACACCATATCCAACTACACACTGATCGAAAGACTCCACCAGATCGGCCATCACCAGCCAACACCCTTTCCGTAGGAATCGCCACACACTTTCTACAGAGACTTCAGAACATACAGAACGTCATAGCCAGACTCATCCTCAGCCTTCCCCGATGAACCCACATCACACCTCAGCTCAGGAAACTCCACTGGCTCTCAGTACAGAACAGTTGCCAATTCAAGCTGCTGACCCACACATACCAGCCTCTACACAACCAAGGACCCGCCTACATTTACCACTGCCTGTACTTCCACTGACCTTTGAGAAGACTACGCTCTGCCTCCCTTTCACTTGCCCATGCTCACCGCATCTACCGAAGAAGAAGTGGAGGACGCTCCTTCTACCAAATAGCAGCAAAAACCTTGAACAGCACCCCACGCACCTTCGCACCATCACCTCATTTTCGGAATTCCGATTGGCCCTCAATACCTAGCTGTTGGAATAAGCCTCTCAGGCCTGAAAGAGTCTGGATACCCTATAGGGTGATTAGCTGCATTTTATAACTCCTGATTACTTACTCCATTTTATTTTCAAAAACTCTTTTTTTATTAATTTTCAGGTTAAAGGCTAACAAAAATAGGAATTACTGTGCTGCAACAAACCCAAACCCCACAATACCCAGCTGGAGGAGTTACAGGAATAAATTGAATAAGAGCTAAATCACAGATGATACAGACTCCGAATACGTCAACCATTCACCCCATACCTTATGGTACTTCACTGGGCACCCCCTGCATATGTCAACACATTTTTCTGCTGCAGTGGCAAAATCCATCACCCAGGCCAATCAAGAAATGGGGAGGCTAGTCTTGAGTGCCAGTGATGGGTAATGTCCCTTTTGCAATGATGAGACCCAGCTGAAGCAGTTGTCTGGAATGGCAATTCCCCATGCGTTTAGCAGGTCCTAGAGATCTAAGGGCCAGATGTATCAAGAATTGCTTTTTCGATTCTTAAATAGCAAAATTTACTGATTTGCTATTTAAGAATCCCAAAATGAAGTGTATGTAGGATTTGCAAATGTTTTTGTGAATCCTTAACATTCCCTATTAGTGAATCGCAAGTTGTGATTTGCTATTAGGGAATGCATTCCCTAATAGCCCCATAAGAATGAATGGGAATGCATTAGCAATTTGCGAGTACTCGCAAATTGTGAATGCAATAGCAAGGGTCCTAGGGGGCCTAAAGGCACCCCTGATGCACCCCAGAAAAGGTAATATATGCACATGTGCTGCACATAAATGCCTTAAAGGCATGTTTGCGCTCCACATGGCACTATGAAAAATGCACTTTTGTGCATTTTTCAAAGGAATCACAAATTATCATCAACTTGTAGTTGGTGGTAATTTGCAATTCCAAAATGCAAATTCATATTTAGCGATTGCTACATGAATGGCACTTAGAGAATCGCAAATTGCGATCCTTTAACTGCACTCGTAATTTAGGTAATCACAAAAAATTGGATAACCCATATTGCGAATGGCAAGAGTTTGCGAATGCAAAAAGCCTTGATACATCTGGCCCTAAGTTCGGGTCAGGAAGGACCGTACTGCTTATGATATGGGAAAAGGTAGTACAGATTTGTGTCCAGTATGCTTGGATAACCGGGCAATCCCAGGCCATGTAGAAGAAGACCTTTTTTTAATACGTTTATTATTTTTGACAGACTTTTGCACTTTTTTATTTAAATGTGTTTTTATTTGCAAAATCAAGAAATTCACTCCTTCAGTGGTTATTGCCATTTAGAGTAATATTATTTATATTGAACATATTCAAACAGAATATAAAGATTTTAATATCGACCTATCAAAATATAAACTAGCTGAATATTTGTTAGATTTGGGGGTCTCTAGTTGGCAGAGGTGAGCACCTTTGTTCAAATAGGGACCCTTACTTCTAGTCAGGGTAAGGGGGACACACACTGTTGATAACACCAGCTCACCCCCTTGGTAGCTTGGCACGAGCAAACAGGCTTATCCACAAGGCAACGTGTAAAGTATTTGTACCAACACTCACAGTAACATACACTACACAAGTTGTTTATAAAAATATAAATCACTTTATATAGATTAGGCAGATCAAAACGGCATAAAAAAATTTCTTTTGTGAAAAAAGTTCACTTTAGTAATGTTCTCTTTGTCAACACATACTGGTAACCACAAAAACACTCGTAGGCTCAGTATGGCCGTGAGCCTTTGTTTCTGGCGTGTGAAAACTCTAAAAATGCAAATAAGGTGCTCCTCAATAATGACGCTCCTGGCATAGTATTGCTGTAAAAACCGTGCACTTAGCGATGAAAATCCCCCCCCTCTGTAGCACACAATGTGCTATACTTTTGTGCTCAATTTAGCATCAGTAGGTCACCCCCGCCGCACATGCGCCGGCACACGCTAGACACAAAAACGACGCTGTCCTTAACTATGGCCCGATGTATTTTTAATCACTGAAAGGGTGCTGTCCTTAAATCTTGCCCCCTTCGTCAATGCGCGGGCGCGAGCAACGTGTTAAAACACAGTTCCCCTTGCGCCAGCTTTATCCCAGATTGGAGCTGGTTACCTTTTTAAATGCGGAGGGGGACTTTGCAGTCCGGGCAGATCCCCGGCGAAGCAGCTTCCTTATTGGCAGCGCTCCTTGGCTTCAGGCACACTTCTCTGTCGTCGAGGAGCGTGGGGGCCTGGTCACTAGGCGATGCCTTGCGCTTCCTCCAGTCACAGCGCAGCTCTGTCCGGACGAGCCCCTTTGTTGCTAGGCGAGACCCCGTGCTGAGTCCAATCTCAGCGCAGCATTTTCCTGATGTCAGCAATAAATGGACACGGTGCTTGCGAGGCTCACGGGCCAGCCGCAGTGATTTTTCCGCACACTGCGCTTCTCTTCTACTACCTCGTACCGAGCCGGCGGCAGTGATCTCGGCCCCTTGTTTAATCTCAGTGCAGAATTTTCCTGATGTCAGCAATGAATGGACATGGTGCTTGCAAGTTTCACGGGCCGGCGGTTGTGATTTTTCCGCACACAGCGCTTCTCTTCTCCTTCCTTGTACCGGGCAGGCGGCAGTGATCTCGGCCCCTTGTTTACGGTCTCGGGTTGTGCACTGGCACGCACTCTTGAGTGCCGAGATAGTCCTTCAGGGAGCACTGCAGACCTCACGCAGAGCCCCGTTGTGTGCCAACAAGCACACTGAATCAATAACACACAGGCAGGCAGGACAATATTCACGAGGCCACAGTCAGTGCGCAGCCACACGCACTCAGTGCTGACAAGATGGTTTCTTCTGTAAACTTTTTTGTACCTGAGTTTACAACAGGAGGCCAGATCTTCTCAGGCCCTTGGAGACAGGTAGACTTCAGAGGGGGGCAAAGCCCCTCAATAATAACAGCAATTGCAGGTCAGCTTCCAGACACTCAGCAATGGCAGCACTTGTCCTCAGTATTCCTGGCTGTTCTTCATTGGCAGGGATTCCTTCTTGATCACAACGTTTTTCCTAATCTAATTTTACAGGGGTCTCAGCTCTACTTTCATAACCCAAAAGTCTTTGTTCTTCCTGTATGATGGGTCCTGGACCCAGTCCAAACCAGTACTGGGTGCACTCTGCCAGTGCACATCTTCTTCCATTGTGCGTGTGGGCCAGGGCCATCAGACACACCGCAGGGGGTAGACCCAGCATTGTGGAAGGCAGGCTCAGCCCTATTCAGACCCAGGTGCTACTCCTCCCACCACTCTACATGCAGATAGATCTATTCAGCCTAGTGCTGACTCACCCAGTCTCCTGGAACCACACCAGCCACTGTCACTCACAAACCAGACAGGCAATCCAAAAACAGGCAGAGGCACACAGAAAGGCTGAACAAGAAGGCAACCACTTTCTAAAAGTGCTATTTCCAAACGTAGAATTTAAAAAACCATCTTCCCTAAAAGATGTGTTAATGAATTTTGAGTTCAGGGATACCAGATTCCATATGTCTATCTTGCCGCTATGGGAAGATATGCAGTTAAACATGTTACACAGCATTCCCCATGTTATCCTATGGGCAAGATAGCCTTTCAATAGTGAAAAACGAAATTGGCCGTATTTCACATCAGGACATGTTACCCACACTAGAACATGTCCTACCCTTTCACATACACTGCAACCTGCCCAGGTAGGGTATCTTGGGCCTACCACAGGGGTGTCCAAGGTGTAAGAAAAGGAAGGGGTGGGACTGGCAAGTGTGTACACTAGCCAGTACAACATGGCAGGTAACAAACTGCGCATAGGCACTGCAGTGGAAGGCCTGAGACACCATTTTAGGGGTACTCATGTGGGTGGCACAATCAGTACTGCAGGCCCACTAGTAGCATTTGAATCACCAGCCCTGGCACACTCAGTGCACTTTACTAGGGACCTACTGGTAAAACAAATATGCCAATCATGGATCACATTAATAATTTAACCAGGGAACACATGCACGTTGGCACTGATCAGCAGTGGCTAAGGGCCCAAAGCATCTAAATTAACAAAAACGCATTCCAACACAGTGTCAAAAATTTGGGAGGCAGAGGCAAAAAGTCAGGGGAAACCATGCCAAGAATGCCAGGTCTAACAATATTATCAAGCTAAATATACATAAGTATGGATGTACTATTTTTTGCACCACATACATGTACCTTGAAGATGTGTAGCTTTTCAATGTACGTAGATGTGGAGTTAGGAATAGTAAATGTATTCTTATGTACATTTACCTTCACGTTATTGTGGTAGTCAATGTTTTAGCAAATTGATATGTTTTCCCTCTGTGTTCTGAAATACAACCCCTACTAAGAATTTAGGGGGGATATGTACAATGAAGTGGCGGAGCGTGTCGTACCTCCTGGGCTTAACAACACGCTCCGCCACTTCGGAAACACAAGGCTACACCATATTTACAAGAATGTGGTGCAGCCTTGTGTTTCCCCCAGTGATGGCGCTAAGTTGGTAAACTTAGTGCCAACTCAGGCACCATAGTGCAAGGGTTTCTGCGTGCAGGGGAGGATTGTTTATGTGTAGGAAGGTGTCCCTTCCTGCTCATAAACAATCCTAAAATGCCATTTTCATTTTCATTTTCATGTGTGCAAAAAAGTTACAAAATCTAATTTTTAAAAAAGGTTTGTTTATGTACAGGAAGGAACACCTTCTTATACATAAACAATGGCATTTTGCTTTTTCCATTGTGCAGCACACATGGAAAAAGCAAAAACGAGGAGAAATAAAGCATTTCTCCTCGTTTCGCCAACTTAAGACCAGGATTTTCTTACGGTGAAATGCCCTGCAACACCTACTGTACGCCCCTTTCACGCTAACCATAGCGTGAAAGAGTTGCTTATGGACAAGGCAGCGTTAAGCCACGTTAAGTGGCTTAACGTTGTCTTGTACATAAGGCAAGGCAGTGTCACAAAAAGTGACGCTCCTGTGGCGATAAGGGCTTGTACATATGCCCCAAAGTCTTTACTACCTCGTTTTGTTATACAATTCAGCTTTTGCCCTATTGTCAGTCTTAAGTGAAATAAACACCAAAAATAAGTTCAAAGTAGGTGTCAAAAACTACACAAACAAAATGCATACGGAAAGGAAATGCCTTAGATGTTTAACACGAGCGACCTGGGAAACTGATTGGTGATGAAGGGGATAGGTGTCTGCTTTTCTTTCGAGTTTTTAAGTCTCCGAAGCGGGGGCATTACCCTTGATTTTTAATCCAAAACAAGGCGCTTTGCTAATTGGAACAAAACAAGTTGTCTGATTCCAGGAACCTGTTCGTACCCTCCTCCTGCACATGTCACTGTGGAACACTAAAGCGTGTGTCTTCTTGTGATCTTATGTCCTCTTTGGTTCGACATCGTTTTCTTTTATCCATGATCATAAATAGTGAAAACATTGTTGTATAGAAAAACCAAATACATGTCTGTAAATACTTCATTGAAACATAATGGATCAATGTCATTTTATAAAACAGGCAATCCAATGTTTCATCCTGGACTTTCCCTTTGGATTAAGGAAGTGGATGAGCCAGATGCATGCAACCACCAGAACACGAAGGAAGAGCAACTGTGCAAAGCTGGTGAGTGCGACGTTCCATCTCTCAGCATTAGGACACTTGCAGTGTAAATGGGGAGAACTGCAACCAGAAATGTGCCTGTGTTGTGTGCTGTGACGAGCTCTAGAAGATGGAACTAGGCCTTGAGTTTTCAAATTGTAAATTCTTAAGCTTAAAAGTTCAAATTACTACGTTGAACAGAGAGAAAATCAGCCTTGGCAATTTCAATCAGTATGATATTTTTCTATATTAAATAGGTGTTTGCAATTTTGAGTGATACACAGTAGGTAGGTAACAGTGGAGGCTCATTTTCCTCACACAGGTGATCTCGTATTGTTGCCTCACAAGTTGTAGCTATTTTGTGAACGTGAAGAAGCATAGACTACAGCTAGTTTTCCTGTAACCGTTCTTGGTGTTAAGGATGTTTACACGCCTGCTGCACCTTTACTGTACAATACTGTACCTAAACTTCTTGCACGCAGTCAACAACAAAGTGTGTATGGTGCAAGGTGGGGGCATACTTCCATAATAAGAGGACCACACATTACACTCACAGCCTCGAATGGACACTGTTTATCCACATAAGGGCCTTCTCCCCGGGATCAGCATGTAATCCAGCCTGGGCTCCATGGCAAGGAATGGCCAGCCTCGAGGGTGCCATATCTTCACTGAGTAACCACAGCCGAATGCCCCGGTTACTTACCGGTAATCTTCATTACTCCGAGTATAGTCTTCCTCGCCACATGACTAACAAAGTGAGGTTCAGCTCCACACCAGAACCCTCCAAAGCAAAAAAAGGTCAGCCTCCCATGCCTCACATCCCTTCCCAATATGGCCGACCCATTACACCTTTGACCTCTATAAGAGGCGGGCCGGCCCAACCCTTCAGCCTGAAACCACCAAGCAGAAACATGAAGCCGATAGCCAGACAGGGAGGGAGGGATGGGAACTTATGTGGCGAGGAAGGCTATACTCGGAGTAATGAAGATTACCGGTAAGTAACCGGAGCATTACCTCCTCGTTAGTCTTCCTCGCCACATGACTAACAAAGTGAGCAAATACCATAGCCAAGTGGCTTTATGGAAACTCACAAGAAACCAACGGACCAGAATGGGATGCCCCTGAAAGAGGGCAAAGCCAGCAGAGCAGACGAGTGGAAGGACCACCCAAGAGAGAGGCAAACACGAGCAGGAAGAACCAGCCCAGGACAAAAAAAGAACCGGGAAGGCCGAAAACATGGGCCCCCGAGACACGAAGTGCCGCCATAAAACTGCCACAACGAAAGGCCGAAGAAGGACAGAGAAAGCACGGAACCAGACCGCACGGGGCCAAATGCAACAGCAAACACGCCCTAGAACAGAAAAGCAACAATGCCGGGCCAAACACACCAAGACTGCCCAACATACAGCCAAAAGGGAAGAGGGGAGCAAAAAGCCCAGAGAGAGGCACCGAAGAAACAGAGGGCATCCCCACCACAGTGACCCAGCTAAAAAAGCCACAGCAGAGAGAGAGACGCAGTCCGACAAACACAGCAACACTGCAAGGTAGACCACCACCCGCAAGAGAGCCGAAACCACCAGAGGAATGGGGCAGCGGGAGCAGACTCAATCAAACAGACTGCCAAGAACCACAAGAACGGAAAGGGTGCAAAGAAAACCAGCACGCCCACCGAACAACCAAAAATATGAGGGACACCACAACCACACCTGCAAGAAGAGAAACAGATGGACACGGACCCCAGTCACGCAAGGACCCCCCGGAAGGGAACGTGACACAAATGAGAGAACTCAGGCAGGCACAAGGCAGAACAGACCCAGGAAGGCGCAGTAAGACACTGAACAGACCCAGACACCAAGGGAACCCAACCGGCCAACAGCAAAAAGCGGAAAACCCAGAGGGCTGATCACGTAGACCGAAGGGCGGAAGGGACCATGCCCAAAGCCAAGCCACCAAGAAAGAAGCGGGTGGACACCAGAGGACCCAAAGTAGAAGAAAACACACAGAGTCCGAAAGTAAGAGAAATGCAGCATGGCGGCCCGAGACCGCCCAGCACAGGGTGCAACACGACCCAGGAATGCCCCAAAAGAAGGAAGCGAATGGGCGAAGTGAGCTCCCAGGCGGCCACACAGCCATTCAGCAACCAGACCCAGACCAGTCGAACAATGAAGAACCGACAGGAAAAGGAGCATACAGGGAAAAAAAACAAAGAAGGCAGGAAAAACTAAAGGCGAGAAAGACAGAAGGGCAGGGCAAAACAAGCCCGAGCCATATCAACACACCCAGGGAGCCACCTGAGCCAACAGGCCCCGGGACCCTAAAACCAGGAACAAAAGATGAGGACACCAATCCACACCAGAAGCGCAGGGCCCTGCCAGGAAGAGGAGAACCGAGAGTTCCAGCACCCCCGGACACCCAACAGCACCTCCGGAAACAAGCAGCAGCAGACACCAATAGAGACGCACCCAGGCAAGCACCAACAGGACAAAAGCCCATGCCAGGACAAACAAGCCCAGAACCCCCAGAAGAAAAAGGCCCCCCTGGAAAGCGCAAAGCCGGGAGCCCGAACGAGAAGGCCGAATAGCCAATCCGGGGACCCAAACTAAGCAAACAGCACCAGGCGAACACCCAACCAGGTACTAAAGAGACCCGACCCACACCACATAACGAGAGCAGACGGAGCCAGAAGTAAAGAGACCCAGGCAAGGACAGCACCAATGTGCCAAAAAAAACAACCGGGGTGAACCCCGCAAACGCTCTGGAGCATGAAGCAGGGGAGAAACCGCCCAGGAGAGCAACAGGAAGCTCCCACAAGGCCGGGGTAAATCCCAGAGAAGCCAAGGAATGGGCAACAGAAAGCCCGCCAACCGACCCAGCACCGACAGGGAACCCATGCACGCCTCAAAGGACGGCAAAGGCTCCCAGCACCCGGGAAGGGGCACCCAGAACATAAAGACCACTGGTCCAAGAAGGAAACGTCCGAAGCCACACAAGACAGGTACCCCACAGGGAAGGCCGCCCAAAGCAACAGGAAGACCCAGGCTGTCACGCAACAAGGTGCAAACCAGCCCAGACCCGGCCAACTCCCCAGATCAGACGAAGTCAGATGCACACAGGGCCACGGAAGATCAAGGACGGGAAGCATGAGGAAACAACCAGACGGCAGGAATCAGCTCATTCCGACCGTGAGGACGAAAAACACAGGCCGCAGAGTCCCCACACAGCAGGGAGACCAAAGGTGCAGGTGCCTAAAGGAACAGCCAGACCAGAAGCGGCCAAAGATAGAAAGCGCGCTGCCAGCGCTGCCCAGGCCACCTGCTGCAAGAGGCGACATCTCCCGTAGGCAGTACCCAAACCTCCAGGATCCTAGCACAGCAGCGCACCAACACCCGGACCCAGCAGACAGAATGGACGCGAGTCCAGGGTGATCCAAGAGCCGCCGACACAACCACCAGGCCAGAAAAGACAAAACAGGTGAGCCCGCTAGCGCAGGGCTGCCAGAGCCCACAAACACAGCCCGCTAGAGCAGAGCAGCAAAGGCAAGGGGGTAGTGTGAGGGACAAGGCGGGGAGAACCTAGAACAGGAGCCCGCTCGAGCAGGACCTCTTCCCCGGGGCTGTGGGACCTGCTGGAGCAGGACCAAACCACAACTTACCTGTAAGACGCTCAGGAGAATCTGCAGCGCAGAACTAAAAAAACAGGCTGAAGGGTTGGGCCGGCCCGCCTCTTATAGAGGTCAAAGGTGTAATGAGTCGGCCATATTGGGAAGGGATGGGAGGCATGGGAGGCTGACCTTTTTTTGCTTTGGAGGGTTCCCTTGTGGAGCTGAAGCTCACTTTGTTAGTCATGTGGCGAGGAAGACTAACGAGGAGGTAATAAAGATTTCCTGCAGGAACTATTCATCAGAAGTAGATTCTGGCCCATGTCGGCCACCGCACCCAGTAGTCGTTCGGAACGAGGGGGTTGCGCTGGCTGACTGACTATGCAAATCTACTAATCGACTACTGGGTGCGGTGGCCGACATGGGCCAGAACCTACTTCTGATGAACTTGATTGCAACCCAGGACCTGTGATTAATATTTAAATTATAAAGATCAACATCTATTATTGGAACCCTAGAAAAATATGTGCCTGAAATGAGGAAGCTGGTAAACTAAAATTAAGCACTGACAAAACAGATTGGCAACTTTTGGAGGATCAACAAGAATAAAAGATTTCATAATCAACAAAAGCGCCTCCATATATTTGACTGAGACTTACCTAAGGTGAATTTGAAAACCTTTTGAGACACAATTTACTTTTCTAAAACCAATATTGAATTAATCTGCCTCAATCTTGATGTGTTATTGGAGATAATCAAACCAGTATTCTGTGTTTTTCTTGGGTGGTAGTCTGCAGAACTACTGCTTCCAGTTTTTGTTAGTTATTGCATTGTATTTGTGGGGGAGCAGCAGGTTCTGCTGCAACAGCAGGTCTGGAATTCAAAGTACGTTGCATAAACTGTACGAATCTCCAGTATAAGGTGACTGTGTATTTAATATCCCTACTACTTCCGCATGGGATAGGGTGTCAGAAGAAGAGGAACAGAAGTGTAGCCGCCAGGACTGGCCACGTAGCCCACTCATTGCTAAGTTGCCCCAAACGAACATGTATGTCGTGTGGCAAATGACCACCAAACCAATTTTGATGTTCTTGATATGTTAAAGGGATTTCACATTCTAGGTTAGCCCTATAGTGCGACAGCGGATGTATAACTATATATTCATGAAATTGATCTGGGGCAGCAGCAACAGGCTCAAACTCAACCCAGGAGTAAAAAGTCTCAAAAGCATAGGCTGGGTGTAGAGCTATTATTAAATTAACTGGCCTCCCCTCATGTGGGACACCTCGAGCTTTCAGGTGCTGAGTAACTGCTTCCCTGAAATTGGCCCCTATACTGATGGGTATGGATATGATGAATGGATTCAATTTGTAAGTGGAGCCAAAGAATTAGAAAACCTATAGAATGGGGAACAACCTTTTATGAGTCAAGCTTGACAAACCTACAGAAATAGGTGCTTCCTTATTCCCAGTAGGAGATAACCATGATTACTACATAAGTCTATGTAATAATGTAATAATGGTTCAAATGTGTGTGATAAGTGTAAACCATTCAAGGCATAGCCATAAGATATGAGCCTCATGATGTGGGCCAACTGTTGCAGAAGTTATGACTTTGGCAGAACTATACAAGGGGTACATTCCCACCCATGGGTGACACAGGTGAACTTGGTTCAATGCACCAACAATGAATGTGAAATGCAAGTTATTGTACACCTGCAAGATACTATTCAATGTGCAATATACATTCAAGTATTGCTCTGCTACTAACAATCCCACTAATTTATCAAGGGCACTGTGGAAACAGCAACAAATCTTATTTAGTTATTTACAGTATCACATACACTGTAGTAAGGAGAATGAGCATATGTCATAATTATTTATTTCTACAGGAACAATCTGTTTCTCAGTTTATCTAAAACAACTACACAGAATATTATAAAAAAAACAACTAGATACGTTATAAATAACAAGACCAAAAGGATTATTTCCACTGCATACGTTGTTGACAACGGAGGCTGTCTTCATCAGCATAAGTGTGAAAACAGTGTAGCCCGCGAAGAGCAAGCACCCACTGTGGTAGCAGTCAGTCAGTCTTCCTCTGGGCGAGATGTGTCATCTGCAAAGTGTGAAATGCACTGGCAGTAGGTGAGACCGTCTCTGGCAGAATCTCGGTTGATAATCTGGACAAAGGACCTCTCCTGACAAGTGGTCAAGTGGCAGTACTTATATACTAAAGGGCTTATCTATGAGAGGCTTGCGCCACCAGAGAGTCACTCCAGCAGCGCGTGCCTCTCAATCATTTTGCAGCACACATAGATAGAGCAAAACATCTCTGTGGAGGTGCCTCTTCCTGTACAAAACAATCCTGCCTGCAACAAAAGCAACCTTATACCATGGTGCAAGGGTGCCTACATTGGCGCTAGGCAGTAAATTGTGCACCAGTGCAGGGGAAAGGACACAAATGCACCGTATTTTATAAATATGGTGCATTCCTGTCCTTTCACATTGGCATAGGGCAGCACTGCAAGAAGACTTGCAGCGCTGCTCTACTCCAATTACTCATAAATGAGGCCCTAAAACTTTTTTTAAAAATAAGAATTTCTGAAATAAGTTTTGGAATGTTTAACATAAATTATGTGCATTGAAAGTATGCGTCCCAGATGTTTCCTTATGAACATATAAGGCAAGAGGACGTTAATTCAGACTACATTATTTTGGTTATATTTCTTCATGTCTTCTTAACCACATCGCTGCTACAGGAATTTTCCTGCTGTGCTGCTCTTTTATGAACAGGGTGTGGTCGTGACGGAACCATTCCGTCATCAGCACAGCTCAACCGTGACTGATGACGGAATGGTTCCGTCACCAGCATCAAAGGGGTTATTTTACCTTGACATGGTGAGGAGTAGACATTTGACCTCGACACATTTTGCTTTAAATGTTGTACCTATGTCATTAATTGAAGAACTTGACGATATCACAGTTCCTAGAAAGATAACGTCTGGCGACATCTGCATCTAGAGACAGACATTACAAGATTCTGCATAAATCAAGGAATATGGCGATGTCTATTATCTAAGTTAAGGAAGATGCTGGTTTCCAAGGATTAAGGCCTACATAAGATTGAGTCGACTCTTAGGGACTTTACCTTAAGGGTGTAAGAGGACATCCCTATCTTGTATTTTTTAAGTTCAAAACATGAAGATTACCTGCCATTAAGAAAGGCTGCAGTTTTAGTGGCATTGTTAGACCTAACATTTTTGGTGTGGTCTTCCCCCAAACATTTTACCTTCACCCCTCCTGTTTTCTGAAATTCGTTTTATTGTTGGCATTAGGACTCCGTGCACTTTGCCACTGCTAACCATTGCTACAGTGCTTGTGCTCTCTCCTTAAAGTATGGTAACATTTGCCTACAACTGATTGGCATATTTAATTTGCTTGTAAGTCCCTAGTATATGGTACTGCATGTACCCAGGGCCTGTAAATTAAATACCACTTTTGGATCTGCAGCCCTTATTGTGCCACCCAGTACAGTAGCACTGCAGCCTGTAGTGTAGTTTTAAACTGCGAATACAACTTGGCAGAATACACCTTTTTGTAGGCATAAACCTTCCCATTTAATACATATAACCCACCCCTAGGGCAGGGCCTAATAAAGCGCAGAGGTCAGGGTGCATTGTTTTTAAACAGTAGGACATGTGTTTTCAAGTTTTACATGTCCTGGTCTGGTGTAGTGTAGTTCCTATGTTACCCTCATGCCAGACCTGTGCTTTTGGATAACATACACCGTGGGTTGGGTGGTAGACTGATTCTGGGCACCCCCACTGCGTATGTTAGCTGTTTTTTGCATTAGCAAGCTCACAGTGCCACTAGAATCTCCTTTTATCAGAGAGATTAGTTGTTGGCAACCTCAGAACACAACATACCCTGATTCCTCAGACTCGTGGAAACAATATACTACTTTGCACCCAGTCACTCGTGCATGCTTATTTTCTCTCAGAGAGATATACGGAAGAAACAGTAGAGCGTGTTTACAATAAGAATTTATTGTATCGTTGTTCTGCTCGCGTAAAATATATGCGCTGCTACAACTGTTACACAGTAGCAGAGATATAGGATCAGCAGTACAGTGAATAAAAAAGAATAGTACAGTTCTACCATTTTGCAATAGTCATAAACAGATACATGAATATAAAATGCATTAATGAAAGATAGTGCATACTCCTACGAAGCCGGTCTAGATGTACCTAAGTGTACCAAGCATGTGAGTAGGTGCGAAAAAGCCTAAGCCTAAGATCCTAAGAGCCTAGAATCCCGCTAGGTTTTAGTCGAACCCCATTACCTGAAATAGTGAGAGTGTGTGACTTCGTCCTGGACTCGAATTGGACACCCCGCAAGGGATAGTCAGACCACTGTCAGCTGAAGCAGTTGCATGTCGGAGCCGCAGTGTCTCAGGTCAGTGTGTTGGTGTGAAGTCCCGGTCCCTCCTCTTCTTTACTGATAGCAAGAGGTGCTGTATGTATACATTCCATGTGTGTGTGTTAGCTATTGTTTAGTATGAGGATGATGTTGGGGATTAAACCTTGTGCGTGGATAGGAGAGGTGAAGTATACCCCCGGGTATCGTTCTCATAAACTATTCATATGTGCTAAGGATGACGTCGATATCGATTGGGAAGAACCCTCCCTCAGCATGGAAGTAGGTGAAAGGTTTAGGCCGTAAAAGGCATCAGTCCTTATAAGGTGTTCAGTCCCTATAAGGCAGTATGTCCTTATTAGGAGTTATGACCTTATCAGGCTCGTTCATATAAAATGAAGGGGACATGATGTAGGGAAAGTGTACGATGTTCCCCGGACCTATATTAGGGTACCGATATGAAATATAACACTGGTAGTGAAAAACTCAGCAGGATTTAATTTGGGTTGGCATTCAGAGAGGACCGATTCACCAATAAGGAAGCAGTCTCTGTGCAAGAATTAATATCCCGGCCAAAATAAGAAACTTTCACATAACAAGCAGTAAATGAACTTCTCAAACATCTGGGCAAAAGCGATTTGAGCCCCATGTAGTTCAATCCTCAAATAGGTGCAGCCCTCTGATTTTACATTCTTTGGAATGCATCCCTCCTATACAGGGTTCCTGCCCTGAGGAAATACCTTTGCTAAAAACACTCAGGCCCCATAAGAAGGTTGATGCACATTGGTGTATACATTGCATTGGTCAGGAGAAAGCCACCTCTAAATAAAGAAAAAAGCAATACATATACTAAGGCGAATAGAGAATTGACGCCTCCATGACCTCCTGGGCGACCTCTAGCCACCAGGCATCTTTTGAACCCGTTTCTTCTAAAGGCTAGAACATGTCCCCAGTTTAAAGAAACACGTAATCTTGAATGGTTTTACAATAGTGGACACTTTCTTACTAAATTGAGATTATATGTGTTGGACACTAATGAATGTAATGTCATCACGTTGAATCATGAAACAAGGATTTATGTTGTGTTTATATTGTGTTTAATGTGATGTGTATGTAGTTCGTTTTTTATAATTGTGTCATATAGGTTTATTGCACAAATTCTAAGGTTTTGCAGATGTTGTTTTGAAGTAAAATCACCCAAATCAGAGAAACATCTTCTCCCCTCTTATATATGTCATGTTTTCCACCTCATGTAAAGTGTTGGTGCAGAAATTTATATGAAAAAGGGATGTGGGGAAACCCAATGGTCAAAGAAAAGTACAATTTAAGTAAAGAATATGAAGTCTTAATTGACAACCATGTATACTATTGATAGCCGTATCTTTTTAGGAATCAGATTGAGATTTATGGTATGGGGGTGAACTCTTTTTTCATTATAGTATTATTTGGTCCCAGCATCCTACAACCCCAATAGGATCACTACCTGGCATGAGAGACACTTTCAGAAAGTTTACATTTTCCTGGCCTAACCATTTGTGTGCCTCTGCCAGTGTCCTTGATCACATGACTGTGAATGGCCCTGCTGTTGGGAAAAGTTTCAGCGCTCCGTCCAACATCTCCTTGTGTTTGCTTTGTGCATTCCTGCCAGACAGTGAGACAAGGGAGCTGTGGGAGCTGTTCCCTGCCCCACTTAAATTTCAAAGGGCTGCCTCCAGCATGCACACAAAGGTATCTGACAATAGCCTGTTGGCCCTTCTGGCTTGTTGGAGCCTTGACGGGTGAAGGAAAGAACTTTTCAGAACTAGATGTAGGGGTAGCCTAGAACATTCCCCCACCTCAAAGGCTGGCACCAGCTATACATATTGGCCCCTCAGAGCAACTCTTCAGTACTCTCCTGGGCTCGTGCAAAACCTCAGAAAGATTGCCTAGACCCTTAGAGAACAGCCCTGCTGCTTGAGGCCTGTCTTGTACTTCGGAGGACTGCCTGACTGCTACCAGAGGACTGCCCTCCTGCTTGAGGCCTGCTTTGCTCCGAAGTAGACTGCTCTGCTGCCACTGGCCTTCCTTGCTGCTTGAACACAGGACTACTTCGTGTGACTCCAAGGGATTGTTGGCTGACCTCCTGTGTAAGCTACAGGGACAAAACAAGCTCCAGAGACCTTGAACCCCGCACCTGGCCTCTGCTAGGGGGAGTCCCCCCCCCCACCCAAGTGGCACCCCACAGGTCCTGGACCCTTGGAAGTGGGGTTTGAGGTGCTCCTCCCTGCCTAACTGTGAGTTCCACCTGAAGCATCGTAGTGCGACACAACTCAGGCCCCTTGCAGCTCCTGATCGGCATCCTCATCAAAAGCAACGCAACTGGATGCAAGCCCTCGCATTGCAGCTCCTGATCAGCAGCCTCATCAGAACCAATGCAGCGCAACATAATTGACACAGGACCTCACCTCGCCGCCCTTGCAGCTCTTCATCAGAATTGACACAGCTCAACACAACACTTTGCATCAAGGACATAACAGGGCTCGAAAAATCATAACAAATGTTTCTAGACCTGCAGGTCTAGTAACTTGAAAAATCTACTCGACCCAACTGTAATGTACTTGACCTCTGTCTCTGAAAGATGAGCAAATGTGACAAGATAACAAGATTTAAAGACATTTTCATTGCTCATTCACTTTGTGAGCAAAAAAGAGCCTTTAAATCTCGCTATCTTGTAACATTTGATCCGCTTTCAGAGACAGATGTCAAAAGTCTGTGTTCAAAAGTCAGTTTGTCTTCCTACTCGCCAGAAAGGGCAAGTAGGCCCTAAAAGAAGCGTGCCCTGATTTATTCTGGCTCGCCATAGCAAGTGGATTTTTTGAGCTCTGCATAAGGTACAATTTTCAGCGGGGCTAACCTGATTCCTGTATCTGGCCCATATACATCACGGTCGGCCTGTACTTGTGACTTTGACCCAGTCCAGTGTGACCAGATAACCGCAGATGGTGCTTTATGCTTCTAAGGACTATTATGTGCCTAAACGTTTGAAATTACATATCTCAGTTTCTGCTGATTGGATTCTTGTCATTTCTATGTCATTCTATCATTATTTTTGTCTCTATTGTTCTAAATTGCTGTGGGATTTTTCTTGTGTTGTGTTTTAACTTAATTATTGTTTGTGTGCTGTATAAATAATTTACACATTTCCTCTAAGTTAAGCCTGGCTGCTTTCGTGCCAAGGTACCACAGGGTTAACCACAGGGTAAACTTTAGTGACTTTTGTCCTTCACCCTGACAAGTATTGCGGTTGTAGGGCTTCCACCCCCTCTCAACCAACAATCCAATTTCTTACAGGCATTGTATAATAGACCCATATACTGTAGAATTGTATATCAGACCAAACCACTGTAATGCACCAAACATGAAATCCAAACTAACTCAACCAGATGCTTTTTTAGCACCTAATGTTGCAGCTAATAGATTTGAAAGTTTTGGGGTTCCATGGATTACATTTAGAAATGTTTTAGAATTATCATTCTTGTCATAAATCAGACTGTTCTGATCCAATCAGATGTGGAATGTGCTCATTAATAGTTAAAGCCAGCAACTTTGCATACATTTTACATTCATTGTTGATAAGCGAAACTGGTCAGTAATTTTTTTTTATTTTTATTTTTTACGTTTGATGAGGTTTACGTTTTGTGGTTTTGCTTTCCTTGCAATACAAAAAGTGAACAGTCACTCAGGCTCCCTGAGCTGAATTTTTTGTCGTGCTTTTGGAAAAAACGTATTTTTCAACCATAAATCTCATCTTTTTCTGCCGGAATCGGGATTGGTCGCCACTGTTTCATATGTTCCAAGTCTAATCTACTCACTCCAACCCAGTTTCATCCCAATTTGGGGAGATCTAGATTAGAGGTTCTGTTCAGACTGAGGAGGAGGCTGGTGAGGAGGTGGGGGGGATGCTGGCAGGGGGTGTGACAGGTTATTCTTTTTCAGGGGGTTAACGGGATTAGGCTGACATCCCTAGAGCAACCAATTAAAGACCTGGACACAACCAATTAAAGACATGGACACGGCAGGAGCAACCAGATGGTGGGATTGTAACAGTATAATGGCAAAAATGCCCGACAGGCATTTCTGGTGGAGTCGGAGCAGAGTTACTCTAAGCCTATGCCCCTGTTCCACTTCCAACCTTACCAGCCTACCAGCAGGCTCCTCAATTTGTTTGTGGAGCATATCCTCATCTATCTCGGCAGTCTCTGGATCCAAAGGACTAACAAATCATTTCTCTAGAGGACAGCGGAGGAGTGAAGTCCCAATGGAATGATGTGAGATAGGCATCAAAGCAGGGTCACGCAATCACCCATTCCAATCCATGCCTGCATCCCTTCTCCAGTACCCACCCGCAAATTGATGGCCAATCACCTATGCAACTACTCAAAGTTAGTCTGATTTATACCAGATTTAAACTTAAATATCCATAGTCACAGTTCAAATAGGTTGTTCTGTGGAGGAGCTGTACCACATCCATCCACATCAGCAACTGCTGATGCTGATGAGCACGCATGAAAGTCCTTCGTCATCTTGGCCTTTCCTTCGGTGTACACACCTAGACTGGGCGAAACTGGCAGCCTGCATACCGTTGGTTTACGTTGAGGCCTTGGTTGAGCTGTAGGATTCTTCGATCTGGGAAGATTAATTTAATTATTTTTCCGACATTTCTGTGGCACTGTAAAGAACATAGGGGCATATTATCAAGGGGGTTTATCTGCGCTTTTTTGGCTTTAAAAGCCAAGAAAGCGGAGATAAAATTATCTCCCTATTACCTAGCTGTCGCTAACACCAGTTAGCAACAGCTAGTAGGAGATAGCGACCATCTTGGGCCCCTCTTTGCATGTCAGTGATATTTATCACTAATGACATGCAAAGTGGGCGTGCCAAGATGTTAGCGACTGAAAACAGTCGCTAACATCGCTATCTCCTATTACCAACTTTTGGAGATATTCGCGCTAAGCGCGAATATCTCCAAAAGCTAACACCTGCCCTGAGCAGTTCTTAGCCATGTTATCCATGGGAAGGGGGATAACATGGCTAAGAGCATTAGCTCGGTAATTCATGAATATCGCGGACTTTTCAGCGATATTCATTCATTTGCGGCGATTTTTATCGCATTTGCGATAAACCTTGGTAATACCAAGGTTTATTTGTGGTAAAAATCGCCGCAGCTCAGCGGTAAATTTTTGTCTCTAACCAAGCAATAGCGATAATTATCGCTATTGCTTGGTAATATGCCCCATACATTCTATTATTTTTTTCTGTGATATTTTTTTATGTCCGCTTTTCAGAAATGGAACTTGTGAATATTGTGAATACTCAACATATAAATATAGTGTTGCTTGAGGTCATGGTTTGACCTTCCCACCATTCCCCTTCCCCACCCCATATTTTCCCAGTATTCTTGCAGAGTATTTCACCTACTGTAAGTTCAGATGTGTGGATGGCAAAGACTGACTTTCTATAGCTTCCCATTGTCGGGATTTTGTTTTTCTGTACAAAGAAGAAATTGGCTCCAATTATTTTATTTTTGTTTTATTTTTGGGTGAAACTGGTCAGTGCTTTTTGTAGGCCAATAAATCGACATTTATTTTTTGTAAATTAAGCAAAGCATTGCTTCTAAAAAGGAAACAAACCATATCTCTCAGACATAAATGCTAAAAAAGCAATTACAATTTGGGAACATGAATACCAGAAAAGTGAGAGTCAAAGACTACAGAGAAGCCATCTGGCTTATGTTCTTTGTCTTTTAGCAGCTTAGACAAATCATCAAATATTTCAGCAACTTCACTATCTTCTTCCAGACAGTAGAGATCTGACAATCAATCTGGAGTTTTAGGAATACATTTAAAATATTCATCTAAGGATTTCTGTAACAAAATACAGAATACTTTCAGGTGTGAACAGATACAATAATTAACAAAACATTTAAGAATTTCAGAATCGGGGGGGAGGAGCCAAGCTCGACATCGTGATGGCCGCACGGTAGCTCGGCTCCGCCGGCCTCCCTGCCCAAACTCATCTATCCTGCCGCCCATCCTGCCCAAAAACGATAACATTTTATAGATGAAGGTCTGCTGATACTTACCACCCATCCTGGTGGCTCCGGCGTTCAGTGGGTCCGCAGCGGCGTCCTCCCAGGAAGTGCGGCCTCCGTGGTTTGGAGAGCGGGGCCTTGCCTTCAGCGAGTGGCCGGCGAGACGGTGGCGGTGGCGGCCTCGGGTGGAGGATGGAGGCCGGCCGGAGGAGGCCGTTGTGCGTAAAAGCCGGAGGCAACTGAACGCGCCTGGGACTACCGTCCGGTGATCCAGAGGTGAGGTGCGGCAAGTTGTGTGTGGGGGACGCCGTGTTGGTGGCTCCCCCCCTTGTTGCCTTGCCCGGCCATTCCGACTTTCATCGTTTGTTGGCAGAGAGAGGCCCCAGCGGAGCGGTGGCGCCCGCGGGTCCCCCTCTTTTGGTGGCCCTCATTGATGCATCGAGGTTGCTGTTTGGATGCTTGAGGGGGATCCCGCGGGGGCCCTACTTGTGAGCCCGCCCCAGGAGTTGGTTCCGGAAAGACGGCGCTGTAATCGCAAAATGGCGACTGATGCCGTGTGCTGTGGAACGCCCCGGGAAGTCGATGCTGTACCTCTGTACTGTGATGGGGCCTGCACTGGGGAGCGTGAACCCACGATTGGCGACGTCCTTCGAGCGCTGAAGATTTGGCAAATGACCTTGGCCCGGGATTCTTGTGTGCAAGACAATGTGGTAACCGCCATTGTTCCCGGGCCGCATCTCGAAGGCGCGGATGGGCCCGAGATGGTAGCTGTTTGTTTCCCGCATTTTGGTGGGGGTAGCGATGTCTTGGTTCGCATGCGAAAAGATTTGCTGGGGATCATTGACACTGATGTATATGACTGCCGTAAACAGCTTCTGCATTACCGTTGGCGGAGGAGATCCCATGGGTTGCTTCCATTGGCCGTTCTGCGGCTGCTCCACGGCCTTTTCTCTCCTGCTTTGTTTTATGCCCGACATACATCGTGGCGATAGCTAAGAAAGGACTGGGGTGAGTCCGGTTTTTAATCCGGAGGACTGCTGCTCGGCGCACGGAGTTATGGACTGCCCCAAATTGAGAAAATTTGTCAAATCCTTACTATGTATGGCTACCTGAAAACATGCCAGCTTCGTTTTGGGCTGCACTGATTGTTTGTATGGGCGGGGGGTGGGGGCCGTGCGCCTTGTTACATGGTATCCTCCCCCCTGTCTTTCCTTTTTCCCTTTTTTATCTGTTTTCTTCCCTTTTCCTATATTATCTCATTCTATATTTCGGGTTCATGTTTAGGGCGACAGGCACGCTGCTGGGAGGGGTAGGCCATAGCTTTCTGCAGGGGTGCAGGGTGGGGCGGGTGGATTGGGGTCTATTAGATAGTTACTTGTTTCTATGGCTCTTTTGTGTCCTTTTCTTGGGTCTCCATGACTGTGCGTGATTCCCGCGGGGTGAGTGCCTGAGGGGGGAGGTTTGGGTATTCCTATATAATATGGTACTTTTAGGTTCTGCTTATCCTGACTTAGCCGCCCGCCCCTAAGAACGTTTGCTGTCTGGACTGTTGATCGCCATTATCGCCGTGGGGCGGGTACAGTAACGTGGAGTCCCCTTTTCTCTAATACTTTCGTTTTCTTTTACTCTCCGGGTTGGGCTGTATAATGATTGCAACTTTATCCGTCTCGCTGATAACTTGATTATCATGAGAGTGATGTTCTGCTTGTCTTTGGGCACATGAGGTTGCGGGTGGACACTGACCGAAGAAGAATTGCAGGGACATCTATGGCTTGAACGCTTTGGACTATTCTGATAACAGATCTATGGATTCCCTATTATAATGTGGTTGGTTCTGTTCCCCGCCATGTGCACCAGGACGCTTATTATACAACCGATCCTTTATTCTTTAACATAAAATTAACCTTCTGTGATCCTGTGCCGGGGGGTTACACTCAGTTGGCATTATGGACTCGCAGCATTGTGTAGTATTGTGTAACCACTCCATACTTTTTATTGACATTGGTGCTTTCCAGTTTGTTCTGTGGCCGGCCTCTGGGTTGTAGGCCTGTATTTGTATGCAACCATCCACATAAATAAAGGTTTTTAAAGATTAAAAAAAAAAAAAATCAGAATCTTTGTGTAAATTATTACCATTATGATCGATTATGGTACAAATTTCAGAGTTTTGCTTTTCGCTTTGTAAGTAATGTGCTACCAGATTTTCTTCCTTATTTTGTTCATTGTAGTGTTTAGCATTAATTTTCAACAGTGGACCACAAGCATCTTCAGTAGTTTTCTTGTTAAATTCTAGTTTGGATTGAATATGGCAAAATAAAGCTTCTTTATAGTTAGAAGCTTAATTTTCATATTTTGGTTATCTTCGGTAAAAAGTACTTAGGGCCAGATGTAGGAGCCCTAATACCAGTCGGTAACGGCCGAATTCGGCCGTTACCGACCGGTATTAGGGTTTTCAGATGTAGGGGGCCTATATTTTACCGATCCTGTAAATTTAACAAATCGGTAAATTTACAGAATCGGTAAAATACTGAATCGGTATATTTACCGATTCGGTAAATCCACATGTAGGTGGCACTCCTGAGAGTGCCACAGGCCCTTAAGAGTCGGTATTTTACCACACAATCCTATTGTGTGGTAAAATACCGAATTCAGGTGTGCATGCACATCTGTGCATGCACACCTGTGCAATGTGACACGCAGACATGCCCTTAGGGCATGTCTGTGTGCCACATGGCACACAAGTCCGGAATTGGGGTGCTAGAGGGTGTCAAAGTGACACCCCCTGCACCCTTGCAGGATTCGATATTTACAGATTCGGTAAATACCGAATCGGTATTGCCCATTGATTCCTATGGGCTTCAAGGCCCATAGGGATCAATGGGCAATACCGATTCGGTATTTACCGAATCGGTAAATACCGAATCCTACCGATTCGGTAATTCTTAAATTCGAATTACCTACATCTCCCCCTTCCTATTTACCGACTCTTAAATACCAAATCGGTAAAATTCGGTATTTAAGAGTCGGTAAATAGGAATTACCTACATCTAGCCCATAGATTAATTTATGGGTTTTTTCTTAGCAGTTACATAATTAGTAACATAGCTTCTAGCAGCTGCTTTTTAAATAATCTCATACAATGTTAAATTTGTAATCTTGAATTTTATTAACATCAAAGAATTCTTTTGCAAAATGTTGAGTGTCACCAACAAAAACGTGACCCGAAAGTAATGAATTATTGAATCTCCTTCTTTTGAACATGAGGACTCCGATTATGGGTCTAAATCTCTAATGACAGGAGGGTTATATAAAATAATGATGGCTTTTCTTTACGGCGATAGCGATATTTTAGCTCCCAAATATAGTCAGTCGACTCTAAAACAGGATATCTGTACGATGTAGTAGAAGGCATATTTTCTAAGTTCTAGATGTATTATTCTCCAATAATCAATCGAACCTCTTGACATTATTGAGCTTCTGAAAGCTTTTGCACTTCATTAGGAATATATTTTTTGTAAAGATATTGTCACTAAAAGGGTCCCTTAATCTGGTTGCAGTCCCAACCCAACAGAATGTTTGAAGCTGAAAATGACATCAATGTTGATTAAATAGATTGCTAGACGGTTGTATGAATACGATTAGGTTCATAAATATAAACAATAGCCAACAATATATTATTAAGTAGCAAATCAAGATAAAGTCATCTACCATTATCGTCAGCTTTCTGTTCGATAACCTCTAAATTCTAAGATTTGTGTAACATAACTACAACTCCATTTTTATTGTTTGTGGCAGAGGAGTTAAATATATGGCAGAATTAGTGTCTTTCCCAGATAATTGAGTCTCCTGCAGCAGAGCTATTTGACATTTCAATTTAGACAAATGAATGATGATTATCTGTTTCTTTATGGGATTACGCAAGCCTTTGACATTTCATGAGATAACACAAAGTCTAACAGATAAAAGAGTGTAAAAATTAACCCTTTAAAATTAGAGATAATGGTATGGTAAGAGGTCATAAGTACCTTAACCATAATACAAAACAAGATAAAGATAGAAAATGAAAGGAGTGGTGAGCCATGAAAACTGATGGGAACACAAGTCCACAGCGTCCCTTACAGAGTTGAAAAGAATAGTGTTAGTACTAAATGGGAAAATGTAAATAGGAAGAGTACAATAGAGAAAATATCAATAGCCAATAAACTAGGACATTCACCTCAAAGAAAAATTGAGAGGAAGGGATGTGGCATCTCGGTAGACAGGAGCACATAACAACACAATATAGCTAATCAACTTAAATTACAACCATCCAGTACTTGACAACAGACAAGAGAACCGAAAATAAAGAATAGTAAAATCTGAACCAGATCATAACAATAATACAATAGACTACATCTAAAAAGAGAGTACATTGAAATTAATAGGTATATACTGTAATGAATAAGAGCACATTTGAAAAATTAAGGTTTGGCAACTTCCATTTCTTCTCTTTTATGAAGATGACTAAACTCCCATAGCTGTGCATGGGTTTCAGAAGCAGAAGGTTTCTCCTTGCAGGTGACCTTAAAGTAGCAGGGATGATTCAATCAAAATTGTGCATTCATTGATCTTAAATGAGGGTGCAGATCAAGGAACTCCTTCCACTTATTGGCTAGGACTCTAGAAAGATCCTGTGAGAGGTAGATTTTTTGACCAAGGAGTTTTTTATGTTGTTTTGCATCCACAAGCACTTTCATTAAATCAATATATGGAAGAAAGAGCTACAATGGTTTTAGGCTTAGAATGGCCATGTATAGAGAAGAACCTTGGATTTACCTGATGAGCTGTTTGGATATTAAGTGTAAGGTTATCAGGTAACCCAACCAACTTGAGAATTTTGACCTTCAGGAAGGAGATTATATTTTACCCCTCAGGCCCCTCTGTTACACCACCGATTCTTAAATAATTTCCTCTTTTACGATTCCCTAAGTCTTCTGTTTTTTTTTTTAAGGAGAGTGATTTTTTTAGGCATACAGTCTAGCATTGCCACAAAATCCTGAGCATGAATGATCCTTTATGCAATTCTGTACCTCTCAATGTGACAATTTTTCTTACATTTTTGGGTAGGTATTAATTGTTTGCATATCAAATGGCTTTAACATTCTTCCATTAGATTTTTCAGTGTATGCGAGGATAGCTACTTAGTAGTTGATGAAGGATCTTTCTTAATCCTTTTATTACCTCCACCTGATATTCCTTTACAAGAGGTAGCAACCGAAGAGCAGGCAATAGGTCTTGGAATAGCTGAAAATTGGCTATCCTCCTTAAGTTCAATGGATTCCGCTATATTACTCTCAGAAGATAATGGAGTTCTATTAATACTGCCAGTATTAGAAGAATATACTCTCTTGTTCCAGCTTTAAATTGGTTTAATTTTTCAATCAAACAAGATTTGTAAAGTGCTACTTATCACCCGTGAGGGTAACCAGGGCCTGGAGGGGAGGGAGTGCTGCTGCTGCTGGCTATCTGTCGAACAGCCAGGATTTCAGACACTTTCTGAACTGCTGGGTCGGGGCTATTAGACCTGTAAAGGGAGGTCGTTCCAGAATTTTGCAGCCAGCTGGGAGAAGGTGTGGCCGCTGCTCCTGTGGATTCGTGGCTTGAGGGCCAGGTTGAGGGATGCGAAGTGTAGTTGTCTGGCGGGTTAGTGGAAATTAATTCTGTGGTTGACCTAGGCTGGGCCCTTGTTGTGGACAGCCTTGTAGGTGTGGGTGAGTAGTTTGAACTTGCACCGTTTGTTGAAGGGGAGCCATCCCATTCCAAGCCGTGCTGGCCTGGCTGCTGCTCCATTCCTCCTGGGCCGGGGTGTTGGAGACCGGGGGTGTTCGGCAGGGGCCCCTGATCTACGTGAGGGTCCTCCAGCGAAGCCTCCACCCCTGGCCTGCAGTCGGAGCCTGGGAAACTGCACCTAGGACCCACATCTTCCCACCGGGTGTCTTTGCCCCAACCGGTTCACCCGAGGGCGGCCTCGGAGCGCCCGCCGCCTCCACTTCGGGTGTCCCCCTAGATCCCGGCCCTCCAGGGTGATACGGCGGCCCGCCCGCAGACTGTGCGCCTCGAGTCATCCAGAGACTTTCCCATTTACTTCTGAGGCGCTGCCATAGGCCGAAGCGGTCCGGTCAAGACCCCGGCCACCCAGACCAAGATGGACCGCTTCACAACCACAGACGGTGGGGCCATGGGGGGTGCCGCCGAAAAAGAGGCGTCACTGCCGTCCGATCTGTCCACCATCCAGCAGGCCATCCACACCTCGCAGTCCTCGGTTGAGGACAAGATAGCTGAAGTCTGGGTGGACATGACCCTCATTTGGCAGGAGCTCCGAAACGCCACGGCCCAAATAACTGAAACTGAAACTGAATCCCGTATTTCATCTGTGGAAGTCGACGTCCAACAACTTAAGGGGCAGGTGGCGCGCCTTCAAGTCCACACTCAGGAGCTGCATAGGAGGGCCGAGGATGCTGAAAATCGATCGCGCCGCAACAATCTTCGCCTGGTGGATTTCCGAAGGGGGCGGAGCGGGGCCGCTCTGCTGACTTCGTCGAGAAATGTTTGAGGTCCTGGCTTCTCGAGGGCTCCCTTTCACCCTGGTTTGCAATAGAGCGAGCGCACCGATCCCTGGCGCAGAGGCCTCTGGAGGGCACGCCGTCTCGCCCAATTATAATGAGAATCCTTAACTACAAGGATCGCGATTCCATTTTGGCTGAAACCCGCAAGCAGCGATACCTCCCTTATGAAAACCAATCAATCCTGATTTTTCTAGATTACACTCGAGAGGTCCAGGGCCACCGCCGCTCGTTTGGGGAGGTCAAGCAGAAACTGCGGGCCCTCAATATCCAGTACTGACTCCTCTTTCCGGCTCGCCTCCGGGTGGTGTTCACCAACAAAACTCTGTTCTTCGACTCCCCGACTGATGCATGGACCTGGGCCACGGAGGAGCGTCCCATTCGGCTAGCTGGCCAGCCCCTTCTCTGGAGTGGTGCGGAGGGCGGGCCCCCACACGTTGGACCGCCGGAACCAAGACCCCAACGCAACCGCTCATGTAGGCGCCGTGGGCACAGGAGGGCCTGATCTGATGGCCCGCTGGTCCCCGCCCGAGGGGCCGGGCCGTCCCGTGGGCTTTCCGGGATGTGCGGCGCTCTGGCTCCTCTGGCCGCCTGGGACGCGGGGGGCTTCACCTGTCTCTTCTGTGCCTGATCTCCCGGACACTGAACTTTCCCCCAGCTGGGCACTTCTCACCCACCCAGCCTGAGTCTGTCTTTGTCCGCCGGGCCTGGCTCCGCGGCCGGAGGCATACTCTTACCTAACTGTTCTCTCTATTCTTGGACTTGATTACAGACATGCTGCCATGAGGAGGGGTCCTATATGCCTTGTTTGATCCCAAGTGTTTTAGTTTGGTCCAGTAGTCTTGTTTCGCTAGGGCGACAGATGCTTCTGTTCCTGAAGTATAGAGTGGGGGGTGGGGGTAGGATGGGGGTGGGGGGGACCGTTGTCCCCAATTTTCTGTTCTTTGTTCCGAGTTCTCTTTTGTTTCACCATACCAGCTCTTCCTTGTTCCTTCACACCAGTGCTAGTAGGATGCCACACCTTGTCCGTCAGGGGTCATGGTACCTGACGTCTGGGCTCCCAATCCCCCCCTCTCTGGGACTGTCCGTGATTATGACTGACATACCACAGCAAGGGGTATCTTTGCGTATTTTGTCTTGGAATGTTAATGGTCTCCTTGACCGCTTTAAGCGCACGGCGGTACTTCGCTTTGCACAACGTCTTGGGGTTGAAATCGTGCTTCTGCATTAGACACACCTACTGGGTAATCACTGCCCCTTTTTAACACACTATGGGTACAACAGGGTTTGGCACTCAGGCTTTACAGGTGGATACCGGGGGGTTGCGACCCTGGTACAACGCTCCCTACCCTTTGTGGCAACTCGTATCATTCATGATGACCAGGGCCCCTTCCTGGCCATATCCGGTACTCTGAACGGCATAACCCTTAACCTGGTGTCGGTATACTCCCCTCCAGCACGGCTGGCCGCTACCCTTGATGTGGCTGTCGGGTTCCTGGCCTCCTTGACCCCGGGCCCCACCTTCCTGGGGTGTGACTTCAATGCGGTCCCTTCCCGGACATGAACACATCTGGGACCCCTTCCCACGGCAGATGGGCGCAGGCGAAACACTTATCGATCTGGGCCGAATCCCTAGGCCTGTGTGATGCATGGCGTACGTGGCACCCACGCTCTTAAGCAATTCAACCACACTTCGGCCGCACATCACACACACACGCGCATAGACATCATTTATATTTCCTCGATCGACTGCCTTCGGGTCCAGGACGTTGCAATCCTCCCTGGGGGTATATCCGACCCTTTCCCGGTGATGCTCACTTTGGGCCCCCTCCTGTCACAATGTGTCAGACCTGGAGGCTGAATATGTGGTTCCTCCAGGACAAGGACTTCCGGAAAGTGGTGGGACAGGAACTCCATTATTACTTCCAGACTAACGAGGGGGCGGTGTCGTCGCCGGGTACTCTGTGGGAGGCGGGCAAGGCCACGATCCACGGAGTCGCCAAGGGGCAACTCAAAGCCTCACCTGGGCTCTTAACGTCACTCTCCTGGTGAAGCGGGTCCAGTCTGATTTGTCGAAATGGCAGCCACTGCCTTTATATGCTCCAAAACACTCCCCTTAATATCTCACGAGCGTGGTTCCGGAAGCTTGATGGCATGGCTTCCAGATTCCTTTGGGGGAGGGGCAGGTCCTGATTGGCCCTGGGCGTCTGTCAGATACCTTCCTTTGACGGGGGTCTGGGGATGTTCCATTTATACTTGTATTACCTGGCAACGCGCTTGCTTGTGCTGCACGACTAGTTTAACGAGGGTTAGTCGGATCCGGCTTATAGGTTAGAACTTAGTGAATTGGGCTTGTCCAACGTCCAATCGTTGATGTATGGGGCGCCTGTCTCATCTCGTCTGCCTGACATGACTCGCTCGGCGTTCCTGGCTTGGCGGGCTGCACTCCGCCACACCAAATGGACCCGCACTCTGAACCAATGTACACCCTTGTAGCACGGGAACTGGCTCAGGGAAGTCAACAGGCTGCAGGGCTTACGGGCATGGGACCCGATAGGTATCTCACAGCTGGGGGACGTTTGGGTGGGTGATCATATGCGCTCCTTTCAGGACCTCCATGGAAGATACTCCTTACACCACTCACAGTTTTACAGATATTTGCAGCTGCATCATGCCCTTCAGGTGCACCTCACGACTGGCACTCGTCTCCCAGACCACAGCCCGCCCGAGGATGAGATCATGTTGGGGGACCTGGGAAGTGGGGGCGTCTCCCGCATCTACCGGACACTCATTAACAATACCCCCACCTCACTCGAGCGGCTGCGGACCCAGTGGGAAGAATGGGTGGGCTCCATGGAAGAAGAAGACTGGCGCGACGCCCTTAGGGCGGCCAGGACAGTCACGGCCTCAGCCAGACTGCGTATGATACAGCTCTACTTCTTGCATGCTGCCTATTTGACACCGGCACGTCTGCACCGTGTGGGATTCCGGTCGTTTCCGACTTGTGTGAGGTGTGACCATGAGCCAGCTGATTTTTTCCATATTGTCTGGCCGTGCCGGCGCTTAGCGGGCTTTTGGGGAGACATAGAGGAGGAGCTCACCGAGGTGTTGGGGTGGGAGATTCCGCACGATCTGAAGCATGCGATCCTGGGCATCACAGATGGGTTGGATGGGTCCAGACATGAAAAATTGTTTTACACTACAGCAATAGTGGTGGCGAAGAGGGACATAGCCTCCGCTTGGAAAAGTCCGGATCATCCCACTGCTGGGAAGTGGCGGGCGGGGGTTGACTGGTGCACGGCACAAGAGAAAACAATGTATGCCGCTCGTGGCTGCCCCAAGAAGTACCGCAGGGTTTGGGGGAAGTGGTTGGGGTGCTTTGTTTAGTTTAGCAGGGGATTTTCCACATGATGTCCTTTGATATGTATGCACTTGTCCTTTGGATTGACCAGACCATTGTACGCATTCCTTTGCTATCATGGAACCTTGATGACTGGCTGGTATTCTTGTTAAAATCAATAAAAATGTGTTTATAAAAAAAGGATATAACAATCTTGAGACTGAATAAAAGTGACAGTGTTGAAGATTTATAGACTCATGTGTTCCTTCCTTCATTGTATGCACTTTAAATTGGAAGATTGCCTCGTCAACATGAGGAGTGGCTTAAAATCAAGTACAAATGTATAAGAGCACCATGTGGATCCAAATAGAACTCACCAAATCGCTCCCCAGCCTCCAATGCACCTGGACGACCAGTTCCATTCACTTGACAGGGAAAGCACCACCCTCATCTTCTGTTGAAATGCTCAGATACTGGAGGAACTACATGTTGATCTTGTAGCTCGTCAAGCCACACCCCTTCCAACAGCTTTTTACAGGTAACATTTTTCCTATTGCCGATGATTAAATATTTGAATTGTAGAGGAGCTAAGTAGCCCTCTCCCATGTACACCATGTTCAGCCAGTCATGAATGTTTAGCCACTAGCACTTGGTGTGCGAACGTTTAGTTCACACTTGCGATGTTAAACTTGAAACAAAGGCACCAGGTCTGCATTAATGGCCTTCTTGATGTTATAACAAATTAATTATTCTGTAGTTGAGGATCAATTTCACAAACTTTCATTTCTTTTAAAATGTTCTACCAAAGCTGGTAGTTTTTTTATGTTTCATTTTTTTAAATTTCAAATCTTAACTGTGCTATCAGAACTCTACAGCAAGTGAGGCTTTTTTCGTGACAATACTTTCTTTGTGACATTTGGAAACTTTAAAAAAAAGAAAACTAAGGGGCATATTTACAATAGAAGTGGTGGAGCACGGCGTTAGCCTCCTTCTGAAACGTCGAGCTGCACCATATTTACAACAATATGGTGCAGCTCTGCATTTCTCCCTACGCTGGCGAGAAATTGAGTTGCCTAGCGCCAATGCACTATAGTCCAAGGGTGTCTACGTTGCAGGGGAAGATTGTTTATGTGCAGGAAGTTGTTCCTTCCTGCACATAGACAATCTTTAAATGGCGTTTTGTAACTTCAATGTGTGCTGCTTAATGCAGCACAAAATAGAAGTTGCAAAACATCATTTTTTTAAATGATTGTTTATGTGTAGGAAGGGATACCTTCCTGCACATAAACAATCAATGGCGTTTTGCTGTTTCTATGTGTGCTACACAATGCAGCACACATGGAAACAGCTAAAACAAAAAGAAATTAAACATATCTCCTTGTTGTACCGGGGTAAGACCAGGTTTTCCCTGGTCTTAATTTTGGAGCTACCCCATATTTACGCCACCCTTGTCCACAAACAAGCTGTCTGTCTGTCACAAACAAGGTGACCGTCCTGCTCCCAGCAGAAGCGGTCGCTCCACACGCTGCTCTCTGCCTCCTGGTATCGTAGCTATCTCGCCTCGCACTGCTTTAGCCTGCATATTTATTTATTCAATTTCAATCCCGTAACGATAGAGTGTCCCGCCTGCCTGTTATTAATAATTAATTAGCTGAGCTTAAACTGATCGTAGCGCTTGATTGCCAAGACTTTCAAATTTGTGCTGTGCTGCCTGCAGATTAATGTGTGCCTGATTGTGCCATTTACATTGCTACTGCCGATTGTGCCCCAGTCCTGTTTAGTTATTGGCTTGCTGCCATTTTGTTGTTGTTGTTGGTGCCTCCCTGCCCTGATCTCCACCCCGCTCCTGCCTACCAACTGACCCTCCCTCCCCTTCCGCTATCCACTTATGACAGATGCTTTTGCGCGCAGCGTTCACGTGCAGCGGTCGCGTCCCATGAGCGCCGAAGGTGCGCCAAAGGTAAGCCCATCTACGCCCGTCCGCGCCTGGACCGCGCCCAGCGCCAGACTCCCTGGCCCTCGCAAAACCCACTCCACCCGCATCACGTTTGACGCCGCTACCGTCTTCGCTCTTAACCCCGGACGCACACCTCAATGCTGCGAAGCTGCCCCAGGACACACCCATGGACCATTCGCCTGCCACTCCTGCAAGTTCTCCTGCACCAGGACCCACACCAAATCCACTTCCTCCAAACACAGCTCCGACTCTAACCACCTGAAATGCATCCTGCTGAACGCCTGCTCGGTCCACAGACACGCTACTGAACTCTGGGACCTACTCGACACTACATCGCCGGACGTCGCCTTCCTTACAGAAACCTAGATGAACGCCTCATCAGCGCCCATCATCGCCATAGCCATCCCGGACGCTTACAAGATCATCCGAAAAGACCGCACCAACCAAACAGGAGGAGGCATCGCCATCGTCCATAAGAACACCATCCGCATCACAACCAGCTCCGACGATAACCTTGTGACCGCCGAACACCTTCACTTCCAGATCCACATCGACCACAGGACCACACTTAGAGGCACCCTCATATACAGACCACCAGGAACCCGCACACAATTCAACGAAGACATCACTGACTTCATCAGCCCACATGCCCTCACATCCGAGAACTACATCCTACTGGGAGACCTCAACTTCCACCTGGAAAAGAAAAACGACAGCAACACCACCACCCTTCTGGACAACCTGGCCAATCTCGGACTCAAACAACTTGTTGACACCCCCACCCACTTAGCCGGACACACGCTCGACCCTATCTTCACCTCCAGCAAACACATCTCCTTCGATCACACCACAACTCTCCATTGAACGGACCACAGCTGCGTTCATTTCAGCTACAAACAGACCACGACCCACAACCCCCCACAACCCATTCCCCGAAGAAACTGGAACAAAATCACCACCGACCAACTCTTCACAGCACTTAACCAAAACCCTCCTGCCATACCATCGGACCCAAACCAAGCCGCCACCAAACTCACACAATGGATCGCCCACAGCGCTGACGAATTAGCACCCTTGAAAAACCACCAGATCAAACAAGGCAGCAAAAAGGCCCCCTGGTTCAACGACGACCTTAAGAAATCCAAGAAGTTATGTCGCACCCTCGAGAAAACCTGGAGAAAAAACCCAACCAGTGACAACATGACCACCTTCAAGGACGTCTCCCGCAAACACCACCAATTGATCCGATCCACCAAGAAATCAGCATTCAAGGATCGACTCAACAACAACGCCCACAACAGTAAGGAACTATTCAACATCGTCAAAGATTTTACCAACCCCACCGCCGGCACCAACGACATCACTCCCTCCCAAGACCTCTGCGACTCTTTATCCTCTTTCTTCCACAACAAAATCGCCAACATACATAACAGCTTTGAAAACCAGTCCGAAGACCAGACCACTCCACCCACCTCCGAACCAAAACATCACTCTCACAACCTTGGCGCCTGGAACCCAATCACTACTGAAGACACCATCCGCCTGATGAACTCCATCCACTCAGGTTCACCAACCGACCCATGCCCCCACCACATCTTCAACAAAGCAAACTCCATCATCGCACCCCATCTCCGCGATGTCATCAACTGCTCCTTCAACTCCGCTACCTTCCCGGAAAGCTGGAAACATGCCGAACTCAGCGTCCTTCTGAAGAAACTCACAGCAGACCCCACTGAACTCAAGAACTACCGCCCCATCTCATTCCTCCCATTCCCCGCCAAAGTCATTGAGAAAGCCGTCAATAGTCAGCTCGCCGCATTCCTTGAATCCAACAACTCCCTCGACCCCTCACAGTCCGGCTTCCGAGCCAAACACAGCACCGAAACCGCCCTCATCGCTGCTACAGACGACATCCGTACGCTACTGGACAACGGAGAAACAGTTGCCCTCATCCTACTGGACCTCTCCGCCGCCTTCGACACAGTCTGTCATAGCACCCTCATACAACGCCTCAGCAACGTCGGAATACAAGGAAAAGCTTTGGACTGGATCATCTCGTTCCTCGCTGGAAGAACCCAGAGAGTCCGCCTCCCCCCATTCAAATCAGAGGCCACTGAAGTCATCTGCGGCGTACCACAAGGATCATCACTTAGTCCCACCCTCTTCAACGTTTACATGAGTCCCCTCGCATCCATCGCGCAACAACACAACCTCAACATCATCTCCTACGCAGACGACACCCAGCTGATCCTCTCCCTCACCAACGACCCTAACGCCGCCAAAACCAATCTACACGAAGGAATGAAAGAAGTAGCCGAATGGATGAAGAACAGCCGCTTAAAACTAAACTCGGACAAAACGGAAGTCCTCATCTTAGGATCATCCCCTTCTGCCTATTTATTTAATTTATTTAAAGTTTTTATAGAGCGCGTAATCACCCGGGAGTATCTCAGCGCCTAGGACGACTCATGGTGGCCACCGGCTCTGGGTACAGCGCCCATACCCACAGATCACGCACGTAACGTGGGCTTCATCCTGGACTCATCCCTCTCGATGACCAGACAAGTCAACGCCGTCTCATCTTCATGCTTCAACATCCTACGCATGCTCAAAAAGATCTTCCGTTGGATCCCCACCAAAACAAGAAAGACAGTTACCCACGCACTGGTCACTAGCCGACTGGACTATAGGAATACCCTTTACACCGGAACCACAGCCAAACTACAGAAAAAACTCCAACGCATCCAAAACGCCTCAGCCAGACTCATACTGGACATCCCCCGTCAAGCTCACATTTCCGGTCACCTGAAAGACCTCCACTGGCTCCCCGTCAACAAGAAAATAACGTTCCGTCTCCTCACCCACGCACACAAGGCCCTCCACGACCTAGGACCCGAATGCCTCAACACTCGACTTTCCTTCTACACACCCACCCGCCAACTACGATCATCCAATCAAGCCCTCGCCACAATTCCGCGCATCCATAGATCCACCCTCGGAGGAAGATCCTTCTCCTATTTGGCGGCCAAGACCTGGAATTCTCTCCCCACTCACCTCCGCCTCACACAGAACCACCTCTCCTTCAGAAAGCAGCTGAAAACTTGGCTTTTCGATAAGTAAGGCACCCACCCTCCCTCAAGCGCCTTGTGACCCTTTGGGTGAGTAGTGCACTATACAAATCCCTGAACCTGAACCTGCTCTGTTGGCTTCTTCTCTGCAACACATTTCCCTAAGCGTGTTCTCTTTTTAAATAAACAAAACACATCAACATAGTCTACTGGACAATGTATGGAATAAACCCATATCTAAATTAACTTAAGCATTACTTCTTTTGAGTCTTCTAAAAATGTTCCATCGGTGGAGAAGTGAACAGTGTCCACTGGTGTAATTCCAATTGACTAGTCACACGTGACTTATACTGGATCAAATTGTAGCGGATGGGATTTTGGACACTAGGCTACAATTATCCTGGGAAAAGTGAGAGGAAGGACTACTAAGTGAAATAAAGATACCAATAGACAATCTTGAACGCACTGCCATGTTCCAAGCTGCAACTTGTATCCATGAAAACATTTTCAATAGCATTTCAGTAGCCTTGCGCCAACAAATGGATACAGTAAAACTGGGACATAGAATTTTTTACCAAGAACGTTTCGGGAAACTATATATAATTCAGATTTTATGGATAGTGTTTGAATGTATCTTGCTGCTCAGGTTCCTTTATTTTGAGTTATATCTGGTCTCCTTTCCTGCAGTGTCTATAAACCTGTAGGACTGTGATCAGAAAATACTGTGTAGATCTCCCGTAGCGTGATTTCCGCACCTGTTCAGGAAAATAATACAGCCACACCTGGGTACCCTGCAGCATCTACGGTACAGGGCAGTGCCTCACACCGCACTTGTGGACACCAGACTGTGCTGTGGCAGCCTCTGGTTAAGGGCAGACGACTGCTAGAAGCTCATGTGGCACAGAAGTTAACACTAACACAATCCCCACTGCAACACTTAGCTTTCAGCAAACATTTTGAAAATAATATATTGGCAAGGGGACCTAATGACATAAAAGGCCTCCTCTTCTGAGTCTGTGGTGTTTTGGGAATGGTCAATGCGCTAGAGTCGGTGGGAGTAGAGGGGAGTCACACCCTGAAGAGATTGCACACAGTCACCAGCAATAATTAATCTGCTTGATGCTGCATAATAGTATTTTGAAGTGCGCAGCCCTGGTGTGAGGAAATTGAAAGCATCTACCTGGAGGCCTTCTGAGCAGGAGCTGGTGGAGGCTTGGTGGATGTTTTTTTGTTAGAGCATTGTGGACAATCAAGAAGCAAGGATATGATGAGGAATAAAAAAAAGGTATTTATTGGACAAGAAGGCCAACTCAAAGATATATACGCAGGGGGAGGTAAAAGTCAAATGAAAGATTCAGTTATTTTCTTCCTGACACAGTTTGTTTTTAGTCAATACTTCAGTCAGTGACTGATTATAGTAGGGACGTCACAGTCACCGCCTTGGACTTCCGCTTCGCATAGTTCTGCTGTAGCCACGCTCCTCCAGGAGCGTGGCTCGTCTCCTCACAGTGCCGAATCGGGTCCGGCGCCCTCTTGGAATGGATTCCTCCCTCTTCGGTCATCACGTCCTCCGTTTCTCTCGCGGCAGGAGCTGGTTCTGTTGCAGGTAAGAAGAGAAGTCTGGCTGGTGGTTCCTGGTCCTTCTCTTGTCGGCCGACGACTTCTTCCTCCTCCGGCCTCACTCTCATACCAGAGGCTTGTAGTGTAGAACCAATGGGATGCGGAGTTCCAGGAAGGTGGGCGGGGTCAGGATTTTGTAGCTTCAAATCCTTAAAGGTCCACAAGACCTCGGAAGCTGCTGTTTCGGACTGTAAAGAAAGAAGAGGTGAGAGATAGCAGGGAAATTATTCGACCTCATCCTCCATCATTATCTCAGCAGGTAGTACTTTGTGACCCTTCCCCATCCCAGAATGTTCCCGTTCGGGGAACATAGGTACACGTGCGAGAAAGTCTGCGTTACCGTTCTCGAGCCCTTTCAGATGGCGTACTTCAAAGGAGAAGGGTTGCAGGGAGAGGAACCATCGGAGGATCCAGGGGTTATGCCCTTTATTGTGGCTCATCCAGAGCAGCGGTGCGAGGTCGGTGAATAAAATGAAACAGGAGCCTTCCAGGTAATAGCAGAGTTTATCCACTGCCCATTTGATGGCCAGACACTCCTTTTCTATGATGGAGTATTTTTGCTCACGAGGAAACAGCTTGCGGCTGATAAATAGTATAGGGTGCTCCACACCTTCCGTGGAGGTCTGTGAAAGGAAAACTCCAATCCCCAGATTGGAGGCATCGGTTTGGAGGAGAAACTGTTTTGAAAACCTGGGGATCTGAGTACAGGTGTAGTGGTGATAGCATTTTTTAGGTCCTGAAAAGCAGGTAGGGCTATAGGGGAAGGACGGGAGAGATCTTTATTCCTCACCTGTTGTTTGAAAAGATCAGTTAGGGGACTAGCTATTTCTGAGAAGCGGGGAATGAACCTTCTGTAATAACCTAACAGGCCAAGAAAGGATCAGTCCCCTTTGTTTGTTGAGGGGAAGGGGGTATCAATTATTGCCTTAACTTTTTCATTCTGAGGTTCGATAACTTCATTTCCCAGGAGGTATCCCAGATATTTGACTCATTGATAACCAACACTGGATTATTTTGCGTTAACATGGAGGCCTGCTGGTTGAAGGGCAAAAAATATCTCATGGCATTCTTGTAGGTGTTTCTCCCAGTTGGGATATATATGACTATGTCGTCAAGGTAGGCAGCTGAATATTCTTGATGTTTTAAAAGGACTTTGTTCATGAGCCTCTGAACGGTGGCAGTTGCTCCATGACGGTCAAAGGGAGAACTGTAAACTCCTAGTGACCTGTAGGAGTGGAAAATGCAGTCTTCTCCCGGTCCTGTTCCTTCAAGGGCACCTGCCAGTTCCCCTTTGTGAGGTCCAGGGTGGTAATATATTCCGCATCCCCGAGTCTCTCAGAGTCCGTCCACCCTCGGTAGAGAATAGGCGTCAAACTTGGATATAGCATTGACAGCCCCAAAATTTATACAAAAACGCACAAAGCCGTCAGGATTTGGTACGAGCACTATAGGGGGCTACCACTCGCTTTGGGAGGGCTGTATCTCTCCCATTTCTAACATTTTGTCTACCTCTGCGTTACTAGCTTGTCGTCTGGCTGCTGGTATGCGGTAGGGTCTTTGTTTGATGGTTTTGCCCGGTGGGGTGGAAATGGAGTGTTCAATGAGATTGGTTTCCCGGGATAATCCGAGAAGAGGAGAGAAAATGGTAGGAGAGTTTCGTGCAAAGCTTTCTTCTGAGGGTCTGTTAGTGCTTCATTTATATCTAATTGTCCCAGTGTGGTGTTATGTTGTTTTGGGGTATATATAATCTGTATGTTTTGCGGTATTGGACTGAGCCACTTCTTTTAGAAGATTTATGTGATACATTTGAGACTTCTTAGGTGACAAATGTACAAGATAGGTTGTGAGTCCGATCTTCTTTGCTATACGAAAGGGTCCTTTCCACTCTGAACGAACCTTTGTTATGTTGGAAGGAAGTAAAACTAAAACCCAGTCATCAACCTTAAGTTGTCTCCACTTCTTCCCCTTATCGTAGAATAATTTTTGTTTTGTTTGAGCTTTTTCAAGGTTGGCGTCCGCAAACTCTCTTAACTTATGAATCCGGGTGCGTAAGGCTGATGTATACTCAAGAAAGGAGCGAGTCTCCTCTTGTTTTTCTTGTTCCCAGGCCTCTTTGGTGATCTCGAGTAGGTCTTGTGGACGCCTCCCAAAAAGAAGCTCAAATGGTGAGCAGCCTAGACTACTCTGAGGTTGGCTGCGGATCACAAAGAGAGCTAGGGAAAGAAGTATATCCCATTCTCGACCCTCAGTAACAGGCATTTTTTTAAAGTAGAGTTTTAGGGTGGCATTGTACCTTTCACAAAGACCATCCGTCTGCGGGTGGTATACCGAGGTCTTTATGTGAGAGATATTCGGAGTTTTACAAACTTGGGACATTAATTTTGAGATGAAGGGGGTCCCTTGGTCGGTAAGTATCTCCTTAGGGAATCCGACTCGGGAGAATAGCTCCACCAATTTATCATTGATATTGGAAGTTGTGGGGGCCCTCAGAGGAAAGGCTTCAGGATAGCGGGTCGCATAATCTACAATGACTAATGCATATAAATTGCCCTTTTTGGTACGGGGAAAGGGTCCTATGAGGTCCATCCCAACACGCTCGAAGGGGTTTCCTACAATCGGGAGGGGTTGTATGGGAACAGCCGGTGGTTTGTATGGGTTCTTGCACTGGCATACCACACACTCTTGACAATATTTGGTGACTTGAGCATATATCCCGGGCCAATAAAAGTTTTGTAGAATCATCTGTGTTGTCTTTTGTGTTCCCCGATGTCCGGCTAACAAATGTGTGTGCGCAAAGAACAGAATCTGTTCTCTAAAGGGCTGAGATACCAACAATTGAGGGGAGGCTTTCTCGCTGTCGGATCTACATAGAAGCCCAATAGAAATGTGAAAGAGTGGATAGACAGGTGTTTGTAGGGTAGAATTTTGTTTAGTTGTGTCCAGGCATGTTGTAAAGTGGGATCGTTTTCTTGACTGTATCGAAACTACGGTCAGCTAACCAAGGGGCTTGAGTGAGGAGAGTGGTCTGGCTAGGAAAAGGAGGATTAGGGTTTTGTAGGTAATTCCTTAATAGCTGTAGGAATATGGGATTGTCTAGACCTAAGATTAGCTCTTCTGGGAGTTTTGGTAAAACCCCTAACCTGGCTTGAAGGGTTTTTCCGTCTGGTAAGAGGACAGGGAGGTACATAACTAGATAGGTGTGGCTGTCTCCATGAACACACTTTATGGGTACTTGTTCTTTAGTTGGAAAAGTAGAGGGGGGTACCAGAGAATCCCGTATAACAGATTGTCGGCACCCTGAATCAAGTAGAGCTCTTATGGGTTTTCCATGTATCTATACACTCACGTAAAAGCAGGGCCTCACCTCTTCTGTATATAGAACTGTGTGCGGGATACAGCTCACCTCCATTGGCTTCTCAGTTGACTTTATGAGGGGGCAAAAGCGAGCAATATGGCCCCATTCCCCACAGTCATAGCACTGTGAGCCCCTGGACATTGGTCCATCTTCTCCGCCAGCAACCACGTCTCCTTCAGCCACTCCACCGGGCTACACTGGACCGACCACAGATGCATCCACTTCACCTTCAAAAAGACTACATCCCACCTCCGCACGCAACAAACTCCCCGCAGATGCTGGAGCAAAATCACCACAGACCAGCTCCTCTCATCACTGAGCCAGAACCTGCCAGCCGACACCGCAGACACCAACAACGCAGCCTACAACCTCACTCAGTGGATCACCAACTGCGCCGACGACCTCGCTCCACTGAGGAAACCCCCAGGCGAGTCCCGCAACAGGAAATCCTCATGGTTCACCGACGCCCTCAAAAACTCAAAGGAATCCTGCCGCACCCTCGAAAAAACCTGGCACCACAATCAGACCACCGAAAACATGATTGCCCTCAAGAACGCCACTCGCGAACACCACCAGCTGATCCACACCACCAAAAGGGCATCGTTCAAAGAGCGGCTAGACAGCAACACCCACAACAGCAAGGAACTCCTCAGCATCTTCAAAGAACTCTCCAAACCCAGCGCCAGCAACAACGACATTACACCATCACAAGACCTCTGCAACTCCCTCGCCACGTTCTTCCACCGCAAAATCACAGACATACACGACAGTTTCGGACCCCAGACTCCGCCACCAGCCACCGAACCACCAACTCCCACCACCATCCTCAGCGCCTGGACCCCCATCAGCACTGAAGACACCATTCACATCATGAACACCATCCACTCGGGCTCCCCCTCTGACCCCTGCCCCCACCACATCTTCAACAAAGCCAACATCATCATCGCACCCCAACCACAGCACTGAGACCGCCCTCATCGCAGTCACTGACAACATCAGAACCCTGATAGACAATGGAGAAACAACCACTGTCATCCTCCTAGACCTCTCGGCCGCCTTCGACACCGTATGCCCTGATATCCCGCCTCTTCAACACAGGGAGCCAAGGAAAGGCCCTGGACTGGATCACCTCGTTCCTCTCCGACAGAACCCAGAGAGTCCGCCTACCTCCTTTCCACTCAGCGGCCACCGAGATCATCTGCGCCGTACCCCAAGGCTCCTCGCTCAGCCAGACCCTCTTCAATATCTACATGAGCCCCCTCGCCGCCATCGCATGCAAACACAACACAACTGATACTCTCCCTCACCAAAGACCCAGCCACCGCCAAAACCAACCTCCAGGAAGGAATGAAAGACGTCACAGAATGGATGAAACTCAGTCGCCTGAAGTTGAACTCAGACAAGACGGAGGTCCTCATCCTCGGACAATCCCCTTATGCCTGGGACAACTCTGGTGGCCCACTGCGCTAGGCTCCGCACCAAAACCCACGGACCACGCACGCAACCTGGGATTCATCCTGGACTCCTCCCTCACAATGACCAAGCAAGTCAACACTGTCTCGTCATCTTGCTTCAACACCCTGCGCATGCTCCGTAAGATCTTTTGGTGGATCCCCACCGAAACCAGGAAAACCGTCACCCAGGCCCTCGTCACCAGCCGACTGGACTACGGAAACGCCCTATACGCAGGAACCACAGCCAAACTTCAGAAACGACTCCAGCGCATACAGAACGCCTCCACACGACTCATCCTCGACATCCACAGCCACATATCCGCTCACCTGAGAAACCTTCACTGGCTCCCCGTCAACAAGAGGATCACGTTCAGGCTCTTCACCCAGGCACACAAAGCACTCCACGACAATGGCCCCGAATACCTCAACAACCGCCTCTCGTTCTACACCCCCACTCGCCAGCTACGCTCTGCCAGCCTCGCCCTCGCCACTGTCCCACGGATCCGCAGAACCACCACCGGAGGAAGATCGTTCTCCTACCTTGCAGCCAAATCATGGAACTCCCTCCCCGCACACCTACGACTGACCAAGGACCATCTCACCTTCAGAAAACACCTCAAGACCTGGCTCTTTGAGCAGTAGCACCACCCACCCCTCCCCCCAGCGCCTTGAGACCCTCACAGGTGAGTAGCGCGCTCTATAAATGTACTGATTGATTGATTGATTGATTGGTGTCTCGAGTCGGGAACGAGGACGAGGTACTTCAGGGACATGTTTCATACATGAGCTCAGGTGCACCACATATTGAATTTGTGAACAATCTCTATCACAAACTTATTACAAAGACAATACAAATAATGTCCAATTTTTTTGAAAAAAATCCACTTTATTGTTCCAATTGTGCTCAAGAACAGCCAATGCGTTTCGTCCCTCACGGGACTTCTTCAGGGCTGTATTGTAATAAAACAAAACATACAGACATACAATTAAAATCATGACCCATTAATCTGCTCAGCCGAGCAATAATAGTCACAAATTAAAAACAGGGTTTACTGGCATTACAAAGGTTCAATTCTATCAGAATATACATTGGGCGCTTTTGATACCAGGCCATTGGACCACAGCCTCCCCAAATACAGTACAATATTTTTTAAAAATAGATTTTTTTTTTTATACACATACAGTTGAATTATTCTCAGTTCATTCTTCATTAGACCATGAGAAATGAGATAGAATATGTCAAGAAAGAAGGCATTTGTATAAGACTCGGGGAAAAAATCACATTCAGAAGTGACATTCAGAAATAACATCTCCCTACGTCTTTATTACCAACAAAGAGGAAGGTAAGTACTAGAGAAAATTACATGGCAGTACTACGTAACGCGAGAAAGGTAAGGAAGGATGACAATGGGACCTACCGTGAAATATAATTGTGGGTTTTTTGTCTTTTTTGACAATTTCCAATCCTGGTCGCCTTTATATAAAAAGGGAGGGGAGATGTATCAGGTCATTGAGGATACATGCTAAGTTTCGTTTGGTTTTTTATACATTTCCCTGTTTTGATATAGATTGGTACGGACGATATCACTCTCAGCAGCTATTCCAACTGCCATTTGCCTTTCATTACCGGCTGATTTACCCACAATTATCTTTCATGGTAGGTCCCATTGTCATCCATTCCTTACCTTTCTCGCGTTACGTAGTACTGACATGTAATTTTCTCTAGTACTTACCCTCCTGTTTGTTGGTAATAAAGACGTAGGTAGATGTTATTTCTGAATGTCACTTCTGAATGTGATTTTTTCCCTGAGTCTTATACAAATGCCTTTCTTTCTTGACATATTCTATCTCATTTCTCATGGTCTAATGAAGAATGAACTGAGAATAATTCAACTGTATGTGTATAATTCTATTTTTAAAAAATATTGTACTGTATTTGGGGAGGCTGTGGTCCAATGGCCTGGTATCAAAAGCGCCCATTGTATATTCTGATAGAATTGAACCTTTGTAATGCCAGTAAACCCTGTTTTTAATTTGTGACTATTATTGCTCGGCTGAGCAGATTAATGGGTCATGATTTTAATTGTATGTCTGTATGTTTTGTTTTATTACAATACAGCCCTGAAGAAGTCCCGTGAGGGACGAAACGCGTCGGCTGTTCTTGAGCACAAATGGAACAATAAAGTGGATTTTTTTCAACAAAATTGGACATTATTTGTATTGTCTTTGTAATAAATGTGTGATAGAGATTGTTCACAAATTCAATATGTGGTGCACCTGAGCTTATGTATGAAATCATGTTAAGTTCTATTTAGAACTATCACTGTGATGGTGGGTGGTTATTCGGAGTGCACACAAGTCCCCTCTTAGAATATAAGGGGAATTTACTTTTGGGGTAATTTTGGTTAGGTGCATGTACAAAGAAGGTTCCACTGTCCGCCTTGTTTCAGTACTTCAGGGACAGGTCTCTGTTTTTTTTCAGTTTTCTGGGAAGTCGTTGCTGTGCACTGTTTTTCAACGTCCATGGGGGGAGGACGAAGCTGAGCTCGGGCAAAAGTGGTAGCCATATCTACCGCTTGGGCGGCCGTCAGGTGAGAATGCTGTTTTAACCAGCGTTGTGTGGGATATGGGAGAGACTCTAGGAATTGCTCCAAATAAATTGATTCCATAATCTCCTCCTTCGGCCGTTCCTTTGGTTTGAGCCACTTATCAGCGTCTGTTTTCAGTTTGAAGTATATTGTTTTGGGATTATCCCCCGGGGCGCCCTTCTCTTTACGAAAGCGCAAGTGATACACTACAGGGTCAATGCCAAGATGGTTTAGAATTATTTCTTTCACCTCCGCATATGGGGTATTTCCTGTGGGATTAGCCACTTGGAATGCGGCTTGGGCTTCAACACTTTATAATGGGGCCAGGAAGAAGGGCCATTGGAAACAGGCTAACCACAGGCGAGGGCGGCTCGTTCAATATCAGTAAGGAACACATCAGGATCTTCTCCTGGAAGATATTTCTGCAAGGAGATATGTGGATTACTTGTTTGATCCCCAGTGGGACTCTCTGTCTGAGCCGTGAGTTGTAGCTGGTCAACGGCAACCTTCTGTATACATTCCACCTGGTGAGTCATTGTTTCTTTGAACATTTCACGGTCGGCCTGGGCCGATGTTATTTGCTTCTCAATGGCCCATTCTTGTTTCTGCTGTCCGAAAATTAATTGTTGTAAAAGGTTTTCCATATTTTCTATGGCTTTAGACTGCCCGCATTCTCCACCATGTGTGGACAATCAAGAAGTAAGGATATGATGAGGAATAAAAAAAAGGTATTCATTGGACAAGAAGGCCAACTCAAAGTTATATACGCAAGGGGAGGTAAAAGTCAAATGATAGATTTAGTTCTTTTCTTCCTTGCACAGTTTGTTTTTAATCAATACTTCCGTCAGTGACTGATTATAGTAGGGACTTCACATTCACCGCCTTGGACTTCCGCTCTGCATAATCCTGCTGTAGCCACGCTCCTCCAGGAGCGTGGCTCGTCTCCTCACAGTGCCGAATCGGGTCCGCATCCCTCTTGGAATGGATTCCTCCCTTTTCGGTCGTCACGTCCTCCGATTCTCTCCCGGCGGGAGCTGGTTCTGTTGCAGGTATAAATAGAAGTCTGGTTGGTGGCTTCGGGTCCTTCTCTTGTCGGCCGACGACTTCTTCCTCCTCCAGCCTCACTCTCATACCGGAGGCTTGTAGTGTAGAACCAATGGGACGCGGAGTTCTGGGAAGGTGGGGGGGGTCTGGATTTTGTAGCTTCAAATCCTGAAAGGTCCACAGGACTCGGAAGCTGCTGTTTCAGACTGTAAAGAAAGGAGAGGTGAGAGATAGCCTGGAAATTCATCGACCTCATCCTCCCTCATTATCTCGGTAGTTGGTACTTCGTGACAAGCATAAAGGTTACTGATGAAGGCGAGCAGTGGGTGGCTGAGGTGACACTGTGGCTCCCAGCTGAATAGTGGGGAATGTGGCATTGGTGGTACAGCACGAAATAGAGGGAACTGGGAACACTGATAAAATGGGGAAGCTTTAGAAAACTGAAGAAGGTTTCAGGGTCCAAGAGAAAGCATTTGACTAAAATGAACACATAAGAATGAACCCTCATTGATGTGTTGTGGCAATGATCAATTTGGGAGTGGAGTAACTGGATGCAGTGTGAGCACAGATGGCTCTTGCAAAGAAGCTGTCCAAAGAGAGGTTCCAGGCGTGCATGTGGAGTTGGAAAGTTACAAAGGGGTTGCCCAGAGGTTGCATTTTCCATTGTGAGATGAACTGTTGCATTGTGACCTGGGAGAATTACAAGTGTCTTCTACTGGATCTAATTGTAGCTGAAGGGATTTTGGACATTAGACTACAATTTATACCAAGAATGTTTTGGCAAAAGATAGAACATTGGTGATGTTATGGATAGTCTTTGAATTTCTCTTACTACTCAGGTTCCTTTATTTTGGGTAATATTTGGTTTCCTTTCTTGCCATGCCTATAAAACTGTAGGACTGGGCTCAGAAAATACTGTGGGGATCTCTTGTAGTGGGTTTACTGTGCCTGTCCATAAAAATGATACAGAGAAACCTGGATGTCCAGAAGCATCTATGGAGCAAGGCAATTCCTCACCCAGCCTTGTCACACTTGTGGACACCAGCCTGTGATGTGGCAGCCTCTGGAGTGAGAAGAGCAAAAGACTGCTATAAGTGGCATATTAGTTAACACTAAACCAATCACCACTGCTACACATAGCTTTCAGGAATCATTTGGAAAAGAACAGATTGGCAAGGGGACCTAATAATATACGGTCTCCTCTTCTGAGTTACAGCAGCTGACAGACACAGGCGGCTATCTTTAAGTATGATTGGCAAGTGGTCATAGGTGTAGTACTGGGAGGGAATATTACACACACTCTCTGGTGTTTAATCTGCTAGAGGAATCATAGGTGAGCATTCTCTGCCATAGTTCTAAAGTTGCTATGTATTGTCATGTTATGTTCTAAAAATGTGTTTGAAGTGGACACTGGACAGTGGGACAGTTACTGGTGGAGTCAGGTCTGGATAACCCGTCAACCATGTAGCCACCACAATAAATCCCAACTGATACTTACGTTGGCTCGTTCACCACAAAAATATAGGCGACGATCTGGCTACACAGTCCATCCTTCTGCATGTGGATATCTTCCAGGGTCGAGCCTGCCGCCTCCTGTGTTGGAACTGTGCACTGTGTTCTGAGAAAAGTGTGTTCCTGCTGCTTCTGTCTGCTCTTGTAGGATTTCGGACTCCATTACAGCCAGCGTCTCCTGCTTCGTTTGGACTGGGTTTGGCCCAATCAACTCCTCTTGTGGTTTCGGAGTTGCTTTGCGTGCCACCTGGTCTTTGGAGGTCTCCCGAGATCCTGTTCTTGGCCTGTGCCAGCTCCAGTGACATCAGCCAGTTTTGCATTGCCTCGACAGATTTTGGATTTGGGGACCAGTAGGGTCCCCTGGCAGTTGTTTGTGACTCGCGTTTATCCTTGCCCTAGAGTCTCGTACACAGAGGAGTGGGCGCGTTAGTCTTGACATCATGACGTGGCTGCCAAGTCCTTCGCAACCACCCAAACGTGTGCACTTCTGTGTTTCCCCAGTGATGCCTGGCAACAAATAGTGCAGAGCGAGGCTGCTCTCCTGTCACTTACCTTCATCTGGTACCACTGTACCAGCTACACAGCGCAGCCTTACTTTGATGTTTTCTACGACCCTACTGATCATCCACCATGGTTGTGAGTATAGCGGATCTCAGTGATTCTCAAACCCTGTGTCATATTTAGAACCTGCTTTCTGTTTTTATTTATTTATTTCTTTAATGCATTTTTATAAAGCGCGGACTTTACCCGAAGGTGTCAGAGCACTGTACAATAGAACCAGTTATGTTACATGAGAGCACTATTACAGGAATGGAACAAAACAAAAGTAGCAGGCCATTGAATCAAACGACGCAGGCAAAAGGAACACAATCTCAAACACAGCAAGCACAGAATGTACGGGCACAAATATGAATATATATGACAAATTTACAATGACTAAAGAGCTTCCTGGCGAAAAATAGCAGGCCATAGAATCAAAACAACGCAGGTAAAAGGAACACAATATCAAACGCATCAAGCACAGAATGTACAAACAAAATATAAATATATATGACAAATTTACAATGACTAAAGAACTTCCTGGTGGGGTCTGAGAAGGAGGAAATTAGTTCTGAAAGTGTCTTTGGAATAGAGTTCTTACATGGCGGGTCGTCTGGTCACCTTTGTGAAGCTGCAAAGGGTTGATGAGGCAGTTTTTCCTATTGTGGATCACAGTGATACGCACACTTTAGGGTCAAGAGTACTTTTGACATTTTCCTATGCGGATCTCTGTGATTTGCACACCTCTATTTAATTTGTCAACTATGTTGTACAGTTTAAAAAAAATGTTTTTCATCTATCAGCTATTATTTTGTTTGCATTTGGGCAAACATTATTTTGGTCTGCTACAGATCCTTGACGTATTCATAGTTATATACGTTCCTCTTCTTTTGATACAGTGTACACCATTATTAATGTTTCAAGGAATAAACATGTTATTGTAGTATGCTTTTTTAATCAGAGCAAGAGATTTTCTTTTCTATTTAAGGATCAGGATAACCCCGGCAGTCAATTCAAGAAACTAAGATAAATTTGCTCCGTTGGTTGCTTCCATTACGCAGGAATTAAAAAAATTAGATACTAATCATCTTTTTAATTGGGCAAGTAAATGTATTGAAGATGACTATGCTACCAAAAATCCTTTATCTCTTCCGCTCAATTCCGCTCCTGGTTGGTGAGGGGTGGATAAAAAGGATAGAAGCAGTATTTTCACATTTTTTATGGTCATATGGCAAAATCAGAAGGTCCCTAACATACTTATCACTCTCGCAAGAGAGGGGCGGCTTGGCAGCACCTAATATAAAAATTCTACCGATGGGCATGCCTTATGAGTCACATGGCTATATTGTTGGATACCTCTCCTAACCAAACCCAGTCCTTAGATCCCCCTTCTATTTTCGAACTATTAGTGGGTGGCGATGCTCAAGGGCTACTGTTACAGCGAATAGAAAAAGGGCACTATAATAGAGCAAAGTACAAAATTATGGATGGTATCTGGAAAATGTGGAAAGCTATCCAGAAGACATTACTAATTCCTAAATTAAACTATTATACCCCATTATGGGACTCTAAAGTTTTCCCTCAATTAAGCAATGATAGGATTGGAGCTATTTGGGAACAAGAAGGAATCAGAAAATTGGGGGACATCTTTGATAAGGGTACAGGGAAACTACTCACCTTTACAGACATTCAAGTTAAATTTGGTATCCCTTCTACCCATACTTTGAAGTATTTTCAGATTCATCAAATAATGTATGGGATAAGGCCGCGTATCCATCCAGGCGGGAACATTAAAATAATCGAGCACATGGGTGGAGGCGTAGCTCGGATTAAAATAATTTACAAATCCCTAATCGACTCAATACCAGACGATATGGACAAAGTTGAAAAATCATGGATGACTAAATTAGGGGACCCTGATTTTGACCTAGATAACGCTCTCCAGCTTGCGAATGAAGTGTTTCGCTAGACCAAACTAAGGGTAAAACAATATAAAGTCCTCTTTAATCTATACTATACCCCAGCCAAGCTTTTTAAATGGGGCAAAAGGGAGGACGATAAGTGTCCAAGATGCCAGGAGGGACCTGCCGACCTAATCCACATGTTCTCACAATGTAAAAAAATTAGGGGAATCTGTATAGAGATTGAGAAGTTTTTGGGGCTGCTAGATATTCAGGTAAATCTATCCCTTACCCTTATGAGATCTGATATTGGTAATATGTCTGATTTAGAATGGGATGAGGAGGCTTTCTTGTTTATATGCTTAGCAGTCCTTCGGATCCTGGTGGCAGCAGGATGGAAGGATAACACTGCACCTACTTTTCAAATGTGGCTGGCCTAATTGCTAGGTATTCATAACATTGAAGCCGCTCTTTATAAAAACAGGGAAGAAAGATGAGGGAGTGGGGTCTTTGCGTCTGGGCTCCCCTTACTCTGTGGAGACAACCCCCCTGAAGGGTTATTAAAGTGTCTGTGTATATCTATGAATTTTTCCCCTAGTGCTAATCCAATCTTTTTATTCTCATCCTAATTATCTGCGACTGGTATATCTCATTTCCTTTGGTTGTAATATATTTCATTGGTTGAAACGTCTGTCTCTATTTGATGAATTAACGGAATTAATCTATTGTACCAGGTAAAATGAATAATAAAAAAACTTTTTTAAAAAAAAGAGATTTTCTTTTCTTGCTTTCATCAATATTTTTTTCCTTGCTGTACTATATAACGTGTACTATGCAAGATGTCACTCCTCCATCTTTCCTGGACAGCCCGGGTGACCAACCCATGGAACATCTCCTAGCGCAGAGTAAGGCAACACAGCGACTTAAGCTGCTTTGTCTTACTCCATATCTATGAAGTCCAGGCAGAGTGAGAGTACTGGGCCACCGGTACATCAAAATGAAGTGAGCTCTGGCAGTGCAAGGTTCTCATAAATAAGCCCTTGAGATTACGTGAGGCAGTGGGATTTTCTTTGAAGCAAATAGAACCATCATGGTAGGGAGGGTTTAGGGCTCTGAAATTACCACTATTGTCCATGATTTGTTGATTGGATGAGAAGAGATGATGGACTGATTTGCAATTTTGCCAGACAAGGTGTGTCAGCTGGGGGAGCAGGATGGTCAGCAGAAATGAAAGCCATTTTGGGAGGATGATGTCAGAGAGAAGAATAAGTTTAAGACCCTGATTAAAAGTCTAGGTTCTATTTATTGCGCCTGATAAATTATGAAACCACAGGTACGTTATTTATCGGGTGCAATAAATCGCAGCTATTATGAGTTGGTGGCCAATAACATGTGGATTTTGGTGTGTAACACAACAAAATCTTCATGATACATTTAATACCGCATGTTTCCCACCCTGGTAAATTTCGGCAGACTTGATGTGTGAAAATTTAACAAACAAAGTATTTAATGATTCTGATAATTATCGAAATCGTTAAATACCTACCAACTCGTAATTCTGGCCCAGGTTTACGCTAAGGTTGCAATATACCAATCAACTCCTAATCACTGCCTGAGTCTTAGTTACTTTATAAATTTGCACTAACAAGGATCAGGTTGAGAAATAACAGAAGGGACTGGGGCTGAGATAGGAGTCAAGGGGATTTAAAGGACTGTCAAGAAACATATATGAGTAAAGCAATGGCGGGACGTGATACATAGTTTGACAGCCAACACAGAAGGCAATTAATGACAAGATGATAGAAGGATTTTGTATCTGTAAATACAGAGCTGATGTTGGAGTCACCCTACCTCCGTAAAACGGAACTCGGATTATGCATTAATTTGTGTCATTCACGATATTCTACAAGGGACCCTGGAGATAGGAGAGGCCTTGTTATAGCCTGCCCTTCCTCTCTCTTTGTCCCTCCTTAGTGTTAGTGTCTGCTTGTCTATGTCATGTCTCTGTGATGTCATCCATGATTCTACCTGTTGCTATTCAAGGGATTTATCAGTTACCTGGAGGCTGAGCAGGAAGTTATCTGCTCCCGGTGGGGTTACTTACCATATTACATTCCTACTTGAATGCTGTACCTGACTATCTAATCCCAAGAATAAATATACTACATGAACATTACAACGAGGAGATATCATCTTTATTTTACTGAATTTAACAGGCCTCCTCTTCCATATCCAGTGGCTTGGTAATGGACAGACATTGGACACCCCCTTGATGTATGCACACATGCTGAATCCAATACCAAAACAAGGCTTCACAACTGTTCTCAATATTGCCTCCGTATAATTTTTTTATCTTCCTAAACATCTCAATACCTAGGGGCATATTATCAAGGGGGTTTATCTCCGCTTTTTTGGCTTTAAAAGCCAAGAAAGCGGAGATAAAATTATCTCCCTGTTACCTAGCTGTCGCTAACACCAATTACCGACAGCTAGTAGGAGATAGCGACCATCTTGGGCCCCACTTTGCATGTCAGTGATATTTATCACTAATGACATGCAAAGTGGGCGTGCCAAGATGTTAGCGACTGGAAACAGTCGCTAACATCGCTATCTCCTATTACCAACTTTTGGAGATATTCTCGCTAAGCGCGAATATCTCCAAAAGCTAACACCTGCCCTGAGCCGTTCTTAGCCATGTTATCCAATGGGAGGTGGATAACATGGCTAAGAGCATTGGCTCGGTAATGCATGAATATCGCTGACTTTTCAGCGATATTCATGCATTGCGGCCGATTTTTATAGCATTTGCGATAAACCTTGGTAATACCAAGGTTTATCTGCGATAAAAATCGCCGCAGCTCAGCGGTAAATTTTTGTCTCTAACCAAGCAATAGCGATAATTATCGCTATCGCTTGGTAATATGCCCCCTAGTCTTGCTGACTATGGCTACATTCAACATGCAGTTCTATATCAGAGTTGTCCACCATACGGCCATGATGGCTAGATGCATACCAGATTTCCTACATAACCACATAACAGAACCTGAAGGTAGATACTGATGAAGAAGTGAAAGAAGGGGGTTCCCCAATGGGTTTCTTTTGGGATGCAGGCAGGTCGTAGGGGGAAAAAAGAAAACTGAATAAAGAACAAGGCACGTACCCCGCCAATTGATCTAGTGGTCCCGAAGCTGGGATCCCAATATATATGGGGTGATAAATCTAGGAGTTGGCACTGCACAAGACAAAATTTGCACAATCCAAATATATGCAAGAGAAGATTTTTAGCAAAGATATATGTATTTTTTTTTTTATCTGTACACTTTTAGAATTGATGTAGAAAATTTTTTTTTTAACATACATAAATAACACATAATATTGCACAACATACATAAGAGATTGGGAAAAGATAAAAGTGACAAAGATGCATTTTCACTTTGAGACCTACCCAGCAACAATTCACACTTCGATCATACTTTCATTCTCTCAAATTCTCAACAAATAATCCTACCTAAAGTTCTATCATTCCACTTACATTCTTCCATACATTCCCATCGTTCTGTTGTATGTCACACATGGATGGTAGATATGTGGCATAGAACAGAATATTATTCCAGACAAATAATCTTAGTACGGCCCCTAATTGATATAACACAGTATGCCGTATTTCTGGAGACATGAGCCGACGCGCGTTTCGGTGACAAGCCCGGAGGGCCACACCTTTGTCAGGGCTGGGAGTTGTTGACTGGGAGGGGAGAGGATAATGATCTGGAAATAAAACACAATGTCTTAGTATTTTTCTATATAAAGAATGAATTTGTCAAGACATATATCTTTCTAATACACATTTTTAAACAAACGGAATTTTTAGACCATGATTGTTATCTTTCATTTGATGTCTACGTGGTTGCCATTTTGAAAGTATGCAGTACCAAACTACCTAAGGACACTCCCAGAAGCAGACTCCCGGTAAGGTGAGGTCTGTAAGAGGCAATTAGATACTGATGAAGAGTCTATTTTGATTATGTGGATGCGGCTGTTCTTCCTCCTCACGGAGTCCAGTGCTTGAAATTGTATTCATATAACATATAAAATAATACATTTTCTAATGTTGGAGAAGAATAAGTCACTTACCTTTAAAGAGGGTTCTCTGGCACTGGTGCTATCACACGACACGCCAGGGTCCAGATTTACAAAGGTTTTGCCTCAGGTTTGTAAAAAGAACTATTGATGGACAGATTGCAGAACAATGTCATACATTCACCCTAGTACAGAGATCTGGGCCTAAATCCATTGTTTTTTTGCTCACCATGCCATTCCAGTTTGGACCCAGCCATATGCAAATCCGTCTTGACCCTGCGCCCAATGGGAACAGTCCAGCACGAACTGCCAGGCAAGGTCCACCGTGGACTGGAAACGAGAATCCTAGGACCGATTTTGGGGTTTCACCTCTCTGCAGCCAGAATAGCTTGATTCCAGTGGCATGGAGAGCACGGCACTCACGTCTGAGCATAACCGTCCCACTCGGGGTGACAATTGCAAAAAGAACTACTGATGGACAGACTGCAGAACAATGTCATACATTCACCCCAGTACAGAGATCTAGGCCACCAGGAGTTGTCCCAGGCGGATGGGGATTGTCCGAGGATGAGGACTTCCGTCTTGTCTGAGTTCAGTTTCAGCCGACTGAGCATCATCCATTCCGCGACGTCTTTCATACCTTCCTGGAGGTTGGTTTTGATGGTGGTTGTTGGGTCTCTCGTGAGGGAGAGTATCAGCTGGGTGTCGTCGGCGTAGGAGAGGATGTTGAGGTTGTGTTTGCGTGCGATTGCGGCGAGGGGGCTCATGTAGATATTGAAGAGGGTTGGGCTGAGCGAGGAGCCTTGGGGTGCGCCGCAGATGATCTTAGTGGCTGCGGAACGGTGGGAAGCGGACTCTCTGGGTTCTGTTGGAGAGGAACGAGGGGAGCCAGTCCAGGGCTTTTCCTTGGATCCAGTGTTGTGGAGGCGGGTTATCAGGGTGCGGTGGCAGACATTATCAAAGGCGGCTGAGAGGTCTAGGAGGATGAGAGCGGTTGTCTCCCCGTTGTCCATCAGCGTCCTGATGTCATCGGTGGCTGTGATGAGGGTGGTCTCGGTGTTGTGGTTAGCTCGAAATCCGGACTGGGATAGGTAGAGCGAGTTGTTTGCTTCGAGGAATGCAGTCAGCTGTTTATTGACGGTCTTCTCGATTACTTTTGCTGGGAAGGGAAGGAGGGAGATGGGGCGGAAATTCTTGAGGTCTTTAGGGTCTGCCGTGGGTTTTTTCAGGAGGGCGTTGATCTCTGCGTGCTTTCAGCTCTCTGGAAAGGTGGCTGACGCGAAGGAGTTGTTTATGACGTTTCGGAGGTGCGGTGCGATAATGGTGTCAGCTTTGTTGTAGATGTGATGGGGGCATGGGTCAGAGGGAGAGCCAGAGTGGATGGTGTTCATGACGTGGGTGGTGTCTTCTGTGCTGATGGGGGTCCAGGCGCTGAGGGTGGTGGTGGGGCTCGTTGGTTTGGTGGCTGGAGGCGGAGTCTGGGCGTCAAAGCGGTTGTGTATATCTGCGATCTTGCGGTAGAAGAACGTGGCGAGGGATTTGCAGAGGTCTTGTGACGGTGTGATGTCGTTGTTGTTGGCGCTGGGGTTGGAGAGCTCGTTTACGATGCTGAAGAGTTCCTTGCTGTTGTGGGTGTTGTTGTCCAGCCGCTCTTTGAACGATGTCTTTTTGATGGTGCGGATCAGCCGGTGGTGTTCGCGAGTGGCGTTGTTGAGGGCTGTCATGTTTTCTGTCGTCCGTTCGTGGCGCCAGGTTTTTTCGAGAGTGCGGCAGGATTTCTTTGTGTCTTTGAGGGCGTTGGTGAACCATGTGGTTTTCCTGTTGCTGGTCTTGCCTGGGGGGTTTTTCAGTGGGGCAAGGTTGTCGGCGCAGTTGGTGATCCACTGTGCGAGATTGTGGGCTGCGTCGTTGGTGTCAGAAGTGTCGGCTGGTGGGTTCTGGCTCAGTGATGTGGTTAGCTGGTCTGTGGTGACTTTGCTTCAGCATCTGCGGGGGATCTGTAGCGTGCGGTGGTGGGATGCAGTCTTCTTGAAGGTGAAATGGATGCAGCTGTGGTCAGTCCAGTGTAGTCCGGTGGAGTGGCTGAAGGAGACCTGGCTGCTGGCGGAGAAGATGGGGTCGAGCGAGTGGCCGGCATTGTGGGTGGGGGTGTTTACCAGTTCCTTGAGTCCGAGGATGGCGAGCAGGGTAGTGGTGTTGTTGTCGTTGTTGTTCTCCAGGTGGAAGTTCAGGTCCCCTAGGAGGATGTAGTCAGGTGAGGTTAGTGCGTGCGGGCTGCCGAAGTCGCCGATGGTTGCGCTGAATTGTGTGCGCGGGCCCGGGGGTCTGTAGATGGGGGTTCCTCTGAGTGTGGTTTTGGGGTCGGTGGGGATTTGGAAGTGTAGGTGTTCGGCAGCGGAGAGTGTGTCTTCGGCGTTGGTCGTGATGCTGATGGTGTTCTTGTAGATGATGGCGATTCCTCCTCCGGTTTGGTTGACGCGGTCCTTCCGGTTGATCTTGTACCCGTCCGGGACAGCTATGGCGATGTCGGGGGCCGAGGAGGCGTTCATCCAGGTTTCCATGAGGAAGGCGATGTCCGGTGCTGTTATGTCGAGGAGGTCCCAGAGTTGGATGGCGTGCTTGTGGACGGAGCGGGTGTTGAGGAGGATGCACTTGAGGTGGTTGTTGTTGATGTTGGGTCCGGTGGGCGGTGTGCAGGTTCAGAGGCAGGTGAATTTGCAGGCTAGGCAGGTGAAGGGTCCGTGGGTGCGCTTCGGGGTGGCTCGGTAGCAGGCGGGAGGTCGTCCGGTGTTGAGAGCGTTGGGGGCAGCGGTGTCATATGTCAGTCGGGTGCCCTGGCTCCGGTGGGGGCCAGGGGTCCTGGCGCTGCACGCGTGTGCTGTGCTTGCGCTGTACGGCCTCCATATGAGGGGCTAAGGGAGGGAGGAGCAGCTGGGAGGCGGGAGCGGGGTGGCGAATGGGACAGCGGGGGCGGGGCCGCAGGGACGCAGGAAAAGGGAGACAGAAGGCGAAAATGGGGGGGCAAGGGTGAGAGGGCACACAAGGGTGAATAAAAATAAACAATAAGGGGGCAATACAATAAGGCAACAGGTGAACAAAAACAATAAAGGAGGCAACAGAGATGGCCGAGGACGCACGAGTAAAACAGTCACAAAGGCAAGAGCAAGGCGGTCCAATACAGCAGCTAGCGGGGGTCAGCGTCACAGGAGGACCGTGTGGTGGCTGGGGGTGGCGACCTACCTGAGGACAGGGTCAAGAGCCAGGCCAGGTTCCCTAGAGACCCAACGCAAAATCTTTGTTGAGAATTATAAACCAACACAAATTGATATTTGTGTTGGTTTGTAAGGAAAAGCAACGCAAAACCAGTGCGAATCAGTTCTCTGCATTACTCTTCTTCAAAGGTACATTCGGTGAGTGGTACATGAGCGTTACCGCGCTACCACCCATGGTTTCTGATGCAAAACCCTATCTAGTAACAATAATGGACAGGGTTTTGCACCAAAAATTAACTCAACTTGAAAGCAGAGGTTTCTGACTTTGCATAAGTGTTGCACTGTACAGCACACATACAAAGTTGAAAAAGTTGTAAAGTCCTTCTAAGCATAATATTTTGCACTGAAAGAGCAGCCTTCCAGAACAACTCCTATGCTAGACTCACGCAGACAGCTTTGTACTATGGCTCAAAGGTGTGTGTATAATCTTAAAAAATGAATAATTTTTTTTCTTGCAAAAGTGCTAAGCATGCGTGCTTCTGTAAAGTAAAAGTGAAAGACTTCTATTCCTAATAAAGCATTTGGTTTATTTGTCTTTTCTTGCTGCAGAAAATGGGAAAATGGGAATAAAGAAGGAGCCTGGTGTGCAGCAAACTGGAGAAGGTCGCACCAAACACAAGAGGAACAAACCTAATGAGGATAAAGACACTAAAAAGTATATGAAACTGGGGACCACCATCACTGGAAAAAAAACACTCTTTTGCTTAAAGAGCATGAAAGTCTCCAAAAAGTCAAAGCTTGAAAGGAGAGACAAGAAAAGTCATGACAGAGTAATAAATGAATGAAGCTATCACAATATTAAGGAAAGTAGGGGGGTCCCTATTATTTGCTTCTTATTCGAACGATCTGGGGTATGTTTTCTAATGACATTCATGAATCTCTGAGGCTGACTGACTGGATGTGCAAAAAAAGAAAAATCAAAGTGTGTACCAGAGGAAAAGAAAAGCTGTGGCCCTTAACTTCAGGCTACAGCAGCGACTGAAGCACCTGCTAAAGAGTCCTATGTAGACAATCACAGAAGACATGTTAGCTTAAAAGATGTGCATAAAAGCAGAAAGAGGGAGGCTCGTTTTGTGCAGTAAACCTATAGGCAAATCTTTCACCTGGTAAAGTTGGAGAAGGATGAGGGCAAAGTGTTGCGCACTAATCAAATCAGTGCAATCACAGTTCTTATAACGTCAGAAAGAGCACTGGACCTTACAACATAATCTCGTAGTCAAGTCTTTAAAGATTTTTACTTTGTTATTTGACATAAAGCATTGAAAGGAAGAAGACATCAACAATACATTTCCACCTTGTGAAGCCAATGTGACCCCACAATAAAGCCCGGGAATTGCCAAATATTGTTAAAGGGTTTTATTTGGGATTCCCAATCAATCTAGAATATATACAAACAGGGCCAGCTCTAGGGCGGTGGGATTGATGCCACATCAACGACACCAACTTTGGGGGCGCCCGTGTACAATTTGGTTTTAAAAGCACCTGATGCCGCATTCCTTGCCTCCAGGAAATTTCAGGCAACCATAGAAATGTCAAGTAAACTCTGGCGATTGATTGACCTGCTTCAGGGAGATCGGAGTTTTGTCTCATGGAAACTTTGACTCATCATAAAGTAGCACAAGAGCTTAAAATGCCTGCTGCAAAGCTTGTGTACCATGCAGATCAAAAAGTGCATACAATGTAAATAGGTCAGTGTGTTACTGCTTCTATCAGAGAGCCCCTTTTGTAACTTGCAGTTTATAATTTTAAATTCTCATATAGAACAGTGAGTTATTAACTATCATCAAAGAGCTGCATGCAAACTGCAAGGTTTAGATTAGAGTATTATAAATTTTTTTTGTGTTCAAAGGTTTTCATTAGGAGCTTAAGAGATATACAGCTGTACAGAAGTTATTAACAGAATAAATAATTTGAAAAAAGTACACATATAGGGTCAACAAAACAATAATAGAAGTTGGCATATGGAAAATGCACATGAGTCGTGTCAACATTGTTTACAGTAAATTAAGTAAAACATAAGTTATACATTAAATTATACAAACAATTATACATAGGAGAGTTGCATCTATTTTTACATGACGGTAGGCATACAGAGTCATAGAATGATAACATTACCACTACAGCATGTTAATTAGGAAGGTGGAGGTACGGGATGGTCGCGAGGCCAACGTGTATCAAGGAGGCTTTTGTAGGTCAAAGTATTCATCTAGCGAGGACCAGAGTTTTCTGAGTGGGGGATGCCACGGGGTGGAGGCGAGGGCTGTATTGTCGGCTCCTCTTAAATTGGTGACCAGTTAAGCCAATGGGGGAAAGAAGCCTTGTTTGTGTTTTTCCAATTATTGAGTATGATTTTAACCGCAGCCGTCAGCAATAGGTCGAGTAGGGCTTTATCATTATCATTGAGTGTGGCGGCTTTGGCTATATTATAATTTTTACCCCAGTCTTTCATTATCCCAATGTTGTAAAAAGGGTTCACTTGGGTAGAAATCAATTCTTATTAGTAAAGCCGACCACAGTGTTTCGTTTTAAATTTCGAGTTTGTGCTTCTCCAGACCAAGCGCTCTTAAACTATACTGTCTACCAGTAGGTTTGACTTGTGACTCACACACCTTGTGGTCCTCTGTCTGATGTAACATTTCATATACACTGATGCACACACTTATGCTTCATTGTGTCGGTGTAATGTAAAGTGTTCCGACACCTTACACTGGTATGAGTAGCGCTATAAAAAAACAAAACAGAAATGCATGAGAGGGAGTGGTTGAGGAAACTGTTGGGGCACCGTCAAAGGGTAGCAGTGAGAGAAGGAGGTCATGGAGGTCATACATTGTCGTACCAGGTGCCACCATCGCTAAAGCTGGCCCTGTATGCAAACCAAAAATAAATTCAATAAGTACAGGAATACAATAGGTAAGATGAAATATCTCGGTAGGTTGAAACCCAACAGAATGAAATACAAAGTTGTGATAGCCACCGTAATACAGAAACAGGTTAAAGCAAACAAGTGTTCCATAAAGAAACTTCCCTTTGCTCTTCTAAACATTGGTCAAATATAAAATCATCTATCAAGGGTCTCTAATTTTGAAGCATATAAGGTGTCGGCATGATCAGACTTCAGTAGAAGTCTTGGAAAAAGGAAATAAATGTTTAGCATACAGCTGCACACTTAAAAGAATTGTCAAGCAGAGAGGTGTACACCTCTCAAAGTCTAAAAGGAATCTCAGTGTCTTCTAACTGTGAGAACACCAATTTAGAAGTAACAGGAGGACATTCAGAAGCATCCTTATCTCCTTTCATACCACCAGGAGCCAACCAAATTGTTACTCGAGTGCATCTGCAACATCACTTCAGTTTTGCATTACATCGAAACTTGGACTGTAGTTCTCAACCTTGAACATTTTTCCATCCTGGTACATGAAGATCAGAAGGCCTCTTTTGACCATTAATTTTCCACATTCACTGACAAGTTCTTCCCTCCAGGCCTCTCTATCAGCAGTATGATACAAACAATAGGCCTTTCTCTAGTTAACGAGAATTATGATAACACACCTGCAAAGAAAGAGAACATGCTGGCAAGTCAAAATGCAATTCACTTGAGACCTGTAGTCAGGCAAACTTAGCTAAGCACGTAATATGCACTTCAAATACATGGTTAAACATGCACACGTATAACTTGAAGAATAAATGTAAAATGTGAGTAAAGGAGTACACGTTTACATATGCAAATATAACTTGAAGTATAAAACAAGAATAAAGAATACATGCTTACATGTTTAAACTGAATATTAGTGCACAAGTATACACATGTTTAATCTCTACAATTGTTTCTGCCTTTTAATGCATTTAAATGTGTCTCACACATTAATGAAGTTAAGGCACTAAGTAAATATAATGTTGGTTATATGCATGTAATTGCATTTCTGTGACTTATAAGGGTGGAGCCTAAATTGTCCTGCTCCACATCCTAAAATAATAGATATGTTATTTACATATCTGTGCTCTGCACTACCCTGCTATTTTATTAAAGAGCTGAGACCTGGGAGAGTTGTTCAAACCTCAGATCCTGTTAGCTCACAGCTGAGCATTTGCCAAGATGAGAAGAGCTCAAGAAAGGAAGATGTCACGTGACCTTTGTGTTTGAGATCAAGATAATGTTTAGTAATACCGGTCTCCATTAAGAAAAACAGAGAGCTTCCTCGTTTAACCCGGAGCAGAGATCAAAATTATGCATTATGTTGTATTCATCGAGAATGAATGTTAAAGGTAAGAAGGGTGGGGAGCTTTAAATACACTGCGCCAAGGAAGAGCATCTGTGTACTACTCTGAATGTATTCTGTGTTTTACATGTCATTAGTCTAAAAGAGAGAATCAAGGTACATTTAGAGAAAAACAGAAGTAGTAGGAAGGTTTCTTAGAGCAGCACAAACCTTTGGTTATTGATTGTCTGGTCTGTGTCTTCAATGGAAACATGTTCCAAGCTGCAGCAAAGCTTACAGCTTCCTCCTTCACAACTCGGTCCAGACATGTAAGACCAGCCTGGTGATTCTGTTGTACAGGTTGGTGATGTTTGTTTTCTAGGCTCTGGGAGCAGAGACATTCTAACATGGTGCAATACCACATATGTGTATTTTTGTCCACCATCTGCGGTGTTACCCATTGGTCCAAGAATGCCAGAGACATACAACAGTGCTAAATAATTATTGACTCCCTACATTGTTCCAATTTAGAATAATTTTAGGAAAATATATTTCACAAGGATATCTCAAAATTCCTGCTTGATTATTACTGCCCAACCATTGCCACTATCCAACACTGGGTACCTCTGCTTCAGAAGCAACAATTCATTGTTCCTCTCAAAGATCGCATTTTTGCTTGATTTGTATTCTTTTGTTACCAATGATGGTGCTTCTAAATTGATCAACAGAAAGAGGGGGACCCTGGAGCTGTTCAGGTCCAGTGTCCATGCTCCTATATCAATATCAAAACCACAATGGGGACACTGTTCCTTGACGTAGGGTGCAAATAGTCACCCGAAACGTGAGGGTGCAAATAGTCACCCGTATGTTGAGAAAGGAAAGTAGGAGAAAAAGAGAAAAGTACCCTAGGTGCACCGGACCCACCCAAAAAGTGACAAAACATATCTTGTCCTCTGTTGCCCTCACACACCCCTGGGGGTGTCATGCTTCATCATCGGGCGTTTGCTCCTCGTAGGGCCGGCGCTGTAATTCCCTACGGGTCCCCCGAAGGGTCTCTTTATCGGAGATCTTTTTAGGACAGCCGGATGGTGCATGTGGGTGTGCGGGGTGGAGGTCCAATGAGGGTGAAAAAAGTGCGTGCAAAGTGAAAATTGGGTTAACAAACGGAGAATAAATATGCAGCAAATGTCTCATTTGTATACCCATAGCAGATTTAGCTTCTAAAAAAATTCTTGTTCCTGTGGGCATACTAACCCCCGGAATCAAGAAGGACATGGGTCAACATGTTTCGCGCCTATGTCGCCTTGAGGGTCGGTCGCGCTTCATCAGGACCAATACTATAAAATTAAAGTGCACGTGAATTGGATTAAAATGCCCCCTAAATTTAACAGGGCTAGCGGTAGGATTGTATACCTATAGTCTGGCTACAACTTCATTGTGTATACCGCTCCTGTTCAATACCTTATCTATTCGGTTTGGTCAAGGCACGGTCTGCCTGCATTAATGAACCAGAACCATCTTAAAGCGCATAAAATAGAAGATGTCTTAAGATCGGGTGAGGAGAATGATAGAAGATTAGCCTCAAACTTTTAATATTATAGTGAATTGGCATATTCCACAATTCCATTCAATACCCACAGTCTTAGTAATCTTGTTGACGGCCCGAATCCTCGACATCAATTTTAATGCAGTTCAGAGTTGAACAATATCGTTCAGCACCCCACACTTCTTCCTCCAAGTATTCGAATACTTGGAGGAAGAAGTGCTTTTGCTGTTGTCGTGTCTTACTAAGGACATTGGCCATCACAGAGGCTACCTGAATTGTGGGGTGTTGAACGATGCACCATCCGGCTGTCCTAAAAAGATCTCCGATAAAGAGACCCTTCGGGGGACCCGTAGGGAATTGCAGTGCTGGCCCTACGAGGAGCAAATGCCCGATGATGAAGCATGACACCCCCAGGGGTGTGTGAGGGCAACAGAGGACAAGATATGTTTTGTCACTTTTTGGGTGGGTCCGGTGCACCTAGGGTACTTTTCTCTTTTTCTCCTACTTTCCTTTCTCAACATACGGGTGACTATTTGCACCCTCACGTTTCGGTGACTATTTGCACCCTACGTCAAGGAACAGTGTCCCCATTGTGCTTCTAAATTGATTACATTTTAATCATTTAAAAAAGTTTAAAACAGACTTTAATGAAATCAGTATATCTAGCTTTTTCAGACCCCAACCAAGTTGGCCTTTGCAGGTACAAGTGAATGCTGGAAGCATAGCTACATTGATGGCTATGATTGCATATGAGAAGAAAGAGATGGGTGGTTGGTGGTTATGTAGGAGAATGAACGTGAATGATAAATGAATGTTTGGTTGCAAAATAATGGATGAATGCACTAGTGTGTGTGAATGGATATGTGCTTGAGTGAGGGTGTGTAGAAGAATAGATGGTTAGATGACTGTGGTGGTTAGATGAATGCATAGATACATTTCTGATTACAGCGATATGTTGATGAACATGAGGGCCAGATTAACAAAGGTACATTTACACTTGTAGACCTACTCTTAAATGCATATGGAACTCTCCACTTTCTTCATTTCTGAGTGGATATTTACACCTAACTGTAGACTTGTATGGCTCCACTACAGGGAGGGAGTGGACCACTTACGAATGAATATACAACCATAAAGTCACTACACGTATCCTTGCCACGTTTAACATTTCCGCTTGGTTGGTGGGCACTGGAGAAGAGACTGCCACCACTTGGATTGAGACCTCTGAATTAAAGGGAAAAGTCAAACAGTATACATATTACCCAAATCACACAAACCTGACACCCATTACATAAAAACCCATAAATATAGCCAATACCATAAGTTTTGCCCTCTTCCACTTGTACTGCGTGATCCTGCAGTCAATAGAAACCACATATAGCCTCCAGGATGTAGACCTCAATACTCAAGCGGAAAATACATTTTACTGATGAAGAGACAGCCCTTATAATTACATTTGTGGTCAAACACTTCAAACTACTAAATGGTCTGTTGCCATACATTTGTGGAGCAAAGAAGGCACCCTTGTCGTAGGAAGTTACAGAGTCTGTGAATGCATGGGAGGAGGACGCATGCACCGTGGGGATAATAAAAGAAAATGGAAAGATAAAGGTAAAGGAGGATTTCTCTACGATTCAGGTGGCAAAGGCTGTTTCTGAGGCACACCTGGTTCCTTTTTCCATCTCCCCTTTTAATCTCTCCTCTCCACAATGCATGCTCAGCTACTCTATGGTCTGCCTGATGCAGACAACCCTAGCATAAGACCAAATAAGAACTAAATTGCCTCTCTCTTCTTAAAGGTAAAACTATAATCCCTCTACCCTTCAACCACCCTACACTTGTTTGCAGACATCACACACATATCCCTCAAACACACTCTCTAACACACTCACTCTTTAAATTGGATGCTATTTATATTTAATTCCTTTTCAGTGGTGGCTGGTACCCTACATATTTGGTGGGGCAACCAACCAACCTCTGACCAAAGGTGGTTGCCGGATTCAGATTAATAGATTGGGCTGCACTGATACAACAGCACTGTGACCTACATGCTAGGGTTTGTCACTGGTAGTGTCATGCCAATGCGCAGAATGAATTAATATTAGTCTTCTAAAGAGCAAATTTAGCCCAGAGGCGTCAAGGACTAGCATCCACTCTTAACAAATGTAATCTGGTCGAGAGCAGTTGCTTCTTGGCCTGATTCCGGATGCTGCTCAGGCCTCACAGCCTCTGGCCCCTCTCCAAGGCCAGAATATAATTTATATCAACAATAACCTTGTGTTAGAACTGGGGGTCTCTAGTTGGCAATGGTTTGCACCTTTGTCCAAATAGGGACCCTTGCCTCTAGTCCGGGTAAAGGGGCTACACTCCTAAAATAACCCCTGCTCAACCCTGTGGTAGCTTGGTATGAGCAGGAAGGCTTATCTCAGAGGCAGCGTGTAAAGGATTTGTGTACACATACAGTAATACAGTGAAAACACTTAAGATGGACACCACACAGATTTTATTTAAAAAAAATAAGTATTCTTTATATAGACTTAACACAAGAACCAAACGACAATAATCCACAATACCGTATTAGAAAAATTACTTTTAAATGATAGAAATCGCTTAGTTCAAAGATGATGGTAAATGCGACACGTTTCTCACAAAGTACCTTTGGATGCGTAACGCAAGATAAACAAAAGGTTCGCAGGGAGAACGATGCATCGGTTCCTTGCTTCGGGGAAGGTAATGCGTCTGTTCCTCAGTGCTTGCGCAAAGTAGGCGATGCATCTGTTCCATACCGGAGAGGAGGTGATGCGTCGAACTCTTATTGCGTTCCGGTTGCGATGCGACATGATGGCGCCTCAATGCGGTGCGACGATCCAGTGGGATGACTTGAAGGTGATGCGTGGCGACTCTGGAACTTCTGAGCCGCGACAGGCCCTGCGACACCCTTCTCCGGTGATGCGACGGCAAACAGCTGCAACTGAGACACACTTCTCCAGTGATGCGATAGCGACCTCTGCGGCTGCGACACGCTTCTCCGGTGATGCAACGGCAGCAGATGCAGCTGCCACACGCTTCTCTTGTTAAGTCGCGCTTCCAGCTCCCAACAATACGCATGCTTCTTCAGACAGAATTCCCAGGAAGGAAATTCGCTGGGGAGCGGGTGGTGAAGTCTTGTATCCCTGAGACTTCAGCAGGAGGCAAGCACAATTCAAATCCTTGGAGATTCTTCTTCAAGATGATGAAAGTTCAATAAAAATTCCTTCTCCTTTCCTTGGCAAATAAATCACCACTGCAGCCCAACCACAGAAAATAGCACAATGGCCCGGGACAGTCAACTCCTTCAGCTTCTTTGGTTCCTCTCTTTGGCAAAGGTTTGTCTTTATTCCCAGAAGTGATCTAAAGTGTTGGAGTCTGGGCCCCAATATTTATACCTGTAAATCCTTTGTCCTCTGAAGGCAGAGGGTGCCTGTTCCCTGCCAAAACCAGTTCTGCGCAGCTTCCTGGCAGGAGAAAAGCAGACCTGGCCCAGGTAGCTGAAAGGAACTCTTCTCCCCCTACTCTCTATTCTATGAGGGATCAGGGGAGAGAAAGGAAATCTCCGCCCCCCACTCTCTATTCAGCCAAGGTCCTATACAGCCCAGCCCTGAGTTATCAGACTGCTGGAGCCCAAGCCGTCCTGTCGCTCACAAACCAGATATGCAATACACAACCTAGCAGAGGCAGGATGGAGGGTTAGGTAAGAAAATACCTACTTTCTAAAAGTAGTATTTTCAAACACAGAATGTAAAAATCGCCTTTATTAAAAGATGTATTTTAACATTCTGAGTTCAGGCATACTAAATTCAGCTAGGATTATAAAATGTTATAATCAAACTGCCCTTTCTGGCCTATGGGGACAGGTAGTCTTGCAATAGTGAAAAACGAAATTGGCTGTAATTCACTATCAGGACATGCCACACACACCAGGTCATGTCCTACCTTGTACTTACAATACACCCTGCCCTTGGGCCTATCTTAGGGGTGGCTAGCGTAGTAAAGGGAAAGTTTAGGGACTGGTAAGTGGGTGCACTCACCAAGTTGACATGGCAGTATTAGACTGCACACAGGCTCTGCAATGGCAGGCCTAAGACACACTTAACAAGCTGCTTCTGTGGGTGGTCCAATCAGTGCTGCAATCCCACCAGCAGCATTTGATCTACAGGCCCTGGGCACACATGGTGCACTGTACTAGGGTCTGACAAGTAAATCAAATAAGCCAATCATGGAGTCACTAATCCATTACAACAATTTACAATAGGGAGCACTTGCACTGTGGCACTGAATAGCACTGGCACAGTGCCCAAAGCATGTAAACCAACAAAAAAATCAAAAACAGAGGAGACAACAGCGAAAAATGGAAGGCAGACACACACCAATGGTACCAGGTCTAGCACTGTGGCAGCACTCTCTCATCTTCCCGAACCCGTGCTCAGCCCCAGTCAAGAGGGAGCACAGCTGAGCTCAAAGGTTTAATGCTAAGTGGCCAGAAGAGCACTTACTAGCACTCTGTATCACAAAATACTGGAAAAAATCTGCACACAGCGCCTGTCATATATACTGTTCTCCCAAAGGATTTACTGCACATACCGTGCCTTTCAAAAGCTATTCTAAAAACACTTTACAAAGAGACATGCAGTGCCTTTTGTTTAAACATTTTCTTGAAAGCGCCTCCGGCTCCGATGGCACGCACAGCTGTCAAAAAGAAAGGTCTGAGCCAGAGATAGGCTATTAAATATTTTGAAACATAGTCCGTAGCCCGCACACCCATTTTATTCCAAGTTCATCAAGTAGTTCATAATTTCAGGGTGCTATCCTGGTGAGTGCTCCATCCTATAGCACCAATAAACATACTGATATGTAGCTGATGCAAACATGTAGCAGTCTCAGGATGCAGCCACCTCCAAACCAGATGAAACATCATCGTAGACCAGATTTTTGCCATTTTCAATCAATTAATTGCCTAAACCATGTTTTATTTAATATGTAAGAATAGTAATTCCAATTTTCGAATTCATGTACAATGCTAGTCCAGGCCTTTTCTACAGCATGTCAAAATTAACCATTAACTGAGTGAAGTGAAGTTTATGACCCAATGTGTTTCGCTCTTTACGTAGTTGCATGTCTACAGACCCACATCTTTATATGTGCTTTTGTTCCTATTTTAATCAATTTTTGACTGTGATAACCGTCTTCACTTTTCTTATGCTATGCCATGGCAGCACAAGAACCTTTCCTTTACCTCATTTGGGAGACGAGATGGAGAAGGTGTGTGTTGTACTGTGTATTGAACACATCACCATATCATCGTGTATGCCTTTAGATGCCTTATTTATCTATATAGGTCTCTTTTATCAGCTACAGTGAGACAATAGCCTCTGTTGCCCACATTACTACCAACCCCACAAATGAGATCAGGAGACATCCTGACAGCAGCACTTTGGCCCTTTGTCAATCAGGCAAGTCTATGATCATCTGACATCAACTATGTCAATTTCAAATAAACTTTATTCGACAATTAAGTCATAAAAGTGAGACAAAAATCACATTTTCCAATAATTAAAAAAATCATAAAAAAGATTATACAATAAATGTATTTAAAAAAGAATTAAACACCAAGGGACAGTTGCCGAATATCACATAGCTAAAAACACATCCTTAAAATGTATAAAACTCATCAGTTGTGTGGGTCAGGTGCTATATAGCAAGGCTCATGTCCCAGCTACATCCCAGCATTTACAGTATAAATAAACAGTTTAGATGGTATTCTCAATCTAATTTGATAGAGCTCTTACCCGGATTATCCATGCCCATTTTAAAAATGTTGCCAATGCTATGGCAATTGGGGGTTGGGGTCTGTAAACAAGATTCGTAGCGCCTCCTCATGTCGGCGGATACCTATTAATTTACATATTGGTTTAATCCACATCTTTCTAGGGGCCACATAGAGAGGACAGAAAAAAAGGAGATGACTTATCATCTCCTGTTCTTCTATACACCTCGGGCATTTGTTATGATGCTTTTCACCTACCCATTTAGCTGTGAATGACCTTGTTGGAAGGGAGCCTACTCTAGTTTGAAAATAAAGTTTATGGTCCAGCTGCTTTTCGATGGCATCCCAGTACAATTCCAGCTTAGGGTATCCCTTGAAATCAAGGAAGTAATGACAACCTTCTCACAAAATCTCCAGTTGGTAGAGTAAGTCTGTATTTAATATTTTCCTTAGAATTGTTAATCATTAGTTATTAATTATGTTGAATCATTTATAGAAAATCTTTACGTTAGAATGAAAATAATACACATTGGTTAATGAACATAACATTTATGCAGAAATATTGCATAATATATTGCTTTCGCCTAAACCCTTTCTGAGAATTATTATCTCTGCTTTGTTTCCTCCATGTTACTATTAAAAGTAGCTTAACACCAGAAAGAACAGTTTAGACTGATCATTTAAGACAAACATCCCCTGTGGAAGAAGGGCAGAACTACTTCAGAGAGTAGCTCTTTCTCTTCTTCCCTGTTTTTTCCCACTCTCTAATCTTCTTCTCCCAGGTGTTGATCTACCTCACCTGTGCTGCCATTTCAAATAAAGGAGGTCTGATGCCAGGGACCTGGACAGATAGCAGTTGGGTAAATGTTAGCCAGTTTCCCTCAACTTTTATTTGTGTCATGGCCTGGTATTGGGGATAGAAGATATGCAAGATAAATGCAGTACCACTTTCAGTGTACCCCCTTTCGCCCTTCAGAGTCTAGCAACACTCTACTGAAGAGCAAAGTCCATAAATGCATAGACATGTAACTCCTGCACAGCATACGAAGTTGGTCGGAATGAGAAAATGAGAAGCAAAAAAGCACATGCCTACTGTACCAGCAACTTTCACACTAGGTGACAGCCTTGTGACCAACAGCAATAAAATAACAAGTTACTTACCTTCGGTAGCGCTCTTTCAGGTATAGACTCTATATCACCGCAGATTCCTTACCTTTTGAATCCTCAGGGATCAGACTGGATCAGGAAAATCTTAAGCAGTACCCCTGTGCGACAGCAGGTGGCGTCATGCTGCTCTGATCCCGAAGAGACTCATTGGCCCTAAATATGTACCACCCATGCACACTGACATCAGGTGCTTTCGCAACTGCCCACTCCCGCATACAGCTTCAGATTGGTAGTGACCAGTGTGCAGATTTCTAATTGGGACCTTTTTAAATGAGAAGAGTCTATTTTACAGAACGTGAAGGATGGGAGTGTTTTTGAGGAATATGCAGTTAGATAGATGTCTACCAGAAAAAGCATTACTATTGGTAAGTAAATTGTTCCTCTGAGAGAGATTTCTAACTGCAGATTCATCCCCTTTTGAATAAATATCAAAGCAGTACCCAGACCCAGGTAGTGGGTCTGTGAATTAAGTCAAATCAAAAAGTCCTGCAAGACCGATCAGGAAAAGTGCTCTTCTTGATCAACCTGGTGGTCTAGACAGTTGTGCCTTGTAAGCATATGGAGGGACACTCATATCGCTGCCTAGCAAATGTCCCGGACAGGTAGCCCACATGCCAATGCAGTGATAGCAGCTTTGGCTCTGTTGGAATGGGCCCTGAAGCCCTCTGGGGTCTGCTTTCTGGCCAGTACTTAGTAGCTAATAATGCAGAGCATGATCAGTTGAGAGATGGTACTCTTCGGCACATCTTTGCATTTCTTTGCTCAAGCTAATCTGATAAAGAGTTGATCATCTACCTTATGTTTTCTTGTAAGTCCAATATAAAAACTAAGGGCCCTTTTTGGATCTAATTTATGGGGCCTCTCCTCCTCCTTAGCGGGTTGAGGTAGAGTAAAGAATGCCATAAGGGTGATGTTCTGCCTGACTAATTTCGGACGGTAAGGGGCTCAAGTCATTAGAACCAACTTATCCAGATAGAAGGTGGTGTAAGTTGGGTTAACTGAGAGGGCTTGGAGCTCCTTCACCCACTGTGCCAATATTATGGCTACAGGAAATAATGTTTTCAGTGTGAACAGCCAAGAGAACAGCTGTGGAGAGGCTCAAAGGAACCAGGACAGTAAGAACCATGGGGCATATTATCGGCGATAAAATTATCGCCGCTTTATCGTCAGGAAACTGCACATAAAGTGGCGATAATGGGCTTGATAATATGCTCTATGGAATTCCAATCAAAGCTCATGTTAGATGTGAAGAACAGTTAACATGAGCTTCGATTGGAATTCCATAGAGAATATATCAAGCCCATTATCGCCACTTTATCAGCAGTTTCCTGCCGATAAAGCGGCGATAATTTTATCGCCGAGTCTTGATAATATGCCCCCAAGTTCGAATCCCACTGGGGCATAACACAGGGGGAAACATACATTGTAAACCCTTAAGAAAAAGCATCACTATAGGTGATTTAAACATATGAACCTTTGGGCAGCGCGTATCTCCATGAAGCTTGGTCACTACCATTTACATACAGATGCCTGAGGGAGGGTAAAGAAGTTTATTTGAATGGTGAAGAATTCACAACGACACCTGATCGCTCATTAGTGTGTAGGTATATCCAAATCCATGGCTCATGCAATCAGAATGAGCCTAATGTGGCCTGTGCTTTGAAAGGCACACCTACACCTGCTATCACACCAACATCCTTGGAATAACTCTTGACAGCAACCTAACCATGCAGAAACACATTAGTAATGCAACAAAAGGAGCAAACCTCCAGAAAAACACGCTGAGGAAGCTGAAACCATTTTTGCCAGCAAATGATTTTAAGTTGGCGGTTCAAGCGCTAGTTATCCCGAGAGTGGAGTACGGAAGTGTATCTTTGTGTGGCCTCCCTAAAGCGACAACAGCACCCCTAAGAGCCTCAATAAATGCAGCAGCGAGACTCATCACTGGTTCAAAGAGAAGCTCCCATATTTCCCCAGACTTAAAAGCCTTGAACTGGCCACTGTTTGAAGCCAGAATTCACCTAAAAATAGCATGCATGACTCATAAGGCCCTACACCATAAAGCACCCAGTTACCTCGCACAGAAGTTGACTATTTCGGGGGGGACAAGAGCTTCAAGAAACGTTGAAAACCTACTACTGAAACCCCAAAGATTCAACAGGAAGAAAACTTATATACGGACCTTCTCTGGGATGGAACCTAGGATTTGGAACTCACTGCTCCCAGAAACCAGACTAAATGCCTCTAGCGCTTCATTCAAAAAGGAAGTGAAAGAGTTCCTCATGGTGAAACTCACCTACCCTTAGTCCAAGTTATCGCGGGGACTAAGCACCCCCTTACCATTAACACCTACTTGGACAAGGGGCCTCCAGACTTTCTAGGTATGCACGCTGACTACGACCTCATTCAAAGGTTTTATGTTGTACCCTAATGCCTCACTATGCACTATGTGTTTTGTATTCTTGATGTGCCTACAGTTATTCGTTTGTATACCCAACCTGATTGAATGTAAAGCGCTCTGATAGTGAGGCATGAGAAACAACTGTCAACTCTGGGATGGGTAGGCAGAGAGGTCTGCAAGTCTGACTTGTGCAAAATTATTGCCTTCCACCCAGGGGAAAGATGTTGGATCCTGCCTCAGACAGGGTAGCAGTGCAGCGTCAAGGGCATGCTAAAGAGGCTTAGGTAGTGTGGCAGCTGAGGGCGCAGAAAACTGGGCTGCGCACTGTCCCTGTTCCTTTTTCCCATTGGTGTCACCGTAAGGCAAAGGCTGGGGTTGTTGGCAGTAAAGAAAACCACTACTATAGTCACAGGTGGCTGGCACATAGGAACAGAGAAGTCCCGAGAGCACACTGTGGCCCTGCTATCGTTGAAATGCTCCAAGACTAAATTTACTTTATCAGTGAAAAGTGGGGAGCCATCAAATAACATGCCCATAAGACTGGCCAAGATGTCTCCCAGAAAGCCAGTGGACTGCATCCACACATGCTTGCATATGGCTATACTGATGCCAATAGCCCAGCCAGGAGAGTCAGTGGTATCTAACTCACAGCGAATGGTGAACTTGGCCACATCATGGCCATCCTGAATTGTCTGGGAAAGTAGGCCTGGGCTTCTTCCAGGACAATGGGCAATACTTGAGCCACTGAGTCCCACAACGTGAGAGAACTGCAGTCTAGAGCCAGCTGGCATTCACTGAGCACAGGGCCAGACTTGTAGAGGAAAAAATCTCCATTACAAAAATTTTCTATCGTTATCAATTTTCTGTCAGGGGTAGTAGTGGAGAAAGAGTTGGGTTTACAGTGCTTGTCAAAGCCTGCACTACAAAGCTCTCATAAGTGGCATGCTGGGTGAGAAGGGCTGGTTCGCCTGGAGTAAGGTGATGACGGATGGTGATTTTAGAATTCACAGATTGGCCTTAGCAGGGATTGGCCCAGGAACCTAAAAGTGTATAAAAAAAGAGCCTCATAAAAGTAGGGGCTCAGAACTCATTTGGAAAGACATTGGTTTTAATTTCCTGGGTAGGAAGCTGAAGCCTAATCACCTCCGACACCCTTACCATAACTTCAGCAAAGGAGGCACGGTCTTCTGTGGAAGGCCCAGGAGGTTAACTGGGCTGGTGAGGTATCCATACCACTAGTGTCCTGGAGGTTTTCGTTCCAGTTGTCCACTTGGTAAGGCTGGGCAATATCATCCCCAGCATCATTGCCCATTTATAAGAGTCTGATATGATTCTTGAATAATGTGAGCCCTTCTGGTAGCTAGAGGAGCTGTGTCAGTAGCAGAAAGGTGGTAAAAAGGTTGTGGCTCAGATAAAGAAGTGCTTGGCTTTAGTCAAGATTGGAGCAGTGCCATCTCTGCCTCGGGCAACTCTATTGATTGGCCGTTGTCATCCAGAGTCGATGACGCTGGCATCACAGAGCACGTTAAAATATAGGTTCAGATCCGAGGTGAGGGAACTGGTAACAAAATCAGTCTAGAGCCCTGAGTAAATACAGAGGGCCCAGATGACAATGAGGGCGAAACCAATGGCGGAAGCCCAGTTTGGAGTCCTCACGTCTCTTTCGGGCCCACAGGCATGCCAGAGTGAGCAGGTAACATGCCAGAAATCCACAGCATGACTTTGTGGAAGACCTCAAATTCTGTGGTGTTGTTGGCTGTTCCGGAAATTTTTGTTGCATTGGAACAAGGGTCAAAATTAACTCAGAAGCTGAATTACTCAGAGAGCATGATCTAGAGGCGCAATGACCCCCTTGTGCCTTCGCTGGAGATTAAGAGCGGTGGGACAGAGCTTAGTCCTGCTTACATTTCTTCTTGGATTTAGCTGAGGATTTACATCACGATGGTGCTCTGTTGAGGGAGAGATATCACGCAGGTAGAAGAGAAGGTCATCTGTATAAAGCAAGGCAACATGCACCCATTCTCCCAGCGGGATTTACCAAACTTGTCCCTTAGTCTATGCACCAGGGGTTCCATAGCACGGGAAAAGAGAAAAGCATAAAGGGGGCATCCATGGCGACTGCCACAGCCTACATGGATGGAATCAGATATATTTATCAACTCGTCTTGACACGGCCAGTGGTGTAGTGTACATGAGTTTGATGAGCCCAAGCATGTGGGGCCCCAGACCAAATTTGGATAGTAGAACAAATAAGTAATTCTATTCTAAGGAGTCAAAGGCCTTCTCCAGTACCAGACAGCCAGACTGTGGCCAACGGCCCGGCTCCTGTTCCTGAATTCTGAAGAGGTGATGGAGATTCTGGGACATGCTGTGCCCTGGGACAAAGCTGTTCTGATCTTTATGGACTAGATGTGGGGTCACTGGAGCCAGCTATTCTACCAAAAGATTACAGAGAATTTTAGTGTCTACATTAAGTGTCGCCAATGTCTGATAGAAGATGGGGTTGGTGGGATCATGTCCTGGCTTAGGTATGGATACAATCAATGCCTCGCGGAGGGATTGAGAGAGGCAGGAATACGCACATGCTTCATCATACTGGGTTTGGAGACGGGAACTATTTAGGGAGCCAGTCAGTGCCCGGGTTTATCCTGAGGTAAGCTATTAAATGGATTCATGAATCTGGAAAGAGGTGATGTCTGCGTTGAGTTTCAGTGCCACAGCAGGTTAGACCTGCATTAGGTTTATGTCTGCTAAGAAGCCTCAATGGCAGTGGTGATGACCTGCGATGCTGATGTGAGGAGAGACGCCCGTAACGTTGGGTGAAGGCCTCATGTATCTCTCATTTTGTGTGCAACTCCATGGCTGGAGGTATAGTAATGGTTAGAACAGGGCATTGTGGAAAGTAGAGCACCTGACTTGTCAGCTCCAGCGGGAGTCCGCACAGAGTACGCAGGGTAGTTGAAGCAGTGCAGGTGCTCTAAAAGAGTGGTGTACTCGCCGTTGTGCCTTGCTGAACCGGCTTCTGCCCCTGATCGAGGAGACAGCCAGCGTCTTGAGACAAAGAAGGTTGCGTTCTACTCCTGTAATGTCCTGGACCAGCTGCTTTCGCATGCCAGCAACTGCACTGTTACAGTGCCCCCTAATAATGAACTTAAACACATCCCAGTCCATTTAAGCAGGACGAAACAGTGCCTACATTCGCCTCAAAGTATTTAATAATGAAGGCACTCAGAGTAGCGCATTTATCCTAAAGCCATTTTCCAATGGGTGTCTGTGCAAGCACTCCCCTCCCTTCCTGCCTTTCCCCAACAATCCCCCTGCCCTCCCCTGCGCTGTTGTTCCCTGGAGTATTACTCTACATCTTTCTAAGTTACTCTGTGACCATGTATCCTGTATATCAGAATTATGTGGGCCCTTCCTGTCGAACTTGTAGGTCCCATCCATAATGGGCTCCTCTCTTCTATCACTTACTCCATACCCTTTTCCTGTTCCCGCCTCTCAGGGCTCCCCTGCCTGGATGCTCCCACAGGCATGTCAGGTTCAGACTCTTGGTCAACATTTTTCAGGTCCTCCAGTAATACCTCCCAAGCTCGCGCTCTTTTAACCCTGCCTATGCCTCATCTTGCATTTCAGAGCAGAATTCTGCCTTCGCAGCTTGCCCATTTCTCCAGCTCTCCCTTCCATCTATGGGGCTGGGGCCATTCAGTGCTTTCCATTTGCTGGTTATTTCTCTCTTTGATAATATGAATGCAAGGTCTTTGAGGGAGCAGTTGTAGGACCTGTCCAGGGCCGTATCTAGTAAGCTGTTGAAATCTCTGCCCAGCAGCCAGGGATGTCCCCTAGGACGCCAGGACCCCCGAGGGCTGATCCAGGAAGGCGGGTAGATCCATGTTGGAGGTATATATTGTGCCAAGAATTAGGCGTTGCTTCTCAAGTGTGCCTTCCACTAATAGGATGCGACCAATAGGGTGGCCGTGAAGGGAGGTCTCTGCTTAAATACGGATTAATACCCACTGTTAGACCTGGCATCATTGGAGTGAGTCTCCCTTCCATTTTTACTGATTGCCTCCTCTGTTTTTGATATGTTTTTTCTGGTTATATGCTTTGGGCACTGTGCCACTGCTATTCAGTGCCACAGTGCAAGTGCTCCCTATGTTAAATTGATGTACTGATTAGTGACACCATGATTGGGTTATTTGATTTACCTATCAGACCCTGGTATAGTGCCTAATGTGTGCCCAGGGCTTATAAAACAAATGCTGCTGGTGGGCTTGCAGCACTGGTTGTGCCACCCACAGAAGCAGCTTGTAAAGTGTGTCTCAGGCCTGCCATTGTAAGGCCTGTGTGCAGTCTGTGACTGCCATGTTGACTTGGCCAGTGCACCCACTTGCCAGTCCCTAAATCTTCTCTTTTCTTCATATCAGACACCCCTATGGTAGGCCCAAGGGCTGGTGCATTGTAAGTATAAGGTACATGCCCTGGTGTGTGTAGCATGTCCGAATAGTGAATTACAGCCATTTTCGTTTTTCACTATTGCAAGGCTACCTGTTCTCCATAAATCAGAATTGGCAGTTAGATTTTTACATCTTATAATCCTAACTCAGGGAACATGGTAGAAATTCGAATTTAGTATGCCTTAAGTCAGAATGATAAAATAAAGTTTCAAGTTTATTTTATTTTGTTTGATTAAATAATATCTTGCAGAAATAGGAGCTACAAGGTTAAAAATGATAAAACAATCAATCATTCAGAATTATATCCAAAAGTTTGATTATATATCATACATGTTAAGTTATAAAACAATCAATTATTTAGGATTATATCCAAAAACTTGATTAAATATCGTACATGTTAGCTCAATCCATTAGTAAATCAAGTAATAACCTCCAACTTTTTTTCTACAGCACATAGAAATTTCTCAAATGCTGAATTCATGAACCCCTTGGATGCTCATGACGAGCTCAGCTCGTCACGGGGTACACCTCTCGTGTGCAGCTCGTCATGTAAAAGGGGATTCAGTAAATATCAGCACAGGAGGGGGATCAGCTTAGCACCCAAGGTGTTAATAAGTCTTCAGAGTTTAAACATGCTATCAGGGCTTGCCTACATGTCCTTACACCACGTTTATTAAGCAGTCTCTTAAGGATACATTTTCTTTCACTTTCCAAGTCCGGACAAAGACATAGTTAATGTATAATGTTTTATTGTCCTGATTTACAAAGCCAGCATAGATTATCTTCTTCTGATCTCTTCCAGTAAGTGACATAATCCTGGCAAACAACCAAATCTAGCGTTGATAAAGATGTGTTTATTTTTCTTGGACCATGATGTTTCCAGATAGTTTTGCACCTTTTTTCCCTTAAATCCATTTACGATTGGCCATGCATGGTTTCTTTTTACAAACATATCTTTATCAAGGAAAGGTGGTTGGTAAGTTTATTTATTGTTTTTTTGAAGCTATCCTGTGCGATTGTGGTGTTCCAAATCAATGTTATACCAAATTCTTCTATCGCTGAATTTGAATTTAGTATGCCTGAACTCAGAATGGTAAAATACATCTTTTAGTAAAGTAACATTCTGTGTTTGAAAATACCACTTTTAGAAAGTAGGTATTTTCTTGTCTAAATATCCAAAGCCTGCCTCTGCTATGTTGTGTATTCCTTGTCTGGTGTTTTGAGTGACAGGGCTGGGAGATTCCAGGAGACAGAATGAGTCAACCCAGTGGTGAATAGGGAGATCTTCATCTAGATGGGATGGAGGAGTTGCACCTGGGACATGAATAGGGCTAGGCCTTCCCTCCACAATGCTGGCTCCACCTCCTGGGGTGCAGCTGATGTCTCTGCCCTGCACTGTGAAAGAAGAGAAGGAATCATGCCAACAAAGTGCTCCAAAGCTGTGCTTTCCCTCCACAATGTTGGCTCCACCTCCTGTGGGGCATCTGATGTTTCTGCGAAAGGAAGGAAGGAAGGAGTCCTGTAAACAAAGTGCTTAAGAACTGGTTTGGGGGGCGTGGCCAAGATGGCGACGGAGTAAGACGTGCCTGCGAGCTCCTCCGGCACCCCGAGCCCTTCATAGCTTTGTTTAGCGGCATTGGGGCGATCTCAGCCCCGGCTTTTGACTCTCCTGGGTTCGCTGAGGCGTCCTGAATTGGTTTGTCCCTTCTCCCGTCGAGCTACGACACGGGACGGCGGACTTAGCCGAGGTGTTACTTTGGTGACGCACGAGCACCGGAGCGGTCTACGGGGCTTTGTCTGGGCGGCATCGACTCTTCGCAAGAGGGGACTCGGGACTCTGGCGAGTGGTCGAGTGAAGCGCTTCTGTGCGAGTCCCCCCCACTGGGATTGTGACGAGCCTGCCTGTGATTCCGGCGTCCTAGCTGGCGGTTGTCGCCGAGCAGAGGTGACGGGGAGGCGCCGGCCTGTCTGGAGCTTTGCTGGACAGCGCAGACGACGAACGAGCGGAGAGGTGGTGCCATCTTGCCTCTCACCATCTGAGCTGAGGCGTCGCATCATGTCGACTAGGAATCGCCTGAATAAACCGGGGAAGGATGGTCCCGGTAAGGGGGCATCTGGATCGCCCCCCGGTCCTAGCAAGTCGCCGACCAAAGACGACGCTGATGGCCCGGTCACGAAGGCCTTCCTGATTGAGCTTTTTTCCTCCATCAAGGAGGATATCACGGAGCTGAAAGCACAACTAGCCTCCGACCTCCGTGAGGTCCGCCGTGATGTAGACGGCATCGGCGAGCGTGTAGCGACCTTGGAGGACCACGACTTGGGCCTCAGTGGGGATGTCCATCAGCTACAGCAAGACTTGCTCCAGCTTCGCAAGCAGAATCTGGACCTCCAGACCCACTGCGAGGACTTGGAAAACCGGTCCCGTCGCAATAACATCCGAATACGAGCGGTGCCGTGGGATGGAGATGGTGGAAACCTGCGGGAATATGTGGAGGCTCTCTTTTTGCACATTTTGGCGGAGGAAGTCAATGGCAATGAAGTCAAGATGGACAGAGTACATCGGGTGGGCCTGCCGCGTGGCGCGCGCTCGCCGCCCCCCGACATCTTGGTTTGTGTCCACAACTTTCAGCTGAAGGAGACGATCTTGCGGAAGGCGAGAGACACTAACAATTTGCTTTTTCGTGGGCACAGCCCTCAACTTTTCCAAGACCTGGCGGCCTCCACCCTGCAAAAGCGACGGGACTTTCGCCCGATCACGGCCTTCCTGAGGGAACACGGGGTGTCCTACTCCTGGGGTCACCCCTATCGGCTTATCTTCCGGTGGCAAAATAGACTGGTGCAAGTGCGAACAGTAGCAGCCGACAGGGACTTGCTCGGAATGGAGGAAACATCTGCGTCGGCGGACGCCAGCGCCTCACCAAGAAGACGTCGCCGTTCCCGATCCCCAGCTTGGCAGAGAGTGGGCCGACATGGCGCAGCAAAGGGGCCACCCCCATTGGCGAGCCAGAGTGAAAGGGGAGATGCTTTGGCCTCGGTGGCCCAGCCGAGTGGACAGCTCCTCGGCGGCTTAGGCCCCCTCAACAGCGGCCCGTGGGAGCCGGGGGGCTCTACCATCTCAGGTACTCTGTGGGACAGTTCTCCGATGGAGGGTTACCCCGACCCTGGATTCGGGGGGGGCATTACCAGGGTCTTCTACCCCCGACCCTTACGGTCATGTCCGGCTTTCATTGTTCTCTTTCTACTTTTTGCTTTCCCTTTTTTATGGTTTGTTTCTGAGGCTCCTGTGGGTTTAGGTAGGCTTGTTGGGGATGGTTCCCGGTGGTGGTGGATGGGGACATGGTATAGCTGTGGTGTGTCTGGTTTGTGTTTAGCGGTGGGCTGCATTGATTGGAGCGCTGCGGGGGAGAGTTGGTCTCGATGTTGCCTGTTACGATAGGCTCCTGGAACGTTAAAGGCCTTAATTCTCCTCAAAAGCGCCAGAAAGTTTGGAAGTATATTTTAGATCATCAGCTAGATGTGGTGGGCATTCAGGAGACTCATTTGGCCCGCAAAGATGAATCCAGGCTTAAGCACAGGCAGTACCCCCTGATTTATAAATCCTCAGCCACTACTAAGCACCGTGGGGTTGCGCTTTTGTTCCGATCTTCCCTTCAATTTCAGCCTGTGGGGGTGCATGGGGACAAGGAGGGGCGGTGGTTGATGGTGAAGGGAATGCTCATGGGTAAGCTTTGCACCTGGGTGGTGGTTTATGCTCCAAATACAGGGCAACATGGGTTCCTTGAGACTCTTCTGAGTGTGATTGGGAGCGTTGATTGTGATGGGGGATTTCAATTTGGTTTGGGATAAAAGTCTTGACTGTTCACATCAACAGAGGACGGAGACGGGTCTCTTTTCCCCGGAGCTGCGCGATACTTTGTTGAGTCTGGGCCTTATTGATAGCTGGCGCTCCCTCTACCCCCGCACTAGGGATTACACGTTCTATTCACATGTTCACCACACATATTCCTGTCTCGACCATATTTTTGTGCATCAATCTTTACAGGGCGACCTGCGCGATAGCAAAATCTTTCCACTTTCAGTTTCGGATCATAGCCTTTTGGCGACGTGCTTGATCTGGGCCCCAGAGTCGTCCCCTCATCGCAAATGGTATTTCCCGGCATCCCTTACGCGAGATGAGGAATCCTGCAAGAAGCTTAGGGCGGCCATTGGTGAGTTCTTTGAGCTGAATAAGATTGGTGACACCTCGGTCTTCACCCAATGGGACGCCTTCAAGGCGACGACACGGGGCACGTGCATTGCATTGAACTCCGCCCTGAACAGGCTTCGTCGTGAGGAGAGGGAGGCGCTGGAGGCGGAACTGATGACGTTGGAAACTGCGCATAAGCAGAATCCTTCTAGAAAGTCCCTTCGCCCTCTTGTTGCGGTGCGAGGGAAGCTCAGGGCGCATTATAATAATCGAGCTGAATATACCCTCCTGCGCCTACGGCGCCTCTCCTACGCTCAGGGCAACAAAGTGGGGAAGCACTTAGCATGGCAGCTCCGTGATAAACGGGAGAGGGAATATGTGGGTGGCATTCGGACCCACTCCGGGGTAGTGGAACACAGGGACGCGGTTAAGGCAGAGCTCTTCGGCGACTTCTATGCCGCACTGTACTCGGCGGACCGCCTGGTGCCGGCCGCTCAACAAGCGTACTTGGAGGCCCTGTCGCTACCGCAGGTCTCCAAGGAATGGAACGAGCTCTTGGAGGCCCCGTTTACTAGGGAGGAGGTGCTTTCAGCCATTCGGTCCCTCAAACCGCAAAAGGCCCCGGGCCCGGACGGCTATACGGCCTTCTTTTATCAGACGTTCGCGTCCGAGTTGGGAGACCACTTGGTGCTCCTTTTCAACACCATGAGGGAGGCGGGCCACACTTCGGGCACTATGGCGGAGGCTATGATTTCGATTATTCCCAAGGCGGGGAAAGACCCCTCTAAATGTGAATCGTACCGGCCCATAGCCCTCCTGAATGTTGATGCTAAATTGTATTCTTCTATCTTAGCCACCCGGCTCAAGGACCTTATGCCTGCTCTCATCCATCCGGATCAATCGGGCTTTATAAAGGGTTGTCAGACCCATGATAACACCAGACGGCTGATTCATCTGATTGAGAAAGCCGAGCGCTTTAGGATTCCAGCTGTTCTGCTAGGCCTTGACGCTGAAAAGGCGTTTGATCGGGTGGACTGGAACTTTCTCTTTGGTACTCTTCATGCTTTTGGCTTTTCTCCCAAATTTATAGATATGCTTCGGGCCAACTATCATGGCGCGCGTTCGAGAGTTATGGTGAATGGTCATGTCTCACCATTTTTTGCTCATTCCCGAGGCACAAGGCAGGGCTGCCCCCTATCTCCCTTACTTTTTGCGCTTAGCATTGAGCCTCTTTGCCATTAGGGTGCGAGAGGACCCAGATATTGTGGGCCTCCCCTTTTCGGGGGAACAGCACAAAATATCTTTGTTTGCTGATGATGTCCTCTTGTCTCTAGCTGACCCCGGGACTTCCCTTCCGCGGGTGCAGGACGTGCTGTCCCAGTTCGAAGCAGTGGCGGGATTCCGGGTGAACCCCGGCAAATCATACATACTCAATCTCACGCTTCCGCCCTCTGAGGTAGAGCGCATTCGACCGCTCACGCCCCTGTCCTGGTCTGGCTCCTCCATTCAATATCTCGGGGTCAAGCTGACCTCCTCCATCGCCACCTTGTATGCAGCTAACTTCCCTCCTCTGCTGACTTAGATACAGGCTGAGCTGAATCGCTGGCAGCCTATGTTTATCTCTTGGCTTGGACGCGTGCATGCTGTCAAGATGACGCTGCTCCCTAAGCTTCTATATCTGTTCCAAGCCCTCCCCATTCCCTTGGACGGGGTTTTTTTTCGACGTCTGAAGACTATGGTTCTGCGTTACATCTGGCAAGGGGGCCGTGCTAGACTCTCCTTTCTTACGCTTCGCCGGCCTTTGAGGAAGGGCGGGGCTGGCCTTCCAGACATGCTTCTTTACTACAAGGCGGCACAACTCCGGGTGTTGGCTGAATGGACCCAAATGGAGTCAGAGAAGCATTGGCTGCATATGGACAGGAGTGTGGCAGGGCGCTCTATTTGGGACCTGGTTTGGAAGGCGAAGGGGGATCGGCCTCGCAACGCATACATTAGCACCCCTACGAGCACCACTCTGAAGGTCTGGGACTCGGTCTCTACTGATGAAAGATGGACCTCCTTTCCTTCCCCCTTCACACCTATACACTTTAATCCAGCGTTTCCGCCGGCTCTTGTTGAGGGGCCCTTTGATGGGTGGAAGGCGGGGGGCTGCCACGCACTTACACATTTGTTTCACGGCTATGAGCCGCTCACCTTCCAAAATTGCATGCGTGACTATGGTGTGCCACCTACTGAGCGCTACCGGCACGCCCAGCTGCTACATTGGGCATTGTCTCCTGAGGTGCGGGACGCTGCGACGAGGCCTCCCACGGATTTCGAATCTTACATTACACGCACATCATCTATGAAGGGGGTGATTTCCTTCCTCTATGATTTACTGTTAACCACGGCTATCTCACCTCGCCCTAGATACATGGGTTTGTGGGAGGAGCACCTGGGGCGGGACATCTCCGATGAAGAGTGGTCCCATCTTTGGCGAGATCTACACACATTCAATCATTCGATCGATCTGAGAGAAGCACATATGAAGACCATGCTAGATTGGTATCTGTATCCGACCCGGTTGAAAAAGATCTTTCCCTCAGCGTCTGACAGATGTTGGCGGGCTGTGGTCTCCTGGGGGACTTTCGCCATATCTGGTGGGATTGCCCCTTCATACGCCCTTATTGGGAGGAGATTCTGTCTCATATTAGGGAGATCCTGGGCTACCCGATTCCAGATTCCATTGGCTTCGTGCTCCTGGGCCTTCGGGACCCGCTTCTGAAGCACCAAACCAGGGCTGACAAGCACATCCTTTGGCTCTGTTTGGGAGCGGCCAAACTGACTTTGGCTGCTGCATGGAAAAAGAAGGAGGCCCCAGCTCTTTCCCTTTGGTTTGCTAGGTTATGGAGGCTGCTGAGTGTGGAGCGTATGGCGGACATTTTCAGAAATAACTTTAAGAACTTTACTTTCAGATGGGGCCCACTGGTCCGCTTTCTCTCTCGGGGGTTGCCGTCAGCGGTTTGCCCGCCCACTATACGTGCCTTACATCTGTTTCAGGTGTGAACTGTGCTTGTGTGAATGGTTGTTGTCCGGCGGCCACCATCGGGGGGGGATGGGTGCACCGGGGAGGTTGGAGCCTCTGGGAGGGGGGTTTTGGTTTGTTTTTCTTTTCTGAAAGGGGATGTGGACGATTTGATTTTTATGATCTTCCTTGCCGCATTGTTTTTCTTTTGGCCGAACTGCTTGGAGGCGTACATGGACTTGGTCGACTAAGCCTCTGACTTGGATAGACTTGCTTGATACCAAGGCGGGCTTTCCCCTCCGGATTTTCAAGGGGGGCTTGTCATTGTCCCGGGCAGATTTTTGAGCTTTTTTTTTTGAACTCTTATGTCCTGCCCTGAGTGATGACGCTGCTCAGCCCTTCATAACTGTTACTGCTGCTCAGCCTTTTGCATTGGCCCCTGCGTGGGCACTTCTTTGATTTGCAATTCATGTGCTTTCATCCCCTTTCTCTTCTGTTGTTTCTATCTTTCTATTCTCTCAATAAAAAATATCTTTAACAAACAAAAGAACTGGTTTGGACTAGGCAGAGGCCTCTCTGTCTTTAGAGAACAAAGAGAAACGTGGTATAAATATTGGAGCTCAGACCCAAGAACTTTAGATAACTTCTGGGAACAAGACAAACCTTGCCAAGAAGAAGATCCAAGGAAGCTGCAGGAGTTTGGACAGCCCCTCTGCCAGTGTGCTGTTTGCTGGGTTGGCCTGCAGTGGTTTCTTCATTGCCAAGGAAAGGAGAAGGAACTTTTTTAAGGACTTTCATAATCTTACAGAATATTCTCCAAGGGCTTGAATTTATGCTTGCCTCCTGCTGAAGTCTCAGGGCCAAAAGACTTCATCTCCAGATACCCCCTGAATTTCCTCGCTGGGAATTCTAACTGCAGAAGCCTGCATGTCGCCGGGAGCTGGAAGCACAACGCAACGAGAAGAAGCGTGATGCCGCAGCAGCTGAGATTGTCGCATCGCTGGAGAAGCGGGCAGCCGCCGCATCTCCCAGGAAGCTCATCTTCGACGGAGCTGTCTGCTGTCGTATCACTGGTGAAGCGTGACGCCATCGAGAGGGTTGCCATTGCACCGCCGTAAAAGCGTGTCGCAGGGCCTGCCACGGCTCCAAAGTACAGAGTCGTCGCAAGGCTGGCACGGTGTCTACGCATCATTGTCGCATCGTCGCATCAAAGGCGCCATCTTCTCGCATCGCATCCGGATTGTCGCATCGCATCGAGACACCATCTTGCGCATCGCAACCGGGCCGCAGGCCGAGAATCTACGCATCATCCCCACACCGGTGAGGATCACACCGCATCCCCTACTCCGCGCAAGCATTGAGGCGAGACGCATCATTTCACCCGGAGCTCGGAACCGACGCATCTCCCCTTTTGCGAGCCTTTTATTCATTTTGAGTTAGGCATCCTGGTACTTCTGTGAGAACTGTGTTGCATTTATCACCAACTTGAACTAAGCAACTTTTACCATCTTTAAGTCAATTTTAAATATAGTATTGTGGATTTTTGTCGTTTGTGGTCTTGTGTTAAGTTTATATAAAGAATACTTATTTTGATAAAACCTGTGTTGTGTCCATCTGTAGTGTTTTAACTGTATTGCTGTATATATTCACAAATGCTTAACACATTGCCTCTGAGACAAGTCTGTCTGCTCGTGCCAATCTACCAAGGGCGTGAGCAGGGGTTATCTGGGAGTGTAATCCCCTTGTCCTGGGTTAGAAGCAAAGGTCCCTATTTGGTCAAAGGTGTATACCATTGCCAACTAGAAACCCCCAGTTCTAACACCCACCTAGTGTAGGAGGAGAGGCTTGTCGAGTAAACCTGACCCCTCCATTGATGACAGAGTTGTGCAGACTCTGAGTGATGTGCAACTCTTCTAAGAGTGCTATGTTGCTGTTGCGAAGAAGCAAGTAAGAAATAATTGAGTTGCGCTTGGAAGGGGTGTGCATTCCCCAAATGTTTCAAGTGATCACATTGAGAGCTGGGGCAAGGGGCATTGGACCAAGATGACTCGCCAGGGCCCATCATCGTGTGAGCAACAAGGTCGGAGGGAAGTGTGTGCAGACGGACGTTCACAAAGGTTTGTGTGCAGCTTGAAAAAAGTAGATGGGGAAAGGAATAGAAGAGAATACTATGAGCAGGTCGCAAAGGGCACACCATCCAAACTGAACTGAACGGTGCATGGGGTAAATAGTACTTTGCGGGAGAAGCTTGGCCACCGAAGTAACAGAGTGTGTCTCCAGGCAGGGCTTTATATGAAAGTGGGAATTTTTGCAGGAGACCTATAGCACGGTAGTTTAATCTGCTAGAGACAGTGATGTTGATAGGAGGGGGGTTCTCGGCATGCACTGGATCACCCTCTCGTAATGCTACATGGATCTTGTGGCAAGTACGAAACAGGGGGGAGAATGGGGACCTCCCTTCCCCTCCACACAAGGCACGAAGACAATAGGAACAGGCACAAAATGGCAAGATAGTGTAGAGCGAGAAATCATGGCAGGCCGGATGGCCCGCAAAGGAAGGACCGAGCTGGGGCAGACCACCCAATATCGTCAGAAGAAAGAAGTGGGGAGAAAGAGGGAGAAGTGGCATGAGGGAGAAACAAGAGAGGATGGACAAATTGAGCATACAGTGTGATTAAAGGATGTCATATGCCATCTTTGGCGTCACTTCTGGTGGCATAATTCAGCTCCAGCAGGGAGGAACTGGATCTCAACGAGCCGCTGTCTTTTCTGGAGGAGTGTTGAGAAATGGTCTCCATTTCCATCAAAGATAGAAGCCCCAGCCCCCAGATCTCGCTTCCTTTTGCGCAAGATATTCTCCAGATCAAGGGGCTGCAGAGACTGTCAACGCTTGTGAGGCACGGTTGCCCAATACAAGGTTGTCAGCAGTGAGATTGCGCCGCCGCCAGCATGTTTTTCCACCCTGTTCCATGCCACCTCCGGTTCAGTGAAGAAGAAGGATTTCCTTTCAAGTATCACCCACAAGCAGGGAAGAGCAAGGAGCACTGGAGGTGGAGTTCTTGCAGTTTGCGCTTAATGTGTTGTAATGTGACCCTTTGCCACTGCACTGTTAGTGTCTAGTTCGGGAATAACAGCACACTGAATACTCCTGCCGGCAAACTTCCGGACATGTTTGCCGGCAGGAGTATTCAGGGAACCGCTAACTAAAACGCCGCTATCCGCAGTGTTTATTGTACCGTCCTGCAAGCAAGTTCCCTGCATTTTAAGGAAAATAAAGGTCCAGAACTTTTCGGCTTCAGGGATGCCTCCAATTAACAACGATAACAGACACCCCCCTTTGTGGCAGAGATTCAATTATTTTGTATAACATAACTCCCAGGAAATCCACGGATGTGGTACCCGAAGAGTTAGTTTTGTTTGGTCCTGACGAGAACTCCGCACCAACGGGGGTTTGAAACGCGCAGACCTTTGTTGCTCTTTACACCAAAATAAGCTTGCTTTACATAGGTTTGTTGCCTGTTCGTTAATGAATCATAACATTGTTGTTTTAACTAACTGATTTTCTCGTAACATGCATATCAATATGTTGCAATCTATTGATTTTTGCTGACTTATGATTTTTGGTGTGAGCACGAGCCACTGCATAGACATAAGCCCCGGTGGTCTTTAGGACTTTTTGTTTGTTTGTTAACAGTGTGACTGCAGAATGAATGAAAATATTGAGCAAGTATGATGGAGTGTTTTGTATGAATATAATGTGATTTGTTTTGCTTTCTTTTGTATTTTTTCTGAAATTGTATTTCCCTGATCTGTTTGTACATATCAAACTAAATTTATTTTTTGATATAGTAATAAAGGCAATTAATAAGCCTAACAGTGCATTGTTTGAATATCCTTGCATACTTATCACGAAAGATAGCAATTGATTATCAGTATTGGCATTTGCTTTGTTGGTTGGTTCAGGACACGGAGTCAGCAGCGGCATCGTAGATGTCGTTGAGTTGCTTTTCCTCTGATACAGCACAAAACACACTGTCCCCAGTGCTGCGGGCAGAAGAGCTTGAAGTCTTTGCTGTTCCTGAGACTTCGTGAACAGGGGGCAAGCTCTACTTCAAGCCCCTGGAGAGACTCACAAATAGGTTGCAGAAAGTCCAGTCCAGGCCTTTCACTGCCCAAGACAGAAGCAGCCACTGCAGGTCAGCCCAGCAAAGCACACAGAAAAGTGGTAGTTCCTCCTCACAGCTTCTCCAACTCTTCTTCTTAGCAGGCTTCTTGATCCAGATGAGTTCTAAAGTTCAGGGATCTGGGCCCCAGTATTTGTATCCAAAAATCCTTTGATCCTCTAGGCAGAGGGTGTCAGTGCCCAGCCAGAACCAAGTCTGCCTTCTCTGGTGTGAATTCCTGGCAGGAGATGGAAACGGCATTGTCAGAGGCAGACCAGGTCCTTTTGTAGTGTAGTTCCTATTTTCCCTATAGGCCCTGCGCATTGGAATAACATAAACAGCAGTGTAGACGTAGGAGTGCGGTCTTCTAGGTCTCTACTGACTATGTTAGACTTAATTTAGGTTTGCGCCAGCTAGCACAGAGGTCACTGGAAACTTTCTTGACTGAATAGGAAGTGATCAGCTTCCCTGGCTCAGACAAGAAGGGATTCAGCTTCCGACAACCGCATTAACATGACAACTTTGCTCCTCAGAATAAGAGTCAATCTCTAGAGTCGTGTGAAACAATAGACAGCTATTTCACTCAGTCAGTTGTGCAGAATTACTATCACCAGGATGCAGAGAATAGAGAGACGGGCGTTTTCAATAAAAGATATTATTTATTGAGCAGTCTTCCTTCTCATGCAAGAGAAATGAATTGCCACAATTGCAAGACTTGTTATTATAAAAAGTGCGTACAGTGAAAGGAGTATTACGAAATAATACTGTAAAAGCATTGATATGGTTTCTTAGCCATACGATAGTTAAAATGCATAAAATATATACATTCATATATACATTTGGCTGACGTCCTTAACTGGTGCTTCTAACTACGCCTACCCCGGTGTACCTGACCTAAGCCTAATACCTGGGAGGGAGTAAGTGAGTAGCAGTTTAAGTTAAGTTGGTTTTGCCAAGGGTTTGCTTCAAGAATTCTCTCTAAGGGATTAGTGAACACCGTACCTCTGGAATAGAATGTTGGAGGTCTGGTATCTCCTCTCGGGACTCGATATTCCAGTTACCCGCGAGGGTAGGCTGGAAACGCCGGAGCTGGATTTTCTCGGCAGGAGAAAAGACAGCGTCTTTCTCAGCGAGTCAAGGAGGAGGAGGGGCAGCGTCCGTGGGCTTCTCGCATCTGCTGGGCTTTGCAAGGGACAGCTGTTCTGCTCCTGTATTCACCACCACCATCGTGTGTGCTTAAGGCAACGTTGGAATTATTTATACTTGAAAGGTGCCGAGTTTGACGTAAGTTTTTGGACATAAGACGTCAATAAAGATGTCACTAAGAACTGGTCGTTCTTACAGTGCTTGCAAGAGTTCTATTACTAATCAAAACAAAGCAAGCGGGGCTTTCCCATTGCTGGGGGTTTGATCTGTTGAAAGAACTCGGTGTGTTATCTAGGAATCTAAGGAAGTGGCTTCTGCTGTGTCATGTACTGTAATGAGCTGCAGAGACGAGTTACTGAAATATGGCTCTGATCGTTTATGCCATCATAGGGATATGTATTGATTATAGCCATATAGGGGCATAAGGTCACAATATTGATCGGGGTCCTAGATAGAACACAACACTTTGAGGTGCAAGAAAATCTCCTACCCCTTCCCCATTGCAGCCCAGGTCTATTTAGCCCTTTCCTGACCTTACCTAGACTATCTGGAGCCCTCCTGCTCCCCAGCCTTCTGTCATCTGAAACCCAGACAGGCAATCCACATTCCAGCGGAGGCGCACGGGATGACTGAGCAAGAAAATACTTACTTTCTAAAAGTGCTACTTTCAAACAAAGAATGTAAAAATCACCTTCACTAAAAGAAGTATTTTAACATTCTGAGTTCAGTCATACTTAACTCGAATTTCTACCTTGTTCCCTGGGTCAGTTTGGTATTATAATCAAACTGCCCATTCTAGCCTATGAGAACAGATAGCCTAGCAATAGTGAAAAACGAAATTGGCTGTTATTCACGATCAGGACATGCCACACACACCCGGGCATGTCCTGCCTTTCACATACCCTGCACCCTGCCCACAGGGGTACCATGGGTCTACCTTAGGGGTGACTGACATGTAAGAAAAGGGAAGATTAGGGACTGGCAAGTGTGTGCACTGGCCAAGTCGACATGGCAGTTACAAACTGCGCACAGACTCTGCAATGGCAGGTCTGAGGTACCTTTTCAGGGCTACCCACATGGTTGGCACAATCAGTGCTGCAGGCTCATGAGTAGCATTTGATTCACAGGCCCTGACATACTAATTGCACTTTACTAGGGACTAACAAGTAAATCAAATATCCAATCGTGGAGACACCAATCCATAGCACAATTGACACAGAGAGTGCCTGTACTTTGCCACTTATCAGCAGTGCCAAAAGTGCGCAGAAATGTTACACCAGCAAAAACAGAGTCAAAACCAGGAGGCCAGAAAGCAAAAACTCAGAGGAAACACGCCAAAAGATGCCAAGTCAAACAGAGGCAGTATCTAAAGCAATTGTCATGTTGGAGGGTATCTTCCCTTCCCTCAGTTTGCCTCTGCCTATGGCCACAGCGAGTCCTCAGGCTATCTCGGGACACCCTCTCTTTGTCAAAGTGATGAGGGGCTGGAGGGCGCAGCGCTAACGCCAATAAGTACACCTGAGGTGTGCCATCACCGCAGCTTGTCCTGCTGTGCCATAAGTGGGCCAGGAGGGAAAGCTCTTGTCAGCCAGGTAGGAGGCAAGAAGGGAAAGAAGAGCAAAGGGCAGCCATTGCAATGTCAGCCAGTGAGGCCGGCCACCCCCACCTTGTCCCTTAAGTGTCGCATCTCATGGACCCCTTTCTCTCAGTGCATCCACTGTGGAACCTCAGGCTGGTCCAAAGCTCACTTATTGTGGGCACCGTATCCCAGGGTGCATCCCTGATGTCCATCGGCACCTCCCTGGTGCACCTCCCTCTGTTGTGCCTCCCACCGCGGTCCCAAGTGTGGGGGGGTGAGGCAGCATCACCTCAGGTAGGAAATATAGGAGACAGGGAAGGGCTGGGTCAGGCGCAACCACGACACCGTCTAGGGCAGGTAGCTGCCACCCTGCAATTTGTGTGTCAGCCCCCGCTCCGCTGACCACGCAGTCAGGTGTCCACAGGCCTCTCAGGCCACCTCATCCCTCACCTCAGGCCTCATTGCAGGAGGAGCAGACCACACTTGTGGGCCGTTGTTCAAGGCCTCCTCTGCAGCCCGTGGCCCAGCTCAAGCTCGCCCAGCAGTCCTCGCTGTCAGTGTCCCCCCGATCCGTCGAATCTGGCCAACTGATGTCATTTTGCCTCCACTATCTGCGCACTGATCAGGGTAGGCAAATGAGTGCAGCAACCACTGGGTGAGGCAGATTGTCAGGCCTCTGCACAGGAGCCTGAAGAGTTTCATCTGCCATCTTCGGCCACCATGCCACGGCCCCATGGCCTTTGTGTGCCTCAAGGCAGAATCACTGCAGGTCTTGAAGACACAGTCTAACCGTTGGTACCACAGGCAAACCACATGTGGATCAGTCACAGACATTTGTTTGCAAAATTCCTACCACACTGTAAAATGTTTCCAAAACTTTTTGGGGAATTGTATCCATTAAACAATGGAATGCCCCGGATCTGCATCTGTCGGCGCGTAAAGGAGGGACTGATGTCAGCACGAAAGAGTAACACCTGATTAGCGCCCGTGTGTCTCTCCTGGAGCAGAGCAACATGGGTGCAGAGCCTCGTGGTGCCTCCTGTTGGCACGCAGGGATACTGCTTAAGAGTTTCCATATCCAGTCTGGTAAGTATTCCAAAAGTGAGAACTTTTTGGTAAGAAGTCTCTATCAGAATGTATGCTTACAGATCCGAGTACTGCAGTCACATCCTTGTTGTGTCACCTTGTAGGTCTGTAGCTTTAAAGAAGGAAATGTGTTTTTGTAGATGAGCAACACTGAACATTGAGTATACAGTGCATATCGGATTATGTGGCCTTTTCCAAGACCATATACAGCTATGCCAAGCATGTTGTAGCTTTGGGTAATGAGGCAATCACATAGTGTGATATCTATGTGGTTAGAAAATATCAATTAGAAATAGCAGTGGTTCTTAACATGTTGTCCAGCATGTAAAATGCTGTGTAAATCTGAAGGAATTTGAAATTGAAGGCTAAAATGTTTTACCTTGATTCATTGAAGCAGTGCAACTACACCAAACAAAATATGGACAATGGGCGGCCTTAGATGAAGAGCTGACAAAAAGAGAACATGCTTTAGGAGCAAAAGAAAAGATACAGCCTTCCTATAAAATGTCTGGTTTTCTATATTTGTTTGTGAATAAAATAAAATATTTGCTCATTGTGTATGTGTTTGAGGCATACTTTTTTCTGTATTTTGTTTGGTTTAAATCACTTTTTTATTCTTTTCATTTAAATGAACAATACATCATAACCTGAATTATCATGCATCAAAGTAGTTTTTGTCTATTATACATTCAAAGAAAGAGAGAGAAAAAAATAGATAAATCCCTGAGAAACACTCCCGGAACCAAATGATATCTAATAAAAGAAACGGTGTGATCCTATTCAGCATATGTTGCTCTTTGGGGGGGCGGATCTAGCCGGCGTCGATGGCGGACGCGTAAGAGCGAAGCTCCTCACGATCACCCGATAAAATCCGGCAATTTATCCTGTTCGAGACGTGGCCTACACGAAAAACGACGGGGGTCTACTCCGCACGCCTCGCCTGAGCCCCGGTGCGACTCTCGACGAGAGCCGACCCCGGAATCTCGCACTTCAAGGACTCCTGCAGCGAGCGCCGTACCAGGCCCCGAGTCCCCGGACTCTCCTGAACAGAGGCCCGCGTTGCGTCACCCGACGTGCGGCCGCGGAAAGCACCAAGCCACGGAGTCCAACGGAGCCCAGCGGAGTTTCTCCTGACCTGGCCTCAGCGCACAGGAAAAAGGATCCGGGGGCTTGCCACATAGTCTGGAGGTGGCTAAGAACCCTCACAGAGATGATGAACTAGCTGGTGCGTCTGGGTTGGATCTACGACAGAGCGGCCATTGCTCCCCAACCGCACTTTGGCGCCGGAGACTCCCGCCTGATAAACGGCTGCCCCAGATGGGCGTGATTGCAACGGCAACGGTGAGAGGGGCATTCGCCGCAGCGGAAACGGGACACTAGCCTTGACCGCTCCTGCGAAGCGGGAGGGCGGAGGGGACGCATTAGTCAAACCAGCTCGGAAACACACGTGGCCAGAACATTGATCGGACAGGGCCCTCGGTAGATACCACCTGCCACTACCCACCTCCGGTGGAGTGGGCTTTAGGTGCACACGTGGACAGAGGGAGACCAAGGGAACAGTAGAGTGCTCTACCACACAGAGCTGGACCTATTCAGAGGATTGGCGGGAACAGAGAGCCGTTGCGGACCAAGGAGGCAAGCGAGGCCCGCGTGGCCACAGAGCCCCCAGTAAATCAGAGATCTGAAGCAGAGGTCAGACCCGGGACCAGGGTTCGATTCCCGACGCGGCAGGGTGTTGAGCTCAAATGTCCACGGACTCGATAATTCTCGCTTCGGTGCCTGACCTAATCATGGGTTCACACTCTGCAACTCTGGGCATTAAGCTTGCTTAATCTCCACAACGGCCCCCTGTGGCGGGATGCCTGGCTTTCACCTTGGGGATGCCCTGTAGGGGCTATCTCACAGGGAAAAACCAGGACGGGTTCCCAAGGCAAGCGCGGAGATACCCCTTCGGGGGTCGATTCTGGCGCTATATAAGAAATACAATAATAATAATAATACAATAACAGATATGGGGAAGGGGGACAGAACCCAGACCAAACTGTCCTTCGATCAGCGGCGACAAAAGGAGCCGGAATCGCAAGCGGCTCCCTACCCAACTGCCGCTGGTGATCCAGGCAACTCTCTCTGCGCGGAGATAAAGGGGATGCTAACGACGATGGAAAAGGGCCTACAGGAAGGCATGTCGGCCATCGGCACCAAGATCGACGCGCTGTCCTACCGGATGGACCACATGACAGAAAGGATGGACAAGCACGCGGAGAGGCTGGACATGGCGGAGCGCCGCTTGACCGAGGCAGAGGAAGCGCAAACGGAGTGGGACGGCGACCGCAAGCAATTCAGTCGCCTTCTGCAGGTCATCCAAGAAAAATCTGAGGACTTGGAGGCGCGCTCTCGGCACTCTAACATCCGCATTACGGGAGTAGCAGAGACAACCCACACGGGGAAAATGGAACTATTTGTTGAAAAACTCCTGATTACTCTCCTGGGAGAGGGCACCTTTTCGCCAATGTTCATTGTAGAACGCGCCCACCGTACACTAGGCCCCGTCCTCCCCAGGGTGCTAATCCAAGACCAATCATCGCGAAATTGTTAAACTACAGGGACAGAGATGCAGCTCTCAGAGTGGCTAGGGAGAAAGGGAAACTACAGTTCGAGGGAATGGACATATCGCTGTACCCTGATTTCACATCAAAAGTCCAGGAGGAGAGACGGCGTTTTGCCCTATATAAACAGCAGCTTCGAGACCTGGGTCTGGATTACGCCATGTTGTACCCTGCGAAGCTTCGCATCAATAGACAGGGCCACTCGCACTTCTTCACGGACCCTAAAGAACTGCAAAAATCTCTGAAGGTCTGGGCGAGAGATCGGCGCGGGAGTCCCGAGACCAGGTCGACGGAGCCGAGTGGAAACAACGATCTTGAGGAGCAGGACTGAGTAGGGGTTGGAAACCGGAACCTAGTGGAGAGCTCACAGCCTGACAACCCACTTGATCCTCCCTTGGGAGCGCGAGAGATGCTCGCAGCATGACGATGGATACAGACGTTGGATCCCAGCAAGACAGCCTGTGGGTGAGAACATTCCATGCTGGGGCCGAACTTTCATGGGGACGCACTATTCTGATACTCAGGGCACGAGTCGAACACAGAAACTAGGCGCTTGATGGCGGGGGGAGTTTAGACTCGGGTGGCTGCTCCGGGGCGGGGGGGGGGGGACCCCTGACAGACTACACCTGAAGGTATGTACCAGCTACTGTCTATACATTCAAGACGGGTGATGGTGAAGGGGCAGGGCAATGATATTGACTTGTGGACCCAACAGCAGTGGGGCAGCAGTGAAACTTGTCAGGCTACCTCTGCCCCAGCGCTGGCAGCAATTATGGCTCTCGTTGGGCCTAGTTTGGGGATGCGATGTGGTTTCTTGCAGGGGGGGAAGAGTGGGGGGGGGACAGGGGACTCGGTCAGACCAGGTTGGGGTTGGTTGGCTGTGGGAGGGGGGGGGACTGGAAGGTTTGGGGCAGGAGTTTTTGGGGGGAGAACTCTAGGCGAGCTCCGCTTTGTCGCTTTACAGATGGGTGTTGTACTGTTGCTGCATGTTCTGTATGATTTGATTTCTGCAGTGCTACTCACTGCCTGTGTAGCTGGGTTCTTCAAGCTCCCGGGTACACAACTGATTGCACACTACACGACTCACCACGAGGGCTGGGGGGCGGGGGATGTTCCTCCTTGCAATGATGGAGATCTGTTCACACTGAAGGTGCGAGGTGAAACGCTGGGAGCACACAGGGCACGTCACCACCGTGATAATGGCTAACCACCCGCCTAGGGACTCGACTGGAGACACTGAGACCCTTACAGCACTGACTTGGAATGTGAGGGGGTTAAATGAGTACCGTAAGCTTCGCAAGGTCCTACACTACCTACAAAGACATCAGATAGATTTGGCATTGCTACAAGAAACGCACCTACCCAACAACAGTAAGATGCTTTCACATAAGGGGCTCCAGGGCAACTCTACATATGCGGGTTACACCACGCATGCACGAGGGGTTCTCACTTGGGTCAACCCTAGGTCCAAATTACACCTCACACAAATATGTGCTGACCCGGAGGGGAGGTTCGTATTGAGCAGATGTACGGGTAAGGGGCTGGATCTAGTTGTCATGAATGTGTACGGGCCTAACTACGATTCACCTGACTTTTACGTGGCGGCGGCAGGGCACTGCGCACAGTGGGAAACACCTAGGATGCTATGGGGGGGGGGGGACTTCAATTTTATTTTTGACACCGAACTGGATAGATCTGCTGGCCCACCAAGACGCCCTGCCGCGGCTGCGTTGCAAATGCAAGCCGAGATGGTGAAACTGGGGCTGGTGGACGTTTGGAGGGAGAGACACCGAGATAGGGGGGGTACACTCACTACTCTGCGTACCACAACATTCACACCAGAATAGACTACTGGATGTCCTCGCACTCCCTTCTGGAGACGGTAAAAAGCTGTAGGGTACTCCCCCACACACTGTCGGATCACTCCCCGATACTCTTAGTCCTTACTTCCCCTAGACGGAGGATCCCCCCATTCACATGGCGCTTTCCACCATACTGGCTACTAGACGAGGCACTCAGGGGTGATTTGGGTGAAGAGATAGACATGTTCTTCGAAACTAACATAGGATCAGTGGACAGTTTCCGGACTGTGTGGGAGGCCTTTAAAGTTTACATCAGGGGGGTAGCCATGGCTAAGCACTCCAGCGTCTTGAAAGCCATCAGACAGAGACTGCAACACCTAGAGGGGCAAATAGCAGAGCAAGAAAGACAACACATAGCGGGCATGGCATCTGCGGATGCCGGGACACTCCAAGAGCTCCTGACAGAGTTCAATGAGGAGGCAGACAGGGAGGTCCGTCACCTAGGCAAATATGCCACAGCGAGCGTATATGGCGAGGGGGAACGACCAGGCTCTCTCCTCCCAAGGTAATGAAAGGTGCCAGGAGACGACGGGTGGTCATGGAGCTGCAGACGGAAGCGGGTGACTTGCTTACAGAGGAAGGGGATATTCTTACTGAATTCAAACACTTCTACGCAGAGTTATATACTACCAAGATTTCTGGGGTTGAGGACCAAATCGATAACTACTTGAGCTACATCAAAATGCCGTTCCTTGAGAACTGGCAAAGGGACTTCCTGATGGCCCCTATACAACAGGAGGAGATCTCGGACACGTTGAATGGCATGAGGTCGGACAGTGCCCCCGGAGCGGACGGCCTGACTGTTGCCTTTTATAAGGCGTTCAAGGATAAGCTCGTACCTCACCTATCGTCCTTCTTCGATGAAATATGCGAGGAAGGCACCATGCCGCCCTCTATGAGAGAGGCAATAATTGTAACAATAATGAAGCCGGGTAAGCCCCACGACCACGCAGGTTCGTACCGCCCGTTGTCCCTCCTAAACGTGGATGCCAAGCTCTACGCGAAGGTGCTGGCGGCGCGACTGGCGATGGTCGCCCCCGAGTTGGTAGCCCCCGAACAGGCCGGCTTTATACCGTCACGCAACCTCACATACAACATACGTACGGTGATGGGGACCATGCAGCACACGAGGCAGGACTCCAAAGCCAATGCGGTATTCCTGGACATGGAGAAAGCGTTTGACTCTGTGGAATGGCCGTTCATGCGCAGAGTCCTTAAGAAACTGGGGCTGGGCGACCTCTTCCTCCAATTACTAGGTGCTCTCTACTACAAGCCCACAGCGCGAGTCCGGCTGGGCGACGCGGTCTCGGAGCCATTTGACATCAGCAGGGGCACGAGACAGGGATGCCCCCTCTCGCCGCTACTCTACGCCCTGGTGGCGGAACCCCTAGCCTGCGCAATTAGAGAATACCACTCCTATGAGGCCATCAATTATCCCACCTACAAGATAGGGATATCCACATACGCGGATGATACCTTACTCTATGTCAGAGACCCGGCAAATAACCTCTCCTCGGTCCTGAGGGAAGTGGTCCACTTCAGAGCACTCTCGGGGCTAAAGGTAAACTGGCCCAAATCAGTTGCCTTCCCTCTTACCCCGGTGACTGACCCCTTCGAGATGGAGTTCCCGCTTCAATGGTCTACAGAACCGATTCGTTACTTGGGTATAATGCTCCACACAGACCCCGAAACTATGATTAGAGAAAACTACGGAGTGGCCTATAACAAACTAGTTGACGATGTCGAGCTCTGGATTAAACTACCACTATCCCTTATGGGTCGCATCCCGATAATGAAAATGGTTGTCCTCCCGAGGTTTCGGTTCCTCTTCAATAATATCCCGATAGTACTGTCTAAGGCCTTCTTTGCCACGCTTAATAAACTACTCATACGACTGGCCTGGGCTGGCAAACAACCTAGAGTGAAATGGGAGGTCCTTAAACTACCATATGAACAAGGGGGCCTGGCTGCGCCGGACATGGAGCGCTATTACAGACTCACGCAGGCCTCTCACCTCCACACGTGGATACATGGCAACCAGGACATCCCACACGTGATACTGGAGAAGCTGTTCGCGGACCCGGTCCCCTGCCAGCGACTGTCTGTGGCCCACTGGACCGCAGAGTGGGAACATTAGACTCCCTACTGGCCACTAATCATGCCTGGCACTCCGTCCTACAGAGACAAAACAAAGTTCTGATGTACGCACCTAACATGCCGCTCCATTGGGCACTATGGCTCCCTACTTTGACGGAACCGGGGGTCAGCAAGGTCCTTCGCGAGCTTGGTGCCCACACCCTGGGGGACCTGTTCGAACAGGGGACAGTTAAAACGTGGGAGCGATTGACCCGAGGAGAAACGCGGCCCACGTTGCTCCAGCGCTTCCAGTTTCACAGAGTAAGGAGTGCATTCCAGGAGTTGTTGGGCCCCGACCTGGAGGAACCGCCGGAGGTCCCGGAGCTCGCATATGTTATCGCCACTACGGCTCCACAAAAACTCATAACAAAGCTCTACAAAATAGGACGCGAACATACTGTATTCCAATACACTAAAGCGCGATTGGCCTGGCAGACCGACCTGAATGCTCAGATAGACGACAATATGTGGGCACATTGCTGCGCGGCCTCCAGGAAGATCTCACTAAATGGACGACATCGCCTGGTACATTTCAAATTCCTGCAGCGTGTCTATCACACGCCGGAGAGGCTACACAGGTATGGACTACGAGACTCACCGGAATGTGAGAGATGCCACGCCCCAGTGGCTGACTTCCTACATATGGCCTGGACGTGTCCGGGAGTGCAGCGATTTTGGCATAGGGTGTTCGCTGAAATGAGCACCATTGTGGAGCTGGAGTTGGTAATGGATCCTGCCCTTGCCCTACTGGGATTCACGAAAAAACTTCCCTTAGCGGTGAGAAAACTGGTAAGCATGGGCATGCTCCTTGCCAAAAGAGTCGTGGCAACGTGTTGGTTGAGGGGCCCATTGCCGACTCTAAGGCGATGGTCCAATGACATGCTGTATTGCAACACACAATCAGAGCTCTATGGCGAGCTGCTTCCTCCCCGGAGTCGGCCTAGGAACTTCTGGGGCCTGTATCAGACCTACCTAAACTCCAGAGACCCAGAAGAGGTACCCACTGCACGGGAGGGAGAGGGACGCCCGGCTACCACTGAGGAGGACCCATAGGTAGATGAGAGGGGGGAGGCGAGGTTAAGGCATGTCACGCACTCAGCCACCGGTGGAATCAGGCAGGACAGCGGCTAGTCCAGCATTCGGTGATGGGCGGGGGGGACAGGGCACACCTAAAGGCGGGGATTCATAAGGTGGTCCATTGGGCTACCGGACGGGTCATGCGACATTGTCCAAACTACACTCACTGGCCTTACAACACTACCCATTTGGAGCAGCAACGGGGGAACCGCGGGGGAGGGATAGGGAGTTGGGGGGTGGAAGGAGGGGAGGAAAAAGTTAAAAATGTACAGTTTTATATACGCATGACCAGAGCCGATTTATGTCTGCCCACAGAGAACTATTGCATTGGTTGATTCCTTTATTGCTGAGCATATGCTACGTATTCTCCTTGCTTAACTTATCACTCGGTATATATCTCAGTTTACAGTAATGCCGGCCCGAGATGGGTTGTAGGCGGTCAGCTCTGTATGTATGGTATTCTGCTATTTTGAAAATAAATTAAAAAAAAAAATATGTTGCTCTTTAGCTGGTACTTTCTGAAGGTGCAGTAGTTGTTACATCTGTTGCGCGAAGGAGCTGGACATATTTAGGGCAGGTAATGTTCTCGAAATTCTGCCGCAATAAATTGATGAAAGAGCGCCATAATTTAACATAGGTCGCAGCCTGGGACGAAAGTGTGAGAGAAATCCTTTCCGTTCCCAAAATATACCAGAGACGATATAACAACTCATGATATGAAGGAAGAGTGTCAGCTCCCCATTGTGAAAATACGTGGACTGAGAAGACCCAGAGTCCCATAAGCCGGAAATCTAGGGAGTTGGGTATGCAAGTGAGTGTCCATGTCATCTAAAATCTGAGACCAATAAGCAGTTATTTTGGAGCACTACCAACGCAGATGTAATAGGGTTCTTGGGAACCGCATCATCGCCAGCAGTCTGGTTTATGGGTAAGGGTATCCCGGCGTAGACGTGGGGGTAAGGTACCCGTAAGTGGTAACCTTAGTTAACATTTCAACACTGGCCATGCATGTTGCTAGCGATGTGGAGAGCCCGGTAATATATGTCTTCCCACTCTCTAGGCATTCGAGCCAGGGCTGGACTGGAAACCAAAAACCGCCCTGGCAAAGTGCTCGGCCGGTACCCCCGGGGGGTTGGGGGTGCGGCCGACTGTTTGCCACAGCCGATTTCAGACGATTTTGTTACAGCAGCCGATATTGCAGCTATGCTGCAAAAACGGCCCTGTAACAAAATCGGCCCCCAGCGGCCCAAAATCGGCCTCAAACCCAGGCGGCCCACCGGCGAAATGCCTGGTGCCCCCTACGGCCAGTCCGGCACTGATTAGAGCGTGGCCAAGTGTGGTCTCCCATTGTCTCTGACTCGTGGGAGGGGTAGATTGTTGTAAGAGTTTACAGAGTTCAAAAGTGCCTCCACTTACAGCACAGAGGTGGGGGTAGACTATAAAACCCCCTTTGTGTGAACTACAAGGACGCAGCCTGGATTGACGGGCCGAATAATGCTGAGAGGAAGCTGCGGGTGGTGCTTGTCCTTCAACGGTCAAATAATCTGCGCTTCTCAGAAGGTGGAGTCGGCAGATCCAGCGCTGCTCTGCGGGTGAGACGGATGGCAATACCCGCTGCTTTGAGATTTGAGGAATCCAGGAGGGCATGGGCAAGGGCAGAGAGCCTTCCATGATGTTTGGGACTGAATGCGGAGCCCATTTGGGCCCCTGCCTGTTGCTGTCGAGATTTCAGCCTGTGCGTAGGGGATTTCGAATCCCTGGAGATCAAACACCTGCAATGGGCTCTGCTGGCATCCCAGTGAATGGGCCGAACGGCGGCTTTGGAAGTTTGTCGGAGGACCATGGAGAGGCCCGCGTGGAGGCACCCGGTGAAACCCCCTGGTAGCACTGGAAGTTCGGACTCGCACAGACCCCCACCTGCTGCTGTTCCTGGTGGAGTCTCCTGATGGCTACGTGGGATCCCCGTTTCTTCCATAGAGCTAATACTTCCAATCTGATGCTGGGCTGTTGAAATGAGCGCCACACTGATTCCTGCAATTTGATGATGCACTGACTGGAGGTTCACAGTGAGTGAGCCTGCTGGCTGGTCTACCCTCACCCAGTGGGAGAGATAGACAGCGGAGTCTATTGCCTTGAGAGTGCTAGTATCCTGGTGGGAAGAAGTGCGCGATACCCCAACTGGAGCTTGCGGGGTGGACTGATGGGCTCTCCTGAGTTTTTGAATACGCTGGACATCTAATGCTGCAGCTCGGCTTGTACTCAGGCTCCCTAGGAGGTCATCCGCTAAACCAGCTTTGCGGACCCTCCACTGGCTTCCAATCGAGAGGAGAGTGGAGTTCAAGGCCCTTGCTACATGCCACCGCATCTTGAGCGGCAAAGCACCTGCACCGCTCCAGAGTTTGGTAACCCACTATGAGCCCACACGCAGTCTACGGTCCTCGCAGACTGGGTTGTTAAAAGTCCCCAGAGTATCTAGGGCGCGTATGGGAGGCAGATCTTTTAGATACCTCGCTCCCAGGCGCTGGAATGCTCTTCCTACGGAACTACGACTAGAACCCTCCGAAGTCCTGTTCAGGAAGAAACTTAAAACATATCTTTTCAGCAGGTAGCCTTCTGTGGGAGGGAGGGGGGGCAGCCACTTCGCTTATCACAGCGCGGGGACACGCCAGTGGCGTAACCAGGCGCTTAATAAATGCCCAAATAATAATAATAATAATCTGCACGCCTGCTTTCCCCCTGAGCAACATGCAGCTCTTGGGCCCTTAGAGAAGACACATTACGTGGTGAGACTCTATCGATTGAGACTGACATCTCAAGGGCCTGCTGTGGGAGTACCGGCAACTGTGAGGAGTCAAGGGGTGGTGATACGATACACTCAGTGGTTCCCAGTGGAAAACTGTCATGGGGTTGGGAGCACTGCCAAGGCTGCACTCCCACCCAAAGCAATCTAAAAGCTGAACTGTAAGGTTTCTGTCCCGGTCCTCAGACGTCCTGTCTTGGGCTCTAAACTGAGTCATCACAGTGAGCGCTACAGCAATATTGTGATGAGAGCTTGTCTTACTTGGCACAGCCTGCAAACGGAGATGACTATGGTTAAAATACTGCACCATTGGGTAGTACAATCTCATTTTACATGGGACTTTGGTGACCTTTCCCTTTGACTCTTTTTCCCAGATTCTACCTGGCAAAACCACTGTGGGACGACTCTAGTACAGGGAACCCCCTGATATTTCTCATCCTCCACTGACTGGATTATTAAACTCTTCCAACTTAGAATTGTGTGGAAGTCCTATACATAGAGACTCCTAGCACGTAACTCTAGATAGATCAGAACCCAAGTTTGGCTGATTGAACATTTTATGTTGGGCAGATATGATCAGCGCATGTGTGAGGCCGGCTCACTCGCCTTTGGATAGCAAGGCTGGTTGCTGAACAGGCAATTTAAGAGATCAAGCTTTGATTCTTCCTGTCATGCTCCACCAAGCCACTAACGACAAATCATTACTCTTCCTGGCCTTCAATCAACTTAAGCATCGTGAGAATACCTACACAGTCAGCTCCCATTTTGAAACTTCTGTAGAATATTTATTTTTGGTTTTGTATAGCAGCAGAATCGACTCCAGGGAGTATCTCTGCGCTTTGGACGCAGATCAATTACATATGCGGAAACTGTAAATCTTAAAAAAAAAAATGGTTTAAAGTAATTTTCTAAAATGAAGGTGGTTCGGACATTCTCTTACATGTAGGGGGAGTTCATTCCAGTATTGTGGGCCAAGATATGAGAGAGCTTTTCCTCCTAATCTCGCTCTCCTGATTCTGGGGACCTTTAACAAGTGTTTAGTACTAGAACGTAAGGATCTTGAATATCATCCTTCACAGACATTATGACCACAGGACAATGGGAGAAGTATCGCTCATTAGAAGATATTTTAGTTAAGCAGATGCCCCAGTTAGCCGACTCTTTCTGGAAGCGCTTTTTGTCTCCCTTAGCAAAGATCATCAGACTCTATAGAAAGACCTCTTGACAGAACTCAAAGAAATTTGGTAAACAGTGGATAGCTTGGGAGCCAGGGTGTCATCCTTGGAAGATCATGAAACAACACGAGAAGAAGAAATTGAACAACTGCAACTGGAACTGCTTCACTTATGCGACCAAAACTTAGATCTAGTGGCTCACAGTGAGGATCTTGAAATCCAATCTAGACATAGCAATATGCGTATTAAAGGAATAACATCTGGTGCAGAAGGATCGGATAGCACTTTGTTTGTCATTGAACTCTTCCGTACAATTCTACAAGCTCCTCTGGATGGGCTATTGCAAGGGTACCAGACATGCAGGATTGTCAAGTGCGTATAGGGAGTGATTTTACTTTGGTATTCAATAATGATTTAGAAAAGATCTGCACAATGACATGATAAGGCTGGAGCACTTTCTTAGGTAGTGGCACTTTGGTTACCAGAGATGGGCTTGGGAAAATCTGGCGCCGGCTACATCCAATTCCCAAAATTACACTTTTTATTCTCCTGCCTATAAAACCTACGCTCGCATTGATTATTTTTTAGGTACACCTGACATACAAACTAAAGTGGTGGGCGTTGAAATAGAACTTTGTTCTCTCTCTGATCATGCGGTGATCTCTTTCACTCTAACCTCTCCTTAGACCTCACCCACTTCCAGGCAATAGAGGTTGCGTGACACACTCTTACATCGCCCACAAGTGGGTCAGTAGATTAATAAAGCCATAGTTGACTTTCTTGCTATAAATCATACTTCAGACACTTCTATTATAACATTGTGGGAAACTCTCAAACCGGTCATCAGAGGCGAATTGATCAATATCTCGGCAGCAGATAATAAAATCTGCCAAGAGAAAAGGGAGAAATTGATGCGCCAAGTCAAGGAACTTGACGCATCCATAAGAGAACCGGCGCACCTTGGGTATGGTGACAATTAAAGGTTGCTCGCACATAGCTGTCCGGTATTGACTTAGATAGGGAAGAATACGCCGCGCTTCAACATGCTAGATGTCGGGTAATAGATGTGGCTGACTTTTGGCTTTTAAACGATACTTGGCAGGTACGTGCATATTCATGAGAATGAATATAGAACTAAACATAATGAAAAATAGCCCGTTTGTGAATATGTGAAGCACGGGGTGAGCCCAGGAACACAGTGATTAACTAAAGAAGAATTATGTGGTTTATCGTTAGAACTGATCGCTGGTAGTTTTATTAGGAAAGGGAGGGCAAGCTACTAATTGAAGGCCAAGCATGCATTTGACAATGGGAAAGGGAGATGAGGGAACTGTTGAAGGAAAGATAAAAATGTTTATTTAAGAAAGTTAGTGTTGGTTAAACTTCGAAAATGCAGGACAATGCACATTGATGAAATGTTATTATATTGTATATTTTCTTATTTATCTACAGTGACCCCCGAAGAAGGGTAATATCAGCCCGAAATGCATTGGGTATTGAATAAACACTGCTTTTTACGAAAACCCTGCACTAGTCATGTTCTTTCAAGAGGCCCGAGTGGCACAGGCAGAACATTAGAAACTTGGGAAAAAGCATACGAAGTCTTCAAGGGGATGATAGTTGAAAAAGAACAGCAATAAACAGATGAGAACATGGATAAAAAGTTAAAACGGATTAAAAATGAAAGTAAGCAGTGCTGATGGTAGCACATTTCGCAGTGCATTTGGTTTGGGGCGTAGACACGTCCCAGTTTTTCATTGTTGACTTTTGGCTAAGGTCACATCAATAGTAGAGCTCGGTTCAGACTATTTCAGGGCCTGATGGTACTGAATACACAAGTGACGCCCAGATTGCATCTACTTTTCGAAACTTTTATAGTGAACTGTATCAATGTAAAGAACTGCCACCTGAAAACCCAGGCCACAATCTTCGCGAGGCAAATATAAAAGAAATTACACAGATTCAAGCGGCTGAATTAGACAGCCCCATCAGGATTGATGAGGTGATTTAGGTTATAGCCAGACAGAAACTTAATACGTCTCCAGGACCAGATGGCTTTTAAGCAGTTTTTTTAATAAAAAGTTCTGTTACTCTCTGGCCTCAATCTTAACTAAACTGCTCAATTCCATCCAAGGCCTAGACTCAATACCACCATCTATGCTTTGGACGTCAATAGTATTCATACCGAAACCTGGAAAAGACAAACGCAGATTTCTCTGCTCAATGTCCATTATAAATTGTTTACTGGGTATTTAGCGGCCCAACTAGGACCGCTTCGTCCTACTATCATTGCTCCAGACCAAGCAGGCTTTTTTAACAATTGCCAATGCAGCAACAATAAGAAAAGGATTCCACAACTTATTGATAAAGCTTGGCGTTCCGATTGAGAGCAAATGCACTTGGCTGTAGACGTTTAGAATGTGTTTGACCAAATACATTGGTCTTACATGAAATAAATGCTCCACCATTTTGGACTGGGTACATGGTTTATGTCCTGGATCCTTAGTAAATATGGTTCCCTCATGGCTACGGTTAGAGTTAACGGCCATACATCTATGCCATTTACCATCTTTAGAAGCACTACCAGGGTTGCCCTCTCCCGCCCTTACTTTTTGTGATGTACATGGAGCCCCTAGCCAAGTGAACTAGAGATAATCTGCACATACACTGTGTACATTTTGGGTGGGAGGAACATCTTATAAGCTGATGAAGTCTTGGTTGCTTTGGAACATCCTACTAGCTCCCTACCCACTTTTCTTGAAGCGCTAGAGACCTTCTGACGAAGAGGCCAGTCATCAGATAAATGCACACAAATTCCAGGCATTAATTCTCTCTCACCTCAGCCACTCAACTGGCTCTTTCTACCAAATATCCTTTGCAATGGGCAGAGGAGCCATTTCCTTATTTGGGCATACAGTTGGCATCTTTGGGACAAGCCACTAGGACCCTTAAACTATGCTCTTTTATATCAGCACATCAAGATGGACCTAGCAAAATGGAGCTCCTACAACCTCTCTTAGCTAGGACGCGTGCCTGCGCTTAAGATGTCAGTGTCGCCCAAGATACTTTTTTATTCCAAGCTCTCCCAGCAGAACCACCCAGGGGTTTGCTTTAGCTTTTACAGCATACTATCAATCACTATGTCTGGGCAAACAGTCGGCCTCGCATGTGGGAGTGTTAGATTTGGGGGTCTCTAGTTGGCACAGGTAGGTACTTGTGACAAATAGGGACCCTTGCCTCTAGTCAGGATAATGGGATTACACTCCTAAATAACCCCTGCTCACCACTTTGGTAGCTTGGCACGAGCAGGCAGGCTTATCTCAGAGGCAGTGTGTAAAGCATTTGGGACCATATACAGTAACCCAGTGACAACACTACAGATGGACACCACACAAGGTTTTATATAATAAGTATACTTTATATAGAATTACCACAAGACCATAAATGACAAAAATACACAATACTATTACTTTACTACAGTTCTTAAGATGCAACACTTTGCGTCAATGTACCTTATGATGCGTTGCGCTTTCACGACAAGCAATGTCGCAGCGAGGGAAATGAGGTAAGTTCAAGTACAAAGAAATAAAGACGTGAAGATCTTCCAGATGAGGCACGCTTCTCCGGGGATGCGAGAAGTTCTCGGTTCGATGCGTGGACTGCAGCGGCAACACCCTTGTTCAGTGATGCGAAGGCAACATCTCCAACTGCGACATCTTCTCCCACAATGCGTTAAGCTTCCACGCAATGCGATAACTACAGCGGCGGCATCTACGATGTGATGCAGCAGCTCCAACGGTGGCGCGCTTCTCAAAGATGCGAGGCGCTTTTCTTCGATGCGGTGCAGTGCGACAATTTCAGTGGCGACACCCTTGCTCAGAAGTGCGACGGCAGGCTCAACGACGGCGACACGCTTCTACCTCGTTGCGAGACTCTTCTCTCGATGCGGTGCAGTGCGGCAACTCCAGCGGCGACACCCTTGTTCAGAAGTGTGACGGCAGCAGCAGCAACGGCGACACGCTTCGATCTCGTTGCATCGCGCTTCCAGATCCTTGCGACACGCAGTTCCTCAGAAGGCCCAAAGCAGCAGTAGGCACTTCCACAAGAACTCTGGGGGTTGAAGTCTGTTGTCCCTGAGACTTCAGCAGGAAACAAGCTCTTTTCCAAGCCCTTGGAGGTCCTTCACAAGTTGAAAGCAAAGTACACAAAGTTCCTTTTCTCCTTCCTTTGGCAGTAAGGCAACCACTGCAGGCCAATCCCCCAAGCAGCACTTCAGCTTGGGAATAGTCTCTCCTCAGTTTCTTCAGGTTCCTCTCCTCAGTAAAGGTTTCTTCTTGTAGTCCAAAGTGATCTAATTTCTTTGGATCAGGGTCCCAATACTTATACCCCAAAATCCTTTGTTCTCTGAGGGGAGAGGGGCCTGTGCCCAATCCAGACCAGTTCTGAAGCACTCTGTTTACCAGACTTCTCCTTTCCTTTCGCAGGGCAGAAACATCAGATGCCCCAAAGGCGGTGGAGCCAGCATTGTGGAAGGGAAGTACAGTCCGGGAGCACTTTGTTGACAGGACTCCTTCTCTTCTTTCAGTGTCCAGGGCAGAGACAAGCTTTTGCTCTGCAGGGCCTTTGGAGTTCCTGTCCGCCAGTACCCTAGACAGAAAGAAGAAAAGCAGGCAAGTCACTAATCTTCTTAGGGTTTTAAACAACTGGGTGAGTTAACATGATAGTCTTTTTTCTTTCTTCCTGGTTTTTTGTGGTATTAGTAGAAGGGGAGGTGGGGTGTCCTTGAAGATAGGACCTGCACTCCCAGAGAAAGAATAACAAACACCAACCTCGAACAATGAGGCAGGAAAGAAGCACTGGGACTAGAGGTTAAGCATTAGTCTCTCAACGTTGGCAATATAACGCTGCCTCACAGTGACTAATAGTATGCTTGCCCCTTTACCATAGCCCGCACCCCCCCCCCCTCGTAGTTTACTTGCTCCCATAGGGGCTCGACTTCGGAGCTGTGCACGCAATTGGTTAAGCCATATCCTTCCTGGGACGTGGCGAGGATCAGGACACAACCGGCAGACAGGGGACGCTGACTCTCCCTCTGGCGCCTTCGCAGTCTCCCCCGATTCTGGCTCTTCTTGAATTCCCTCCTCCAAATGTTCAGATCTTCAGGATCCGTCTTCCAAGGAGCCACTTAATCCGGCTTCCGGTAACGCGTTTCTCCGTTCTCTCTTCCTTTTCCCCACAACGCTGGCCGCTCGTCACTTTCTTCCTGCCTCCTGATGCTCTGCGAAGGTCCTTGACCCCTCACCATTGCATGACTTCCTATAAATATACAGAATGTTTTTTTTAATATCCTCACAGTCTTTTGGTAAGAGGAAAGCTCCTATACCTGAGTCAGAGGCATCTGTTTGCAGGATAAAGGTTTCTTCGAAGTCTGGGAAGTTTAGGATCGGGTGGAAGTGATAATGACTTTTAAGGTTTGGAATGCTTTCACTGCTTCCTTTGATGTGCATTGGAAGCTTGCAGTAGGAGTTCCCTTTTTTAAATGATCGGTCTGAGGTGCAGCTATATAGTAGACTATCTGGGGATAAACCTTCGACAATACCCTACCAACCCCAAAAAGGCCCTCACCACTTTTTTATTAGTTGGAAAAGAAACTTCAGTGATGGCTTTAATCTTTTTGGTTTGGGGCTCTATAAGTCCATTTCCCAAAATATATTGTAGGTATTTTAACTTGTTAACACATACTTTTGACTTCCTAGCATTTATATGTAGGCTAGCTCTTCTTAGCTCATCCAGGATTTTTGTCAGATGTTCTAGATGGTCTTCCCTAGTACCATTGAACATGATGATATCATCAAGATAAGCAGAAGAGTATTTGTGATGGCTTTCAAGGATTACATTCCTTAATCGTTGAAAAGTGTCAGGGGCTCCTTGGAGCCCAAAGGGAATCATAGTGAAATTAAACAGACCAAAATAAGTGGAAAAGGCAGTTTACTTTGTATCTTCTGCTTTTAAGGGGACTTGCCAAAACCCCTTTTTAAGGTTTATTGGGATAATATATTTACCGTCTCTTAGTCTCTCAATCAGTTCATCAACTCTGGGAAGGGGGTAAGCATCTAATTTGGAGATTTTTTTGACCGCTCGGAAGCCTATGCAGAATCCTATATTCCATCGGGGTTTGGAACCAATAATATGGAAGAGGACCAGCTACTTTCTGAAGGTTCTAAAACGTTCATTTTCAGCATCTGGTCTATCTCATTATACACGGCTTGATGTCTTGCTACCGGAATCTGATAAGGTTTCAGTTTTATTGCCTTCCCCTCTGGAGTAGGTATAGAGTGTTCAGTTAGGTAGGTCTTCCCAGGTATATCAGAAAAAATTGAAAGAGAAGGGTTATATGCCCACATGCATCAAGGATTTTTGCATTCGAAAACGGTGCGAATCGCAAAATTTGTCCGTTTGCGAATGCAAATCCCCTTTTTGGGATGCATGAAGCATTTTGCTATTTTCACAATTTAAGAAATCACAATTTTTTTTCAATTTCTCAAATTGCGATTGAATTTAAAAATTCGCATTTTTGCGATTTCTTAAATGCAATGCATGATTTTTTTTAAATTGCGAATTCTCAAATTAGAAGTGGTAAATTACCATGAAGTTCACCTGCATGGTAATTTTAGAAAACTTTCAAAAATGCACTAAAGTGCATTTTTTAAAGTTTCATTTTAAACACACACTTTCAGGTACATTTCAGGAGTGCAGGGGGGGGGTCCTTTGGACCCTCCCCTGCACCCTTGAAATTGCATTCTTATTTTGCGATTCCTTAATTGCGAATCGCAAAATGAGAATGCCTTCAAATTGATTCCTATGGGCCTTTAGGCCCATAGGAATCAATGTAAAGGGATTCCTTATTTGCGATTCACAAAATTGGGAATCGCAAATAAGGAAAAATAAGGAATCGCAAATAAAAATGCGAATTTTTAATGCATAGGTATTTGCGATTTCTAAATTGCGATTCCTTAATTTTCGCAATTTAGGAATCGCAAATACCAACAATGATGCATGTGGCCGCAAGTGTTTTCCTCAACTCTTTCCTTTGTTCTTTAGACAGTTCATTGTTTATGTGTAACTGTTCTAGGGTGGAATTGATATTACTTTCAGGTTGTGCCATATGTATTTTTTTTGGTAAGGGGTCTAAGAAAGTTCTTTAGGAGGTTTATGTGAAAGATCTGTTCCCTATGGGCCCCATCTTCAATTCATATGGGAGCTTTCCAACTTTTTTATCATTCTAAAGGGGCCTTTCCATTTCAATTTCATCTTTTCACAAGAGTTTGGTTGTAGAACTAGAACCCAGTCACCTGGATGATATATTCTTAACTTCTTCTCCTCGTCATATATTTGCTTTTGTTTTCTTTGGCTCTTTTCTACATTTTTAGTCGCCAGTTCTTGGAGTTTCCCTTTACGGGCTTTTAGTTGTCGGGTATATTCTAAAAGATTATCTGCTTCAGGTTTTGTGTCTTTCTCCCTTGCCTCCCGGGTTATTACCTGAAGTGCTCAGGGTTTTTGTCTGTAAAGTAATTCGAAAGATGAACACCCCAAGCTAGTCTGCACCTGACTCCTTAATACAAAGAGGGCTAAGGGGAAAATGTGGTCCCAGTTTTTCCCTTCTCCTGATAGCATTTTCTTGAGGATGAGTTTGAGAGATCCCTCAACCAAACCATCGCTCTGATGGTTATGTACTGAGGTCTTGATATGTTTGATGTTTAATCGTTTACATATCTGGGCCATAAGCCGTAATGCAAAGAGGGTGCCCTGATCCATAAGGATTTCTTTTGGGAACCAACGCGAGAAAACATTTCAATAAGATTCTGAGCAACAGTTTTAGTGGCTGGGCTATGAAGAGAAGAGTCTTCTGGGTAGCAGGTAGCTTAATCCACTAAAACAAGAGCATATTGGCATCTGTTTGAGGATTTTGGAAAGGGGCCTTCAAATCCATTCCTAGCCTTTAGGCACCGGTAACGGGGGGGGGGGTGTAGGTGGGTCCTGTTATTGGGTATAGGAGCCCTTTTTTTATTTGGAAATGAGGAAATGTTTGGGTGTGGTTTTGGGGGTTCTTGTCCCAAATAGGACATAGAAGTGTATTGTTCATCTGAGTGAAATGAAAGTTACAGTCTATCATCCACGTTTTTGGGGCTAATAAGGCATTTTTTGGTGTTAAGCCCTTGACTTGGTCTTTGGACTCCTGTACCCGGTTAAGCATCTCATAGAACAAGTCTACAAAATGTGGGTTATCATTTCCTTGGATAACATCTTCCGGTAGGTTAGGAAGAACACCAACTTCCCCTTCTGCTTTTTGCTCATACGTGTAAACAATTTGCCTTGCTGTGGGATACGCTTTGATGTCCCCATGCCCAGGTACACACTTGATCTGCACAAATTTCCCTGGTATAATTTGGGAGGGTAGGACTAATTCTGCTTGTACAAATGATTGCTTACAACCAGAGTCCAACAAAGCGGTCGTCCACTTCTGATTGATCTGTACACTTACAAAAAAATGGGTTCCATTTCTTGAGGAAATTAAAAGGAGCTTGGAGAATAATTTGACTTTCATCGGTTCTTCTGTGATCCTTTTGTTCTTACAGAAACGGGCTATGTGGGCCCCATTCACCACACTCAAAACATTGGGGTCCAGAGTAAACCTGAAGCTCTGGTCTTGTCTGGGACATCCTATTGATTTCACTGAATGCCTTATTGGGTTTGTCTGTCGGCATGAGAATTCAGTGATTTAGAGGGGTTCTTCGCGTTCCTGTCAGACTCTAGAGAAGAAAGGCGAGATTGGACTTGTGAAAAAGTAGTAGCCATCTCAACAGCTTGTTCGCTACAAAGCCCTGAATGTTGGCATAGCCACTGTTGTGTTTGATGGGGTAGAGCCTCTATAAACTGTTCTAAATACATTTTGTCCTTTATCTCTTCCTTGGTATGATCGTGGGGTTTCAACTACTTCTAAGCCACTGCTTTCAGTTTAAAATAGGGTACTTTTGGAGTATCACCCGGCTTTACCCGTTCTAGTCTGAATCTTAAGCGGTACTCTTCTTCATCCAGACCAGCTCTGACTAATATCACTCTTTTCACCTCTTCATAGGTGGCTTCTCCTTCGGCATTGGCTGTTTGGTACGCAGCTTGGACATCACCTGTCAACAAAGGGGCCAGGTAAAAGGGCCATCTCTCTATAGGTCAGGCACTTGCCCTTGCAGTTCATTCTAAATTAATCAAAAAAGCATCAAAATCATCTCCTGGTAGGAGTTTCTGCAATGTTATCACGGGGGTGCTAACTGGGGCCCCCCTATTGCTCATTAACTGAGACGTCACCTGTAATTGTTCCTGGGCCAATTCAGTCAATTGCTTTGTTTGCATCTTTAGCGCGTTGCAAAATAATTCCCAATCAGCCTTTGCTGAACACATTCGGCGTTCCAAAGCCCATTCCAGTTTATTATGTCCTTGGACGAGGTGTTGAAAAAGGCATCCATTATTTATCAATGGAAAGGATGTGCCCGCATTCTCCACCACTTGCGAGCCAGTCTTGAATGGTTGACACCACACAACTTTATTATTGGTCTGATTGCATAGTCTTTTTCTTATACAATCATCAAAAAAAAAAGAAAATACTGAAAGAAGTCTCAAGCTCCAAATTCAATACAAAATCATCTTTTCCTCTGCAGGGCCTTTGGAGTTCCTGTCCGCTGGTACCCTTGACAGAAAGAAGACAATCAGGTAAGTCACTAATCTTCTTAGGGTTTCATACTTCCAGGTAAGTTAGCATGATGGTTTATTTTCTTTCTTCCTGGATTTTTGTGGGATTAGTAGAAGGGGGATGGGTGTCCTTGAAGCGAGGACCCGTGCTCCCGGGGAAAGAATAACAAACACCAAAAAAAAGAAGACCCCAACAGACAACAACAGACCCCAACAACCTGGAGCAATGGGGTATGAAAGAAGCAATGGGACTAGAGGTTAAGTATTCCTCTCTCAACTTTGGCAAGATAATACCACCTCTCAGCAACTAATAGTCTGCTTGCCCCTTAACCCCAGCCCACACACTCCCCTCGTAGTTTACTCACTCCCTTAGGGGCTCGACTTAGGAGCCGTGCATGCAACTGTATAAGCCACGTCCCTCATGGGACCTGGCAAGGATCAGGACCCAACTGGTAGACAGGGGACATTGACTCTTCCTCTGGCGTCCTCGCAGTCTCCCCTGACTCTGGCTCTTCTTGGAGTCCCTTCTCTAGCTGTTCGGATTCTTTGGGCTGCGTCTTTCAAGCAGCCACTTCACCCGGCTTCGCGTGACACATTTCACTGTTCTCTCTTCCTTCTCCCAATGACGCTGGCCGCTCGTCGCTTTCTTCCTGTGCCCTGACGCTCCGCAGAGGTCCATAGCTCCTCCCCTCGGCCCGACTTCCTGTTTTGACGGAGGAGGCCAGGAAAGCATAGTTGGCTCCAACTTCTGTGTTCACAGGTTCGTGACAAGGTGATACCAGCTACAGCAGGTAATGAAGGCTTATGTTTGATAACCTCTAGCAGAGTTTGGCTCCAAACCATGAGCAGGGTATCTCAGTTCTTTATAAATCAGCTGCTGGGGGTCCTTTCAGACTGGTGGCAGTAAAAGTGTCAAGCTGTGAAAATAATTATCAATAGTATTCACACCACAACCAAGGGTTGTCTTTATGGTCAGGTATCTGTTTATCTAAGCTGTGTTAGGGGTTTCTTACTTATAAGGGTTCAAAAAATGTGTGTAACCAATATGTCACTTCCTATGATGAAAATTGCATATATATATATATATATATATATATATATATATATATATATATATATATATATATTCACCGAAAAAAACATAGGTTTCACACTTGTTATAGTTAGGAATTAGCATTTACAAAACCTTTGAAATTCACCGAAAAAAACATAGGTTTCACACCAGTTATAGTTAGCTGAACATTTTACTCATACAAAACCATTGAAATTCCCACGTTATAGTTAGGATGACTCACTATAACTCGCGCGCCCGCAATCCACTGCTGATGATGTCACATATTACATCATTCATGACATGGTCAGTGACATCACTGATGACATCACTGATGACATCACTGATGACATCTCAATTGACATCACTAATAACATCACTTATGACATCATCCAGTGACTGTGTGTTTCTGTAAAGTTTAAATATGTTTTACATATTGAAGAATGGGTGGATGTATAAGTGTCTGGATGAAGGATTTAGTAGGTGTGTGACTGACTGTATAAGTGAGTGATGAAATGTATCTTACTGAATCAATTGGTTAGTGACTAAACTGTCTGAATGTGTGCATCAGTATGTCTGTTGTTGTGTAAGCTGCTGCATGTGTTGACCAGTAGTTATATGAGTGGCTATATGGGTTATTTATTGGTTGCCCAAGTATTTGTATGTGAGGCTGAGTGTGTGTGTGGGTGGCTGGGAGGTGTGTGACTCTGTGCATAGATGTGTAAGCAGTTGATTCACCTGGTGTATGGGTTCAAGAGTGCACATGAAAACACCTGTATGGGCGGTTGACTGTGAGCATGGGTGTTTTGGTGACTGAATGGATATCTCAGTGCTACATTTCCACGTAAGTAGATATGTAAAACACAGTGCATGTGAGAGTTGGCATATATAAATGACTATACATGAGAGCCAGTGATTGTGTGAGTGGCTGTATGGATCAATGTGTACTTGTGTCAGTGATTGTATAAGATAGTAAGTATGTGTTAGTATATGTTTGTATATTTGAGGTGTTGTCTATATAACTGTACAGATGAGGAAATGGGAGTGTGATTGATTCTTTGCATGACTGATTAGGTGTGTGAGTAACTCCATGGATGAGTGGCAGTGTGAGTGTCTGTATAGGTGTATGAGTGCATATGATAGTGTTGTATTGATGAGTGTCTGTATGTATGAGTGATTGTATGTGTGAACGAGTGGATGTGTGTGTAGACCTAGGATTCAGTGAGTGAGTATGTAGTTACTGGTATTGGTGTGTCAATAATTTCAGGAATGGTAGTTTGTATTTAATACTTGGTTTATCAAAGGTTAGATTAGAGTGTGATCAGGTGCATCGTATTATCACATGAATGTCATCAGTGATGTTATTAGTGATGTCATTTGAGATGTCATCAGTAATGTCATCAGTGAGGTCATTTGAGATGTCATCAGTGATGTCACTGACCATGTAATGAATGATGTAATATGTGACATCATCAGCAGTGGATTGCGGGCGCGCGAGTTATAGTGAGTCCAACCAACTATAACGTGGGAATTTCAATGGTTTTGTATGAGTAAAATGTTCAGCTAACTATACCTGGTGTAAAACCTATGGTTTTTTCAGTGAATTTCAAAGGTTTTTTAAATGCTAATTCCTAACTATAACGAGTGTGAAACCTATGGTTTTTTCAGTGAATTTCAAAGGTTTTTTAAAAGCTAATTCCATGCTATAACGAGTTTGTAACCTACGATTTATAAAGTGAATTATTAAGTTTTTTTAATAGCTGTTTTTTATAACTATTAATTATTATATTTTTAATAAAAAAAAAATTCTACAATTAATTTTTCAATGTATTTTTCATGTAGTTTTTTTTTAAAAAATCATTTTACCTCGGAGCGCTCAGGGTTCGCGCACCCGTAAACGCACCCGTAAACGTAGCGAGAGCGCTATTTCCGTGTGTGAAAAAAAAATATATAAGTATGTATTTAAAGTAAATAATAATGCAAGACATTCAGTGGCATACTTATAAAAGTAGTATTTCTGATTTTAAGTAACCGTATTTTAACTTTCAACGCATTTCCTAAAATTTAACAAAATGTCATGCAGGCGCGCCGCGTTAGCGCCCCCGGAAGCGCCTACGTACGTGCCGCGTAAGCGCCCCCGGAAGCGCTCCGGAGCGCGTAGCGTAAGTGCGTCAAGTCATGTGACCTTAAAATAACACTTTTCATTGGTTGTTAACAGTTTTTTTTACAACTAATGAAAACCCCACCCATTTCCTTCACTACCTCCTTCACTTTGGAGAGAGCAACACCTGTTCCCTTTTTCTCCTCTTCAATTCTTTGGAAAGAATGGCTGCAAGAGCATCAAGCAGCAGTGACTCTGATGAGCTTCTCCATGAGGATTCTCCTCAACCAAAAGTTAAGGAGCACTTCATCTGGAAGTTTTTCAGCATTCCAGAAGGTGAGAAGAAAGTAAATGCTCCAAAGGTGGAATGCAAGATATGTCACACAATTCTTTCACGTGGTGACCCCAGAAAAAAATACAGTTTTGGGAACTCCACCATGATTAGACATGTGCAAAGAAGGCACCCCCAGAACTATGCCGGGGAGAGTGTCAGAGACCTGGCACGGAATGCACCGAGAGATGGGGCCAGCACCTCGACTGGTGGTGCAACAGCTTCTGGAAGAGAAGGTGGAAGAATGATCCTGAACGTGCAGCCGCAGTTTGCACGCATCAAAATTCTATGCATGGACTGCGATGAACTGCTCTGTTATGGGGAGAAGAGTATTGAACTGATTGCTCGGAGGAGAGAGGAACACCGCTGCCATCCCCATCCCTAATCGTTATGAAAAAGTTAAAAAAATATATAAAAAGAAAAGAAGAAAAAAAAAAGTTCTTTTAGGAACTAACTCCAATTCTCCAAAAAGAGCTATATTCTCTACAGATTTTGCAATTCTTTTTTTCTGAGAATGTGTACTGAATAAATGAATGGGTGCGCTCAGGGGGTGCGTACCGCAAAGCGTACATGGGAACGCACCCAGCGCTTACCCCGTGAAATTTAAAAAAATATATATATCGTTTTTTTACCCTTCAGGGTTCTTCTAGGCCCCCCTCAGAAAACCTAGGGGGTCAGGGAGGGTCTACCCTGCCCCCTTATAATCATTTCCCCCTTTTTATTTTCACCTCTTGTGTCTCGATTCTACCGACTCTCCGAACTGTTTAGAATGTTGACAGACACCCGAGAGCCAATCAGCTTTCTGCTCGCGCACTTCCGTGTCGCGCCGGGTGTGCTCCCCGGTACGCGTACCGGTAAGTGCTGGAAGCACGCATATAGATATATATTTGTTTTTTAACCTAATTTTCGTAAAAACCACTGGAGCAATTTTCACCAAATATAGAAAAGGCACTTCTGCGTACCAGTCCCTAAAATTTTGCAAAGTTTTGGTGTAATTCCGTTCAGCGGTTCGGGCTGTAGCCTTGTCTATTCGTCCTATGGAAATTAACATGGGGAAAACAGTTTTGGGACCCCCCTTTTTTCTCGGCCCCCGCTTGACGAATCCCCCCGAAACTTCCAGGGAAGAAGCGGAGCGGAGCTAGCCTAAATTTTGGAAAATTACACGCAAATTCCCCGGCGCCAAAGTAATTCCCAATAGAATGTTGCAGAACAAAAATAAGAGACGTGGAATGGGTCCAAGGTGATTGGCTCATAGCATTAGATGTATCATCCCTGTATACCAGCATTGCGCATAGTGACGGCATCAGAGCAGTCGAACATTACTTATCGAAAAGGGATCTAGAATTTAAAGATCACAATGTAATGCTTCTGAATATGTTGCAATTTTGTCTTGACAACAATATGTTTTTATTTAACCAACAACTTTATCGCCAATTACAGGGAGTGGCAATGGGGGTCAGCTTCTCCCCTAGCTTAGCATGTTTGCACATGGGAGCTTGGGAGGAGCTGGTCCTGGGCCAAGAATACCAACACAATATCCACAACAATTTAGTTGCTTGGTATCATTTTATTGACGATTTGCTGGTTATTTGGAGGGGAAGCGAAGAAGAAGTATTGAAATTCATTGATGACATTAATGTCAATGAATTAAACTTGAGATTTACTGCTACCCTAAGTCAGGACACCATAACGTTCTTGGATACTAAACTGTATATAAGTGATGGGCACCTAGAATCCAGAATTTTCTGAAAGCCCACTGCTGGTAACAGCATACTGCATGCTGCGAGTGCACACCCTGCACACTTGGTATCTAGCATCCCCTATGGGGAGATGCTACGATTACGGCGAGTGTGCAGCAACCCAATTGACCTAGAGAGGGCACAGGAGGAAAGCAAGATACGTTTCCAGGGAAGAGGATATTCAAGCCAGTTGATTCATAAAGCCAAAGAGAAATCTATGCTACTGCCTAGGGAGGACCTATTGACCAAGAAAACCGATCAACAGGTAATAGCTACAATGGAGACGGTAGGTAGGAAGGAAGAAGAGAGTACCAATTTCCGGATAATGCAGACAACATCAGCAGATATATAGGATCATGAACAAGCATTGGTCCTTGGTAACTAATTATTATTATTATTACATTTCTTATATAGCGCCAGAATCGACCCCCGAAGGGGTATCTCCGCGCTTGCCTTGGGAACCCATCCTGGCTTTTCCCTGTGGGATAGCCCCTACAGGGCATCCCCAAGGTGAAAGCCAGGCATCCCGCCGCAGGGGGGCCGTTGTGGAGATTAAGCAAGCTTAATGCCCAGAGTTGCAGAGTGTGAACCCATGATTAGGTCAGGCACCGAAGCGAGAATTATCGAGTCCGTGGACATTTGAGCTCAACACCCTGCCGCGTCGGGAATCGAACCCTGGTCCCGGGTCTGACCTCCGCTTCAGGGTCTGCCTGCTCTAACCAGTGAGCCACACTTCTCCATGATGCCATTATAGGTAGTACCCTTCCTAAGAAAGTGTCTTTAACTTATAGCAGGGCACCCTCCTTACAAGATCATTTGGTGGAAACTAATCCAGAACCCTATGTCAAATCCGCTTGGTGACAAGAACATAAGGGCTTTTATTGGTGTAAAACCTGTAAGGCCTGCCTCCACGGAGAAAACACTAAAACCTATAGGGATGGGTTCACTGACCTGCAACATCCCATTACGCAGGTATTAACCTGCAAGACTGAATTTGCGGTATATATCCTGCAATGCCCCTGCCTATTAAGATACGTGGGCAGCACCAAACATGCTGTTCACAAACGTATCCTTCAGCATTTACGTGCAATCACTAATGGCGATAACACTTATCCGGTGGCTCGTCATTTCAGAGAATACCATCAAAGTAACAATGCTACCCTGAAATATTGGGTGATTGACTCAGTGAATGCCAGTAGAAGAGGAGGTGACAGAGCGGCCAAATTAAGGAAACTGGAAACAAAATATATCTTGTTGCTCAACACTAAGACCCCTGGGGGCCTTAATGTGACCGAGGATCTTTATACATGTTTACCATAAGAGTTTTTGAACTATGACAGAATATACAATGTCTCCCATCTGTAAGCCTCAACAGTAGGAACCACCCAGCTGGGAGGGGCCACAAGAGGACGAGGAAGTTAGAGACATTATGGGAACCCAAAAACTAAAAACTGATTTTGCTGCTACTTTTTAGCAATATTGATTATTATCACTAAAGGGCACTTTAGGAACTAGATGGACTGTGCGGGTCCTAATTCCCGGTCAGTCCTTTTAGTTGACCATTTAGTAGACACTTATTTCACTTTTATCACAGTGTATGTACAGAATGAAAATTTCCCCTAGGCTTTTAAAGGGTGGTTGACAACATTGTGGTTGAACGAGTTTTAGGCTGTTTTTAATATCTTTTAAATACAACATTGGATATAAATAGCAAGCAAGTATTTGACTGAGATAATTTTTATGGGTTTTGAGGTTATGGGCTTCTCGTTCAGTAACCCAGAGAGAACGCTGTTATCTGGCGTGTTATGTTACAGACCGCCGGGCTCGGCCTCTTCACTGCCGGAGTTCCTGGACTTAGTGTATGATCTTTCTAATACTCATTCTAATCTGCTCGTCCTGGGAGATTTTAATCTCTGGCAGGGGGGTCCTTCAGATGGAGCGTTTACTTCACTCTGCCAAGCTTTGGCCGACATCCATCTGCAACAACTGGTTGGCTCCTCGACTCATAGGGGCGGTCATATGCTTGATCTTATTTTCGCAGGCGCCCACTTAGCGGCGATCATTGACATCCTTGCCCAATGCTGGACGGATCACGCGCTGGTGGTCTTCTCTCTATGCCTTGGGAATAACCCCCCGGAGGTTGCAGGGGTAGGATTCTCGCAAACGGGTCGACCGTGGTCCAAACTGCTCAGTCTAGCCCCTCTGCCCCCTTTGTTATCTGCCAGTTTTGTCCTGAGGAACTCAGTGGAAGACAGCTACTCCTCCTTCTGCCGGTCTATTACCGAGTCACTAGATAACATCGTGCCACTTCGGAAAGCAAGAGCGAGGGTGAATCGGGCCTTTCCTTGGTATACGGTGGAGTTACAACACCTGAAGCTGAGCTGCAAACGGGCAGAGAGAGCATGGAGAAGGGAGTATTCCCCCTCGGCTAAAGCCTTGTTTAGACTTGCACTGAGAGGTTATAAGGAGCAGATCAAGCAGGCTAAGGCGACCTTTATACAAACGTCCTTATTACAGGCGCCTAATAAATCCCAAGCCCTGTTTAAAATTGTTAAGGACTTGTCCCACCCGGTCTGTGCGGCTAACTCAGTGCGGACCTCTCAGGCTTTATGCGACTCGCTGGCGTTGGCTTTTGAGGAGAAGACCGCCAAGATCCTGGCTGGCCTAACACTTCCTGCAACTGAGGAGGCCCGCCCTGCTAGCCTCGCGGACAGGGGGCGTGGAACCCCGGGTAGCTCACCCAGTCGACCCCAGCAGGTCGTGGTGGGAGCTCCGGGGGAGCAGCCCAGCCGACCCCAGACGGTCACTGGCGCTTCCGTTCTGGGAGCTCCGGGCAGCTCACCCAGTCGACCCCAGCCGGTTGGTATGGGAGCTCCGGGGGAGCAGCCCAGTCGACCCCAGATGGTCACTGGCGCTTCCGATCTGGGAGCTCCGGGCAGCTCACCCAGTCGACCCCAGCCGGTTGGTGTGGGAGCTCCGGTGGAGCAGTCCAGTCGACCCCAGACGCACACTGGAGGCTCTGATCTGGGAGCTCCGGGCTGCTCACCCAGTCGACCCCAGACGGCCGTTTTGGCATCTGGGTCGGGGGAGTTGAGAACCTCACCCAGTCCACCACGGTTGAACTCTTTCCCCCTCCCGTCCTATGAAGAATTTTGTAAAACGGCTTTCATGGTGTCATCTGGTTCCCCGCTTGACCCACTGCCCCCCAAATTTTGGAAAACTTTTCATGAAGAATTGTTCCCGCATTTGTTTTCAATCTGTCTGCAATCTCTGAAATCGGCGTCTGTCCCAGATTGCTGGAAGCTAGCAGTGGGGTCGCCTCTGCTAAAAAAGCCAACCTTGGATCCAGCCGGCCTTTCCAACTATAGGCCGATCTCCTTACTTCCCTTTCCTATTAAGATCTTAGAGAAGTGGGTAACTCGCTCTCTTTCTGGCTACCTGGAACACACTGGGTGGTTCGATGAGGACCAGTTTGGCTTCCGACCTGGTCATGGGACGGAGACCGCACTTGTGACCGTGCTGGACAATCTGCGTTCGCGTGTCGACAGTGGTCGGGCAGCCTTTTTGGTGCTGCTCGACATGTCGGCCGCGTTCGACACGGTCTGCCATCGGACCCTGGCTAGGAGGCTGGAAGAGTGCGGGATTTGCGAGGGGGCCAGAGACTGGCTGATCTCATATCTTGAGGGCAGGCAACAGCTGGTGTCACTTCCGCCTTTCAGCTCGGAGCCAAGGAAAATCGGACAGGGGGTGCCACAGGGCTCGGCCATCAGCCCGATATTGTTCAACCTGTACCTTCGTCCACTTGTCCAGCTAATAAAATCTTTTGGGGTCTCGGCATTTAATTATGCCGATGACACTCAGCTGGTGTTTTCCTTGGAAGGGAACAATGCGATTTCTCTGAGCACCTTCCATCACTGTATGGCAGCTACAGCAGATTGGCTTCGAGCAAATTCTTTGCAATTCAATAGCTCGAAGACGGAGGTGCTCCACTGTTCCACTGATCGGATCCTGCGGGCTCTACCCACCGATTTCTGGCCTAGCACTTTTTCCGAACCAGTGTTGGCATCGGAGTCAGCTCGTAATTTAGGGGTCATGTTTGGCCCTAACTTACAATTAGACCTACATGTCAACAAAACCACGGGAACATGTATGATGCTGCTCCGTATGCTACGCAGAGTTTTGCCTCTGCTCCCCGCCCAGTCCAGGCCAGAAATAGTCCGTGGGACTATTTTAAGCCGGCTTGATTATTGTAATGGTCTTCTCCTAGGGGCCCCAAAAAACTTGATAGGGAAGCTGCAGAGGGTGCAGAATATGGCTGCTAAACTGGCCCTCTCTCGACCCAGATCTAGCTCTTCTACTCTGGCGCTTCGCGATCTGCATTGGCTCCCGGTAGATCTACGGGTCCAATTTAAAGCGGCCTGTTTGGTGTTCAGAGCGGTACACCTCCTAGGCCCTATCCCGTTACAAAACATGTTTGCATGGTATTTTGCCCCACGGCTTTTGCGGTCGTCATCGGCTCACCTTCTGGTGGTGCCTAGGTTTCAAAGAGTGAGGATGGGTGGCCGCTCATTTAGAGTGGTGGCAGCCAAATTGTGGAACTCTCTCCCACTCACTCTGAGGAGCTACCAGGACTATCTTCCATTCAGGAAGGCTTTAAAGACCTATCTCTTTCCCAAGTAATGGTTGTGCGTCTGTGCTTGTCTAGTGCGGGGGTTCTCTGATCAAAGCGCCAGGATGCCCTCTGGGTGACAGGTTTGCGCTCTATAAGTATGCTAAATAAATAAATAAATAAAATCTAGTGTTGTTAAATCGTGCTTTGATATTTTACAGTGTTCTTAGTAACTAGTTTATCTATGTGAAGCCATGCGATTCTTTGCACAGACGGAAGATATCTGCACAATCAACTGCTATGAATTTTGACCATATTAGTTTTGCACTGTAGCATTTTTGTACAGATAGAAGGGGATCAGTACTCCTAACCGGATACGGTTTGCACTAATGCGATGTTTTGCACAAACAACTGCACTGAAAGCGATATTTGCACATTAAGAATCTTGCACTTGCACTTTAGACATCTATTGGTCTAGCAGAATGCTAAATGCAATTGATATCGATATGCTTGTACATAGATATATCTATATATCTTTGGAACTATTTAAGATAGGATTGTACCCAGAAGTGAGGGAAGATTGGGTTTATACAGTCTACTAATACAATGTATTTAACTGTGATAACACGTTTTATCCACAATGTTATAAATGTCGACAGTCTAATTCATTATTAGACTGTCAGTTGTTGCGAATTTGGTATTTTACTTTAATTTGTAGATAGCAACCAAGTAATGCTCTCAGAAATACAACTGCTATATAAGCCTAGTATGTTGTCTATGGCCATACACAGCCCTCTCATGTGACGTCAATTAACCTATCACTGGCACTTTATAAGGGCCAACCATGCACTAGAACATTGTCATGTGAACAAGGCTCTTGGAGGCGAAATGTCATGAGACTACCTGCATTAGAAAATAAATAACGAAATCACTTAATTGGTCCGTGTCTCTGTACTTTGTATCCTGGCTGGTGTGACTCTAGAGCGTGAAACAAGTGACGGAGTATTGGATATATACTGCGATGGGTACTTGCTTTGCCCCCAGCTTCGCAGGTCTTTACCTGGGCTGGTGGGAGGAGCGGGTAGTCTACCAGTCCCCAACATATTTGAGCAAGGTTGTCAGATGGCTCCGCTATATCGACGATATTTTTATCATATGGTGCGGAAGTCAAGATGAGGCAAGAGATTTTGTTGAAACCCTCAATACGAATGATTTCAACCTGTCCTTCACCAGTCACATTAGCCAAATGTCCATTGATTTTTTGGATTTGAAAGTTGAGAATAAGAGCAACGTTCTGACCACCACCTTATTTAGGAAAGATACGGCGGGTAACAGCCTGCTACATGCCCACAGCTGTCATCCATCTAACCTCAAACTCCATTCCTTTAGGAGAATTCCTAAGAGCCAAACGGAATTGTTCAAATGAGGTTGATTATACCAAAGAGACACTCATTATGGCAGAACGTTTCAAACAGAGAGGATACAACCACAAATGTATCTCTAAAGCCTTGGACACAGTGAAGAACACGGAACGATCTAGTTTATTGGAACAAAAAGAGAAAGAAGGGGAATCTAGTACGACCACTAGATTCATCACGGATTTTCACTCTCAATCTAGAGAAGTGAGAAAAGCACTTAATAGATTATGGAACGTGTTAAAACTGGACAAAGATTTAGCACCAGAACTTTCAGAACACCCCCAGATAACCTTCAGACCTCCTTTGTTCAACACTCATACCTGACAACATTAGTCAGAGGAACCCGGTGCAAGGTTTTTACATTTGTGGCAGATGTAAAGCCTGTCGCAATAGCAACAACCTCAAAGAAGTCCAGGTTTCCAGAGACACAGACAAATTCAAGATCACCAAGCATGTCACATGTCTGACTGACCATGTATATATATATATATATATATATATATATATATATATATATATATATATATATATATATATATATATATATATACACATTTCTTTATTCGGCTTTTCACAGAGGAAAACCATAAAAGGAACATTTTAAAAAATACACTTTACATGTTTACATAAAATTACAAGTTACAATAATTTTTTCCAAAGAAATTCATACGGAGACAATTTTATAACATTTTAAAAGAAAATATACAATCGTTACGATTAGTCTGGTTAAAACTAATTCCAAGTTAGTTTTTATAGGTTTCTCCTGTGTTTCCCAATACATTTCAGAAAGTTGAGGACGATATAACAGACAGATTCAGATTCTAACATTTGGAGACGAAGCATTGCCGGGCGGCATTGTCTAAGTCCCCACCGCCTCAATGTTGGTAATATCCAGGTTCTCCTATGTGGGTGATGGAATTTACAAAACATGATAACATGTATGTTAGACTGATTAGATTCTCCATCACAGGGACATAGGGGAAGAATTGGATCCCAACTGTTACTCACGGGGAATGTCACCAGTCTAAAGAAAGTATCCAATCTGAATCTTGTCATTAACATTCTCTCATATGTGGTAAACTAAAGTGTTAGGTACGCCTGAATAGAAAATGTTTAACTGAACCATATTCGCATGTAGAACCAAAGGTTTTGACGACTCGGAAGTCAGTCTCAGTGTCTCTAGGTGACTGAGAGCTAGTATCTTTAGGGCTTTCTTGGGAAGGTGAACCATGGTCTCTGGTTGAAGGTAGTAATTCTCGAGACCAAGGTATTTTAGAAAATGTCTAATGTAACTGAGCCACTTTACTTTTGAGGACTGATCAAGAGCCATAGTGTCAGCTACAATTGACTGTGTCAGCGCGTTTTTGACCGAGGTCCAAACGCGCTGCCACAACATTAGTGGTTGGATCTTTAGCAAATCCTCTAGGTAAGGAATTCTATAATTCCAAATGAGAGGCATAAGTTGAGGTGCCTCTCGGGGTGGCCAGAAGAAATCTTAAAAAAGTATTTTCTACAACCTGGAGTGCACTAGTATCTGTATGTCCCCAGACCCCCGCTCCATACATAGCAATGGCCTGGCACTTCGCGCTATAAATTTTCAGTAGCTCCACTGGTGCCCTCCTCCCCAGTCTCTGGGAGAAGCTCATTAGGGCCGCTGTGGATCTTCTAAACAGATGGCATCTTGCCTCTACGGCTGGCCTCCTTTCGTCCATCAGGATTCCAAGATATGGGTACTGGGCGGTAACCTCGAGTTTTTGATTGTCAAGATAGATGTCCTTTACTCGTTTTTTCCTAGTAACAGTTATCATATGACAAACGTTTTTTTTACGTTCACTTGTAAGTCGAGGCCGCCCATGAAGGCCGTGTACCTATTCAGAGAGTTCTGTAGTTCTCGCGGTGTGCGCGCGAGAATGACGGCGTCATCCGCGTAGAGCAGAGCGGGAATCAGGCGCTGTTTTACACGTGGGAGGTCCTTGGCCCCCCTCAACATCTCCAGCTCCAAGCCATTGGTATACAGCGAGAAGAGAAAAGGGGCCAGGACACAACCCTGCCTGACTCCACGCTCAACTCCGAAGGACGCCGTCAACTCTCCGTTCAGGCCAAAGCGCACTCTTGCTGAAGCACTAGAGTAAAGTTCCCTCAAAAAGTCTAAGAGAGGGGGGTCCACTCCCATTTGCCTTAAGACCGTCCACAGCTTTGTGTGCGAGACGCAGTCGAAAGCTGCGGACAGGTCTACATAGACCATATACACCATGTTCTTCTTTGCCTGTGTGTATTTCCCCAGAATCATACTGAGATTAAGGGCCTGTTCAACCGTTCCGAACCCCTCTCGGAACCCGAACTGGAGATCAGAGATGATAGCTCTCTCATCCGCCCACTGCTGAAGTCGCTCAAGAATTACTCTCCCGACAACCTTGCCCAGTGAGTCCAGCAATGAAATGGGGCAATAGCATTTCACATCCTGGTGGTCCCCTTTTTTAAAAATGGGGACCATGATAGACTTGGTCCAGGAGTTTAGGAGTCCCACATTTGCAGCTGCTGTGTACACTCTGGTGAGGATGGGGGCCCAGAGCTCCAGGTTGTACTTAAATAGATCCACTGGGACCCCATCTGGTCTAGGGGCTTTCCCGTTCTTACTTGATTCTAGAGCCACTAATAGGTCGGGTATGTCAAAATGCAGCAGAATTGGATATTCCACTATTGGGAGAGTGTTAGCAGGCATGGTTATTGTAGAATTATTTTTAAAGATGTTAGAGAAGTGAGCCACCCTAGTTTCTTCGTCGATGGACACTTCAATCTTTGGGCTGTTGTTATCAGTGAGATAAGGAGCTCTGACAGTTCGCCAAAAGGCCTTGCTATTTTTAGTGACAGCACTCGTGTGGAGATCTTCCCAGAGTTTCTGTTTCAGTTCCTGGATTCTTAATTTGCGTACCCTACCATAATGGCACCTTAGAAATTTTATCTGCCCCGCATCTCTAGATTTATCATGTAGGGCGAGTTTTAGTTTAGTAAGGGCTGCAGTGCAACTATGATTGAACCACCCTTTCTTAATAAGGGTCTTGGACGTCGACTTTGCAGTCAGTAGTCCCTTAATTTTCTCTAATATTTGTCCGAAGTTGTTTAGGACTTCTTCGTGATTTACCGATAAGTCAAGACATTTAATAATATTGGGATATGCCACATCAACCAATTTTTTTGTGACTTCATTTGGATTAATTTTTCCCCATTTTAATGTGTAGCCATTGTGTTTGCCCAGATCTAGCTTGTTCTGGGTGAGAGATTTTGCTATTACTGTGTTTTGGGGCTTGTAGTCAGTTAAATTGATGTCCAACCTCAGGGCGAGATGGTCGCTCAGTGAATTGGCAATAACCCGAAAGGCTCCAGCTATATGTGACAGGCCTGGTGACAGGAAGATGTAATCAACTGTTGTTTGATAGCCCCTGCCCACATAGGTCGAATGGAGGGCGTTTTGGTCTGAATTTGGACTGTTAGCTATTACTAGGTCCAAGTCAGAAAGCAGATTGTTCAGGGCATTTCCCGCCTTAGTGTGGACAAAGTGCACTAGTGGGGCATCAAATTCGTCCACAATCCCACAGCAAGCTGATTTTGCCTGCGGGCATGGATGAAGGTTAAAATCCCCTCCCCATAAAAGATGAGTTGTCCCTTGTCCATCCTTCATCCGATAAAGTTGCATTAGACTCTCTTGGACATTACCTAGAAGGGTCAAAAAAGAGTTGACCAGAAAGATCGTGTCCCTGTGCGCGAAGGAAAGGGAAAGAATTTGAAAATTTGGGTCAGAATGGACGTTGTGCACTTTTAAGAGTTTTAAGGTGTTTGCAATATACGTTATTAGCCCTCCTTTGGGTCTACCTATTGAGCTACGGACAGCTGGAGTAAAGTATGTTTTATAGCCCAAGAGATGAAGCTCTGTTGTGGACCATGTCTCTTGGAGGCAAATTATTTTAGATGACTTCAAGAAATGAAGGGCTGTCCCGTCCTCTATCTTTGGACGTAGGCCCGCCACGTTCCAGAAAAGAATGGGTATAGGCAGATTGTCAGATTTTATTACTACGGGTTCTATAGTTACCGAAGGTGTTCTTATTTTTGGAGACGACTGGTAAGTTAGAGTTATCAGATTCAGTTTCCATTGATGGTCAATCGACCATTTCAAGGCCGCTAAATCTATTACTCAGCGGGACACTATACCATGGGTCCCAGCGGGCGGTTCTCTATGGGTCGTCCTCAGCGTGTGTGGACCTCATCCTCCTCCCTGGTGCCGCAGTCACGATAACGGGGGCCTCCAAATTGTCTTGTGTTAATGGGATCAAACTGACGGGGGGTGGTGGAACCCAGGGAAAGTCATGACTCTGATAGAGACCGTGGGGTTGTCTGGAGGTATAGAAGAAAGAAAGAGGTTTAATACATATCCCTCCATTTGCACTCGGATGCTCCCAAGAGCAGATGTAGTCTACTACTCGGGGATCTTCAAAAGTGATCACGATGCAGTCTCCTTGGATAGGTTTTCTACTTTTTCCCACCTATGGGGTCCTACGTACTGTCAGAATCCTTCCATGCCAGGTTGAAGGCATGGGACGGTTGGTATGTAGCCAATGCTGGGCCTTATTTTTCAGGGACCATATAGGTTCAGCATTATGGTCCGCTATCTCGGGCACAACAGTCATTACCACTACGTAAGGGGATGCGTCCGGTGGCAAGTCTACTGGAAGTCTGACTTCGGCGGGTCCTCTAGGGACGTCTCTGTTTGAAACTGGGACCGAGGGATTTGGAACTGGAGTTTGAATTGCCGGGGTTTTGGATGTTACTTTGTTTGATGCCACTGTCTTCAAAACAGATGTTATTGTTGACGTGGCATTTCCCTGCGGCAAAGTAGTAACTACATTGGTAGGTGGATTCAGTGTGCTCTTTCCTTTCGTTGGAATAAGAGTTACATCTAGGGATCCTTTTTTTTGGGTGATTGCGGGTTTCGGGAGGGTATTCCCAGGCTTAGTGGAGGGTTGTTTATTGTGATTAATTCCCCCCGTTTTTTGTGCCCCTAACGGTTGTTTATACTGTGGGAGATTAGCCAATTTAGATAGTTGAGTCTCCATCTGCGCTAGCTTTGCTTCCACTGGTTGGAAAAAGAGTTTTAAAAGCTCAGCGATCCTATTTATCAGCTGGGAATTATTACTATCCATTGATGTCTTACTACAGGATATAAGAATAGGGAATTCCAAATTAATAGGGGTAGGGATGTCGTGTTCAGGATGATGAACCATCACAGGAACTACTAACTGTTCTATGCCAGGGGGTGGATTCTGTGGAATGCTGGGGGTGTTGTCGGTCTCGTTAGGTGTAGGATTTTTCGAATGAGTCTTTTTTTTCCTTATTGCACCCTCCCTCCTTCCCTTGCTTTAGCTCTTTCATCTGATGTTATTTGTGGGAGGGTTTGAGGTAGTAGTTCAGGTGTCCTTTCAAGATCTGAGCTTAAGTGTGAATCTGAGAGCTGAGAAGCCGACAGGTCCACGTTGTTAGGTAAACTACGCCTTCCCTCACAAAGAACCCAGTGACCTTTATTATTGTTACCAGGTACGGGGGTTCTAGCGTCGGCCAAATTACCCATAGAGGATCTTTTGGCAGACGCTAGATCCAGGGAAACTCTTTTCTCCATCAAAGAAATACTTTGATCTATGAAAGTATTAGCCTTAGTGATGAAATTATCCATGGGACCTAACAGTTTACCCGCGCTACCAGAGGCCTTGGATTTATTTCCTCTAGTTAACATCCTATTTCCTAAAAAATGACAATATACTACAATAACAATAAACAAAAAAAAGGTTAGAGGGATGGCCCAGTCCAGTCTCTCCGGTCCTCGAACGGCCTCAAACGGCCCGCCCTTTGCCCGGGCTACGTCCCGCGCACGTCCCGCGCAGCGGAAGGCGGAACCAGTTAAATAGGGGAGGGAGGTGGGGGCAGAGCACTCAGGGAGAGCGGGCCAGGTGTTAGGGCTCAGGTAGCAGGGACTCCTGGGAAATGGAGTCCCTCAGTACACCGCTCGCAGCCCTGCAAGTGCTTTCAATGCCCCACGGCGGTCCCTGCAGTCTTCTGTTGGTCCGGACAGGGTCAGGGAGCGAAGCGGGACCCGCGAAGCGGGACCCGCGCAGCGGGTCCGGCAAGGAGTGGATGTCCAGGAAGCAGCAGAGATTCGGTCAGGCAGTGACCCAGCAAACACAAGGAAAGCGTCCCAAGGAATCTTCTGGCGCTCGTTGATTTATGCCGCAGGTGGGGGCGGAGCACTCAGGGAGAGCGGGCCAGGTGTTAAGGCTCAGGTAGCAGGGACTCCTGGGAAATGGAGTCCCTCAGTACACCGCTCGCAGCCCTGCAAGTGCTTTCAATGCCCCATGGCGGTCCCTGCAGTCTTCTGTTGGTCCGGGCAGGGTCAGGGAGCGAAGCGGGACCCGCGCAGCGGGTCCGGCAAGGAGTCGATGTCCAGGAAGCAGCAGAGATTCGGTCAGGCAGTGACCCAGCAAACACAAGGAAAGCGTCCCAAGGAATCTTCTGGCGCTCGTTGATTTATGCCACAGGTGGGGGCAGAGCACTCAGGGAGAGCGGGCTAGGTGTTAAGGCTCAGGTAGCAGGGACTCCTGGGAAATGGAGTCCCTCAGTACACCGCTCGCAGCCCTGCAAGTGCTTTCGATGCCCCACGGCGGTCCCTGCAGTCTTCTGTTGGTCCGGGCAGGGTCAGGGAGCGAAGCGGGACCCGCGCAGCGGGTCCGGCAAGGAGTGGATGTCCAGGAAGCAGCAGAGATTCGGTCAGGCAGTGACCCAGCAGACACAAGGAAAGCGTCCCAAGGAATCTTCTGGCGCTCGTTGATTTATGCCGCAGGTGGGGGCGGAGCACTCAGGGAGAGCGGGCCAGGTGTTAAGGCTCAGGTAGCAGGGACTCCTGGGAAATGGAGTCCCTCAGTACACCGCTCGCAGCCCTGCAAGTGCTTTCAATGCCCCACGGCGGTCCCTGCAGTCTTCTGTTGGTCCGGGCAGGGTCAGGGAGCGAAGCGGGACCCACGCAGCGGGTCTGGCAAGGAGTGGATGTCCAGGAAGCAGCAAAGATTCGGTCAGGCAGTGACCCAGCAAACACAAGGAAAGCGTCTGACCATGTGATATATGCTCTCAAATGTCCATGTCAGCTCCACTATATTGGCAGTACCAAACACCCAGCCAAAAAGAGAGTTCTTGAGCACATGCGGGCCATCACCCATGGGGACAAGCAATACCCCATTGTCAGGCATGTTGCATTACACAACAAGGGAAATGCGAATTTACTTTCATTCTGTGTGTTGGAAACTGTTCCTAGTAGGGAAAGAGGGGGAGACAGAATCAAGGAAATGAGGAGACTTGAATCCAGACTGATAATTAAGTATAGGACCACTCAACCGGGTGGCCATAATCTACATTAAGAACTTACCGTGCATCTAGGTTAGTCTTAGAACTTAGATCTGATGATTAGTGCCAAATTCATGTCGTTTTTTAATTCTATTTTTAACAAACTGAAATGTTATGTTTCTTTGCACTTTAGTCACCTTTTGATATCTGTCTTTTTACGTTTACAGAACGTTGTGATGACACAATTGGGAATCTGTTCAGCACTTTATGAACCACTGCACGTTTGAAAGAACTGTATGACTGAAAACGAATCAATATTAGCCTGGGCGACCCGGAAGCCTTGCGCCAACCACATTGAGCATTTGTTGACCCCAAGATTTATTAGCCCACTGGGGCTGCATTGAACTTGTTGGACTTTGAATTACTAGCCCACTGGGGCGAAACCATCTGACATTATGTCTGCTTTCTATTTAGGGCAACATTGCTTTAATTGGACGAGTGGTTGAAGATATTTTTCCCCACATGGGGGTAGCCTTTACATTTGAACGGAACCAACATGATGCATGAATTGCTGCCGAATGATTCTGGCGATTTTCATTTTGGTGCGTACGTGGCTAACTTAATGTTTGATTCTGGCATTTTTGGTGCGTACGTGGCTTTATTTACTGTTTTCCGAAAATGACGTTTGTCCGAGCGTTTGCCTGTGAAATACAATGTGACACACTCAGTCATCTTTCAAATGTTTATTTCAATTATGTATTACCTATGCTTGAACACAGCCCGCGTGTAAATCATCAAGTCTGTTGTTTACTACCATTGGTATGACGCTAATACCATGTGACTTTGTATATATTGCACGTAATTCAGTTTGCTCGTTCTCGTGAGAAAGCAGGTTTCACCTGCGAAACGCGTCGAGAAAAAGCAGTTTTTGAATAAACACGCTTTGCAACACTCAAAGTGGCCCGGATTTCTTTCTTACACCAAGGAGAGTGTTTGGCTTGAATATTTGGGATTCGCTATCCCGTCTGAGGCCCGCCACTGGAAGCGGCAGGGATCCGAAGCGACTTTGTTTGGCTTGAATATATATATATATATATATATATATATATATATATATATATATATATATATATATATATATATATAGCACAATCCTCGAACCTCCACGCCAACAGCACAGCGCGGCGAAAGAAGAGGGCAGACCCCACGTTTTCAGGCAGGATGATCTTTTTTATTCACGACCCTTCAAGTGACGCGTTTCGAGTACCACGTACTCTTGTTCACACACCTTGTAAACAGTTTGCCATTTAATTTAAATACTTTTTTTCCCTTGACCCTTCCTAGGGGCCACACCTCCTGTTGTGTGTCACATGACTGTTGCATAGAAATAGAAATGAGTGCAAACATTAAACGCAGGGAATGTGAATGACTGAAAATATGGTGAAATCACAAATCAAGATGAAGTTAATTTAAATTTAAATAATAAACTGTTTGGGCATATAGTGTATAATACAATATATACAGAATTTACAATTAACCCATTCATCGAAATTCAATCGTGGTAATTACAAAAACCCAAAATGTCCATAAAGAATCATTATGAACCTAGGGGCATATTATCAAGCCTGTGCGCTAAAATTATCGCCGCTTTATCGCCCGAAAACGGCCGATAAAGCGGCGATAATGGGCTTGATAATATGCTCTGTGGAATTCCAATCGAAGCCCATGTTAGATGTCTTCACATCTAACATGTGCTTCGATTGGAATTTCATAGAGCATATTATCAAGCCCATTATCGCCGCTTTATCGGCCGTTTTCGGGCGATAAAGCGGCGATAATATTAGCGCACAGGCTTGATAATATGCCCCCTGGTCTTTTTCCCAATAAATGTTTTTTGCACAAATCTCTATACAGGTCTGTAAAATATCATGACTGCTTGAATGCAGAAACACCCGACCAGCGAGTTATAAAATTTGTTAAATACTGAAAAAATCGCTGCTTGAATGCAGTAATTCAAATATCTCAGATATAAAGTGCATATTACTCATTCTACACATATGTATTTCAGTATCAAAAATATGAAAGATAAGACCTATAATTCATGTGATATTACATATAAGTGACAGCTAAATTGTGTATTGCCCATGAGCTAAAGTCTACAATATTTATTAAAATTCACAATTCATGAATTTACATTGTCATAAATATTAAGACCTATGTACAACTATATACAAAAACTATAAGTGCCTAAATATGTACATACGATGTGATATAATCACCTCTACAAGTGCTCATGATGTGTGGATTTGTGTGTAAAAAATCTAAAAAATGACTAAATGGAAAAAAAGGGATAATTACATATTCTGTGCGAGTCCAGAAAAAAGGGATTTGGAAAAAGGAATATTGTTGTATAGTGGCAGTATAACTATAACTCATGTATATACAATATATGTAACCTTTCACTAATTGGTAATATATACAATATATGTAGACTTTCACTGGTTGGCAAGCCTGTACACAACAGGAGCTCTCTGGGCTGTCTCCCATCAGAATATGTGAATACATTCCAATGGATATGTAAGCTGCCACTCTGATTCAAGACTAAATTCACAGGAACACTTCATCCATCTAGATGTATGCAGATGAGATGAATCTATTGGGGAGTAAAAAACGGGAAATTGTTTATCTAATGGAACAACCCTTATTTACAAAAAATTGTGTAAATCCTCAGTTGCGTTAAGCCCGTTAGGCTGTTTACTGTCTAACGCCACAATATATTGGGTCTCCAATCTTCTGAGGATTTTGTCCCTGTCTCCCCCTCGTTTCAGAATTGGTACCGCATCTATGACATAGTATTTAAGACATGCCAGGTCCCTGGCATGAACCATGTCGAAATGACGTGCCACGGGGTATGTGGAGTCATGATTGACTATTGCCCGGAGATGCTGCAATATCCTAACATGCACCTGCGCCTTAGTGCTCCCTACATAGCTCAGGCCACAGGTGCACATCAGGACATATACAGCAAACTCCGTGCGGCAATTGTAATTACCCCTGATTGCCACCTTTGCGCCAGAGAAAGGATTGTCGTAATGGGTGGTGTTTTGCCCAAATTTACAAGCGCGACACGAGCTGCACTTGAAAAAGCCCTTTTTAGTGAGCCAGTCACTGCCACTGACTAGCTCCGGGCTAGATCTAACCAATTTACTGTGCATACTGTATGCTTGTTTAAAGGTGACCACCGGTTTATCAGAGACCCTAGGATTCAAAACACCATCAGTTTTTAAAATAGGCCAATGCCTATTGATGATTGCCTTGATTTGTCTCTGTTGGCGGCTGTACGAAATGATTAGTCTTGGCACTGACTCAGTCTTCTCAATATCTGCGGGTTTGGGTGAAAGAAGGGACTCTCTAGATCTTTCTTTTGCTTTTGTTAATGCTTTGCAAAGGGTTAATTCCTTGTAGCCCCTGGCCCTCAATCTTTCCAACATAGCTTTTGCTCCTTCCTCAAATCTTTCTTCACTATTGCAGATTCGCTTCAGTCTTAGAAGTTCCCCTAGTGGGATACTCTCGTTTACATGCCTAGGGTGACCACTACTGGCGTGTAAAATACTGTTGCCAGCAGTGGGTTTTCGGTGTAATGATGTTACAATATTGTTTTCCCTAATGTCAACCTGGACATCTAAAAATTGTGCTGAATCCCTGCTGATATTAGAAGTGAAAAAAAGATTGCTAGAGTTGGTGTTGAGTGCATTGACAAACTGTTGTGCACTTATCATGTCGCCATTATATACGCAAAAGACATCATCAATAAATCTCATCCAGTACTGGACATTAGTAAAACCCGGTGTGACCACAAGGTCCCGCTCCTCCCACCAGCCCACGTGTAAACACGCGTAGCTGGGGGAGAAGCAGGAACCCATGGCGACACCCCTAGTCTGCCTCCAAATGTCTTTACCATACATGAAGAAATTGTTGTTTAGACACCAGCTTACTAGATCACTAAGCATTTTGTTGTGACCATAGTACTCACATGTTTTCTGTCCCAAAAAGTGTCTTATTGCCTCAATCCCCTTGCTATGTTCAATGCAAGTGTAAAGGGATTCAATATCCAATGTAATGATGCACCACTCTGCTTCCCATTGAATCATACTGAGTTTTGACAGAAAGTCGCTGGTGTCCTTGATATAACTGGCCAGACCTTTGACATGCCCTTGCAGAAAGTAATCAATATAGCGGGAAACGTTTTCCCCCACACTTCCAATTGCAGAGATGATTGGTCTGCCTGGAGTTGGATGGCGCATTTTGTGGATTTTGGGAATTAAATATAAGTGAGGCATCACAGGGTTATCCACATGTAGGAATCCATATTCATCCGATGAAATCAACTGTTCTCGTTTATAGGACAGTAGCATGCGTTTTAGAGTATCTCGAGCTCTCTTATATTCCAATCCGCTGCTGATCGTGTAGCAGTTTTTATCACTCAGTTGTCTGGATGCTTCTAACATGTAGTCTTTTTTGGGCCAAAGAACAATGTTGCCTCCTTTATCTGATGTATTGATTACTATGCCCTGGTTTTTGCTGAGCTTGTCCATAAGTTGGTTGTATTGGACAAGTTTGGAATTTAACTTTTTTTCCTTGATGTGTCTTTGTTTGTGTATTCGGCGATTAAGAGTTTTTAAATCCTCCACCACACACTCGTGGAATATGTCCACGGCGTCCTTTGGCATAATTGGGACAAATTTGCTGGCTGTCTTAAAGGGGCTTTCCCCTGCTCCCCTCTGCACCACATCAATGGCACAAAGCTGATCCTGTGTATTCGAAGTGTCGTCATCGTTAATGTTTGTAGAAGAGCCTGATCCTAGGTCACACAAGGTCAACAGGGTTCTCGCATTACTTGCCGAAGTTAGCATAGCATCACCAGGCGATTTGCTGGTTTCAGTGCGATTGGTTTCTTGTGCTTGTGGTTTAATTGCGAAAAACTTCTTGAGTTTAAGTTTCCTGATAAATAGGAACACGTCTGCTCTGGTGCCTGTGTAGTTGAACGAACTTTCTGGACAAAAATGTAGTCCAAGAGACAACAGCTGTTGTTCTGCTGTGGATAAAGTCAAATTTGATAAATTGGTGATGGTGCTGGCCATTTCTATTGCGGTTTGTTGTTCTTTTTCTTTTTGTACCAGGGCTTCTTTTTGTTTTGCGGCTGATTTGGCGCGTTGCCGCCTTGCTTTGCGCCTGAAATTGCGCCGCTTCCGGCGCCGCTGTTTTGTGTCCTCGGTCTCAAAGTTTTGAGTCGGTCCTCTACTAAAAAATCAACCTCCTCTCCTAGGTCCAGAATGGTTTGTAATTCAGTGTCCTGGTTTAGACCGGTAGATGAACCATTGGTACCGCATGAGCTGGAAAGAGACACAGAGTCTTGGTCAGAGGCATTCCCCGATATTTGTTCCTTCCCAACATTTAAATTTTGCGCCGTTTTTGTTTGGTTGGTTAGCTGGCGCTGTTTTCTTGCCTGGTCAAACTTTCTTGAGAAGGTATAAATTCTACCTGTTTCATAGTCCTCAAGATCTCTCTGAAACTTATTGATTTTCCGCAATTTAACTCTTTCTTCATGTTTCTGTAATCTTTCACCAATTTCTTTGCGACTTTTTTGAATCAAAATTTTGATGTCGGTTTCCTCATACTTGTCCAGTTCCTCATTAATTTTTTTAATTTCCTCTAATAGGGTTGTTCTGTCCAACATTGCATATTTTATCAGTATTTTAATCAAGTTCATTGATGCAATGAGATTGCTTTCTCCCCATTCCTTGAGCATGGCGGGGTTTGGATCCACGAAACTGGGGGCAAGCAATATCCGTAAGCCCCTCGGCACCCTTCCTGCTTCTTCATATTTGGTCAAGGACTTGTACTCCCACCACTTTGTGACTTCGGATTTTGACTTTTTTTCTAGCGTTTTTAACATTTGCTTGACGTCTTGATCAACCGGATTAGTAACGATTACAGGCGTTTGTTTATTAGACGCGCTGCGCGGTAAATTGTTGTATAATAATGCAGCTACTGCCTCCCTTTCCTCGTCCAAGTTCGCGGACATTATTGCAACTGTTTTTGCGGTGTAACAAAGGGATTTACGATGTTTTAAACCGGCTGTTGCCTAGCCGCTACGTTGTTCTACTGCCTGAATCGAAAACGCTGCCTTCTCACCTGCTCTCCGCTTAATCAGGTGTCCGTTGTAGCGCCGATGCTTCCGCTCGTGGCCGACCTCTCCGGTCCGCCTCCAAGCGTTGTTCGGCGCCGTTTTCGGATTCCTTTCAGCTGCAGGGGGTTAGTTTCGCCGTATTATTCCTCTCCGGAATGCTGCTTCCAAACGTGGCTGTGAAGACGAAAACCGCTTGACGAGAAGGGGGTACTGCTACCGGAGACAACCAGCTTCCGGAAATTAAATGTAGCACAATCCTCGAACCTCCACGCCAACAGCGCAGCGCGGCGAAAGAAGAGGGCAGACCCCACGTTTTCAGGCAGGATGATCTTTTTTATTCACGACCCTTCAAGTGACGCGTTTCGAGTACCACGTACTCTTGTTCACACACCTTGTAAACAGTCTGCCATTTAATTTAAATGCTTTTTTTCCCTTGACCCTTCCTAGGGGCCACACCTCCTGTTGTGTGTCACATGACTGTTGCATAGAAATAGAAATGAGTGCAAACATTAAACGCAGGGAATGTGAATGACTGAAAATATGGTGAAATCACAAATCAAGATGAAATTAATTTAAATTTAAATAATAAACTGTTTGGGCATATAGTGTATAATACAATATATACAGAATTTACAATTAACCCATTCATCGAAATTCAGTCGTGGTAATTACAAAAACCCAAAATGTCCATAAAGAATCATTATGAACCTGGTCTTTTTCCCAATAAATGTTTTTTGCACAAATCTCTATACAGGTCTGTAAAATATCATGACTGCTTGAATGCAGAAACACCCGACCAGCGAGTTATAAAATTTGTTAAATACTGAAAAAATCGCCTCGTTGTGATGTGCGACTCATTCCTTCTCTGCAGGGGAAGTTTGGTGAAATATTAAACTGTGTGGTTCTACCGGAGGACGCACTTCCAGCAAGCGCACAACTGTTCGCCCGCCAGGAACCGTCTTTGTATACCGCGAAAAGCGACTCAGGGTGGACAAGCGCCGCCAAAGACTGGCTTTGGCATGGATCACAGCAAACCTCAAAAGTAGGTAATTGCAAGTGGCACAACGAACTTTGCATCCCAGAGTCACAGCAACAAGAAAGACAAAAAACCACAAGCACCAGAATGCACAGCGGCTCATTGCGGATGTTCCATCGAGGACGACATAATAAATCAAGACACCTGAGTCAGGTTAAAGATCAGCAGCAGTGGTGACCTACATCCGTGAAGCACAACCTTTGAAAAAGTTCTGAGAGAGAACGAAACATGTCGGATTGCTAACGGAATAAAAGTGAAATGGATGCAAGCCTCGTTGTGATGTGCGACTCATTCCTCCTCTGCAGGGGAAGTTTGGTGAAATATATATATATATATATATATTACCTACTGATGCTCGCCAGTAGGTAGTTATAGTTAGGATTATTTTCAATATGGAAATCGCAACATTCTATTGGGAATAACTTTGGCGCCGGTTGAGGAATCTGCCTGAAAATTTCCTCAAATTTGCCTCGCGGCGCTCCGGTCCTTGCCTGAAAGTTTGGGGGCGATTCGTCAAGCGGGGGCCGAGAAAAAAGGGGGGTCCCAAAACATGTTTCCCCCATGTTAATTTCCATAGGGCGGTCGACCTCACTTTTAGCCCGAACGGCTGAATGGATTTCCACGAAACTTGGCAAAATTGTAGGGACTGGTAGCCCGATGTGCCTTTGCTATGTCTCAAGATATGAGCTCCAGTGGATTTTGAGTAATTTAGGTTAAAAAAAATATATATATCTATAAGCGCGCCCCGGTACGCACACCGGGGCGCGAACCAGCGCGCTACGCAAGTTCACGCGCGGAAAGCTGATTGGCTCTCGGGTGTCTGTAAACATTCCAAACAGTCCGGAGCGGCCGCCATCTTGTGTCTCGGTAGGATCGAGACACAAGAGGTGGCAAAAACAAAGAGGGGGAATGACCAAAAGGGGGCAGGATAGACCCCCCCTGACCCCCTAGGTTTGATGTGGGGGCCATAAAAGGGCCCCTCGGGGCAAAACATTTTTTTTTTCCGATTTGCACGGGGGAGCGCCCGGTACGCGCACCGGGGAGCGAACCGGGGAGCGTACCATGGGGAAAAAAGAATGACAGAGTTTTTTAAAAATGTAGCCTTTTTTTTATAAATTGGAGGTAGTTCTGAAAAGAACTGGTTTTTTTCTTCTTTTTGTTGTTTTATATTTTTTTAAATTTTTTTGAACATTTTGTACTTTTTTGGCTTTTATGAACTATTTTATTTTTTTTTTTGTTATTTTTATGGGGAGAAACAAAAAACAAGGAATTGAAAACGGCTCAACTGGAGCAAAAAAAAACAGGAAAAAATTATAGATTTTTTTGGGGCATTTGTGGTTGTCATCAGCACGGTTGTTGAGCTTTATGCTTTGCTCACCATAGGTGATGGTTTTCCCACAAAAAATACAAGTGATCTTGTATTTCCCAAACTGGGGTTGAATGTTTGGGACCATCTCTCTTGTCTCTGGTCCCGATGGAGGGGGTTGCTTTCTTATTGAGGGCCTGGGTGAAGATTGGGGAGGGTTACTGGCCAGTTCTCTCACCTCTGCCGCAGCATAGTTGTTGGGATGCTTGCGCTGCATGTGGCGAATCGTGGTGTTATTGCCAAATGAGTATTTTTTATTAGGGTTCCCCCTTGAAAGTTCCATGTTACAGATTAGGCAAGTCACCTTTGGCGCATTCACCTTTTTTTTGCCACTTGGGATGGAAAAAAAACTCCCATACAATGTGTGGCTTTGGCCTATATAGGGTATTGTCTTCTGGCAGGAATGTCCTCCTCCCCTCCTCTTCCTCCTCCTCCTCTTCCTCTTCTTCATCTCCATCAGTGTGGTGTTGTGGTGGTCCTCTTAGTGGTGGTGGTGGTGGTGGTGGCTGAGATGCTCCTGCTGCTGCTGCTACTGAAGCCATTTTTCAGTCCAAAAAAGTACAGAGAGGTCTTTCAATAGGTCTTCTTCACTCAAAGTACAAAGTGAGAATGAGGAAAAAAGGTTGGGGCTTTCATCATTAGGAATAAAAAACTGTCCTGAACCAATGAAGTGTTAATTTCAGGTCACATGACCAGGGCTTTCATCATTTGGAAACCAAAACTGTCCTGCACCAATAAAAAGTGTTATTTTTAGGTCACTTGACCCGACACGCTTACGCTACGTGCCCCCGGGCGCGCCCCAGGTCGCGCCCAGAGGCGCGACGCGTTAGCGCGTCGGATGCTTACGTTGGGCGATCGTATGTCCTCGAGTGCTTTCGGGTGCGTTTACGCCGTGCGTATCACGCGGACACGGCTACGCGATACGTCACGATGATGTTTTCGTTCGTGGAAAAAGCGCTAACGGGACGCTCAACAGTACGCGCCCTGGGGCGCGCCGCAAGACTGCGCTTTTCGGTGCGCTCAATGGGACGCGCAGGCAAAAAAATACAAAATTAAAAAAAACATGAACAATATACAAAAATAAAATAGTATTACATAAATATACATTATAGGATTCATTATAAAAAATATTACATTTTATAGATATAGAAATTTGCTATTAAAAAAACTATGAAATTCACTGAAAAAAACAAAGGTTTCACACCAGTTATAGTTAGGAATTAGCATTTTAAAAACCTTTGAAATTTACTGAAAAAACCATAGGTTTCAAACCAGTTATAGTTATGAATTAGCATTTAAAAAACCTATTAAATTCACTGAAAAAACCAAAGGTTTCACACCAGTTATAGTTAGCTGGAAATTTTACTGACATAAAACCATTGAAATTCCCACGTTATAGTTAGTTGGACTCACTATAACTTGCGCGCCTGCAATGCACTGCTGATGACGTCATATATTACATCACTCATGACATGGTCAGTGACATCACTCATGACATCACTGATGACACCATCCTTGTGACAGAGTGACAGACCTCCTTTCAGTATAATGTAACCCTTGAAACACATATTCAAAAATAGAAACTAACATTTTCAAAAAAATGGAGATGCCCATACCAGTTACAACAACCAATTCAGTAATACCACCATCTATATACACATCCACTCATTCAGCAACAGTTCTATATAGTCACTCATACATATACTCACTCATCATATGTAGTGATACACATATACTTCCTGTTACACACCGACAGTCTTCCAAAAGTTACTCACACAAATACACACACATGCAAATAAACTATTGAACATCCATTTATTAGCATATACAACTATACACACACTACCACCTTGCTTCTAAGGAAACTTACACATACTTACTCTCTTAAACAATCACTTATAGAAACACATACTTATTTAAACAGGAACTCTTACAATCTCTCACTCTCACATATACTCACTTATATACATCAATACTCACATATACTAGATTAAAACATATGTCGTTACTGATAAAGACACTAGTGAGACAGTCATTCACTCACTAACACACACATATACACACTGATCCACCCATACAGTCCTGCACATATGTTGTGTTCAAAACACATACAAACAGAGAGTCAGTCATTGATGCATCTATGTGCTAAGTCATACCCCCACCAAACCATACAGACACTCATACTGATACTAAAAACAACATCTAATAACCCATATACACACACGTAGCTACTCATAAACCCATGCAGCCACTTATACACAAAGTGAAACACTAATACATATATTTAAATATTTAAACATTTCTCACTAATATATGTATTCACTAAGATACACTTAATAAGCCAGTTAACCAATCAATTTTTTTTTTTTTTAAAACATCCATTTAGACACTTATTTAAACATTTATTCTTCAATTGACTTTTACATATACATATATAAAACATATTTATTTTTCAGAAAGACACACATTCACTGTATGGTGTCATCAGTGATGTCATGAGTGATGTCACTGACCATGTCATGAGTGATGTAATATGTGACGTCATCAGCAGTGCATTGCAGGCGCGCAAGTTATACTGAGTCCAACTAACTATAACGTGGGAATTTCAATGGTTTTATGTCAGTAAAATTTCCAGCTAACTATAACTGGTGTGAAACCTATGGTTTTTTCAGTGAATATATATATATATACATACATTCATACATATATATATATATACATACATACATACATACATACCATGCATTGTGGTAAAGGAATACTTGGTAAAGGCTTGTTATGTTATGTTAAACTGTATTTCTTGAGCGCACGTTCACCAGACAGTTTCTTGGCGCTTATGAACAGGAACGGACGCTGTGCCAAACAGAGAATGAGTATCAGTCATATGCGTGGGAGAAAAGCCAGGTTTTGAGGGATTTCCTTAATTGGGTATATGAGTTCATCATGCGTAGAGTAGGGGGAAGAGTGTTCCAAAACTGAGGGGCCAGGATCGTATATCTAAGGCGCCATGTTTCTTCCGTTTAAAGGCATGGGACACCAGAAGGTTTTTATTGGAGGAGCGTAGATCGCGAGATGGAAGGTACCGCTGGATATTAAGGGCAATGAAGGTGGGGCCGCGTCCTGACAGGGCTTTATGAATGGTGCAACCCAGCTTAAACAGGCATCGTTGGAGAATAGAAAGCCAATGCAGACTCATCAGTAAGGGCTTCACGTGACAGTGCTTAGGCTGACCAAGAATAAGCCTGGCCACTTGATTCTGAGCACGTTGCAGACGGAGTGCTTGATAAGCAGGGATGCCCACATAGAGGGAGTTGGCGTAATCGATATGCGAGATGACCAATGCCAGGACCACCTGGGTCAGGGCCTCTGTGGAAAAAACCTGCTAATTTTCCGCAGATGATAAAAACATGCTGAGACCACAGAGCTGACCTGAGCCTTCATAGTAAGATCACAGCCAATCATGATCCCCAGGCTTTTCATTGATAGTGCCGGGGAACTCCCTAATGAAACGGGCCAAAAGTTCGAAGTCCACGGGTTAGCCACACCGCCCGTAAGAATCAGCTCTGTCTTATCTGGATTTATTTTGAGTTGGTTAGTGTTCATTCAGTCGCTGATGAAAAGCATTACAGATTGAAAATTGGAGATCGATGATGCGGAAGACTCCATGTTAAAGATCAGCTGAAGGTCATCAGCATAGTTGAACACCACAACCTTCCTCTTGCGCAGGGCAGTAATCAATGGGAGGATATACAAATTAAAAAGAAGTGGTGACAGAGCTGAGCCCTGTGGGACCCCACACATCAATTTAGTTTGTTCAGCTCTGAAACCAGCAAGACGAACAGATTGGTAGCGATTGCTAAGAAAGGACCCATCGATCATGTCAAAGGCCTCTGACAGGTCAAGGAGCACTAGGGCCCGAGTAGTGCCCTGGTCTGCTCCCCTCTGTAGCTCCTCCAGCCCTGATAAGACTACAGTTTCGGTAGAGTGTTCAGGTCTAAAACCTGCTTGGTGAGAGTCCAAATAGCATGTCCGTTCAACAAATGCGCCAAGGCTGTTGGCAACATGGGCTTCCATAACCTTACTCAGATAAGGCAGCAGGGAAATGGGGCAGTAGTTGCCCAGTACCTGCGGGTCTAGGCCAGGTTTTTTTAAAATAGGGACAACCTCGGCCAGTTTGAAGAGATCAGGAACAATCCCCTGAGCAAGGGAATTGTTAATGAGTGATAGGGGAGGGTCTGGGCATCGTGAAAAAACTTCCCGGAGAATACGGGGAGGACAGCTGTCCATAGGGGAACCAGAACCAATCTTCTTAAGAAGACCATAGAAGATATCCTTAGTAACAGAAGGAAATGGTCCAAGACCCCACTATTAGGTTTACACCGTAAATAGGGCAGAGGATCCAGAAGTTTGGGGATGCTTGCCTTAATAATAGTGATTTTATCTGTAAAAAATTAATTCAGTGAATCACACAGATGTTGGGAGGGGGTGGGTTTCATAGTTACTCTATCAAGTTTGGACAATTCATCCAATATTGAAAAAATTTCTTTGGTTTTGTTAGCGGAGTTTAGAATTTTGGATGAGAAATACTCAGCATTGGTTTGCAAAATTAGTGCTTTATACTCCTTGAATAGAGATAAAAATGTGGCTTTAAGTCTAGGGCAGTAGTTGTGTCGCCATTTGCGTTCCGCTTGCCTAAGAGCTAGTTTCTTCGCCTTCAGCTCTGAGGAAAACCAAAGTTGTGCTTCATGGGGCCTCTTTATTTTTACTTTCCCCAGGGGGACTAGGTCGTCTCGAGCCTCATCCAGCCAAGTGTTAATTTTGGCTGCTTGAATATGGAGCGACTCCCTCCCTACTCTAGATGCCGAGGCGTCCAGCCTAAGGCAGAAGTCATCCATATCCACTTTGTACCAGTTTCTAGCTAAGAGGCTGACTGATGGGGCGGTTGTGTGAGCATGAGCAGAAGGAATGGCAAATGTAACCAAATGATGATCTGACCAGGGACAGGGGGCTACTTGTAGATGAAGAATGTCAAGGTTGGTAGTCCAAACCTGGTCAAGAGTATGCCCTTTAGCATGGGTCGCGACTTTTATGTGTTGGGTGCAGTTCAATCCGTTAGTAGTTCAGAGAATTCACGCGAGCAAGGGCTTTCGTGTAAGTCATTGGGCCAGTAGTTGAGATCACCCGCAATCACTACGCGAGCGTTGTTAATGACTAGCTCAGCAAGCTTGTCAGCTACCATCTGGGGGAAACAAGACATGTGAGAGGGAATGTCAGCAATCACTACGCGAGCGTTGTTAATGACTAGCTCAGCAAGCTTGTCAGCTACCATCTGGGGGAAACAAGACATATGAGAGGGGGGGCTGTAGAGGAGCACACAAATAAGAGAGGTCCCGAGACTCGAATTTCAGAGAAAGGCTATCAACTTGGGGGATGCCTAAGGGGACCAAGGGCGTCATTTTATGTTTCTGTTTGATAACAGCGGCCACCCCTCCTCCCACCTTCCCTGCAGGTCGGTCTGCCCGAAAGATGTAATAGCTGTCGGGAAGTGCCGCAAGGATATCGGGATCTGAATCATTTGAGAGCCATGTTTCAGAAAGAAGGAGAATGTCTGGTTTAGCAGTGTCCAGCAGGTGGTATATCTTTGCATGTTAAAGGTAGTATTGTAAAGGCTGCTTCCTGGGCTGAGCATGCAGTGGCCAGTGTACTTTCCAGAACTTGAACAATGCAGGAGAGCTGATTGGTCAGCTCTGTTCATTAATGCTGTTCCCCTTGACCAGTAAGTTTGTCCAGGGCAAGGACTAAAACATTCTTTTTAATTGTGTATTGCAAAATAACATCTCTAAACAATGAGGTAAAGTTAGTAACCAGATGAAGAAGACTGTTTTCATAACATAAAACGATGTTGTATTTAAATGTTTTTTTTACTATAAATGATTTTATCTGAACCTGTATAATGAATGAAATGTGCATGTTTTCTAGTTTTTTCAGCCACTATACAAAATATTTAGACTTGATAAAATAAAGATGGTTTGTGTTTTTACAAAAGAAATGATTTATTTGCTAGTCAATATTCATAGAACAGGGTTTTATTTCCAAGTGGGGCACTGACCCCTTTAAGATAAAACCAACACACTTATAAGGCTCATTGTACTGCATTTTTCAAAGTATAATGCAATCAAATTAGAATAGTGTTTTTTTCAGAACTCTGCCTCTAATGGATCTCCATACCTGAATGTTTATGCGATAGTCTAATGGTATGCATATTAATATTCGTGTATCTCTGCAAAGAAAGGTATGTTGAATGTGATAACCGATCAGTCTGGAAAGAGCAGCTTTATCTGTAGTTGTGGGGGAAAACTCATTGGTTCGCTTTGTGGCTTTTGAGAATTTTCCTCTCCTGCAAAGTGTTTGTTCAGGACACCGTAAACATCTTCAAGACTCAAGAAAAATAAAAGGGAATACCTTTTATCACATCTATATTGTGCGTGAGATTTTCCCAACATATATATATTTTTCAGATAATGCACATTTCTCAGAGATTAAAAAAAAGGAAACAAAAAGTAGCTGTCTAAAAATGGTTATTGTTTTATATTTGTGCTTGTGGTAAGTTTAAAGGTCAGAATAGACATATGAAAAATCAAATAAACTTTTAACTGTAAGAGGAGGAGAGCTTGCTACAAATAGGATTAAAGTTTGTTTTTTCTTTATGAAAGAGAGGTTGAAGATCAGAAACAATTTCGTTGCAATGAAAAGATACCTTTGTAAATCATCCCAGGACCGAAATTCGTTTTGATGGGACTTGGATGATGATGATGATGATTAAAGCCTTATATAGCGCAACTTAGCCCGTAGGCGTCAAGGCGCTGATGATGCTTTGACTTTACTAAAATGTTCGTTGGAAAAGAAATTACTTCCACAGGAAGTAACAAATTAAAAAGATGTTTTAAGTGCAAAGTTGTTTCCAGACGACAATCCACTCAACATGCCCTTCCGACACAGTGTTTTTACAATCACTGGTTACAATTACTAGTTTGATGAGAATATAAAATGTGTGCTTTCAATCAATGATCACTTTCATAATAGAGCTGCCTTCTGTGTGGGTTTTTTCATGTAGACTGAGATTGGAGCGGTGAGGGAAAGTTTTATCACACCTCATACACTGGTATGGCCTCTCCCCTGTATGGGTTCTCTTGTGCTGGTTCAGATCTGAGCTTTGACGGAAACTTTTTCCACATTCAGCACACATGTATGGTTTCTCCCCTGTGTGGGTTCGACGGTGTCGAACCAGATTTGAGTTGTCGCTGAACCTTTTGAAGCATTCCTTGCACTGGTATGGTCTTTCTCCTGTGTGTGTTCTGAGGTGCAGCTTGAGGTGAGAGTTATAGCGAAAGCTCTTTGCACATTCAGTACATTTGTAAGGACGTACCCAGGAGTGAGTTATCTGATGTTTAATAAGGTTTGATTGGTTACCAAAGGTCTTCTCACATTCTGTGCACTGAAAAGGACGTTCTCCAGAGTGAGTTCGCTGGTGTATAATTAAAAGTGAATTTTTCATGAACTGCTTACCACACTGAGTACATATACATGGCATGGTCACTGTATGGGTTTTCTGGTGATCAATGAGATGTTTGGGGTTCTGAAATCTTTGCCCACATTCAGGACACTGGACAAAGCTCTCTTCCAAATAAGTTCTTTCGTCCGGAAGCAATCTGCTCAGGCAACTTTCCTCACTGATTGTATAGCTGTCTGGTATTTGGGCCTTGTTGTTATTTAATTGAGCAACTGGACCCATAATCTTTTTGAAACTTGTCTTGCATTCACTAAATGTATACCCTCGAAGGTCTGAAGAGCTCTTCTTGTTCATGTTGGAATTGTGAAGGCTTTCATGCTGAAACTTTTCTGCGGCTCTTTGAGAGTCAATTTCACTGATCTCTCCTGATAAGGTCTCAGGAAGATTTCCTCTCACAGGGCCTTTGGAAGGGAGCTGTGTCTTCATCTCTTGGCTCACTGGTCCATTACCTGGGAATTAAATTGAGAGTTGCAGTTATTAGTTATTCACCTTGTATCTGTAATAAGTTAAAACATTTCATAATAATCTTTCTATTATGTTCCTCATAGACAGCGTATTTCATGGCACAATATTTAGCAATGCCTTGCAAATTTTAAAAAAAAACCTTTGAATGTGTACAAATGTAAGCACTATTAAGGCTACCACTCAATAGAATCTGTAATGTTTAAAGAGGATTGGGAATTATGGAGATTATAAAGCCCTGGGAAGTACTCACCTGCTGTTGTTTTCTGTGTATAAATGTTTCTTTTGGGTTGAAGCTATTTTTGACACCTGCTCCTTTGATAATTGGCATGCATGTTCTGGAAGGAAGTTAATATAAACCTGCAACAGCAGAGCCATTTGCTAGTCCTAAGAAAATCTACCTCTTTCCAAAATAGAGGCATTGTCAGCTACTATCAGTCATTCTTCCACTGTTAGAACTAAGTTTGAGAATTGTGCTCTTTATAGATGTAAACAACATGTAATAAAACCTGGACTGATTTCCTAACTTTAAGGGTTGATCTTGAATGAATGAATACACCAGTATATCGTTGAACTGCAAACTGAATCACCTCAAAGTAGCCATGGTTGAAGTGAAGAGTGCACCTGGAATACATAAAAATACTTCAGCCCAAAGTAATATTTCTGAAGTATACAAAAAAAGTGATTGATGGAATTCTTGAATTAATCTCAGCCACTGGTAATTACTTGGGGCCGCATCCCAGTCCATTGTTATTTTGTACACCATGCCACTGCAGTATGAACCCAGCCATGGGCAAATTAGTATTGACCCTGCTCCAACATTAATAGTCCAGCCTGAACTGCCAGGCCCTTCCCAAACCGGAACCTAAGCAATCCAAGATTGGTTTCACCTTGAATGGGCTCGTCAGTCAATTGCAGCTTGGTTCAAGTGGCACAGTGAGCACAGGACCTACATCTGGGCATAACTGCCAAACTTGGAGCTACTGGTAAATACATGGCCCACATCTCAGTCAATCATTATTTTACACACCATATCACCTCAGTTTGGTCAAACTGAGGTGTTATGGTGTGCAAACTATTTGTGACATTTACCTACCCTGTCAGGGGTGTATTTTCGCACAATATACTCTGGTCCTTATAGGAAACTTAAAATGTGTCAATCAGGTTTTAAGACGATTTCAACATCTTGCAAGGGTCAGAGCACATATACTGGGCACTGGATAGCACTATCCAATTGTCAGAGTTCAGGATTACCATCAGGTCAGTTGCATAAAAAATTAAAAGCTGGGGGTGACCACCCAAAAAGGGGTCATTTTGCAATATGACTTCATAGTGTCATTAACCCCTTGCATGCTGATGACGGAGCGGTTCCGTCATCAGCTACGGGTGAGCTGTGCTGATGACGGAACCGTTCCGTCATGACTCCGCCCGCGCAAGGCGAAGTCAGCATGGGCGGGGAATTCCCGCCGCACGCAAGGGGTTAAAGTGCTTTATTAGTGAAATATCCACATGAAGCAAAGAATTGTGAGGAAAATCAAACATACCCAAAATGATCTTAACTTATAAAGGGGGAAAAGGACTCCTTCCACAATTAAACAACATCAAGACCCTCACTGAAAAGTGGCTGGATAAGAAATCAACAGGAATGGTGACAAGCAAATCTAGTAAAAGGCATAACGCTGCAGCTTCCATGTTAATTAACACATGAACAAAAGAAAGATACCAGAGTTACAGCCTCTCATTTACCCTTCCTTGGAAAAAAACAAAAGCCATTTTATAACAATCAATCAATACATTTTTATTGTAAAAGTAATTATAATTTTACATGTATGATTATTTAAACGTTGGATGTACCATGCAGATTCAAAAAAGTGCAAACTGAGGTAAAAAGAGAAACCCTGCATAAAAGAAACTCAAACACTGACAGCTAAAAATATAAAAGTATACAAAAGTTATTAATGAAAACAATCTCTTCTATTAACATAAACAATTCTGTCATTTCTGCAATGTTAGGGAGAGATTTTATGAAAATGAATACGAAACAAAGTTTCTCTAGATAGAATAAACCATTCATTAAACTTTTCCTAAAGTACACTGGGGCTCTTTAATCTTCAAGAGAGACAGAACATTCTCCATAAGTTTTACGAAACTTGCTGTCATTCAGAGGAACTCTCCACTCAATGCATATTTCAGAGTGTCCATTACCGGAATAATTTTAGCCATTTTAGTCGCTTGCGTAAAAGCGCTGGTCAAATACATACAATATCCGCTATGTAACCTGAATATTTTCTATTTTGCAATCCCTCCATTTTCTGTATAAAGCGCTTTTAACAGTTTCCTGGCTACTTATTTAAATTGTAGCTCAGAAATTTCTCCATTCCATAACTCTTCTAGTTGCAGGGCAATAAAGGCACTTTTTAGACAAAAGTGCGAGGGCTGGTAGTGTGATTTAGAAGCTGTAAAACCATGCCAGACACGTTTTCTTAAGGTGTTATATTTAGCGTGGTGTATCGCATGGCAAGAGATCAGGAATCAGGACAGAAATTTCAATGATGACTGCTAAAGATTGAATGCCAACCTTATTTTTGTTTTGCAGCTAGAATTAGAAGATGTCCTAAACGCGTGCATTGGATGATGTTTAACCAGGTTCTCAACTTCCTCAGGAACGCCACCAGCCCGTGTGCCAGAGACGGAAATATTTTAGCATTGAACAACAAGAGTAGTAGTTTAATTGTTGGTGCCTCAAGGTTGTTATGTAGGTACCACAGAGCAAATGTAAGTGAGGCAAACTTTGCTTTCAAATAGGCACAGTGTTCATGGGCAAAGCAGTATGCAGCGATCCGTATCCCTAAGTAACAATATTTTGATTGCTTCTCAATTGAAGTATAACCTACCTATTTGCCAGCTTTTCACTTTACAATATTTATTGCTGAATACTAAAACAGCTGATTCACAGGCATTGATTGTTAGTTTCTTGACTTTGTTACATATGCCAAGGGCTGATAAAGAATCCTGTAAATATGTAGCAGTGTGGTCAAGTATAATGAGAACCCTCAACCCTAATGGCGTCTGGTAAATAGGCAATATAAAAGTTTAAAACCTGATGTTTCAGTACGTATCCCTGTTTTAGACCTCTGTTTGTCATTATTGTGTTTGTGACATGATTAATATGAGCCAATTTAACCTTTACCCACATGTTCCAATACAAGGATTGGATAGCCCTAACTAATGGCGTTGGAATACCCCATACAGCGAATTTTAGCCAAAGTCTATTGTGATCTTCGTCATCGATGAAGCAGACAAACAAGTTACTTTTTCATATTTCATAGATTTGTGTATTAGCATTGAGAGGGTCAGGATGCTATCCATTGGTAATTGTGTACCCCCTAAACCCAGTTTGTTATTGGGATTGAATTTGTTCCCAGGGAAGGCATAACAAGGAGAAATATCTCGATTTCTCCTCATTTCTTCCTCTTTCTATGCATGCTACATTCTACAAGACACATAAAAAGATGAATATGCCTGCCCGGATTGTTTTTGTGCAGAAAGGGGTTCCAGGATTGTTTTTATGCAGGAAGGTGCCCTTTACTGCACAAAAACAATCCTGTATGCAACACAGGCACCCCACTGCACCATGGTGCAAGGGAACCTGCATTTGCACTAGGCTGCCAAAAGGGCACCAGCGTAAGGGAAAGAACTGCAATGTGCCGTATTGACTTAAATACAGCTAATTCCTGCCCTTTCCCTGTCACACATTGCAGCACAGCAAGGTAACTTGCTGTGCTGCACTGCATCACTTGCTCATCAATGAGCTCCTCTGTTTATACACAAAAGTATAATCTAAAACCGCATTCCGGGATGTAGAGAAATGCTTATCTCATTGGGCGGTAGAAAAGCTGTCATTCAGAAAACACAGATTAAATAACTGTAATGACTTAACAAGTTCGAGGCCCCTGGCTTTGTGCTGTTGATGTACAATAATTGCTGTGGGAATTCCCCAAAAGAGGACACTGTATGTGTAAAAGGGATCCTTTGTCAAATTGTATGCCAAAATGAGATTAAAATGGCATAAATTGAGCAGACATCTCTCTTTCCTTTGAGGAGCGAGTTAAGTGTAGTCTCAAGGTCTGTATTTTACTCAACTTGTCCCTGCTGTCAATTTTTTGCATGGGAGATCGATAGGGTTTGCTATACAGCTGAAGCTATTCGATGTATAGATGTATAATCAATCAATCAATCTGGGGGTTTAAAGCGCACCACTCACCGGTGAGGATCTCAAGGTGCAGGGGGGATGCAGGATGCATCTCTGTATCAGCCGAAGAGCCAGGTCTTGAGGCTCTTCCTGAAGGTGTGCAGAGTAGGGGAGCGTCTGATACTGACTGGGAGCTCGTTCCAGGCTTTGGCTGCAGTGTAGGAGAAGGCTCCTCATCCCGCTCTGTCGGTGTGTGGGGTTTCTGCCAGGGCGAAGTTGGCGGAGCGGAGGATCCTTTTGGGGATGTGGAAGGAGACTCTTTAGTTGAGGTATTTGGGTCCACTTTTACGGAGTGATTTGTAAGTATGGGTGAGTAGCTTGAAGGTTACTCTCTTCTCGGCTCGGAGCTAGTGGGGATCTCGCAGGTGTTGGGTGATGTGCTCATGCCGTGGGATGCCGAGGACAAGTGGCTGCGGTGTTCTGGATGGTCTGGAGTTTGCGTAGCAGGGATTTGTTGATTTCAGCTTAGAGAGTATTTCCGTAGTCCAGTCTGCTTGTTATGAGATGGTGTGTGACGTTTTTTCTGGCTTCGGGGGATCCACTTGAAGGTCTTGCCGAGGATGCAGAGGGTGTTGAAGCAGGTGAGGCGACGGAGTTGATCTGTCGGGTCAAGGTGAGGGAGGAGTCGAGCATGATGCCGCAGTTTTGAGCGTGGCCCATGGGGGTGGGGGGTGCCGAGGGCGGAGGGCTCCCAGGAGTTGTCACATGCGGAGGGGGAGGGTCCAAGGACTAGGACTTCTGTCTTCTCCAAGTTGAGTTTCAGACAGCTGCTGCTCATCCAAGCTGCAATGTCTTTTATTCCTTCTTGGAAGCTGAGTCTGGTGGTCTCGGGGTCCTTCGTGAGGGAGAGGATGAGCTGGATATCTTAGGTGTAAGATACAATGCTGAGTCCTTGCTGTCTCACAATGGCTGCGAGGGAGGCCTTGTAGATGTTGAAGAGCGTGGAAATGAGTGATGATCCTTGTGGTACTCCGCAGTTGATCCCTGTGGGTTCAAAGAGGAAAGGCGGGAGTCTGGTCCTTTGGGTTCTGCCAGCAAGGAAGGAGCGGAGCCAGTCGAGGACGGTTCCCTGTATTCCGGCATTGTGCAATTTGGCTGCCAGGGTGTGATGGGCGACGGTGTCAAAGGCTGCGGAGAGGTCGAGTAAGATGAGGGCTGTGGTGTGGCCTTGGTCGAGGAGCATGTGGATGCCGTCAGTGGCAGCGAGGAGGGCAGTCTCGGTGCTGTGGTTGCTGCGGAATCCGGATTTGGAGGGGTCGAGGATGGAGTTCTCTTCGATGAAGTTTGTCAGCTGGGCATTGGCAATCTTCTCAGTTACTTTAGCTGGATTCGAATGTGGCGTTGATGGTGCGTCGTAGCTGGGGCGCAATGGCAGCGGCTCTGTGCGGCGAGCAGGGGTCCGTGGGGGCTCCTGGGTGGGTGCTCTTCCTGGTAGTGGTGGTATCTTCTGTGGTGACTGGGGTCCAGGCGGTGATGGTGGGCTGCTGGAGGGAAGGTTGTTTCTGGAGTCTGCTTGTTGAAGTTATCATAGAGGGCTTTGATTTTCAGGAGGAAGTAGGTAGGTGTACAAGCCCTAGCTGGCTCGACCCTTGCTTTGGGGTTTATTATCTTTTATTTGAAAACTTCAAAAGCCCAAGACAGGGTTGAGATCGTAGCACCATGATTTCTGAATGCAGACTATTTATTTGGAGAACAGAAAGGAGTAACTCTTTTTTAAGATTCTGCCTACCCCTGCTACATTCCACGAAAGCATTGTTAGTGACCGCCTGCTAAAATCGGCTTGCTCTGTGCATGGTTGAATACTGTTAGGTATGCAGAGAGCACACCCCGCTCTGCAACCATTGGTTTGCTAAACAGAACAGCTCTTTACGCATCCCTGTCTCCCAGTTTGAGGCTTCCAACTAATTATCAAATCATCAATGGTTGCATTAGAACATGCCTAGCCCTGATTAGCCTTAATAATTGATTTTGGGATAGTGGCAGAGTGTGTAACTGTAGTTGGTGTACGGATTAGTTTTTCTGGATAGGCCGCCATAACTGGTTTAGCAATTATAATGACCCATGTTGTAAATTGATCTTTATGTCTCCAGTCCAGATTGGCTATTTCTTGATTTGCCCAAATTACTTTTGTTGATTCTTTACCAGCAAGTATATCTCCCTCCACAAAATCAATTCCCTCCATGCTGTGGAAATTCTCATCCTGTAATTGCAGAACCTTCAATGTGTTTCCTCTGTTTAGAATGTCATGCTGACCCCTTCAGATGTATTTGGGTGTCTAAAAAGGGAGTGTGAATAAATGTCAGCTTTACTGTCCCATCTGTCAGGCTGAGGTTCACACATGGGGCTTTTGTGATAGCCACAGTCTTGTCAGACATCCAGCGGATGTTATTGAAGATAAGATAAATGCAGAGTGTGTTCCATATTGGAGAATGGATGCATGTGTAATATTGATATTGTTGTGTGAGTTATCTGAAATACATTCTGGGATGTTTGAACAGTGAATGGGATTGCTTTCTGTTTCTGGCTTCATCATTTCAGTGGGTTCTGCCATTGTGTGCTACGATGTACTAGATGAAAGTTGTGGGGGCCTGTTCCCTGGCTCTGTTTGATGTGATAATGCCCTACAGTCATTTGGTGGAGCCATTATGACCACAAGTGTCCCATCTATGATCATATATTAAGTTTTGCGACTAAGTGTGGCATAAAGCTGAATTTTCCTTCTGATGGTTGGCCATAGTGGAATGTATGGTTCTATGTAATTCGCATGGTTTGCTTGCCGCAGTTAGATCCACTAACATATTCTTCTCCAGTTCTGCATAGACTTTTACAGGTGTGTTAACCATCGCCTGCCTGTGAAATAGGGGGTACATATTAGCAGGAAAGTTGCTGCTAACAGACTTGCAGTTTAAAATACTGATTGATTCTTAAGGCGTTTTTTTGTTTTTGAGTTAGCGGTCTAGTTGACTCTAGAGAAGGAATGGTACAAATATCAGCGTCAAACAATATTTGATTTTAAGTGGTCATTTCTGTGGTGTTCCCGATGTTAGTTTTTTGACTACTTGGTTGACAGCTTGCCTCCTGTACCGGCTCTGCGTGTTTATTACAGTCAGAAAAAGTAGTCAAGTTATTCTCTGGATTTCGATTGGTATTACCAATGGGGGCTTGAATAGGCAGACTGCAGATCTTTAGAAGAGTTTGTTAGTGAAGATATTATCCCAGGGAGGCTTGCCAATTTATCTATTATTCAGCAACAGTTGCAAGTTGCCCAGATCATTTGTTTCTTTTCTTATTGAAGTGAATATAAATCCTAAATTGTTAAGACTTGTTTCTACTGATATAACCCAGGAGACTAATGTATGAAGGAGATCGACTTGGATCTTCATTTTGGTCCGACTGCCAGGTCCACGCTGAGATAGTTGCTTCTAAAGTATGACTGAGTGCAGAGAGAGTTCTATTTGTGTCTGTTAAACTTGTGGCTTTCGGAGTAGTGCGAGCGATATGAGATTTGTTTGGGGAGAAGGTTAGGTTATCAATGGAGACTGAGTTGTAAAGGTGCAAGGCAGAGAAGCAAATATTAATGTCTTTGTCTCGAGAAGAGCATTCCTTGATCCTAGAATAAGTGGACTTTGTTAAGAGGCTTGCCCCTTTGTCTACAACTTGGTGGACTTGAGTAGCTGGCAATGGAATATGAGGACGTCTGTTGCAGTTTGGGCTTTGATTTGTTATTTGGGGCATAAAAGAGATGGCAGATCGGCCTCTGACACGTGAATTTCGGCCTGAATGGTTATACTGCTGTGGCTAGGAACGTCTTGCTGGCCCTTGTCTATTAGAGTAAGCTGGTTGGGGGTTCACAAAGTTGTGGCCCCATCAGTGGCCGTATTTATCTGAGTAAATATTGTTGAAAGCTCAGGGCAAGTTACATCCAAAAGTGATTCCTTATTTTTTGTATTGAAAATACGGACCAAAGCGTTGTCAGAATTTAGATGGATGGTGATAGAGCAATCACTAACAGTATGTAGCACTTGCCATTTTAATGCAGTCCGGCTTCTTGTGGCAGTTTTTTTTAACGAGGAGCCAGTCTTGTTCTTTTAGCCTCCCAGCAGAGATTTCTTTATTTTTTAATAACACATTATTGGCTTACTAAAAGGCATATACTAAATACCCACATTGCCATTCCGCACAGGGGAGCTTGTATACATTCCAGATAAATGCCAACATTCAATCACCCCACCTCTTATAATACATGCATTTAAGACATCTACTTCATAGTACCAGTTGAGTATTTTTAACCACATGGCTGCTAGGCGTTTTCCCGTCCTGCGCTAAAAAAACATAAACCCCATAAATCATGACGAGCTGGCCTTGTCATCCGCGCACGGCAGGTAAGCGCCATGACGAGCCCAGCTCGTCATTAGCTTCGAAGGGGTTAACACAGTTCAGCGGCTGACGCCTCCAACCACAGCTGCAACACTAATGCTTTGACATAAGCTATGTACATTTCCTCTAGTCAGTGGAGGCAGAGTGGACTTAACTGAGCATAATAGATTGTCACCCAGACCAAAGTCGGTCCAGTATCTTTACGCAGGTTTATCCATGTCAGTGTGGACCGATGATGAGATAGGGGTAGGAAACTGGTAACATCTGCCAAGTGCCCCGAGGGTTGTTCGCCCGTGAGGCGCCTTCCTTTTCACCACACATTTTTTATTGTGTCTATTGTTTAAGTGTGGGTGGATGTACTGTCTCAGTGGAGCAGACCTCGGTGGATGTGTCGAGTTGAATTTTGCCCAGGATTCTCCCTTTTGTAGTTACAAACAATGGTTTGATTTGGACGGTTAGGCACAGAAAGAATACACCCAACTACACGTAGAGGGGGCTAGTCTGGATCTAAATAGTATATTTTTTCCAGCAGACAATGTTTGGATGCCTAATAGATGAATGCTAACCAATGTCCACGGTACAGTTTTTTTTGGTATTGAACTTTAATTTCTTAAACCATGTTATGAACCATAAAATATTTAGAGTGAACATGACACAAATGTCCAGAAGTTCTAATACTTCACTCTCAGATAACACTAGCACTGTACATGTCCACACTAAAACCATACTCCCTATTAGGGCAGAAATGTTCTCCCCATAGAAAGTTCCTGTTGCTCTTTAATTTAGATGTTTTTGCCTCATCACACATTACAGTCATGCATTCAGAGAATTGTGTGACATGAAATGCAACAAAGAGCTGAGCTCTGTGGTCGTTAAGGACATGAATATCATCACCTCATTGGTCTGGATGGAAATATTTGAAAGTGGTGCGGCAACAGATTCTAATAGCAGGTCAGGGCTTTTTAGTATGGGTCAGAAGTGGTAGCGTGCCAAGATTTCTTTACTAGAATCCAGAGTCCTACACCAGTAGTCACTGAGAAACTCCTCTATGCTCTAGGGTTAGGGTTGCCAACCTTCCTTCGCCAGGAAACAGAACTATGTACATTCTGCACACAGCGAGGATAAGCTGCCTTCACCTGTCTTGCAGGAAGGAGCTGCCTGACTTCTGAGGAGGGGGCCTGAAGGTGCCATTGCTGAAAGGTGATACTGCCTAGAAGTGGAGGACGGTGAAGAGCTGAGCTAGGAGGAGTAGAACAAAGCCATCTGCATCTCAGGGAAGGCTCTGCGCTGCCAGGCTATGTCGTGAGAACTGGAGACTCTGCGACCCCACAGTGTGTCCAGAAGCTTAGCGCTTGTGACAGCTTGGTGCTCTACTACTGGGTGCGTTCTTCATTTTGTTTGGGTGCTGGGGATGTGGTTGCGCCATAGGACCAACCACTAATTAGCCCCTACTTGTTACAGGACAGTGCCACTGAAACACCGCCTCAATGCGGTGCGGCCTCACCTCCTTTGCTGTAGCACACACCTGTTCACCTGATGCAAGGCCAGAGACTTCAGTAAAATCGACCAGCCCTGTGCAGTCAGAGCATCTGTTCCAGGGGGCAGTGCAGGGGACACATCATCTGGAACTGCACAGCCCCACTCCCAGCCAGAGGGATAGGGCTGAAGAGGTACAGTTTAACACAACAATATACAGTGCAAGTGTATGACACTACGAAAAGGACTGGGAGCTTTTGCGAATAGTTCTTCGTGTGCCTAACAAACTCTCTAAAACAGACTTTGGCAAGGAGTGTCATCAACTCCTTGGAGTCTTAGGGGGAACTGAGGTGCAGGCCGCCCCCCACTCAAATTGTACCAAAACAGAAAAGGCCTGTCCCTCAAGACACTTCTATTTTTCAGCTCGGCTGCAGGATCTATATGGGTGTGTGCATAACCTTGTCACTACCCCTATCCTTGTTGTATCAAGGCTCTTTAGTTCCTGCGCAAGTGTCACTCTTTGTCACAGTACAGACAAGGTAAAGTAAAAACTGCCAAGATACCATCACCCATCCCACAAAAATTGTGGAGAAAGAGAGTGAGCAACTCACGGTAGAACCACCAATGGGGTTATCTGGCTAGCAAATGCCAGTGTACCCACTACTCATCATCGGTTGCTCACTCTCGTGAAAAGTGGAAAGAAAAAGACAGACACATGGAAGGAAAGGACAAACAACATGTAATGATCCTTTTCCTCCTCAACAGACAGACAGTACTCCGTTCCGTGCCCCAGCAAATAGAAAATACCACTCGCTGTTTAAGTGTACATATTCACCATGCACCCCTGTGAGAAAAAGAAAAAGTGAATCTCACGCATTAAAATTGCAGAACCCACTGGCCACTCCTGCTTTTATTCTGGGCTGTGAGTACTCCAAATTAAAACAGCTCACACTGAACCAAGTTTCATGTGAGTCTAAATCGCCAACATGTTTCGTTGCTGTGCTTTGAGCAACTTCGTCAGGGCACAAAGGGGTTCGCCGCTTCTAAATTCCACTCATATCTTGTTTAAACCTGAGGGTTGCATATCTACTGCATACCTGCTACCTTTCTCAGGTGGATATCCGTGTCGTCAAGATCACGTATCCTTCATTGAAACCCGCCTCAGGTCAAGGTTTCCCAGCCGGTCACAACACGCTCCGTAACTCAGCCACAGCTCAACTTGGTTCAGTGTGAGCTGTTTTAATTTGGAGTACTCACAGCCCAGAATAAAAGCAGGAGTGGCCAGTGAGTTCTGCAATTTTAATGCATGAGATTCACTTTTTCTTTTTCTCAAAGGGGTGCATGGTGAATATGTACACTTAAACAGCGAGTGGTATTTTATATTCGCTGGGGCACGGAACGGAGTACTGTCTGTCTGTTGAGGAGGAGAAGGATCATTACATGTTGTTTGTCCTTTCCTTCCATGTGTCTGTCTTTTTCTTTCCACTTTTCATGAGAGTGAGCAACCGATGATGAGAAGTGGGTACACTGGCATTTGCTAGCTAAATAACCCCATTGGTGGTTCTACCGTGAGGTGCTCACTCTCTTTCTCCACAATTTTTGTGGGATTGGTTTTGGCAAGGAGTGCCCAGGAACCCAGAAGGGCTTTTGTGATCCATATACCCAGCAGGAGGGCAACTGGCACCTATATTGCATTGATTATGTTTCACCAAAATACCTGCGCATTGGTGAGCAGCACAAACTGACATTGCCAAGCCCCCTTACATAGTGATTGTTACCTTGCTCAGTGAATACCTTATATCTGCAATTTGAATTTTTTAAGTACAGTATTGTTTGTTAGAAGTAAAGTGTGTTTTTTCATATGCTGCAGCACTGGCTGAACATAGATTTTTTTTCTACTATTACATGTTTCATTGAGTTCTGAGTTTTTACTCAACACCACTACACCCAGTAAGCCTTGGACTGCTCAATTTGCCTGAGAGTTAAGTGCTAAAGGAGTGTACTGGTGCTCGGTTTTCGGTCCAACAGTAAAAGCCTAGACCACGAGTTTTAAAAGGCTATTGTTGTTACAAGTTGAGCTCAGTAACCACCTTCCTGCCCTGGGAATCTCCAAAAAGTTTCTACACTCCAAATAATTGGCAACGTTTCCTTACACAGTCCCTGAATTTAGGAATGGCAAGCACATGGCTATGAAATAGGAACACCGGTAGAGTGTCTTGCTATTATATCACTTCAGATAAGAAGTTACAGCTCCGGATACTTGCTCGAGAACCATTCTTTGCAGTTCTTACTCACTTCCAATAAGGCAAGGTCCATGTTCCAACTTGTCAGTGATTTCACAGTCCATCAGGTAGGCCAAGGATTCTTCTTGCTTAACAATGAATGAAGCATCGTGACTCACAGGCTCTTTTTCTACAACAGAAACAAATTTAAGACGTCATTTCTCTTCGGCATACTGAAAGAAATATCCACCTAGCTCCTCATCTGTACTGGAGAGCCATTCTACATTACTTTCTGTTCTAGGGTACTGCAACCAGGCAGGAAAGCAGCTTTAGGAACCACGGGTCTGATTTACGAATTTTCCATTTGCACAAGTGGCCAAAATAGAACTCCGAATTCTTCTGAATGGAAAGAAATTGTGCAAACTGACCTATATTTTTATTACTGTTTCTTTCAAGGAATTTACTCATCCAAAACATACAATTCATTTGCATTTAGTATCTTGAAAATGGTAAAGTTAAAATTATAATATAGTAGCATTCAATTATTACTACATCAAAACAGTGTAACATGAAAAAATATTAGTGCAACTCATTATAAAGTGCCACATTTTATCCTTCTCATGCACCAAGTTGAAAACAAGTACCTTGCGACGCAGAACACAATCACATTGCTGGCATCTGATTTTAAAATCTACAGCGTAGTTTTGTGACTATACATGCCCATTGAACGACATATGATAAGTATCCATTTCCTACGTATATGCACATAACAAGGGTAAACAAGCACTGGCGTTGCCAATAGGTTTCGCATTTGGAAAGTTGGAGCGATTGGTTTTGTAAATGACATTTTATATTTATATATTGTTATTGACAATGCCAATAACGATATATAAATATAAAATGTCATTTACAAAACCAATAGCTCCAACTTTCCAAATGCGAAACCTATTGGCAACGGCAGTGCTTGTTTTGCTTAAGGCCTTTTTGGATTCCCACAGAAATCTAAGTGGCCCAGAGACTGGCGAAGAAGTCAAGACTGCCTCTCGCCTGCACCACAGGCCGGGCAGGAGCTCCCGGGAGGGGGTGTGGTGCGTGTCAGAGCCTTCCTGTAGGGGAGGGGCCGAGGGGAGTGGTGGTTCTAGTGTGTAAAGCGTACTCCAAGGCCCCGCCCGTGAAATGTCAATAATATAATTATGTGCCTGCTTTCTGGGGCCGCCTCGATGATGAAACCTGAGCCAGTGATGTTTGACTGGTTGTTGATTAGCATCTCAAACGGGAATGCGCTATAGCGCTTTGATCGAGAGTACATGATTCCCCTCTCTGGTGAGCTCATACGGGACTGCCTGTTATTTTTTGGTTGACCTTGACTGGATGAAAGGGTGGGATGGCCGTGCCTGGATTTGAACCCGGGACTTTCATATCATCACAATGAACGATTTTGGTTCTAGCCTCAAGAGTCAATGCTTAGAATGTCAGCGCCATGCGTGTAGAGCGACCGCCCTCAATTAAGATTTTGTCACAAACCCACTCTTAATTTTGCCACGCACCTTGTCGCACATTTCACTACATAACAAGTAAACAGATGAGGTGCTGCCCGCTGTGGTTAAAAGTTCCTGCATTAAGCTCCGGCGGCATGTGGTGATGCAGTCGGCCACTGCCGCACTTTTCAAATACTGTTCCATTGGACTTGATGGCAAGGTAAACGTTCCTAGAGAACAGACTGCATTACAAGTCCTTTAGTAACCGTAATCAGGAGTCCCGCAGTCCCGCATCTGCGAGAGGGTGGGGTTACACCCGAGGTGCCTGGGGGCTTCACTGGGCGGGCATGCGTAGAATCCAATATGTTAACGGAGTACAACTGTGCCAGGGGAAGCGTGTGCAACCCCTAGCTCTAGTGAGAAACAGATGCAAACATAGATAGAAATGAGGAAGTCGCAGTACTATTTCTGTGTGGGTGGGAGTGCATAGGCAGTTTAAGAGAGATTACTAACTGCAAACTGATACGTATTGTAGCGATAGGAGTTTACATTGTCAAGCTGCGGGCGGGGGAGAGCTCCTGGCAAATGGCCTCGCAATGCTGGCAAATGGCCGGAGGGAAGCCGGATGGGGGCGGGAGAGCCTGGTGGAGGGGCGGGAATGCGAGCGAGGGGAGGAGAAGTGTGGCAGGCGGATTAGGGAGATGCGAGGAGGGAAGCCGGGTGGGGGCGGGAGAGCCTGGTGCGGGTGCGGGAATGCGAGCGAGGGGAGGAGAAGTGTCGCAGGCGGATTAGGGAGATGCGCGTGTTTGTGTGGTCACGTGACCCGCTTTTGTGGTCACGTGACTCACATGCACTGTGAAAAAAACTAAGTGGTTTGACGAGTTGATGGAGCACTTGAATGCTCACCTATTGCATTCGCAAGCTACCAATCATACTTACACTTTGCTCGGAGACTCTGGTTCCACCCAATTAGGCGTCTGACAAACTGATACGCACTATATTCACGCCAGAGCATAACTTGTTTGTCATGAGAGTCCCAAGGTAGCGCCCATTCTTTTCTATTACCTCCATAGTTGTCTACATTCCAAGGTGTGATGCGCTTCGTATGGATAAATAGATTTCAGAACAAGCAGGCCACTGTTTGACCTTGATTTTTAATATAAATGTGGATGGCATTTCGGCAATACTATCAGATGCCTACATTTCCCATTTTTCCCGCATTTGCATGATTTACGGGCGGTTTCCTCGGACAGAAAAACAAACTTGATCAATAGATATTGTTTGACTCACCAGTTAAAATATGGGAAGAAAGTAACCTTGCGCTTTAATATCCAGCTGTGAATCTCTTATTTCGAAATGTTGTAGATAATTACGAAACTACGTATTGATGCATACATTTCCCACTATCATAGCTGCCAAGGTTTCAGATTGCTATGTGTGACATTTAAATAATTTCAGTGCAATTATGAGTGACATTTTAACTACTATGAGTGACACTTTCTTTCGAGCAAAATCAAGTAATGTAGACGAGGGAAACATATTAATATCAGTATTTACACCCATTTGAGCAACAAGAAACATTCCAAGAAGATTTTAAAACTGCTGCAAAGCACCAGAAATGGTCTCTCTGTCAACGTGGACACGGCCCAACAGGAACATGTTACGCACGGAGGCATCTGAGCTGTCTAGGTGTTACACTGTCTAAGCTGACTAGCAGAAGACAGGCTGTCAATCACCATTTTACATTATCCTCATAGGCTGAGGCTGGCATAGTAATTTCTCATACAACATAGCAAACAATTTAGGACTGTCAGACATGTTTTAAATTACCCCCGGCGGTTTTGAGAAATAAACCGCAAACGTAAAGGAGGGGACAGAAACACACACTTGGGGCCCGATGTAGGTAATCCCAGATTACTGATTCTTAAATACCGAATCATACCGATTCGGTATTTAAGAACTGGCAATCGGGATGTAGGTATATTTACCGAATTATTTACCGAATCAGAATGATTCGGTAATTACCGAATCGGTAAATACCGATTTGGTAATTGCCATTCATTCCTATGGGCCTGGAGGCCCATAGGAATGAATGACAATTACCGAATCGGTATTTACCGATTCAGTAATTTAAGGAAACATTGAAGGGTGGCAGGGTGTCACTTTGACACCCTGTTGCACCCCTCAATTATGTATAGGTGCACATGTTGCAGACATACATGCCCTAAGGGCATGTATGTCTGCAACAAGGCACCGTTTCAAAAACAAAAAAAATGCGTTTTAGAGGGTTTTCATTATTTACCACCAACTTCTAGTTGGTGGTAAATTATGAATTCTTACACCCCTGTAGCACTGATTTCAGTGCTACCTACGTCCCAAAATACAGATTCTGTATTTTTACCGATTCGGTATTTTATAGAATCGGTAAAATTACCGATTCTGTATTTTGACATGCCCCTACACATCAATATCCAAATACCGGTCGGAAACGGCCGAAAATCGGTATTTTCGGCCGTTTCCCGCTCGGTATTTCGATACCTACATCGGGCCCTCAGTCTCTATGCAGCAAAGCCCTTCCTAATTCACTCAAGCCTCTTAAATCACGTCGAGCCGTGGTCAATGTGTGAAGTGAATCTCCATTTCTCAGATTTAGGAGCGTCTTCCCCGGGGGCGAGTGGACATGCCCGAGGGTTCAAGGAAGAAATGGAGCCCCGATGCACCGGAACGCCAAGCTCATAGGTCAGAGGCCACACTCATAGCAGCGCACCTGGGGCCCTGGTTACTCTCTGCAGCAGGGTCCGGCCAGAGGCGCGGGGGGAATCTTAGGGTTCCAATGCGGGCCACATCCCTGGCGTGTAGAGAGAACGATCCACCGCCCCTATTCAGAATCCAGCCGGCAGAGCCCCACGCTTCCAGAGACCAGGACTCAGTGCAGCACCCCAGGCGCTCGAACTTAATCAAATTCAGGTATCTTAATGGCCCTCCAGCGGGAGCGCAAGGACTGCCGTATCAGGCACCCCAGCGGGAGGAGGCCCAGTTCTTGAAAGTGTTGCGGGAGACATCAGTCAGGTGTCCCCAGCTCCCGCTGCCCAGAGAAGGACCAAGGTGGATTCAATTGAGGCCATCCTCTGGGCTCCTTGCTGGGAAGGTTCTCCCAGCAGGGCCGGAGGTGAGAGCGGGGGAAGGAGAGACGCAGCAGCCCAGGGACTAAGTGTCCACTCCCGGGCCGATGTACAATATCTCCTGCACATGGCTTAACAAGGGCCCTTGGGATGGCAAGTAGAACAAGACTGTGCTTTTAGCCTGAGACATTGTACATCGGCCGAGGAGTAGACTGCTATGCACAAGACTCAAAGTGCAAAGTCAGGGTGGACCGGATGATCGGCAAGGGTGACGGAGGAAGACCGGGATCATCATCAGCAAAACCGCCCGGATCGCTTAAAGGAGGAAGACAGAGTGCGGCAAGCGCTAAGCATACTATAATGAGAGTGCACTCACTTTGCCTTTGCTGTGGCTTCAAAGACTCTCTCCGCCTTCTGATGTTCAGCAGCTGTGTGACTGGTGCGCCAGCCGCCTTATGTGCTGAACAACTGAGTCCAGCGCAAGACCTGCCCAGGGCTGTTCACTCACCCGCCAGCGCCCCGGTGCATCGAGTCGGCTCCCTCTGGTGCTAGAGCACACATTTTGTATTAATATAAATTAATTTAAATTATTTGCGGTGCGAGCCTGCCGAATTAACCACGTTGCGAGTCTGCCTAAACAACTCCGGGCACGGCGGCAGCAGGACTAGAGTGCTACAAAACTCGTCCTGACCTCCTGACTCTGAGTCACGGAAGTTAGGAATGTAGCAAATTAGCCATACTACTGCCGGAGGTGGTGAATCCTAGTTTTTAAATGTTACATTTTAGCACTTAGCAGCCATAGCTGCAGACTCCGACACGGCCCGGGAGCAAAGTGAGAGCGCAGGGCGCACTGCCACTCCTCCCTCCAGCGTTAGTTTCTGACCAGCTCAGTGGTGCATGGTTACTAGTAGCGCTCCTGCTTAACATTTCAGTAGGCGCTATATATGCGTGACAATGCATTTCAGTGCGGTGCTGCGGATCACCACACTGAAATGCGTTAGTGTCACACGAGAGGCGTGACACTTGGCAGGACTGCACAATACCCTGGGTTAACACGCAAAACCAGGCACCCACGTGATTAACCACCCTATGCGGGTTAATAAAATAGCAACGCCCCCAGCAAAAAATTAAACAGGCGTAAGAACAAATCAGGAGTTATAGAAACTTTTTCAATACTTGGGGATTCGTACGGAAATATTAAGCGCTGCCTACATCTCCCAAGCTGCCTCATGTGAATACGTAAGCTACGTGGTCACGTGACACGTAAGCTGTGTGGTCACATGACACTCTAATTGATGCCGGAAACTAAAATACAAATGGTGCCGCAGCACTCCTGGTTACCTCCCCGAGACAGCTCAGAGGGACGCCAGGAGTACCGACGGCCAAGTAAGTTATTCCCTAAATTAGAGGGTGCAACACTGAATAAGTAAAGGCTTGAGAAAGGATGGGAACCTGTCGGCATGATTTTTAAGCACGAATGAAACCTGTTTGCCGATCATAAAAGTTACAGGGGGTGACAATATAGAGATGCTAAAGCGCTGATTTGGATACTTGCTATCATTATCCAAAGAACGCATTTTCCAACTTAGACAGTGTAACCAAAACAACGGCTTGATAAAGGAGGAAGAGCTTGTCGGCATGATTTAAAGCACGAGTGGAAGCATTGTTCCTTTGCCGAATACCGATATCAGAAAGGTACAGGGAGTTACAAAATAGTGATGCTAAAGCGCGTGTTTGGAAACCTGCTATCATTATCCAATGAACACGATCTAAGCATGAGGAGAAGCAAACTTTCTGTTGATAATGTCGAAATTGGTCGAGAAGAGAGACATGGATGGTATTTTATGGCATTTATATACCATTTACCTCATGTCTAATAGAGAGGATCGATCTAAACAGACACATATTATATTATACATCACAGTGTCTTTTCAAAGAATATTTTTTCCTACGCACACAGCAGATATATAAGGAGTGGCCTTTCTCTGCTTGTCTATTAATTCTGAGTAAATAACCACACAGACTTTTCCAAGAGAGGTTGATAAGATGGTTCACTGTACATTGATTAAAAAAGAGAGGTAATAACATCATGATCCTTGACCTCTAATCCTAGCTTTTATAAGAGCGTTGCTCTACTTTACCTGAGCTGCAGCCAGGTGAGGCGATGCCATATCTTCCTACCTAAAAGGTGAGTGGATCCATACGCAAATACATAAGAGTAACTGTGGGTCTAGGTAGAAAGGAACCCTAATGTAAGCCTCTTGTGTTTATAAACCCTTACCTAAGTGCATCCAAAAAGTCAGTGTGGTATGCAACAGGACGTCTGCACAGCGTGTCAGGTTACCATCAGTTAACCAACCTGTACCGCCCTTTCCATCATTTGGACCACTACACAGAGTGGAGAGTCCTCGTTGTGACCACTTCACCTAGATCTGATCGTGAAGTGAGTGGGACCCGCTGAGATGTAGGTTAGGCAGGGTATGGTTACTAGAAACAGTGCATAAAGAAAGAAGTGAGAAAAATTAGAAAAAGTGCTCAGTTAGAATTGGAGAGTGGACGCAAAAATCACTTTATTCTATGCGCGTACACTTCCAATGATAAAAACATGATTAGTGCAAAGAGCCAGTTGACTCAGCAAATAACTACTGGCTAGGTGTATAGGTTGACATGTTTCTGCAGATTTAGTGATCCCAGAGGTATCTACTGCTTCATCAGGACCAACTGGAGCTTTGCTACTATTTCGAAAAAAATAGGTGAAAGTGAAAAACTGAAAATAGGAGAAAGATATCACCTGATTCTTCCTCTCACTCCTCCTGTGTAGAAGATTGTCATCCAATTGCAAGAGAACAACCAAGACAGAGACACACAAGGGTAGAGATAACAGCAAACGATTAGTACCGTGATCTCACATGTAGCCATTCATACGTCACGGCTCATATACAAATCATTTGGACATTTTAATTATACCACCTCCCGCTCACCTTGGGTGCGAGAGGAGCGTGCTTCTCCTCACCTGGCTACAGCTCAGGTACTAGGGGCACCGCTCTGTTGATAGAAAAATGAATGTAACAAAAGAGAAATACTCTACGACAGCTAAGAAGAACTACAATGACTTGACTCTATAGTATATCAGCTCTGATAGGGCCCCCTATCGGTGGTGAAATAATCGCAAGCACATTGGCCTACTCTTAAACATGTTGTGTGTTGTTCAAAGTCCCTAAACAGTATCTGGACTAATAGTATCTAGTCCCCATTAGAATGTCAAGAGGGCTACTAGTAGAAAATATCTAATAGCCTGAATACAATCAAAAATAGGTACCTTTTAGCTCACTTGCTCGTTACATGGTCCACCTGTATCGTCAAATATATGAAGGTGGGTCAAATGTACGCAATAAGAATTACAAGGGTCTATTGGAGTCGGTGGTACCCCCGTTCTCATCAGAGAGCAGTATCAATAGTTATAGAAGACATACGTCTGTTGTACCCAGTCTATGTCTCCTAGTGAGATTACATACAGGCATATTAATTACTCAAGGCGACTGTGGTAATAAAATAGATACTTTGCAGGTCGCCGCCCGAGAAACAGTACACCCGTTCTCAATAAAGATTGCATTGTCAACAAAATCTAGTAAGCTCTGTTAAAATAGAGCGGGTCAATGGTGAATCCCTGGAGGACCCGTCCAAGGTTGGGTAGAGAACCCATTCTTTGTAACAAACGGTTTACTATTCCCATTCAGATTGCATCTGGACACTTTACAACAGATTATTATTGTCAGGGAGACCACGTTTTTAAATAAGCCTCGAGTTATCCGAGATACCAAAGCATAGGAAAAAAACTAAACTAAATCGACAAACTCGCAGCCAGGGAGTTATAGAGTGCAAAAGTTAAGTCCTATCCTCTGGGGCGCCTCACCTCTCCGTCGGTACTCCACGCTGCCATCTGGGCTGTTTGGGGAGGTACCGAAGAATCCCGAACGGCCATATTTGTTTATCATAAGGCGGTATGATTGGACCGCGCAGTTCTCACAAGGAGACACAGGACATGTAGTCACTGTCCCTCGATGCTCTAGGTTTCTGAATGGCGCCTCTATATGGTATAAACTACAAATTCCAGCATGTCATTAAGGCGGTCATATTAGTTTTATCATAAAGCGGTTTGATTGGACCGCACAACTGCCGCAAGGAGACACGGGACAACTAGTCGCTGTCCCTCAAGGCTATCAGGCTATCAGTTTGTGAGTGGTGCTCTTGTGAGATATAAACTCCAGATCCCAATGTGTCATTGACAAAAGTCAATGAAGACAGGCCCGATTGTGTAAGTCATGTATTGCCCCCCTTCACGATCGCGTCTAGCGCATACAGCGCCACCTGTTGTATTACTGGGGCATATACAGGTGATCGTCTAAGTAATAATATGTATATATTACTATAGTGCGATTTGGACTGCACAAATACCTTTTTTTACTAAACACTGTGACTGAGCGAGCGAGGAGGCGGAGGCGAGCCGAGGAGCAGAGGAGCCGAGGCAAGGAGCTGAGGAGCCGAGGAGAGGTGGGGAGAGGAGGACGCCATCTCACTCACCTTCGCTTTCAGCGAGAAGCGACTCAGCGTCCAGCCATTAGCCTCCCGACTCCTGCTGCCTGCCTGCGTGTATTCGGCGGCGGCAGCGGGGGAAGCTCCGTGTGCCTGCAGCCTGCAGCCTCAGTCACAGGCTCCCAAAGAAAAACAGAGGCAGGCGGAGGGCGACAGGCAAGCCCTCCGGCAGCAGCCCGAGCTGCTTCACACAGCAGCGAGCCGCAGGCACACCGCAAGCGTCACACAGCGGGGGTCCATAGCGGTAGGAGCCGCAAAAAAAAAAACCCCGCGAAAATACCCCTCCCTTCCTTCTAACCGGGAGCATCCCACAGCGACAGGAGGGCTTCACAGGCCCTCATGGTAAGGTCTCCATAGCAGCAGGAGCCACAAAACCTTGACACTTGCCAGCGCCAGCGCCAGTGCCTTCAACAGCGAGATCCTTAATGAGAGTGCAGCGACAGGAGCAGTGTGAGGAACCTCTGCAGAATAACAGAATAATAGAGGCAAGAATAACAGAGCTGCAGCCCTTGCAAGCATCGGTGGGAGTGGCGGAAGAAACTGCCACATGAGACTCCGTCACACTGCACGGAGCAGAGACAGCAAACACAGTAAGACACCCCAGCACCCCAGCTCCAGTACCAGCACCAGCAACCTCCGAGCAATCTCCCCGCATAAGTCAAGGTAAGGCACGCTGGTCCCCCTAGGCCACGCCGGTCCCCCCAGGGTGTGCACCAGAGGACCAGAGGCCCAGGACCCCCCTGGAAGTAGTAGTTACACGCCACCGCCCGGCGCCCCTGAATCAGAAAATTTATTGCGTAAGAACACGCAACAGACCGTCATGAGATCAGAAAAAATAAGGGGGGCACCGGGGGGCCAACACCCGAAACCTGGAAAAGAGGGAGAGGTAGGAGAGGACTTAATAGAAGACTCAACCGAGTACAAACTAGAATCAGAAAAGCCCACTAAGCCAAGAGAAAGTGAGCAGGAACAGCTCTTGGATCTAGACTACAAACAGGACACGGGGGGCAAAACAAAAAAGAATCAAACACAAACAAACAACAATACTCAGACCCCCACCGGGGCAACCGGCTCCCCTACCAAAACTATTAAAACAGACATCAAAAGCAGCAAACGGGCTCTTATTACTGATTTTTTTAAAGTATGTCGCCGTTTATCCCCAGGGAAGCAAAAGACTCGCAAGGCAGCCAAAGAAGCAACGGAGGCAAAGGAGGCTAAAGAAGCCAAGGAATACAAGCACAGGTGGGGCAGCGCAGACGATGAGACACATAAGGACGAAGTCAGTAGGTCAACATACACTGAGGATACAGAGCATAAGTTCCCTAAGTTGTCCAAATCAGAGGATGGAAGTTGTACTAATCCTATCAAGAGCCCCTCACTTGTTCATCATGGCCTCCGCCAACAGGCCATTCAGGCCATAGTACACAATGAACAGGAATTTAAACTGGAGTCGGAACTTACTCCAAAACAATGGACCTGCCAAGCACAAATAAACCAACTAAGGCAGCAAAACCAACAGCTCCAAATATTTCAACAAATTACTTGGCAGCCTTATGAAGAACAGAGCCAGGATGGTAATCTGACGCTTGAGCAGGACAGTGACGACAGCCTTGATAGCTCGCACGCAATGCCAAACAACCCCGCTGACCCACAACTAGATCCATCACCTGTCCAGATCACGGGCCTAATAACCAACGTACAGGATCAACTTGCCACAAGTCCGAAACAACCAAGCAAGCAAACTCAAAGCAAGATAAATGGATCACCTTTTAGACCACCCTATGAAACTGAACCAACCAAACTACTTACTCACCCAAAACCCCAAAAACCACCCTCACCAGGACGATTCACTAAGAAACAAGAGGAACAATACCCCAAGAAACATCGAGAAAGCCCATCAACAGGACCTTTTTGGGATCAGTTACTTGGCACCATGCAAACAATAGGATCAGCAGCAACTTATCATGCTGACAAGCTGGACACTCAAGTTGAGCTACTAAATGCACTAGCTTTATACGTGCAGGGAATAGATAAAAAACTACACGATTTAAATGCCATGATAACAAAGGTACAACAATCTCGGGATTTCACTTATTACACGTGCCATTGCCACCAAATAATAGACAAGCTTGCAACCGTCCCGACCATAATGTCAGAGTTGCTGGGGGCAGTAAGGGACACTCAATTAAATTCCACAACTTCAACGGAAGGAGAGTTTAAGGAGGTAGACGGAACTAAAAAGGATATCCTAATTCTTAATACTAAACCATTAAAAGAGGGAAATAACTCGCCAGCCATAGAGAAAGACTGGGAACGAACAGAGGAACAACATCTACAACCAGAAAGCTCAACACCTTCCCCAAATCAAAGCATTTCAATGAAGGAACCAATACAAAGCAAAGAAGAAGAAAGCTTTGCAAAACCCCTTTCAAAACGGGAACGCAAACGCTTGAGGAAAGCAAGGAAGAGCAAAAAAAATAAAGTCACCACACAAGCTTCACTGACACCACCCAGAAAAGACTCGACGAAAGTAACGAAAGTGGCAGTGAGCCAATCAGCACAACGAATCATAAAAAACGTGGCATTAAAAGAATCCGCAACCACAAGAAATCATGACGGTAAAAATAAAACAAAAAATGGAAATTTGACAACTAACAAAATTTATGACATATTTAAGTCATCGGCTGAGAAGGAAAAGGACAAAGAAAAAAACAAAGAACTCGCAAAATCCGATACAACGCAACCCTCAAAGAACCAAACTATAAAAGAAAAAGAAGCCAAGGTACAGGATAAAATAACAAGTGGGAAAGGTGAAATGCGGACACGATATCATAATAACGAAACGCAAAATAACCCAAAGCTTCAAAGCACAACAGAGCACATTGAAAAGATCCAACAAGATCAAGTCAAACCAGCCCAGCTCGATAACATACACCAACAAGACCTAACAGAACCATTATCAGGGGTTCCAATCTATAATAATAAAGATCAATCATTCACGGCTCAAAGTCAGATAGAATTGATTCCACACTACAAATCGAGAGGAACCCACGACATATTAAATCAAAGCTCAATTCTAAAGCTATTCAAATCCGTACCAGCCCTGAGTCATAACATCCAGTGACCTGGAAAGAATTGAATTCAAACCTACCATTAGTCAAATAGGAGTCGAAAAAACAATAGCCACCTGGATAAACTATTCAGTCGCTGAACAGATTCTGAGGCATAAGGAGGTATTTGCAGAATGGGGTATAGAACTAAAAGTGGTGGAACCTCCCCGTTACCCAAGTCCCCTACAACACCATCACTGTACAGAGGGCATGCTAAAGAGTGCAAAAGGCCTAGAGACTCATGATCAAATAAAGGACGATGTTAAATTCACAAGACAAATCACAATTACAATCTCACACCCACACAAAACCCAACAAGAGGTTAATCAACACTGGAGATCACCAAGTACACAACTAGGAGTCGCATGAACAAAATCCCAAATAAAATCAAACTCAGCGCGGGACATTAATATCTGTTCCTGGAACGTGAACGGCCTAGCATCTAAAATAGGGGAAACTGACTTTGCAGACTTTATTTTAAAGTATGACATATTGCTGCTGCAAGAAACCTGGCAGACAACACATACTCCGATCATAGGCTATAAAGAACATTTAAACCCAGCTAAAAAGGAGTCAGCACACGGAAGAGCCAAGGGTGGTTTATCAATATATACGGCCACAGAAATCCGATGGAAAGAAGAAAACATCGACTTAGACTCGAGCTGGATGCAATGCATTAAATTCGAAGTTAACATCACATGCACTTTGATAATAATGAACATCTACATCCACCCAGCCCACAAGCATAAGGGGAGACACATCCAACAACTGGCCGCCGCCATCAAAATCCTAAAAGCAACACAACCACACGCCAAAATAATATTGTCCGGTGACTTTAATATGAACTTAATGCAAGCCCACGAGAAAAACCTTCCAAATGGAATAACAACCAGGAGCAATAACACAACAAGACGTGACACACTGGGCAAGAAACGCGCTGCATTGTTAGATAAACATGCACTATACACCTTAAACGGTCGAGGCCCGCAAGATAGCCCCGCAGCTTTCACAAGAGTGACGGCAAAATCAGCAGCAACCATCGACTTCACCTTAGCCGACTCAGATTTATTCTGCAGTATTACAAACTTTCACATAATAGAAAGAGTAGAAAGTGACCACTATCCCCAATCATTCACATTAATTGATTTCAGGGAAAAGTTTTTGCCATCAAATGCGCTGACGCATTTTACTCGACTGTACAATTTAAATCAGCTAACATGGAATGAAAACAGTGTTGATAAAATCATGGAGTCTTGCATAGATTACCTGACAACTACTGGCGCAAAACCAATGGGGATAGAGACTTGGGAGTCCTTAATCAACAGCTTGCACAGAACGTTTATACAGAGCTCCAAAAAACAAAAAGCGGCCTGGATCAACGTGTCAGAATGGTACACAAAAGCGCTAAGGACAAAAAAACAAAAATTAAATAAAGCATTGAGACAACTGCGAACTCATGGTCAACAACCCCCCCGGGAGGCACTGACAACAATTAAACAAATGAAACGTGACCTGAAAAAAGAGACTCGAGAAGCTAAACGCAAATACAACGAGCAGCTCTGGACCAAAATGCTCCATGCAAGCCGACAACAAAATTCTAAGCAGTTCTGGGCCCAGATTAATGTCCTATCTAACGGAAAAAATCGGCACTTCAACTCTGATATAACCGAGCATGCATGGCGAGATCACATAGAAAATATATATAATTCACAAACGGCCCCCAGAATAATCACAGAAACCGAAACAGGGAAGGCGATACAAAAACACCATAGTACCATCAGCGAGATCCCAACAAGAGAGCAGAGGAAGGTAAAGACACCGCAACGAACCTCGCAGACCCCACATTATACGACCAGCAACCTGTACCAGAAACATCACAGCAACCCACAAGAAAAACAAAAGGAAGGAAAATTGCAGCAAAAACATCTGGAAACATCAGGGTCAGACCAATCAGTTGTCGACATCCAGATCTCACAAAAACAAATCATGTGTATTATAAAAAAGCAGAGATCAGACGGGGCGCCGGGACCCAATGGTCTGTCAAACGCCCTATTTAAAAAAGACTCACAATTTTGGTCCAAACATCTGGCTATACTATTCGACAACATTTTGGAATCCCACACTATCCCCGACTCCTGGCGAGGAAGCATATTGCACCCAATATTCAAATTCAGGGGCTCGTGCAAATCCCTCAAATTACAGGCTGATAGCCCTTATAGATGTTGAGGCAAAAATCTACGCAGCAAACTTGCTTAAGGACCTAGAAGATTGGGTAGATAACATCAAACTGATCCCCAACACACAGACAGGTTTTCGAGTCGAAATGGACACTTTAGCAAACATTTCCGCCATCACACTTCTGGCCAGTCAATCCATCACAAATTCCAAAGTATTGAATGCATGTTATGTGGACCTCAAGGCGGCCTTCGATAAGGTACCTAGACAAGCCTTGTGGGCAAAAATGGAATCTTGGGGCGTACCTACAAATTTATTGAATGCAATCATTGACCTCTATTCGGAAACATGGGTTCAAATAAAAATGGGAGACGGTCGAAGCCTAACAAACAAAATCACTACCATCAACGGCCTAAAACAAGGGTGCGTTCTGGCCCCCTGTTTATTTAATATATACACAGCCGACCTAGACAACTACCAACGTTCAACATTAGGCGATCCTCCTACACTGGGGAATGTGAGAATAGCAAGCTTACAATATGCAGAGGACATAGTGTTGCTCTCCCAAACGCCCCGCGGCCTACAACGACTAATAAATAAATTGGCAGAATACATAGACGTAAACCAACTACAGATAAACTTTAAAAAAACAATGGTCATGTGTTTTTCCAGTCCAAAAAAAAAAATACCAAAATTCATTTGGACAATTAACAGCAACAGTTTGGACCGCGAGGAGACATACAAGTATTTGGGATTGACTTTGGATAGCCATCTTAATTACAAGCAACACCAAGAATATCGGAAAACAAAAGCTAAACAATTATTGTTTGCATTTAAAACCTTGCAAAAACTCAGTGACAGTTCCACTACTCACTTATTAAAGGTTGTGGCATCAAAATTTTTACCTGCAATTACATACGGCTCTGAACTATTAAATGCAAAGGATGCAACATCCGTGAATATCGCCCAAACAAGTCTCTTCAAAAAACTGTTCAACATCCCGCGCCATATCTCACAAGACCGGATAAGACTTGAATTCGGGCTAAAGAATCAGACCATAGCAAGACAGGGAGCACTGGTCAAATATTATTGGAGAATGCGAGCAGCAGAGGATGACTCCCTGGTACATTGCTGTTGGCTGGAAGTCGAAAAGCAATCAAAACTGACCAACTCGATTCATTTGTTCCTAAAAAAATCGATTGAGGCTTTAAAGTTAGAGGAAGTATGGCAAACAACACCATCCTACTCAGAGTTTAAACAATTGGTCAACAAAACAGTTAACCAAATGTCCCAAGACCAGAATAAAGCCACGCTGTCCAAGAAAACAAACGCATGGACGGTGCTCCCGACATATAAAAAGCTAAAGCCCCAACCATACCTTCTGGAACACTTCGCAAACCGAATGAAACAGCAATTAATTCTACTGAGACTGGGAATGTATCCTACCAAAGTTTTAACTCCTAAATGGAAACGCACCTGGCTCTCAATGGATTGTCGCCTTTGCGGACATGGTGATGAATCAGTGCTCCACCTACTCTGTATTTGCTCGGCACTATTATCCGAAAGGAAAAAACTTCTGCGGCCGTTGCTGAAAAAAGAGCAGATAAGGACATGCAGATCCGCAGTAATAAAATGTTTAGGAGGGTCAACAGTGCAACTGGCATGTAAATCACTAACGTTTTTAAGACTCGCTGTAAAAGCGCTAGAAAGGAAAGATATAGAACTTGATTCAGAAAATGCTTAGACATTCACTTCAAAGCAAACATAAGTAAAAGAATCAGACTCCTCAAGCCAGATCAACTCTATAAGACTAAAAGGCATTAACCGTACTATCTTCCTTTACTTATCCATGTTTTAATAATCAAATGTTTTAAATGGAATTTTTTCAATTAACTAGTGTTTATACATGAATTTTAAATCGCAAGTGTTTACGTGTTTAGCGGTTAATCCGTTCTTTGTATGATTTAAACCAAATCAAATAAAGTATTATTTACTACGACTGCACAAATACCACGAGGGGTCATGAAAGATATTGTTCATATGCGACAAAGATTGATCTTCAAGACTGCAGCAAGTGGTCAAGGGAGGGTAATACCTAGCCCTAACAAGACTCTCGGTTTGTGAATACTGATCGTGTATCAGTCTACATGTTTAAATAGTTGTTGCATGTTAAAACTGTCGATTCATAATTGTACCTATTGCAGGAAAGAGTCATGTTCACTCAGTGTGTCATCTGAATTAGCAATTGTGCCTGATATGATAAATATAGCCATGTTGTTTCCCATAATGTTATCCTTAGTATGGGACAAGATAGAGAGGCACACTTTTGGTAGTAATAATGCCGATGATTATAGTATCTTAATATAGCAATATTACTAGGGTCCTGCTCTTACTGTATAGATAATTAAATTTATTCCATAATAGAGTTATAATGAAAACCAGGGTATATCCTCATTGAGCCCTTGCTTGTCAGAATTCAATTTGTACACCCACTTCTGTTCTAGCCTAAATAGATAGTTAGAGATGTTGGTAACATGAGGAGGAATGTGGGGTTGCTCTAGCACCGTCCAGGTGAAATTGGTTGGTTTGTGTCCAACCTCGAGAAAGTGATTCGTGAGGCGTGTCGCCTGTTTTTTACACCTGATCGTGCTCTTATGTTCCGAGATTCTAACTTTGATCTTTCTTGTGGTCATCCCCACGTATCTCAGTTGGCAGGGACACGTGATCATGTAGATTAAATTATTGCTATTGCAATTATTGAATCGCCTTTGTTCCTATCGTCGGCTGCTTCCAATGTCAATACTAGTGGAATGTGTTGTCTGCGGGCACGCCGCGCAATTTCCACAGGGATGGTGTCCTTGGACTGGTGGCATGTCCCATAAAGTTCCAACCTGGTGTGCCATTTTTAATAGAAATGGACATAGAGGGGGATCTACTTATGGTACCTCGACATCAGAGGATCTCTCAAGTGATTCAGATTCATCGAATCAAGGTAACTCAACCAACTACAACCGAGGAAGAGGTAATCGTAACAACTGGAGAGGCTTCAATCAATTTTCAAACCAATTCCACTAGTATTGACATTGGAAGCAGCCGACGATGGGAACAAAGGCGATTCAAGAATGGGTTCTCTACCCAACCTTGGACAGGTCCTCCAGGGATTCACCATTGACCCGCTCTATTTTAACAGAGCTTACTAGATTTTGTTGACAATGCAATCTTTATTGAGAACGGGTGTACCGTTTCTCGGGCGGCGACCTGCAAAGTATCTATTTTATTACCACAGTCACCTTGAGTAATTAATTTGCCTGGATGTAATCTCACTAGGAGACATAGACTGGGTACAACAGACGTATGTCTTCTATAACTATTGATACTGCTCTCTGATGAGAACGGGGGTACCACAGACTCCAATAGACCCTTGTAATTCTTATTGCGTACATGTGACCCACCTTCATATATTTGACGATACAGGTGGACCATGTAACGAGCAAGTGAGCTAAAAGGTACCTATTTTTGATTGTATTCAGGCTATTAGATATGTTCTACTAGTAGCCCTCTTGACATTCTAATGGGGAATAGATACTATTAGTCCAGATACTGTTTAGGGACTTTGAACAACACACAACATGTTTAGGAGTAGGCCAATGTGCTCGCGATTATTTCACCACCAATAGGGGGCACAATCAGAGCTGATATACTATAGAGTCAAGTCATTGTAGTTCTTCTTAGCTGTCGTAGAGTATTTCTCTTTTGTTATATTCATTTTTCTATCAACAGAGCAGTGCCCCTAGTACCTGAGCTGTAGCCAGGTGAGGAGAAGCACGTTCCTCTTGCACCCAAAGTTAGGGGGAGGTGGTATAATTAAAATGTCCAAATGATTTGTATATGAGCCGTGACGTATGAATGGCTACATGTGAGATCACGGTACTAATCGTTTGTTTTTATCTCTACCCTTGTGTGTCTCTGTCTTGGTTGTTCTCTTGCAATTGGATGACAATCTTCTACACAGGAGGAGTGAGAGGAAGAATCAGGTGATATCTTTCTCCTATTTTCAGTTTTCCACTTTCACCTATTTTTTTTGAAACAGTAGCAAAGCTCCAATTGGTCCTGATGAAGCAGTAGATACCTCTGGGATCACTAAATCTGCAGAAACGGGGGGCGTGGCCAAGATGGCGGGGGGGGCGTGGCCAAGATGGCGGTGTGAGCGGACGTGCTTTGCCGAGCTCCCGCCGCCGGACACCGCCTTAAGCACCAAAACAGCACCTACCCGGCTGAGAACGGCCCCGCGAGACACCTGACACCGTTGCCGCTGCAGCGGCAACCTTTTTGAGCCGGAGCCGTGACCTGAGGCGGGCCGACCCTGACGGAGAGCTGCCGCGGAGCCAGCGACAGTTGAGGCCTAGCGAGATCCACAGGCCGAGAGCGAGGGCGAAAGTGAGGCCGTAGTGGGAGGAGCCACGAAGCCGCCTGAGGTCGTTCACGGCGGGCAGCAGCACAGGGGCAGGTCCGGCCCGCGCGGCGACGCGCGAGGCTTCCCGCGATCTGACGCGGAGGCTTCTGCGGACCTGCCACCCCTAGCGGACGACGGTGTGGCCCCTGCCCAGGTACCCGCTGACACCCGTCACCAGCCTCAGCGGCGGCGCCAGGGACCGGGCGGGACACGCAGGTGAGGCGCGCAGGAGCAGGCGCCTGGCCCTGACCCACGGCGGACCAGCACAGCGGAGCAGAGGTAACGGGGGGGGAGAACCAGCGACACCAGGCCCCCACCTCCCCTCCGCAGAACACCCGCTTCCCGCCCCCCCCGGCCGGAGAGGGCCGGGGCTGACGACGCGACCCGAGGCAGAGGTCCGCCATCTTGTGTGGCCCAGTACCGAGGCCACAGCGGAGCACGACGCCGGCCTGGCCCCCAGCCTTGCAGCTGCTAGCGCTCAGCAACACACGAGGGGATCGGCCCAATCCTGCCCACCCGCCCACGCTGTAGCCCCACGCGGTGGACTCCGCACTGGCCCGGGTGCCGGCCGGGAGACGCGCCTAAGAGACACGGCGAGAAGGGGGCCCCCACATCTAACACAGCTCTTGCCTGCTTGGGGAACCCTTGGTGGAGCGTTACCCCGGGCCCTCATCGCGGGGCCACATTGTGACGCCGGACTCCGGCTGGACCCACGGCCGCCGCGCCTGGCGCGCCACCCACTCCACTGCCCACGTGCCGGGCACCACGGGACATAGCCACGCTTGAGGCCTGGGGCCGCCGGTACTAGTGGCGGCCGGTCGCCGGGCGAGGAAGGACCGCTCGAGCCATGTCCAACGCTAGGACTAGGAAGGACCGCTCCATTGTGGAGCTCTTCACCCCCGGCGCGGTGGGGAAGAAGACGGATGTCGCAACGACCAGCCACCGAGCGGGCTCCGAGAAGAAAAGCCAGGCCTCTCCGTCCCAGGGACAGGTGGACCCAGAGGGTCCGGTCACACGCTCCTTCCTGGAGTCGCTCTTCATGGGACTGCGAGAAGACATACAGGCTTTAAAGAAAGAACTCCAAGATGAGATAAAGGAGGTGCGCCGAGACACCAACGCCATTGGTGAGAGAGTGGCGGAGTTGGAGACGAAGAGCGACACACGGGACACGGAAATTGAGGCACTGCGACAGGAGCTAGTACGAATACACGACCAGCAAGTGGACCTCCAGACCCATGCCGAGGATTTGGAGAACCGCTCCAGGCGGCATAACATCAGAATCCGGGGGGTGAAGCAATCCCCGGACACGGAGGACCTCTTTCTGTTTACACAGGGCCTATTCAATCACATCCTAGGCCGGCCGACAGACTCTCCACTGGGCCTGGACAGAGTGCACAGAACGGGCCCCCCTAGAGCGTCGACGGCCCACCCGGCTGACATCCTGGTGTGCGTACAGGACTTTCGGACCAAAGAGGAGATCCTCAACAAAGCGCGCCAGATGGCGCCGGTGTCCTATGGCGCGCACTCCCCTGCTCTATACCAGGACCTCGCAGCGCTGACTCTGGAGAAGAGACGCATCTTCCGACCTGTCACAGCAGAACTGCGTAAACGCCACATCTCCTACAGCTGGGGGCACCCCTTTAGACTAGTGTTCAAGATGGGCAACAACCTCCACCAGCTGCGTTCCCTCAGGGAGGCATGTAGCCTCCTGAACATCGAAGAGCCGACTGAGACTGAGAACCCGGGGGTTGGGGGCACCCCCAGCGAGGAAGCGACAGGACGATGCCGGCAGCAGCGGCGGCGACACAGGCCGCGGCGTCCCGCCACTAAAGAAATAGAAGAAGGTCAACGGGCGGTGGTGGAGACCGTCGCACAAGGCCTAGTGAACCAAGACAACGATTGACCCCCCAGCCAGGGACACACGGAACTGCGGGGTTACGGCTCGGCCGGGACTGCTCACTCCGGCGGCGGGGGCGAAGCCTCTCTAACCCGCACCTTTTCTTCGCTAACCATTTGATGGCCGACCCGGACGGGGATGTGCTCTGTCCGCTAACATCGTCGCCATCGCCTATACTCCAAGTGACTACCTTACCACGGGTCCAGCGGATGACCACCTGGATCTGGGACTATAATGGATCAGACTTCTTTATGGTTGGGTTGACATGGGCGGAGGGTGGGAAGAGGGGAGGGAGTGACATCGGTGCTTGCACCCTTTTCAACGTTTGGACAATGGGGCAGAGGGGGTTCCGGGAGGGGGGAGTTGCACCAGTTGGGGTTGGGGCCGGGGGGGAGTTGGGGGAAAAGGGGGAGGGTTGGGGGGGCTCTCCTTGTCCAAGGGGTTCTACCATCACTGACGGAGTCAGTAGGAAGTCACGCGCAATGTCTTTTCAGGTCTTTCAGCTCGCACCCATCGCCTTCAGGTGGGACCTGGCATCTCCCCTATTGCTTCAGACATGACACGTCACCTAACGGTGCTCTCGCTTAATGTGCGGGGTCTTAATAGTCCAAACAAGCGCAAGGTGATACTGTCCTTCCTCGAGCGTTCCAAAGCGGACATATGCCTCCTCCAAGAAACACACCTTGTCCGCAGTGACCAACACAGACTCAAATCGCGCGCCTTTCCCTGGCAGTTCTTCTCCTCATCCCAGAAAAAAGCAGCCGGGGTGGCAATTCTAGTGGCCAAGTCGTTCGAGGGGAGGGTCCTCCAGAAAGAAGCTGAAATTAAAGGGCGGCTTCTACTTTATAACTTCCAGGTCGCAGGCCAAACTTTGCTTGTGGGTTCGGTCTATGCCCCGAACGAGGGACAGGAAAAGTTCTTACACACGGCGCTGGAGGCCACGACATCCACCACACACGCACACCTATTACTGGGAGGGGACCTCAACATTGTATTCCACAACACAGCAGACCGCTCAGGCCAGAGATCCGGGCAAGTAGGGGCGCTTACGGCTGCAGGATACGCACACATAGCAGACTTGGGCCTCATAGATTTATGGAGACACACTCACCCCCAGACGACGGCCTACACATATTACTCAGCGGCGCGCAAGTCATATGCGAGGCTGGACTATTTTTTGTGCTCCTCTCAACTGGCGCTGCAGGTCAAGGAGGTGGAGATACTACCAGCCTCGCTATCGGATCATTCCCCAGTAGTAGCGACATTTCGAGTGGGAGTCACGCCAGCTCCACAACGGCACTGGAGGCTGCGTGATGGCCTCTTGCAGCTGCCCGACACCCAAACACGGCTCAAGACCGCGATTGACCACTTTTTGGAACACAACGCGAACGACGACACCACGAAGGCCACTCAATGGGCAGCCCTCAAGGCGGTCCTGCGCGGTGAACTTATTTCCATTGCTACCGCCAACAACAGAGAAAGGGCTCTAAAGCGAGCCGAACTTACCCAACGAGTGGCGGAACTGGAACAAATGCACCAACGCACGGGGGCGGCACGGGCATGGCGCCAATTGTGCGCCGAGCGGAAAATGTTGGCTGCACTAGACCAAGACGTGGCGGAATACGCCGCCATGCGCCTCAAACACGCATACTACACTGGAGGCGACCGCTGCGGGAAGCTCCTGGCGAGCAGACTGCGGGCGCAGACCCAACGGCAACAAGTGCGCTCCCTCCTATCCGCTAGTGGCAGCCAAATCACGGAGGATGCGGCTATAGCGGCAGCCTTTGGCAACTTTTACGCAGCGCTATATGACGCGGACCGCCTAGACCCGGATGCCGGACCGGCCTATCTGCAAGGTGCTGCGCTCCCCACCCTTAATCAAGCCCAAGCGGACTTCCTAGAGCGGCCTATAGGCCTGGAGGAAGTCATCTCTGCAATTGCCCGCCTCAAGGTGGGGAAATCCCCGGGACCCGACGGCTTTACTGCGGCCTTCTACAGGGCCTTTTGTCAGCAGATTGCCCCCCTCTTGCGCGACCTGTTTAACACCTTTGACACACCTGGTGCCATACACCCTGACCTGCTGGAGGCGTCTATCTCTGTGATTCCCAAGCCGGGCCGCGACCCCACGACTTGTGGCTCATACCGGCCCATCTCGCTGCTGAACGTAGACCTGAAGCTCTACACCGGCATACTAGCAGGCCGCATTGCGCCATACATGCAGCAGCTGATAGACCCTGACCAGTCAGGCTTTATCCCCCAACGGCAGACCAGTGACAATACTAGGCGAGTGCTACACCTCATCGAGGCCGGGTCGCGCACTAAACCGGGTTGTATGCTCCTCACCATCGATGCTGAGAAAGCATTCGATAGGGTGCATTGGCCCTACCTTGACCACGTACTTCGCCACTTCGGGTTTGGGGAGAAACTCCGCCACCGCATCTTCAATTGCTACCGCCGGCCCAACGCCACGGTGCGGGTGAACGGTCACACCTCCCCGAGATTCAATATCGGCAGAGGTACGCGCCAGGGCTGCCCACTATCGCCGCTCCTATTCGCACTATACATGGAGCCGATGGCACAGAGGGTGCGACAACATACACTCATCTCTGGCATTCGGTTTGGTGCTGACACGCACAAAATTAGCCTTTACGCTGACGACATTCTGCTGTCCCTCACCAACCCGATGCAATCCCTGCGTGCTCTCTTTGTGGAGCTCCATACCTTTGCCCTAGCCTCGGGTTTTAAAATCAACGAAGCGAAGTCGGAAGCCCTAAACATCTCACTGCGTCCGGACGTGGTGGACGAGATCAAATCCGAGTTCAAAATACAGTGGTCGGACACATCCGTCCCCTATCTGGGCGTCCGCCTGTCTCCAACGGTGCGGGGCACTGCACGAGTTAACTATGAGGCACTCACAAACAAACTCCGGGAGCAGCTACGGCGATGGAAGCCGCTTACGTTATCGTGGCTAGGCAGAATTGCCGCGGTCAAAATGACGCTGCTGCCGCAGATCTTATATCTGTTCCAGACGCTCCCCTTGAATCCCCCGGCTGGGTGGCTTCAACAGACCCAATCGGAGTTGTCGCGATTCATTTGGAATGGCCGCCGACCGCGGTTTAAACATACCCTCGCCACTTTGCCCCCTGCTAACGGGGGGGTTGGCGTGCCCGACCTCACCCTGTACTTCCAGGCGGCACAATTGTGCACCTTCGTGGAGTGGTTTCAACTGGAGTCCGGCAAGCACTGGCTCTTCCAGGACCAGGCGGTGGCCGGTCGTGCCCTTCAGGGCGTGCCTTTCCTGCCACGCCGGCATAGGCCCCCTAACCTGTACGCCTCTGAAATCACGAGCACCGCCCTGAGGGTGTGGGATAGGGTGGCCGTGGTCAAGGGACTGACCACCTTTCCCTCGCCTATGACCCCCATTTTCGAAAATCCCGACTTCACGCCAGGTTTGGACACCGGAGCGTTTACGACTTGGCGTGCGACGCCCTGTAGGGCGGCGGGCCACATGTTTGACCTTAAGGGGATCCTCCCGTTCCAGCAAGTCAAGACAGACTATGGCGTTGCCGAATCGGAACGCCTACAGTACCTGCAGGTGCGACACTGGGTGCTTCACCCCTCGATCCAGCCTGGTGCCCAACGACACCTCACGCCTTATGAAAAATGGTTGCTGACACGCACTTCGGATAAAAAACTGATTTCGGACCTCTACCAACAGCTGCTCCTCACTCAGGCCCACACATACAACGCGGGACAAGCCAGGTGGGAGAGGGACCTGGGGCGACAACTCACGAGGAAAGAATGGGAAGGGGTGTACCACAGGGCCAGACATTCAGCACACCACACCGGGCTCACCGAGACACTTACCAAAGTCGCCACATACTGGTACCACACCCCTGAGAGGTTACACCAATGGGATGCCCGAGTTAGCGATAGGTGTTGGAGGGGGTGCGGGGAACTAGGAACGCTGGAACACTTGCTATGGAGCTGCGAGGCGCTTCGCTCCTATTGGAACCCTATCCTGGACCTCATAGACGCACATCTAGATACACAACTGCCGCGCTTCCCAGCCTACATCATATTAGGCCTCCCGAACGCTCTCATGTATCCTCTGAAGTCCTGGAGGGGGCGGCTGATCGCACTGGCTCTGGGGGCAGCGGTCCAGAATATTGTGGCCCATTGGAGAGCCGTCCAGGCTCCGCAACAACTGGGATGGCTGCACCGGCTCTGGGCGATCCTTGGGATGGAGAAACTGTCACTGGCAGCGGCGGGGAGGGGGACGGACTTTGCGGAGCTCTGGCGACCATTCCTCGCCCTACTAACGGGGGAATTCCGTGAGGTGAGCTGTCCACGCTATCTGCGTCTGCTGCGCCTCGCGGAAACACCTCTCCCGGAACCCAAAACACGCACCCACAAGCGCACAGCCCCGACACGCGCAGCGCTACCTGACCAATAGTGGACGATAGTGGCCTACCACTTATTCCCGGAAATGGACAAGGAGAGGGGAGGGGGAGGGTGGGAAGGGAAGGGGGGGTTGTTTACTGTTCTACGTTGCTTTAATGTTGCACTAGTACTACACAGCCTACACCTCTGTAGCACCTCTTATAACGCGGCCGGCCCGGTTGGGTTGTTGGCGGCTTGCTGTGTTAACGAACAATGTGCCCGCTGGCCATGTGAGGGGTATCAGTGGGGCCTCAGACTTTGGCTTCCCCAGCTTGGCTCCGGCCCACATGATATTTCGGAGGTGCATATGACTTGCTTGTGCTCAATAAAAGATTTAATACATAAATCTGCAGAAACATGTCGACCTATACACCTAGCCAGTAGTTATTTGCTGAATCCACTGGCTCTTTGCACTAATCATGTTTTCATCATTGGAAGTGTACGCGCATAGAATAAAGTGATTTTTGCGTCCACTCTCCAATTTTAACTGAGCACTTTTTCTCATTTTTCTCACTTGTCTTTCTTTATGCACTGTTTCTAGTAACCATACCCTGCCTACCCTACATTTCAGCGGGTCCCACTCACTTCACGATCAGATCTAGGTGAAGTGGTCACAACGAGGACACTCCACTCTGTGTAGTGGTCCAAATGATGGAAAGGGCGGTACAGGTTGGTTAACTGATGGTAACCTGACACGCTGTGCAGACGTCCTGTTGCATACCACACTGAATTTTTGGATGCACTTAGGTGAGGGTTTATAAACACAAGAGACTTACATTACGGTTCCTTTCTACCTAGACCCACAGTTACTCTTATGTATTTGCATGTTTTGTTCAGGGGGCTGTAACTGTTGTGAGGTCTTTAAATATTCCCTTGGACCCTCCCTTCATTGTTTGTTTTCTTACTTTGAGTGGATCCATACTTCATTTATGAGGGTCAATATGTGTAAAATTGACGCATATAGACTAATCAGCATTCTTGAAGCTGGAAATGAATGTTAATACTAAAATATGACATTGTTTATTTTTCTTTTTTCCTTGCTTCCTGTATCTGGCATGACTTTTCCTCTACTTTGGACAACGTCACAGTACTCTGGAGGAAGTACTATGTATACCTAATAATACCAGGTGACATGGTTGCAAATTTGTATTATTATTATTTTCTCACTTGTTTTGGCAGTAGCAGTAATTTGGTCATGATGAAGGCAGTGGATGATTAGCATCCATTTCTGCTGAAACATGTTGACCTATGACTTTAAATAGCAGCTATTTGTTAAATCTGCTATCATCCTGCACTGTTTTTTAACATTGGAAGCTTGAGAGATACTATTAAAACTTCTTTCTTCTCTCTGCTCTTGAATTTTATACACATCACCAATCCTTTTCACTTTCACTTTATCACGCACTGCTAATCAGTTATCCTAATACATTTTGATATGATACCCCTCAATCAACTTCATTGTTAATGGTTTAGCGGCAACCACTTGAACACCTTGTGGCTGCAAGCATATTCTCCTTGGTGTGAGGAGACCCATATGATGACAAGGGCGGTATCGGACGATAACTGATGGGTACTTTTGTACCCTGGAAATATCTTGCTGTGCTCATTTGACACATAGGAATATACTTTTTTCTTTCTCTATTTCTGTTTGAGGATTTCGTGCCTTTTCTCAGGAAGTGTAGTTTAATTTCTAGACCCATAGACACTTTTTGTTGTTATAAATGATTTTTCTGGGGCTGTGTCTGTGAGTAGGTCTATAAATATGCCCTGTGACCCTCTCTCTATCGGATGGGTTTGATGATCTAAATTGTATCTTGCCATTTTTCTAGCTACGAGGATCAAAGAACCTCAGTAACGGCCTAAGTACCCGAAGGAGCCCAAAACAGTTGCCAGCAACTTTTCTAGTATGATCTTGGGAACTGAGGGACGAATCCATCCAAACCCCCAGGTTCTTGACCACCAGCTTAGGTTTGGGAGCACTACCAAGAGCAGTTGGCCACCATTGCTCACTCCAAAGACTCCTGTCCTTCCCCAACAGTATTACCTCCGTTTTGTTCGCATTCAACAGGAGGCAATTTGTGGTCATAAACTCTTCAACAGCAGCCAGGCCGCTCCTAAACCTAGCCGCCACCTGCGTGGAATCATCAGAGAGGGCCACCACCAATTGCGTATCATCTGCATACGAAACCATGGTGAGGCCCATATTCCTGGCCACCATTGCAAGAGGTTGAACATACAGATTAAATAATACAGGGCTCAGCGCCAAACGCTGAGGCACAGGCATCGTTATTACTCCTTCACCTTCCGAACTCCAACATCTTTATTTTGGGGGTGGTGAAGCACGTCCACATTCCTACTTGCAGTGCCTATTAGACTCTAGCTTACACAACAAATCAATGGGAGAAAGCATACTTTCCTCATAACCAAAAAGTGATAGGTGGAATGTTTGTGATAGTCTCAGAGACAGAAAATCATCCGGGCCATGTTCTTGTTGTTTTTTGTGCCTGCTGCACTATTCCAGACAACCATATTCAAATCACTCTTGCTTCCATTCTAACAGTCTGTCCAAACTGCTAGTCCATGCACCTTCTAAACTGTAATATAGCATCATCAGTGAGGTGCAACTAGGCCCCTATGGAAAATTGAGCACAGGATTGGACATACTCATAGCACTTAGGAAGTCACATTAACATAATTAAGGTGAGGGGTGGAATACTTCTAAAAGTCTTAGCCATTGTGTGACGAAATGCAGTTTATTATATGGTATGGTTGTGTGACCTCACTGTGTAATAAACGCACAAACCTATCTTAAGTCCACTCAGATTTGTTTATAAACATTTTGCTCAACCCTGAGTAGCTGTGGCTTCAAGCAGTCACACTTTAACAAAGGAACAAGTGCAAACCATTTAGAAGTACTAAAACAACCGAATATGAAATCAATGCGACACAAAGGAAATCCAACACGAATTTATCAAAATAGATCATATTTTTATGAATTTGCAGACACCAAAATAAAAAAAATCCACATGAGAGTTCTGGAGATACACATTTTTACGCCAATCGTTGCTGTTCACTCAAAAGTCAAGCAAACATTTGCAATCACTGCTGTTAAGGGTTACTTTGTAAACTTTTGTGATGTTGTGTTCAACTACACTGACCCACTTTCTGCAACCAGCTCTGGCAGGGAGTAAATCAAGAGGTTCAGTAAGGTTGAGCAGGACAATTACCCTGCAGTCAAAGTAGTATCCAGTCCAGTTTGAAATTCTATGGGCAAACTCCCATTGACTTCTAGGGAGTGGTCCTGATGCAAATGATATAGGAAGCTGAGGATGCTGAACCGTTCAATAACGGTCGTCCTGGGGCCATCCCTCGTTCCATGAGGATTGCGGGGTGACTATGGCCACAGAGGTTGATGCATGTTGAAGTCCAGGTTAAGTCCTGTCATAAAACCAGTTGTGACGGTCCACTGGTATCTGATCTAAGCGAAACCGGCGGTTACCTTCAATTATGGCTTGTGTCCATTTTGGGCGACTAAACTGAACTTTGAAGATCTCCCAGGTTCAGCAGACTCAGGTGCATCTTTTGAGTGGTGAGGTTTGAATTCCCAGGCTGCGCTTTGGCAGGAGGCGATGATCCAGCGATTGTGGCGAGTAACTTTACCATGTCAGATTCTTCAACTTTTATGGCTTTGGGGATGTGACAGGAAATCAGCCAACTGACTCTTGGAGTTTACCTTCTCTGTCTTGGGCTGCCGTTTCTCAGAGATGGGCACCACAGGCACAGTCCTCTCTTTGCTAACCCAGGAGCAGCAAGTGCAGACCAGGCTTCGGTTCAGCCTCTTTTTGCTGGGACCAGGAAACAGAAGGGCAGTCTTTCTTCGGTCCTCCATCCACTCCAGACGTGATCGGAGGTCTAGGTGCCACTTTTAGGCTCACAACTTGACCCCAGAGATGCAGTGACTACCAGGGCTACCAGTGCCCCTCCAGTCTGATGATGACTTCCGGCAAAGTGTGGCATCTAGCTATCCCAGAGTGCGATATTCTGCCCACTCCCAAGATCGCATGACCCCTCTCTCAGTGTGTGGAGCTTGGTAGCCCACACAAAACATGTCACTACCCGTGGGCTACAAACCCACAGGAAAACCCGTTTGGCAACTGATTTACCCTTTCTGTCCCCAACACCAACCTATTTACAAAAACATGAGTACAGCCCCTCTCTTTTATGCCCACCATTTGCCCTTCAAAGGCTGCTTCCCCTCTGAAACTCACCTTTTGAGCTCAAACCCCGTGTGGCTTTCTGCCTCAGCGACTCTCCTTTCCTGGGAGTTTGTCAAACATGTCCCCAGCATGACCAGCATCTGTGACTGGCCACTGCCAAATTTGGGCAACAGAGTGGCAACTTTCCAAAGTTGCCTTTTCTCAAAAGTTACATTAGATTCGACTTGGGCCTCAAGTCCGGGTTTAAACTATTCTTTTGATACCTTGAAGTACCAACTTTAGTAGTCCCATTCAGGAGTAGCACAGCTGAGTCGTCAGTGTGTAACCTTGTACTTGGCAATGAAGTGATTAGCCTTTTTACAACAAAAATGACAATTTAGGGTTTTTACTGTTATGACAAACGAAAATATATGTCCTACTTTTTAACAGATAGCACCCTTCCTTATGACTTGATAGGCCTACCTTACGGGTGATTTATATATATTAAAAATGGAGGTCTGTTCGTTCTCATTAGTTTAAATGGCAAATCAAGTTAGCATTTTAAAACTGATCGATCAGCCTGCAGTGGTAGGCTGGGAGACATATTTTACTTTGTCACACTCAGGGTGGCACAATAGGAGCTACAGCTCATGACAAACACTTCAGCTTACAGGCCCTGGGTACCCCTGGTACCACATGCTAAGGCTTATAAGAAAGTTAACTTAGACCAATTGAATATAAGCCAATCAAAAATATACTTTTGAGGGTAGGACCACTGGCACGGAGGTCTGGTTAGCAGGACTCGGTGCATTTTCAGAGTCGAAAAACCAGCAGTATCAGCCCAAAACCAAGAAGAGGCATTTCCTAACACATTAACAATTGCTTGGACTTTGTTCTAGTCAACCATTTGTTGGCTCACTGTTCTACACAGAAAGGGAGCAAATCAGACTCTTTCCTGCTCCAACAGAACAGTCCAGCACGTGCTGCAGGACACAAAGCCTCTGATCATCTGGATGAGGCTTTGGCAGGATTCTACCCATCACCGTTTGTTATTTTGCCAAGTCTTCCTTACCGTCATACACTCCTTCTCTTGTAACTCTGGATCTTTGACTTCTGTAAACTTGGATGTAAAGAAGCCCTCATTATCAATTTGGCAAAACCTTAGCTATTTTAGTACTTATGTGAATTGAAATAAGTAAAATATCTACAGAAAAGAAGGCAAGTAATCTCCATGCCCTTTGTAATTTGGCCAGACTAAACAAGCAATAGAGTGCCCATTTTCTCTAATGATCTGACAACTTTAGGAATATGTCTTTATTTATTTAGGGTGCTCTATATTACATCAAATGCCACAGAGAAATAAAAGATTCTCTGTTTGCTATGAATCAATTTACATTTCATACTGCAGCTTGACTTATTCAATGTAAAATATGTTTATTTTATTATGATGGAAATGAAGTGTGTGAACCATTGTTTATTTGTGATCATGGACCCATTCCTGTGTCAAACATAGAATTTGCAGCATAAAACGGCAGAAGGTGGAATAATGGTTGGAGGTGTTATTAAATTTCTCAAGGCCTCATTATGAGTTGGCCAGATGGTATTTTTGGTGGGTACCACTCCAGGCAATAACTTCGTTTTCTGGGGAATTATCCAGACTTCAAACTCTAGACCCAATGATAACAGGCCCGGAGACATTGGACCAGTAGCCAACTGTGAAGCTGTTGTATCAAGCCCCACCAACCTGTCTCCTTCAGCAAGAGGGAGCAAAAGCCGCTCCCCCCAGCTGAAGAAAAAACATGTTCCCTCCATTCCACTGCCCCCATTAAATCCCACCATGGCAAAGGACAAAGCAAGTATAGAATTTTCCACCTGCTCCACACAAGTGGTAAATATTTAGGGCCCATGGTTATTGAACACAGGGCAGATCTTATTCCCCATTCTGGGAGAAACTTGTAATCCCTATTGTCTCCTTAGATATACTACAGGATATTGTTAATTTTGGCCCCGGTATCTCCCCGCAGAGATAAGAGGGAATCATATTGGGGCTATTAATATTAGCTAGGGTGCAAACCATTGCCAAAGTGTGTCCACAACTATATGTTTAAAGTGCACTAGCTGTTTCGGTGGCAACAGAACAAGAGCCTGGTCAACAGCAAAACCCTCTTATTGGGTAACAGGGAGAATTCCAAATACTGGACGACTGGCAGATCCTAGAGAGACTGTGTAGGTGGATACAACTGAAATCTCAAACCTTGGGGACATTTGATGCTGATGGCATTAAACCACTTACAGATCTGCATAAAGAATACAGATTCTCCAATTCACAGCACTACAAATACTTTAAAATTTAACAAGCACTTTTGAAATAATCAACATTACTACAAGATATCCAAGAAGAAACCCCACAGATCAATAGCGTACTGGTGGCACGAATACATAGACATGTCATATACCTATAGTATAGCAGTTGCCCACATAATGGATTGGTATTCGGAAAGACGAGGCCGAGGAATTTCTCCCCACGATCTGAGTTATTTTTATCCCCGAACATCAGTGGCCCCTTCCAAAATTAGATCAATTTGGGAAAGACCTAGGAATTTTGGACGCAACCCATATGCGCAATACCCTAGATCACCCACTCGAAGGGCACCCCCATACCCGTCACATTTTTGTACTGACAGGCCCCCTACCCTTCATCCTAATCATCTAGGTAGTCAACAATATCCACCTTTTAATCCACAATGGTCAATTCCGCTAGGGAATCGATTTGAGATGTTGGCAGGCCTAGATGAATTGGACTGACAGGAGATGGCTCCCCATGTGGGGGAACAAGAGGCAACTGTTTCCTCACCCCGGGTAGGACCAAGCAGTATTTTAAATAAAGCACTTTTAGATAGTGTAAAGAGCACAACTACGGATAGGGGTCGGGTGGTAGAACTAAGTAGTACTCAGAATAATGTACTTTCAGATAGTGCAAAGAGCATTATTACTGATCAGGATCAAGTGGCAGGAATACTCCATGGCCAGGAGGAAGCTATTCCCACATCTAATGAAGGCAGGCCACAAAGCGAATGCCACAGGAAAGCTCTCCACCCATACATGGATGGAGTCGATAGCGGTATTATTGATAATACCACCCGGAATGTGATTAAACCCGGTCCCAAAATTCTCTCCTGGAATGTAGCAGGCCTGACAAATAAAGTATCCCACCTTCCGTGGTTAGAGATAGTTACTGATTATAACATCCTGTGTTTCCAGGAAACATGGACAATTGATGAAGTTCATTTATCCGGGTTACAGACCTTCCATACTCCTGCAATTGTAAGTCCCCAGGGGAGAAATAAAGGGGGTCTCTGTACTTATGTCTCCACCACGGCGGGGACTAGAGTATTAAAGTATCAGACCACTGAGTTCTATCAGATTTTAACACTTAGTCGGGGTAGAGCAAAGAACATGATTTTAATTAATTTCTACAATAACGTGCCCCCAAACACTTTGGAAAAAGTAATAAACAATTTAATATACACTATCACTACTCTTAAAGAGCAGCTAGTAGGGGAGACGATTGTGTCCTGGGTAGGTGATTTTAATTGTATCGTCTGTCCTAACAGCTCAACGGGCATTTGTGGCCTAGGCGAGCACGAAGAAGACAACCCTACCCATTTTATACATTCCAGTGTGGGAAATACGCTGAATAGCATGATTTTTCATTTTAATTTGTCTTATATCAATGAGCTTTGCTCCCCTCCTATTCCGTTTCAGCCAACTTTCCATGGGAGGGGGTGCAACTCAACGATAGACTTTACATTTCTAACTGCAACCCACTCACAATTAGTTACGACATGGGAAAAACTTGATGTTATTTTCAGTGATCACTATCGGATTTCTTTTAAAGTAATAATTGATGGGTCCCAAAAGACCTTAAGGGATAGAGTTTTATACCAGCCAGCGATCAACCTGGCTACTAGAAATGGTTATTCCATTAAATTGGATAAAGTGGAACCTGAGGGACTTTTAAAAAAGTTAGTAACATTAACCGGTGAAGATATTCACATCTGTTTGTCACAAGTAGAGGAGCCATCGAAAATCCTGGGTTCCTTTCTAAGAATTCAAGCAGAATTAAAAAGGCTACTGACTGGAGAATACTGACCGGATGCAAACCGACCTACAGGCTAGTTTGATAAAAATTGTACCAAAGCTCTTAAAGCTTTAAAAAAGGTCCTGCACGAAACACCAAGATCACCAACGGCGACCCGAAAGGCCAGAAAGCTGTATTATTCAGCAATTAAAACAAGGAAACAACTATTAAAGCAAGAGGCCTGGTCGGCTCTGATTGTGGCCTCCAAGAGTAGGTACAGCAGCGCTTTCTGGAAAGCGGTCCGTGCCTCTTACTCACAGAAAAAAGACACAGATGTGATAGATATGGCCATCAATGGGGAAACCTGGGCTAATCATTTTAAACAGCTCTATAACACAGCAAATCCTGTGGACCCCGAAAGTCCCAAAAATGAAAAAGCGACACCAGAATATAGAAACAATCCCTTTGGGGTCTTTCCGATAGGTATTATTTTTACTTACGAGGAGGTTTACAAAGCAATCAAAGAAAGCTCCTCGGGCAAAGCCCCCGGACCCGACGGAGTGTCCTATTGACGTTTATAAAACAGAGATCAACCTGTGGGCTCCCTTGTTAACTAATGTTTTGAATAATACTATTGAATATGGGTTCATACCAACCTGGACAGAAGCCACTGTTGTTCCAATCTTCAAAAAAGGAGATAGGAACAACCCTACCTGCTACCGGCTCATCTCACTTCTTGATGGGTTAATGAAGGTGGCAGGCCGTATAATTTTAAATAGGATTCAGACATGGGCAGATGAGGGTGACATAATCTCAAATTCACAGTATGGTTTTAGATCGGTAAAGGGGACAGTTGAGCAGGGTCTAAACCTAGCTCTAATCATCTCCAAGTATACCCAGGCCAAAAGAGGTCATCTATTTGTTACTTTTGTGGATCTGAGTTCCGCTTTCGATTGTGTGGACCATAACAAATTGTGGTCCACACTTTCGGAAATGGGAATAGATGACCAAATTCTAATATTTATTAGGGAGCTATATAGAGGTGCGGGTGCCAGAGTTCGTTATGGCAGGATGGGAGAGTGTTCAGGGAGATTCCCCATCAGGAGGGGTGTGAGACAGGGGTGCATATTAGCACCACTTCTCTTCACCCTATATATAAATTCTATTGGCAAGCATCTTGGGGAGTCACAGTTCGATTATCCGACCATATTGGGATCACCGGCGCCAATATTTTTATACGCCGATGAAGCCGCTAATATGACCCGAACTAGGATCGGTCTACAGAGGGCGGTCCTGAAATTCACCAATTTTATGAGTAATAGGGGCCTAAAGGTACAAAAACTTACACGATGGCCTGTGGGTCTGGGATGAAGAGGGCACCCTGTCCAATTTTCCTCAAAGGGAGGAGGATTGCGACCACCGATCAGTTCTCCTACCTTGGAATAAACTTCGACAGGAGAGGTTCCTGGCACACAGCAGTGAGGGCCAGAAACGTAGCCTTCTCTCGGGCAATAGGCGGCCTTAATAATTTTGCAGCTACTTTGGGGGGCAGACCGGTGAAAGAACTGACTCTTATTTATAAGGCCAAATGTATTTCAACAGCTACATACGGATCCGGACTTTGGGGAATCGAAAATGCTCAACCGATCCAACAGAGTGAGAGAACCAGTACCTCCGATATTTGCTGGGTGGCCCTAAATCAACTGCCACATTTATCTCACATATTGAATTAGGTCTACCGTACATTGTGGATGCGATAAAAACTGCACCCTTATTGTTATGGCACAAGGTGTGGGTTACCCCGGAGACATAGCTCAACAGAGATTTAATCTCGGACTGTCTCACTCTTGACGGTCTCAGTAACATCAAATGGCTAGCCTATGTTAAACACATGCTTACCGAGATGGGCCACCCCAAGTTTTTCACAAGGCTATCCAGCATGGAAGTGGTTCCCAGAAAGATGCTGAAAAAAATGGCCCTTGACCACCTGGCCAATAAGAGATGGGAACTGGAAAAAATCAAACCCTCGGTCGTGGTCTATCAGCAAATTACCATCAATGAAGGAACTCAAAGGTATCTCCTAAGCCAACCAAGTTATTATACACGCATGTTACTGACCCGCTTTAGGTTTGGCACCTTTGTTGGGTTAACAATCTTCCCAGACTGTAACAACTGGTCTAGGGAGAAGCTCATTTGCCCATGCGATGACACTTCTGCTCAATTGAACATCCATTGTGTTTTATTTTGTAAATTTTATTCTGTACCAAGGGGGGCTTACCTGAAACCCATCTTGAGGTCGTGGAGGCATTACACATGTAGAACAGCTTTTGTGAGGCTGCAACAGCTTGAAAATGACGGTGTTACGCATGCTGTGTCTAGTTTTTTAAAATTAGTGATCAAGTTTAGAAAGTCCATGTAAATAATCATGATTTTAAATCGACTTTGTTTTATTTGGAACATAAGATTCTTTTTTTATGATGAAATGCTATTCTTATTTTATAGAGAATTACTGTTAGGCACTTTTAAAATGTATGCTTTTATTAATTCAATATTGAATACCGAATAAAGCTCTTTTTGAATTTGAATTTGAACACTTATTAATAAAATACAGGCACCACTCACTACACTTAGAACAAAAGAGATGAAGGATCTGGGTATGTTGGAAGACAGTGACTGGGTGGAAGAATGTATGTACATATGGGAGGCAGCAATACAGCCATGGTTTAGATGGATACAATTAAATGTCCTTCACCACACATACGGGACACAGGAGCAAATGATAAAATTCAGCATGATAACAAAAAGTAAATGCATCAGAGGGTGCAAGCAAAAAGCACCTCCCTGCACACCAGGTGGGAATGTCCCTCAATCCAGACATTCTGGAAAGGGCCGAGGGACTAGATCAACAGGACCATTCATATGGAATTGGAAATGGTGGCACATTTGGTACTACTGAAGATATCTAGTGACTCTACCATACGGAGATACACAAGCCTATCTTGAAACATAGCATCGCAGCGATAGGCAGGTCCAAAACCTCCCACAAGAACTGAATGGGGGAAAACGTGTATTAGAGTATGTTAGCAGGAAAAGTGATCTATGATGCAAGGGGCTTTCTGACAAAAATTGGGTTGCACAGGTACTAACTTCACCACAGTACCTCATGGAAAACGAATCTACAGCATACACACACCTCCATTTATTCATTAGCTGCTAAACCCTTACCCACTTGTTGCTTGGCTTTTGATGTGTTCCATTGTTTTCCTTCTGTATCTTGATAATTTCTCAGATTTGCCTCCAGGTCTTGTTCCCTGCTACCAGAACCTCAAATTTCCAAGTTGGAATAATCCGGTAAAAGTGGAATAAGTAAATTGCTATTAACACCATCATTATTGCTTCAATAAAAAGTCATATAATAAGTACTAATCATAAAAAGTAAAACAACGACCATTAAAAACACTCAACATTCTCCCATCATGTTGAACATAAATACAAGAGTGACTAAAACATTTAAAATCACATTGGGGCTTCCACCTCTGACTGTGTGGCAGGAAAGAAATGGTCTGACCGTGCTGCTACAAGACTTGATGGACAGATTTGAGGCCTACAACTCAACTCAACAACATTAGGCTCTCCCCCCCCCAGGTTTAACTTACCCGCCCAGAGCACCCACACCGACATAGAGACTGGGCTGCGGCTTACCCCGCTTGAAAACCAGATAACAACCATAATCCAGGGTCTTAGTGAAATCCTTTCCAACCTCGACGCACCCCCAAAGCCTCACCGCTTCCCTTCCTTTCCCTCTCTCTCTTAACAGAGGTTCTCCAAGACCTGCCACCTGAAAGGGATCTCTACCCCCCTCTCAAATCAGACACAGAGACCAAAAAGAATTAGGGATGAAACATCCGAGTGAAGCGGCAGCTCACGCTTCCTCGTACGACAATCCTATTACTTCCACCCTCCTATCCAAAATACAGGTGATCACCGGACTGGGAAGAGAACAGGCCCCTCCGAAAGCTCCTAGACCCCCAGCCACACACACTTTCATCCCCACAGCACCCAAACAAAAAAAACCACAACAAACGTCCCCCACAAACTGCATGCTCATAAACTGCAGATCAGCCACCAAGCATGCCACAGAGCTTGCGGAATCCATCCTCACCCACGACATAGACATCGCATTCATCACCAAGACATGGCTAAAGGACTTCTCATTTCCACTCATGGATACTCTTGTCCCCCCTGGCTTTGTTATCACCAAGAAAGATAGAAAAGATCAAAGAGGTGGAGGCATAGCAATCATCCACAAAAACAATATTTCCGTGACAGAAATAGACTCCTTCAACTACAACACCTTTGAGTACCTAACCGCCAACATCAACACAGGCAACAACAAAACACTTATCTTCCACCTTATTTACCACCTCCCAGGCAACCCCACCACATTCACTGACCTCCTGTCTGAGCTTATTGCCCACTGCTCTCTCTGAGACACGAACAACCTTATTCTGGCCGACCTCAATCTACAATGGAATGAAGAAAACAACCTACAAATTCAGAACCTGAAAGAGCTGCTTCACAGCAACAACCTTACCCAGCACTGCTTAGAGGAAACCCACAACAAAGGAGCAATCCTAGACACCATCATCGCCCAGCACGACACTGTCACGATAGACCGCACCCTACCCGTGGACTGGTCTGACCACCACTTAATCCTTTTCCACCTCACGCAGCCGATCACACTTAAACCCCTTACCCAAGACCTTCCTAAATGGACTAGAAACTTCACTCAGATTACCATGACTGCCCTAGAGGGAAGGGTTAACTCTCTCCTCACGGCATTCACGGATGATCTATCCACAACTGAACTCACCGCCCACTACAACACAAACATGACATCCATTCTAGATCAAGTAGCCCCCTTGAAACTAAAAAACCCCAGGATTATCCCATCAAGATCTTGGTTCAACACGGACATGAACAATGAAAGAAGACAGTTGAGAGCTACAGAAAGACTATGGAGGAGCAAACCCTCCCCAAGCCTACTCGAACAACTCAAAGCAGCCCGAAGAAAATACAAAAAACACATCAGCAGTGAAAAATTTACCTTCTTCTGAGCCGCCCTGGACAATGCAAAAAACAGACCCAACAAACTGTTCGAAATCATCAGGCAACAAACCTCCAAGCCCCCGGAATCCTCCATGGGCATGTGTTAAAACTTTTCCAAATTCTTCGAAGAAAAAATCACTAAGATTGAGCTCTCACTGGACATCGTCAACCACGTCTGCAAAAGCCTACCCTCAGTGACAGTAGATAATATGCCCAAGCACCCCAAAAAATCCTGGAAGTCCTTCAACCCCATCCTGGAAACTGAGATCCTCAAACTGATCTCCACCTCTAAACCAGCCTCTCACGTCCTTGACCCGATACCCACCCAACTGACCAAAAAACTGTAACTCTCCATAGCACCGTTCTGGTGCAAGATCATAAACAGCTCCCTGAGAACCGGCAGAATACCTGAATGCCTCAAAGTTGGCCAAGTCACGCCACTACTAAAAGAACAGGCCTTGAATCCAAGGAACTGAATAACTTCAGATCTGTCTCCAATCTCCCCCTCCTATCCAAAACCCTTGAAAAATGTGTTCTCTAACAACTGACTCAGCACATGGATAGCATCAACCTTCTTGACCGCCACCAATCGGGTTTCAGAAAAGGCTATAACACCGAGACCACGATCCTTAACATCACAGACGACATCCACAAATCCCTCGATTCCAACCAATGGTGCCTCCTCATTCTTCTAGACCTATCAGCAGCCTTTGACACAGTTGATCACCAACTTCTCATCAAGGCTTTGCAAGAAAGGGTAGGTGCTGATGAGGCGGTCCTACGCTCGTTCTCCTCCTTCTTACACAGCCGCTTACTCAGGATAAAAAAAAAAAGAAACTTTACCTCCGACCTACACCCAGTCAACAGGGGCGTCCCCCAAGGTTCAGTGCTCTCACCTCAACTGTTCAACATATACATGGAACCCCTCACCACCCTACTTAAAAATACTAACATCCCTTTCCACCTCTTTGCAGATGACACCCAGATCTATCTAAAAACCTCCTCCATAGATGACATTCGCAAACTAAATGTCACTCTAAAAGAAATCCAACATTGGCTGTCTCTTAACCACCTAAAACTCAACCAAGATAAAACCGAAATCTTCCTCATCTCCAACAAAGAAGAGAACCCTCATATTTCGGAATGGCTAATAGCTCGGGATGCTCTTAACGGCAATCACACTCTGACCCACTCCGTTAAATCATTAGGAATCACCCTAGACTCAAAACTCGACATGGTCAAACACATCAAGAACTCCGCAAAGAGTGCCTTCGTCAACCTGAAGCTACTTAACAAAATAAAACCATTCATCCCAACCAACGATCTCAAACAAGCCACCCAATCACTGGTGATATCCAGACTCGACTATGGGAATGCCACCCTCACTGGTACAACTAAATCATATCTAGCTCCCCTCAAAACTACTCTCAACGCAGCAGCTAGAATGGTCACTGGAATCAGAAAATATGACCACATTTCACCAGCACTTCGAGAACTAAATTGGGTCCCAGTCGAATTGCGTGCAAGTTTCAGAACTGCCTGCCTCACACACAAAGCCCTGCACACAGGAAAACCTAAGTATTTGGCTGCTAAGCTCAATGGGCTGGTCGGACAAGGAACCTCAGGAGCTCCAGCACCATATTACTCATCCCTATGAAAACACACAACTAAAAAACTGCTGCACGGTCCTTCGCCGCAAATACGCCCAAAATCTGTAACTCTATCCCAGTCAGTATCAGGACTATTTCATCCTTCACAAAATAAAAAAAACACCTAAAAGTCCTTTTCCTCAACTGCTCTCTCCAGAATGGATAGCCGCCATCTAAACTCAATTCCCTGCTCGTCGTCTCTCCCAGACACTGTAGCTCTAAGACTTACCCCCTCCCTGCTATTTGACCCCTATCTGCTCCTCCCCCCCCCTAAGTGGTTCAACCCCAAAACAATGTGCTCTCTATGAGGTTATCCCAGGACTCAAGGCCTACCTCAATGCTGCTCAGCACACTTGGACTTCCGAACCTATATGTAGAATACTGATTTACTGTATCCACCCTAAGACAACGCGCACCCTATGAGGTTATCTCAGGACTCACATACTACCTCAATGCTGCTCAGCACACGCAGACTTTCCGAACCTATATGTAGAATATGGCTCTATTGTATGAATCTTGCTCAATAACTTATGTGAAGCGCTCCGATACCCTCGGGTCAGGCTAGCACTACATAAAACTCCTCAAATAAATAAACTTTTATGAAGCGTGATAGACTATTGGCAATAGACCCTGGTCAAGTTCTGGAGCTGATCTGTAAAGCGGGTCTCCATGTCATGGACTCCAGCTCCATTAATGTCTCTGAGATAGACAATCCCACCTGATTTCCACTATATGCCCTAACCCAGGCAACCCTTTCCTGTAATGTAGGATGCACAATTCAACAAGCAAGTTTATTGGAACACTGAGTGACAAAGTTTAATGAACATCAGTACTTTACTTTACGTAAAAACTATAAATAAAGTGGGTAAAACAAATCACTTTGGGGTTATTACTTTGATTTCTGTGTGGTCTTTTAAGCGGACGAGGTATAAGATGCTACTGTGGGGTAAATCATTGGCAAATCTATTCTATAACACAGAGTTCTGGCTTCCTTGAAGGCTGAGATGCTATAAATTCTAAACTCAACTAGAAGCCTTTTCCTATATGTGTTAGATGTTTTTGTGCAAAACAGCCCGAAAAGTGTGACAGCTAGAATTCCACTCATTGTGCAGTCAAAGAGGGCATCATTGTTTGGTTTTTGGTACAACTGTGTGGTGTAGGATTAGACATGGAGTTTCCCAAGTTTAAACTTAAAAACCAAACACAGCACATCTCAGGCCGTTTGTTCAAAACGCTACTGCCCCTTTGTTTGATACGTATCCACGTAGTAGGGCCTCCCTTTCACCCTCCTCCCCAGTCACTAGGCAAGGTTTTTCTTGTTTATATTGACCATATACACCTTAAATGTTCATTTGCTGATTAACTTATTAATTTAGAGTTATCCCAGAACTCACTTCACCCAATACTTTTTAATGTTTTCTCCACATGCCCTAGCCATCGGCATATCTAAACGTTGTTCATATGCATGACTAAATGCAATGATCTCACATATGCACTTGGATAAGTGTTCTTGTGCAACCTGAGCCAGAATAAAACAGGGCATAATGAGATCTTATCTGATATGCAAATCAGGTCCAGTTCAATTCTTACTGAGGTTAAAGATGTGCGTGGGGTCTGTTGAAAAAGGGATCTTAGGAAGCAGTTGTGAATTTTGAGTGTTGTTCCATAGGCAACCGCTGCAACGCTTTCACACTAAAACTTGGAGCCAAGTTTTCCATTGCATTTTAAGAAAGTGCCTATATTCAGGCTAAGGGTGCAAGTTGCTTTTTACCTCTAGGGATACTATGATAACCTTCAGTGACAGGGACTGCGGGCAAGTCAGACACCGAGCTGGGTTATCCGCGTCTCTCCATTTCCGTCTGGAGCCTGATCTGTTGTGTATGACCCCCCTACCCTTCCCATTTGCCTCCATGACTCATAGGTACTGAGCTGCGTTCCACCCCAGGGTTGCCACGCCCGCCACGCGGGCCTCCCAGACCATGGGTTGGCCACTGCCCCATTGGCTCGTGTGGTCCTGCTGCATTCTGCTGCCTCTGATTGCTGACTTGCACCTACCCACTTCCTCCTGATGGCTGCCCTGAGAGAACACCACCTTGTGGAACCGGCTGATGCCGATTGATCGCTCCTCCCCATACATCCGTGGAGCGTTGCAGCTGCATGGGTGCAGGGCGCCTGGCCCCCTGGGTGGCCGGGCGGCACGGCTGGGATGCCGGAATACATCTGCTACAGTGTGGAATACTGCGCTGTAAGAGCCCGGCAGCCTGCCCATGATCCTCTCAATAGCCTGCATCTACCCAACTTCCCCGATGACTTGGCCAGCTTATATTTTCTCTGAGGTGGGATGAGGCCCTCACCCCCCTTTGCGGCCTTAACTCACCCACATCCAGGGGTGCTGTCAGAGGTGGGGCCCTCACCCTCATAGGACATCACTATGGAGGTTCTGGCTTGCCTGTTGTGGTCTTTTGACACCTGTTGGGACACTTTGCCCTCCCTCCTGCACACCCCGGATGAGTGTGGAGGTCGAAAGCCTCAACCATATTTTCTCCCCCGGCCTCTACAGAAACACGCAGTTCAACGCCGGGCAGAGCATCGCCACACAAGGGCCCCCTTCTCCAATCCATACACCCCCTCCACACTTCAGCCACCGAAGTTCACGCAGCACGGCATGGCCTGGATGACCACCATTCCTGGAAACACACCTCTGCTTGCTTGGCTGCCTCTCCTTATCGCAAGGCCTGACCCCGTACTATTGTACAAGGTGCCATCCCCCTTATTGGTCATACCAGGTCGGACCCCCCCCTATACAAGCAGATGCCATTATTGAAGAATTAAGAGCCGGCTTTCATGCCATTGATGCCAGATTTGATACCCTCACTGGATGCCCGATAACTATGACTAAACGCCTCAATAGGCATGCCTCCAGGTTTGACACTGCGGAGGAGAGGGTTTCGAATCTTGAGGATGGAGCAGCACAAACTACAAAACGCCTGGAGAGACTGGAGAAATTGTTGAAGACCGTTGCTATGAAAGAAGATCATCTTGAGGCCAGGGAATGGCATAGTAACCAGCGCATCCTGGGAGACACTGAGTGCAATACCGGATGCATGGATCTCTTTGTTGATGAAATACTAGCAGACCTAATGGACCATCAGCACTTCACATTCACATTTGTGGTGGAGAATGCGCATCGGTTCTTGAGCCGGCACCCAACCCCCGAATGCCCTCCCAGGCCGATCATCGCCTGGCTGATAATTTCTGGGACAATGATGTGGCCCTCAGACTGGCATGTGAGAATGGCCTACTACACTGGCAAGGATCTGAGATCTTGTTAATCCCTTACTTCAATATAGCAGTGAAGGTTGCGTGTCACAAATTCAACCATGTTAAGGTGGATCGGCGAAAGCTGGGCCTCAGTATGGCATGATGTACTCTGCATGCCTCAGGGTGGGTGTGGAGGGGAAACCCCACTTTTTTTTACACCCCGGTAGCTGCACAGAACCAGAGTAAACAATATTCCAAAGACTGTAATCATTTGTGATGCTCCAATCCCGAAAGATCCCAGATGGATGTTCATTCTAATGCCAGCATTGGCCGGTTTCCCTCTGGGTCATTATTCCAGCTCCGCAACAACCACAGGCATGCCCTCCGTAATGTGGAGGACTGCAAGACCCCTCCACTGACCACATGGACCTTTCATGCCTGCCTCAGGCATGCTATTTGTTGCAGAATATGGAATCCTTCTTTAGCTTGTCAGCATGGATCCGACTGTATTCCGAGCTATTGCCTTAGTGTTGCCATCCCCCAGTGGTACACACAGTAATGTTCACAATTATCTTTTTTCATATTTATGGGACAGTTTACCTAGGGCTTTGCTGGGCTATTTATTGCCTAGCGTGGGTGGTGGGAGGTGTGGGAGGGTTTATGACGTTGTTTACATTTGTTGTTGATGTTTTTTCACACAGGCAGATCTTCAACTATGCCCACCATATGCACGATCCCATTGTCTTTTACACATTAGTGATGATACCTTCACAACCCCCTGAATCACACTCTATAGGGGGCAACCTACTGTCCTGCAACATACTGGGCCTCCATAATCCCCGCTAGGGTAAGAAAGTTCTGCAATATCTCATGTGCCAACGCGCTCAAATCGCCTTCCTGCAAGAGACTCACCTCCAACCTGGTAGACCACACACCTTTGCATCCCACTGTGGCTCCCACCGCAATTTTTCTAGCTACAGCACATACTCGAGAGGGGTCTGCATCTTAATTCATAGAAGTGTGCTGTTTAGCCCTCTAACTACTAATCTTGATGAGCATGGCTGTTTTGTCCTGGTGACTGTTATACTGGTGGCCACCTGGTGCTGTAGGAAAAGGTCTATGGTCCAAATCAAGACTCCCCTGCATTATTCAGACCCAGATTGCAGGACTTGATTTTAACCACGCTATCCTAGAGAGGGACCTTAATCTACTTATGTATGTGACCCGCGATACAACAGTGAACGCATTGTCTGTTAAAAAACCATAACCACTCCATGCCCTTAATGACATTTGCAGCTCCTTTGCACTTTAGGATGCCTGGTGCATGAAGGGGTCCTCATCGCTAGCGTACACACATTACTTAGTCCCTCACAACACCTGGACCTGGATTTAATACTGCCTCATACTTGCGATGTTAGGTCATTGGCTGGAAAGAGTCCACCATTTACCATGCATGCTCTCCTATCATGCCCCAGCACGCACCACTTTTTACTTCCCGTTTGGAGATGAGCGCGAGAGACCATGTTGGTGCCCCACATTAGCATTGCAAGATACACTTTTCCACTCTGACTTACATGCTGCGATACTGGAGTACTTTTGGCTGAATGAATGCTCGGTAGACACACTAGCCTTCATGTGTGAGGCATTTAAAGTCTATATTAGAGGTATATGCATCTCCAAACACTCAGGGTTTTGTGGGATCTCCGAAGGGGACTGGCACGCATTGACGAAGACCGGACTAAGCGTGACTCAGCTACTCCTCATCACCATGGTACAGAGTATTCCCTTTAGCGCGCTGCACTCCTCACAGAGTACTGTGACCTGCGAGGTGTTGTACCTCGGAAAGTACGAAAGGGCTCATAGATATGCAGAGGGCTAAAGCCCGGGCCGCACTTTGGCCAGACTTCTCCCCCAACCAGGGGCACTCTCTTTATACCTGAACTACACAACAATGGAGGATCCACAGTAGCCTCCAATGCAGACGTCCTAGACACTCTACTCCGGTACTATGCCCACCTATATACCACTAGACTCTCTGACGTTTTCTCGGCCCGAACAGCATATCTAGAAGAGATTCCCATGGTGAGGCTTGCCATGGCTCAGCAAAAATTCTTCAGTGAACCCACCACTTCTGAGGAGATTGTGCAGGCCACAGACTAGGTGGATGGTTCCAAAGCTCTCGACCTGGACAGTTTCACAGGAGGTCTAGAAGCATTTTAAACATAAACTTGCACCTCGACTACTGGTTATGTATACAGAATCTGTTGAGACAGGTGTACTCTCACCTCCCTTTGGGAGATACTCATAACCTTACTCGTCACACCAGGCAAGGAGCTCCGCCAATGCGGATCCTATAGGCCCCTTTCACTCTTAAATTTTGACAAAATACTCTCAAAAGTACTCAGGATGTACCAGCAGCGATAGCTCTTCTATATGCAGAAAAGGCTTCGACTCCCCCAAGTGGCCATTTCTCCATGTGGTCCTGCGCAAGCTGGGCTTTTTCCGCAGTATCTAGTCAGTGTTCAATGTATTGTACACTGAATCTGTGGGGTGCATTAGGGCCAACTCCTCTCTCACTCCACCTTTCCCAGTTACCCAAGGCACGAAACAGGGATGCCTCCTATCCCCATTGCCTTTTATCATAGCAATGAACCTGCTGGTCCGCCACCTACAGAAGGCCCACATGCATCGTGGCCTGCAATTCCACCCTGGACCCTTCGTTATGTCTCTCTATGCAGATGATGTGCTTCTATTTATCCGACACCCAGAAGACAACCTGGCCCCTACCCTGCAAGATGTGTTGTGCTTCGGAGGCCACTCAGCTTATGATCAACTGGTCTAAATCTGAACATCTTCCACTCACTGAGTCTGCTGCTCTCTTTCAGTGTGAGTTTCCATTGGGCTGGTGTAATGGCCTAGTTAAATACTTGGGTGTTCACCTCCACCGAGACAAACAACAGAACCACCTGAATTACGGCCCTGCTATAGACACTTTGGCCACCTAGGTGGAGTGCTAGATTCGCCTACTGCTGTCAATGGCCGGACGCATTGCAATTATCAAAATGGTGGTCCTCCTCCACTTCTTGTATCTTTATCAAAGTATCCAGATCCCCTTGATCAGCTCCTTCTTCACCACATTACGTGGGCTACTATTGAAGCTCACATGGGCCAATGAATGCCCCCGCATTAGTTGGGACATAGAAGGATGGGTTTGGGGTGCCCCACTTTTACCTGTAAAACTTGTCAGCACAGTGTGAACATGCACACCACTGGTTCCAATCGGATGCCAGGCTCCCATACACCTAACCTGACCTTGACCAGACCTCCCCAATGCCTCTATTCTACCAAAGGGTATCCCTCTGGACCCCCACGATGTGCAAACCTTGTTCACTACATGTTGATCTGGTGCAAACTAGTGCTTGAGGGGGCCTCGACGGCCTTGGTATTAGCAGATAACCTGTGCTTCCCCATCACTTGAGAGACTTTGTCTAAGCGCTCACTATGACCTCTGCACATTTGAAGACATTTTGCCTGATGGGCATGTTCTCTTGCATTCCACAGTTGTCCGCTTTGTCACTTGTCCTATCATGGACTACTTTGTAAGGCCCTGCATGTATAGTGCACTCAGGGCGTAGAACCCGACACATCCATTAGCACCAGATGAGTTCACACCCGTGACACTTGTGATCAATGACGATGGAGGCACTCGGCTAGTGTCTAAATTGTACCATACCTGTTTGGATATGCTACCCACCCTTCACCTGAAACTTAGGAGTTATTCGGAACACGATCTGGGTTGCTGGTTGTGAGAGAAAATATGGACTGCCTGCTGTACACAAACACGTTCCACATCTCCCAGTCATCACCACAAGCTCCTCCATTTCAAATTATTGCATCAAGCCTAAGTCACTCCTTCCAATCAACATAGATTTGACTGCACTAGATCCCCTGACTGCCCCAAATGCTACATCACAGGGGCAGACTTCCTGCATATGACTTGGACATGTAGACACATTACACACTTTTGGACTGAGGTCTTCTCCTGTTTGGCCCCAATTGTGGAAATGGAACTCTCCTTTGTTCCCCTCTAGGTGTTACTAGGATATGTGCAAGATCTGCCAAAGAGTATCTGCCGATACATAGAAATGGCCCTCCAGCTTGCCAGGCGGGAAGTTGCACTACATTGGGGGAGGCGGCACCCACCCCCTGTCAAGTACTGGCTATCCAGCTTAGCTTATTACGACCCCACCAGTAAGCTATATGCCTCACTTAAACAAGGTCTTCTAGACCGAAAGACATATGGCAACCCCTCCGTACTTATCTGCTGTCACTGACAGATTCTCCTCAAGCCTTTTAGGTGGTGAACAACGCGACACCTTGCGTTGCTCTATGCACCACCCCTTCCCACCCCGCCATCCGACAAACCTACTCTATAGGGAGCCACTCCTATTGCTTCAGTACATCCTCCCCCCTTACAACAGACTTTTGAATCATAACACCAGGACTGTGCGATTATTTATCACACATGATTCACCACGCTACCAATGTAAGGGGAATGATTTTTAAATTATACTCTTTGTTTAGCTAACTTCCAAACAATGTACCTGCGTGCTCCATATATTTCCCCTCTCTGAAAAAAGGTGGGAGACGGCATCTTCTGAGTTTATCCTGCTCTCCACTGCAGCTTTCTTCCACGCAGAATGTTGCTCGTCTTATTCAGGTTTGGCCGAGTTCTCATTCAGCCTGCCTGCACTCATTTCAATGTACTATACTCGATATTCCCTTTGAATTGCTATGGAAGAATGTGTTGCTCCATGAAATGCATGTACTGCAAAAACCAATAAAAACATACTTACAAAAAAAATAATAATAATAAATCTCTCTTCCACTTTAACTGCTGGGTTTCCTAACACTCTCAGATCATGTGCATCCTTCCTTTATCTTACATCTCCAACAGTTGGGGTTATCCGCCAGATTAGGTTGTAAGAGTATGAGATTTCTTTTATGGTCATTTCCCCAGGATTCATGAGAGTCAACCCCAATCTACCCTTTCCAGAGGCACCATGCCAACCTCCCAGCAGTCACTGTCCTCTGATCATCAAATACAGCCTTACATTTACAGTGTTAACATAATAGTTTATAAGCAGTTACCAAGAGGTGCAGGGAATGCTTTGCAACATGACCCAACAGAGTTGATGTTTCTTTACCTCACCTGCAGTGGCGGAATGTAAATCTTCTTCTTCTTCTGAGCAAGGATGATCACTGAAATGAAAATCCTCCTCATGCGTAATCTGGAATAAAACGTCTGGGCTAGCCACTGAGAAGCATGCCGGGGAATTAGAAAAAAGAAACAATTTTAGGAGACTTCGTCAACATTAAAACCATGTTGTTTCCTCACCATATCTATCAACAGAGCCTTAAGGGCTAACCATGCCCGAAAAACATGTATTCAGAGTTAAGTCACTTTTCATATCCAGTTGCTTCCTGCCAAATAAATGCACACTTTGCCTAGTTTTTATTGTTTAAACACATTATGTCAGATGGAGTATTTCAGAAATAGGGTTGGGAAAACATGGAAATATTGCGTTTGAAAGAAATTACAAGCTGTGGAGTTGTCATCAGATCAAATAAAAATGTCAAAAATAATACTGAAAAAACACTATTTAAAAAAAGTTTAAAAAAAAAAGATTTTCAAACGCTTTAATGAAAGGTATCATAAGTTTACTGAGATATGATTTTGTACTAAATACCTTTTGAGTGAGTGGGCAAAGGAAGGACTGGCAGACAGGGGGATTGCCAGGTTCAGACTCCAGCAGGCTCCTCTGTTCACTCACATTGAAGAGGCAGTGGGCAGACACATTGCTACATTAATGTTGGGGGTCTCGGTAGAGGTCCGGAATGAGGAACGACGTTCTGGCTTACATAATGAGTGGGTCGCAAACTGCAAGATGTTCCTCATTCCATGCCGATTTCGACTCAGATTTTTCTCCTGCTTTTTACAGTAGGAACATGTGGAAGACCACTAAGCATTCCTCCTTAAATTAATGCTTGGTGGTCTTACCACTCTTATTCCCTCTTGGGGAATGTGACAGGCAGTCCCACCAATGAATATGTCCGATGCACAGGCTCAAGGGGAGGTGCTGGACATACTGAAGCTTGACCCCCCTGGTTCTCTCTACATGAATGTGTGTTTCTGGAGACATGAGTATGAATACTTCCTGCACTGATCCCGGAGCCAAGTTGTAAAAGTAACAAAACGATCAGAGATTGGAACTGGAGGCAAAAGACTCATAAACGACACAGGGTGACAGCAAAGTGTAGAAGATCCTTGGACGTCGATCTCCTGTGAAGTACGTAAGTAGTCACAAGCTCTACTTAAGATGGCTCCTTCTGGATGTGTTTATAATGGAGGAGCACCTCCACAAATAAAGTGTTTCGAACCTAGAGGGCAAGGATCTGCAAGGGGTTTGCTGAAATGTTCTCAGCAACAGGAAGATTGTAACTGAAGTCTGCGAGCACTGGTATAGCTTGTAGCGGTGTGAAAAACCTGCAGGAGGTGTCTGAGTCATAAAAATAAGGACATTTGCATTTGTGAGTTTATGAATTTGCATGACTACAGATTTCTAAATGGAAGGAATTCACAATAGTTTTCAAAAACTTTTCCTGAGACAGTCACAAGTATCACTCCTGGAAACATATTTGAATTCAGTTGCTGCCAACGCGAAGGGCTTTCCGCATGACCAACTGAACGTACCAAACAGCTATGCATGCAAAAAGGCCTTCATATTTGTACAGCTGTGCCTTGTTTATTTTCTCCAAAAGGAATTTTGTTTTCCCAGTGGATAACCTTTTCCCCAACACCCCCACCAATTCCGAAGGTGTTTCAAACCCATTTATCTCTTGGAAAAAGATTTACTCTTACTGTTGTCGAGAGTAAATCTCGAATCATTTCCATGATGGAAATGGTTCGAATCAAATTTGTAAATACTCACAAACTCAAAAGGTTGTGAGCGTTGCTAAACTTTCTAGTCATTCCTGGTCCTGAGACACCCACTCCACCTACCTCCAAGCGAAGGATTTACTGATGCATAATAGTACACCAGCATGGGACAGTATATTGCATTGTCAAATTGATTTATGAGTGCAAGTTCACCCTGCGCTTCTAAATCATGCAATATATGCGTGAACGTTGAATGTGCAGATGCAAAGTGGAATGTGGAACATGCTGTGCCCCACATTCTCTACACCTAAGAAGTATACAAGTTGTACAACTCATAAGTAAAACAAAATGATTCTGTAAATCACTTGGGGGGAAATTCGTGATTATCTAGATGGATTTGATAGGGTGCACACAAACTATATCACCGCCAGTACGTAGCCTGACCACCATACCGCCTGACGACTACATCCCCTGATCATTACATTGATCTGGGTAAGTTAAATTGTATATGTTTGGGTCTTGGTTATTAATAAAAATGAATTTAAATTAATAGATTCAAAGTTTAGGGATACGTTATTACAAAAGAATATGTTATAACTGATAAGTAAATGTGAATGATTGGTGTTAGGTTACTAAATAACATTTAAATGTGAATTAATTGCATATTTAAATGTAAAGAAATTGGAATTATTTAAATGCTTTTGTTAGGTTATGTACAGGGCTTTATACAAAACAAAAAGCATGAAAGAGAAAGGGGAGAGAATTAAGAAAAATAACTAATACAAGCATTTGGTGTAAAAAGCAGGTTGATATGGTATAGAATAAAGTCTCGATAAAATACATATGAATCGGAGCTGCACAATGTCATGATGGGTGATCTAGTGGAGGCGATGTTCTGTTAAGCCGATGTAATTTAAAAAACCAAACATTTTAATTGAGTTTTGTGACAATACAAGCCGCTTACGGCAGGGTCAGTACTATACATTAACAGTCATATATAATGCATCAATTCGCCAGTTAGGAAAATACAATAGTGCTAGATAGAATTTCCTGCAAGAACAATGTAAAGGGCAAGCACCAGCAAGACCTCAGGAATACATTTGCTCGCTACCGCTGCTCAACCCCCACAACAGGCAGCTCCCTCCCTCAACCCCAACTCGCCGTATGGCCATGCCTTGTCATAACTCACCCTCGACAGTGGACAACAACTCCCAATCCAATCTCAGGCACCATATCATTCTAACTAAGGTGGACAGATTGGCTCAGTGTAAAATTCCAGTCCCTCTAGCTAGGCAAGACCCACATCTAGTGAGGATGCTAAGCCTCTATCACCTAAAGAGTTCCCAATGGTCTTTCAAGCAAGGAGGATCAGGATTTTACAGGGACTACACTAATAACTCCCAGGCATTTGCCATATCCATTGATCCACGTCCCCGGTGAGCTTCCCGCAACAGCACCAAACACTCTTAACTCACCCATCTTTCTAGTTTCCTTTTCCAAACCTCTACTCTGGGGCCCTTTGGAGTCTTCTAGTTGTGTGTAATCTCTTTTTTTGCTAACATGAAGGCTAAATCTTGCAACACACTCATCGCCTTATTCTTAGCAGTGTGTGGATATCAATGTAAAAGACTATGGGCCAGATGTCCCAAAACCCTTAACCTCCTGCTACCGGCCTACTGTAACACCCGCTAGGGTTCACAACACTGGTCTAGATACGCCCAATTTGGCCCAGAACTCTGGTCGAGCAAGCCCCTCCCACAGGGATGCAGATCGACCTTGCCCCACTCCCTCCATCCCAATAGCTCGCCTCCTACCAGCCCTCAGCCCGCCTGAACCCACCTCTAGGCTACCTGCACATGCCATCAGAACGGCTCCCTGGCAACTGGACCCCGGCCTACCAGAACATACCTGTATTAGAGATATTGATATTCTCCACCGCAGATCCTCCGAGTTAACACTGAGCATCCACAAATCGATTCTGGACCTAAAGCACCTCCTTCACATCATTGAACTCTCCTTCTCTAATATATGGCTCTCACAGAGTGTGACCCACATAACCCTCACGATTCCCGCCTCCACCCTCTACCACTATCCCTGAGACACTTGCGCCCTCGTACGCAAGCCTGGCACCTCTCTGAGGAGGAAATTCTTGCTCTCCTCCACACCTACAAACCCACCCCATGCACGTTCAATCCCTCAGAGCTCACGGAGGAAGAAGCGGCTGACCTCCTCTGTAGCTACAACTCGGCACTGACAACCCCATGCCCCTTAGACCTGAGGGGAGAACACCCTATTTGCACGGTTGCAACCAACCCTATCAGAACTGCTACCCTCCGCATCAGAGGGCTGGTCAAAAGAAACCTAGCTAAAGTTCCCACCTCCGCTTCTACCTTCGACACCCACTCCTACCCCTCCCTAGCCGGCCTCCTAATTAACTGCCGGTCAGCTGTAAAGCATGCATCTGATGTCGCCGACCTCATCCTGAGTCCTAAATCGGACCTAGCGATTTTGACTGAATCTTGGCTCAAGGATTCCTCATTGCCCTACCTTGATCTCTTAGTCCCACCCAACTATAACATTGTAAGGATGGACCGGCCCTCAAATAAAAAAGGGGGTGGCATTGCCTGTATCTACTGCTCCAATCTCCTTGTTACGTAACTGCCAGTGGACCCCACGGACTCCTGCGAATTCCTCGCACTCGCCATCTCCAAAAACACCTCACAGCTGTGCAAACTTCACATCTTTTACCACCCTCTGGCAAGAACGACACCTTTACAGACCTCCTCATGGAAATCATCACAGCCAAGGTGTCCTAAAAACTCTAACAACATTTTCCTTGGCAATTTTAACTTGCATTGGAATGATCCTAAGGACCATCAGGTTAAATCCATCAGAGACTTCTTGGCCGATCAAGCCTTTACCCAAGCCTGCTCCCTCCCTACACATTCGAAAGGTGCCACCCTAAACTGGATCATTGCTAAGGAATCAGCGGTCAAACTTATCTCTATTGATCCTTGTGATTGGTCTGAACACCACACCATCACCTTCCTCCTGCCCAGCACCCACAAATCATGGACACCTCAACCTGGGATTCCCAAACGATGGGTTAGGGACACCAAGAACCTCGACCACGAGAAACTGCCAGCGTGTCGTGAGTCTGACCTCCCCCCACAGTGGACATCGGTCACCAACCTAGCGGACCATCCCTCAACAAGGAGATGAGATCCCTTCGACAGACGGAACGAATCTGGAAACAACACCCATCTGCAGCACATCTAAAACTTCTTCGACAGGCAGAAATGCTTACAATAAGAAAATCCTTAACACTAAAAAAGAATACTTCAGAACTGAACTGGAAAACGCCAAAAATCGACCTCGCAAGCTGTTCGACTTGGTCAAACACCAAGTCAACAAACTAGCGAAAACCGTCAAAGAAACAGCTAGGCCCCTAATATCAAGCGAGGAATTCTCCTCCTTCTTCTATGACAAAATCTCTGCTCTAGGAAATGAACTTAAATCCACAACCCACCACCAAAATCAAAATCAGCCAGCTCCACCTCTTCTCTCCGCGTTGTCCTCCCGAACCTCACCCAAAAACCTGCACACTGGTCCAACTTTAAAATCTATGACAATCACTCTGTCTCAAGAATTCTTGCCTCCTTAAAACCGAATAATCACTTTAATGATCCTCTCCCCTCCAACTGCCTAGCTGCCACCTCTCAGGCTATCATCCCTTCCTGGACCGCAATAATCAATGCCTCCCTCATACAGGGCTCAATTCCTGATTTGCTCAAGGCTGGCCAAGTTGTCCCCATCCTATAAAAAACCCACGCTGGACCCTGCCTCCGCTAAGAACTATAGACCCATATCCAACATCCCACTCCTTGCCAAAGTTCTGTAAAAATGTGTGCAACAGCAGCTAAGCCTACACATCAACAACTTTCACCTGCTAGATGACTTCCAATCAGGTTTCAGACCTAGACACATCATGGAAACCACCCTCCTCCACATTGTGGATGACGCCCTCCAAGCCCTAGACCTAGGCAAAACCAGTCTCTTAATCCTTCTAGACCTTTCCTCCGCTTTTGATACGGTGAACCACGAAATTCTCCTAGAACGCCTCAAATTCAGGATGGGATTGGGTGGCACCATTCTTGAATTGTTTGGATCCTTCCTCCAAAACCGCTCACAGAGAGTCCTCATCAACAGTGATCCGCCCCCTCTCCAGTTTCGGTTGGCGTCCCCTCAACCCTCTCCCCCACCCTCTTCAACCTTTACGTTGAACCTCTCACCGAGGTTCTTCATGCTGCCAACATCTCCTACCTTATGTCGCCGACGATACACAGGTCTACATAAAAATCTCTTCCCCTGAGGACATTCTCTCCCTAAACGAGGCCCTGAAGCTGACAGTCCATTGGCTCACTGCCAACCAGCTGAAACTCAATGCAAATAAAACTGAATTTCTTCTGATCCCCCCCCCCCCCAAACCCAATCCAGACATCCAGGAATAGATCAAGACCATCACAGCACTAAACTGCCCTCCTACCATTGTTGATTCGGCAAAATCCCTTGGAATAACCCTTGACGGCAGCCTGAATATGCAAGGCCATAAAAGCTTGATGGCCAAAACAGCTAGATTCCACTTGAGCTACCTAAGAAACCTAAAACCCTTCCTCGAAGCATTCGACCTTAAAACGGCAACCCAGGGCCTAGTCATTTCCAGACTTGAATATGGATGTTCTACTCTTGCAGGGCTACCCAAGAACGCTCTGGCCCCATTGAAAGCCTGCCTCAACACCGCCGCCAGACTCCTAACGGGCTCAAAAAAATTTGTATTTACAACAAGGGGTGGTGAGGGACAGAGTCTCTGAATTAAACAGAATACTCTCACCCAGTCAAGAGATCAGGGCTAGATCCAACACCGTTTTTTAACTCACTGCACCATCCCAGTTTCAGAACCTGGCTGTATGCAAATTAGTCTGTTCCTGTCCCAGTGCATGATGGGAACAGGGCAAACCAAACTACAAAAGCCAATTCTTACACTGGGAAGGAAACAAGCTACCGGGGACCGGTTTCTGGCATTTCAGCCGTCTTCGGCCCGGCTTGCTTGAATCCTGATGGTGCAATGAGCAAGGGACTCACATCTGAGTATACCCTTCCACGCTTAGGGTGGACAAAAATATTTACAACAAGGGGTGGTGAGGGACAGAGTCTCTGAATTAAACAGAATACTCTCACCCAGTCAAGAGATCAGGGCTAGATCCAACACCGTTTTTTAGCTCACTGCACCATCCCAGTTTCAGAACCTGGCTGTATGCAAATTAGTCTGTTCCTGTCCCAGTGCATGATGGGAACAGGGCAAACCAAACTACAAAAGCCAATTCTTACACTGGGAAGGAAACAAGCTACCGGGAACCGGTTTCTGGCATTTCAGCCGTCTTCGGCCCGGCTTGCTTGAATCCTGATGGTGCAATGAGCAAGGGACTCACATCTGAGTATACCCTTCCACGCTTAGGGTGGACAAAAATATTTACAACAAGGGGTGGTGAGGGACAGAGTCTCTGAATTAAACAGAATACTCTCACCCAGTCAAGAGATCAGGGCTAGATCCAACACCGTTTTTTAGCTCACTGCACCATCCCAGTTTCAGAACCTGGCTGTATGCAAATTAGTCTGTTCCTGTCCCAGTGCATGATGGGAACAGGGCAAACCAAACTACAAAAGCCAATTCTTACACTGGGAAGGAAACAAGCTACCGGGGACCGGTTTCTGGCATTTCAGCCGTCTTCGGCCCGGCTTGCTTGAATCCTGATGGTGCAATGAGCAAGGGACTCACATCTGAGTATACCCTTCCACGCTTAGGGTGGACAAAAATATTTACAACAAGGGGTGGTGAGGGACAGAGTCTCTGAATTAAACAGAATACTCTCACCCAGTCAAGAGATCAGGGCTAGATCCAACACCGTTTTTTAGCTCACTGCACCATCCCAGTTTCAGAACCTGGCTGTATGCAAATTAGTCTGTTCCTGTCCCAGTGCATGATGGGAACAGGGCAAACCAAACTACAAAAGCCAATTCTTACACTGGGAAGGAAACAAGCTACCGGGGACCGGTTTCTGGCATTTCAGCCGTCTTCGGCCCGGCTTGCTTGAATCCTGATGGTGCAATGAGCAAGGGACTCACATCTGAGTATACCCTTCCACGCTTAGGGTGGACAAAAATATTTACAACAAGGGGTGGTGAGGGACAGAGTCTCTGAATTAAACAGAATACTCTCACCCAGTCAAGAGATCAGGGCTAGATCCAACACCGTTTTTTAACTCACTGCACCATCCCAGTTTCAGAACCTGGCTGTATGCAAATTAGTCTGTTCCTGTCCCAGTGCATGATGGGAACAGGGCAAACCAAACTACAAAAGCCAATTCTTACACTGGGAAGGAAACAAGCTACCGGGGACCGGTTTCTGGCATTTCAGCCGTCTTCGGCCCGGCTTGCTTGAATCCTGATGGTGCAATGAGCAAGGGACTCACATCTGAGTATACCCTTCCACGCTTAGGGTGGACAAAAATATTTACAACAAGGGGTGGTGAGGGACAGAGTCTCTGAATTAAACAGAATACTCTCACCCAGTCAAGAGATCAGGGCTAGATCCAACACCGTTTTTTAGCTCACTGCACCATCCCAGTTTCAGAACCTGGCTGTATGCAAATTAGTCTGTTCCTGTCCCAGTGCATGATGGGAACAGGGCAAACCAAACTACAAAAGCCAATTCTTACACTGGGAAGGAAACAAGCTACCGGGAACCGGTTTCTGGCATTTCAGCCGTCTTCGGCCCGGCTTGCTTGAATCCTGATGGTGCAATGAGCAAGGGACTCACATCTGAGTATACCCTTCCACGCTTAGGGTGGACAAAAATATTTACAACAAGGGGTGGTGAGGGACAGAGTCTCTGAATTAAACAGAATACTCTCACCCAGTCAAGAGATCAGGGCTAGATCCAACACCGTTTTTTAGCTCACTGCACCATCCCAGTTTCAGAACCTGGCTGTATGCAAATTAGTCTGTTCCTGTCCCAGTGCATGATGGGAACAGGGCAAACCAAACTACAAAAGCCAATTCTTACACTGGGAAGGAAACAAGCTACCGGGGACCGGTTTCTGGCATTTCAGCCGTCTTCGGCCCGGCTTGCTTGAATCCTGATGGTGCAATGAGCAAGGGACTCACATCTGAGTATACCCTTCCACGCTTAGGGTGGACAAAAATATTTACAACAAGGGGTGGTGAGGGACAGAGTCTCTGAATTAAACAGAATACTCTCACCCAGTCAAGAGATCAGGGCTAGATCCAACACCGTTTTTTAGCTCACTGCACCATCCCAGTTTCAGAACCTGGCTGTATGCAAATTAGTCTGTTCCTGTCCCAGTGCATGATGGGAACAGGGCAAACCAAACTACAAAAGCCAATTCTTACACTGGGAAGGAAACAAGCTACCGGGGACCGGTTTCTGGCATTTCAGCCGTCTTCGGCCCGGCTTGCTTGAATCCTGATGGTGCAATGAGCAAGGGACTCACATCTGAGTATACCCTTCCACGCTTAGGGTGGACAAAAATATTTACAACAAGGGGTGGTGAGGGACAGAGTCTCTGAATTAAACAGAATACTCTCACCCAGTCAAGAGATCAGGGCTAGATCCAACACCGTTTTTTAGCTCACTGCACCATCCCAGTTTCAGAACCTGGCTGTATGCAAATTAGTCTGTTCCTGTCCCAGTGCATGATGGGAACAGGGCAAACCAAACTACAAAAGCCAATTCTTACACTGGGAAGGAAACAAGCTACCGGGGACCGGTTTCTGGCATTTCAGCCGTCTTCGGCCCGGCTTGCTTGAATCCTGATGGTGCAATGAGCAAGGGACTCACATCTGAGTATACCCTTCCACGCTTAGGGTGGACAAAAATATTTACAACAAGGGGTGGTGAGGGACAGAGTCTCTGAATTAAACAGAATACTCTCACCCAGTCAAGAGATCAGGGCTAGATCCAACACCGTTTTTTAGCTCACTGCACCATCCCAGTTTCAGAACCTGGCTGTATGCAAATTAGTCTGTTCCTGTCCCAGTGCATGATGGGAACAGGGCAAACCAAACTACAAAAGCCAATTCTTACACTGGGAAGGAAACAAGCTACCGGGGACCGGTTTCTGGCATTTCAGCCGTCTTCGGCCCGGCTTGCTTGAATCCTGATGGTGCAATGAGCAAGGGACTCACATCTGAGTATACCCTTCCACGCTTAGGGTGGACAAAAATATTTACAACAAGGGGTGGTGAGGGACAGAGTCTCTGAATTAAACAGAATACTCTCACCCAGTCAAGAGATCAGGGCTAGATCCAACACCGTTTTTTAGCTCACTGCACCATCCCAGTTTCAGAACCTGGCTGTATGCAAATTAGTCTGTTCCTGTCCCAGTGCATGATGGGAACAGGGCAAACCAAACTACAAAAGCCAATTCTTACACTGGGAAGGAAACAAGCTACCGGGGACCGGTTTCTGGCATTTCAGCCGTCTTCGGCCCGGCTTGCTTGAATCCTGATGGTGCAATGAGCAAGGGACTCACATCTGAGTATACCCTTCCACGCTTAGGGTGGACAAAAATATTTACAACAAGGGGTGGTGAGGGACAGAGTCTCTGAATTAAACAGAATACTCTCACCCAGTCAAGAGATCAGGGCTAGATCGAACACCGTTTTTTAGCTCACTGCACCATCCCAGTTTCAGAACCTGGCTGTATGCAAATTAGTCTGTTCCTGTCCCAGTGCATGATGGGAACAGGGCAAACCAAACTACAAAAGCCAATTCTTACACTGGGAAGGAAACAAGCTACCGGGGACCGGTTTCTGGCATTTCAGCCGTCTTCGGCCCGGCTTGCTTGAATCCTGATGGTGCAATGAGCAAGGGACTCACATCTGAGTATACCCTTCCACGCTTAGGGTGGACAAAAATATTTACAACAAGGGGTGGTGAGGGACAGAGTCTCTGAATTAAACAGAATACTCTCACCCAGTCAAGAGATCAGGGCTAGATCCAACACCGTTTTTTAGCTCACTGCACCATCTCAGTTTCAGAACCTGGCTGTATGCAAATTAGTCTGTTCCTGTCCCAGTGCATGATGGGAACAGGGCAAACCAAACTACAAAAGCCAATTCTTACACTGGGAAGGAAACAAGCTACCGGGGACCGGTTTCTGGCATTTCAGCCGTCTTCGGCCCGGCTTGCTTGAATCCTGATGGTGCAATGAGCCACTATAGGTGTGGCAGGGTATACTCAGACATGAGTCCCTTTCTCACTGCTCCATCAGGATTCAAGCAAGCCGGGCCGAAGAAGGCTGAAATGCCAGAAACCGGTCCCCGGTAGCTTGTCTCCTTTCTGGTGAAGAATTGGCTTGGTAGTTTAGTTTGATTTGCATATAGCCAGGTTCTGAGCTGGGATGGGGCAGTGAGATAAATAACGGTGATGGATCAAGCCCTGATCTTTGGACTGGGTAAGAGTGGTCTGTTTAACTCAGACACTCTGTTCATCACCACCCCCTTTTTGTAAATCGTTTTTGGCCACTATAGGTGTGGCAGGGTATACTCAGACATGAGTCCCTTTTTCACTGCTCCATCAGGATTCAAGCAAGCCGGGCCGAAGAAGGCTGAAATGCCAGAAACCGGTCCCCGGTAGCTTGTCTCCTTTCTGGTGAAGAATTGGCTTGGTAGTTTAGTCTGCCCTGTTCCCATGATGCACTGGGCCAGGGACAGACTGATTTGCATATAGCCAGGTTCTGAGCTGGGATGGGGCAGTGAGATAAATAACGGTGATGGATCAAGCCCTGATCTTTGGACTGGGTAAGAGTGGTCTGTTTAACTCAGACACTCTGTTCATCACCACCCCCTTTTTGTAAATCGTTTTTGGCCACTATAGGTGTGGCAGGGTATACTCAGACATGAGTCCCTTTCTCACTGCTCCATCAGGATTCAAGCAAGCCGGGCCGAAGAAGGCTGAAATGCCAGAAACCGGTCCCCGGTAGCTTGTCTCCTTTCTGGTGAAGAATTGGCTTGGTAGTTTAGTCTGCCCTGTTCCCATGATGCACTGGGCCAGGGACAGACTGATTTGCATATAGCCAGGTTCTGAGCTGGGGTGGGGCAGTGAGATAAATAACGGTGATGGATCAAGCCCTGATCTTTGGACTGGGTAAGAGTGGTCTGTTTAACTCAGACACTCTGTTCATCACCACCCCCTTTTTGTAAATCGTTTTTGGCCACTATAGGTGTGGCAGGGTATACTCAGACATGAGTCCCTTTCTCACTGCTCCATCAGGATTCAAGCAAGCCGGGCCGAAGAAGGCTGAAATGCCAGAAACCGGTCCCCGGTAGCTTGTCTCCTTTCTGGTGAAGAATTGGCTTGGTAGTTTAGTCTGCCCTGTTCCCATGATGCACTGGGCCAGGGACAGACTGATTTGCATATAGCCAGGTTCTGAGCTGGGATGGGGCAGTGAGATAAATAACGGTGATGGATCAAGCCCTGATCTTTGGACTGGGTAAGAGTGGTCTGTTTAACTCAGACACTCTGTTCATCACCACCCCCTTTTTGTAAATCGTTTTTGGCCACTATAGGTGTGGCAGGGTATACTCAGACATGAGTCCCTTTCTCACTGCTCCATCAGGATTCAAGCAAGCCGGGCCGAAGAAGGCTGAAATGCCAGAAACCGGTCCCCGGTAGCTTGTCTCCTTTCTGGTGAAGAATTGGCTTGGTAGTTTAGTCTGCCCTGTTCCCATGATGCACTGGGCCAGGGACAGACTGATTTGCATATAGCCAGGTTCTGAGCTGGGATGGGGCAGTGAGATAAATAACGGTGATGGATCAAGCCCTGATCTTTGGACTGGGTAAGAGTGGTCTGTTTAACTCAGACACTCTGTTCATCACCACCCCCTTTTTGTAAATCGTTTTTGGCCACTATAGGTGTGGCAGGGTATACTCAGACATGAGTCCCTTTCTCACTGCTCCATCAGGATTCAAGCAAGCCGGGCCGAAGAAGGCTGAAATGCCAGAAACCGGTCCCCGGTAGCTTGTCTCCTTTCTGGTGAAGAATTGGCTTGGTAGTTTAGCCTGCCCTGTTCCCATGATGCACTGGGCCAGGGACAGACTGATTTGCATATAGCCAGGTTCTGAGCTGGGATGGGGCAGTGAGATAAATAACGGTGATGGATCAAGCCCTGATCTTTGGACTGGGTAAGAGTGGTCTGTTTAACTCAGACACTCTGTTCATCACCACCCCCTTTTTGTAAATCGTTTTTGGCCACTATAGGTGTGGCAGGGTATACTCAGACATGAGTCCCTTTCTCACTGCTCCATCAGGATTCAAGCAAGCCGGGCCGAAGAAGGCTGAAATGCCAGAAACCGGTCCCCGGTAGCTTGTCTCCTTTCTGGTGAAGAATTGGCTTGGTAGTTTAGTCTGCCCTGTTCCCATGATGCACTGGGCCAGGGACAGACTGATTTGCATATAGCCAGGTTCTGAGCTGGGATGGGGCAGTGAGATAAATAACGGTGATGGATCAAGCCCTGATCTTTGGACTGGGTAAGAGTGGTCTGTTTAACTCAGACACTCTGTTCATCACCACCCCCTTTTTGTAAATCGTTTTTGGCCACTATAGGTGTGGCAGGGTATACTCAGACATGAGTCCCTTTCTCACTGCTCCATCAGGATTCAAGCAAGCCGGGCCGAAGAAGGCTGAAATGCCAGAAACCGGTCCCCGGTAGCTTGTCTCCTTTCTGGTGAAGAATTGGCTTGGTAGTTTAGTCTGCCCTGTTCCCATGATGCACTGGGCCAGGGACAGACTGATTTGCATATAGCCAGGTTCTGAGCTGGGATGGGGCAGTGAGATAAATAACGGTGATGGATCAAGCCCTGATCTTTGGACTGGGTAAGAGTGGTCTGTTTAACTCAGACACTCTGTTCATCACCACCCCCTTTTTGTAAATCAAAAAAATTTGACCACATCTCTCCCCACCTCAAAGCTCTGAACTGGCTTCCCCAAGAGGCCAGAATACAATTTAAACTGTCCTGCATTACTCACAAAGCTCTGTACTCTATTTCCCCTACATTTCTTGCCCCAAAACACCGGATTATCCGGAGGAGCCAGAAACTCCTGATCTGCCAAAGACCTGCTGCTGCAACCAGCACGCTTCCGGAAGAAAAAAAACTACAATAGGGCCTTCTCTGGGGCTGCACTCTCTCCCACCCTATATCAGAAGGCTTCCGTCCTTGGCACACTTTAAGAAGGAGACCAAAACTTTCTTAATGGTAAAAAAACCTCTTCTAATGAATACTTTCCAATCACCTCATCGTCTTGTTCCACCCTTCACCTCGGCATTATCCACGGCCTCCAAGGATGATACATTTTTCTGCACTCCTGGGCATCCTCCCAAGAGCTGAAACTGCGTGTATATTATACCTACCTTCTTTAATTTTTAACTGTTTAAATTTTTATCCCACATGTACCTTGGACCTTTGAAATGAAAATGAAATGAAAAGAGATTTGTAAAGCGCATGGCTGCCCTTGAGCGTCCCAGCGCTGACACCAAACACAGGACCACCACCCAAATACAGCAGAAACAAACCTAAAGGGGGAAGAGATAAGTTTTCAGTGACGACGTGCACCTCCTGAATAATCCAGCCTCCTTGTATTTTTAATCTACCTGCTTTAATTTTATTCCCACATGTAGCTTGTACTTTAGACTGTGTGCTCCTCCCGTACAATGTATCCCTAGCTCTCCCAATTTGATCCCTCCCACCCTTACGCTTTGTATTCTTCCCCCTTAATCCTGTAAAGCGCTCTGATACCCTCACAGGTCTGGTTCGCGCTCTATAAAACTGTAAAACAAACAAATTAAGAAATTAAGAAGATCAGCAAATTTCTGTCTGGAGAAGCCCTGGCCTTAGTGATCTTGGCCTTGGTCGTCTCCCGACTGGACTATGCCAATTCACTCTATGTAGGCATCACGGTTTACCAACTCGGACGCCTCCAACTAGTCCAAAATCAGGCTGCTAGACTGATCTTTTACCAAGCTAAATGGCATCACGTCACACCACTGATGAAAAGCCTCCATTGGCTCCCAGTGGCAATGCGTTGTGTTTTTAAGTTAGGATGCACTATTTTCAAAGCTCTTCATGACAACAGTCCAGCCTTCATCTCTTCCAATATTCTACGCAATGTCCCCACTCTTAACCTACGATCCTCTTATCTGAATCTGTTAGTCACTCACACTTTTAAAAGCAAGAAACATGGTGGCTCCCGATTTGCAGTCTTAGCCCCTCAGTTCTGGAATTCGCTCCCTGTGGTGCTGAGGTTGGTCACCTTCTGTGCACTATTCGGAAAACAGCTGAAGACCTGTTTGTTTTCCCAGGCATATGACAACTAGGCTCTCCCCTCTGTTGCTGCCTAACTTCCACTTCAGCACCAAGAAACCGTTCAGTGAACATGCGCTTAACAAATATATTCAACATTACATAACAGCAAAAGAATGATTAATTTAACCCAGATCTCTTGACTGGGGGTGAATGTTTTGATTTGTTCTGCATTAGGTCCATTAATTGTGTTTCTCGCCCCAAGTGAAACAGGTATGCCCAGACGTGGGTCCTAGGCTCACTGTGCCACTGGAATCAAGCTATCCTGGCTGAAGAGGTGAGAAACGCTGAAACCGGTCCTAGGATGCTGTTTTCCGGACTAGGGAGGACCTGGCTGTTCCCATGAGGCACAGGGTCAAGACTGGTTTGCATATGGCCAGGTCTAAACTGGGGTGGCATGGTGAGCAAAAGAATGATGGATTTATCCCAGATCTCTTGACTGGGGGTGAATGTTTTGATTTGTTCTGCATTACGTCCATCAATTGTGTGTCTTTTGCTTTCTCGCCATAAGTGCGCCAGGTATGCCTGGATGTGGGTCCTGGGCTCACTGTGCCACTGGAATCAAGCTATCCTGACTGAAGAGGGGTGAAACCCCGAAACCAGTCCTAGCTGCTTATTTTCGGTCCAGGGAGGATCTGGCTTGGCAGTTCGGGCTGGACTGTTGCCATGAGGCACATGGTCAAGACTGCTTTGCATATGGCCAGGTCTAAACTGGGTTGGCATGGTGAGCAAAAGAATAGGATTTAACCCAGATCTCTTGACTGGGGGCGAATGTTTTGATTTGTTCTGCATTCCGTCAATCAATTGTGGGTCTTTTGCTCCCTACAGTAGACGGTTGACATGAGATAAGAGTAGAAAATGTTTATGTTGCATGCAAGACACTTGTGTAACTGCATACATCCGTCTGTCACACATAGAAAAGGTTATTTGCTCAGGTGTAAGAACGATCATTCTTAACTAAAAAGGCAAGGGGAATGAAAGACGATACCCCCTATTTTTCTCAAAGCTGGACAAGCATAGTTCACTCTATAGAAGGCATTTATCAGTTAAAAGGAATGACAAAGTTCTCCAGTACTACCCACTCAGGGAATATTTGGCACTCACCTGGAGTGATGTTTTTGCTCTTATCTTGGTCTCTTGAGTGCTGGTGAACCCTGCAGCATATGTCATCTTTCCCCTTCACCTGCAGCACAAGTTCACGGTTGAGGATTGTGTGCCCTGCCAAGAGATACACATTATGATTACTCTATTACGCCCTCAGTTGTTTAAAATGCATGAGATGGACTGGTGGCATGGCCTACTGGCAAAGATGGCAGACGCATAATCCAGCAATACTTCCGCATTCCCCACCATCCATAGGAATTTTGATCCACCAGATGCCCTGATCCAACGCTATTGCAAAGGGAAACTGCCAAGAGTGACACTAGGCAAAGGAGGACCAGTGCCGGAGAGCACTTTACCTGGGAGGTAAGACAGCAGGCTAGCTGAAGGTCGGTGCTTGGTACGTTTGGAAGCCTTGCGTGGGGCACTCCTGAGTGGTGAGTCCAACCCCTTGGCCTTCCTGCAGACTCCACATATGGGCAGAGTACTTAAAGGCTGGCTTGTAGAGCATGGGGCCATCAGGTTCTCGCCATAAAGGACACTAGGTCAGAATTAGATGAAATGGAAGACCAATGAAAGGGTCACTGAGACAGAAAATCAGATATAAACAGTGGAAGACTGGACACAAATAATGCACGCTTCACTGGCTTGCCCAACTGAGGCCACAAGGCACCAGGAGGACAGGGTTGTGGAGGCTGAGGGAAAAGCTTGGAGAAACAATGTCCACAATGCGGGCATGCTGGAGAGCAGAGGGCTTAGCTATAGAACAATTCTACCCAATTTAAAACTTGAATCCCTGTGGACAAACTCTCTTAATGCTTCATCATGGATGGAGCACAGAAAACCCGATGATAAGGCCAGCCCCACTAGAGCCCCACTGAGGCCCATCATGGCTCGCCTCCTCATTTATGTAAATTATCAAGAGAGAAGCCTGTTTCAGGGATTGTCTTATGCGGCAACTGGAAAAATGTGTTGTTTCCGGTTTACACATGCTTGGTGCAGCAACATCGGGGTCCATTCTTGCCCATCAAACAAAAATTCAGAGCCCTACAGATAGACTATAGATGCATGTTCCTAGCCAAGCTCTGAGTTAGCTTCCAGCGTCAGGTGTTCTTTCTCGAAATGCTAGAGGCCACCTGAGACTAGGTATAAGACAGGAAATTTCTGAGGGACTAAATGGATCAATTGGAACATTTAACCTAGGCGGCCGTGGGACATCCACACCAATAGAGAAAAAGAACCCAACAGCACCAGAGGGAAACTGGTGCTGGTAGAGGGAAACTTACGTTCCGGCTTAGCATTAGAGTGAAGCCGGGCGAATCAGCTGAACAAGAACCAGGAGAGGAGGTTGCTGTGGTGGTACTTCAAACCTCGGCTCTTGTGGTGTGGGCTGGCCAGCTTGTCCCTGCAGACATTGTTAACAGTGCAGCGGTTATCCTTAAAAATGCCTACTACTCTGTTTGTCACATATGGCCTGCCCTTGCTTGCTGCCGTACCAGAGGCTGCAGGTTCAACTGTGGTGGATGCCTGATCTAACCATATGATAGGAGTCACAGTAGTAGGCTGTTTTACCACACCGCCACAGCCAACATTGGTTTAGACATAATTGTTTATTTTTTCTGTGGGCAAAAGATGTTTCAGGGGAGGAAGTATAGGATGGGGCGATTTGGGGAATTATTCAAAGTTTCGCTTTAATTTTGTGGTCTGGTTGGCTCTGCAGGCATGCCTGGAAAAGCTCACTTAAACATCTCAAACTGGAGTGGGTAGAGGGGTTGTAAGATTCTCCAGCACAGGTATTAAGGCCATTCATCCGTGACCAGGCACTGTGGCATACACTCCGCCTTTGCCCCCCCCAACAAGACAATCATGCATAAACATGCCCCTCCGAACCCCCCACGACACTGCAACACACATTGTAATCCCAAGGTAACACAATTACTCTTCTGGAATGAAAATGGGCTAAATCATAGGATTAAGTGAGGGACAGTAATGCAGTACATCAATAAATATGGCCCAGACATCCTCCTTCTTCAAGAGACCCACCTATCTGGCCCTAAATGAGATTTCTTAGGCTGCTACAAGTACACTGAAATATCACACAGGACTTTCCTGCTCACAGTGACATAAACTACAGGCAGAGACACTGGGGTGCTAGAAGGACATGTATGGACTTTTATTAGTGTCTACGTTTCCCTTGGTCTGGCGGAAGATACCCTAGTCTTTGTTGTCTGCTGGACTCCCCTTAGTACCAATGGAGGTGGTGGGGGTCGGTGACTTCAATTTAGTTATGAATCTGGCCCTCAGCGTGTGCTCCTAAACTACTATGACTAGAATCAAAGTCCTCCCTATATGGGCTCCCTCGCTGGGTCTTGTAGATGTCTAGTCTGATGAAATGTGGGGTGAGGCAGTAAGACTTTCTTCTATGGCTCAGCACCATTCTGCCTGGCGTATGGATCATGCATTTGTCCCAGCAACTGATATGACCGGGATAAAGCATCAAGAAATTCTTCCTAGGGACTTTCCGATCATTCGCCAGTTGGGGTTTCATTCTGAGCAGGGGGTGGGGGGGAGGGGGTGGGGGGTCAGGGGGGGGGGGGGGGGAGGAGCACGGTGGAGGCGCAGGGGGTAGAAAGAAGAAAGTGTGCCATTTGAACACTTCTTGGCTTAAGGACAAGCATCCAGTAGACTTCCTCAGGGTCTTCCTTAAGGAATAAATAACAGCTTACTTTGATCTAAACATGCACTTCTTCCCCTCAGGAGTGGCCATCTAGGAGATTTTTAAAACTACGAGGGAAGGTTTTGTCCAACTTCAAGGGTAACACTGCCAACAGGGACTGGGAGGTTTCAACCTTAGAATATAGACTTGAGATTCTGGTAGTTGCTGTGGTTTCAGAAGACACATCTAAACAATTAGCTATGGTTAGATATACTCTAGGGTCAACAGTGCTGGACACAGCTTGGTGATCAAGGAATGCATAACCTCCCACCCCCTTGCAGTCTAAACTGAATCATCCAATAATCAACACTCTCCCCCTTCTCACTCTCTCAGCAGAAGGTAGGTTCGAACTGGATCGCCCCATTACAGCTAAAGAAATGCAAAAGGTGATATGGGACATGCCCTCACGCAAAACCCCTAGCCCTAACAGACTCCCTCTGGAGTGACTTAAAAAGTATGCTTCACTACTAATACAAAAAACACAGTTGATGGACAGAATGTAGAACAATGTCATACATTCACCCCAGTACAAGGATCTGGGCCTAAGTCCATCGGTTTTTTGCACTCCACACCACCCTGGGTTAGACACTGGCTATATGCAAATCAGCTCTGACCCTGTGCCTCATGGGAACAGTCCAGTCCGAACTACCAAGCCATGTCTTTCCCAGACCGGAATCAAGCATCCAAGGACCGGTTTCTGGCTATCAGCCTTCATCAGCCTGGATAGCTTGACTCCAGTGGTGTGGAGAGCCTGGGACTCACGTCTGAGTATACCCAGCACACTTGGGGTGAAAATTGCAAAAAACACAGTTGATGGACAGAATGTAGAACAATGTCATACATTCACCCCAGTACAAGGATCTGGGCCTAAATCCATCGTTTTTTTGCACTCCACACCACCCTGGGTTAGACACTGGCTATATGCAAATCAGCTCTGACCCTGTGCCTCATGGGAACAGTCCAATCCGAACTACCAAGCCATGTCTTTCCCAGACCGGAATCAAGCATCCAAGGACCGGTTTCTGGCTATCAGCCTTCATCAGCCTGGATAGCTTGACTCCAGTGGTGTGGAGAGCCTGGGACTCACGTCTGAGTATACCCAGCACACTCGGGGTGAAAATTGCAAAAAACAATCAGGATTCAAGCAAGCCGGGCCGAAGACGGTTGAAATGCCAGAAACCGGTCCCCGGTAGCTTGTTTCCTTCCCAGTGAAAGAATTGGCTTGGTAGTTTGGTTTGCCCTGTTCCCATGATGCACTGGGCCAGGGACAGACTAATTTGCATATAGCCAGGTTCTGAGCTGGGATGGTGCAGTGAGCTAAAAAGCGGTGTTGGATTAAGCCCTGATCTTTTGACTGGGTGAGAGTATTCTGCTTAATTCAGAAACTCTGTCCAAAACCACCCCCTGCTGTTTAATTATTTTGTCCACCATAAGCGTGGAAGGGTATACTCAGACGTGAGTCCCTTGCTCATTGCACCATCAGGATTCAAGCAAGCCGGGCCGAAGACGGCTGAAATGCCAGAAACCGGTCCCCGGTAGCTTGTTTCCTTCCCAGTGAAAGAATTGGCTTGGTAGTTTGGTTTGCCCTGTTCCCATGATGCACTGGGCCAGGGACAGACTAATTTGCATATAGCCAGGTTCTGAGCTGGGATGGTGCAGTGAGCTAAAAAACGGTGTTGGATTAAGCCCTGATCTTTTGACTGGGTGAGAGTATTCTGCTTAATTCAGAAACTCTGTCCATCACCACCCCCTGTTGTTTAATTATTTTGCCCACCATAAGCGTGGAGGGGTATACTCAGACGTGAGTCCCTTGCTCATTGCACCATCAGGATTCAAGCAAGCCGGGCCGAAGACGGCTGAAATGCCAGAAACCGGTCCCCGGTAGCTTGTTTCCTTCCCAGTGAAAGAATTGGCTTGGTAGTTTGGTTTGCCCTGTTCCCATGATGCACTGGGCCAGGAACAGACTAATTTGCATATAGCCAGGTTCTGAGCTGGGATGGTGCAGTGAGCTAAAAAACGGTGTTGGATTAAGCCCTGATCTTTTGACTGGGTGAGAGTATTCTGCTTAATTCAGAAACTCTGTCCATCACCACCCCCTGTTGTTTAATCACTACTAATACAGCATTTTCTGGCAGTGTTTGGGGAGGCACAATAGGCTGGTTCCTTCACCTATGACCTGAGGGGAGAAAACACTTTGGTTAATCTGAAGGCAATTAGACCTCAGGACAAGTGTGGCTTCTCTTGGCCAATATTGCCTATTAACATAGAAGTGAAGCAAACAGCAAAAATATTAGTGAATAGACTGGCCAGAGTAATTCTGACTTTCATCCATAGTGATAAAAAAAGGCATCATGTTGGGTGGTGGCATCCACCACCATCTCCAAAGCCTGCAGTTTGCGCTGGTCCGGAACTTCGGGGATAGGCAACATTGTTAGCAAATGGCTTTGAAAAAGCTTAGAATCCTGTAAACTGTCTCTTTTTAGATCAGGTGCTGCAAAAGATGGCCTTGGGTGAATTTTCTTTATGGATATTTGATGTCACTGAACACAGTCCCCTTGGGTCCGCATCAGGGTAAATTGAGTACTGTCTGCGCGTTACGCTATTGTGTGCAGCACAAGACAGAGAGAACTAAGTAGCCGGACTGCATATAAATTGTAGAATGTAAAGGTTTATTATAACGTTCAGTGCCCACAGCACATCCAAATACGTCCTCTTCTCCTAATGTCCTGGCATCAACTGACATACCGGTTACTGCTAGAATCGTAGGAACATTCCTATCTCTCCTTCACATTCTACATTCTACATTCTAACATTCCTATCGCAACATTCTATATGTCATCTTACCACACCTTACCCCTTACAACAATACTAATTAAAATGTTAGTATAATACATAATCTCTAAATTTGCTTGGTACTCTTATCTCCTGTGAACAAGAAAATCCCATTGCTGGAGACCTTATTGGCAGTTGTTACCAGCAGTTGAACATCAACACCACAACTCTCCATTATTTCTTGTGGTTGTAACTACGTTTGCCAGACAGATTTGTTCTCTGTCTTCTCCTAGTTTTGATAATATCGGCCTGTGTGGAAGAAAGTTTGACCAGTTGTGTTCTATTCCACTAACATTTCCCCTCTAATAAAATGGACCCCTCTGTGACTTTTACACTGTGGGCTGGTACAGAAAATTTGGAATCACCCTTTTACTTTTTTCTAGTATTTTTAACTAAAACCCAAACTCCTATATTGAAATGATGTTTCTGGTCAAAATACTCTTTCATCTCAGCTTGTTTCAATGCAACTTTCACTAGCCTGTAATCTTAGTTCAGTGCCTGCTTTGCTTTTCAACCAACTCGGAAATAGGCTCATGTGAACCTTGTGACTTTTCAATAAAGTGAAAGGTCCTTCATCTGTTCTGCTGTGGGGAGTAATATTATAATTTCACACTTTGTCATTAAATTTTTTTTCACATCTGGCCTGGTATTCTATTGGCTCTCAATACTGAACCATTAGAACTAGGTGAATACAAAGCAATTAAGGGATGTCTAATGTCATCATATTAGAAAATAAATGATACGCTCAGATACAAGGTGAGTCCCATTATCAGTTACAATCTCTTTCAGAGACCCCTCTAACAAACACATTTTCCAAGAATGTAATGGCAGCATTAGTACTTGGTGACTCAATAAATGAATGATAAATCCACTTTGAATTCTAATCTATTAAGACAATGATATTTTTCAAGTTAGAAGGTAATAGGGAAAATGGACCTGAGAAGGCCAAGCCAATTTTATCCCATGCACAAGTAGGAAAAGGAACCGGGTGTAAAGGAGCTTCCTTTGTTTTCCAATGTTTGTCAGAGATCAAACAATTAGGACGTTTGTCACACTTCACATTACTCTCTAAATGTGGCCACCAATGAAACTGTTTATTCTTTTTTTACATGTTTTGGAAATCCCTGGGTGTCTTTGATGAGCTAATGTGATCAGCGTATGTTTCAAATCTTCTGGTGGAACTAATACCTCCCCTCGCTTAACCATTCCATTAACCACTTAAGGTTCATTTGAGATTTTACAAGAAAAATTCAGAGCAGTAGGTAAACATCTCATTTCAGGCCACCCTTGCACAATGTACTTCATAACCTTGAACAGGTTTGCATTAGACTGAGTTGCCTCTATCCACTTCTCTTCCAATATCTTGCTACCACACTCACACAATGCATCCAAAACTGCAAACACGCATTCCATGACCTCAAATATTTCCCTCTCGTTATCATACAATCCAAAGACATTTGTGACAATCAATCAGCTTGGAAATTCTTGCTTCCTCTTCCTGAAAGATGTTTGACCTCAAAATTGTAGTCCTGAAGTTTGGATACTAATCTTATCAACCTTGCAGAAGTGTTACTGGACCCTTTACCGCTGAGTATATGCACAAGCAGCTCAAGTCACATTTGCATCCCCAAATGAACACTTGAATTTTTGTACTGCCCAAATGGCAGCCAATGCCTCTCTTTCTATGGTACTTTAGTATCTCTCTGAATGTTTAAGTGTCTTAGACGCAAAACCAATTGTTTGTTCCTTTCCATAAACCCATTGGCTCATGACTGCTCAAAGACCAGTTAAACTGGGATCAATGGTGATTACACTCAGTCTTATAGGGTTTAAATACAGGTACTGCAATAATGATTCTCTTCCCCTCGCTAAACACCTCTTTCAATTCTGCAGGCCATACAAATGTCACTCTTTTCCTCAACAGCATTCTTAACAGTTCCACCATACGAGAGTAGCCTTGTATAAATCTGACATAATACTCTACAAGGCCTAGGAATGATTTAAGACTATCCCTGTCCTTCGGTGCTTTAGCCTCTTGTATAGCTCTTATCAGTGAAAACTTGGGCATTATTCCAGATAACAATATGGTATGACCCAAATATCCTAACTTTTGCACTCCAAATTGTCAAATTTCATATCTGATTGTCATGCCAGTTTCTGACAGTGCTTTCAAAACTCTATTCAAAATAACATTATGAGCTTGTGCATCTGTTGCTCATATCAGGATGTCATCCTGAAATGTTTGTACCCCCTGCATATCACCAAATAATTTGTCCATAAGCTTTTCAAAGACGCTTACCATTGACGCCAACCCAAATGGAAGCCTGCAATACTCAAAGGCTCCAAATGGTGTGATAAACGCTGTGAGTTCCCTTGAAACTTGCGTCACAGCAATTTGGTGATATGCAGAGCACTAGTCTATCAGGGACAAAAACTCTGCCTCACCTACATTTGCTTACAAATCCTGATTTTTAGGTATAGGATGGCAATCAATCAAAATATTTTTATTTAATGTGCGTAAATCAGCACATAATCTCAACTCACCTGATTTCTTTTTGGTGACAAATATGGAGGAAACACATTGTGAAGGTTCAGCCAGCTTAATGATACCGTGTGAGCACAAATCCTAAAGTGTGAAAGATGTCTTGTTACCTCTGCACACTGCTTGGAAATGACCAACTTTCTTATAGGCCATTCAGCATTTCCCAAGTGTGGGACAATTAGGATTTTTACCAATATGACTTTTTGAGCAACATCTATAACAATGAAACATTTATTTTCTTACAAATTTTCTTTCTCCTTTTCCACTTACGCTAACTGCACATATCGCTTCTGTACATTCCTCAACATTTTCATTTCTAGTGTTTACAAGATTCACTGAAAACCCATCCTTCAAAGCTTTAGAGGAAATCGTAGAACGTTCAATTTCTTTTGCTAGAGCTATAACTTCCATAAGAGTCGGGTTTCTACACGCCAATAATCTCTCCTGAATCTTACGTGAATAACAACTGTAAAAAGAATTGGTCACAAATGGAAACATCAATATTTCACCCAAATTCAAAATGTTGCTGCAAGTTCTCAAAACAGAAACTTACTCTCCCACACTATCATCTATGTTCTGCTTCCGTTTTACAATTTGTGCCTCTCAAGTAAAATAGTATGATACTAGTTTCTTCACAATAATGCGTGCGTAGTCTCTCAACCACTTCTTTATATTGATCAGTCTCTCTGTCACTGCCTGAGCTCATATCAGTGTAGTTACTGGAAATATAAAACACTTCTTGAGCAACGTTCCCAAGACTACCGTATAATAAAGCTAATTTCTTTCCTGAAGAGTATCTTGAGGCATCCATCGCAACCAAGTAATTCTGAAATCATTTACACCACTGCTTCTACTTAAGTGGTGGTTTATCAGGCAGCTGTAGAAAAGGTGGGTGTTGGACAAACTGATGTGGCAACGCCTGCAAAGTCATACTGTCAAATAATTACTAAAAACAACAACCAACAAAAATTAATAATGAATGAAGCACAATGGTAACTATATAAAGATACGACTCTTAAAGTATCCTAGGTGTGCCCAGCACCGTACTGGAGCAAGCACTAGTAATATTTAGGTCTTACTTGCTGGCTTGCGGTGTACCTATTAACGTGAATAATGTCGTCTCAATAATAATATAAAATACTGAAGATATTTTTTCAAATGTAGGTGTGCCTGTCACTGAAAGTGCAGGCCAAAAAACTTGATGCTTTAGAATGAAAGTTTCAGCATGAAAACGAACTTCAATCGCATGCTCTGATACTTGGACCTAACACGATGCCCAAAACAAGATGGCTGCAGAACGAAGTGCACCTCGACAGCAGGAAAGTCACGCCGTACCTGAGGTTGCCATGGTTAAGCAGCAAAGCAGCTTGCAAACAGAAACATCTACGGCATCAACAAAGGTTCAGAGCAAAGCGCTAGAGTATGCCTCGAGGTACTGAAAGCACATTGATAAGGAAGATGTGAGCAGTTAAATAAAAGCGGCCCACCAGGAACTCGCTAGCGTTGCAAAAGTATTGACAAATGTTTCAGGCACCAGTGCGGCTTCCAGCTCGATGTACACAGGCAAATGCCAAGATCAGTGAGGCCAAACCTCGAGTCGGCTCAAAAAACCACTGGCCCTCACAACGCCGCAAAATGCGTGCCAGGTCGGTGGGCGCAACGACTATAACATCAAATCATCACCAGTATGAAGAAAGAAGCCGGACTCTATATAAATTGTAGAATGGAAAGGTTTATTGTAACCTTCAGCGCCCACTACACAGCATAGCCCTATATGTCCTCTTCTCCAAACGTCCTGGCAGCAACTGACATACTGGTTACTGCTAGAACTGTAGGAACATTTCTATCTCCCCATCACATTCTATGTTCTACACATTCTACATTCTAACATGCGTATTGTAACATTCTATATGCCATCTTACCACCCAGCGCTGCCTCTATTCTCTCTCTTGTTTGCACTGGTAACTGAACAATTAGAGGCATGGTTGTAGCACGGTGTGCAAAGTAGGGGTATTCATGGACTAAAAACGCATAAGATAGAGTAGACTATACTTGAATGCTGATGATCTATTGCTGTACTAACAGTAACTGCTCAATTCTCAGGGTTACTCAGATGTTAAGAATTGTTGGTGACACGTCAAGCCTGGAAGTAAATTTGGATAAAACCCATCATAGTGCCTTCAGCTAATAAAGTGGTGAATGCTTACTTCAAATACCGGAGCTATGGGTTACAAGAGAGCCAGCCAGAGGGTAGGAACTGAACATTGTCCCACTGCTTAGACACACTAAACAGGAATTAGAGGGTAGGGTTTACCTGCCGTTGTCCATCATGGGACACAATGCGCATTTTTAAATGGAGTTGCTGTCTCGATTCTTGCAGAACTTTCCATTCCCTCTGCCCCTACTCCCTATTCTTCTTTAATTTTCAGTCTTTAATTAGATTTCTCTGGAACGCAATGAGTCACGTGTGTCCTTCTTGAAATGCACATGCACACATTAAGAGGGTGGGTTAGGGACCCGTGATATTCAACTGCATTACTGGGAATCACAGTTAACCCCATTGAATGACTGGCTGTTCGGTGACAGAGACAACCCCGTGGTTTGGTTAGTTTGGAGTTGGAGTTGTTGGGGGTCACACGGCGTACACTCCCTTCATTATGGGTCAGCGATTCCTTATGTTCGTCCATACGTAACAAAACTGCCAATAATGTGTTGGCATGATGCACTAAGAGTAGTAAGTGGCACAAAAAGCCTGAAGGTGAAGCACCATTGTGATGCTGCTCCTGGCTCTCACAGGTCGCGAGGTTGGATGGCTTCACAGCATGGGACATCATTGGTACTTCTAACCTGGGTGATGGCTTGGCCTCTGGCCATATTAAAACATTTGATCAACAGTTTACTAAATTTATGCTATGTCAACACCAGTTTGTCCGATATAAATCTGCTATGCACCTGAAACATATTAAACTAAGCAGACATAAATTCCCAAATTCTGTCACCTAGAAGCTATAATTACCTTAGAAAAGCTGAGTGGCAAAGGTAACTAGAAAATATAAAAATCTGTGATACTAAATGCACCGGGTACCCCCACTAAACTATCGGGTAGGTGGGAGTGCAATCTGGGTGAATTGGAAGAATGGGGAATGGAGGGAAAATGGTCTTGTGGGCCTTAGTTATCTCCGCAGGTCTTCAGCTAACTGAGTTTACTTTCACCCATTTAGGCTGCGGTGAACGGGAACAACTCACCCTGGCTGCTTCCGATGTAATTTCACAAACCACACTTTCATGACCGCTGCGCCTCTCACCAGGCCGGGTCACCCCCTTGCTCCTCCTGCCGCCTCCTGCTCCTGCCTGCCAGCCTTGCCGCCTTTTTCTGCCGCCGACGCCCTCCTGGCCCCCCGAGCGGCCCAGCCACAGCAGAGCCGCCCGCTCGCCAGTTTCCCGCCGCAGCTCGCCACAGGCCCCGCCCACCACCGGCCCATTGGCCGAGCCGCTCCCGCCGCCCAGCTGACCCGCCCTTCCGTCCCTCTTCTTATGACGCCCCCAGAGCGACCGCGCAGCGGAAGCGCGCAGCGGGAGCGCCGACTGAGCGCCGAAGGTGCGCCAAAGGTAAGCCTGTCTGCGCCTGGACCGCGCCCAGCGCCAGGACCGCTGGCCCCCGCAGACCCCAGCCCACCCGCCGGACGTACGACGCCGCCACCCTCTACGCACTCAACGCCGGCCGAATCCCAGGATGCTACCGAGCCACCCCGAGATGCACCCACGGACCCTTCTGCTGCAACTCCCGCAAGTTCACCTGCATCCGGACCTGCACTACTCCAGCACCAACCAAGACCAAGACGAGCAACAGCAGCAGCCACCTGAAATGCATCCTGCTCAACACCCGCTCCGTCCACAGACACGCCGTCGAGCTCTGGAACCTGCTCGACACAACTTCACCAGACGTCGCCTTCCTCACAGAAACCTGGATGAACGCCTCTTCAGCGCCCGACATTGCCATCGCCATCCCAGACGGCTACAAGATCATCCGAAGGGACCGCATCAACCAGACCGGAGGAGGCATCGCCATCATCCACAGGAACACCATCCGCATCACGACCAACACCGACGACACCCTCGCACCCGCCGAGCACCATCACTTCCAGGTCCATATCAACCCCAAGACCACCCTCAGAGGCACCCTCATCTACAGACCCCCGGGACCACGCACACAATTCAGCGAAGACATCGCTGACTTCATCAGCCCGCACGCCCTCCTCTCCGCTGACTACATCCTCCTCGGGGACCTCAACTTCCACCTGGAGAACAACAACGACCGCAACAACACCACCCTGCTGGACAACCTCGCAAACCTGGGACTCAAGCAGCTGGTCACCACCCCCACCCACTACGCCGGACACACACTCGACCCCGTCTTCTCATCCAGCAAGGACATCGCCTTCAGCCACGCCACCGGACTCCACTGGACGGACCACAGCTGCGTCCACTTCAGCTTCAGAAGGACCACGATCCACCACCACCAGCAACAGGTTGCACGCAGAAGATGGAACAAGATCACAGCCGACCAGCTCGCGACCTCCCTGAGCATGAACCCTCCCACCAGCGCAACGAACCCAAGCCAGGCGGCCACCAACCTCGCGAAGTGGATCTGCAACTGCGCAGACTACCTCGCCCCTCTGAAGACCCCGCCTAGCAGACCCGGTAGCAAGAAAGCCCCATGGTTCACCGACGAACTCAAGAGCTCCAAGAAGAACTGCCGAGCCCTCGAGAGAACCTGGCGCAGAGACCCAACACCGGACAACATGACTGCCCTCAAGCTCGCCACCCGAAAACACCACCAACTCATCCACGCCACCAAGAAAACCGCATTCAAGGAACGACTGGACAACAACGCACACAACAGCAAGGAACTCTTCAACATCGTTAAAGAGCTCTCCAACCCCAACGCCGGAAACAACGACATCACCCCTTCGCAAGACCTCTGCAACTCCCTCGCCTCCTACTTCCACAACAAGATCGCAGACATACACAACAGCTTCAGCACTCAACCGACGCACGCCACGACCGAACCACCGCCCCCCACCACCACCCTCCGCGCCTGGACCCCGATCAGCACCGAAGACACCGTCCGCACGATTAACTCCATCCACTCCGGATCTCCGACCGACCCCTGCCCTCACCACGTCTTCAACAAGGCCGACGCTGTCATCACACCCCACCTGCGGAACATCATCAACACCTCCTTCGACACCGCTACCTTCCCGGAGAGCTGGAAGCACGCCGAACTCAGCGCTCTACTAAAGAAGCCATCAGCCGACCCCACCGACCTCAAGAACTACCGCCCCATCTCGCTGCTTCCGTTTCCTGCAAAAGTCATCGAGAAGACCGTCAACAAGCAGCTGGCCGCCTTCCTCGAGACGAATGGATCCCTCGACCTCTCGCAGTCTGGCTTCCGGGCCAACCACAGCACCGAGACCGCCCTGATCGCAGCCACCGATGACATCCGAGCACTGCTCGACAACGGAGAAACAGCAGCCCTCATCCTCCTAGACCTCTCCGCGGCCTTCGACACTGTCTGCCACCGTACACTAGTGCAGCAACTCAGCAACGTCGGAATCCAGGAGAAGGCACTGGAGTGGATCATCTCCTTCCTCGCCGGAAGGACACAGAGAGTCCGCCTCCCCCCGTTCAGATCTGAAGCCACCGAAGTCATCTGCGGCGTTCCTCAAGGCTCCTCGCTCAGTCCAACCCTCTTCAACGTCTACATGAGCCCCCTCGCAGACATCGCACGCCAGCACAACCTCAACATCATCTCCTACGCCGACGACACCCAGCTGCTTCTCTCCCTCAACAACGACCCCGCCACCGCCAGAGCCAACCTTCACGAAGGGATGAAAGAGGTAGCCGAATGGATGAAGAACAGCCGCCTGAAACTGAACTCGGACAAGACGGAAGTCCTCATCCTGGGATCCTCACCCTCCGCCTGGGACGACTCCTGGTGGCCCCCCGCCCTAGGCAGCGCACCCAAACCAACAGACCACACACGCAACCTGGGCTTCATCCTGGACTCCTCCCTCTCCATGACCAGACAAGTCAACGCCGTCTCCTCGTCGTGCTTCAACATCCTGCGCATGCTACGTAAGATCTTCCGGTGGATCCCCACCGAGACCAGGAAGACGGTCACCCAGGCCCTCGTCACCAGCCGTCTGGACTACGGCAACTCCCTCTACGCCGGAACCACCGCCAAACTCCAGAAGAGACTCCAGCGGATCCAGAACGCCTCAGCATGACTCATCCTGGACATCCCCCGTCGCAGCCACATCTCCGGACACCTGAGAGACCTGCATTGGCTCCCGGTCAACAAGAGAATCACCTTCCGACTCCTCACCCACGCACACAAAGCCCTACACAACTAAGGCCCAGGATACCTCAACAGCCGGCTCAACTTCTACGCTCCCAAACGCCAACTTCGATCGACCGGCCACGCCCTCGCCGCCGTCCCCCGCATCCGAAGAGCCACCACAGGGGGACGGTCCTTCTCCTACCTCGCCGCCAAGACATGGAACTCCCTCCCGACCCACCTCCGCCTGACCCAGGACCACCTCGCCTTCAGGAAGCAACTCAAGACCTGGCTGTTCGAGCAGTAGCGGACCCCCCTCCCCTAGCGCCTTGAGACCCTCTGGGTGAGTAGTGCGCTATATAAATGCTCTGATTGATTGATTGATTGATGCACCCAATATGGGGCTACCCTGTCAATGCTCGATAATGAGAAACAAACTATTCATTAGAATCTTTAACTATAATAGGACATCCCAGATCCATGGGTGGGCCTGTATAGGATAAAGGACAGTTGGGAGGCACCTGCAGAGACCCATACGTTCATCCGAATCGGGCTACTGGTAGTCAAGAGAGATATTGCCTGGAGGTGGAGGGACAGAGGCTCCGTGCGTGGTGCAGGTGGAATGACCCGCTGTTTGCAGGTCGAAGAAATGTTATACACAGAGAGGGGTTGTGTTAAAAAAGAATCATGGGTCCCTGGTAGGCTCATTACGATAAACTCTATCCATAATGAGATCCTGTTGGCTTCCCCTACCTGTTCGTCTATCTGTTTATTAATCAACAGAATCCTTTACAGAAAACCTTCACAAGATGTACTTTAGCAACTATGGAGTGTAGCATTACTGATTTCCCAAAGTTTGCAGTAGAAACGTTGTTCAAAGTTGTGGTTATTGTACATCTCAATAAAGAAAAAATGTATAAAACGTTATATAAAACAATATCAGGACAAATAACCAAAGTTATTTTAGCGGATGGAAAAAGTAAATGAAGTGTGTTTAACTTCAGCTTGTCTTATTACACCACTGATTGATTGTTGATAACTTATACCATGATTACCCTAAATTATGTGTTAATTGATAAAAGGAAGGCATGAAACAAATATAGCATACAATAACCCCAAAACAGCAAACTATTGCCAGACCCTATAATGGTCAGACATGAATATTTTTAAGGCTGTGTCTAGAAGCACCAGTGTGTATTACATGGCCTCACAACGCTGAGAGGCATTTAACACAGACACCAATAAATGAGTACCATTAAGTTGGGTAACACTAAACATCTGTTATTCAGCGCCAAGATACCCTTCTGGGTGAACGTGCGCTTTATAAATACACGTTATGTTATGTCATGTTATAAATAACATACCACAGGAATTAAAACATGATTTGCTTTCTCCTTTCTTCCTAAAACAAATTCCTTCTAGATGACTAGGAAACTGTATTTCTGACTTATCGTTTAGATATACATAAATACAAATATTTCATGGGTTCGGTTCACAGATTAGTATTTGTAAGAGTGAATGTTGTCGTTTTTCTTGCTTATTTTATATTTTGTGTCTAAACTAATTTTCATGGGGCTCTGCGACGGTTGGCCCAGGGAGGGGGGAACATCAAAATCCATAAGGATTGGGTATGACTGATTGATGCTGTATTAATTACCAGAACTGTTCTATGTCAATTCGTACTTCGTGTCTGAGCTCTTTGACTTTGTAGGTTCTAATAAACAGATTTAAGCCAAAAAAATAGAGGTGAAAACAACTTTAGAAAAATATCCTAGATTCCAAGCACTTCGTTTTTAAATGGCTTTTGCCATAGTTGTTTATGCTCCTCTGCGTGATGGATAATCAACTGGCAAAGGATCCAGAGCGCCTGTACCTCCTAACAGAGCTATGCTTTAATACCAGTTATTACTGCATTCTACTTGGATGACATTTTCCTGATGACAAGGATGCGTTAATGAAAGTAACCTAATTAGTAATGGCTAGAGTTAAAGTTCTTAAATCGCATTCGGGCGGGTGTAGGTCATCAGGAGAACCTAATTTCTGACCTGCAAGTACAAAGCCAGAAGGATAGAGAAGTGCTTCAAGGGGACTTTTTGGGGTTCTGATCCCCGAATACATATTACAGATCTTTTGGATGATAAACAAATTCAGTTCATGACTCCAGGCTTGAGAATAAGAGCCGCCAGTGACAAGACTGCTTTGGTTAAGGATGGATTTAAGAACCGAGACAAGTGGGTGGCCATACATGTTCTGCTTCAGTAGTGAAAAAAGCCTTTTTTTAAAAATATTTTTCTATGTGCGAGCATGATTTGCATCAACTGTGTTCCTGGTGGCCAGTATAGAGTTTATGCCTTTTTCAGTGCCTCAAAATACTGTGCATATAAGCAAACGGGCCATTAGTTGTGTGGTCTGCACAAGTAATGGGTTCAAGGCTACCTGTGCGCACTTACCAGGCTAGTATTCATGAAAGTGCTTAAGAATTCCTAGGCAGACCCGAAACGAAAAAAGCCCTAAAGAGAAAACTCACTTATGGGATGTTCAACAGTAACACGTTAAAGTTTTGTGCCACAAATTGCACCAGTGAACAATCAATTTTCAATTTAGATAGTCCTTGTAGATCATTGTGAACCTTGCTTCTCCTTTAGTGGATCTGTAGAGGTGTACAAGGTAATAATTCTCAATGATGGCTTTTGTAAAATAAGAGTACGTAGATTCATGCCGCTTTGTATGTCTCTTTCAATAATAGCAAATCTCTGCTTTTGTTCATTCACAGGCAGAACATTTTGTAACTCTGTTGAGGGAGTGAAAAGGAGATCAGCAGAGCACTAGAAAATCTCTTTTATAGTCAAAATAGTTTTTACTGACTTTTATAGCGATAACAAATAACAGCAAGGTATATCAAAGCAGTCTCCCTTCTATGATTTACATGCCATTGTAGACTACAGTATCTGTCCTGTTGAGGGATCGATCCGCTTTCAAATAGTACAGGTATGCTATGGAAGTGCTTTAGTCCAAACATACTGAACATTAACAGATCCTAACTAATCGTCTCCCATTGTACGAGAAACCCCTCTCCCTTTCAAACTCCCTCTATCACACAAGCGATGGGAAGGGGGTTGCGGGGGGTGGGGAATAAATCAACCACAAAGAGAAACATGGCTACATTGATACATTGATGAGGCACAGTCTAATTAAGTCATGAGGTCTTTACTAGTGGAAGCTCATAGTACCAGTGAAGGTCATCAAGGGAGACGGGAACGTTGGTAAATGGTAGCTTGGAGCCTAGTTTTAGAATTGGAAGAGATGAAGCTCCCTAGCTAGTGTGGGGCATGAAGTCATAGAAGTAGCCCCATTTTGTGACAAACTTGTTCCCCGGGACAGTCACCAGCGCTGAGGTCGGGAAACTGGATGTCCTGCTTTGCCTTTCCTTAACTTTACCACTGGATGCAGTGGAGCCTTGGTGGATCACGTCCACTCAGCCATCTTGGCAGGCCACGCCACAAGAAAAGCTATTATTCTTAAAATAAGAACTGTGAGAGAGAGGTCCCGCAGCCCTTTGCTTCATGACTGGCAGAGCCCTCTATGTTAAAAACAGGAAGTTCATGTGACAAGAAGTCAGATCAATGGAGGTAGCTATGCAAATTTGCTTTAGGGAGAGAGTGGCTTTTGAGGGCAAGGAATGCTCAGACTTATTGTTGTATCGTAGGAAGGAGTTCCAGTAGACGAGGTTAGGTTACAAATGAATACGTTATTGTTCTTAGATGTTAGGTAAGTTTTCCAGTAAAGATATGTAGAAAAAGCCCTACCAGGAGAAGAAGGGTCTCACACAGCAATCCTCACATTCCAATGACATCACCATCCACACCAACATTCTACCCAACACATTCACACTGGCTGAGCAGCAGAGGCAAAGGAACAGGAAAGATGCGTAATATAAAACCTTAGATATAACTCTTATGTTTCTGTACTAATTCCGGGGATAAGTACAAAATCTGTTGCCTGCGAAAATGACTATATCAATGCTGCCACATCCTAAAGTTCAGATATAATAATATTCCCTGTGGTTAGACTACATCAAACCAGCCTTCTGTCTTGAAGTTTTTTTCTATGGAAATATCTACCACCTTTATTAGTAGTGAAATGCTTAAAAAGCCCACAGTATGGAGAATCTGCTGAGATACATGAACCATACATTAAGAACAAAGCAATAAAGTAATGCGTGGGAGCTAGCTGGGAGAACCGCACTCTCAGTGTGATGCTGTGAACCTGAAGATGTTTGTCCAAGAATGTGAACGAGAGGACCAGGTGATGGGGAATTTGTAAAAATTGACAGCGATAACAAAATGTGTTCTTTACCCATAGAGAGCAGGGCTTCATGGATTTCCTTCATCACATCCTTGTACAGCTCCTTCTGCCACTCTTTCAGAAGCTTCCACTCCTTCTCGGAAAAGTAGACAGCGACATTATGGAAAGTGACAGATGCCTGCAAGAACAAGTAAGAAACCCTCAGCACCACGATTGTGTGTTCCTCAACCTCTCATTTTTGAGGCATACGTCTCATGTAAGTTTGTCGGTACAGTATCAAGTACGCCAAACAGGAACAGGAAGCTGTATAGCAAACCTACAGCCCAGACATTTTTTATCAAACTTCTGTCTGTTAAATATATTCCCTTTCATTTCACTAAAACATCTTCATCTCATGAAGATGTCCAGGAACTTCAATATGAGGGACCTCATGATCCCTACAGGCTGCGCAGTGAAAGCCACTCAACATTAAACTTGTATTTTTTAACATTTTCTAAGGCATCAGGTTGTCTCTGAGCTGTAAGCTTAATGCTGAAACAAACAGGGCTCTACAAGGCATGAGCTTGTATTCCTGCAAATCTGAATTACCCTTCTATACTTATAAGGCTGGCAAACTGAACACCATTACAATTGGTTAAAAGGAACGATTTATTTACAAAGCTTAGCAAAAGTGCACCAGGATGCGCTATTAAGTTATTATTAATATTACCTGTGTCAGATATAAGATACAGTGCTAAAACACAAAATGGTCTGCTGAGGATCTGGGTTTCAGAATGGACGGCTAAAAAACAGGTTAAATGGACACATAAGTGTATAAAAGGTTAAAGATCAGCTATCAAAGGGGCCACGTTGCGTCAAAATGCAGTATTTAACACGTCATATGTATTCTTTGCCTTTCTTCAGGGGCCTTTCCTTCAATACATTTCAGTAGGTTAGACCAGATGAAATCTATCAGAGGAAAGCTGATAGGGTGGGAAGTGAGAATAATTATAACACAACTTAGAAATATGATCCCTGGACAAACATTTGTCGGAATTTATCCCCATTGTCAACACTCTCCAAACAGAAGACCTGCTCCTTCACGGACATTCACATAAAAACTCTCAATCGAGAATTTATCAATTTGACAATCACAACTGACTTCTAAGTCGATTTCCGAGCCGATGAAGAAAGATGTCATTTAACTCCCACACCTAGTCAACCTCACACTCACACACCTCTGCTCTATAAAACCACAGCTTTGGCATCATGGTGAACCCAAGAAGAAACTCACATCAAATGACCTATGAGCAAGAAAAGAAACAACAAAAAACTAAATTCTGACACAGAAATCTCTACTCTACTCACACAAAAATCACATCTCCAAAACCATCAAATACTGCCTCGGTTTGATGCAGTTCCCCACTATACTTATTTAACAACAAGGGGTGGTGATGGACAGAGTTTCTGAATTAAGCAGAATACTCTCACCCAGTCAAAAGATCAGGGCTTAATCCAACACCGTTTTTTAGCTCACTGCACCATCCCAGCTCAGAACCTGGCTATATGCAAATTAGTCTGTTCCTGTCCCAGTGCATGATGGGAACAGGGCAAACCAAACTACCAAGCCAATTCTTACACTGGGAAGGAAACAAGCTACCGGGGACCGGTTTCTGGCATTTCAGCCGTCGTCGGCCCGGCTTGCTTGAATCCTGATGGTGCAATGAGCAAGGGACTCACATCTGAGTATACCCTTCCACGCTTAGGGTGGACAAAATATTTAACAACAAGGGGTGGTGATGGACAGAGTTTCTGAATTAAGCAGAATACTCTCACCCAGTCAAGAGATCAGGGCTAGATCCAACACCGTTTTTTAGCTCACTGCACCATCCCAGCTCAGAACCTGGCTATATGCAAATTAGTCTGTTCCTGTCCCAGTGCATGATGGGAACAGGGCAAACCAAACTACCAAGCCAATTCTTACACTGGGAAGGAAACAAGCTACCGGGGACCGGTTTCTGGCATTTCAGCCGTCGTCGGCCCGGCTTGCTTGAATCCTGATGGTGCAATGAGCAAGGGACTCACATCTGAGTATACCCTTCCACGCTTAGGGTGGACAAAATATTTAACAACAAGGGGTGGTGATGGACAGAGTTTCTGAATTAAGCAGAATACTCTCACCCAGTCAAGAGATCAGGGCTAGATCCAACACCGTTTTTTAGCTCACTGCACCATCCCAGCTCAGAACCTGGCTATATGCAAATTAGTCTGTTCCTGTCCCAGTGCATGATGGGAACAGGGCAAACCAAACCACCAAGCCAATTCTTACACTGGGAAGGAAACAAGCTACCGGGGACCGGTTTCTGGCATTTCAGCCGTCGTCGGCCCGGCTTGCTTGAATCCTGATGGTGCAATGAGCAAGGGACTCACATCTGAGTATACCCTTCCACGCTTAGGGTGGACAAAATATTTAACAACAAGGGGTGGTGATGGACAGAGTTTCTGAATTAAGCAGAATACTCTCACCCAGTCAAGAGATCAGGGCTAGATCCAACACCGTGGCAGGGTATACTCAGACATGAGTCCCTTTCTCACTGCACCATCAGGATTCAAGCAAGCCGGGCCGAAGAAGGCTGAAATGCCAGAAACCGGTCCCCGGTAGCTTGTCTCCTTTCTGGTGAAGAATTGGCTTGGTAGTTTAGTCTGCCCTGTTCCCATGATGCACTGGGCCAGGGACAGACTGATTTGCATATAGCCAAGTTCTGAGCTGGGATGGTGCAGTGAGATAAATAACGGTGATGGATCAAGCCCTGATCTTTGGACTGGGTAAGAGTGGTCTGCTTAATTCAGACACTCTGTTCATCACCACCCCCTTTTCTGAATCGTTTTTGGCCACTATAGGTGTGGCAGGGTATACTCAGACATGAGTCCCTTTCTCACTGCACCATCAGGATTCAAGCAAGCCGGGCCGAAGAAGGCTGAAATGCCAGAAACCGGTCCCCGGTAGCTTGTCTCCTTTCTGGTGAAGAATTGGCTTGGTAGTTTAGTCTGCCCTGTTCCCATGATGCACTGGGCCAGGGACAGACTGATTTGCATATAGCCAGGTTCTGAGCTGGGATGGTGCAGTGAGATAAATAACGGTGATGGATCAAGCCCTGATCTTTGGACTGGGTAAGAGTGGTCTGCTTAATTCAGACACTCTGTTCATCACCACCCCCTTTTCTGAATCGTTCCCCACTATACAGCACTCCACCGGCCTTTCCGATGTCATCAACCAGTAACCAAAACGAAACTAGATTCAGCCCATCTTAATAGCACAACAAAGCTAATCAACAGTGAAGCATTTAAACCCCAAAATATAGTCAATGTTTCTCTTGCACAAAACATATTTTCTGATGCAATCACCTGGAAATACATCACCCCCGCTGCTACTGAAAAAAGCAACTCTCAGTCCTGAAGTCCCTGGCAACTTCTTTCTCAGTGCAAACACTGGACTCCTCAAAAACATATGTTAGCAGGCACTGTCAAACAAAATACCAAATTAATACCAAGGCTGTCCTACAACACTGCAGATCTGGTGTCAGGCCACACTGCATCACTGAACCAGCAAGTAGCCGAATCATAACTGGCATCCTTCTCATCACACAACATAAACCTTGCATGTGGCCCCATATCTCTCAGTCATTAGCAATGCCCTATCAACATCCTCTGAACACACATGGACATTACTAACACTGACCTACACAAGTTTTCCTTTTATCTCTACAACCAACATCAGCTCCTCCGGACAAGCACCCACAGATCCCATCGGCTACAGGAACTGAAGGAATACCCCAAATAGTGCTAGCAATGTTACCTTTAATCATACACCAAACAAACATTACAGGATGCAGAACTACAATCTTTTATTAGACGCAGAGATTAGCAAAACACAGGGACAAAGCCTAATAAAGCATCCACCACAGCAGCCACAAAGGGACTAACCACTAGGCAGGGTGTTGCAGTTCTGCAACCTTGATCAGAGGTACAGACCTCAAAACAGAAGATCATCAATATCACCACAAGGGAAAAAACTTAAGGAGCTGAGAGCGAGCTTTATGGGATAAAGATAGAGCAAAATACAACGATAGGCATCGAAAATGTGAATGAAGGACATGGGGACGTGGGTGGCAGGAAAGCATTACAGCAACAAAGAAGGTGTTGATGGTGGACCAAACTCCCCTGATTAGGTACCTGTACTAGGAGAGCTGGCCTGGAGAGGCATGCTTCTTACTATGCCGTCTCAATCCTAGTGGCCCAACAGGGGGAAATCTGGGATTCATCAAGTGATAACAAGGAGGAGAGGGCCCAGCGTCAGCAGGGTCGGTGCCATACTATACATCAGCCTGGGACAACTGTGAGAGTAAAACCAGCAGACAGCAGATAAACCGGAGTGGATGTGAAAGGGGGGGTCAAGTAATAAGGTGCCTCCAAGTTAGGTGGCGGGAAGCAGGGCAAGTGGTGTATCTGCTGCTTCACACATGGGCATCGTGTAAAGCCCCTTGTGGAGGAGAGATGTATAGACCGATCAAGGTGAATGGGTCGGACCACTAGAGATCAGCCAATCCAGAGCAGTGGCGTAACAAAACCTGAGGGGGTCCCCTGCAAAGTACATGAAGGGGATCCCCCCACGCTCCAGAACAAGTCAGGAGCGCTCTGGCCCACGCAGGCACAGTGCTGGAGGTGGCCCCCTGGAGCTCGGGCTCCCTGCAACACGGGGGATGCGGGGGCTATTGTTACACCACTGATCCAGTGGGGATCCCAGAAAGGAATTCCTGTAGTGAAGGAGTCTCCAACCTTTCCTCTGATGAGAGACGCTAATGTTCAATGAAAAACATACTGAGCAACTAATATTATGAGTATGGTAATAGTGACCATGTCAGACAAGATTAGAACACCATCCACCCCATGCAAGATTATTAGCAATGATTACCTCACTATATCAGGGAAGGTTACCGCATTAATGATAAAATGGCTTCATCTTTTTTACAGCCATAGCTGCAATGCCCCTGGTAGGAAGGCAATAATTTTAGTGATAGGTTTCCACAATACTGTATGGTTTGTTACTCAAATATCAGCTTTAAATGCATTTTGGAGATCAATCCATTTAACTTCAAATATCAGCTAAGTTTAAGAGTTTTGAAAATATGCACATTTTTATCTCAATTACCCACTTTTCAATTTTTGGCTATTGAACTAAGCATACGATTCTAATTTAGTAGGCTCAGCTGCACACAGGTGAGCTACTTACAGGTAGCTGGAGTGCTCACCAGTAACTCGTTGGGGAAGCCTGCTGTAGCGTCACCATGAGATGGGCAGCTTGAGCGGGTAGGATGATGATTGGCCTGGAGTACCCTAGATACATACTCAACAACTTCTCTCCATTAGTGAGGCCGCTGTGAAGATGCATGGTTGGCCACATTCCCTGTCCCCTTCCTTTCTGGCTAGAAGAAACTAAGAAACAGCCACAGTGGCAGTGTTGCTTGCTTGACAGCAGGAATGGCAAAACATCTGAATTCCTTGGTAGAGACCAGAGCAACTAACTTATAGAAAATATGGATCGCGAGATGGCAATTGAGGGGCCACAGCTTAATAGAAAATATAAACATACATTTCTAAAGGAAGCACTAAAGGAGAAATGTGAACAACCACTTGATGAAGCTGCAGAGGAGATACAAGAGGGGGGACAATCAAATCTGTCCATGGCATTAGTGTAAGACTCCAGGAATGCCATTGATCAGAAAAAGGATATGGTGGCTCTAGATTTTAATCTTCTTAATGTACTTAAGGACAGATCTGCAGATAATTTCTGATAATGTACGGGTAGTGTTGAACAACTACTCCAATGATATTAAAAACATGAAAAGGGAAATAACAGTACTAAGGAGTCATAAACACTGACTGGAAGCACAGGCTGTGGATGCAGGGTTGTGATGCCGCACAAACAATATCCATATAGCTGGGGTGCCCAAAAGAGCTGATGGAGGTGCTGATGATCTTTTTCTGGAATCTCTAATAATGGATGTGCTCCAGCCGAAGGGTCCCTCCAAATACTATACAGTAGAGACAAACCACAGAGACCACAGAGTTCGGCCCCAGCTGCCTTGGAGTCTAAACTAGAGGAACTGTCACCTGTGTCCTGACTAACATAACCCTTGCTGTACAAAGGGTCCTCAATCCTCCTCTTTCCAGACTTCACCCAGATGGCATTAAATCAAAGGGGAATCTTAAATGCCGTGACAAAAGAGCTCTGTTTAAGGGGGGCTGAAGTACATGGAGCTATTTACAGCCAGGCCACAAGTGCTGGCAGTTGGGTAGCCCTGGCACATTGTCGTGTAGGTTGTCCCTGCGACAAGCTGGAGGGCTGGCAGGTAAATGGTGGTGGAGGATCTAGCAATGCATTGGAAAGAGTAAAACCTGGAAAAATTAAAAAAGGACCACAAGAGACTGACAACAATGGCAAAGGAGATAGAGGGAAAAGAGCACTGTACAGCACTAAAGCCTATAGAAGCCAAAGGGATGCAAAACAAACATTTGGGTGCCTCCTGAAATAATTGGCTGCTTTGGGTGGGGCGTGGGCCCAAGATAATGTTTGTTGAATATTCTGTATGTTCTCTTGATTCTCTTAGGACGCTACAATGGGAGTATTGAAGCTACTTCAGACAATGGGAGTAGGCTACACCTGATATAGGCACAGTGAATGTTGTTGCTGAAACTGGGATGAAGTTAGACCTACTGACTTACTTCAGATACCTTTAGAAATGCATCTCAGTTATTTAATTCAAATTTTAGGTGGCAAGCTTGCTGCAAATTGAGGATTGGGGTTTTTCTAAGCCCACAGCATGGTGTAGCGGGGAGGGGGTTGGGCAAGAGAAGATGAATGTGTAGGCACCCGGTTGGCATACGGTCATCCCTAATAGTAGATCGTTCCCAGCAATACAGATAATGGAGAGCCTCTGGGTTCTAAGCATCTATTCAAACTGATATGAGAGCCTAAAGGGAGGAGGGACACTTTTAAAAGTGTGTTTTGGGATACAAATGGAATGGGAAACAAAGTTAAAATTGGGTCTGAATCAACCTGGCTTGATTGATGTTAGGCTGATGCGGAGTTCATAGAATAGACAGATCTAACTAGAGGGGCTGCCAAGATCCTGGGCAGAGGTAGAAATTGCCTGCTTGTGTATACAGTATTTGCCTCATGCTTCAGGTTGGTGGCTACATTGCTGAGAGATTCACAGAGGTATGGGCACCCACTTGTACATGGGATGGAAAACAGATCACTCTAATGTGAGCCTACCTCCCACCAGGCTTAGCAAGTACTACACTAGATAAGTTGAGCTTCTGAATGCTACAATTCACTACATTGGTACATTCACTAAGAGCCTGATGAATATACGGGGACATGTACGTTTTTTGATGCCGGGGGGAGAAGCATTTCTATATGAATAATTATTCCATTAGTACAATTTATTCATTGTATTTATATCACTATGTTTAATAATTTCATGATTATAATTTATTCAATGCATTTACTGCACTATGATTAACAATACCATTATTATAATATATTCAATGTATGTATTGCGCTGAAGTTAATAATACCACTATTTTAATAGATTTCATTTCTTTATTGCACTATGATTTACAATGCTATTGTTAACCATAGTGCAACGAAAGCACTGAATAAATTAGATTGCTTCACAAGATGACCATTAGGTGAAATGTTTTGTGTGATTCAGAAATCTGTACATTTTGCACCTATATGAAATACTGAGTGAATATTTGTATAATAGGTTTGACAGTGATGTTACAACTTAAGGATACAGTTGATTCCAACTCACTCCCTTGTTTTCTTTTAATGCAGTTGATTAGTAAAATATTAGTGGGAGTATCATACTTTAAACATTTGTAATGGAGTCCTAGCTACATCTCTCACAATTGTGGTCCATCTCATTGCTATAAAAGATGTAGGAGGAAGAGTGGAGCTCCAGTCTGTACAGGAAGTAAGACATTGTAAGGACTCATGGTACCTCTCCCACTGTAGTACGAAAGTAATATTCCTGATACCCTGGTTCAATTTCTCATAAGATCTCTGGCCAGGTAAGTACATGCACTACCTAAAACAGGGGTGGAGGATTAGCATGTGTGCTTCTCAAATTAGAGGAAAGGCTCAAATTAGGGTCCTTTGTCCTACCCAAATCAACAAGACTGTCTTAGTCTGTAAATTTCATTCGAGCGCGGGGCGTGGCCAACAGCATGGCCGAGTAAGTCGGGAGCCTCTGCTGCTCCGGCGAGCCGATCGAAATCCGGCAAGAAAACGGCGTCCAGAAGTCCCATTTTGGACACAAAAGGAACTCTGAAGGTTCCATCATATCCTGGAGGCGAAGAAAAGTGGGCGCTGTAGCGCTAAAATCGTCTAACATTGGTGAATTGTTCCGCTTCGAAGCATCGCGGAATCGGACCCAAGATGGCTGCGCCCGGACGACGAGACTGGGGCACACAGAGCGGTCCCGGCCGACGCTAAGACTGAGAAGCAGCCTCGTGGGAGGAGGACTGGTGTTGCGAAACGGCCTGTGCTCATTCCGGGGCGGCCTGAAGCGCTGACGGAGCTCTGGCGGATGGCGGATGATTACGGGGAAGTGTTGTGGAGGCGCATACTGGAGGCAGAGTGAGCCCAGACAAGCGGCCTGATGAGGTAGGCCTGGGTGGCAGAGCGGGGAGGCGCCTGAACCGACTCGAACGGCAAGAGCGCTATGGGACAACACTGCAACTGGGGGTCTGCAAAGAAGCGGGCTGCACTCCGAGAGTGAGGCCAGGCGACCTGCGCTGGAACCGAAGGTATGACCGGGGGGATCTAAAGCGGCGGAGGAGGGCCTAGCGACCGGAGCCACATCCCGGCACCTGGCCTGTTGGAAGGCCTGAATTGCCCCTCCTGCCTGGACGGTGCTGCGGAGGAGGACATTGAGGCATTGCCCGGGAGGCTACGGGGGCAGAACTGGACAGGAGCACAGACGGCTTGATTGGGACACAGGGGCGGAGTGCGGCCTAGAAGCCGGGTCCCAGGACGGGAGAAGAAACGTGGTGCATCCCCCCCTGCATTTCAGGGAAACGCCGGATTTGCGGAGGAGCCCTGGTGACTGGAGATTTGACCTGCCTGGTATGCTGGGTCCCCGGCCTGGGACAGCACCGCGAAGATAGCCCGAGCGCACGCCACACATGAGAGATCTGCCCCGGGGAGCTGCATTGGGCCTGACGGCTTAGGGCCTGAATTGACAGTTGGAGGCTGGTGGATGGCCTAGCTGAGGAGAAGGCCGGATAAGGGGGTCATTGACGATATCCAGCCCACTGGGAAGTGTGAAATGGGTAAAAAGGAGCCGACCACCAGAAACCCACGACAGGGGACCCTGGACCGCTACGCTACGGCCCCTCCTTCCACAGAGACGGAACTCCTGGGCCCTCGCTCGGACACGGCACTATTGATGGGGGCCATACAAGCGTCGAGAGGAGATATACAGGCATCTCGTGCAGCCCTGGAGGTCAAGATCGGAGAGGTGGGCTCAGAGGTCACTCTGCTGCGACAGGACTTTTGCAACTTGACCGAGAGGGTTACCACGGCGGAGACCAGACTGGGTGAGGCCGAATATACAATAAATACCCTGAAGAAGGATGTGGCTGAGCTTCAGGCCTCACATAAGCAACTTCAATGGAAGGTAGATGACGCGGAAAACAGGGCCCGCCGCAATAACCTCAGCTTTGTGGGAAGGAATCGAGGGGACCAACATGGCGGAGTTCCTGCTCTCCTGGCTGCAGAAGACCTTCCCGGCGGCGAAATTCTCAAACTGCTTTGTGATAGAAAGAGCACATAGGGCATTGCTAGCGAAGCCACTGGTGGGGGTAAGGCCGAAACCTGTCACTGCCCGCTTCCTGAACTTTGCAGACCGCGACATGATATTGAGAGAAGCCAGAAAGCTTGGAGAGATCCGTATGGAGAACTCGCAAATGATGATCTTCCCAGACTACAGTCAGGAGGTGCAGAAACAGAGACGCTCCTTTGACACAGTGAAGGCAAAATTGAGAGACCTACATATTCAGTATATGCTGCTCTTCCCGGCGAAATTAAAAGTCATGTATAAGGAAAAGACTTACTTTTTTACCCACCCAGAGGATGCATGGCAGTGGCTGGAGGAGCGCCCCTCATTCCAGAGACCAGAGGAGGGGAGGCGTGGCGTGGCAACTGACTCGTCTACGGTCGGGGCACAGTGGGAGCAACCAAAGACACAGAGAACGAGGAGAACAAGGGGCAGTAGGAGGGTGAAGATGGCGCCGTATCCCACGCAGAGCTCAAGCAGTCGGCAGGGGCTGGAGTGGTGTGGCTCACTGGTTAGAGGCGGCAGACCCGGAAGCAGAGAACGGCCCGGGACCAGGGTTCAATTCCCGACGCGGCAGGGTTGTGGACCAGGGTCAGCGGACTTGATAATTCTCACCTCGTGCCTACTCTCACCAGGGATCACACTCGGCAACTCTGGGCATTAGCTTGCCTCATCTGTACAACATGATTCATTGTATCATTTTTGATTTTCTTCTTCTTTAGTTGAAATCATTATGTTATTTTGTATTAGCAGTCTGGACTTTCTGTTTAGATAGACCAAAGGTGATAATAATCTGTACCTTGAATATCTAAACAATATCTGTGTATGCACCCTATTTTATAAAAATATTTCTGTTTTGTAAATACTTTTTGCCTTGAAAACAAATAATAATTTTCAGACAAAACAAAATCCTGGTTTTTTAATTTATTTACTGTGTTAGTGTGGTAACATTGTAGATATTGATCTTATATGACTCTTTATTCCAAATTAATAATTGATTTCAGCAACTGATTAACAACAGTTTCAGGATCCTTGATTTTTACAACAAGTCCTAATAACGCTGACTAATAAGCAATTAAACAAAACCCCTTGCTGGCCCCTCCTTTATAACAAGTATTGCCCGAGCCCGCAAGGGTATATTGGGTTGCTCACCTCCATATCTTGTCATCTCTACAACGGCCCCCCACATTCGCCGGGGATGCCTGGTTTCACCTTGGAGATACCCAGTAGGGACCATCTCACAGGGATAGCCAGGACGGGTTCCCTCAGCGGTCTACAGCGCCACGACGCCTCAGGGCAGCAGTGCGCTTTACAAGACCACATACATTACATACATTACATATGCTGTGTGGATAATGTTTTGGGGATAGGCTAGTAGGGTGTTTCTTGGGGAGGGCGACAGATCTTCTCCGCCCGGAAGTCCTATACGTAGCCTGTTGCGCAGATGGGACGGGTGGGGGGGGAGAGGTGGGGAGGGGGGAGTTGGGGGAATGTATTGTTGTTTTCTGTATGGGGACACATGGGGGGACTTGAATGTGAATGTCAGCCTTTTTGCTTGGGATGGGAGTTGGGGGAGGGGGGGGTTGTTACAGCATGTCAGGATAGTCATACATGCCTGAGACCTGGATGGCCCGCTTACACAGTCTTTGAATAACCCACATTGAGATGCAAGGCAGGATGACAGATAGCCCCATAGAAGAGGCTCTGGCTCAGAAGGGGACTAAGATTTTGACATGGATTGTTAATGGCCTCTGCAGTAAAATTAAACGGGGGTTGGTCCACAATTACGTGAACAAGGTGGGACCTGATGTAGTGCTGCTGCAGGAAACACTTACAGGGCACCAAATGCACTTTTCTGGCTAGGGGGCAACATAAAGTTCTCGCACATGCAGGGCTTACCACGGGCTCTAGAGGGGTAGCCATACTAATAAAAAAGAACCTTCCTTTTCTGGTAGCGCAGACCTGAGTAGATCCACAAGAGGACACTGGGGAAGGCGGGAGTACACACTTATCTCGGTCTATGCACCGCCCAAATTGCAGGCAGGTACACTCAGAGCAGTCACTGATATCCTCTTGAACACAGCAGACACCTTACAAGAGCTAGGAGGTGACTTTAATGATGTAATAGACCCAGTAGCAGATAGGACTGGGGAAAGGGCTAGGACCCCGACACCCACCCTACTTTCCAAAACAATGACCACACTGGGACTGGTGGATGTGTGGCGGTGGCTACATCCGGTGGAGAGGACATACTCGTTCTTCTCCGGAGCACACAAGGTATACTCAAGATTAGATTATATCTTTATGGCTAGGCACGCACTCCATGTAAAGGATACGGCAGTGTACCAGGTGAGAGGCATTTCAGACCACTCACCCTTATTGGTAGTAGCGGGGGGGGGAGGGGCGAGAGGCGCACGACCTGGAGACTGACGGCATGGGACCTTCAGAATGCGGACATAATAAAAGGTTTACGGGCCGACGTAAAAGTGTACATTGCTGAAAACGAAGGAACTATCTCGTCCCGGGTTGTGCTTTGGGAAGCACTGAAGGCGGTCTTGCGGGACAGAGCACAGAATAGATTGGCGGGGGAAAAGAGGAAAGTGCAGGAGGAGGTTCAATCACTGAAAGCCCAAATCCGGGCCCTAGAACGGGAACACCAGCTCACTAGAGACGTGTGGGCCTTCAGAAGACCCTCGGATGTGCAGCGTCAATATAGAAGCATGGTGACGGGGGAGGCTAAGGCTCAGGCATTGGCGACGCTGCATCGCTTGTATGACGTGGGGGATAAGTCTGGGAGGTTGTTGGCATGGCTTAGTTGGAAAGAAAGGGATGCGAGGTGGGTGGAGAAGGTGAGAGACGGCCAAGGGAGGGTGGTGCAAACAGATGAACAGATAGCCGGGACCTTTGCGGAGTATTACAGAGTATTTTATGACGCCAGGGATCTAGGGTCACAGGAAGATGCAATGCAGTACATGAACCATATTGAGCTCCCGGTGCTAGCGGAGGAGGACCAACGTGACTTAGACGTAGGCATTACACTGGATGAAATTAAGGGAGCCCTCGCAAAGCTTAGGGCGGGGAAGTCCCCTGGCTCTAATGGATTCCCGGCGGAATTCTTCAAAAAGACTGCGGACCTACTGGCCCGTCATTTCTTGGGGCTCATTGAGGACGCAGAGCAGGAGGGTGAGCCCCCGCCAGACTTCCGTCTAGCCACAATCATTCCGACATATAAGGAAGGTAAGCTGGCAGACGACTGTGCGTCGTATCGCCCCATCTCCCTCTTAAATGTGGAGGTAAAACTCCTAGCGACGATCTTAGCCCTCCGAATGCGGCGAGTGATACCAGGGCTTGTTCACCTTGACCAAACAGGCTTCCTCCCAGATCGGTCAACCAGATTAAATCTTAGGTGGACCCATAATTGGCTAATGGAGGTGAGTGTAAGACAGGATCCGCATTTGTTTTTGTCACTTAACGCCGAAAAGGCATTTGATGCAGTCCACTGGCCTTTCCTGGAAGGGGTACTGGAGCGATTTGGCTTCGGGCCCAAATATAGGAAATGGGTGAAATTGTTGTATACTGATCCCAGGGCAAGAGTTAGAGTCAATGGAGTGATGTCGGAGGATTTCCCAATAAGCCGGGGGACCAGGCAGGGGTGCCTGCTGTCACCTCTGCTCTTCGCTCTCACAATAGAGGTACTGGCATGTGCGGTCCAGCAGAATGGAGACATCAGGGGTTTCGAATAGGGCAGGCGAATACTAAGGAGGAAAAAATATTGTTGTACGACGACAATATCCTTCTATATATCACACACCCGGATACCACGATCGTAGCACTGTTCTCGGAATTGGCCCGCTATGGTGCCCGAGCAGGATATCAGATAAACTGGCACAAGTCGATTCTTTATGATCCCCGGGGACTGGAGATATGGCCAGATCTTCAAGGGAGGCTCCAATTGACGACTGAAGGATTTGTGTACCTTGGGATCTATGTGACGTGAGATACTAATCTTTCCTATGACAGGAACATTAAGCGAGTAATAGACAATTTTACAGAGGATGAGGCACGGTGGAGGATGCTCCCCCTTACGATACTGGGCCGTGCTGCTATGTTTAAGATGATGACGCTCCCGATGTTTCTTTATGCCTTCCAGAATGAATATTTCCCCCTTCCACGCCGGGTGTTTCGATACATTAATGCGGAATTGAGGGCCTTCCTATGGCTGGGGAAGCAGCCCCGAATGGCGCCGACGACCCTACAAAGGCACCAATATAGTGGGGGCACTTCCCTGCCCAACATAGAAGCATACTACTGGGCGGAACATCTGGCACCTATCAATGAGTGGATACACGCCCCTGCGGCACAACCCACTTACGGGCTAGAGAGGCACGGCATGGAGAAACGCACATGCATTCACTACCTGTACGGGGGCACGGGGAAAGGCAGATTGCTTCCGGCCACTAGAGTTACACTGGGGACATGGGAACGGGCGACAAAGGCCATGAGGTGGGACCGGAAACCGACAATGCAAACACCACTTTGGCGGTGTGCTTGGTTGAGGGAACTCAGTAAGTTGAGAGGATTCCACAGTTGAGACGACATTGGTATCTCGTCACTGGGGGATGCCATGAAAAAAGGGGAACTGCAGTCATTTCAATCACTGAGGGTTGAATATGGCTTACACCATACGCAATATTTTAAATATGTACAGATGAGGCACGCCTGGAGGGCGGAGGGGACTTTGACTGGATCGCTCCCGGAGTATGCACCACTGGAGGGTCGCCTTTTACAAGAACAGATCCCGAATAGAGTGGTTTCACTGACCTACAGAACCTTGATGAAGAACATGCCAGATGGGCTGGAAAACCTTAGAAGCACCTGGGAACGGGAGGTAGGGGAGATGGACACGGTGGATTGGGACACAGTCCTGATGCACCCGAGAGAGGTAGCGATTAAGTCTCGTTTACGACTTATTCAATTTATTGTCCTCCATAGGACCTACTTTGATAGAGTACGCCTACATAAGATGGGGAGGGCTGGTGAACCATGCTGCTTACGTTGTGGTTGAGACAGGGGGGACTTCTATCACACCATTTGGGCATGCCCGGCAATTCAGACCTACTCGGGAGAGGTCCTAAGAGAGCTAGGAGAGGTGCTGGAGATCACTTTGCAGTTAGACCCTAAGCTAGTATTGTTGGGGATGACAAATGATGTAGAATTGACTCGCCCACTGCTGATCTTCCTAGTGTTGGCCTTGGTGGTAGCCAAGAGAGACGTGGCGAAGAGATGGGGGTACCCATCCTGCCGCAGTTGGTAGAATGGCAGAGGGGTATGGATATATACATGGCAGCCGAAATGGTCACGTATAAGGCATGAGGATGACCTAAAAAGTTTGGCACAGTGTGGGGCAAATGGCGCAGTTATCATGGTCTGGATGGGGGACTCTGATCTGGTGAAAGTGAGCTGATTTTCAGCCTCACACGGGGGGAGTGCGGTAGAGACTTTAATGTTGTATCAGAACGGGATTGGGAGGGAGGTTTGATTGCACTGGTGGAAATGGAGGACTGTGAATTGTTTTTAGCAATGGAAGTGGGAGGGCGGGGGGAGGAAGGGTGGGGCATGATGATTATTAATGACATGCTTGTTATGTGTTTGCATAATAAAAACGTTTAAAAAAAAAAATCATTCGAGCGCATGGTGTATTTCAGTGGAGAGGTCTATGCTCCTTTTTAGGTCGAGGGACCTATAAGCTGCGAAGCAGCTTCCGGTCCGGAGATCTTATGTTGTATAGTAGGGCTATAGAACCCGCATCCCTGCCAGCCATTGGAGGAGAGAGCCGTCCCTCCAAAGAAGTTCCGTCTTTTTCGGATTTGGGGGCTTAAGTTTTGCTGTTGTTTAGACAGTGACGTTGTCCGTCACTCAGGACAGCAAAACACGCCCCCAAATCCGAAAATTCCAGAGCTTTGCAGGCAGCCATTTCGGCCTGACCGCGTCGGCCGTTGCATCCATCTGCTTGCTTCCATGAGCCTCCTTCTCACGAGCCTCCTTCTAATCGTTATTCATCTTTCTCCCAATGATATTTAGTGGTAGCCCTCCGCCTCCGCTCCTATCTTGCAACTAAACTACAGCTAAAGCTCCATTTGTCCGCTCCTGTTAACACACTTCGGGAAAGACAGTAACTGCTTTTGGTCGGGAGGGGGTCGCCATTTTCAACTGCGAGGGAGACAAAGCGCCGACTAGTGAGTGGAGCGGGACCTAGGCGAGCTGACATCCCCAGGCAGAGCGAAGAGGCAGAGGCTTTCTTTCTGCTCGTGTTGGTGACCCCCTCCTGTCTTCCCCCTCCCCTTGGCGCCGTTTTCTCTACCTCCCCCTTGCTCTCCTCACGCAGTGCCATTTATTTATCTATTTATTTATTTATGCCATGTTATATAGCGCAAACTTTACCCGAAGGTGTCAGAGCGCTTCACAATAGGGACAGGGCTGAAACATGAGACCAATCAAGTGAGCAAAGTCCAAAACAAACGTTACATTAAAGAAGCAAAATTACAATTGTGAGCCAACAAACTACAAGAGGCAGCAAGGGTGCATTACAAAATGACAATCGAAAGACCCGACCACCGCATAGTGTGCTGGAGTGCGTCCACGTCCTGCCTAGCTGCCGCACGCACCGCGTGGACCCCGTGCCCACCCCACACGCACGGGCTTCCACTCCGCACCCCGAGCATCCCCACACCCCTAACCCAGGACTCAGTTGGCACCTCCGTGCCAAGTGGTGCTCTCCCCCGACAGCCTCCGACAGCACCTCACATCCCCTGCCATCTTCCGAGCCTAGCTTTCCCCGCAACAGTTCTTTTAGGCCGCCAATGATGCCCTGTACCCCCCAAGACCACCACCAGTCCCCATCCACCAGACCGGCAACCTTCCATCAATGCATCGTGTATGTGTGTTTTGTCCTAAGCCAATTTAAACTGCTGGCCCTGCATAACGAAAGTCATTTTGAAATATGGAGCCACAAATAGCGTATTTAGAAAAACCATGGTGTTAACCCCAGTGGAGCGAAAACTTTAATTGGCTCGGTGCACCATATGCGGACTTTCTATTCTATTTGCGATACCAGCCATCCCAAGCCTCGCTTTCCCTACAGCATTTCTTTTAGGCTGCCAAAGATGCCCCGTGCCCCCCCACGACCACAAACCCGTCCCCGTCCATCAGACCGGCAATCTCCTCCCGCTACCCGCCGTAGCTCCCTGCCTCCCCCACATCCCCCCCCCCACCTCAAATTGGTGCCCGCCTCACTCGGTCACTCTTTAGGAAACATGTGTCGAGCTCCCTTGCGAGCCCCCCTCCCCCCCACCCCGCCTCCAGCCAAAGCCAGCGTTGAAGCACCATTGTGCAGCTCCGCGATGACCCGAGCGCTTAACCCCCTACCACCGTCCTGGGCAAGCAATCCAAGGATACCAGCGCCCCCCTCCCATCTTTGAAGCCCCTTTCTGCCATGCAACGACTGTCCTGATGTAGTCCATGCAGACCTACAAGAGCTGTATAGAGGGACAGTGTTTCCGGATAGGATTCAAGGAGTGCCTGAAAGTTTTAGTGCCGCTTTGTTAAGCTGTCATGTGGAGGCCGGACTTGTATTTATTTTGTGTCTGTAGACATCACGGGATTGAGCTCTGATCTCATTTGTCTAATTATGAGATGTATACTGTTGTGAGTGCGCCAGACTGAAATGCACTGCTATCATGAATTATCGACTGCTAAATGGTCGAAAGAAGAATTCGGACAGCAATGGATTTTAACCACTTTTTAAAAGGCATGGCTTTGGTGGAGCTCTAAAAATAGATTTCAGTGAAATACAATAGGATGTTTCTGATTCTTACTGTCTGATTCTAGTGAGCCGATGGTAATGCAGTGTAGATCAGTTACCTAACACATTTTGAGTTTGTGAATATATAAGTGAAGAACTACTGCTTATCTTGTATTTCTTGTTTATCGCAGAAACAACCCAGATGCAGTGCTTCAGACATGCATGAAAGCCTGCTGCTTCCTGCTGCTAGTGCTTTTTAGGCAGAGGGGGTGTTAATGCAGAGGTCAGTCAGTTAATGAACTGGGAATAGTCACCGGCTCCCAAACCTGTTGGGGCTGAGGAAATGGAAAGTTATGGGCAGGCAGGGCGATTATAAGATCAAATGATTAATTAATTAAACTCAACAACTTTCGCAGTAGGTTCTGCAAGCAATAATTGACACGAAGTGTGCGTAATCTGGGATGCTCTATCAGTAACCTACACCAGAATCATCCTAAACGGAAACAATTTGAGAGTTTAGTGTGATATTCAACGTCGACATTTTATAGACACGATGCTGAAAGTTGTTGCCCTGTAGCCCAGTGCTTGCAAAAGTGAACAGGCAAAGCCTGCCTGCAGGAGTACAGATGGATAACAGCCCTTCTGCATACAGGTAAACTTGACATTGTACCAGTAAATCTCCTAAAGTTGTGATAGCATGAAGCAGATAGAACAGATTTGCGACAAGAAAGGAAAATAAGCCAATGGGTCTCGCGGCTCGCCTCTTTGACTTTGCCAATGGGAATCTCTTTCCTTTGCCAATTTTTTCTGCTGATGCCATCAAGACAGAGCCTCTGTTCCCTGCTTGTCATCCCGGTTTTTCTGTTCCTATGCGTGCGTGGCTCTGTCTGTCTGTGTGTGCGAGGCTCTGTTAAGATTCAGAGTGCAGAGTGCAGAGTGCAGAGTGTGAGTGCAGAGTGTGAGTGCAGAGTGCAGATTCAGAGTGCAATGCCATTTATTTAACGATTAAGCTATTGGCAATGTAAATGACCATGCTATTTATTTATGATTTTAAAAAAAAAGTCACGAGCAATGCCAATAGCTCTACCTTTAATAATGCTGAGACCATTGCATTGTAAATGCTTGTTACATTTTTGTTATTGGTACTGCAAACTGAAACATAGAAATCTTTACAAACTAATTGATTAACCAAAGCATTTACACATAACACAGGTAATATAGGCACCTTTAAGATATGATAGGCACCAAACACAATGGGCAGGATTGAATGGTGGCATGGGAGGGCGGTGGGAATGTTCAAGTAATAAACAAAACTGTTTGCTTTCAACTAGAAACAGGCTGCATTTCATCAAACATTATGTTAATTGATCTAGCCACTGAATGTCTTCTCCATGATGCTAATGCAAGCCTAAGAGAAAGAAAAAACGACTGCATCTTAAAACCAACTGCTTAAAGACAGTAAGGAATATATGAACTGGGAGGGAAAAGACACAGTGATCTGTTTTCTTAAATGTGATTGAAATGTCACCTTAACACCCAAACTGTAGAACCCTACACCTGTTTATTAATTGATTCCTCCCCTGCTTTTCTGGCTCGGTTCAATGCTTTTACTGCCTATAGCCAGAAAATGCATGAATTTACAGACTATTTAATCATTCTATTTTGTCAGAATTGGTGTCCCAAAGGATCATTTCAAGATGTCCCTTTGTGTGTATGTTAAGTCTTTCAACTAATATTTGTTGATAAAAAGTGGCACACCATACTGTATCCAAGGGTATTTTACATATGCTATGGTCTCCATGTGCACACACTGCAAGGATTTGATGCCTTTATTTTGTGGCCAGTTTATGAAGATTTGGAGAACACTGAATGTCTGTCAGGTTACACCTAGGCACATGATGTTTGTTGTCATCGCATAAAGTTTCACGTGAGCACATGAGGCTACAATGCGGTACACTAGGAAATATTTGTTTCACTGCTCTTTGAAGCTCTGACGAATTTGACTGTCACTTCAAGCAGAAGTCTTCAGGCTGTCTACCCTGTGCATGTGTGTTGATTCTTTCCTTCACCAGCCATCTCTTGCTCTGGTCCTACTCTGCTCTGACCTGATCCAATCTCTTTCTCAACTAACACTGCAGACTGTTCTTCTCCCCAAGCTTCCATAATATCATAATAGTTAAGGGGCTGAACAGATATTGGCCTTTCAGATAAATGCCAATAACACACTCAGGACTTTGCCTAAAAGGTCCTATTCTTATGTCAGTACACTGATGTGCGAAAGTGAGCATTTTCGGTGCTGAGAATCAAAAACATTTCAGTGTGAATAATTTGAAAATGGAAACTTAACTTCAATGGATTTAAATAGTATCCCTGGAAATGTATCAAGATCTGAGCATTTAACGCATGTTAAATGTAAACATTTAGGAAAAAATCACCTTCATACAGCCATTCTTCACCAACATTTGCAAGCGCAATAGACTCGATACAGTTGCTGAGATGAATTTCTGGACAATCTTCACCTAAACCGGATCCAAAACTAGGATCACCAAAAGTGTGGCATCCCCTCTGAACAGCAGATAATGTGGAGTGTATTCTCTGGAAATATTTCTTGTAAATTGTACACAAGGGCTATCTAAGTAAAAATATATAAAATCCATCTATGCTTTTGCTCGGGTTTCAGGTTCAAGCATGCAGAGTAACATTTTGCTGAAACATTCAACTTGTGCATACCACTGAGGATGGTATGGAGATGATCAGGTTTTCTTTGTCCTCAGTAGTTTCAGCATCCATTTGAATAGTTTGGTTTCAAAATCAGCTCCTTGTTTTGAGTGAATTATTGCTTGCCATCTACTTTTCCCACAAGACTATTGCTACTTTGGAAGCTTTCTGATCTTTTGTTAGAAAGGTTTGAGCATGGACAAAAGTAAGTAAGTAAGTATTACTTTTGTTTGATTTCGTTAAAAATCATAAAAGCATGGGAAAAACACATATTACATAATAATTAACTAAAGTTAAAATCTATGAAAATGTAGACAAGTAAAAACCATTATCCTTTCGTAAGATTTGGTCGCAACAACAGTTAAAACGATAACATTGTAAGAAGTTCATTGCAGTTCGATATGAAAAGAGCGATATTTGATGTCTGTGCAGAAAGGGAGTGACCAGTCAGTCATATACCTTTGCCGTGTGGACGATTGTCTTTTTTGTCCAGTTCTTTGGTTGCTATTTTCCAAAAGGTGACGGCTCGACATGACAGCTGAATTGACAGTCCACCAAGGCATTGTATCACTTTAGCTCTGCACGATCTCAATTGGTGCTTCCTAAAAATCTCCCGAAGAACATTTTTCGAGGTTCCAATAGCACGGGGCAGATGCATAAAAGGTGTAATAATGACTCTTCTCCTTGTTCACACAGGCAACATTCTTTAGTAGGCCATGTGGACTTCCATTTCGGGATTAAATCCTTTGTGGGGAACGAACCCAACTGCAACAGCGTCAAATAGTGCTTTTTGTGATGCGAGAAGTGTTCGGACAAGTACGGTTGGGGTTTCAGAAACTGATATGATTGAATCATTGCCCATGAATGGTTTTTCTTAGCAAAGGCAGCTTTATCAATTAGTAGCGAAGTTCGCTTTATTGCGCTGTTTACCATATTTTTGAACCCGGAATATGATGTTGTTGTATGCCATGCCTCTTCAAGATGTAAATCAGCGAGTGATTCTTTTAGGACTGCAACAATGGAGTTTTTTTGCCTCGCCTGATTTTCGATTTCTTCCCAACAGCAGTGGGCTAAAGTGTCATCTTCCGCTTGCCTCATCCGCCAGTAATATTTTACCATCGCCCCTTGTCTGGCAGGTTTCTGATTTTTCAGCCCGTATTCCAGTCGAACTTGTGCCTGAGAAATGTGCCGAGGAATTAAAAACAGGCGCTTGAAAAAACTCGATTGGGCTAGGTTTAAGGCAGCTGCATCTTTGGTATTCATGATTTCCGACCCATATGATATTGAGGGTAAAAATGTTGCTGCGATTATCTTAAGCAACTGGCCTGTTGGACAACCTTTTAGTTTCTTCTGTAAAATTTTGAAAGCACACAGGAGTTGTTTTGCTTTAGTATTCCCTTGGTCGAAGTGTTGCTTATATTTAAGTGTGTGGTCAAGTTGGAACCCTAGGTATTTGTATGAGTCCACCTGGGATATTGTTTTTTCCTCCAGTTTCCAGGTGAATTTCCCCTTTGACCCTATTTTGTGATGACTACTAAAGCATAATACCTTGGTTTTCTTAAGGTTTATTATTAATTAAGCCGAAGTGATATAAGATCCTAGTTGTGTCATTGAACGCTGCAGGCCTATTGGTGTTTGTGCTAGGAGCACAATATCATCTGCGTATTGAAGGCTCCTGATCGGTGTTTTGCCTAATTTTGGTGGGTCAATTTGCACTTGTTGGAGGTACTTCTCAAGATCGGCTGTGTAGATGTTGAATAAGCAGGGGGCCAACACACACCCCTGTTTTAGACCATTTGATGTTGGGATCTTGTTTGTTATGGTGTGGCCATCTGCACCCACATGTTTGAGTAAAGATTGATTATTGCCTCCAAAAGTTTGGGTGGTGCCCCCCAGGTTTGCATTTTGGCCCACAGCTTCTTTCTGGGAACCTTGTTGAACGCTGCTTTAAGGTCGATAAAGCATGCGTACAAGGTTCGAGATTTTGCGTAGGCTTGATTGGCTAGTAGTGTCACAGCTGAAATATTGGTAAGGGTGCCCATTCCAGCCCGGAATCCAGTTTGGGTGTTCGGTATCAGGTTTATGCATTTGACCCAATCCTCTAGATCTGCCAAAAGATTTGCAGCATATATCTTGGCCTCCACATCGATCAGTGCAATCAATCTATAGTTCGCAGGGTCTGCGCGTGTACCCATGGACAAAAGGATCACTGATAAGTAAGATGTTCTGCATTCCTTCCTTCCCTTTTGTTTTTAACTTCTCTGCTTTCTAAATTTGTATCCAGGTTCTATGTGCTTTATAAAAGAAATCTAACTGCGTTCATGTACAGGTATGTATCTCAACGTTACTTGTCTCATGGATATCATTTTTTTCTCATAAGTTTTATTAGCACAGTCAGTACTGGAGGTTATACTTAGTAAAACGTTCCCCTAAAAATAGTACATGAAGAAAATGATGGGGTGGGTGTATGTGTTCATTTTGTGTGCCCCATTGTGGTGACGTCATTTCCACCTTGTCTTTACTTGAAATAACACCGAAATTCTGTTTAGGAGCAAATGCATTTTTTCTAATGTGTATAGAACTAACTGTTCAGCGTCAACAGTTTGATCTCAATTCAAAACATATAAAGATTCCACCCTTTTTGAGTTAAAATACCATTATTAATATGAAGAAAATAAACTACGTGAAATATGATGGCAAAGATGAGCATTCAATGTTCAATGCATTCACTTCTGTAACCCAGAATGGGTGCAAATGCTTTCTGATAAATCAAAAAAATTATAATGTGCAAAATATATCTTACTCGAATTCGAATTTCTTCACACATGCTTAATTTTGTTAACAGTGGTCTTAGTTCCAGCCTGCAGGTTGACTTTGTGGGTGCTGGCTCTTGATCATGTGATGTTGAAAGGAAGGTGGAAATGCAGTGCTTCCCCTGTTAAGGCCTGTAATAAAACAGAAGATGTGTTTAAGCGTCTTCTTGTTAAATGCAAAGAACAAAAAATCTACCACCTATTGGATATCAGTAGAGGCATATGCAAGGAGGTCAAAGCGCAGGGCAGCAAGATGGGTGCACGCTGCTAAGATTCTGCAGGTCATGAAGACAATTCTTTTATAATTCACGCAATAGAGCAATAATCCTGCAAAGCAAATACTGCCTTGAACCAATGGAAAGGGGTTCCGATTAGGCGAGAACTGGTGAAGAAAAACACCTGTGGGCTGCTTGGAGACAACCATGGCACCTGAACTTGTGCAATCCTACAAGTGCACCAGACCTTGGAGGACCATGTCATAAGACAACTGAGCAGCCAGATGAGCCTGATGAAGAGGACCCAGAGGACTGCCTGTAGAGGCAGATGTGTAAGAAGGAGGAAGTGGGCCAGCTGTTGTCCGAGAAGGTAACAGATCCCCATCCAATTAACTTAGAAACGCAAGTAGCAACCTGGTTAAACTAACTAGGCTGTGCTGGAGAGCGGAACATGGCAGCCTGGTGCAGGGCACCAATTTATTTTATTTATTTATTTATTTTTGCCATTTATAAAGCGCGAACGAATTCCCGCAGGCGTCTCGTAGCTTGGGGTGGAGGAGTGCACCACCTTCTCGCCAATGTGAAACTGGGCTTCCCAATGGGCAAATTGAGAGGGGTCTGACATATCTGCTTGGAGACTGCGCTGCAGGGCACAGCTAACGTAGCTCTGCTTGTGCCTCCCCCTCTCTGTTCTTAGTTGGGCTGCTGATGGGGCAAGGAAGGATCTGCACCAGTCATACCCTTAACACATGAGATATCCTGGGCTCACCTCATCCAAACACAGGCACCTTGCATTGCGTTGCAGGGAGACAATTGCTTTGTGCACCCTGTGCGGTCAACCTCGAAGCTGGGGAACCGGGTTCGAGTCTCGGCAACGACGCTCAACATCCTGTGATTCTGGGCAAATCACTTAATCTCCCCGTGCCTAACAAAAAAAAAAAAAAATGAATATGTCCTTCTGTAACGAAACTGGTGCTCTTGTAAAGCGCTCTGATACCCGATGTTTTCCAGCCATCAAACACCAGACCATGAGGCAGCAGTAGATACTACTAAGCAGATTTGGCGCAACTCACAGAGTGAAACTGTGTATGATCCACCAATTTCACACCTACCAAGGCCAGAACCTCCTCATGGATACCTGCGGTACTTCATGACTAGACAGCCAAGGCTGGGCTTTGAAAACAGGGGCTCTGCCATGCCTATCAGACACAGTGGCCTGATGGAGGGGGTTTACTCCTAACCCAACCAAGACCAGAATGAAGAACCTGACCTACAAATACCACTTTTTGATATGAATTACAGCTTGACAACAATCAATTCCAAGATCAACAGCATTAGGCCCAGGCTTGACCCAATGTAAGAGAATGTTGGCAAACACAAAGACCACACTGATCATGTTCAGCAGAGAATATCGGACCTTGAGGATGAAGCATATGGATTAAGTGAAAACTGCGGCCAAGAAAAAAGACGTAGAGGCCCGTTCCGTCTGCAATAACTTAGGCATGCTGGACATCCCAGGGTCACAGGCAAGTAACAGAATCGAGGACTGAGTGGAGGAGCTACTTAAAAGTCTATTCATATACAATATCTTCATTCCCATGTTTTTGGTAGAACATACGTACAGATTGATATTCCCTTATCTGCTTACATAACCACGCTTAACATTATGTATGCACTGTACTATTGGTTGCTAACACCCCTCCCCTTCCCCAGGGCCCAGATGAACGCCAGCAAGACAATCCTCCACCACCTCCTGAACCCCCTCCACCCTGGGTGAGGACATCAGGCCTCCTTGTGCTGCAACCACATGGGTCAAATTATTTGGCATTACAATAAACAACGTCTGGCCTTGTAGGCTGTCTTCTCGGCCAGTGCATTACTGTGTATGCCTCTCTTTGTTATGGTTATTTATATTGCAAACGACTCACCCCCAAAGGGTATCACGATGCAGAAGCCTTCCAACAACATGCAGCAGTCAAAGTAAAATTCCCTAAAACAAATCAGTTTTGAGTAACCACTGACATTTAAGATGATCCAGTTTGGCACGTATGTGAACCGGCATGGTATTCCAGTAAAAGGGGGCCAGATAAGAGAACACTCTACCCCCTGAACAAGGCTTTTTAAACAGAGGGATTGTAAGCAACATTTTGACTCGTGATCGTAAAGCTTTACCAGGACTGTAAGCTTTGAGGCTAAATACTAAGGACATTGCCACATAAGGTCTTTGAGGTTCATGCAGCAAATTTTAAAGACAATACTCTTACAAATTGGTAGCCAGTGTAAGGAGCGCAGAAGAGGAGCTAAAGGAGACCTCAAAGCAGCATTGCAAATAAGGCGTGCTTCCGAATTTTACACCACCTGTAGTCTTGTTAACAAGGACTTGTTTATGGAGGCAAACAGAACAATGTCGTAAGCCAAGCGAGGACTAAGACTTGGACTAATATTTTCCCTGTTGACGGTGGAAACAGTGGAAAAGCCCAACTTAACAGGCCCAATAGATGGTAACAGAGCCCCGCGATGTTGAGTAACTGATCTTTCATAGAAAGATATTGGTCCACTTACACTCCAAGATTCTTAACAGCCTTTTTAGGAGTTGCAGCTATACCAAGTTCTGCTGGCCACCAGTCAGAAGCCAATATGTTATGGGCAATTTTGAATAGCATAATTTCAGTTGTACCCACATTAAGCTGAAGACGTTCTGAGGTTATCCAGACCACGAAGGTTCTCTAAGGTTCTTAGACCCACTGCAAAATGTTCTTTTCCTATGCTAGCCTCACAGTCAAAGGGAATCAAAAGCTGTGTGCTGTCCGAAAAAGAGTAAAATTCGAATCCATATAATTTCACTATCCTGACCTTTCATTCGCCAACTGTCAGATGAGCAGAATTCTGCCAATTCTTCGCAACTAATGACCACTTGCAAAAGGCTACCACTCTGAGCGTAGAACAAGCCACTGTTCCATGCTAGTAGAGAAAGTTAATAACAAGTACAATTACAGTCACAGCGTTTTCTTGTTGTGCTCCTACAACACCCAGCCACCTGCTTACTTATCAAGCAGGAGCTGACTCGATTGTCTGGCCAACCGTTACAGCCTAATTTAGTTGCTGCCACTAGATGTTCTAACAAGAGGATCCAGAAAAGACTTATTACTTATAGAAATCCTTCCTTGAAAGAGAGAGTGGAAATTGCAAACAACAGTGAAGATTCAAAAGCGTCTGCTAAAGAGTTTAATAAAGCGGTTGGTAAGACAGTGAGTGTTTGCTGTTAAGAGTAAATAGCAGGGGATACCAAAGAATCACAACCTTTGAAGCAAGGCAATTGCAGAGAAGGTACTTGATTCCGACGTGGTTCAAAGTTTCATGTTGCAATTTATAACAAGCATTGGCATAGCAAATAGGTCTCGCCTTTGGGACCTTATAAGTGTTTAGCCATGCAACAGTTGATGTTGTTGCACCAAGGATATTGTACTGCATATGCCTTGTTCATTCAGCAAGTGAGAGGGAGCAAGACAGACAGAAAGAGGTGGAAGAAGAGGAAGAAATAGAAGGGGGCAGCTACAGAGCAGGAGAATTGGACACAGTCCTTGTTTTTTCTGGGCAATAAAGTAGAGACCGTCCTTTTCCTTCTCTGCCTCCCCCCCCCCCCCACCTGTCTCCCAACAGCGGAGCCTTATTTATAAGCCTTGACTATCTCCGCCGTCCTGGAGCGCATTTTTAAAAGAAAAAAGTTGGGAGAACGGATTATAATTGAAGAAGTAGGGGCATGCTGTGCCCTGCGGATTCTGCCAACTTCGACCACTGATCCTACCATACTGCACGGTACGAGTCCATAGTACTGCGCAGCGTGCACAGCACACTCCGGTGCCTCTTTGTGTACTACACACCACAAGCTGCATTTTGCATCATTGCACAAGACACCTGTCTACATCTCCTCACAGTGCCAAGGACACGTTCATCTGGGCACTCTGCAAGAACAGTTACCGTATCTCACTGCTACTACCTAGTGGCCCACTCTTTCCATGACTCTGTCCTGCGCACTCTAAAGACGAAATAGCACACGCCCCTGAACCTTCTTCACACGCTGCACTCAGCTCTTTGCTGTACCGTCACACACCGAACAGCACACTTCTGTGGATGTCCTGCTGAAGCGTGTGGAACTGCAATTTTATATGGACATAAGTGCCTCCATTTTGTATCAATCTAATCTGCCATCCCACCCTGTGAGGATAATAGCTTGTGTTGCACATCTAGACTCCTTTCCCAGTAGAGCGTTTAAACTCTTATTTTCCTGACCGAGCAGACAGTAATGGTCCCATACACGAAAAAGAACTGTGGACACATATACATTTGTCTGTGAGTGCTAAGAGCATATGTTGGGTACTCTTTCCCATGGTACACTAGTTGGTCAGAGTGCAGAGGCAAAGGAGATACACTAGGAGGTCAGAGTGCAGGGGCAAAAGAGATGATGTATTTATCTTTACTTCCCTGCTAAAATTAACTCATGCCAGCTGAAGCAAGAGGATTGCGGAGGTTCATGTTTTCCTTTGCAGAAACCAGATGTATGTCCTTCCTCCTTTATATGATGCACTGCCTGATTCTGTAACCACAGACAGATTCCTGTTTATATTACTGGCTGTATGACCCAAGGTGATTGATGGCCAGGGGAGTTAGTGATTAGCCTTTATGTTATGCTTCAAATGTCATGCGGCCAGACTATCTCGAGATTGAGTGGAGATCCGGTCCGCATCTATTTTGGAGGCTGTTAATCATCCCTGACTATTGGTAATTCATCATGTCCATGTACACCTACAACTGTCTGGTTCCCAGCCGCTTGAGATGTAAATAGCCTGCTGCTTTCTTGTGTCTGGCAGTTCCCTCTGCAGACTCTTCAGGACTGTGCAGCTGGGCATTTTAAATAAATAAATAACTTTAATATATCCTGCACCGATTCCTGATTCTTTCATCAGATACAGAAGGCTGAGAGGTGGTCACAGGAGGTGGCCCGGGTAGCCCCTAAACGCTACTCCCTTCAAGTGCACGGGACACCTCCCTTCACCTCCGCCACTGCACTGTAGTCGTTGCTGTAATTCCACAAATGAAACCTGAAGGAGTCTCCTGGGCTGCGCCAGCGCAGAGGCGGTATGTGCGCGTCTTTTGGGAGTCTTGAGCACATATGGTAAATCAAAGTATTTTTTCAAGTTAATATATATTTTTCGAACAAAAGACCTGGGAAACATGACAAACCAGGGGGAAGTAACTGCCTCTGTGTTTCTGACTTCTGTTGTCAGAAAAAAATGCATAAACTTGGAAATATTTACGGTTAGTGAGTGTGCAAGACAGCAAAAAGAAGCGCACAGACCACTTCTGTTGGACAGGCCTCGTGGAAGGCCCGCTCCCTCCCCGCATGATAGGGCCCGGACACCGGCTCTCCCTGCATCTCCGGAAAGAACCATCCCGGCAACCCACCGAGGCAACCCGCAACCCGTCCCCAACGGGACTCCAGCTCCCGAACACCCCAGTATCGGCTGGCCCGGGCCCCCGTCAGCACCAATGCCCCGGCCCAGCCGCCATCTTTGGACACTGCAGCACGAGGCCGCGTGGCCTCGGCTCGACCCCAACCCTGGGCCTGGCCAGGCCCCGACATCGAGGCACCACCATCCACCCAGGAGGTGAAGAGACCACTTGGCAGGTCAATGGGAGAAGGAGTGTCGATGGCTCTCCCCCGCCAGGTGTCGATCGCCCCCGGCCTCCCCGGGCGCTGGCTCCACCCCCCTGCTGGGTGTCTGGACTCCCCCATCCCGGACCTCCCGACCTCCAAGCGCGAGGGTCCGGACATCAAAGGAGACCAGACCTATAACTGGGGCAGCTCCAGAGCAGGAAGGCAGTTGTATCCTGGAGTCGAGAGACACCGAGAAGAACTCATCCTTGACGGACTGCTGGCGCTGCCGCAGCCCTGCCTTGTGAACCCATCTCTGAAGCCTGCTGGCGCTGCCGCGGCCCTCTGCAACGTGCACCTTCGTCCTGGCCTGCTGGCGCTGCCGCGGCCCTCCTTGCCGAGAACTATCATCCTAGCCTGCTGGCGCTGCTGCGGCCCTCCTTGCCGAGAACTATCATCCTAGCCTGCTGGCGCTGCCGCGGCCCTCCTTGCCGAGAATTATCATCCTAGCCTGCTGGCGCTGCCGCGGCCTGACCTTGCAGACCCCTAAGCTCGAGGATTGTGAGCTCCTTCTTGCCGCCCCTGTACCAGACCGGTACCAAGACTGTCCCGCTATCCATTTACCTACAAAGACTAGAATTGGGAGGATCCTCGTGTCCTGATCCCACTGTATCGTTGATAACTTTGCCTCAAGTACCTTATATAAAGTGTGTAGATCTCATCCTTGTGTGGTGTCCATTTGTGGGGGGGGAGTTGCTTGTCTGTACGATCGCCGGAGACGGCCCTCACCGGAGGCCTCTACCCCTGTACTCGGCCGACCCTCCAGGTCCCCGTCTAACATTGGTGGCCAGCGGCGCGATCCGAACCAACGCATAATCGTACAGAGAGTAACTCACCCCACGACACACAACCACCATGACAACAAAAGAGAGCGGAACAACGGAAAAATTCCAGATGGAAAAACTAGAAGAATACAACCACAGAGAACTAAAACAATTCTGCATAGAACTAGGCATTGCTACCACAGGACTGAGCACGAAAGAGGACTTCAAAAACGCCCTGGAATCTTGGGCGGAGACGGGTACGGCCGTACCCCGAAACCAAAGCCTCGAGGCACCCGAAACAAGCACCACACCGACGGAAGAAAGAAGATCGGGTCCCTCCCCAGAGGAGGTCCGAGAACGGGAAAAAAGCAGGCTCCATGAATTGGAACTGGCTCGACTTCGTTTAGATGGAGAACTCAAATTGGCAGAACAAAAAATAACGTTGGAACACTTGCGGCTCCGAGAGGAGCGAGAAGAGAAACAAAGACAGAGAGAGTTAGAAGAGAAAAAGCTAGCCTACGAACATGAGCGCAACCTAAAAGAACTAGAGATTCGGAAACAGAACAAAGATCTCGGGATCCCCGAGCGCCCGAACACTCCTGCCACTACAGACCCCAAGGTCCACATCCCCAAGGATGTCGTCAGAGAGTATTACCGGAACGATGATATCCAGCAATGGTTCAAAGCCTACGAGGTAGCCATGACCTCCCACCGGATTCCCCGGAGCGACTGGGGAGCCGGGTTATGGGGGAGGTTTGTCAACGAAGGGCGAAACGCCCTGCTGCAAATCCCGGACCATCAGATGACATCCTACGACCACATGAAAGCCGCCCTCCTCACTCGATACGGACTCACGCCCGAGATGTACCGCCCGCGGTTCCACGACTGCAAGCGGATCCCGGGTACAACCTGGGTGGAGTACGTGAACTTCTTTAGCCGAGCCTTCGAGGGGTGGATCAAGGGCAGCAAAGTGACCACTTACGAGCAACTCTTCGACCTTATTGTGTGGGAGCACTTTTCTAACAACTGCTTCGTCGAGCTCAGGAAGCACCTCCTCGACAGTAAACTGACTGAACCTTGGCAACTCGCCGCCGAAGCTGACCGATGGAAAAGCACCCGAGTTGCCCGAAACGGGCCCAGCGAACAGAACAGAGCCGCCCAAGGACCCCATCGCCCCCGAGGGGGAGGAGGAGGCCAGGGTCGGGGCAGAGACGCCGTCCCGGTGACTCCCGCCAGCAACGCCCCGCCCCCGGCCGGCAGGGGAAACCTCCCGATGCGTCCAGGTTTCCCGGCCAACGTTACTTGCCACCGATGCCAGCGACCCGGCCACTACGCCAATGATCCCAACTGCCCGAAGAACCAGAACCCTATGCCCCGCCAGGTCGCTGCCGCCGCCCTGGGAGAAGAGCAAACCTCAGAATACCCTGAGGAGTACGAGCCCGACCAGCCCGAGTGGGAACCAGCCGCCATGTCCCTGGTCTGCCTAGGGGAAAGAGACATGATCCCGCGGGCCCCCCTGCCCGCAAACACGCAGAAATACAGCCAGTGGATCAACATTAATGGGCGCCGGGCTGAAGCCCTCCGCGACACCGGGGCCAGTGTGACCGCAGTCCGCTGTCATCTGGTGACCCCGGACCAGATCTTGCCGAACATCCTTTGCCCCGTACGGTCGGCCGGCAACTCAGAAAGCCTGTGTCGGATGGCCTGCGTCCCCTTCGAGTGGGGAGGAGTGTCCGGAATGCTGAAAGTAACTGTCCGCGATGATGCACCCGTGGACTGCCTCCTGGGGAACGACCTCGAAAGCTCCCCCTGGGCAGCCGTCGAAAGAAGAGAGCACCTGGCGATGTTGGGCCTCCCTGAATGGGCCTGCGTAACGACACGGTCCATGGCCGCCCGCGCCATCCCCAGTCCCGAAGAACCCGAATGGCCAGAGCCTCCTCCCCCGATCGTCCCAGAGGGAGCCACCCTAGAAGCCAGTCCTCCAGAACAAAACGAAGAAGGGTTCGATCAGCTCCGGGACCTTCCCGAACTGGCCCAGTGGCGTCAAGAGGGGGGCCCCACCCAGGAACAATTCCGACAAGAGCAGAAGACATGTCCCTCCCTCGAGGGACTCCGGCAGCAAGCCCTCGCCCAGAGCGCAGGAGACACCTCGGGGGCCCACTGGATTTATTGGGACAATGACCTGCTCTACAGTGAGCAAAGGATTGCTGAGCTGGGGGCCAGTCGGGTGCTGGTGGTACCCCTCCGCTTCAGAGACTTCCTCTTGAACTTGGCACACGATGTGCCTCTCGCCGGACACCTGGGGCAAGACAAAATGTACAGCCGCCTGGTGACCCACTTCTACTGGCCCAAAATGCGAAATGATGTCTCCAACCACTGCCGAGCCTGCCCCACCTGCCAGGCCAGCGGGAAGAGAGGCCGAAAGACCAAAGCACCCTTGCAACCCTTTCCCGTCGTCACCACCCCGTTCGAACGGGTGGGAATAGACATTGTGGGGCCCCTGGACCCCCGAACGGCACAAGGGCACCGGTTCATCCTGGTCCTGATGGACCACGCCACACGCTATCCCGAGGCCATCCCTCTTCGGACCGTGACAGCGCCCGTGGTAGGCCGAGCCCTGATGGGGATCTTCTCTCGGGTGGGCTTCCCCCGGGAAGTCGTCAGCGACAGGGGCACAAACTTTATCTCGAAGTACATGAGGTCTCTCTGGCAACAGTGCGGGGTCACCTACAAATTCACGACCCCCTATCACCCGCAAGGAAATGGACTGGTCGAGCGGTTTAACCGCACTCTCAAGGGAATGATCATGGGCCTAGAAGAACCCCTACGTCGCCAATGGGACGTGCTGCTCCCGTGCCTCCTGTTCGCCTACCGAGAAGTCCCCCAGAAATCCCTAGGCTTCAGCCCATTTGAGCTCCTGTACGGACACCCCGTCCGGGGTCCCCTCAGCCTGGTCAAGGAAGGATGGGAGATGGCCCCCCAGAAGTCTCCTCCCAATATATATAAGTATCTCCTGACCCTTCGCAACCAGACCCGGCGATTCAGGGAGCTCGCCAAAGCCAACCTGGAAGCCAGCCAGGAGGACATGAAGAAATGGTATGATCAGCATGCCTCCTCCATCGAGTTCGAGCCGGGACAACAAGTCTGGGTGATGTCCCCGGTCGAACCCTGTGCCCTACAGGACAAATGGACAGGACCCTTCAAGGTGATAGAGCGCAAGGGTCCCGTCACCTACCTAATCGACATGGAGTCCTCCCGGAATCCCCTACGGGTCCTCCACGCCAACAGACTCAAACCCCACTTCGTACGCTCGGAACTCAGCCTCCTGATGGCTACCGATAGTGGGACGGAGGAAGACTCCGAGCCCCTCCCTGACCTACTGAGGACCCGTGAACAGGATGGCTCAGTGGAAGGGGTCAGACTCTCCGATGCTTTGTCCCCGGAGCAACGCCAAGACTGTCGAGCTCTCCTGCTACAATTCGCAAACCTGTTCTCCCTCACCCCCGGGGTCACCCCCTGGTGCCTTCACGACGTGGACATCGGGGATAGTCCACCTATTCGACACAGGGCGTACCGGGTGCCAGATCGGGTGCGCGCCTGCATCCAGAACGAAGTCACCAAAATGCTGGATCTGGGAGTGATCGAGCCATCTGACAGCCCCTGGGCCAGCCCAGTCGTACTGGTCCCCAAGGCTGCCGCCCCGGGCGTTTCCCCCGAGCTCCGGTTCTGTGTGGACTATCGGGGCCTGAACGCCGTTACCAGAACCGACGCTCACCCTATCCTCCGGGCGGATGAGCTAGTTGACCGAATGGGGGCCGCCCGCTACCTGAGCATCTTCGATCTAACAGTGGGCTACTGGCAAATCGGCCTCACCCCCGGGGCCCAAGAACGATCCGCCTTCTCTACCCCAGATGGCCACTACCACTTCAAGGTGATGCCATTCGGCATGAAAAACGCTCCAGCTACCTTCCAACGACTCGTGAACCAGGTACTGGCGGGCCTCGAAGAATTCAGCGCCGCCTACCTGGACGATATTGCTGTGTACAGTCGCCACTGGGCAGACCACCTCCACCACCTCCGAGAAGTCCTGCACGCCCTCCAGCAGGCCGGCCTCACCATCAAAGCCAGCAAATGCCAGATTGGCCAGGGGTCCGTGACCTACCTCGGACACCAAGTGGGGAGCGGTCTGGTGGCCCCCCTTCAGCTCAAGATCGCTGCCATCCAGGCCTGGCAACCCCCTACTACCCAAACCGAAGTCCGGGCCTTCCTGGGGCTCACTGGGTACTACCGGCGGTTTGTGAAGGACTATGGCAGCATTGTGGGGCCCCTCACAGAACTCACATCCAAAAAAAAAACCAAAACAATCCACTGGACTCCAGACTGTCAAGCGGCCTTCGAGAAGTTGAAGACCGCCATGTGCACCGCCCCCGTGCTTCAGGCCCCCGACTACAGCCGGGAGTTTATAGTACAGACGGACGCCTCAGATCATGGCGTTGGGGCAGTCCTCTCTCAACTCAACGCCGAGGGAGTCGATCAGCCAGTGGCCTTCATCAGCCGACGCCTGCTGGCCCGAGAACAGCGCTGGAGCACCATCGAGCGGGAGGCCTTCGCCGTGGTATGGGCCCTCAAGAAACTCCGGCCCTACCTCTTCGGTACCCATTTCCGGGTACAGACAGACTACCGACCCCTGCAATGGCTGATGCAAATGCGGGGGGAGAACCCAAAACTGTTGCGATGGTCCATCTCCTTGCAGGGGATGGACTTCACTGTGGAGCATCGTCCTGGCCAGGACCACGCCAACGCGGACGGCCTGTCATGCTTTTTCCGCCTCGGCGAGGAGAGTACCCAAGAGGATGGGTGACTCTCCCTGCCTTCAGCTGGGGGGGACGCATGTTGGACAGGCCTCGTGGAACGCCCGCTCCCTCCCCGCATGATAGGGCCCGGACACCGGCTCTCCCTGCATCTCCGGAAAGAACCATCCCGGCAACCCACCGAGGCAACCCGCAACCCGTCCCCAACGGGACTCCAGCTCCCGAACACCCCAGTATCGGCTGGCCCGGGCCCCCGTCAGCACCATTGCCCCGGCCCAGCCGCCATCTTTGGACACTGCAGCACGAGGCCGCGTGGCCTCGGCTCGACCCCAACCCTGGGCCTGGCCAGGCCCCGACATCGAGGCACCACCATCCACCCAGGAGGTGAAGAGACCATTTGGCAGGTCAATGGGAGAAGGAGTGTCGATGGCTCTCCCCCGCCAGGTGTCGATCGCCCCTGGCCTCCCCGGGCGCTGGCTCCACCCCCCTGCTGGGTGTCTGGACTCCCCCATCCCGGACCTCCCAACCTCCAAGCGCGAGGGTCCGGACATCAAAGGAGACCAGACCTATAACTGGGGCAGCTCCAGAGCAGGAAGGCAGTTGTATCCTGGAGTCGAGAGACACCGAGAAGAACTCATCCTTGACGGACTGCTGGCGCTGCCGCAGCCCTGCCTTGTGAACCCATCTCTGAAGCCTGCTGGCGCTGCCGCGGCCCTCTGCAACGTGCACCTTCGTCTTGGCCTGCTGGCGCTGCCGCGACCCATCCTTGTAAACCATCACCTTGGCCTGCTGGCGCTGCCGCAGCCCCTCTGCAACATGAACCCTCGTCCTGGCCTGCTGGCGCTGCCGCGGCCCTCCTTGCCAAGAACTATCATCCTAGCCTGCTGGCGCTGCCGCGGCCCTCCTTGCCGAGAACTATCATCCTAGCCTGCTGGCGCTGCCGCGGCCCTCCTTGCCGAGAATTATCATCCTAGCCTGCTGGCGCTGCCGCGGCCCGACCTTGCAGACCCCTAAGCTCGAGGATTGTGAGCTCCTTCTTGCCGCCCCTGTGCCAGACCGGTACCAAGACTGTCCCGCTACCCATTTACCTACAAAGACTAGAATTGGGAGGATCCTCGTGTCCTGATCCCACTGTATCGTTGATAACTTTGCCTCAAGAACCTTATATAAAGTGTGTAGATCTCATCCTTGTGTGGTGTCCATTTGTGGGGGGGGAGTTGCTTGTCTGTACGATCGCCGGAGACGGCCCTCACCGGAGGCCTCTCCCCCTGTACTCGGCCGACCCTCCAGGTCCCCGTCTAACAACTTCTGCGCTAGCGCAGTGCAGAATAATTTACCATCATTCGTCCCTGGAATGCCTGCAAGTGAGTCCACGCCACACCCTGCAGAGGGCACTTGACTACTCGCACTTTCCCAAAAAATGATAACAATCCTTCACCTCCTCACCCACTGTTTGCACGGGGCTCATTCGCCACACACGCGTCTGCATCCTCACTCGCTCCATTAGAGCCCACCTCCCCTCCACATGCTGCACACAACGCGTTCGGATCTCGGATGCACACTTGTGCGTCTCGGAAGGCACTTTACAGCACGTCTTCAGACTACAAACACCTGCTCTACACGGGTGCATTGGACTGTGCAACGCCCGCCAGCGCCTGTAACCCTTGGCCCGTTACCTCTGCCGTGTGCCGCACATGGCCACCACCTCACAGGTGCCACAGATCACCGCACACATCTTTAAGGCGGCCTGCTCCTTTGTCTAGCACCTCTCTCCCCCTTCCAGGCGGACAGATGTGTGTACTAACACTCCGTCGTGCACACGCCCCCGCAGCATCAGTGCCTACTCCTGTTCTGCGCCAGGGTGGCCTCACATGCCAGCTTTAACTAGCTGGTTCCCTGAGCGGCGTCTAGTCGCAGCTCCCACCGGACACATGCCTCCAGTCCCCAGCTCTCTGCATGCTGTGTGCATGCCGCCCAAAGTGCAGCAAGAGGTTGTGCCAGGGTGCCCAGGGGCAGGCTCCGTCTGTCCCTGGGTAACACGATCCAACACAGGAGGCATCGCAAGTCACAAATAGCGTGCACGTTGCCCCCCGGAGGAGCTCGGCCCGCCAGGGCCCTCCCACCTGCAGGGCCCCCTCCCCCGTACAACACCTACAACTCAGCACACACTGCACACCGACACTACGCCGTGTCATCATCGTGTCACTCATAAAGAGCAGAATGGAGAAAGTTACTGACCCGCAGATCCAGGCTGTGTGCAAGGAGGGGCGCGTCCTGTTCACAGCTGTGCCAAAACACAACACACTACACCCCACACGCCTGCTTCCCAAGGCAGGCGGGGGGTCTATAGGGCAAAAGCAAGGCAGGTCGTTGACTGACCCCCTGTTTGAGCATCAGGCTAACTCAATGAGGGCAATGCTGCAATGCGGTAAGGACCAGACTGCCTTCAGGATCAGCAGCACTTCCATACGTGTGGGTAACATGGAGGGGTTTCCACAGTTCAATGCAGCAACAGATTTTAAACCTCTGGGGTATTTCTGCGCATGACGAGGTCTTGCCGCGTTTCTTCAATAATGCACCACTCCCTAATTCTAAGTCAGCAGAAGGTGATAGATAAAAATGTAAGCTCATGGGAAAAACGCATATTCACTGCATTTTTCAGTTACTTTACATACGTTCAGAGGACAGCGTAAGGGTCACAAAGCCAAGACGCTTCACCTTGCGAGACTTTTGCTTTAACACATACTTTTGGCGGTACAGTGCAACGTCGGGACACACTTTGCAGCATCTTTTAAATAAACATTTTTTTTAAAAGGTGCAATGGTGGTCGCATATGGGCACAAGTCTAAACAAGCGCGGCAGCAGGGGGGTAGAGAGGAGGGGGCCTGCACGATCTCCTTGCGGGAGCGAGCAGCAAGGCGCGATATGGCGCCAGCTGCTTGCTCCCGCAAGGGAATCGCCAAAAGAGCACGCGTTGCCATTGAAGGCAATGGAACGTGTGCACGTTTTTGGGCCAAAAGGGGAACCAATGGATAAAATGGCCAAAAAGGGAACCAATGGATAAAGGTCTCTTTCCTATGCAGCGCATGCGCGCTGCGTAGGCGAGACCTAAAAATTGCCCTACCTCAGGGAGGGTGTATGAAATGTGTTGCATTTGGCATTTTGCCTAGGATTTGCAGCATATTGTACATAAATGACAAAGTTAACTCATCATTGAAGGGCTAAATGATCAAGGCTTGTGAGTAATCTGAGCAGTTTAATTTTGTGATTAAAAGTCAATGAGTAAAATGTGCCAATGAAGAAGAATCCTATGTAAAAATGTTGTTGTGGGAGGCATGGTTGTTCTTATGTTAACATATTTGGGGCCCAAAATCACCATTGTCTATAAGAGTAAAACAGATAAGAGTCGTCTTAACCATGACATCATGCCCCCTTACATAAATTGTGGAGGGTCCCAATATTTTAGGATCGCATCATCAAGAGTGTTTAGGTATTAATTTTAACCAGAGTGTAGGGAACAAGCGTTGTGGGTGGAAGATGGTGATCTGGAGAAAGTATTGGAAAGCCATTTGGGCATTTTTAAGGATGAACTGGTGGAACACAAGGGATTTTTTACATGCTATTGGAGTCAAAGGGGGTGCAGTGTCAGTTAAGCACAAGCTGAGGCGTGTGCCTATGAGCATGAGAAGTAAATCGAGTGGATTGTTAGATAAAGACTGTAAGGAGGAGGTGACTGAACCAAAGGAAACTCAGCTATAGTGCTTGTTGACTGGGACAATGAATTACGCATGTATATGGAGCTTAAGAGCCTGAACAACAGGCTTTGGGTAGATTGCCATCTTTTGGAAAAACGGATGAAATGGTAATCACTTAGTAAGGGACACAAGTTTTTTCCAAACTTGATTTGTCTTCAACGTACCATCAAGTATTATAGGTCAAGGAGTCTCGCCATTACATGGCTTTTGGCTAGGGTGAGAGGATCATACCTCAACCCTAATTGTTGGAAGCTACTGAAAATACTCCCAGTGCAATTACAGCACTGTCCTTCAAACTTTCTGATTGGCATGATATACCCAGGTTGCTAGGTGGGGATTTTAACTGTGTATTAGATGTGTATCTTGACCGGTCCTTTCCTCCCCTTCCTGGAACACCCACAACAATATATATGAGAGCATTAAATGCCTGGATGGCACACTGGCATCTTGTGGATGTCTGGAGACAAAGAAACTCCACAGACAAGGTGTCCTCCTACTATTCGGGTTCCCACGGTCTGCATGTTCGGTTGGATAGGCTGATCGCATGAAAGACATAATAACGGCAGTAAGAACCAAATACCTGGGGAGAACCCATCCCGATCATAATCCGCAAATACTGCAAATGTCATGGGATAATGCCGCAGCAGCCATCCCCAGGTGGCACCTACAACCTGAGACGCTGGAGGATAAACCATTTTGCGGGGCACTCAGCACAAAAATCATTGATTTTATCAATGAAAACACGGGTACAGCATCATCGCACCTAATTAAGTGGAGTGCTTTCAAAGTGGTAATTCGGGGCTGCTGCCTAAATACCCAAACAGGCTTGCGTAAAGTAATCGAGACAGACATTAAGAAGGTGGAGGAAGGGCTAATCCACCTTGAAACACAAGCAGTCAAAAACCCACTAATTAGACCACGACTTCAGGAGAACAGAGCAGAACACCTTTGGTTGCTAGATAGATTAAGATGCCTTAACTATACATCGCACTCAGCACGTACCCACAGCACTGCAGACAAAGCAGGGCACCTGCTTGCCTGGCTTATGAGACAAGAGGACGCCCAAATGCCCATAACAGCAATCCAATACCAACAGGGCACACTTCTATACACCCACCAAGAAATACACTCTGAATTTACACAACACTGTACAGAACTGTACAGATCTGCCACCACGGCACTGCCTGTGGAGATCCAACAATTTCTTGCGGAAATCGCCCTTCCAAGCCTAACCCCTGAGCAGAGACTAGAGCTAGACGCACCAGTCACCCCAGAAAAAATCGTAACCAGCATACGCGTCCTGGCAACAGACAAGTCCCCAGGCCCAGTCGGCATTCCACCTGAATTCTACAAGGCATATACTATGCTGCTGGTACCCCAATTAAAAACGTTGTACGACGCTGCACTGTCAGCGTACACGCTTACGGAAACACAACCTGAAGCGTTGTTAATATCTCTGCTCAAACCAGAAAGGGATCCAACACAGCTGGGCTCCTACAGACAGCTGGCGCTACTCAATACCGATTAGAAAATCTTAGCCTCTGTAACATCGGCCAGACTGTCACTGTTGGTACAGTCACTGGTGCACCCTGACCAAAATGGCTTTGTTGCAATTAGAAGCACCTCCCTCAACATATGGAGATTTTTTCGGCTTCAAAAATATGTCAAGTCCTTCTGGCCTAGCTCGAAGGGCCTGGTCCTAGATTTAGAGAAGGCCTTTGACTCACTTGAATGGCCCTACCTGTTTACAGTCCTCCAACAGCATGGTTTTGGAGTTACCTTCCTTAGTCTGGTCAGGCTATTGTACACGCAGTCTCTCATCTGGGTCCGCACAGGGCGAATAATATCAGAGAGCTTGGCTATAGATAGAGGCATGTAGTTTGTCACACAAAAGAAGTCAATAGCGACAATATATGTATGTACGTCTGTTCCAACCATCGGCTGTCCGTATTCAAGTCCACGTGTACGTACACACAGACTTGAATACGGACGGCCGATTGTTCGTTAATACGAAGAAACAAGCTAGCTAGGGCTCTTGTTGGAACAGACGTACATACATATATTTTCACTATTGACTTCTTTTGTTTGACAAGCTACATCATTCTTATTGCATATCATTGTGTGGACACAAACTGTGAGGTTTTGTGTGGAAAGCAATATTTTCTCGGATTATTCTCACTTGTGGTCCTTGGGGTTCCAAGAACTAAGATTTGATTTTCTCGCTTCCACTGATTTAACCCTCTGTCCATTGACTACTTGTTGGAGCCTTGAAAAAGTTAATAAAAAGGACAAAACGCGTGCCAGCCGTTGTTCAAACGGAGTTATATAAGGAAATGGAATAAAAACGAATGGAATCTTCGATCTCTTGTCTGTCTTACAACCATGGACCGGTGTGGTTGAGGGACTATTTACAATCTTAATTGTTGGTGCTCTGTACATCCACTTTACAAACACACAAGAGGAGTAGTTTGTATCATCCTCATGGTAATGGTTTGGTAGGAATAATGAAAGATTCATATGTGAGTTTGTAAGACGGGCAGGTGCTATGAGACTGAACGTTGAGGATTTGCTTACATTTATGTTGTGGGCTTAGTGAAATACTCCACATTGTGTACCGGAGTTACACCTTTCATGATTTGTTGTGTCCGGCGTGGTTGAACAAATTCCTGAACAGTGTGAGGGTGATTGGTGATAAAATGAGAGATGAGATGCTAAGAGTTATGAAAGACAAGGCTGCATTAAGCCAACAGAAGAGTTAACCCAGATGTTATGTGTTTAAAGGGGCTTGTGTTTAAGAGTTTAAGAGAGGGGATTTTTGCGTATTAAGCTGCTTAAGTCCAAAGTTAGGAAAGGAGGAAGGAGATTTACTCCTGTACATGAAGATGAGGACGTGAGTGAGGAAGCAAGAGCTGTAATATTATCCAATGTCCAGTAGTGGAACTGAAGGCATATTGTCAAATTCATCAGAGAACCATCTTGGGTCACTCTACACAGTGTGCTGATGATAATAATAAGTGATAAGTTTTCCCAGACCCTCTGTGGAGTAACGTACAAGGGTGGGGGGCAGGGAATGCTTTCTAAATTAAAGGAACGCGCATATGGGATGGAAGCAGCACCAAAGAGCACTTCCTAGGAAGGGAGAAAGCTATTAAGAAGCAAGGGCTCTCGGTTCCCCAGAGAAGCCCGGCTGCACGCTACACAGATGACACACCCCTTCCCTCAGAGCGCACCCCTGAGAAGGATCTAACCTGCTTTATCTTTTATAAACCTCCATCTTCGGGTTTTCAGGTTGGGAATCCTCATATGTGTGCCTCGGGCATCAGGAGCCTGTCATTTCGGATCATCAGCTGGCCTGAGACCACTCGAGCACTAGACACTCTTCCCCAGCGCATGCGTAGAGTGTGCTGTCAAGAGCCCTGCGCAACGAACACTGCTCTCGTGTTCATGCTTAGAGAGGTTTCTGATTTCACCTTGTATTCAAATTCGTGGTCGAGTGGTACTACGCGGGTCTTAGAACTTGGACCGGATGGCTTGGCGGCGCTGCCTACAATGATATCACTTCATCACCCTCTTAACCCTTCTGGATCATACAACCGCTCTCCACCGCCACGGTGTATGGACTACTTTTAAATAGCCCTCCATATGAAATAACCAGCCAATAAGTCTAGCTTTTCTTATGTTCTTTCTAAGAGTGAACGTTCTTCACTGATTGGGAGGTCTGTGTAGGATAGGTGTGTGGATTAATAACGGAGTAAGGCAAAGGCTGAATAAGTGCGAGAATGCATGGAGACAGATCCGTCCTGGATTTGGAAAAGTGACTCTGGGAACCCATGAATTGGGGTCAAGGTGTGGCAGAAAAAAGGGAATGGAGCCACGAGGGTCAGAGTCAGAGGCGCAACTAGAGCCGAATTTCGGGGGGGGGGGGGGGGGGGGGGGGGAGCTAAGGAAAATTTTCGGGGGGCTGAACCTTTAATCAGTAGGCAGAGCTGCAGGGCCTCCAACAAGGGGTGAAACAACAGCCAGGGCTAATTAGCATTCAAATGGTCTTTTAAAGACCTGTTAAACGATCGGGTGCGGCTGTGTGTGTGCCCGGGATCTGTCTCATCCCGGGCTTTCACACACAAGGGGGGGAGGTGTGGGGAGGGGGGGGGGCTGAAGCCCGGTGAGTCCAGGGGGGGGGGGGGGGGGGGGGGGAGGGGAGGGGAATGGGGCTGAAGCCCGGTGAGTCCAATGGGTGTTGCGCGCCTGGTCAGAGTCTGACAAGTCAACTTAAACTGTCAGCTAGGACATAAGTGGCAGTAAATCTGTTCCAACGTACTTAATTGGTCACAAAGAGGCTGCATTTCAAAATATCTTGCAGGGTTAAGACACCTGCCGCAGAGATCATTGCGTGACCAGTAATTTTGACGGGATTATATTAGCAGTAAAATAGCTCTAGTGGTTAACACAGTTCAGGGAGGGTTCTGCATTTTGTCCAATCACGGTTTTCGCGCTGTGCTGAAGATTCGAAAATGGGCGTGGTTGTGACGGAATGGTTCCGTCACCAGCACAGCCCAACCGACGCTCGTGACGGAACCGTTCCGTCACGAGCGTCGAAGGGGTTAACATGCCTGCTGCAAAGCACATTGTGTAACATGCTGATCACAAATTTGTTTTTTATTTATTTGGGCTACTTTTGACACTACGATAATTTTATTACTTTCAATTTATACGTTGCAAGCCTAACAAGCATTTGCAATGCAATAAGACTCGCATTAGGAAAGTGTGAGCTATTGGTATTGTAAATGACCATTTTTTAGGTTTCGGCTACCGTCCCACTGCGTAAGCAGTGGGTGGGCGGAGCCGAAATCTTTTGTTAGTAGTATGGGGGCCTGAAGACGCCCCTCTTCTCGATTGGCTGGCCTCATAAATGCTGGCCAGCCATTGGAGGAGAGGAGCGTCACTGAGTTCAGGGCCCGCCTTGACGCGATTCGGGGGCGTTTCCGTGTCTTTTTTTAAGTCACGCCCCCTCCTCTTCCCATTGGCTGGAATTTTACCTTCCAGCCAATGGGAAGGGGAGAGCACGCCCCCGAATCCCTACAGGACGCTGTGCTTTCTGAGCAGCGTCTACCGAGGCCATGCCATGAGGTTCGTCTCTTGGACCCGCCTTGCTGCTCTTACTACCTACGTAGTGTGGAGTGAAAAGAACATTGAAGAGGTAAGCGGGCAGTAGAGAAGATGGCGTGCCAGCATGACCTCTACCAACAACTACCAGTGGCTGGAAAACACCGACAAACCCAGCTCCCGGTGAGACCCAGGAGAAGGACTCTCGTGGGAGGGAAAGCACTAAAGGAAAGAGACTTGGACACTCGCTGCCTGACGACCCCGCCCCATCTGTGCTTAGACTTTGTGGATGGGAGGTCCCTGGGGAGATGAGTTGGCTACTTTACTAAATTCCTAATGCGCCATGCTCGGAACCTTAAATATCGCTTATGCGCGCTCCGTGCATGCTTCCTGTATGTGGACACTGCTACCACCTAATGTAGAATTATAACTGTCGATCTCCCGGGCAGCTTCTCTCACTTACAATTTCGGAGACAGTGCATTCTGTTTGTTCGGCCCTAAAGGAAGCTGCCCATCCCCCGTTATATTTGTGTTCGGTCTGCCGTACCTGGGTGCTTCATGTCTCGAGATTCGCTGAAAAATACGCATTTAAATTGTCTGGCCAAATTGCCCCTTGTGCCCCCCGAAACATCCTGGTGGCGCTTTGTGTCAAGGCTCATGCCTGACAGCGCTCCGCATGGGGGCTCGCCAGTTTGCGCCTCCATCTTTTTCCGAGTGGGATTATGTTGTTGTAACCCTTTAAGTGTTGCCTGTTTGTTTTTGAATGTCGCTGACGCGGTGTGTTACCGCTACAACGCATCTTTTACAACGCGTTCCGTTACAACGCGATTTTTACATCGCAAATACCATTACAATGCATGCCATTACAACGCATGGCATTACATAGCAGATGCTATTACAACGCATGGCATTACATCGTAAGTATTGGTAAGTATTTAATTTTTTATTTTTATTTTATTTAATATTTTATAATTGATTTAATTATTATTAATTATTTATAAATATTTATTTCGTTTTTAAATATTATAAATTAAATATATTAATTTAAGTATTTTTTAAAATAAGTATGAGTATAGGAGTATATGTTTTGGGGTACTGATGTATATGTTTTGGGGTGTTTGGGTATTTTTAGGTTTTAGGGCAGTGTTTGGGTTTTGGGGTACAGGGGTGTTTTTAGGTTTTAGGGCAGTGTTTGGGTTTTGGGGTACAGGGGTGTTTTTAGGTTTTAGGGCAGTGTTTGGGTTTTGGGGTACAGGGGTGTTTTTAGGTTTTAGGGCAGTGTTTGGGTTTTGGGGTACAGGGGTGTTTTTAGGTTTTAGGGCAGGGTTTGGGTTTTGGGGTACAGGGGTGTTTTTAGGTTTTAGGGCAGGGTTTGGGTTTTGGGGTACAGGGGTGTTTTTAGGTTTTAGGGCTGGGTTTGGGTTTTGGGGTACAGGGGTGTTTTTAGGTTTTAGGGCAGGGTTTGGGTTTTGGGGTGTTTGGGTATTTTTAGGTTTTAGGGCAGTGTTTGGGTTTTGGGGTACAGGGGTGTTTTTAGGTTTTAGGGCAGTGTTTGGGTTTTGGGGTACAGGGGTGTTTTTAGGTTTTAGGGCAGTGTTTGGGTTTTGGGGTACAGGGGTGTTTTTAGGTTTTGGGGCAGTGTTTGGGTTTTGGGGTACAGGGGTGTTTTTAGGTTTTAGGGCAGGGTTTGGGTTTTGGGGTACAGGGGTGTTTTTAGGTTTTAGGGCAGTGTTTGGGTTTTGGGGTACAGGGGTGTTTTTAGGTTTTAGGGCAGTGTTTGGGTTTTGGGGTACAGGGGTGTTTTTAGGTTTTAGGGCAGGGTTTGGGTTTTGGGGTACAGGGGTGTTTTTAGGTTTTAGGGCAGAGTTTGGGTTTTGGGGTACAGGGGTGTCTTTAGGTTTTAGGGCAGGGTTTGGGTTTTGGGGTACAGGGGTGTTTTTAGGTTTTAGGGCAGTGTTTGTTTTTTGGGGTACAGGGGTATTACGACTTTATATAAATTAAATTAATTAAATTAATTTTATTTAATTAAAATAATAACTATATTTACAATTATTAATTTAATTGTATTAATAAACGATTATAATTAAATTATATTATTTAAAAATGTTTAATTAATTAAATTCTTTTAATTTTATTAAATATAATTATATTATGTATTATTTATAACTTAATTAAATTATAATTATATTTATTGTTATTAATTACATTATATTATTTTCTATTTATACATTTTTTATATATCATTAATTATATTATTTTAAATATATTAAATTAATATCAATTTTAATATTAATTAAATTACTATAATTAAATTAATTACTGTTTTAAAAATGTTATATTATTTTTATTATTTTAAATTAATTTAATTAACTTTATTACATTTTTTTTAAAAAAGATATACTTACCTATACTTACGATGTAATGCCATGCGTTGTAAAAGTATCTGCTATGTAATGCCATGCGTTGTAATGGCATGCATTGTAATGGTATTTGCGATGTAAAATTCGCGTTGTAACGGAACGCGTTGTAATACATCGCGTTGTACTGACACCAATCCACATACACATACGGACTATGGATTGTACGTTAGATTGTTGCAGCCCGAGCTGAATATCACGTGGTACTTTTTTTTTTACTTTAAGTTACTGGCACTGAGTCGGAGCCCCAGGAGTACGAGTTCCAGTTCCCCTTTTGGAACAGCGTTACTCGCGCTTCACTCCCAAAAGGATGGAAGAGTAGCATTTCCCGTTGCTATGACTGCGCTCTCCCTTTTTCCAGCACTCTCCCGACTCTCCCATTAAGCAACCTATCTGCAAATGTTCCAGGCGTGGCCACACACACTCATAGAGCCCTAACAAAACACACAGGCCAGAAGCTGGCAGCAGAAACGTGTAGATGTTGTTTAGATAATGTAGGACACTTTCAATCCCATAAGGGAAATAGCAGGGGAGAGTGTTGTATTGGTCTGCTGTACTTTGGGCAATCTAACCTCGCCGACCTAGACCTTTGTCTCCTAGCTAGCCCTACATTCAAGTCAAAACAAAAAGAAATAGCAAATTAGTATTACATATACCCCTTATGTGATGTGTATACCCCTCTCCGTTAATACACATCAGACGTTCAGTACCGTTTGCTAAGAAACCTACTAGGCTACTCCGCTCGCACTTCTCCCGGGTTTAGAATCTCTTAAAATAGGGCAATTATACATGTCACAAAAAAGATTCTGCTGGGAATCAATTTACGATCCACTGAAGGAAGGAGTGTTTCACAGGCAGTGGATGGAGAATTGAGAATATCTGCTGAGCTATGGACGCCCGTTGATTCATAAAGGTAAAACATGGGTTATACAGCCCCCAAGTGCACGCTCTGTGATCTACCACACACAAGATACAAAATGCCAGCATCACAGGCTCAGGTGCACAATACAAGCAAGCTTCACCGAGTGTACAGGACATCGGGTATTGTGCGAGCACTTTACATAAACCGAATATGTTTGTTCTTTTGTAACTTGAAATAATTTCCGCACGTACTGTTGAAATGTGAAAAACACCTGCTTTTGCGAGGGCTTGTTATATAGCAAGCGCATTCCCAGTCTTACTGGCTTGTATTTCTGGGAAGGTTTCATATATAATTCAGTATGTTACTTTTACGTTTTCACAACTTGTATCTACTTAAAATGGTAAATAGCGTTTTTTCCTGAGTCTTAGCACATGCCATGTATCCATCCTATTAGTGACTTTTTTTTAAATTCAATGAGCTTCTCCATTAGTGTGCTTATGAAAATCTGTTGCACCCCCATTTAGCCTAATAGATGGGTGCGCTCCGACTATCCATCCTGAAATTTCCACCGTGCTTTGGAGATGCTGCGCCTTTTTGGTAGCTTCCAATATAGGGGCCTCATTTATGAGAAGTGACGCATCGCTGCGTGAAAGCAGCGATGCGTCATTTCTCAGTGCGCCCTCCTTGCGACATGATGGATGCGTCATATTTAATGTATGACGCATCATGTCGCAAGGAGTTACAGATACGTCAGTATTTCTGACGTATCTGTATGGCGCAAAAGTAACGCATTGCTGGAGTGTGTCACAAAAGGGACACAACTCCAGCAATGCGTCCTTTCACATGGGGCAAGCCCCATGTGAAAGGGTCTGCGTCAGTCTGATGCTGTGAGGCAGGCACAAGATTTTGACGCAACGGCGTCCTAAAAGTGATGCAGTGAAATCTCATAGATTTCACTGCGTCACTTCTACGACCCTTCCTTGCGTCAATACGCCCCCCCTTGCATACAATATACCTGGCGCAGGTTTAATGTGGCGCAGGGGTTTACAAAGTGACGCATCTACCTAGATGCGTCACTTTGTAAATATGGCGCAACAAGGCGCATTTTTTACGCCACTGGTGGGTCACAAAAAGTGACGCACCAGCGGCGTAAAAGTGACGCACGGCCTCATAAATGAGGCCCTGGGTGTCGATTGTCAGCACACGAGAATAACTCTAAATCTGTCATTTATTTTTGTTTCACAACAAAGGTTATTTCTGTATATTGCCATCAGGTTTGCGTGTGCATTGTCATTCTTTCATATAACCTAAAATCTATTTCCACGAAATTAGCAGTTTGCCTTATTAACTAGATTACGGTATGGCTCTTAAATACATTGGCAGCGTTGTGGCTACGTTTATTTTTATATTTTAGTAGGTGAAAGTCTGCCACATTCCCCGCTGTCTTGCCATTGCTTAGTGAATAACATCACATTCTTGCTATCGAACATTTTATTATTTGCATTGGTGCGCCCATGCTTTTGAAATCACCTGCTGGTCTTGTATTTGTTTTATAGTTTTGGATGTCCAACTCGTTACTGATTGAATAGTTTTAGGCCGAGCCTTGGCAGAGCATGCGCTGTCTCTTACATACATGCTGTATTCACTCGGAGGGTTTACTGCCCACCCATTGCCTTTTTATTCGTTACATCGTTTTGTCCTTTAAAACACCTGTTTGCTACTGGTTAATCTTTGCTTTTTGTCCCTCCTTGTTTTCATTTGTTTCCTACCACGGAGCAGTGCCGAACTACTGGTATCTTGCCACTTGAGTGTTTGTGTTATTCCTGGAGTACAATTTTTGTATTTGTTTGCACCCTAAAGGCATAGTTTTAATGTGAGAATGGAGGCCAGGCAACATTGATTTTATTAGCATGACATTCGTGCTGCTTTTATTTTCAGCACGGCACCCGCTTCATGGACAACACGTGTTATGTTTCTGCTAATTTTTTTGATCAAGAAGGTAGCGTGTGTGTGATTTTGTCACACAGCTTTCATTTTATTAACACAGCACCTGTGCGGCTTTTATCAGCACAGCGCCGGCTGCACAGACACCGCATGTTATGCTCCAGTTTCCCCCCCAAAAAAATAAATCAAAAGGGTAACGTGTGATTTTGCAGCTGGATCAAATTACGCTGGGTCGCCATAGAAGCAAAATACCCAGCCATCCATTTCCGATTTATATCCATAGCTTCTCATGGGTAGAGTCATCCTGCCATTAAGATTGCAGCCCCCACATGTTTACAGTGGTGGGAGCTGCCTGTGGTATTCTTTAGCAAACTGGGTGCCGGCCAGCTAACCGTTTCTCGCCTGCATACAGCCCTCCGTGACTCCTATCAAGCTGTTACGAGACACTTGCCAGTCCGACTTCCCTTCACTAAACGTGAAACTAATTTAATTTTCACTAATTCCTCGCAGTGTTTGCAGTTAACTAACTCGTTATAAATTGCCATGTAAAGTGTGTACAGGACATATACACCAACTTCTTGCTAACTGCAGGGTTACTTAGAGTGATCCTATAACATGATTTCTAATTGAATGTTAGTTGATGGTTAGCCGAAAATAGCCCAACTGTAGCCCAACCGTGTCTCTCTGAGGAAGGAGGGTCTGGGGCGCTGTTATGGAGGCCCGAATAAGCACTGGTGGCTAGACTGGCATCAGGGGTGTGTGCAGAGTGCCTCCTTCTGCTGAATGTTTTTGGTTTTTTAGGTTTCGCACTGTGAACCGATCGCGAATCGATCGTCGCTGCGAAACACTATTGCAATCGTTTCTGCTTTCAAGGAGTCAAGGGAGACAGCGGACAAGCGATGTGCACGCGCGTGTAAACGGATCAGGCTACGCGCGCGCTTCCTGTCTCCCATGGCTCCTTGGAAGCAGAAACACACACACACACACATGCAGACCCCCGCCCTGCCGCCGCCGCGCATACACACACATAGAGAACACCCCACCCCCCCGCCGCGCATACGCACACATGGTGAACCCCCCCTCGCCGCCGCGCATACACACACAAAGACAACCCTCCCGCCGCCGCGCATACACACACATAGAGAACCCCCCAGGCGCGCAGTCATAGCAGCAGACGAATGGACGGGGAGGGCAGCGCCGCGCCGAGCCTTAGCGGGAGCACCTTGGACCAGTCTCAAACTGCACTCCGCCCCCGGCCGCATAACATGCCTCAGACACCTGTGACGCTGGGTCTGACACCGAGAGGATGGAACTGCATGATGTAGAGACCGGGTGATATTTCTCCTTTCTTTTATTTTTTTATTTTACATCAAGGAACATTGGTCGAGCGTGTTTTTTAGACCAGTAGGGACCTACTTAATTTTAGGCCTGAGCCCAGGAGTGCGGGTGGCTTGCTTCGACTGACAACAGACATAACGAGGCCCCCACAATCCCTTTACTCCAGACAGCCTTTAAATACAAGTAAGAGAACCCCCCCAACCCCCCACCGCGCATACACACACGCATGCGCACACACACACTCACATAGAGAACCCCCCTCCCGCCGTGCATACACAGGCACACATAGAGAACTCCCCCCCGCATACACGCACACACACACACACACACACACATACATACATACAGACCCCCCCCCCGCTTACACACACACATCCCCTACCTCGGCTCGGCGTGCCTTCTCATCGCAGCTTGCGCAGGGACAGCCAACGTGCACGCGCACGGCGACGGCGTCTCCTGCGCTACAACCGTGGTTTCGGTTTCGCGGCCTTTTTGCATTTCCGTTGCATCGTCTCCCTGGCATTTTAATAGAACTCTGGGACATCGTCGCTCTTCGAGCCTTTAGTGAGGGCGGCATGGTAAGGCACAAATAACCCCGCCGTGAGGGGTCTGGGGTCTCCGTCTCTTTGGATTGTTCGCACAGGGTGTTGGTGAATGGGGAGAGTGCGGCATGCAGGTTGAGAGATGGCGTATGTTGGCCGGGGCAGCTGCAGCGGGATGGGACAGGGGAGGTAAACGACTTTTTCAAGGTTTGTTGGGGGGACGTCATTAATGACTGCGGTCGGAAAGGTAGTGGATGAAGAATTTGCGGCGCTATTGAAAAAGTAATGACGTATTATATAATAATCGCCACCTTGTTTCCTCCTTCCCGTAAAAAATAGCATTCCTGCCTGCATGCGCCATGCTTGGGTCTCAAAAGTGGACTTTGTAGCAAGTGTTGCTGAGGGGTTAATGCTGGTATACCTCCGCATCTCGCCCCAAACGTTACTTTTGTTAAAGTAAAACACTACACCGAGTCACCCATCTCCTTAGCGCTCACACATCAACAAATCAAACCGCCCCCCTCTAACCACAGCGCTTCACATATTTCTAAAAATGCCTGCCCCCAAGCCACAGCATAGCCCGCCTCCTCTGCTATTCCACCCACACTACGAGCTCCACCCTCCGCAAATGCATCGCAAGCCATTCACCACCCCCCGAATATAACTGGCACTGGCAGGCCATCTCTCACACATTATGCCAGCCTCCTTCTGCACAGTGCGCATACTTCAAAAATGCATCTCCCTCAAGCCACAGCCTCTCTTCGCACCTACCGAGCCCTCCCACTTTCATTCCACGCCACTGTCTTTTCCAGCCTCTTTACCCTCTAACCTTGCCTCCTATAGTGCGAGACCCGCGATACTACTCGCCCACCTCGCATGCACTCGTCGGCCTAACAGCTGTGAGCCCGTGCCTGAGGTGCATCATCAGAGCTGTGTGAATAATAACTGCGTCAGCCCCGTGCCTGAGGTGCATCATCAGAGCTGTGTGAATAATAAGAGCTGTGAGCCCCGTGCGTGTGGTGCATCATCAGAGCTGTGTGAATAATAACAGCTGTGAGCCCCGTGCGTGAGGTGCATCATCAGAGCTGTGTGAATAATAACTGCGTCAGCCCCGTGCGTGAGGTGCATCATCAGAGCTGTGTGAATAATAACTGCGTCAGCCCCGTGCCTGAGGTGCATCATCAGAGCTGTGTGAATAATAACAGCTGTGAGCCCGTGCCTGAGGTGCATCATCAGAGCTGTGTGAATAATAGCTGTCAGCCCGTGCCTGAGGCGCATCATCAGAGCTGTGTGAATAATAACTGAGTCAGCCCCGTACCTGAGGTGCATCATCAGAGCTGTGTGAATAATAACTGTGTCAGCCCTGTGCCTGAGGAGCATAATCAGACCTGTGTGAATAACTTTTTCAGCCCCGTGCGTGAGGTGCATCATCAGAGCTGTGTGAATAATAACAGCTATGAGCCCGTGCCTGAGGTGCAACAGCAGAGCTGTGTGAATAATAACTGCGTCAGCCCCGTGCTCATGTGCATCATCGGAGCTGTGTGAATAATAACAGGTGTGAGACCGTGCGTGAGTTGCATCATCAGAGCTGTATGAATAATAACAGCTGTGAGCAACAGCATACTCTTGCACACACTCTCACTGCTCACCAATTCAAAGTTTGCTAAAAAATGTATGCAACGCATTGTCATACACAATGCCAATAACTCAAACTTTAATGCTGCGAAACCTATTGCATTGTAAATGCTTGTTTAAATATGTGTTGGCTTTGAAAATATATAAATTAATAGCATTGTTAATCACAAAGCCAATAGCTTACACTTTCCTAATGCGAGTTCTATTGGCTATGGCAATGCTTGTTGGTAGCAAGCAAGGACAGTGCTGTTGTGGTGCTGAGTGATTATGTGGTTGGGCTGAGTGATGAGGTGGTGTATTCAAGTGATGTGGTGGTGTCCCAGAGTGATGTGGTGGTGTCCCCGAGTGATGTGGTGGTGTACCCGAGTGATGTGGTGGTGTTCCTGAGTGATGTGGTGTCCCTGAGGGATGTGGTGGTGTCCCTGAGGGATGTGGTAGTGTCCCTGAGTGATGTGGTGGTGTCCCTGAGTGATGTGGTGCCCCTAAGTGATGTGGTGGTGCCCCTGAGTGATGTGGTGGTGCCCCTGAGGGATGTGGTGGTGTCCCTGAGTGATGTGGTGGTGTCCCTGAGTGATGTGGTGGTGTCCATGAGTGATGTAGCAGTGTTCCTGAGTGATGTGGTGTCCCTCAGTGATGCCCATGAGTGATGTGGTAATGTCCCTGAGTGATGTGGTGGTGTCCCTGAGTGATGTGGTGGTGTCCCTGAGTGATGTGGTGGTGTTCCTGAGTGATTTGGTCTGTGAGGGTGAGGGTGTGTGGGGGGGGTGAGGGTGAGTGAGGGTGTGTGAGGGTGAGGGGGTGAGGGAGGGTGACGGGTGTGAGAGTGATGGGGGGAGGGGGAGGGTGTGTGAGGGTGAGGAGGTGTGAGGGTCCGAAGTAAATGGTGGCAGGGCAGACATCATAAGACAGAGAGAAGAGACTGCGTGGTGACTGCGTTGGTCAGTGTCAGAATCAGGAGGGGCAGAGTCAGCACAGTCTGCGAGGGATCGACGTGTCTAGAGGCAAAGCATAGCGGATGTAGCATTGCAGCTAGCAATTCAAGTGTTTTCAAGCTGAGTGTCCCTAGAGAGATGGCAACACAGCAACAGCATTTGAGGAGCAAGGCTACTGTAAATAAGCACAGTAGGCTTTCACTTTCGTCCAGAGACAAGCTCTCGGCATTGCTGTGGCGGGGGGGGTGGGGGAGGGGGGGGGAGCGGCAGCCTTTGAAGTCTGATGCCGAGGCACAGACAAATGGTGGTGTGTTATGTGGCTGGCGATGGTGTGCACGCGCATAGATTACATGAACTGTATGCGATCCGCAGCCGTTTTGGTAGACTTTTCTTTTCCACTTACAATAATCTCGCCGGAGCAATGCGCAAGTGCATTGGCTCAGGCGAGACCTAAAAATATAGTACAGTGCTCTATTTACCAGCATCTAAAACTGCACATTAGGGTTAATTTGGGCTGTTTTAAAGACGTATTAGTACACACAACCACAATCACTATGTTAGCTTTTAGGTTGTGTTTCTCCCGACTGTTCAGTCTTAACATATAATGTATAAAAGTATAGATTATATGAGAATCCTACACCGTACAAGGTATAACCTCCATTGTCCTATGCAACATTTTCTGTACATTCATTTACATGTGTATGATTTTTCGTGCCTCTGTGTATGGTGTGAAGCTCTCTGAGACGCCCTGCACTGGAATGAATAGTGCTATAAAAGAATTAAAGTAAAACCCATACAGAGAGATACAACTTGTATTCTTACAGTGCAAGCACCTCTCTTACATAGGAAGATGAACAAAGTTAGGAACCTGCTCCCAATAGTTTCTCTTAAGTACTTGTGAAGTGTTTACAAGCTGTGCACCTGTGCTTTCTTCCATTGACTTGGCACCTAGGTGTTAGGCTCCAGATTGCTCCCAGCCAGGATGATGCGTGAACAAAAGATGGGCTGGTGGCCCTTTAAATCAGGCCTTTGTTTTGGGCCCAGATAAAAGTGTAAATACGAAAGTCTCCACAATACCTGCATGTTGCTGCTCCAGATGGAATACAGACAACATGTGGGTGCTGCTGAAATATGTCGGAAAATGACACCAGGGCAAATTCAGCTTGTTTACCTGAGTTGGCTAGATCCCCGATCCAGCCAGAAATAGCTGCGGGAACAGGCACAATCCCCCTCCTTTCCAGCATTGGGACAGATGAATAAGTAACTTACTGAGTGCATGGGCTGATGAATGAACGGGCAAGTGCAAGGATGAAAGGGCTAAGGATACTTTCAGGGCTATGCGTTGTACAGGAATAGGGTATGATTTAGGGACAGTGTGGATGAATAGAGTTAGAGAAATTTGGAGGACTGTAAGCAGTAGTGGTCTTTGCCCCCTTTTTCATGCAGAAATATTATACCCACCATCTGCTTATGCTACGCCTCACCTGAATCACCCATTGAGGAGCACCTACCAGGTGCCAATTTGGAGGACACTGGCATTCACTCAGCTACCTTTGTTTCAGATGCACAGCGGACAACTTTCTTTCCATTTAGTTTCACCTACTGGGTGCCCGTTTAATTGTTTTGAGATGCCAGATCCTCCTCAATCCGTCAATCAATCAGGGGTTTGTAAAGCACGCTAAACACCCATGAGGGTCTCCAGGCGCTGGGGTGGGGCTCCGTATCAGTCGAAAAGCCAGGTCTTGAGGTCCTTCCTGAACGCGTGCAGGGCTAGGGAGCGCCTGATATTCACAGGGAGCTCGTTCCAGGTCTTGGCTGCGATGTAGGAGAAGGCTCTCCCGCCCATTCTGTTTCTGCTGATGCGGGGGACCTCTGCCAGGGTGAGGTCGGCGGAGCAGAGGTTCTTCCTGGGTATGTAGAAGGATACTCTCTTGTTGAGGTATTTGGGTCCGATGTTGTTGAGGGATTTGTAGGCGTGGGTGAGGAGTTTGAAGGTGACCCTATTCTCGACGGGGAGCCAGTGAAGTCCTCGTAGGTTTTGGGTCATGTGCTTGTGACCTGGTGTCGCGAGGATGAGTCTGGCTGCGGCGTTTTGGATGGTTTGGAGTTTGTGTAGAAGAGTTCTGTTGATTCCGGCATATAGGGCGTTTCCATACTCTAGTCTGCTAGATATGAGCGCGTGGGTGACGGTCCTTCTGCAGTCAGGGGGAGGGGGGATCCATTTGAAGGTCTTACAGAGGATGCGCAGGCAGTCGAAATTAGTGGACGTTGAACTGGTGGTTCATGGAGAGGTAGGAGTCCAGGATGCCAAGGTTTTGTGCGTGGTTTGTAGGGGTGGGTGGGTTCCCGAGGTCAGGGAGCCACCAGGTGTTGTCCTAGGGGGAGGTGCAGGGTCCGAGGAGGAGGACCTCGGGCTTCTCTGAGTTAAGCTCCAGGCAGCTGTCTTTCATCCATGCTGCTACGTTTTTCATTCCTTTCTGGAAGCAGAGTCTGGTATCTTCGCGGTTCTTCGTGAGTGAGAGGATGAGCTGGGTGTCGTCGGCGTAAGATACAATGCTGAGCCTGTACTGTCCTTGAAAAGTGCTTTGACAATGAGAGGTGTAGTGAGCCACTCAGCAGATACTGAATGAACGCCCTGATGTCGCACGCATCCAGAGGCAGGGCAGGGCTTCAATAAATGGATAACCTGCCTCTCAGGGCACGGTCTGCACTTTACCCCTATTTGCGAGTATCCTTTATGCATGGTGCATATCACAGGGTAACCAAGATCCCCGACTACCTTACATTGGCAAGAAGGAATAGAAATCTTACTGCTCTCATGCGTTTCTCATAAACCTCTTCAAAGCCCAGATGCCCACACATCAGTGCAGAAAAACAAGAGTACTGTACACACCGCAGCACCAGTAAGCAAAAGGTCACTGTGATGGCTCCTGCTTCAGTACATAGAGGCCTCTGGCAGCGTACCCACTCTCCTGCCACCTACCACCAGGGAGACACAAAAAGGCATTGCACTTCACAACGGTAAACCTTCTCGAGCCAAAGAAGCCCTGCAGGGGTAGAACTCCGTGGTAAGTTTCAGGGCACAGATCTCTGCAGTTGACAAGGGCACCTAGCGATGTGGGCTTTCACAGAGTGGGTCAGTTTAGAGGGAATTCAGGTCACAGTATCCTTAGAACCACAGCACTAAACACACTAGGCCTGTATGAGAAGGGTGCTTCACTATAGATTAAAGGATTGCAACAAGTACCCACACCATAGATTGAGACAAAAGGGACGGCTGCACTTCTTGGGTGGTAGTAGATGATTAAGGAGCTTCAGGACATTCTCATGCTTGTTATAAGCAGGACAGATTTCTTTAGAGAGAGACCAAATTGAGTCAATCTGCTGTGTAAACTAAACGTATAAGCTTAGTTCTACAAGGTCTGACTTTCCCGCTTATGGATGTATGAACTTATTTCCGTGCACCTACGCTTAAACATGCAAGATCAGGCTGTTGTCACCCTCACACAACCCCACTCATTTCGCTAGTTGATGTGGTGTCGGTGTTTTACAGGTTACAAACAGGCACCTTAAAGGTTTCAGGGACGTAGTGTTATTTCAAACCAAATTTCAATCTGTAGAATATCACTCACAAGCACTGCACTAAATAGGAGACATTTTATTGTTATTAGTGTGGATTCCAACACAAGTCGTACAAAGGCTTCAATGACTCAGCACAGTGAGGTAAGTACATCTGAAATTAGGAAATCCCATCAGGGATTGCAACTCCATCAGTGTGCCCGGAGGTTGCAACGTGGCACATTTGTGAAGGTAATCATGTGCCAATCTTTGCCCTCGTCAGATAATTGATATCCAAGAAATGTCACTGTCAGTTAGGCTATTTTGGGTTGACATTAGAATGATCTCTATCATTTCCACCCATATCAGGTGTGCGTCTAAATAATCATCTATAACATAGATGTCATAATCTGTAACATATATATCATAAATGTATAATAGTGCCTTGGTAACTGGTTGTAAACTTTCCATGTTGTGTGCTGAAAAAATGCCAGGGCTGTTCTTAAATTCCATTAACAAACATTTAAACAACAATTGCTCTCCATTGAAGGTGAAGGCCTTTAGATACTCGCTTTTAGGCGGTATAGTTTGACTGAAAAAACAATTGGAAATATCTAGGGCTGTTTTGCATTTCCTCCAGACTAGATAGGGCAATAAGCCCATACTATGTGCATTTTTCACAGTGTATGTTCTTGTGTGTGATTTCAGATTTCTTTAATCTAAACTATTCTGTACAACCCATCTGGTTTGGAGACAGGAAACAGATGTGTTCATAAAAGAAAGGTACAGTGCTGATTTTGTAACTGTCTTTTATATTGCCCTTTGCTTCTGGCTTCAAAGAGTATTGAGTTTGTGCTTTGGGTTCACAGCATAAGGGGTTGATATATGGAATGGAGTGTCTATCCAACCCCATTTGATTGTTGTATATCGCTGGGGCCTGTTTGAGTGCCCACTCCCTATGCATCTTCAGATACTAAGGAAGAAAAGACTACTCTTATTACCTCTCTCCCTGGAGTGCTTCCCTAATAAAGTCTGGCGGTCAGTCATCTTCCGCTAATATTACAGTGTATTTTTTAGACGAATGGAGCCAAAAAAACGCTTTAATGGTGCATGGTATGTCTATTTCAATTTGTATATTTAATCTGTAAACTAAACGCTGTATGGAGGGTTTAAAAGTCTGTATAAAATTTCAGCTTGTATGTATTCATCAGTTGGACTCACCACCAGAAACCTCTGGAGAGTCGGACACACGATTGTTACTTCTGCCTTGCTGTTTAGGAGCACTCGCACTCATGTCCCGTTCTGCAGAATATCCGTAATGGACATGGCATGTTTAGAAAGTCCTGCTACTTTCTTCTTTTTGAATTGTGTTTAGGAGTCCGGCCTTTCTCTTCCTTCTTTGCACTGATCCCAGCCTCTCGTCCTGCTTCACCTTTCTGCTTGCTATACTCTTCTTCAATACTCAGGTCGACCACTCCCCTCTGTCCGTTTATCGTCAGTATGCTGAAAAGAACAAGAAGAGTGGCTATTGCAATACTGATACCATTCCAGATTTTTGATCTTGTTGCTGTCCCTCAAATTGTAACCACCCCTACTAGAGTCCCGGGATACGGGAGATCCAGTTTGTCTTTTCTTTCTACTCCACTGCCTCTACTTACTTTCTGTTACAGTTTCCTCTTTAATGGAACCCTCAGCATCGCCCTTAAATTTTTAATGAGGTATAAGGGTTCGTGAACCCAATGTGTGATGTAGTTTCAACAGGACAGCGGTCCAGAGCACTTTCAAAATTAAACAGTAAAGATAATAAGACAAGCCGTGATGAGCTGCTTATATTTTTATCCAAGTCCAGCCGGACATGGATTTTATTTGCATAACAATAGTGGAATTGTAAAATGCATAAAAGACATTTAGAGAGCACAATCCTGTGCTTTTACCACAGAACAGAGAAGGTGAGGAATAAAGAATAGTTACAAGGAAAGGAAGATATCGCAGGCAAGAGGGTAGTGAGCAATCTGGGCACTTTTGGATCGAAGTTACAAGTGTTTTACCAGAGTAGTACATACAGGAATTAGATACACATTGGTTTTACTGTATAACTACTGTAAAAGGTCGACGTTTCGATCCCGCGCTCAAGGGTACAAGGGGATCATCATCAGAACTGTACAATTTAAGTATGCCTGGTAAAGACAATCATGCGCCTCCTAAATGAGGGGCGGCGAGTGACGAAGTGCTCTAAGCCCGGCCAGCAGTGGGTACAGCTGAGGTACTGTTGGGATGTTCTTGCAAGGGGTAAAGTATCCGTCCGGAGTGGACGCCGGGGATTTATGGCCGTCAATTAATTGGCATTTCTCAGATGGGGATTGACCACGGCAATAGTAAGATGAGCAGCCCGTGGAGTGAGGCCAGCGGTCCTGGGCGAGGCTCGGATCCGCACGGTAATAATAAGCTAGGCAGCCATTGCAGTGAAGCCTGCGGTCTTAGGCGATGCTCGGATCCGCGGCGAGAAGGAGCTGGGTCCTCGTTTACAGGGCTGGCCGGCGTTCATTGAGTTCACAAAGTAACTTAAATTTGTCACATTTAAGTTACTTTGTGAACTCAATGAGTTCTTTAGAAAACTTAGATTAAAAAGTTTTTTGAGAAGAGTAAGGACACTGAGCACACAGATTTGATAAAACCTGACACTCCTTTTAGAGTTAAGTCTAATTTCACACCCCCCACGCATCTCGTTCCACCTGAGATCGTGACTTTTGAACAAGCTGTTCTTTCTGAAGTTGAGGCACTTAACAGTCCTCTTACCTTCAACAATCTTAGTGCTGTTGAACACCAAGCGATCCAATCACTGAAAAAGAATACCAGCATAGTGATAAAGAGTGCCGACAAAGGCGGAGGCATAGTGATCCAGGATAAAGCAACATATGATGCTGAGTGCAGACGATTATTGGACAACACAAACAACTACACCGCCCTGAGGGTGGATCCCACGGAGAGTCTCCGGGATGAGATTCTGGATTTGGTTTCTACAGCCGAATCCGAAGGATGGTTGTCCAAACAAGAAACAGATTACCTTACATCGTCAGCTGGCAGGACACCATATTTCTACACTTTGCCAAAAACCCATAAGAACATTCTACCGACACCCGGACGCCCAATAGTGTCTGGAATCGGTTCACTATTGGAACCCATTTCGCAGTATTGCGACTTCTTTCTAAAACCGATTATACAGTCTACTGAGACGTATATTAAAGATACCAAAAGTCTGTTAGCTATGCTCAAGACCATCGAACTACCAGAAGAACCTACCTTTCTCGTGACTCTAGACATCGAGAGTCTCTATACCTGTATACTACAGGATGACACCATCAAGGTAGTGACAGAGATTCTAGAACAAACTGATTGGAATTTCTCAGTACCAAAGGGTTTTGTGGTTGACTGTGCCACTTTGGCGCTCAAGAGAAATTATTTTGAGTACGAGAATCAGATCTATCTCCAAACTACAGGGACCTCTATGGGCAGCACTTTTGCCCCTTCGGTGGCTGGGTTGTATGTGTACAGTTTTGAAAAGAAGTTCATCTTGAATCACATAAACCCTTTTAATTCCAATATGGTTTTATGGCAACGTTACATTGACGATGTCCTGCTGTTATGGAAGGGAGATGAAGCGTCCTTGACCCCTTTTTTCACCTGGATTAACACCTGCGACCCTCATTTGAGATTCACGTATGAGTATGCCAAGGATAGCATTACCTTTCTCGACATCACCAACAATAAAAGAGAGCATCTGCTTCATACGAAGACATTCTACAAACCAACAACGAAAAACAATCTGTTGTTGTTTAACAGTTTCCATCCTCGTCCCTTACGGGAAAATCTCCCCTACGGACAATACCTTCGTCTCAGTCGAAATTGTAGTGATCTATCGAATTTCAGAAAACAAGCAGACGAACTAACAGAAAAGTTGAAGGCACGCAACTACCCCAAGAGAATACTCAACAGGAGTCGGAAGAGAGCCCTCAATCAAAATAGAGATGCTCTGCTGGAGAACATTCCAAGAAATGAAATACAAGAAATCCCACTAACGTGTGTAACAACATACAACACGATGTCTAATATGGTGAGCCGTTGTATCCAGAAAAATTGGAAAATCTTGACGAGCAACAAACTGAAGTGGGAAAAACCTCTTTTTTCTCATAAAAGAGCGAGCAGTTTGAAGGACTCTTTAGTCCATACACGCCCGGCCAGAAAACAAACCAACCCTGAACCTACTGTTTTATCAACTTGGGGGCTCCCAGCAGTAAAGGGTCATTTTCCTTGTGGGGATTGCAGTATTTGTCACCTTACCACCCATTCCAAATTCTTGAATCTTGAACCAGGCAAACAGTGGGAACAACGTGGTCATACCAACTGCAATACCAGTAACGTGGTGTATCTAATCATCTGCACCTGTGGTTTAAAGTATGTTGGTATGACCACGAGAAGGGTAAAGTTAAGGATTTGTGAGCACCGGAGTAGCATCCGGTGCAAACGTAATGCAACAAAACTCACGAACCATTTTATTGCCAGTAACCACACACCGAATGACATGTGGTGGACTGTGGTGGAACAAGTTCTTGGTGATGAAAGATTTCTTTTTGAAAAAGAACAGCGGTGGATTCACCGTTTATCCAGTCATAAACAGGGACTAAACGATGATATCCCGTGGGGCTCTATACTGAGGCGTTAAATGTGTTCATAAGCACCAAAAAACCCTTCCGAAAGCAAACCCTTTTCTTTTACCTGTATGACACAAATTTTTTTTTTCAGTTATAAAGAATAGGTATAATTCAAGCGATAATTTGGAATTATGATCAAACATTGAATGTGAGCACATGCCAGTTAATACCCCACGAGAATGTTTTCTCACTTCATATGTTCTTCCATGACCTGTTTTTCAACAATGCTAAAATAGCCTGCCTGTCCTTGGGTTTCTCCGCATGATACACTCTTTCCCATATGGCATGACAACCCCTGTCTCTACTGCGGTCAATATGAATGAGACCAACACACCCCGGCCCTAGAAAATGACTTCATATAGCTATGGTACGGGGCCTATTTACATGCTTAAGTCCCATATAGAGACCATGGTCAATCATAGTGCAGAGCATATCATTTAACTTCAAGTTGATGCTATTAGAAAACGTGTTTTATTAGGGACAGCTATTCTGACACGATCGTATGAACTCACACAACATTGCCGAGCCCTCTTTGTCAGTACACATTTAGTGCTGTATATATTTTGATGAGTCCCTTTCTCTTGTTGATTTAATGTTTTAATATCAGCGGAGCCTCTGTTGTTTGTTGTTTGGGCTAACACTGCAATATCAGCGAGGCCCCTTTAACCCACAGGGACTGTTCACCTAATACGAGGTCACATGACCCCCACGTGACCGCAACACTGACGATGTAATTTCAAACCGCGCAGACTCGGCGTTCTTCCGGGCCGCGGTGTTGACTGATTAGGTCCCAGGCAGGGAGTCGTCAGCGCAAATGTAAGTGCTACAAACTGTTATCCCTAAGACTAGCGCGGCACTTAGACGTCATTGACATCTGGTTGCACAATTGTTACCACCGTTTATATCGTATAAACTGTTATGGACGTCTCTCCTCAGATACGCGACGTGAAGCTTTCCCTCCACCGCGTTTGCCTATGAGGAGAGACTCTCGTCCTCTGAAAGTGAGTTACAGTTAGACTCTTAATCTTCCAAGGATCGTGTTATTTTTCACGAACCCCTTAGTCAACCTTCCCTCTCCTCGATTGGGAGTGTATTTGGACACGCTGTGTTTCTCCAGAATTAATTGCACCTTTGGCCCAATAGCCACTAATTTTACATACCCCCAGCATTTTTTCAAATTTATATAAAAGCATGGGGAAGGATTTGGTAGGACAGCAGTAAAATTAATTTACTCGATCCTTATACCTATGATTAGCTGTTTGGACTCCTTACTATGTTTTAAAAAACAACACAAACTGCTAGGACTCCCTGCTATGCACAAATAAAAACACTGCCCGTCGAGTCTCACTCCACTACCCGGGTGGTAATTTGTGGTGAAGGATTACCATTATATACTAATAATAAGACACTGTAATGATGTTTTGCTGACAATTTAAAACATTTCTTTTACAGGTACAGACCCCAGCAAATTGCTGCATGGGTCAAAATCAGCTTTAAGCCGTAAGTATTTTGGATCAACTTATCCTTTATATTTGACTTTTTCACACATTATTCCTCACGGCAGGGTGCACCTTAGGGCGTGCATACCACCGGAGGATTACACATCTTTGGTCCTGACGAAAGCTGAGCGACTCGGGCTCACCCATAGCAGAAACATGTCGATCCTTTTTTCACCCTGTGGACTAGGTGTCTTTAATTACTGAGACCCACCCTATGCTTCCACTCTAAATTGTTTTTAACTAGTGCTGGTTGGACTCTGAATAAAATAGTTTACCGTCACAACTACGCACTTTTTAACTTTTCATATTTTTTTGCACTCACTCAGCACAATTTGGTTTTCCTGTTTGCACCCTCAACACTCACAATAACCAGCTCCGCTGTAAAACAGGCGTTGTAGCACACTGGAAAGACGTTAGGTCTTTCCAGTGGGAACCCAGTGATGAAGCAAGTCACCACTAGGTGGTGAGTGAGGGTTCTTACTTAACCAACCTTGGGTTTTCCTTCTTCACTTGTTTGTTTCTTACCACATCAAGAGTTCTCCCTTGTAAGTGGTATTCCGTTCTACTTCATACTTCACTCTTCAGTTGTTTATTCTTTATTCCTCACCTTCTCTGTTATGTGGTAAAAGCACAGGATTGTGCTCTCCAAATGTCTTTTATGCATTTTACAATTCCACTATTGTTATGCAAATAAAATCCATGTCCGGCTGGACTTGGAAAAAAATATAAGCAGCTCATCACGACTTGTCTTATTATCTTTACTGTTTAATTTTGAAAGTGCTCTGGACCGCTGTTCTGTTGAAACTAACTCACACCCTTGGTCCACAGCCACCTACAGGGTCCCCCTTGTTTTTCTTAGAAACCCAATGTGTGATATGCCACAGACGTGTAGAATTCCACGTTTATTTTTGGTAGTTCACCCTCATGATCCGGAACTGGAATTATGGCAAGCCTCTGGCCTTAATGACCAAGGCTGATGGTTCTCCCTTAATGTTGCTTGGAATGAAGGAGAAAACAGGAGGAACAGTCCCCATTTACTTCATACCTATGTCCAAAGCTGGTGCAGCTTCATGTTCATTTTGTACCTGTCTCATTACTTCAGGGAGAACTGTCAATAAAAGTATACCATGCATGTTGGTATAGATGCATGCATAGATGCTTCCCAGGGTGTTATACTCCTCTTCGGGTGGCACAATTCCTAGTATGAGACACAGTCATAATTCTATGCTTGTCTTGAGGGGTTGTATGAGGATAGACCGCTTCCAAAGGGTTGGTCTTGAGAGCAATCCAGAGACAACTTTGTAAAGTATAGGGGACATTTTTCCACTAATAGCATTTAATGTTTGTAGGGTGATTGTTCTGCAACTTGTCCCTGTAATGTTGGTCCCGATAGAGTTGGTCTAGTGTTCATAGTTCGTAGTAAATATTGGACCAGCTTCCTATATAGAGAAGCTATATAGTTCAGAATCCCTACCACTTCTGAAAGAGGAATTGTCTCAGGACATACTGGCCATGTAGCTCCTTCATTACTCAGAGACCAAATCTGTTGCTCCTGTGAGTATACTATAACCCCCCAGCAAACCAGGTCTGGTGCTCTTGGTAAGTCAAAGGGATTTCCAAATATTGGCATGCCCTATAATGCACCGGGGTTGCTGCAGCCTTGTAACAGTGAAATTGTCCAGAGGTTTCATCTATAGCCTCAAATTCCACCCATGAGTGAAATATTTCTGCATGTGCAGCCTCTATAATTGTATCCGCCCCTCCTGAATCTCATTAATGTACTCTTATTACAACAGGAGACATCTTTTTAATAAAACACTTTAGAAAAATCTCTTTGATTCAAAATACGCAGAAAACCCACAGATAGGGATTAATCTTTTGGAATTAAAGCTTGGCAAACCTACAGAGCTCCCTTGTTCAGCCTAGGTGGTCACCAGGGTTACCACAAACGCCCCCGTATAATGGTAATGATGGTTCTCTTGTGTGTGCATGTTCAAAGGCTACTCAAAGGTACGAACAAATCCACCTGCTGCACTTTGGGTGCAATGTTGCATAAACTAAGTCTATACATTTCGTTCTATAAGGTCTGATTTTCCCGCCCAGACATGCCTGAACTTAGTTCAGTGCACCAATGCTTAAATGTGAAAGTCCAGGTTGTTGTAGCCCCACACAACCCCACTCGTTTCTCTGGTTGGTGTGGTGTTAGTGTTTTCTAGGTTACTTACAATCCTTTAAAAGGTTTCAGGGACGCTGTGGTAATTCAAACTCAAGTTCAATCTTTAGAATATCACGCTAATTAAGAGACACTTTATGGTTGAAAGTGTTTATTAAAATATTCTAATTCAGTTGATTAGGACATGAAGAGTTAGTAACCACACAGAATATGATTATTCTGGCACTGAGGCACGTGACCAACAATGAAACGTAAATATGAACATTTCTAACATAGTGAGACATTCGTTTATCAACCTAACAACTTAACACCCTACACTTACTTCTGTGCATCACACTGTTAGAGCATGAAGTACATCAACTTGCACCTAGGTTTTCTTGGGAAACATATACTGCATACCTGTTTACAGCAAAACACTGCAGTTATCAGGAGGCCCGGAAGGGAATTTTCTCTCAAAAGAAAACACACAACAGCTGGGTACATCTCCACTCGGTGCATTATCAACATTTTGCAAGTTAATGGAGGCTGTGGCAGCATTTGGGAGACTTAGGTAGCATCTGGGGCAAAGACCTCTCTGATTTAATGGTGATTATAGGGTTTTTATAGTAAGTTGACCCTTCTTATCTTTATTAAGGAATGTATTGACATAATCATATAGATCAGATAGATGTACAATTTAGGTATAAATAAGTCAATACAGACTATGCTGTTTGGGTTATAGCTGTTATTTGACCTTGGAAAAGGCACCTGTCTCAGGCTGCTAACACAGAAGGAACGTTTATTTATGTCAGTACCGGGAGTATATGGCACCTTTTTATGTCATCACTGGGAGGATATGACACCCCTGCATATTAGAGTCAGAAAAGTATAACACATTTATGTGTCAAAAGAATATGACATATCTATTTTCCCCAGGAAGGAAAATACCACTGTGTTTCAGAATCTAGAAAGTAAAAGGACACGATTTTGCAAGTAAGACTTAGACAAAATAGAGTCCTAACCAGGACAAAATGGAGTCAGGCCATAGGGTCTATACAACAATTCCTTTTGCAGACATTTTCTCACCATTGTGCAGGGCAAAAACCACTGGCAAGGTGGGATGAGGAGTACCATGAAGTAGTGGCACCACTAGGGGTTGCCGCCTGCAGGGTGCGGTGGTCAGGAGAAATTTCCCCACAATGTGGGTGCAAGGAAAAGTCATGGTTGCTGAAGTCCCCATAAGTTATCTGTTGGGGAGGAGATCAGTCCAGGAGTGCTGTGGTGGTGAATGATGTCTAATCAGGTAGGTTATGTAGAGTCAGATGCTATGGACAAGAGGCAGAGACCCTGCTGACAGAGAGTGTGCAGAAGGAGGGCGTACCCACGGTGACCCACCCAGGGCGGCAAGTGGGCCTGGTCCAAATGGCGGAGAGAGATTTACTTGCATTTTGTGTGGGAGGTAGATAGGAGATAAGCATGTTATGTTCTATTATGTTATGTAGGATAGATAGTCTTGTAAAGTGCACCATCTTGGCGCTAAAAGAAATATCCTGTCTGATGGAGCCATCAATTAACCAATCAATACATTTGTAGAGCGCACCACTCACCCGTGAGGGTCTCAGGGCGCTGGGGGGGGGCGGGGTGCTGCTACTGCTCGAACAGCCAGGTCTTGGGGAGTCTCCTGAAGGCCAGCAGGTCCCGGCTCAGTCGTAGGCGGATAGGGAGGGTGTACCAGGTTTTTGCGGCGAGGTGGGAGAATGATCTGCCGCCGGTGGCCGCTTGACGGATGCGAGGGACGGAGCCATCATCAACTTCCTTAAGCCTGCTAAAACAACCAAGTCTTAAAGCATTTCTGGAAGGAGCTGTAATCCGCTGTGTGGCAAACTATTGCCGGTAGTGAGTTCCACATAATGGGAGCCATTACTGAGAAGCTCCTTCCCCCAGATCTGCTCTTTCGAGGAACTACTAACTTATCAACGTAAAATCTCAAATTCTGTGTGGAATGTATTTCTTAATCCTGTTGGTCACAAAAGCAGCGGCTCGCCCATTTATCTTCTGAATGTCACACTTTAAACTGAATTCGTTCAAGCTATGGCAATACTTATGCTTCCAATGAACACATTCAGGGGGTTATGCATCTTCGCACATTTGTGAAATTACAGAGCGTGCTATTAACACAGCAGTAAACACCAATTTTCTACCACTGTTTTCTAAACCGCACAGATGTAATATACTATGCAACATACTAGTCTCCGGATCGGATTTGATGGACACTAACATGATCGACGACATAAACCTAAAGATAGCCCCCAATACTTTAGCAGACTTGAAACAGATGCATATTATATGCAGCCTGTATCCTATGTTTTTGTTCCAGCTCTTAAAGTAGTTGTTCATGATCACACAGTTGAATTTGTGTAAATGTGCAGATGTGTAATACAGCATCCAGTTTTAGTACCATTGCATGCATCTCAGATAGACAACACAGAGAAAGGTAAAAGAGAACTTACAGACTTCAGACCCGGTGGTTGGTGAAATGGACAGTCCAGTTTTGTATGGCCCTGTGATACGGGACTCAAGCCAACCCCTCCCGTACCTCCCATTCCCGGACACTCACCCTTCACGACAGCCTCTGAGGTAGCGTCCTGGGACACAAACCTGACGACCAGCTCCCCTCCCCTCTCTGTCTTCCAGGAGCCAATCAGGAACGGGCGACTCCCGGAACCACAACCACCTGACCCCGGAAGTCCCGCCTCGGAATCTCCACCGGAACAGGGAAAAAGCAGAAGCAAGGACAGAGACACCGTCGGAGCAGCGATCTCGTGGCAGGAGGCTCGGACCGCCGTTGAAGCAGACCAGACGAAAGAAGAGGTAGAAGAGTGGAGCGAAGACTGGTGGAGTCCAGAGGAGGAGGCTGAAGAGCGGCCGCAACTCACCTGGGAGTTGCGGCGGAGCGTGTGAGTACCACCGAACCCACCTCTGTAGCACATTAGGTGCTCTGTATATAGTGTTCGTCCCTCTCTCTCTAGTAGCACAAGGCCTGGCCTGCACTGTAAAGATTTTGTATAGCACGTCCTCACTTGTACAGCACGTAGTATATAGGCTGACCCCTCACGATCCCTCACACACACTCTCTCTCTCTTTCCCTTCCGAATCCGTCCCGCTACCCTTCCCTCACTGTCATTCTCTACTCCCGTACACTCCCGGTGCTGGTTGTAGAACAGGGTCACGGCGAGTCAGGCTGGACTAACCGCTCCTTGTGCTCTCTCTCTTTCCTCCGAGGACCACCCAGTACGTATCCATCCCGGAGGACCCGCTCCATCACCGGAGGGAGAAGACAAGACACCATCGCGGACGGCTCTACATCTGTACTACCTTTTTCATCGCCTGTACTAACTGTGTTCTTGACACTATTAAAGACCCATCATTGCACACTACATACGGCCTCCTCGCCTGATTTTGCGGCCCGCCCTAAGCCCACGTTCACAGGTGGTGTCAGAAGTGGGATCAGCTGGAAGCATGGAGGCCGTCGTCAAAGAAATGGCGGAGACCCAAGAACAGTGGGGATCGTTAATAGAGAGGTTCCTTAAAACAGCAGAAGACGACCGCGGCCAGCTACATGACGTTCTCAAGGGTCAAGGAGCCGCACACGACCAGGCCATCGGGAAGCTAACCGACGCCCTGGGTCAGCAGAGACCGGTTGCCTCCCTCCCATCGATTGTGTTACAGAAGTACGTACCGGGGGAGGATCCGGACTATTTTTTCACCAATTTCGAGAGACTCGCACAGGCAGCCTCATGGCCACCCGATCGTTGGGGTCAATATCTGGGGCCGCTGTTGACCGGCGATCTCCAGGCCGCTTACCAACAAGCCAATATCCAGGGGAACACACCCTATGCCGATATCAAAACTTGCATTCTGGAACGATTGGGTATCGATGATGAGACATAAAGGGTCAAACTGCGGCAAGCTAAGGAAGGTCCGCAGGAAAACCCCAGAGCTCACTCCTTCCGCATTAAAGACTTGGCAAACCGATGGTTGAAACCTGAGACGTCCTCAAAAGACGATATCCTAGGAAAAATATATCTAGAACAATTCTTGGCTTCCTTACACCCCGCTACTCAGAGATGGGTACGACAACATGCCCGTCTCACCCTCGACACCGCTGTGGAGATAGCCGCCGCCTATAACAGGGCCCAAGAATTACAACGGGGACCTGAAGAACATCCCAACCGACCACACAACTCGAGTGGAAATCGTCCACCCAGACCCCCGCTGCCACGCAGACCGGAACCACTTCCCTTGATACCGGCTCCCATAATGTACCGACCACCCCACCAAGGGCCACCCCAACAAGGACCACAATGCTATAACTGTGGAGCCTATGGCCACATTGCCCGCATGTGCCCACAAAAAGAGGAACCTATGGAGGTGGGCTTCGTACGGAACTATGTATGTGTCAATCCGGGAGCCAGTCCACCTCCCTTTCATATTCCAGTACACATCGATGGCCAACCTGTTCTCGCCCTAGCGGACACCGGATGCAGACAAAGTGTCCTACGACCTCAAGACATGGTCAAACCCGTTGGTCCGCGCGTGGGCATGGTCGATATCCAATGTGTCCATGGCGATACGAAAAGATACCCGACTGCACGCATCCGGGTACAACACCCCGCTGATCCTGGAACCGACCTCACCGTTGGACTGGTCCCAAACCTCCCAGAACAGGCGATCTTGGGGAGTGATTATTCCGGACTCCCCGGACTCGTACAAGAGACCACCGATTCGTTTTCCCGTTGGTGGAAAGAAGCACCTTTCTCTCAAGAGCAGCCGGTGAAAACTCCGGATCCTCGACCTAGGAAAACACGCACCCAACGGCGCCATGAAAAAAAATGTTACTCCAGTGCTTACCCTGTTATACCTACGGAACACCCAGGGCAGACTGACAGAGAATTCAGGGCCGCACAAAGGGAAGATCCTCTTCTGCGAGAAGCATGGGCCAAAGCCTTGGATAATGAAGACCCTTTACATGTAGGTCCCTATTTTGTTAAGAAAGCAGGACTGTTATACCGGAAAGGAGGGCCCCAGCAGAATCCCCAATTGTTAATCCCTGGTCCCTTTCGAGACAAGGTCCTGTTTCTTGCACACAGCCACCTCCTGGGGGGTCATTTCAGGGACGAGAAAACAAGTCAGGCTATCCTAGAGAAATTTTATTGGCCGGGTATCCATCAACAAGTGAAGATCTATTGCCGGGAATGCCCGGTTTGTCAGAAAAACAGCCGACACCATCCCCCCAGGGTTCCCCTACAACCGCTTCCCCTCATTGATGTCCCCTTTAGCCGGGTAGGGATGGATATTATAGGACCCCTGATACCCTCCCGAAGTGGTTGCCGTTATGCCTTGGTCCTAGTGGACTACGCCACCCGCTTCCCTGAAGCCGTTCCCTTGTGACAACCCACCACTCAGAGTATAGCCAAAGCACTCATCGCTATCTTCTCCAGGGTAGGATTTCCTCGGGAGATCCTTACGGATCAAGGCACCCCCTTTGTTTCCCGCCTCATGCGACAAGTATGTTCCCATCTCGGGATAAAACAGATCAGAACCGCAGCCTACCACCCCCAAACAGACGGGTTGGTAGAGCACTACAACGCCACCCTGAAGCAGACACTAAAGAAGCTATTGGCCATAGAAGCCAGGCGTTGGGAAGAGATGTTGCCGTTGGCCTTGTTTGCCATCCGATGCAAACCCCAGAGTAGTACTGGCTATTCGCCTTTCGAACTCCTGTATGGTCGGCCACCCCGTACCCTTCTGGACATGGCCCAAGAGGCCTGGGAAGCCGAACCAGACAGAACCCTACCCCTTCCTGAATACGTGGAGAATCTCAAAACCCATCTGGCCGTCATCCGAGATATTGTACGTCAAAACATGGAAGACGCCCAGAACCGCCAGAAGAGACAATACGATAAAGGCACCAAAATCCGTACCTTTTCCGCCGGAGACCTGGTCCTCCTAATGATGCCGTCATCTGATCAAAAACTGCTGGGTCAATGGCAAGGACCCTACACCATCCTCAGACAGGTAACCCCGGTTACGTACGAACTAGAGTTGGACCCCACACAGGGTACGACCCAAATATATCATATCAATCTCCTTAAAAAATGGGAGGGACCCCGACCTGTTTTGACAAGTGAACCTCACCATCTAGCACTCTTCTTTGAGCCCTGTTTCGATCCTGAGCTAAATGCGAACCAAAAACGAGCTCTTCATGAGGTCCTTCTGCCCTCGAGCCACGTTTTTTCCTCCTCTCCAGGGCATACCACGATTACGGAACATGGCATCCATACGGAACCCGGGAAAGTGGTCCGGTTAAGACCTTACCGAGTCCCCGAAGCCCGACGGGCTGTCATCCAACAGGAAGTCGAACAAATGTTACGTATGGGAATCATTGAACCCTCCACGAGCGATTGGAATTCGCCGATTGTCCTAGTCCCCAAACCTGACGGATCGGTGAGGTTCTGCATAGACTTTCGCGAGGTGAATAAGGTATCTTCCTTTGACACTTATCCCCTACCCCGTGTTGATGAAATGGTCGAGCGGATAGGGAAGGCCAAGTACATCTCCACGCTCGACCTATGTAAAGGATATTGGCAGATTCCCCTTCGAGAACAGGACAAGAAAAAGACAGCTTTCTCCACCCCGGCAGGGCTATACCAATTCACTGTTTTGCCCTTCGGCTTACATGGTGCCCCTGCCACCTTCCAAAGAGCTATGAACCAGATATTGAGGCCCCACTCCCTATACACAGGAGCATATCTTGATGACATCATCATCTTCAGTGACAGTTGGGAAGAACATCTGGAACATTTGGGACAAGTAGTTATTTCATTGGGTACCCATGGGTTTACCATCAACCCCGCCAAAACCACCTTAGCAGCCCAGACTGTCAAATACTTAGGCTTTCTATTGGGAGAAGGAGTGATCAGACCCCAACAGAATAAAGTAGAAGCCATCCAAGCCATTCCTTTCCCCCGAACCCGAAAAGACCTTCGAGCCTTCCTGGGTCTCCTAGGTTATTACCGACGGTTCGTCCCTAACTTCTCCCAAAGATCAGCTCCCCTTACTGACTTGCTTAAAAAGACAGCCAAGACCGAAGACGCCCTACGTAACCCTACTCCTTCACTCCTACGTGCCTTCCAAGGGCTCAAAGCATCCCTGACCTCGGAGCCAGTATTAGTCAGCCCAGACTACTCTCAACCCTTTCTGTTACAGACGGATGCATCAGACCAAGGCCTAGGGGCCGTTCTCTCTCAAACAGACGACAAAGGAAATGAGAGGCCAATTCTGTTTTTGAGTAGGAAATTGTTTCCCCGCGAATTGAACTATGCAGTTGTAGAGAAAGAGGCTCTTGCCATTAAATGGGCTGTTGAGAGCCTCTGATACTATTTGGAGGGGCGCGAGTTCATCATCTACACCGACCATGCTCCCCTTGAGTGGATGGCCCGGAACAAAGGACACAATGACCGGGTCCTCCGTTGGTTTTTGTCCCTCCAACCATTTTGTTTTAAAACGATCCATCGCAAGGGTTCTGAACAAGGAAATGCCGACTTCCTCTCCCGATATCCCCTCAGTCCAACCCGTACAAGAAGGACAGCTAGGGGAAGGGGATGTGATACGGGACTCAAGCCAACCCCTCCCGTACCTCCCATTCCCGGACACTCACCCTTCACGACAGCCTCTGACGTAGCGTCCTGGGACACAAACCTGACGACCAGCTCCCCTCCCCTCTCTGTCTTCCAGGAGCCAATCAGGAACGGGCGACTCCCGGAACCACAACCACCTGACCCCGGAAGTCCCGCCTCGGAATCTCCACCGGAACAGGGAAAAAGCGGAAGCAAGGACAGAGACGCCGTCGGAGCAGCGATCTCGTGGCAGGAGGCTCGGACCGCCGTTGAAGCAGACCAGACGAAAGAAGAGGTAGAAGAGTGGAGCGAAGACTGGTGGAGTCCAGAGGAGGAGGCTGAAGAGCGGCCGCAACTCACCTGGGAGTTGCGGCGGAGCGTGTGAGTACCACCGAACCCACCTCTGTAGCACATTAGGTGCTTTGTATATAGTGTTCGTACCTCTCTCGCTAGTAGCACAAGGCCTGGCCTGCACTGTAAAGATTTTGTATAGCACGTCCTCACTTGTACAGCACGTAGTATATAGGCTGACCCCTCACGATCCCTCACACACACTCTCTCTCTCTTTCCCTTCCGAATCCGTCCCGCTACCCTTCCCTCACTGTCATTCTCTACTCCCGTACACTCCTGGTGCTGGTTGTAGAACAGGGTCACGGCGAGTCAGGCTGGACTAACCGCTCCTTGTGCTCTCTCTCTTTCCTCCGAGGACCACCCAGTACGTATCCATCCCGGAGGACCCGCTCCATCACCGGAGGGAGAAGACAATACACCATCGCGGACGGCTCTACATCTGTACTACCTTTTTCATCGCCTGTACTAACTGTGTTCTTGACACTATTAAAGACCCATCATTGCACACTACATACGGCCTCCTCGCCTGATTTTCCGGCCCGCCCTAAGCCCACGTTCACAGGCCCATTTTGGCACGCACTCCGATTTCGCAAATCTGTAGCTGATTCAAAAAAATCCCACTGCCAATGCTAGAAAAAGATCTCCTATTTGAAAAGATGTTATACTCCTCACAGAAAGAAGATGCAGAAAACAAACAATTTGTCAATATGTTAAAACATCGAATAGAAACATTGATCAGTGTGTTATATATGTAGCTCAAATCCATCATATTATCTAATAATAGGAAATGTTTAATTGACCCCTTATCAGTTTTTGAAACTGTTAACGGATGTTCAGGTCACCCAGCATTAAAAGCAATAACGAATTATCTAGATGTTGCTGATCGGTTCGTATCGAAAATCTGAAAAAGAGTTCTGCTAAAGTAGCTTTATTATCGCATCTAATATAGGGGAGTATGAGGCCATCCATCTTTCTATTCGTATATAATTGTTTCATGCTGATGTGTGGTCTCTTATTGGAGCAAACAGTTGCAGGTTTTGCTATCTATGTTGGTAAAATATTTATTTAGCTTTTAAATAGCTAGGTAGAGTAGAAAATATGAAAACAAAAAAGCAGAAGGATGGACTATTTAGTACAGGTTATTCACTCCTGATGGACCGTGAGATTGATTTCCTTCTATCCATTAGCGTGGTCTCTTTTCTAAGTAATGGGAGAACGTTGTGTTCATATAGTTCATAAGAACTAAATGAAACTGCAGAGCTCTCTTATTTCCCAGATCCACGAACGACTACCTCATCAAGTCCAGGTTATTTCTTTCCATTCTGGGACTGTAGGAGGTAAAGGGAATAACGGAGATATGTAGGGGTGAATAGAAAGACTGTAATGCAACGGAGGGGAGAGATACATAACGGAATGTGGGGCGCTCCTGAATTGGGGAAGAGATACAGTGGTAAGAAAAGAGGAGGAAATGGAGCGGTACAGGGGAAAAAAGGGAAAGAAACAATCAATAACAAGCACTGGCAAAGCCAATAGGTCTCGCCTTTGGGACTTTAGCCAGGGCTACTGGCTTTGCTAATGTGATTAAGCTATGTTGAAGAGTAGTGTGGCTTGTGTGCAGCAATTTGCAACGTTATAATAAAAAAGAATTATAAGCATTTTTGTTATCTTGTCTATAATTAAGATGAGATTAAGTATAATTAAACACATTTATTGATATAAAAAATGTTTAGAGGTTTTAATTTTTGTAAAGTTGGCACCTACAGCATGTGATAAAAAGCGACTTCAAAATATAGGAATCTAAGAAATCAACACATACTAGTCATTTGAACATGGTTGCTAGGCAGGTGAAGGCTGAAGGGGTGAGACGCTCTTGCCATTCTGACAGGTTTCAATGCTCTAGTGATGGAGCAAGGATTTGCCCGTAAAGCGCCTTGCTCGTATGCAAAACCCTTGTCTAAACTGCATAATAATATTAACCTTATTATTCGTCATTTATAAAATGTTTTCCCAACACGCGGGTGTCCCCAGGATGCTTGCTTGTTTGTTTTTCCGTACTAAAACGAAGCTTGCACTTAAAATGGCTGCTTTGCCGAAATTCAGTCTGCGCATGCGTCGGTCATACCCATGTGATGTGACGCACTCGCATTCTGGAGGGATTCTGTGCTCATGCGCACTGATGCAAAATATGGCCGCTTGTCTCTCACCACGCTCTCTGCTTGCTACTGCTGCTTTAGCCTATCTGTCCTTTCGCACTAATCCATAATGCTATAGTCATTATAAAGTAAGGGTTGGTTAGATTTTATCATGGTATACAGTGCGATCATTTTTATGTATGATTTTAATTTGTTTTCGCTTACTTTTCATGTACCGCGTCTTTGTGGGCTGGGGCAAACATGAGCGACGCCATGCTGAGGCTCCTCTGAACCCTGTCAGCTGACCAGGGAGAGTCCTAACTGCGCAGAAGCTAAAACTAGCCAGCTGGCTCCTGGAGCCCGATGCGCCTGGGAACCCATCCCGAAGATGCAGATTACACCTTGAATTGTCATACACTGTTGCTATATGCTGGACTCTTGCATTGTCTTCTGTATTCCTATGCCTGGGAACGTGAACCAGGGGGGCGGGTGTGCAAAATTGAATAATTATGATGGGAACGTTGAATTCTAGGAGGTGGTAATGACCGCACCACCTCTCCTAACCAATCACAATGTGGGAAACTGTCACTTGCAACATTAGTGGGTGGTCTGAGGGACCCCAAAACAGTATAACTACCCTAGTTTAGCTTAGGAAAATTGTCCGACTTGTCCGAGTAGCAGACCTGTCACTGACCCTACGATCTCAATAGGTGCTCATTCTGAAAGTGCTGCGGAGCACTTTGTCCATACTTTCCACAAATCCCCTAAGGGGTGGAAAATCCTAAGTGCTGGCGAAGCACTTTGCTGGGGAATTAGAAAATCCAATCGGGGTTTTCTGGCGGATTACTTGCAGAAGGGGGTAACGCCGGCGTTGCTGTCCGGAGCTGTGGGTGTTGGTCGTACCCTGGGAAGCCCAGTCCTTGACCTGAACCTGAGGGGTATCCTGTCCTTACTGTCCATGAGCTGTACCTGCTCGCATTTCTGGCATTCCTTTTCTGAGGGTCTCTGTCCCCGTCTTCCCAACTGACCCGTGGCCAGGGTTGGTCTTCAATCTGAACTAGGTAATTATTGATTGTGGGTTTGCGTATCTCTCTCTCTCTCTCTCTTGTCTGATCCGTTAAAGCATTCTTACCTGTGTTATTGCTCTATTGCCATTGCAATTATATGTGTCTGAATTTAGTTGGTTCCTTCTCTCCCCCTCTCCTTTAGAAACTCATCGATTTTATAAAACCATAGCATGTTCCCGTTTTTCCCTTTCCTTTAGTGGTTTGCAGTGAATTTAGCAAAAATAGCTTAAACTTAGGTTAAGTACATGTTCTAGGTCTCATCCTATTCCTATGGTCTAGTATAAAATTGCAGTGACTAGTTTTGTTCTAAAAACTTCTACCTTTAGTTTCCCATATATCCTAATGGTCATATTTTTGATGCAAGGTTACCTATTGGTGTTGATTTTAATGTTTGATATATTGTTCTGTGTATCGCTTATTATCTTGGCATCTTCTTTTTGAATTCTTATATAAAGTTTCAAACTTCATCAGGTGTCTGTGGTCATTTTACAGAATTGTGGAAAGTATTTTACCGATTATAAAGTGTACTTGATGTTAGGCCTGTCTACTATTTCCCTAATAGCTCCAGGTCCGTCGAAGAATTGTGCCTGTGGTAAGTCGGGTACATGGTAAGCAGAGGTAAATCCAAACTTGATTACTCTTAGCAGCGTGCAGGAGGAAAAATCCTCACCCAGTTCACCCAAACAAAATTAGTGTGATAGTAAAAGGGTTTTTTCACGCCAAGGGCCCAGTGCGTGTGAAAGAATTGGTAACTCGGGTGACCTGGGGGAAACTGCGCGCTCTAGCAGTAATTTCTGGTAGCAGAGGATGGTTTGGACTAGTTAGATTAGGTAGATAGGATAGGTCATAAACAAACCTTGAATATAAAACGTGCTGCTGATTCTCTACTGTATTTTTCCAAAGTTTTGAAATGTTTTAAATTTTTATATATGTAAATGTGCATGATTTTGCATTGCTGCTATAAATATTGCATGTTGAATTAACCCAGAATTGTTTGTAATTGTTCAGTGTAGTCTGAATCCCCGGGGAAGTATTTTAGCTAACGGTGAGTAGAATCCGGTTAGCTGTTGAAGTCACTAGGGTTTGAATCATTAGTGCAGGGTTAAAGGAGTAACTGGAAGCACTAATTAGGACCTTTGTTTCTGGAGTGAATGATAGCTACGAGTCCGTTATAAAACTTTCATTGCGATATCACCTAGTAAGGGTCGCATACGGAAGGAGTAGTAGGGTCTCCGAGGCTTGTCTGGTAAGTAAAATAGTTCGCTGGTGAAATCCTGGCTCAGTACATATCCCCGACTAAGGTGGATGAGCCAGAAGAATAACGGGTTCTATGTTACTGGTGTGAAGGGACAGGCAACGAAGTCTATCCAGAGTGAATGAAAAGTAGACAGAAGTGGTTTACTAGTAGCGAAAGAAAAGTCTTTTCTCTCTTTAGAACACTCAGACATAGTGGCAAACGTTGCGTGTTATTAACTAAAACTTGCACTCGCACTTTAGAGAGAGTAAAAAGTTTCCGTTACCTTGTGAAGGAGGGAGTCAGTCGGAGAGCTGCTCTGACGTCACTCCGTGCCGCGCTGGTATTGGTCAAAACAGCGGGTGGGTAGTGGAGCTGAATTTGTAAAGGAGGGGTGAGTGCCGAAGCGTGAGACTCTGTCTTGCGAAAAGGCCGCGCACCCATTGGTTAACAGTATTTGTATTTTCTGACCTGATTGGGTGGTGCGAAACAAAAGTCGCGCTAGCATTGGAAGCACAAAGGTAAACAAAATTAATCCAGCCGAGATAGAAGCGAGTCTGGAGAGTTGTATGTGGTATCCAGACTTCATACCAAATCCCAAGTACCTAGGATTTTATAAGGAGCAGATTGTACGAGGTAGACCGCACATGATGTATGGAATAAAGAGAAAACTGTCATTCTCCGATAAAGTAAAGAATTTTTTCAAAACTGACAAGCCCATTAGGACGAGGGAAGGCGTACTCATTCCCCCGCCAAATACCCCTGCCTCTTTCATGTTGTTTGATAAAGGGTATCACACTTGTGTCTGGCTAGAAAATTGGGCAAAATATACTGTAGATGACGGAGTCTTAGCATTCCCTGTTGAAGGTACATTTAATGGTCGGATCCTGTTCAACTTAAGGACCCGCATGAATGAATTACACCCTAGACCTAGGTTGACCCAGTACGAAGCTTTGGAGGAATGGGAGATTGAGGCTGCAGAGCGAGATAAACCCCGAATGGATAAGGGAGTGAGTAAGTGGTATCCCAGACTTCCAACGCCAACCAAAGAGCAGAAAATGAAACAGTGGAGGCAGTCTATGTTAACTGAAGGGCTGTTCCCTATGATGGGGGTATCAGAAGAGAAGAGAGGAAAGTGTAAAGAAAAGACCCATCACCTAGCACCTATGGGGGACATAGAAGATGAACACCTGGAAGATTTGTTAATGAAGAATCCACCTCCCTATGTTGCAGAATCAGAACCGGTGCATTCTCAAAATCCCTTTACAAATTACCCCCGAAGTAGGAGGGAAAGTGATACAGACGGAACAGCTACAGGCAGTAAAACTAATGAAAGGGATGGGTTTTGCAGACCTAAGTCCACAGTCCCGAATTATCAGCCATTCGGGGAAAGTCCCCCTCGATTGGTTGCTCCGACTGCCCCGAGTATTTATCCGTCCTTAGTACCTCAGGTATTGCATGGCAATTCTGCTGAAAGGGGGTTGCAGGAAAAAGAGAGAGAAGCCCTGACTAAACAGCGAGAGGAATTAGTTAGAACCATTGCCCAGATGCATCCCCACCCTGATTCCTTGACCATTCCGGTAACTATTGGTCCTGCTATTCCAATGTATAGAAATGACCTGACTAGTCCCCATCCTCCTGTTATCACCCCAATACTGCCTACTCCTAGCATCCAGACTCCGAGGAAGGAAATATTCATAGATGAGGATCAGGAAAGTGAGTGTGAATCTGGAAGTTTGATGGATCTGCCCATAAGGGAGTCAAGGGCCAGTATAGCAGGGACAAGAAGTCAGCCCAGGCAAAAGGAGGTGGTGATTGAAAGTGCAGCTGGAGTTAGGAGTGCCACTTTAGTTTCCCCTGAAGAATTGGACAGATGGACAAGGGAGCTAGAGAAGGAGGCCACTCCCCAACCTAAAGCATTGGAAATATACAAATTAAGAATAGAAATAGAAGAAATGATGGCTGGGAACGTGGGAGTTGAGCGCCTGAGCTCGTATAATGAAGAAGAGTTACTATTCATCAGTAAAAATCTTACCCGGAGTGCTAGGGTGCTCCATGAAAAGATAATGGATGCCGCCACAGAAATGGGAGTTGATGTTAGTCGCTCCAAAATTCTTCAGAAACCCTACAGAGTGGACTTCTCAGACAAGGATTTAGAAAGCCTGAATGTGATGGGAAAACAGATCCAAGTAAGAGAATTGTTGAAAATCTTGCAGAAATGGGGCGAAGTGGGAAAATGGAGAACCAGGTGGGCAAAGAAAAAGGAAGGCAGCAGGGCTGGGTCAGTAATTTCAGAATTCGTATTAAAGGAAGTAACCCCAACAGAAAAATTGTGCCCCATGAGAGAAGTCCCGGGAGGAAAATATGTCCATGTCCCTTGGTCCAGACAAGACATTGTGTCGTTTACAAACGACTTCCCGAAATTACGTGAGAAACCAGTTGACTGGTACAGACAGGTAGAACGTTTCATAAAAGTTCAGAAATGTTTGCTGAAAGACCTGGATGGGTTTTTCGACATTGTGGTCCCTGTAGATTTGTGGACCGACTGTAAAATTGAAATTGATTGGCCCAGTGAGGAATTTCCCAGAGATGAGATAACAGGAGCTCCCGCACCTGAAGTAATGAGGAAATATGAGCAAGTCATACAATACCTCAAGAAAAAGGTACCAGCAAAGGAGACAGATTGGACCCGTATAGATAGAACCACCCAAGAACGTGATGAAACGGTGCATTCATTTTATGAAAGGTTACTGCAGGTATTCAAAACTTACAGTGGTATCGATAACGTAGACATGAAAGACATGACCCATTTCAGTTATAGGTTTGTGCTAGGATTAAGGCCTGAAATCTCACAATGGATTCGAGATAACAAAATCAGTTGGCAGGGAAAACCCATAGATGATGTCCTGAAATATGCAAAATACTGCGAAGATGAAATCGAAAATAAAAAGAAGGCCCTCAAGGAGAAGGTCATGTGGGCACAGGTGAAATTAGCTGAACAGCAAGAAAAACAGTTAAGTAAAATGACTTCTGATAATAATGTACAGAATACCAATACTGGGGGGGGAGGAAAGCCCAGACCTAAAATGAGTCGTGAAGAGGCCATGAAAAAGTTTCCGTGCCATGGGTGCAGCCAGATGGGGCATTGGAGAGACGAGTGTCCACACCTACAGGCCGGTAATGCCCCTGTAAATGGTTTAAATCCACAGGTGCCGAAAGAGGGGACAAGAAAAACCCAGCAACAGGTAAAATTACCTCCAGTACCCCGCGCTCCTAGACAGAGTTTTAAGAGTCAGGGTCAGCAGAATGAGAGGGCGGAAGTATGGGAGGTTGAGAGTGAAAGAAATGCAGTCATTCCACAGTACTTGCTAAATGACACCTTCCTTTGTGAGGATCAAGATTGACGGGGCCTGAGAGGGGAGGATGAGGAGTGCGTACTTGGCGCCTCCTTACCGGTAGACCAGACTGGACCATACATTGAAGGAAAGGTTGAGGGAAAAGACGTCACCTTTCTGTTGGACACTGGTGCTACCAGATCTACTGTAAGAACAGTGGATGTTCCTAACCTACCCCTCTCGGGAGAAGCAATCCAAGTAGTGGGCGTCTCAAATCAGATAATAAGTACTCCTGTAACTGAACCAATGGAAATTTCTATAGGAAATTTCAAGGAAATGCACAGATTTGTGGTCTGTGATTCCAGTCCTGTAAACCTGCTAGGACGTGATTTGTTGTGCAAGATGCGTTGTACCATTTTCTGCACACCAAATGGCGTCGAAATTCAGACCCCCGATGAAGATGGCCTGTACAAACTGATGTTAGTGAGACAAGATGCTGATATCAAGCCTTTGACAATTGAGGATTTACCTGAAGAACTCCAGCTAAGAGTAGTACCAGAAGTATGGGATTTCACAGGAAAAGATGTAGGCCTGATGGCAAATGTGGACCCAGTTAAAATAGCAATAAAAACAAATGCTGTATACCCCAAAACCAGACAGTACAAAATGAGTGCAGAAGTAAAGGCAGGAGTAGCGACTGAAATTACGAGGCTGCTCGAAGCAGAAATAATAGAAGAAGTGTTGAGCAGCCCCTGTAATTCGCCTATCATTGGGATCAAAAAGCCTAGTGGGAAGTACCGGGTGGTGCAAGATTTGCGCAAGGTAAACCAAATTGTTGTGCCTTGCTGTCCTATTGTACCCAACCCTGCAGTGATACTATACCAGATTCCCTGGAATGCAGAATGGTTCACTGTCATCGATCTGTGCCACGCATTCTTTTCCATCCCATTGCATCCAGAAAGCAAATTCCTTTTCAGTTTTGAATTTGACAGTCATATCTATGTCTGGAATCGTGTCCCCCAGGGGTACACCGAAAGTCCATCGATTTTCAACCAGATACTGAAAAAGTGCCTTGAATCCCTAGTGCTGCCAAGAGAGTCTGTTTTGGTACAGTACATAGATGACCTGTTAGTGGCATCTAAAACCCAGACTGACTGTGTCACTGACACAATTGCCTTGCTGAATCACCTAGGAAAAGGAGGACATAAAGTGTCGCCTGACAAATTACAATTCTGTAAAAACTCAGTAAAATATCTGGGGCACCAGATAGAAAAAGGAATCAGGAAGGTCACTACCGAAAGGATCAAAATAATCAAAGCAATGGAACTGCCCAGAACACAGAAAGAGGTGAGAATGTTCTTGGGAGTCGTGGGTTACTGCAGACAATGGATTGTAGGATTTGCGGCTCTAGCCCGACCCCTGATAAATATGACAAAGAAAGGAGTAGAAGACCCCGTCCACTGGGACAGTGAAAGCATGAATGCTTGGGTAACTCTGAGAAACTGTCTATGTACCGCACCTGCATTGGGTATGCCTGAGTACACTAAGCCCTTTGAGCTGTTCTGTGACACGAGAGAGAATTGTGCTCTTTCAGTCCTGACCCAGGAGCACGGATTAGTCAGAAGACCAGTAGCCTACTTTTCGGCCACCCTAGATCCAGTGGCTGCTGGACTGCCTGGATGCTTAAAAGCCGTAGCTGCTACTTGCGTCAGTCTGGAACAGAGTGAGAACATTGTCATGGGACATCCCGTCACTGTCTATGTTCCTCATTCTGTTGTCATCCTACTGACTAGAACTAAGACCCAGTACCTCACACCTAGTCGGCTGACTAAGTATGAGAGAATTTTGATAGGTGCTGAAAATGTAACTATTTCCAGGTGCAATGTCCTAAACCCTGCGACACTAATACCTATCCCTCTGGATGTAGAATCCGATGAGGGCGGGGAACATAATTGCATCGATCTGACTGAATATAGCACAAAACCCCGTCCAGACATCCGCGAAATAGCGCTACTTGATGGAGATAAAACAATGTTCGTGGATGGCTCGTGTTTGAGACATGAGAGTGGAAGTCTAAGTGCTGCCTATGCTGTGGTTACACTGACAGGAACCATCGAAGCATCTTACATGCGCGAGGTGAAATCTGCACAAGTGGCAGAGCTCATCGCGTTAACTCGAGCATGTAAGAGGGGAAAAAACAAAAGAATTACTGTTTACACAGACAGTCAGTACTGTTTCGGGGTTGTTCATGACTTCGGCCAATTATGGCTACAAAGAGAATTCATGACTTCCTCAGGCACACCTATCAGAAATGGGAAGGTGGTGCATGACTTACTGGAAGCTATCCAATTGCCCAAAGAATTGGCTGTGGTCAAGTGTGCGGCTCACAGATCTGGAAATGATGATGTGACTGCCGGTAATAGGTACGCTGACCAAATTGCACAGTTTTGTGCTCGACACCATATGTCCCTACAAATTGCACTGTGGGATGGAACCAGCTGCCAACTTATGTTGTTTGAGAATGTGTCAACGTGGGAAGAACTAAAGGGGATACAACAAGCCACAGACAGGCAAGAGAAGGGCAGGTGGGCCGCAAATGGATGCGAATTGAGAGAAGATGGTGTGGTGGTAAATCCGACTGGGGTGCCTGTACTGCCTGATAGTTTGATCGACCCCATGGTCAGAATGATACATGAGCCAACACATATGGGAAGAGACGCGATGTGTCGGGTGTTTGAACAGGTGTTCTGTAATTCAAAGTTCAGGAACCAGGCGGAAAGGTTTTGCCAGAGGTGCCTAGTGTGTCAGCAATTCAATGCAGGAAAGAAGACTGTAGTGGAGTAGAGTACTATTGGAAAGGCTGTAGGTCCCTTCGTTAGAATGCAGGCAGACTTCATAACCATGCCCAGATGCAAAGGATATAGATATATCTTGGTCATAGTTTGTCTATTCTCCAGGTGGGTGGAAGCATATCCAGCTAAGAAAAATGACGCTGTCACCACAGCCAAATTATTGCTCAGGGAGTTGATACCTAGGTATGGGATCCCAGAGACGATCGAAACGGACCAAGGTGGGCATTTTGCCAACGATGTCCTATTGGAACTCTGCAAAGCATTCAAAATGAAGCAAAGATTGCACTGCGCCTACCGTCCAGAGGCTTCTGGGGTAGTGGAACAAATAAATGGCACCCTGAAGTCCAGATTGGGAAAAATGTGTGATTCCACAAAAATGAACTGGATAGAGGCTTTACCCCTGGTGCTGATGAGTTTGAGAAGTATCCCGAACCGAAAGACTGGCCTAAGTCCCCATGAAGTGTTGATGGGAAGAGTGATGCGCCAGGCATGGGTACCCGGAAACAAACTGCTAAGCATTTCTGATGATATGGTGCTAGAATACTGCAAGCAGCTGGGTGACCAAGTGCGTTCTCTCTCTCAGCAGATTGGAGAGACAGAAGACGAGTGGCCAAAGAATCCAGCACACAATCTGCAACCAGGAGACTGGGTGGTGTTAAAGAAACACACCCGGAGCAGTTGCCTGAAGCCAAGGTGGGGAAAGCCACGACAAGTGATCCTCGTCACTACCACTGCTGTGAAGTGTGCTGGTGTACCGAAGTGGATCCACGCCAGCCACACAAAGCGGGTATCTGGAGAAAACGCGACTGGAGCTGAAGGCAGCACAGCTGAAGAGGCTTCCGAGGAAGAGAGTCCGGAGCTAGCTGACATCGAACTGCCGAGCACAAGTCGAGACGTTGAATGGTATCCCGCCGACGAACCAGTTCATGATCCAATACGAACCAGGAAATATTCCTACTTAGACAGTGAGTGGGATAGTCCAGGTGAGTCAGAGATAGAAGGAGAAGGTCAGGTCAACGAAAGCCACACCACACCTGATCAGGACATAGGCCAAGTAGGGTCAGATCAAGAACTCGAGACTCCTCCTGAAACTCCGGAGCCGAGAAAGGGACAGTTAGAAATTAGAGCTGACGTTCATGCAGAAGAAAGCGAAGAGATCGAAGAGCATGAACAGGAACAGATAGAACTAGATCAAAGTGCTCAGACAACGGAAACAACAGTAACCAGAAATAAGAAGAAAGTGCGTTTTGAATCTGAGCAGGGTCAGAATAGGGACCAGGCAGAAAAAATAGACGAAAGACCTGGAACTAGTCAGACAGGCAGGGAAACAGAGGTGCCACCCCAAAAAGTGAAAAGAGTGCACGAGGAAGGCGAAGTATCCTCAACCACTGGGAGGCACGGAGGAAGAAGTGCACCCCGATACGTCAAGAGACTAAGGCTCAGACTAAAGACAGTCGAAGAAAATGATAAAGACCGAAAAAGGGCTCAAAGTGAAAGGAATGCAGCCCAAGGCAAATCGCTGAGAAAGAGCGACAGAATAAAGAAACAGAACCGACTGTATCGGAGCCCTGAGTGGACGTACTTTGTGTTGGAGGAAATTGACGAGCCACACCACAGTGGCAACAGTGACAACGAGTCCATTGCTGATTGGAGTTCGGACGAAGACCCTCCTTGAGAGAGCCCCGAAGTGAGCCTTTGGTGCAAAGAAACGAAGAGGGGTAGCAAAAGCCACCTGTAAGCTAAATATGTCTGATCCGAATGTCTCTGGGAGATCCCGGTGTGGGTGTCTCAAAACCTGTTGTAAAATATGTTTGTGTAGTGTAGCCATGTTAATAGTAATGTGGATAGGACTAACAGTTTTTCTACCTTTTATGATAAGTAAAAATCCTAACTTGTCCCCTACTGAACCCGAAGCAGTAGACGTAGGGGTTGTACAGACTGCAGAAACACCACGAAGCCTAGTAAGACACGACAAAAGAGTAGGCCTGACACAAACCCGACCTAATTTAGAAGCACCAGATGAGGATGGACTACATTTTCACAAAATGAGAAACAGGACGCATCTAAATGTTTTTGCTAACTTGTTAGTGCATTATGTAGAAGCTATGGAAATAGAGGACTGTTATGTCTGCATGAAGCTACCAACCTCAGTGGCTGAAGGCGTGACATACCACCATCTACCTTTGACCTATGGAATCTCCTGTAGTATATTAGCTAGCTTGTTCTATAGGAGCACCTTGCAGTACTATTATTCAAATGATGACGTAGTATTTTCTGAACTTCCTGTTAGAGGACACTTGAACCGTGTACATACTACAAGTGACGTGACCCGCTATATGGGAGAATATTTCCTGAATATAGGTAACATAGACTTAGATCAAGCAAGAGAAGACAATCTGACCTGTTCACTGCAAGAGCAGGAAAAGATGTTTATAAAAATGGCAGACAGAAGGAGAGAAAAGTTTCAGAAGAAGGCAAATGACGAGAAAGATAGAATCCCTAGGTGGGCTGAGCACATGGATAACACCTCGGAAGGCGAAGCCAGTCCTGCCTTGTTGCTGGATTTTGAAAGAAAGGGGAAACTCTGTATCCACAGGGAAAAGACAGAGTACTATAACAATGTATTCATCGGTTCCAGCGAGTGTGAACATAATTACAAGGTAATTGGGGGTTGGGGTTTCAAAAATGGGTCAGAACCTGTGTTTCCCGGAATATATTATATATGTGGGAACAAGGCTTATTTCAAATTGCCGGATCACTGGTATGGAAGCTGCTACTTTGGCATCGTTTTCCCGAAAATATACCATGTGAATAATGCAGCTGGAAGCGATGATGAAACTAATGGCTTAGTGCGTAGTAGACGCGAAAGTGTAGGTGAAATTGTAGGTGATATTTTTAGTGCACTGATACCTGGAATGGGGGTAGTTCTGAACACCCATAGAATCTGCAAACTGTCTACAGTAGTGGACAGGTTATCAACGGACACTGCTGCTGGTTTCCTGCTGGTCAATACTGAAATGGTTGCGATCAGATCAATGGTTTTACAAAACCGTCTTGCCCTTGACACCCTATTAGCAAAAGAGGGCGGAGTCTGTAGAATGCTGAAAGCGCAACATTGTTGCACCTACATTCCTGATAAAAGTATCGAATTAAAACAATATGTGAAGAACATAACTAATTTGGAAAGGGAACTCAAACCATTGGAGGTTGACAGTGCCTGGACGAGACTGACTGGAGGTCTCTCCTCTATAGGTAATTGGTTTACTAACTTAGGTAGGAATATTTTGTGGAAAATACTGATGCCAATAGTTATAATAGGTGTGATTGTATTGATCATTTTTATCTGCTGCAAATGCCAAAAGTGCAAAAAGAAATATACAGTAAATCAGAGGGGGGTGAAAAGAAACATTGATGACCTGGAACTAGAAGAGTTAAAGAGTGCAATTTACAAAAAAGCGAAAAATCACCACTCTCATAGAGAAGCTGAAAGAAAACTAAACAATAAGTTTATTGAAATTGAAATGGACGATGTGAATGAATGAGAAAAGTTGGCATCTGTTTCCTTCATGTAGTGATGATAGTAAATATCATCAAAAAGGGGATTGATGGAGCAAGGATTTGCCCGTAAAGCGCCTTGCTCGTATGCAAAACCCTTGTCTAAACTGCATAATAATATTAACCTTATTATTCGTCATTTATAAAATGTTTTCCCAACACGCGGGTGTCCCCAGGATGCTTGCTTGTTTGTTTTTCCGTACTAAAACGAAGCTTGCACTTAAAATGGCTGCTTTGCCGAAATTCAGTCTGCGCATGCGTCGGTCATACCCATGTGATGTGACGCACTCGCATTCTGGAGGGATTCTGTGCTCATGCGCACTGATGCAAAATATGGCCGCTTGTCTCTCACCACGCTCTCTGCTTGCTACTGCTGCTTTAGCCTATCTGTCCTTTCGCACTAATCCATAATGCTATAGTCATTATAAAGTAAGGGTTGGTTAGATTTTATCATGGTATACAGTGCGATCATTTTTATGTATGATTTTAATTTGTTTTCGCTTACTTTTCATGTACCGCGTCTTTGTGGGCTGGGGCAAACATGAGCGACGCCATGCTGAGGCTCCTCTGAACCCTGTCAGCTGACCAGGGAGAGTCCTAACTGCGCAGAAGCTAAAACTAGCCAGCTGGCTCCTGGAGCCCGATGCGCCTGGGAACCCATCCCGAAGATGCAGATTACACCTTGAATTGTCATACACTGTTGCTATATGCTGGACTCTTGCATTGTCTTCTGTATTCCTATGCCTGGGAACGTGAACCAGGGGGGCGGGTGTGCAAAATTGAATAATTATGATGGGAACGTTGAATTCTAGGAGGTGGTAATGACCGCACCACCTCTCCTAACCAATCACAATGTGGGAAACTGTCACTTGCAACATTAGTGGGTGGTCTGAGGGACCCCAAAACAGTATAACTACCCTAGTTTAGCGTAGGAAAATTGTCCGACTTGTCCGAGTAGCAGACCTGTCACTGACCCTACGATCTCAATAGGTGCTCATTCTGAAAGTGCTGCGGAGCACTTTGTCCATACTTTCCACAAATCCCCTAAGGGGTGGAAAATCCTAAGTGCTGGCGAAGCACTTTGCTGGGGAATTAGAAAATCCAATCGGGGTTTTCTGGCGGATTACTTGCAGAAGGGGGTAACGCCGGCGTTGCTGTCCGGAGCTGTGGGTGTTGGTCGTACCCTGGGAAGCCCAGTCCTTGACCTGAACCTGAGGGGTATCCTGTCCTTACTGTCCATGAGCTGTACCTGCTCGCATTTCTGGCATTCCTTTTCTGAGGGTCTCTGTCTCCGTCTTCCCAACTGACCCGTGGCCAGGGTTGGTCTTCAATCTGAACTAGGTAATTATTGATTGTGGGTTTGCGTATCTCTCTCTCTCTCTCTCTTGTCTGATCCGTTAAAGCATTCTTACCTGTGTTATTGCTCTATTGCCATTGCAATTATATGTGTCTGAATTTAGTTGGTTCCTTCTCTCCCCCTCTCCTTTAGAAACTCATCGATTTTATAAAACCATAGCATGTTCCCGTTTTTCCCTTTCCTTTAGTGGTTTGCAGTGAATTTAGCAAAAATAGCTTAAACTTAGGTTAAGTACATGTTCTAGGTCTCATCCTATTCCTATGGTCTAGTATAAAATTGCAGTGACTAGTTGTGTTCTAAAAACTTCTACCTTTAGTTTCCCATATATCCTAATGGTCATATTTTTGATGCAAGGTTACCTATTGGTGTTGATTTTAATGTTTGATATATTGTTCTGTGTATCGCTTATTATCTTGGCATCTTCTTTTTGAATTCTTATATAAAGTTTCAAACTTCATCAGGTGTCTGTGGTCATTTTACAGAATTGTGGAAAGTATTTTACCGATTATAAAGTGTACTTGATGTTAGGCCTGTCTACTATTTCCCTAATAGCTCCAGGTCCGTCGAAGAATTGTGCCTGTGGTAAGTCGGGTACATGGTAAGCAGAGGTAAATCCAAACTTGATTACTCTTAGCAGCGTGCAGGAGGAAAAATCCTCACCCAGTTCACCCAAACAAAATTAGTGTGATAGTAAAAGGGTTTTTTCACGCCAAGGGCCCAGTGCGTGTGAAAGAATTGGTAACTCGGGTGACCTGGGGGAAACTGCGCGCTCTAGCAGTAGTACCAGTTTCTTTTCAGCTACATGCAATGCCATCTGCTGTATCTGATATATTTCTGTGTGGCGGCTGAATATGGCAGCGCGAAAACTAAACGCGCTGGAGAAATATTTGGTGCTGAGGCAGGGTCACAAAATCACCAAGCACGGCGACAATGGCACGGTAAGATAGGTGATACGCTTGTGTTTCAGTGGTTCAGTCTCGACCGAAGGGCTCCTAAGTCAGAGTTATTTACAGTTATTCATTCAGGCATGTTCTTCCCTGGCTAGATTAGAAAACGCAACTTTGGGAGCCCCTCCCAAGTGGGGATTGTGTACCCTTATATTTGATATGGTGCCGACAGTCACCATGTGCACCCCGCCCATAACAAGACTTTATGGCCATCAAAAAAAAAGCTGGACGGTATAGAACTTCAAACAGATGCATGCATGTACTGAGGCCAAAGTGGCAAATCCTTTTCTGTGCAGGGGCTGCTATTTCTGCCGCCTAGCTCACAGTTCGAGGGTCTCTGGCAGTCCAGAGTATGTGGGAGGGCTCCTCCATATGGCAAAAAGCGAGAGTCCAAGAGATGTCAGTATGATCATGAGGAGAGCCAGCACATTGCTCTGATAGGCGGAAGAGGAAAGGGACGTCACAGCTATCATAATAACGTTATTCACCGTCAGCAAAAGTGACCCAATGCACAGAGCGCTGCAGCAAAATAAGTGACCCATAGAAAGGAAACCGAGCTCCAGCTTCTGTGCTTGGTGCTCAGCTCTGCCTCTCCCAGGCTCTGTAAAGTTCAAATGAAAGCGCTTCCTAAAGTGAACGCGCTTGTTTTGTTGCTGCAGCAGGCGTAAGCCGCGTTAGAAAGCCTGCTCTGTTTGCACCCTGCCTTTCACGGCAGTGACTCTAAAGCTTGGGCTGCGGGGTGAGAGACCTTCACTGTAAAAGGCTGCGGGCAACCTGCTGTACATTTAAAAGCGCTTGTGAAAGTGAAAGTGCTTGTTCAGCTGCGGGCAGTGGGTGGAAGTAATTTTAGACAGCCTGCTTTGTTTGCATTTTGCCTGCTGGGGAGTTTTGCAGTGGTGATTCAAAACCCTGGGTTGTGGGGAGGGACCTTGAGTGTCATAGGTGCAGGCGCTGTGCCACAAAAATTAAAAGCGCGTGGCTGCCATGGTATGTGATGTTGCTCGGGGACATGAAGCACGGAGCATGAGAACAAACTAAAACCATGAGCCAAAAGAAAAAGTAGTATGCTCAAAAAAAAGAATATTTGCAATGCTATAGGTCTCGCATTTAAATGTGGGACCTATGGCATTGCAAAAAGCGGCTGCCATTGTCCCGGCTGCTTAAAAAGTGAAAAGTGCAATGTAAGCAAAGCACATCGTCATGCCTGAAGTAGGAGAAACTCAATAAAGAAAATAGTGCTTACAAGACTAAATAACACATACCGTGTAGCAATCGAAGTAAAGGGGGTAGTAGCCATGGGAGGTTACAAATGAAGACGAGACGGTACTAAGGCGGGACTAACAAGCCTATTAAGGAATCAGAAGCCTACATTTACGAAGGAAAAAGACACAAACAAATGAAAAATATGGGCGAAGAGTGGGCAGGGCTTCTCTTCCATACTCTACTACAGCAGTCTCACAGAGCAGTGAAAAGAAGTTACCGTATTCAGCGCATGCGTGCTGACTCAGACTCGACCTAAAGAAAGATAACGGGATGAATGGAAAGAGACTGGGGAGTACAGAGGTAGAGAAGATCCAGGGAATAAGGGAAAGAAGTGGGTGGAGAGATAAAAGGAATAATGGGAAAAATACACCAGTGCAGGACAGAATAGAGGGCTACAAGGGAGAATGGAGAGATACAAGGGGGAGTGGAGAGAAATTGAAAGGGACAGAGAGGTACAGGAGACGAAGTAATAGAGAACAGAATAGACAAGCATTGGAAATGCAATAGGTCTCGCACCATTAGAGTTAGTGCTTTTAGAATTGTTTATGGGTTTTTTTGTAAATGTTTAGCATTTTTGTTTCCTGTAGCCAATGCTAAAGAATTACAAATAAAAAAAGCCATAAACATTTCTTAAAGCTCTAACTGAAATGGTCTGAGACCTATTGCACTGTGTGAGGGTGAGGGGTTGAGGGTGAGTGAGGGTGAGGGTGGGTGAGGGTGAGTGAGGGTGAGGGGTTGAGGGTGAGTGAGGGTGAGTGAGGGTGAGGGGTTGAGGGTGAGTGAGGGTGAGGGTGAGTGAGGGTGAGTGAGGGTGAGGGGTTGAGGTTGAGGGTGAGGTGTTGAGGGTGAGTGAGGGTGAGGGTGAGTGAGGTGTTGAGGGTGAGTGAGGGTGAGGGTGAGTTAGGGTGAGGGGTTGAGGGTGAGTGAGAGTAGTTGAGGCTGAGTGAGGGTGAGTGAGAGTGAGGGTGAGTGAGGGGTTGAGGGTGAAGGTTTGAGGGTGAGGGTGAGGGGTTGAGGGTGAGTGAGGGTGAGGGGTTGAGGGAGGGTGAGTGTGGGTGAGTGAGGGTGAGGGTGAGTGAGGGTGAGTGAGGGTGAGGAGTTGAGGGTGAGTGAGGGTGAGGGTGAGTGAGTGAGGGGTTGAGGGTGAGTGAGGGTGAGGGTGAGTGAGGGTGAGGCTGAGGTGTTGAGGGTGAGTGAGGGTGAGTGAGAGGTTGAGGGTGAAGGGTTGCCAATAGGTCTCGCAGTAGGAAAGTTGGAGCTATTACAATTGCAAATAGCAATGCCTTTTATTTTTGTTTTAATTTTAAAAACATAAAGGGCTTTGTCATTTACAAAACCAATAGCTCCAACTTTCCTACTGCAAGACCTATTGGCAACACCAGTGCTTGTTTTTTTTTAGTCAAAGCAACACACGCTCTTGCGTACATACAGGCACACCACCCAAGAGCATCTGACATCTCTGAGAAAATATGTAAGTACATTCATATTCTGTTCACAGTATGTTATGGTCAGGCATGTCTGAGGACATCTTAGGGCCAGGCATATGAAAGAACATGCATATGTTAAGGTCATGCATACATCTGAGAGGGTTCAGAATAAAAGACAACCTGTCTTCACGATCTTGGGACATCTACTGGGCACGTGACCTTCCTCATCGCCTCAACCCTCTGCATAGGGGCTAAATACAAACATCTAAGAATTAAGCAAGTGCAGGTCATGTTCATATGGTGCATAAAAGGGATGTCACATGGAGTGTGGCCTTAAGGCTGTGAAGTAACTGCTCTCATAGAACCAACATGTGTGCACATATAATAATGGGCGTTTTCAGGGTGTGGCAGAGGGGTCCCTCGAGGGCATTGTTCTAGGACCTCATACTTTCCACTATTTAATTAAAAAATGTAGGATCTCGTATTCACACGCACACAAATTAACACATTCCGCTTGCAGGGTGTTGAATTTGTGATAACTTAGGGATTGTGAGCGCATCCTGAGATGTATGACTTTTGCTTGAAATAAGATTACACACTGTCCTATTTTCACACAATGGTAGGCACTGGCTTTGGTTTGCTTCACTTTGATGAATGCCGATCTGAACGCAGTGATACAGAGCGAGTTGCCCAGGATCACACAACTGAGGCAGTTCCTCAGAAGACTGCCTCTGCAGCAAACCCCCTGACCGACACAGCGTAGATCTTGTTGCAGTGACAAACAGAGCTCTACAGACACGTCCCTGTATATCTGGCGCAGCGCAGTGCTGTGAATTAGATTACACAAAACGGAGGGGTGTACGCGTGATTGGGACAGTAAAAAATACAAGTGCTTTTAAATGACATATTTACATGAAACATAAAATGAGTATCACTGCGGCGGGTAACAGTAAACCTCGGTTATTCAGCGCCAAGAAGCTCCAGAGGTGAACGTGCAATTAGCAAACATGCATGTTACATTCACGTTTACATGCACGAGCAAATGAGGCGATCTGCCAAAAATGTAAAGATTTTTGTTGAACCTCGGTAGTCAGGAGTAAAACCAGCATCATCTCCCAGTTCCGCCACGTTCCTGCCCCCAAGCAAACCTCTTGCTGTAGCAGTAGCGCCACTCCAAGAGACCTAAGAGCAATGCAGGCAGAATGAGAGAAGACTGCCACATATCGGAAATGTAAGATTATAAAGGGACCGCTGAGCCGAATGGGAGATTTGACATGGCGTGCAAGCCATCTATTTCACTAGACGGCAGTGTAAGCGCCTCTGTCATCTGCAAACACCCCGCCCCCCAACAATCCCCTTTACAATCAAAGAAACCTAACAGTCTCTGTGAAGTCTGAGAGTGAGTCAGGGACGCATCACAGCATCACGGGCCATGAGAGACGGAACGCAGGCGTAAAATCTGCACGGAGCAGAGGCAGGGGAGAGGGGTGACAGGGCAGCATGTGACGGATGAGGGGCCCGCTAGCAGGGTAAGGCAGATGGAAAAGGAAGGAGAGAGGGGTGGAATAAAAAGGAAAAGAAAAAATGAGAAAGAAAGAAGCAGAGATGAATAACATTTGAGAACTAAAATAGAAAGAAACAAAAGGAAGGAAAGAAATAAAGAAGGAATGTGAAGAAAGGAACAAAGAAGGATGAAAATCGGTGATGTGGAGGAGGAGAGGAAAGAAAAAATAACGAAAGAAAAATAAAGAAGGAATGTGAAGAAAGGAACAAAGAAGGAAGAAAATCGGTGATGTGGGAGAGGAATGGAAAGAAAAAAATAATGAAAGGATAAAAGTGATAAGACGGAGGGAAGGCAGAGAAGGGGAGGGGGGAGGAGAAATGCGACACCGTGTGAAGCAGCAGGGGCCTTTGAAGTGAAGCTAAGCTTCACTTCAAAGGTGTGGGAGGAGTGCTGCTACGGCCTGGGGGAAGCTGGCTGGGGAGGGGGAGGAGAAATGCAAGTTTAGGGCCCAAAAGCGGGTGCCTGTGGCCACGACTCGCAGTCTGCAATTGCTCGAAATAACCAAATCAGTACTGAAGAATACATCTATTTTCTGCCCTTTTGAAGCTCAACAAAGTGCAAAGTAAACAAAGTTACCGGCACTACACAGAACATCGGAACCCCTCGCGGCTGTCAGTCATAAATCAGACACTTATGCTATTAATAGGACAAGGGAACTGTGGCAGATGATGTCATATGTGTGCAAAATAGCATATGGAGGTAGTCGCGTCCTGTACGTAGTCATAGCAGTCGGTACAACCATTCGTGTGGAATACAGCCGTACGTGCATGACAGTGTGTGGTCAACCTCAGTGCATGACGCATAGGCACTGACAGACGCGGAGGGTCGCACTTACATATCTAGTGACATTGGACATCACGCACCATAAAGCTCTATCGGCAGAAATGGATGGCTGTATCTATACTACTGACCGTGGGATATTTCCTATGGATGCATCTGCGGCGATTGTCGGTTTGCAGATCCACCGCATGTCACCGCGCGCTCAGATTCTCCCACACAGCCGTCACAAAGCACAATATTTCCACGCACTTGCTTTGGAGAGCCATCCATGCACGCACCAAAAAAAGCACCCCAGCGTTATTAAGCGACGTTGCAGTTAGTTTGCCAGACGTGCTCATGGCATGTTACATGATGTAAGTCTCGCTTCGAATGATTGACGTCGTGTTTGATAACAGATATTGCCCATGCCTACCAGTGTTTTGACGCGTTGTGTAACATCGCTCACGGGGACAGACATTATGCCGTGTTTGCATTGATAACAAGGACTTATTGCATGCACCCTTTGAGCGATAATTGCAATGGGCATACACGCGTGTTGTACGTCGCTAGGAAAAGGTGCACCCATTACAAATATCGTTTTGCTATAACTTGACTATAATTTTTGTATGCAATGTGACAAAGCCCACAGCGCTGTGCGTGATGATATGCTGGGTTATTGCTTGCCCCCGTTGTCTGTAGTATCCGAGGCATCCTATGTAATACTGATCATATTACACAGAGGGTCATAAAGTTATAGATTGTGTATGGCATTGTTCGTTGTGCCCTCATGGTGCGTCGTTGTGCGCTGGGGGGAGGGGGGAGGAGAAATGCGACGCGACATGGCAGGCAGGGGAGGGGGCGGAGCGGGGGTGTGGGAGGAGTGCGGGAACAGACGGCGAGGGGAGGAGAGTAGGAGGAGGAGAGTAGGGGAGGCACGGCCTAGCGGCCGTGCAATCAAGAAGTGAGGGGGCGGGAGAGTAGGCAAGGCAGGCGGCTGGGGGCATGTGCACGCGCTTTTAAGCTCAATGCGCATGCGCATTGAGCTTAAAAGTCACGGGCACTGCAAGGAATCGCCACGATTCCTTGCAAGTTGGACAAAGAGTGGATAAGCCCCCATAGTCTCGCTTGCTCGATGCGCATGCGCATCGACAGGCGAGACCTAATAAAGGAGAGAATGGAGAACTACAATGGAGAGTAAACAGAGATGAATAGGAGGGTAGAGAGTAGAGCAATGGAAGAGTGAATGGAATTATACAGAGAAAAGATGGAAAGGAGAGAGAGAGCGGGTCTGGATTGGAGACATTTTGGATAAAAATCAGAGGTAACAGACAAGAGAGACGACAAAATAGAGAGAGGAGAGAGTAAAAGAGTAATAAGTGTGAGAGGAGACAGAAATAAGGGAGAGCGGAGAGAGGCTGTGAAAGGTGGAAAGTGGGATAGTAGGTCACTATTTCCTCTACCATGATGTGGGAACTATTATTTCGGACTTTTAAATTCGAAATGCCATAATTTCGGAAACAATATGTTTCCGGATGCCATTATTTCTTTTTTCCCTTTAAATAATTATTTTAATAGTTTGAATGTAACATTTTTAAACATTAAGGGTCAGATGTAGGTAGCCTAATATCGGTCGGTAACGGCCGAAATTACCGAATTTCGTCCGTTACCGACCAGTATTAGGCATTTGTGATGTAGGGGCCAAATTTAAGGATTTGGTAATTTACCGAATCTGTAATTTAAGGAATCTGTAAATTACCAAATTCTTAACCCTTTAATTGCTGCCGTCGGCCAACGGTCGTCACGAGCGCTACCTCCCCAGTGCTGCGCACGACCGTTGGCCGTCCGGTCAGCTTTCGTTCTCCTAACGTTCAGCACTGGGCGCTGAACTTTCGACGCTGGGAACGGGTTAAATACTGATTCAGTAATTTACCGAATCCTTAATGCAGGGGGCACTCAAGTTGGTGGTAAATAACGAACACCATTTAAAAAGCAATTTTGTGCTTTTTTAACAGTGGCATGTGGCAGACGTACATGCCCTTAGGGCATGTATGTGTGCCACATGTGCACCCTAGTCTTCAGCAAACAACGCTATTACACAAGTATCAAAACAGCCCATTATAGAAAACCTCATAATCTCAGGAAACCAATGCTTGATGACAAGCTTATTATGCAGATATGACTTGAAACAAATCCCTCAAAATATCAGGCTTCCCTGTTCAGTCCTACACAGCAGAAAGTAGCTTCAAATACATTTTCTCAAGGAGCTCCTCATCTGCCAAAGGCGTTGCTCTGCCAGCTCTTCCCAATCTAATCTCTAGCCCGATGTAGTTTATCAAGCTCTTTTACCCCGTCTAATCCACTAAAAGCAAAAACGAGAAGTTCAGGGGTCGAGGAGTCTTTGACTTGAGCAGTTGGAATAGTTCTGCCTGATGTACCCTTCCCAGTGGCATAAGAAAACCTCAAGGGCCCCTATGCAAGGTAAAGTGACGGGGCCCCATTGCCCATTCCCTAACTGCCTTATTTGTTTCCAACTGGTCAGCCCTTGCGGTGTTGGGGGGCTGATAAAGGCCCCCCAACACCGCAAGGGATACAGTGGCCTCCGTTTTGCAGCCCTGGAGTGCTAGGTAGCTGATGCCAATAGTGTGTTGAGACCAGTCATTGTAAGCAGGACCCTGGAAGGGCAGCCCCAATTGCAGCTTGTGGTAGAGTCAGGCAACAAGAAGTCTAACAAAAAACAGAAAAGAGGAATCAGGGATTTAATGTTGGCTCCTTACTCCTGGGCCTGGCTGCCCCTTGCAGCCCTCCTGTAGCACATAAGTGGCAATAAAGCAGCAACAAGTAGCAATAAGCAGAAAAAAACATGGTGGAAGGAACGGAGACAGAGCCCCAGTGCCTGTAGAATTGGCGAGGCACATTTGGACCCGAGTGCACTGGTTTACCTGATCTGACGAAGACAAACACATGCAAAGGTTTACAACAGTGGAAGATAGTTATAAATAGCAAATAATTTCTGGGCACTTCAGCTCGTAATAATAGTTTCTCTATGCCGCTTATGCTTACGCTGCTGCACCACCACACAACTTAAGATTTTTAAGATGTTTAAATCATAAATGAATATGAATATGGCCATGAACTAACTGCTTCTAAGCGACTCACAAACTAGATCACCCTACTGTCCAATAGCAAAAGTATATTGAGAGCACCTTAAGTATATGCCAAAGGGAACTCTGTTAGCTGACATAGCCTGCCCGCCTCAATTGTCAATAGATAAGGATGAGTAAACTTTTGCACTATTCAGGGGTGCAACAGGGTGCCAATGTGACACCCTGCCACCCTTGAATAGGTGCCCCTATTACTGATTCGGTATTTACAGAATCAGTAATAGTGAATGGCTCCCATTCATTCCTATGGGCCTCCAGGCCCATAGGAATGAATAGGAATTACCGAATCGGTAAATACTGATTCGGTAAATACCGAATAGGTAAAATTCGGTATTTAAGAATAGGGTAAATAGAGACTACCTACATATAACCCTTACTGATTTCTCTAACCCCTCAAAATCTCATAACTAAACAAAACTCACTCCTAAAACAACTCTTAGCCCAATACACAAATACTCGAAACTCCCAAAAATACCTATCGCACCTAGTCTTAACATACCGTTTAACCCCAAAAAAAACTCATACCACATAAGTAAAAGACATCACTAAACCCTAAAAACCTATTACTTCTTGTGCAACCACAACCCTTAGCCGTAAAAACCTTTGTGTATTGGGACTTGGTTATGGATTTCCTGATGGCTGCCAGGATTTCTGCTGTTGGGTGAAAGGCCTGGTGTTAGCAGAGGCGAGCATCAGAGTACCGGTTGTCTAAACTAAGCAAATGTAGCGAGAGCCATATAACTATCCCTCCATCTTTTATCAGTACATCTTGTTTTGCTTTGGTGGTAGATAGGTGGGAGTCTCTGCGAAGAATGTACAAAATACTCCGAAACCAGCATCGCAAGGTCAGATTGGACTCAGCAGAATGATAGCGAAACCGGGCCCGGCAATCTTTGATATTTTGGAGGGCCACCGCTAGTAAGGTATTCAGGAAGAGCGAAGAAGCGGTAGCAAGTTCAGCACAAGATGTCTTACTGGCTTCTGTTCTCCTTGCCATCCAAGGGGCAATTTTTGTCACTCATTTTGCTTGTATTTATTGCAAAAGCATCTCTCCTCAGGTGCCCCTTCACCTCTAAAAATGGGGCTACCTTTTTCAGCTGCTATTCTTGGGGTGATGGAGATACCTGCTCAGGTTGTCTGCTCTTGAAGGCAGGACCACTGCAGTGTGGGAGACCAGGAAGAACTGCCCTGATAAAGGGCACACTTGTGTAGGTCGATAGAAGGTCACCTGAGTTATGGATTCTCGTGCTGCTTTTTTAATACAAAAGAGGGCCGAGTTGTTGTCACTGCCACTGCTCACCATCCCCATCTTCCATTAAGATTATATATTGGTTTGTTTGTCTAACGACAAATTACTTTTATAATCAGGGCTCATATTACAACAACTTGGTGTGGTATACTTAATTTAGCCATATCAGTCACTTTAGTGAGGAGAACAATTTCATCACTATTGTTTTATCTGGCAGGAATCAACTTAGAGAAAAAAAAATGTTCGGCACATAACACTGCTTTTTCCCGAGACGGGAAGGACGTAGTCCTTAAGGGTTTGTGAATATAGTTAATTTGGCAGTGGTAGATGGCCTGAAAAAGCCCTGTGATATCTGTCAGACATAGACTATGATGAAGCATGTTGACCCCAACCACACCACAAGGTAGCTAACATGTGAAGACTAATTTTTAGTTTTAATGTGTTTGTATTGAATTTGTATATCATAAAATTGTTGGCTTCAGACACAAGTGACATTTCTACCCCCTTTGCCCATCTCTACTACCTTTCATCCAGGATACCCCCTCTCTGTACGCACCCAAATCCAAAAGTAATGTCATGGTAGTTTCACCCTCTTAACACTTGCCTTGATTAGTACTAGTTTTTAATTCTTTATATTATAAAATGTCTTCCACTAAAGATTCAGTTGACTTGTATTGGGCCATCCTCTCTGAAATCCCCTCACTCTGTACAATACTTTAGTAGTTAAACCCCACTCACTGTAGAATTAGTTCATGTTTCTGGGGGTAAGGGTTTTTAATGTGTAGGTCATCATACCAGCGAGAGGAACAGTGTAAATTGTTGTCCCTAAATAGCCTTCTATTCCTTGGTGTGGTGAACCCTATCTGAGAAAAAACACTCACAGTTGGAAGCTGGCCAGGAGAAGTTAACAGGTGGCAGGTGAAAACTGGTTGTTTGACATGTTGCCACAGGCCAGTGAGGGTCACCTGCAGACAGAGAAGTGCCTTTGGGTAGGATGCCTTGTTATCTCAGTTATAAAAGTTCTGTTTGGTACCATGGTCAGGTTCCAAGTATGAGAGAGTGTTCTCTGCACTGGTATACGAAAGACAAAACCAGGGGCAACCTCTCCAGCGCAGAGTGTGCCGAGGACTGGGCAACAGAGGATTGAGGACGGCTTCCAGCCACCATCTTTTACATTGTTTCATCAAGAAAACAGAAACATTACACCCGGCATCAGTTAGCCAAGGATATCTAGTGTATGTAGAGTTGTTTCTTAGACATGGTCTGACCTACCATGACTTCAGAGTTTCAGTATAAATTCCCTAGCTACGTAAGGTATGGACCACAGTAACAAAGGCACTTTCAAACAGATGAGACTGAACTTCTATACAGAGGGTTTTAATAAAATTATTTGGTTGACATTTCTCAAAATATAGCAGGTTTGCTTTTTGGTGGATGATTAATAATCAACCCAAAAGATTACATTATAATATCCTGAAACTAAAAATGTATTTTAGAAAAATCGCTACTTTCTGAAAATTGGATTTTGAAATCGCTACCTATTTCTTTATCAACAGATACTTGATATCTTTTTAGACTGAGACTAAAGGGATTACATTACTAATGCACAACATGATCGAAGGAGGATATTATTACTATTTCGATTCACGTGATCCCTTTAACAATCAGAATTTAAAGACGATGAGGGCATATTATCAAGGACCAGTGTTAAAATTATCGCTGTTTTATCGGCAGGAAACTGCCGATACAACGGCGATAATGGGCTTGATAATATGCCCTTGTTAATTCCCAATGAAAGCCCATGTTCTGATGTTAACATGGGCTTCTATGGGAATTAACAAGGGCGTATTATCAAGCCCATTATCGCAGTTTTATCTGCAGTTTCCTGCCGATAAAACGGCGATAATTTTAACACCGGTCCTTGATAATATGTCCCATAGGTAGTTATGTTTTGGTATTTATCTTCTTCCTGACCTTTTACACAGTATACTTGAACAGCTCAAACGCAAGCAGTACTTAGTGTCTGTAGCAACGTTTTCTAGAGAATTGTATCTAAAACATTTACAGTTGCAAATAATTACAACTTACAATTCTTCACTGTGGCATTCACAATTGAAACCTGCTTTAAAGGCATTAGTGGTGTCAGTCAAGGCTGGTTTTACTGATTTGGAAACTTTTCAAAACTCTGCTGTGGCACTTGCCAGATGCTGTAGTACTCTAAGGTCCTACTGTTGGGATGGAAAGTTACCTTCCTCCCTTGAGCTCCACAATCCTTCGAGCTCACAGAGGGTTCTCCTAGTTTGAGGTCGAAGGGCCATCCAAACTGTGCCCTCTTTAACAGAGTGGCTACTTCCCTCTCTACCTGGGCATTTTGGAACTAACAGTGGTGGTAGTGTGAAGGGACAGGCTTTTCCCTGTACCTTCCAGGCACAGGTGCCTACTGACCTCTCTCAAGTAAAACTTCTGTCAGCCTCTCTGCACTGGAGTCTTTCCCTGCCACACTTTTTGGATATATAGGGAAGGTGTATGTGTACACCTGTGTGTGTCGTGGTGAAGTGTGAGGGCTGTGTACATGTTGGAGTAAGCTCATGGAGGAGTCCATTTTGGCCCTAAGTGTTTGTGGCAACCTAAAGAGGTGGAAGCCTTTCGGTAGGACTACCCTTGTCTCTGGTGACCTGGAAGTCCTACATTTCCATTCCTTTTTCTCTTGCACCCTGTAAAGTGATGCAGTGCTCTTGCGGGTGGAAGCGCCAGACATCTTCCTTTTGCTTTCTTTTAGTGTACTGCAGATCCCCTGCTCTTTCTGTCTTGATTTACACCCCAATGAGATGTGGCTTGCTGACTTGGGTAATAATGTTGCCTGTGCCGGATGGAACCAGCCCGAGAAGGGGGGGAGGGGTTTCCGTTCTACAAGGACCTGGAATGAAATGATCATGCAGTGTCCCTGCCATTTGCAACTGGGTGAGGTCAAGCTCTCATCACCAATACTCATCATTTCTACCACCACCTTCTTCCAGAATCTCCCATCGACCAAAGAAGGATCCACACACCAGTGCGATTGAGAAAACATTGACACCGGAGGTAGAGTCTTACCTGAGAGCAGCCTTCCTATTAGACTGGGTACAAGGTTGCACTGCATCCTCGTTGAGGTGCTGCTGGACTGCTCTTAGAGCCGAGAGGATACTCCGGGACCATTGGCAACCACACGAACTCCACCTTCTAACATGGGGAGTCAGAGAGTTAGCTGCAGGAGATCACTAAGTTGTTCAGAACCCATGAACACATTGAAATCCATTAAAAGGTCCAGAGATATTTACATTTGAACCAAAATGCATTGAGAAAGCTGAGATCTCGGACCTTCCCCTGGACGCACCACCAGCGCCACACAATTTCAACTGTGACCTGAGATCTTTAAGATGCAAGTCCTTTAAAATACCTTGTGCCTCTCGCTTGGTTTCTCATGGTGCCAGAGTTATCTCTCGGCCTCTAATGACTTATCCATGGGCTTGTATTGTCCTAAAAAGGCTAGCAGACTGCATCAGGCTCGTGCCCAGGTCATTGGGGAGTGAACACAGCTCTCTCTACCCCTAAGAAGTGACTGCATTACTCAGACTCGCGTCATCATTTAGGCTCTGATTATGCGTCATATGGAATTCCGCAATGCCTAGAGTGGGCTGGTGTTTCTGCACCTTGTTTTCCTGGGTACTGGAACACTAGACCTGAGTTTACCGGGCAATAATTGTGTCTAGCTTTGGCCACAACAGCAACCAAGCTTCTTATCCTGATTTTGTTTCCTTGCAGAAGTGAGCAACTAATCCCCCCGCCAAGCCTGAGCTGCCCCTTTCCTATACCACTCCCCTCACCCCTTCCACACCCTGAGACAGAAGCATATATTTACCACCTGCTCACACAAAATGGAAAATGTATGCATTAAACACCATGGAAATGGGAATTCTGTGAGGCTTTACAATTTTTAAATCCAGTCCCCCTACGGTAATCACCTATAACATGGGACTAAACTTGTAATTCCACAGTACTGGGGTGGTGTAATTGCTGTGCTGTAAATTCCATATGAAGAGTATGCACCCCAACAGTAGCGTGCAACTTGTAAAAAGGGCTCAAGTTATCTAGTAGGAGGCCCACAGGCAGTTCTTTTGGTTTGGAGTTGTTCTCTTACAGCTGTAATGAAACTGCGTAAAAATCCTTGCACATTCTCTCAAAACTCAAGGGTGTGCCCAAAGAAAGTTGCACTGAACTTAGAAGAGCAACAAGATGAACCGTGACTCCTAGGAAGTGTCGCTATTAGATTGTACAAATTCGCCTTTTTTGGGTTGTGTGCCCTTCGATAACGGCCAGGGCAGGTTCTGAATTTCTGAACTTGCAAGCACACACACACACTTTTGTTCATATTGAGCGAATGGGTAATTGGCCCGAGAGCTTGTGTTCCAGTGCTTAATTTGAGCCAGTGGCTTCCGGATGCTCAGCGCCAGCACTTAATTGTCAACACCGACACTTATGACAGTCTGCCACATGGAGTAGCTGTTTGTCTACTTTAGAGATCAGCAGAAAAACCTTTGCTTAATAATTCAAAATGTTTTAAAAACGACAAATATATGCCACCCCAGCCATTGTTATAGCTTTGGAGGCCTGGAATAATCTGAACTGTCACACTTATTGCTGTGTGATGGTTAGTAGTTGTGTTGGGACTGTCACTGGTGGCAAGGGAAATAGATGGTGCAAGCTGCAGTGATCTCTTAACGTGTGCCCTGGCACTTATTTTGTGACAAATTAACCACTCTTGTGTTCCGTGTTCTCAATATCGTTATGGTGATCAGCAACATGCCTATAGGCTAGCACGGACTATGAGCTTCAACGTTGAGTATGAAATACAATATTTGAGTTTTGTTTTTCTTTAACTATCGTTATGCCATGTGTTTCATTTCATGTATTCATGCACCTTCCTGCTTATAAAATAAAACACTGAACGGATGCATTCAATTATTAAGCACTAACACCATGTCATACTGTATTATGAGGGTCTAAACCAACACCATATCCTGCTATAAGCCGTGGCTGCTCTGCTTCCCTACACTGAGAGTCGAGTGCTGAAAAGGGGTACCAAGTAATCCAGTTTGGGATCCAAATGTACCGGGTCCCAGAACACTTATGATAAATGACCCCCCTTTCAACACAATTGGAGCGCAGTAATCCGTGACTGCCCTGAGACCACAGAAACCAGCGCTCGCACATACAATACTGTCACCTTGTGTACAGACCTGTTAAAGGACAGGGCATGTGGTTATTGGTATATTTTAAGTTGTGCTGTACATTTATATTTTTTATTCAATTAGTTTTCCCACATATTTTGCAATGAAATGACTTTGGGTGACAAACATGCTTGCTGAAAATTCACAAATACTAACAAGGATAACAAAGCATTGCTCACTTAAACTGCAGTATCATAAGTTCATAAGGCATAAAGTGATAGGCTCTATAATTTTCAATGCTCAGCCCTCATGATGATTTCCATCATCTGCACCCTAGCTCCATTCAATGACCCTCAGGCCGTTTTACCATTGAGTGCCTTTAGGGACATCACCGCAACCTTTCCTCTGTACCGCCCAATGTCCCTTAAACTGCTGCCTCGCCAAGCGTCAGGTTTATGGTGTGGCAGTGGCACAAGGGAGGAAATGTGGAAGGTTTCTGTGAGCCATCCCACATTTCCTCTGTTGGGGCTTGAGGGCTTTCTAATCTTGCCCTTTGATGAAAAGAATGTGTGTAGTCAGGGCATGGTCTTGTGCTATCTTGCAGGGGAATGCAAGGACTCATGAGATCTCACAAGAGATTCTGAGATCTCGCCGCCATCTTGGACAACGACAAAACACATCCTTGGCTAAGTTGGAGGGTTGACACACACTTTGAGCATTCAGGATCTGGGCTAAAGAAGTATTTGGGTTTGTTGTGCACTTCGAATACTCAAATCTAGCAGATCAAAGATTTGTAGGGTCATTTGGGAAAGTCAGAAGCAGGACTTTCTTTATAAAACAAAATGAGAGTACATACCACTGCTAAGGTTGCGCTTTCACCAGAACTGTATATGGTTTGTATCTGTATTTGTGGAAAGAGTTGCTTGAACCCAGTTCAGAAACGCAAGTTATGATTTGAAGGTTGTGCTAACGGCTATCATACTCCTTACCCTAATAATCAACATTCCACCTCTTCTGGGAGTAGAAGGTGCAAGGCATTGGTTTTGGCCATACAATAGCGGCACCAAGTATGGGTTTACAGCGATTGCATTCTGCTGTCAGGAAATATTCAAAAATTGTCAATAATACTGGGCAATGTCTAGGCTGTCTGGTTTTAGGTTTAAACCTATAATACCTGATAAACCTCCACTGAAAGAGAAATAGCCCTCACCTAGTGAAAACATATAAACACTGAAAAAACACCAGCAAAACCACAAACTAAAAGCCATTCTAATAAAAAGAGAGTAACAAAGTAATTTTTATCTTCCTGAAGGAGCCAATACAATGTAACTTTGTTATACAAGCTAGCAGTAAGACTGGGCTAACTATTCTGCTTGAGTTTTAGTTGTTTAGGGATGCCAATAAAATATTGTTTCTTCTACAGGGTTTAGAAGCATGTGTTAGGTTTTGTTTCATTTTTTTAAAAACTGATAGGTAAAATGGCTGGGTTCATAAGAATCTTCCCTAATATGTGTCATCACATTTACCTACGGAGAATGGGTAAAACCCCGTAACAGATCAGCCCCTAGTTTCTAGTGAGTCAGTATTGATAGTAGGTGAATTGCCAGCACCTCAGGCTTTAAACATTCAGTGCAAGGTATAGGGACAAGTATATGTGAAAAGAGCGCTATCACCAAGCATGTGGGATAGTGGTGAAAACATGACACCAGACTTTTCGAAAACATGGAACGCAGTGTCACTTGGAATGCTCTGCAAAAAAGGTTCTTTCCAAGTTCAACAAAGATTGGAGTGATATTATTTGTATTTGCAGTGATTCAGCTACGTATATAAAACGGTTGTGTGATGACCTGTCAAAATTGATATCTGAGCTGAAGTGCTTCCTTGTAGGAGATCCTTGCCACTTGCCAAATGGAATGCTGAAAGCATCTTTACAATCTTCAGATTTAATGAGGAATGCTATTGACTTTTTAGTCCATTATGGTGCACTGTTTTCTTATGCACAGGAACTAAAACACAAATATTTCTCATTTCGTGCTTTGTATGGCATCAACAAAAGAGTCATCCCAACTGTGTCCCTTAGCTGATGGTTCTCAGTCTAAGGGGCTATGAATGCTATATTATCCATGTGGCAACCGTTTACAGAATTTTGCTGAGTGATGATGCCAAAGGCAAGAAATGTGAGGATCTTTGGTCGCATATTGATAGTGATGTGAACAAAGTACACTCTATTGCATTCTTAGATTTTTACAGGAAAACGTAACTGCTGTAGTGGACATAATAAAAAAACAAGAGTCTGAAAACACCCTTGTCTGCCAAGTGTTCAGCATAAATGGTGTAGATGTGAAACATCTCCTTGAGAGTAAGTTGGGCGACAACTTTAGTGACTTTGGCACTGCAACATGTTCCATGTTACAGTGCTTGCCACTTGGTAAGCAAAGCAATTTTGAAGAGCAATTCAGGAAATTTTATTTTACAAGTAGGAGAAATGGCTTACAATGATGCATAGAAATGGAACCTCATGGTGGTACTCTGTACACGTTCTAGATCCCTTCCATTAAGGGGAATTTCCTCCGTAGTTTTAAAAGTGCTACATCATTTTTCACCGCTTCTATAACTCTGAGAGCATAAGCGCCCAGCTCAACACAAATGTTGCAGAACCGGCCCTGAGAATCGCAATCTTCAAGTACAACATTACTGGCATGGAAAGCTATGTCAGCGGCCAGAGTTTACAAATTGTGTCCTGGCTGTTTTGGCGTTGCCCGTCTCAAGTGCCAATGTTGAGAGGGTCTTTTCACAGAAGTTTACATGAGAAGAAAGAGCGAGCACACATGACCAAACACTCACTGAAGAAGTATTGTATGGTGTACTACAATAAGTTTAATGTGCAGAAATATATTTAGACCTCATATACCCTATACGTTCACTGTCTATATACCATGCGCTATCAGTGCAGAAAGCAGGCAATAATAAAAGCAAAATATTTCATAAACACCGGAAAAACACTGTTTCTGTTGTTTTTAATGGCGCTAAAATGTGTAACCACTGATAACCAGTTTTTTTTAAAGATATTGAAATCACTTGAAAACACTGGAAAAAAACACCAGAATTTACCAAAAATAGAAACTGAAAACAGGAAAGCCTAGCAATGTCCTATCAAGTCAATTAGAGTAGCCATCCACCTCCAACTAACCAGAATTAGTCTATGATTGTAATGTAGGATTACATAATGCTCAAACATGTGATGTCATCCTACTTTTTTCAGCAAAAATACACACTATAGGAGTATGATTCACATATCTTGTAATTTTAGTTCCTTTGTTGTTTAGAATACGTTTATTTGGTTCTTTCTAAACATAAAGTGCATAGTTAAAATAGATACAAACATTAAAAACACGAAACACAATGGTAAAATGTGGGGGCAAATAGCAGCATTATACAAAACTAAAATCAGTTATAAGAAGATAATGTGTCCTTTAGGGGTGTAAACTCTTTTAGGATTGGCATTGTAGTTACAAATAGTTTTACAGTGCTTCCACAAGATAATTGTAGACTAAAGTGTGGGGTATTTGTCTGCTAAGTTATTGGTATTTGACTAACCAAAAATAGCATGAATAGAAAGATAGTACCTTTTTAGGTCGAGCCTAGACAGCGCTTGCGCTGTCTGGAAGATCTGTTGTATGTACTTTGTGGGACCTGGAGATCATCCCCAGGACTTGTCTGCTTCCACCTTTGCTTAGGGACTTCTTTCTGTTCAACTGCCTCTATTTAACTGTCTTGCAATAAAACGACCAGCAGAGATCAGCAAAATACCAGACTGCTTTCTGCTTAGGGACTTTATTTTTAATTTTTCTGGCAACAGCCTCTATTTAACTTTCTTGATAGAAAACGACCAGCAGAGGCCAGTAAAATACCAGAATCAATTCAGCATTCCCTAGATTCCAGGGCATAGAAACTTGTCTTCCACAAGCTCTCGTAGACAATTGTATTTTTTTCAAATTGAGTATTTTCAGTGATATTACCACCAAAGGGGCTGATTTTATATTAAATACAGAGCTTTGGAAAATACAATTTCCCACTGATAGGCAGTATTTCTCTCCATGTGTTCCCATACCTGGCATGTTCCGCAATTTGGTGCTTACTTTCCCTCCATGTAAAAGAACAGTAGATGTTTCAGCACCCAGGCTAATGTGCTGCATAGCTAAATACATATAAGGTCCCAAAGGCGGAACCGATTGAATTACAAATGCTTGTTTGGTTAGCCTCTTATTGCTTACTAAGTCCAGTGGTACTTCGATCATGTATTGGAATCTAGGAAATGCATTGAATTAAAGAGTCAGTTTCATCAGCTTTTTCAAAAATTGTTTCATTTTCCTGAATTTCTTAAATGTTGATTTGGCTAAAGAATCATGCATATCCTCCCATAAATACAAATACTTTATTTCAGAACTCTCCAGTGCGTTTTCGATTTATTCAGAAAAAAAATGGGATATTAAATCATTCGTATTGGCATCCAAACAGCAAGTGCTCGCTAAAAAAAAAAATTAAGTCAATTACTAAAAACAGCCAAAAAATAAAAAAGAGGCAGAGAGCCTCACTGGATTTAGAGTTAAATTACCTACTGGCAATTGACAAGTGTTTACAGTGGAAAAGAATTCCAGAAGTTAAACGCCAATTCAATTTAGACCCTCTTAGAGCAATGGCAGGGAAGCATTGGTTAAATGGTTTTGCATGTACATTTTTAAACCCGAAACAAAACATTTGAATTTCACATTCTTAGAGAACTCTATCAAGGGTTCACACTTAGAATAAAAGAATTGGGCAGAAAAAGGATTGTTCGAATAAAATATGTGATGTTCTGTTTGAGGCCGTTTTTAGGTCTCCGCCTAGCGAAGGCTGCGCTTGCACAGTCTTGCTGGGGAGAACTGATATTTTTCAGAGTGGGGCTTGAACCCGCCCCTCTTCTACATTGGCTGGCTTCCTAAACGGAGGCCAGCCATTGGAGGAGAGGGGTGTCACTCCGTTTAAGCCCCGTCTTTTTGGGATTGAGGGGTGTGCTCTTTACTTTCTTTCTTTCCTCTTCCCATTGGCTGGAATTTTACCTTCCAGCCAATGGGAAGAGGAGAGAACGAATAACACGCCCCTCAATGCCAAAAATGACGGCCGTTTCTCCGAGGCATTTCTGCTGGGCCTCGGAGAAACGTGGTGGTGTGGAGCGCTTCTCTCTTGCCTTCCGGAGTCACAGGTTGGCCTGCTGCTGGCGTCCATTTTGGCTCCCGACTTAGGTCGGAGCTTCCTTTCATTCCTCGTGTTTTTATTTTTTTCCTCCTACTCCTGTTGGCTCGGCCGTGATTGGGGTGGGAGCGGGCTCTAAAATGGACTTTTGGCTCCCGACTCAGGTCAGACCTGCCTTTAATTCCTCGTGTTTTTTTATTTTTTAATGGACACTGAGCTGCCCCACCTTCTGCGGTGTCATTCTGTGCCCAGCTTTCATGCCGCACAAAGAGCTCTATCACACTCCTGGGGAGGAGGGCTCCAGTGCCCACCACCCCCGGTCCTGCCACATGGTCTGAACGGCCGCCACGAGGGGCACAAGCCTCTCTTCCCGGAGCCGTGATTTCCGCCCCGTACCCGCATCAAGGGACCCGTGGCCGCCGCGCTCCACAGCCAAGCACCGGTAGGGCTCGCTCCGTCCATCCCTCGCTGAGCCTCTGCGCTGCTGTGTTTAGGTCGGCTTTCAAATTTCAGAGCAAAGGGAAAAACGTGTGTCTCAAGGTAAAAAAAAAAATGCGAAGCAGTCAGACGCATGTTTTCTAAATAGATTAATGTTTCATTTTCTAGCAAGGAAGATTTACTGGTACATGCCCTTCTTTGTACGTGTTTGTTTGCCATCCGTGTTTAGCGAGGACTTTGTTTCAATAAACTTGTAACTTTCTGTTCTTTGATTTCTTGACTCTCATTCATGGTAATCCCAGTTTGATAGCCATGTAGCTGTTCACTCAATTTGCAATCGCATGATAGTTGTCATTGTTGTTTGTTAAATTTTAAATCGAGTGTAGTTGGTGTATTGCTTTGTTAACATATGACAGACTCTTTTGGTGTTGTGGGGGAACAGGCTATAAATCTTGATTATACTTGTGAGCAGTGTAGGCCTAACGTTATACGCTCTTTTGGAGCTGTGTGGTTGTTACTACGCTCGTTTGTGGTGTGCATTACAAAATAGACGCTCTGTAACAATTTAAATCATTTTTGTTTACTGATGAGAATATGTGCAAAACTTGCAATGACGTTGCCTAAAGTCAGTCCTCCCTACACAATAAATCTAGGAGTGTCCATCATACAGAAACGTTATATAATTTTACTTGGAGTTATGCTACATTTCTTTCTGTATAACTACTCTGTTTGCTATTGAAAGAAGGCAATTCGGTTGGTCACGTGACTGTTTAAGATCTTTGGTTCTGGATTTCAGTTAACAAGAACGTCAATTTACAGTTTGACATGGGATTCATAATTATCTGGACTGCATGTAATGCAATGTGTTTGTCATGAAATCACACCACAGCCTCTCCAATCTCCAGAAAACCTGCAGCATGCACGTTAAAGAAAAAGAAGAAAACTATATTTCATTTAGAAAACCCACCCCTGTCCCGTGCATCCTGCACTCCGTGTTAAGGTGTTAATGTGTATGATATTTCAGGAATATTGTTTGTGCATATAACATACAATTGTAACACTGATCTCCTTTTTGTGACTCTTGGCGGGGTAAGCTTTGGGTTAATTTGTGACTTGGAAAGTGGTAACAGGCGGTATACTTTCCTAATACTTTGGTTAAAACAACATTGGTTTCTATCTCGTTCCTGCAGACAAGCGGCAACACGCGTTTGGTTAACTTTCTGAAATACGCGTGTGTTCCGCTTCTGGAAAGACGCGTTTGTTTACATTCCTCTCTGCGCGCACGGAGAGAAACACAGCATCGGAAGGCACGCATGCGTCTTGACGTTCGGGTGTGGTTCCCCTATAAAAACCACACCCGAGCTTCTGGAAGACGCTTAGCCTTCCAGCCCTTCATGAGGAAACATCGCGCTTCTCAGGAAGACCTTCAGGATTCCTTCTTGGCTCGCAGATTGCAGGCAGCGCTCCTTTCAAGGACGGATTCTGGACAAAGCAACATCATGATTAAGAAAGCTAAGTGCAAACTCTTTTCTTCTTAAGGCGCCCACCGCTAGCAACTTACTTGGAAAGAACAATTTTGGAAACATTCTCTCTGAATACAAGAGGAGAATTTACAACAACAAAAGACTTTTGTTTAAAGTGTTCAAAGGGAACATACTGTGTGATTTGTTTATAGTAGTTACAGATTGTGAATTCTGTTTAGGAAACGTGTACATTCTTGTTTGCTGTATGTGCATGTACATATCTTTTAGTTCTTTAAGCAGGAAAACAAAGTCATCTGAAAAAACGTGGATGTGGTGAAAGTTAAAACAGTTAGCAAGAAAGTAAGTGTAATGGGAAGTTGAGCTAATTTGGAACCTTTCTTTTAGAGTTGATATAATTGTGCATTTGTATCTTTGTAGTGAAACTACATCTTTCAACATTTCACCTCCAGAACGGAATCTCCTTCAACATCACATCTCTGCTAACCAGTACCGACACATCACACCACTTCCAGGACGCGAAGCCTTTCTTAGTAGATCGCAGGTAGGACTTCTAAAACTGAGAATAGATTGAGAGAATTGCAGTGTAGTAAAAGTGAGAGAGAGTGTCAATCCCTTTTGAGAATAAGAAACTAAGGTGAGTCTGTTGTTTTGCAGGTCGACTACAAGAACTCACATTAGCGTCAGATCCGGCCACTCTCCCTTTTAGCTATCCAGCATCTTGGCGTGTAAATCTACGAAACCACCAGAGGTAGGATAGGTTTCAGGGAGTTTGGCTCATAGCGTCTCTGCTAAACCCTACAAGCACCTTACAGGTAAGACCGCACAGCCTTGCAGGTAAGAGTGACTTGAATCACCTGACAGAAGGCTAAGCCCACGGAAACAGTTTTGCCCAGACGCTATGGACCAAACAGGTGAGGTGTCTCTTCAAGACATAGCAGTTATGTTAGCGCAGATTAGGCACGAGAATGCAGAGTTACGTAGGGACGTTTCTGAATTACAGAATAATTTGCAATCTACTAAAACATCTTGGACTTCTCCTATTAGACCAGCTACCTTCCAACCTCCACTGCAAACTCTGTATAGGGGAGACGCATCTAGTTCCCCTTCTGCATCCACTCAAATTCAGGTAGTTACCCCTATTTCTGTACCCTTGGCACCGCCAGAGAGATTCTATGGGGATTGCAACAAGTTTGCTATATTTTTAAATCAATGCCATTTGCATTTTGTAGCTAAACCCACAGCATTTCCAGATGACTCGGCGAAGGTGGCTTTTATCCTCTCTTATTTGGGTGGTGAGGCAGCTCTTTGGTCTGTACCCTATGTAGAGAGGGATGATGCTATTTTATATGATCTAAGACGATTTAAAAATACCATGAAAAAACTATTTGCCAAACATGTCTTTGTGCAGTCGGCCGATCACGAACTGTTAAGTTTGAAGCAAGGGTCTTCAGACCTTCTACATTACATCTCCTCTTTCAACAGGTTAGTAATAGAAGCTGAATGGCCGGAAGACAAACGAGTGTCTTTGTTCTATAGGGGTTTGAAGGACGATTTAAAAGACATGGTTACACAGATCCTTGATCCTCCCACTGGCTGTGAAGAATTTATAGATCTGGTAGTCAAGTTGAATCACCGCATAATGGAGAGAAAGGGAGAAAAAGGGAAGACAGATTTCAAGTTCTTTTTATCTAGAGACAAAGCAAATTCTAAAAACGAAACCACGCCTAGGCAGGATCCAACTGAACCAATGCAAATTGGGACAGTTAGAGGTCCTCTGTCCAAAGACGAAAGAGAGAAGAGGAGAAAATTAAATCAGTGTATGTATTGTGGGAAGTCAGGGCACTTTGTCAAAGAATGCCCGACTCGACCCACAAAACCAAAAACAAAGTCAGTAGATGTCAACGCGATATCGCAGGCGGAAAACTTGTGAGCTCGATAGACCAGGAGGTCAGTTTATCGGGTAAGCAGCTTAGTTTGGCCTCTAATGCTCCAACTATCTCCCATAGTCATCTTAGTATGAGAGTACTACTTCAATCCCAATTAGACAATACCCGCTCTTGGTCAGTGGATGCTTTAATAGATTCTGGAGCCACTGGCAATTTTATTGACACCCAATTGTTTGAGAAGTTAGGTTTGCAAAGAACCGAGAAAAAATCCCCAGAAATAGTTAGGGCCGTGGATGGAAAAGAACTAACTTCAGGTCCAATACAACATCACACTGAGATCTTAACTATGTTATGTGCAACTAAACACAGCGAAGATATAACCTTTGATATAATTGATGCCCCTCAGTTTGGTTTAATTTTGGGTATCCCTTGGTTAGTTCTCCACAACCCTTATATAGATTGGGTTAACAGAACCATTCTCTTCAAATCTGATTACTGTCATGCAAAGTGCTTTAGGCAATATCCTGGTACAGATCTCATAGTTCAGGGCTATAACTTTCCTAAACAAATTCAGAGTGTACTAACTATTTCAGGGGTTCCAGAGGATTATCAGGACCTACTGGATGTATTTGACAAGACTAAAGCCAATACCTTGCCACCACACAGGGATTATGACTGTCAAATTGACCTAGTTCCAGGAGCTACATTACCATGCAGCAGAATTTATGCTCTTACTGAGAAGGAAAACGAACATCTTAGGTCATATTTGGATGAATACCTTGCAAATGGATTTATTAGACACTCTAAGTCCCCAGTCTCCTCTCCTTTATTTTTTATTCCAAAGAAGGGAGGGGAATTGCGCACTTGTATTGACTATCGCGCAATTAACAACATGACTGTCAAGAATAGATACCCATTGCCCTTGATTCCGACTTTACTTGACCAAATTAAAGATGCAGCAATCTATACTAAACTAGATTTGCGAGGAGCCTATCACCTAGTAAGAGTCCGAGAGGGTGATGAGTGGAAGACTGCTTTCCGCACGAAGTTTGGACTATATGAGTATCAAGTCATGCCCTTCGGACTCTGCAATGCTCCAGCAGCATTTCAGTTCTTCATAAATGAGGTTCTAAGGGAATTTCTTGATGTATGTTGTATCGTCTATATTGATGATATTCTCATTTACTCCAAGAATGTGTCTGAGCATGTGAAGCAAGTACGAGCCATTTTGAAACAGCTTTTACAGAATTCTCTATTTGTGAAACTAGAGAAAAGTCTGTTCCATGTTACCACTGTAGATTTCTTGGGGTATATCCTCAGTCCTTCTGGCATAGAAATGGATCAAAAGAAAGTACAAGCCATCATTGACTGGCCCATCCCAAACAGTGTTAAACAAATCCAAAGCTTTTTAGGATTCGCAAATTTCTATAGACGATTCATTAAGGATTTTTCACAAATAATCACCCCAATCACAAAACTGCTGAGAAAAAATGTGAAATTTGAATGGGATCTTGAAGCTAATAAAGCTTTTCAGAAATTGAAAACTCAATTCACTACCGCCCCGATTCTAAAACACCCAGATCCATCTCAACCATTTATCGTAGAGGCTGATGCTTCCCAATTCGCTATTGGAGGCATACTTTCCCAACGAAGTACTAACACTGGTCAGATGCATCCAGTTGCCTTCTTCTCTAGAAAACTCAATCCAACAGAACAGAACTATGCCATAGCAGATAGAGAATTGCTTGCCATTAAAGCTGTCTTCAAGGAATGGCGACACTACTTGCTAGGGGCCAGACACCCAGTGACCATTTACACAGATCATCGAAACCTTCAGTCACTTAAATCTGTAAAGGCCTTGTCTGCTCGACAGCTAAGGTGGACTTTGTTTTTTAACGATTTTGACTTTATCATCACCTATCGTCCCGGGAAAGAAAACAATAAAGCGGATGCTTTATCAAGAATTGGAGGTAGTGATGATATGAACATAAGACAAGAGCCTATACTTCCGATTATTCCTGCTGAACGTTTTCTTGTAGGCCTTGTAGATTCTGATGTTGCATTAGATCTTAAAGAAGCATTCCAATCTCAACCAAAGGAGGATTGGAATAAGGCCTATCCTTCGTTACAATGGAAAGAAGATGTTTTGTACATGAATAATCAAGTATTTGTACCTGTTGAATCTCTTCAAAAAAAGGTTTTGCAGTTGTATCATGATACTTCTCTGTCAATACATCCTGGTGTTACAAAGATGTATCAGTTGATCAAGAGAAAGTTTTGGTGGCCTTCATTGTATAAAGACATACAACATTACGTAGATACGTGCACAGTTTGCAGTCAGAACAAGCCTGAACATCATGCTCCTAGTGGTCTCCTTTTGCCTTTAGCTTTACCGCCTCAGCCTTGGCATACTGTGTCACTTGACTTCATTGTAGAATTACCTTGTTCCAAGACAGGTCACACTACGATCCTCACTGTAGTTGATCATTTCACTCGCTATGCTCATTTCATACCTCTTCCTAAGCTTCCCACAGCTTCCGAATTAACTCAAATTTTCATGAAAGAGGTAGTAAAATTACATGGAATACCATCAGTCTTAATATCTGACAGGGGCCCACAGTTTATTTCTCATTTCTGGCGTAATTTGGGGAAGGCTTTGAAAATGGAAATTCGTACCTCTACGAGTTACCATCCCCAAACCGATGGGTTAACGGAGCGCACAAATCAAACTGTTGAACAACTATTACGTTGCCTGTTAGCCTCTCACGATCAGGATTGGTCAGACATTCTTTGGGCCGCAGAATTTGCCTATAATAATGCTGACCACTCTTCCATTGGAATGTCCCCATTCTTCTGCTCCTTTGGTTATCATCCTAAGGAAATACTGGGATCAGATTTGGGTTCAACTTTAGTTCCAGCGGTTTCTGATTATGTAAAAGACCTAGTTGACATTCAGCAAGAAGCTCAACAACATCTAGCACAAGCCAAAGAAACCCAAAAGAGGTATGCCGACAAACATCGTTCTGAAACACCTCAGTACGCAGTAGGAGACAAGGTCTGGTTGGCAACTAAGAATCTTAAATTGAAGTGTCACAAAACTTTCCGCCCCAGATTCATAGGTCCTTTCCCTATAGAAAAGGTGGTTAACCCTGTTTGTGTGAAATTAACGTTACCAGCTAGGTTCCGCATTCATCCTGTATTTCACATGTCCTTGATTAAACCCTGTAATCCTGGAACCAGACACCTTAAAAACCCTCCAGCTATTGAAATTGATGGAATTCCAGAGTTTGAAGTTAAAGCTGTATTAGATTCCAAAAGGGTAAAAGGAAAATTACATTACTTAGTTGACTGGAAAGGCTACGGTCCTGAGGAGAGAACTTGGGAACCGTTGGTGAATCTGCAGAATGCTCCCAAAGTCCTGAAGATTTTTCATACTAAGTATCCTAATAAGCCCAAACCAGTTCCTACTGTGTTAGGAGGGATTCTACGAGGGGGGTACTGTCATGAAATCACACCACAGCCTCTCCAATCTCCAGAAAACCTGCAGCATGCACGTTAAAGAAAAAGAAGAAAACTATATTTCATTTAGAAAACCCACCCCTGTCCCGTGCATCCTGCACTCCGTGTTAAGGTGTTAATGTGTATGATATTTCAGGAATATTGTTTGTGCATATAACATACAATTGTAACACTGATCTCCTTTTTGTGACTCTTGGCGGGGTAAGCTTTGGGTTAATTTGTGACTTGGAAAGTGGTAACAGGCGGTATACTTTCCTAATACTTTGGTTAAAACAACATTGGTTTCTATCTCGTTCCTGCAGACAAGCGGCAACACGCGTTTGGTTAACTTTCTGAAATACGCGTGTGTTCCGCTTCTGGAAAGACGCGTTTGTTTACATTCCTCTCTGCGCGCACGGAGAGAAACACAGCATCGGAAGGCACGCATGCGTCTTGACGTTCGGGTGTGGTTCCCCTATAAAAACCACACCCGAGCTTCTGGAAGACGCTTAGCCTTCCAGCCCTTCATGAGGAAACATCGCGCTTCTCAGGAAGACCTTCAGGATTCCTTCTTGGCTCGCAGATTGCAGGCAGCGCTCCTTTCAAGGACGGATTCTGGACAAAGCAACATCATGATTAAGAAAGCTAAGTGCAAACTCTTTTCTTCTTAAGGCGCCCACCGCTAGCAACTTACTTGGAAAGAACAATTTTGGAAACATTCTCTCTGAATACAAGAGGAGAATTTACAACAACAAAAGACTTTTGTTTAAAGTGTTCAAAGGGAACATACTGTGTGATTTGTTTATAGTAGTTACAGATTGTGAATTCTGTTTAGGAAACGTGTACATTCTTGTTTGCTGTATGTGCATGTACATATCTTTTAGTTCTTTAAGCAGGAAAACAAAGTCATCTGAAAAAACGTGGATGTGGTGAAAGTTAAAACAGTTAGCAAGAAAGTAAGTGTAATGGGAAGTTGAGCTAATTTGGAACCTTTCTTTTAGAGTTGATATAATTGTGCATTTGTATCTTTGTAGTGAAACTACATCTTTCAACATTTCACCTCCAGAACGGAATCTCCTTCAACATCACATCTCTGCTAACCAGTACCGACACATCACACCACTTCCAGGACGCGAAGCCTTTCTTAGTAGATCGCAGGTAGGACTTCTAAAACTGAGAATAGATTGAGAGAATTGCAGTGTAGTAAAAGTGAGAGAGAGTGTCAATCCCTTTTGAGAATAAGAAACTAAGGTGAGTCTGTTGTTTTGCAGGTCGACTACAAGAACTCACATTAGCGTCAGATCCGGCCACTCTCCCTTTTAGCTATCCAGCATCTTGGCGTGTAAATCTACGAAACCACCAGAGGTAGGATAGGTTTCAGGGAGTTTGGCTCATAGCGTCTCTGCAAAACCCTACAAGCACCTTACAGGTAAGACCGCACAGCCTTGCAGGTAAGAGTGACTTGAATCACCTGACAGTGTTGTGATTTTTCGCTAGCCAAGTAATGTTTGCTATGTTGTGCTAAAGGGTCTCTTGACATGTAGCGTGTCAAGGCTGTCTTGTGTTTTCAGTTCGAAAGTGGCCTTGTAACATTACCTCATTGGGATCGTGTGCACCCCCTCTGACTGGTGGTAACTATCTCCAACATTGGTCTCAAAATGCGCCTTTTCTGTTTATGGCAATGGTGATCTGATGACGAAAGAGCAGTCTGTCACTGATAGACTCCATCTTGAGGTTGTTTTTAAAGGTAGCTCACATTAATACAATGGATGGGCTGTTGCTTCAGATGAATGAGTCACTTCTGTGCAAGTACTTCAAGGACGCCTGGGCTCTCTGTAGCATAGATGCATCGTGCGTGGCTGCAGATGTCTATAATGGGGGTGACCTGATCACAGGGGGAACTGTTGGGATGAAGTATCTGCTTGCTGCAGCGTAATATGTGCTCATTAGCCTGGCATATTTCTTTGTGACCCGAGCTGGGTATTAGCACTATGGAAAGCTGGGAGCTTATTAGAAACCTTGGTTTGGGAGAGGATGACTGACTGTAGGCAGAAGCCATGGGCTGTAGTAATGTTGCTCTTTTCAATGTAAAACCTTGTGCTCACACTGGGTGGCGTGTTCTTGTACCCTTGCTGACACTGGCTATACGTGTCCTTTAAGCCTTCTCACTCATTACTGGACTTGGCCTGTGGCTTGAGCCTATAACTTGGACAGAATGCATTTGACATCGGTTTTGTTGTTGACTGTGAGCTACGCTATATAGTTGTGTTGTGTGTGGCTCTGTGTGGCTGTGTGTGTGCGTTTGTTGGGCGCTGTGTGTGTCTGTGTGGCTGTGTGTGCGTCTCTGTGTGTGTGGCTCTCTGTATGTGTCGGTGCAAATGCAGTAGGTCTCGCATTTGCAAGAGATTAAGCTATTGGCATTATAAATGACAATGCCATTTAGTTATCTGTTTTCAAAACCAACACTTAAATAAAAATGTTGTCATTTACAATGCCAATAGCTCTAACTTTTGCAAAGGCGAGACCGTTGCATTGTAAATGCTTGTTACCAATACCTTCAACTAAGTAGTTATTTCTCACACAGGAATATCTATGAAGGAACAACAATATTTAAAAAAAAAAACTTTTGTTGCCCACCTAGTAAAGGTTCTAACACAATGGTGTATTAGAAATATTTGTATAGCAATTAATAAGTGATCAAAAATTGAAATCGGAGTAGGGATCAGATTTGTGCTTTTAATTTCAGGAAGGAGAATGAGAATACATGTATAGGGAAATACACGCAGCTCTAACGTTCAGCGAATTAAGTATTTATTGTGTTCACCAGTTATATTTGACTCCGAAACATTGGCATATGTTTCATCATATGATTACAGAACAATGCACATTGAGATTTGGAAACATATGCTATAGAAATAAAATTGGTAGCTGGGGTATGTTAAATCGCACAGCCAATCAAATATAAAGCTGTGTAGAAAAGTACATATAATGTAGTGGTGGAGAAAGTGAATGCACATGGGTTGTAAGTCAGGTCGTGCCCTTCTAACACAACAAAATTAAGAAGTGACCTGGATCACTCCACATTCAAGAGTAGTATCCAAATTTGTGGTATTGGTAACTAACAATCATCTACATAGATTACAAGTTCAGCTTTTTATTAAATCCTCAAAAAGTTGTTTTTAAATAAACCCAGTGTTCATAACCGATGTAGCTGTGTGTACAATAAAGTTAATTTACAAGCAGAACCAGCAATATCATTGTGTCACTGGATGCAATCGAAGACTTCTTAAAATACAGTTGACAGTTCTATGATCTGATGTGTATACAGTCGAAGATTTCTTGAACGGAAAATACATCCGACAAGTGTTTTGTCTAAGTGACTTTCTCAAGGCTGGAAGACATAACCAAGTATTATAATTTGGCAAGTTAAAATAGCCATAACCAAAAATACTGTGAGGCACTATGCTATGCCCAAGAAGTGTGTGACAACAGAAAGTTATGTTTGGTAAGGTAGTAGGAAAAAGTAATTCCCAAAGTTGATCTGTTACTAACGTCTGACAGAATATAGTTCGTCGGATCTAGACGAAAGCACCAATGCATATACTGGTACTTACAGTAAACACTCAGTGAGCAGAAAGGATAACATAAAGGTGGTGTTCTCATCCACCTCACCTTGTGTCTAAAGGGTAAAAAAGAGGAAAAAAGCTATTTAACTTCCTTCCGTTTCACAATTGAACATATAGGCAGAGATTATGAAAATCAGCTAGCCTATCAAAAATTGTACAGTTCAATGTGTTGTTCATTAGATTACGATACTGGACAATTCTTGAAAAAGCGAGCAGTATTCACTTCAAATTGATATATACCTTGAATAAGGTGAGTTTACTCAATAACATATGTCGTAGTTCAAAGAACAATATTTGATCCGATCCATTCACTCCGACGAGACGAGCCACAGGAGAGTCCTGCTGTTCAGGCTCTTCGGTTGTCACGGACACACCCGCCCAACAGACAACTTCCTTTCTTTTATACGGACACGCTGTCACTTTTTACCCGACTCCGGGTTGGAAATATCATCAGAACTTCGATACCTACACCCACGCCTACCAAGCCCTGAAGAGTCACAGGCACTGACCTGTTGACGAAACACGTGTCGGCTGGCGTTGTTTTTCTCTAAGAACATCCCCATATAGAATTCCTTAAAGAAAACCTCCGGTGTCGACTTCGATTACTAGCATTATATGTATCAACTGTTGATTTCTATATGTGTGCCCAGGTTTCTGTGTATAAGGTCACGACCTAACCAGAAATACTTGAGCAATGAGCATGGTAATGATTCCTCTGTGAAAATGGTATCATTAGATTTATCTGTAGCGTTCGCCATGGTGTCTCATACCACCCTCCTGAATAGATTAGACCAATTTGGCATTCAGGACAAACGTCTTTCCTGGCTGAATTCCTTCTTGGAAGAGCGCTCACAGCGGGTCTTTCTACACCCTTTCTCCTCATCCCCAAAACCCCTGGTCTGTGGGGAGCCTCAGAGCTCTGCCCTGAGCCTGCTGCTTTTTAATATCTATTTGGCCCCCACTTGCCACCCTGATCGAAACCTGAGGGGACAAAATGGTTTCTTACAGGGATGACACACAATTGCAGTTCTCTTTACGGGAGCACTCTGAAGCGGACTTCCTCAAATTCAAAGAGTGCCTTAATGGAGTAGCTAAATAAATGGAAACCCATTCTTTTAAAACAAATCATGGACAAGACAGAGAATGTCTTCTTTAGCCAGAATGCTCCCCTCCTAACCCCCCCATGGCAAATTTCTGGTGGCCAGAAGAACTTAACTTGCTGCTGTCTCCTACTTCATAGGTGAAGAATCTGGTTATCTTGTTTGTCTCTGACCTCTCCTTCACGACTAAAATTAGGCAGATCTCCTCGATGTACCTCCTAAAAACTTAGATCCGTCAGGAAGCTGTTACATCTCGTCCCCGAAAAGAGACCCATAATATTGTGGTCAATGCACTAGTGACGTCACACTAGAATAGATAAGTGTACTTCCCATGATGTAGTGTGAGGCACAAAGAGTCATTGTTCATCTGATTGACACATGCATGAGCACAGTATGATGCGGTAAACCAGTAATGAAGAGGCATTTATAAACATTGATGGTTACATACGAACAACAGTTCCAGGAATTATAATACACTGCAGCAAAGAGCAGAGAACATATTTTAATGATGGTTGTAGGCAGAAATGTGCGACCAGATGAATGACATCTTCAGTGCCATCAGGTGGGTGAAGCCTCAAGTAATCTGGGAATGTATCCCCGCCCATTCACTATAGTTCAAATCACACGTAACACTACAATTACATTAATATTTACATCCTCTGATTTAAAATGGCCTCATATTTGTAGTTTTTCGTTGCTTTTAGTATTATCGTTTGGATCTCAATCTTTAGGATTTTCCTGATACATCAACATTTGTGTACGTATGTCTTCACACATATTTTGGTAAACAAAGTTTTATTTTGCATGCAATATTTTGTTTTCAGTTCTGCAAATAAGATTCTACATTGGATTTTTCGTTTTCTAGTCAGCAAAGGCATGAGGGAATTTGTTATTCTACCTAGTTTATTTTTGAATCCGCCTCCTCTTTCTTCTAGTTTGTGTGGAAATACCAATCTCATTATGAACCATCTTCCTGTGTGTTGTTAAACTGGAAGATTGTGTAAAGCTGTTCCCACATCTAGAACATTTGTATGGCTTCTCACCAGTGTGGGTTCTTTGGTGCAGGATGAGGCCTGATCTGTAGCTAAACCATTTAGTACATTCTTTACATTTAAATGGCCACTCTCCTGTGTGGATTTTTTTGTGGGCGTTCAGTGCTGATGTCTGGCTGAAACCTTTTCCACATTCATTACATTTATAGGGTTTTGGATCGGGCTTTGCCATTAATTCAGACAGATGGTAAGGTGTAGTACCAGGGTGTACCCACTGTGGCACAATGGGGTCAATCATGACACATGACCCCGATTCAAATATACTGATCCTGTCAAGTCTATATTCTGCAGGGTTTCCCTCTTGCCCATGAGACATCTTCTGTTTTTCCCAGCTCATGTTCTTGCAGCAACACTTGTCAGCCGATTCTTCAAATATCTCCTCTTCTTTAATTTCTGCAGCTCCAGTCTCTATTGGAATATAAAAAAGTGATATATTTGTTTTTTAAGTTGAGATGAATTTACTATTCACTATGGAATCATTTACCTCAATAATAATGAAGAAATACTGACTAGAAGCACTTTTTTTTCTCCAATATTTGACACGATGTAACAGTGGCTTTTAGTAATGTTCAAGCAAACTTTTATCTTGCAAGATTTTAAAGCATCACTGATCATAGCATGCCTAGGATATTCTGTAACTCCAGATAAAAATGTATGCATTTTCTTCTACACAGCAATACCTTCAAGCTGCTTCCACAGGTATGTGGCATTTCTTTACGGCTATTGCAGCCTGTGAGGTTTCCATCCCATCGTCCTGCATCATACCTCAATGGTTATTAAATTGTTCAAATAACAAAAGACAATCAGTTTCATAGAAGTGCTAAGGCTATTCGGGAGCAATCCCAATTGTATCTTACCCCTGAGTAACTGACTAATACTGAAGTCCAGAGTATTCCTTGTATAAAATAAATGTGAATGTGGGAAATTGACAAATCATGTATTCTGGGATTATGTGTCAAAGTAAATTTCTCATGGAAGAGCAGTAGGGGGCTGTTTTGCAACACTCACTAGGCTGCACAATTCAAAAAGAGGACACAAAAAGTGGATACATAATCTTTTCGGGAAGGATAACACCTAGACTGATAAGAAAATGCTAAGCATGTCCTCACGCCACCATGAAACACTGGTGGAAGCACAGGATCCTTGCACTATGGGTCTTCTTCTGCTCTCCACACTTCCCTTGATGGCAGCAGAATACCATCCCACTTCCTGTCCAATGATACATTATTGATGACATTAAGATGCACGAAGAGCACTGCAGACCGCATAATAAACAAACCTGGCTCAGCTTGGTGCTTAAAGGCCACCAGTAAGGCTGGGAGAGATAATGTTCAAAAGGTTTAAGGGAAAACAATCTATTGAACTGAGGATTCATTCAGCTTTCCCAGTAAGCAGCCCGTGAACAGAGACTCTGGAAAGCCAGGATAAACTGAGGATGTTCTCTCCACTTCTGAGTCAACTGAAGAGTCTTCGGAGGATTTACCCCACCAGGAGCAAACTTTGATGGGACACAAGAAGCAAACACATTCGATCTGAAGAGTTTTGATGAATGTCAAAAACAAGGAAACTACAGCCAGAACAGAGTTTGTACAAGCACAAAACTGCCCCAAACTAGAGTACAAGCACTGGGGGTCAGGGTCTTTTGGGATGGTTGGCTGCTGTATGCAGCCAACCACTGCAGAGCATGGAGCCAGCCAGCAGCGTGTGAAACCTGAGTTTCAAAGGACGTTCCTGAAGACTCTGGCACTATGTTCCTCCAGCATGGGTCCTTGTGGTCAAGAAAGCGAAAGAGATACTAGTGTCACATTTTTATTGGCCCAGCATGGGAATGTATATAGCGATGATCTATCTGACCTATTCAGCTAGCCAGAAGTATGATAAGCCTAGGTGTCAAACAATGGTTCGGGCTTTGTTTGAGAAGCTGGGAAGGTGAGGATGGACATTTTCAAACTCCTCAACCCTGAAACTACTTACAGTAATACAATTTTTCTTGTTGTGAAGAACCATTCTACCAGATAAACAGAGGCAGAATTTCTGCAAAGCAGGTCAACCTCTGACAGCCTGCACCCTTTTTGGAATGTTGTACCAAGGTCAGCTTTCTCAAAAAAACTATTTTTGACAGGGAGACCAATTTCATATCCTTGAAAATCACGTGGGTTAAGCGTGGGCTATGTTGCAAGTTGTCTCCCTTATGCCTCTCTGAATGGTCTGTTTCAGCATTTCACAAAGTCCTCCAGAACATGATTGGCGATCCAGAGGACCCATTGAGGAGGAAGTGGGACATTCTCCTACCAAGTCCGTACTTTGGTTTAAGGAAGCTTACCCTAAAGACAAGGGGTTCAGCCCCTGCAAGTTACTTTTAGGCCACCCTCTCTGAAACGGTTAATTTTTATCATACAGCTTTGGGACAGAAACCTGAGATCTTCCATACAAAAAGCAGTTGATTGAGGGCACTTTAGAGGACAGGTGCATCTCCTTTTCTACACATCTGTGAAAAAGATCTATGAAGTTAATGATTTAATTAACATTGTAACTACTTATAAGCCACAAGTAGTGCTCAATGTAAACAGCCTGAAGCCCTATCACTGACAGGTTGAGTGTACAGCACTCCTTGTCACAGTCAACAAGGTTGAGGAGGAAAGAGAGCTCCTGTCCAACATGCAGAGGCACAACCATTGCCTTCGCTGAGATGCCTGCAATTAAAATCTAAGTCCCCATTAAGACAGTTCACTGAGCTGCTGTCTATATCTGTTCTTATTCCATTGTGTGCACATAGTACAAACATGCACAATAATTTATCAATGAAGTCAAAGACTTACTAGATGCCAGATTAAGTCAAGAAATGCATCAAGTTGGAGATCCTCTAGATGCTTGACCCCGGGGGTTATTGAGGTGTGAGCCTTTAAGACCCCTGGTTTTAGTCAACAATGCACATGTTGAAGGTGCGGTCAAAGGCTTATGTGTGGGCAACAGGGCACTAAATATGTCACAAAAAAGGATGTGCGCCCCAAACCCCAGATTTGCCTATCTGATCAATTCCTTGCTACTGCTCATTTCTAAGCATCTTCAACTTGATTTGTGGTTATTGGCAAACTTACTCGACTCTTAGTGGTAAACTAAAGGCTATGTTCTCCACCGCAGAATTCATGTTTCAATTTGTGGGTTATATTGGCCTTGTGTCACATGACCCATTTAAGGACACCTTGCTTATCACCTTCTTCATCTCAAAAAGTGGATGCAGATAATGAAGAAAGCCAAGCTCTCTGCCAATGCAACCAAATGCCAGATTGCGCAACGCTGACTGATCAATATAGCACACGCCATCTGAGTTGGTTTAGTTTACCAGGAACACAAAGTCAGCAGTGGGAAAGTGGAGCTTCTCAAGTCCAAAAACCGAAGTTACAATGAATTGCAAGGCCACCAGCATCTATATCAGACGTCTTCAAGATGTGGGTCCCATGGGGGTGTGAATACATGTTGGGAGGGCTATAAATCTTAAGACTGTGGCGCGTGCCCCGCTGGGAGGGTGTAAAGAAGTTGGGAGAGCCAGAGGTCTTCAAACTCTAGGGCAGTCCCTCTTGGCATGGCATGAATTAATGTTGGTGACAGGTTCTAGCCTAGAGGAATAATCATTATATCCTGAGGAACACAGGGAAGCATGCTGGAAACCCATAATGTGGTTTTACTGAAAGAATACTCAATGGCCTAGGCCCTTCCTGTTGTAGTAGGCCATATGCAGCGGCGGTTCTACCATGGGGGCGTTTGGGCGCCGCCCCCCCTGCTTTCTCGCCTTGCGAGAAGAAGGCAGAAACAAATGGTAGTTCTTTATTTATAACTACCATTTGTTTCTGCCTGCCCTTCTCGCACGGCGAGAAAGCAGTCAGCAGAACATCCTGATTACGAGTCGAGCCTCAGGGCAGGGGGGAGTGGCTTGGGGGAGTGGCTTGTCCACTGTTGTTAATACTGACTGTTTGGCTCCCCCAAGCCTCCTCCCACTCTCACGCGGTTAGGGCAGCCGGCCGAACCAATCAGCGCCGGCTGCCATGGAGGGGAGGGAGGCTGCCTGCAGCCTTCAGTGACGAGAGCCCATACCACGTCAGACGCAGCGGGCGGCGGCATTCAAAATCCAGGACGGCGGGAGTCTGCAGTCTCGGGACTCGAGTCGGGAGTCAGTGCGGGAAGCCAAGGTAAGTTTTTTATATTTATACATAGCACCAGGCAGCCTCGCTCCACAAACCCTGAGAGAGATAGAATCATGCGTGCAGTCGAAGTCTAGAAATGTCTGCTTGGAACTGGTGAGTTCAAACAAATAAGTTTATTATTTTCTGTTTTGAGTTAAGAAAAAAGGCAGCGCGGAGGCGGTTTCTTTACATTGTGGCTACCTGGCATCACACAGCACACCCTGTATTGATTGACTTGGCACACCCAGTACTTCCTGAGCACCTCCTGCACATAGCTCGCCCTGCGAGGGAACGATGCAAACACAGTCCGGTTAATTTTATAGTTATGCATTCTGACAACTTTTTATGGCAAACGACCTGTGCTATTCTTAGCCGAGGACTTCGAATAGCAAACAACCTCGGCTAAGAATAGCACAGGATGTGTGAGATACGAACGCGGGCCCTGTGTGGTCTCGAACAGTAGGCACAGCAGGTCACAGATTGGGGTATTATGTAATGCAAATGTTTGCAATGTAATCGTGAGGTACTCATCTTTAACTTGCGATTTCAAGAGCAGCCTATGTTAAATGAAGTGTAACATATGCAGCTGGCGATTATTTTCAACCCTATTGTTTTAAAATAATGTAGTCAGTCTAAATCGATGGCATGGGTGGAAGCAGGAATGAAGCACGATATGGAACAATTTTAAATGTGTTTAATCATTTCAAGACTACATATCCTAATTACTTTGATAAATATCCTTGCTTTCTTGAAATGTGGTTTAACTTGCACCATTTGGTCCTTTTTTTGTTGTTCTTCAAGATTTTCTTGGCGTGAGGATCCCGCAGTTCCTCTTTAGTCAATCAGGTTCGCTTGCGAAACAAAACACACATTCAGACCCTTCTTTTACGCCCCGCCACTTTCAAATGTCACCAGCCGCCACTGGCCATATGTAACATCTTTTGACAGCCATGTCCTGGCTGGGAGTAGATGTCACAAGAAGGGCTCCAAATAACTCACTAAGCCCTCACCACCTCATTTCTAGTTAAGAATCTCACTGAGGACACTTTAAGGCTGACATATCCTCCAGTAACATGTTAACAATCATGTATTTGACTGTAGTTGTAACTTGTAACCAGGACAACAAAATATAACTGCATTGTTGGAATCTTTAAATATATTATCAAGTGCCCCATTTTTTGTCAAACGCTGTCAACAGGCCATGATATTTTACCCAGCGGTGCACTTCATTTTGTGATTATTTAACACTGTACGAATGGGCTCAAAAAATACAGCAAGCAACATGCTTTTGTATAAAATGACACAACAGGCTAGAGGTGTACCACAAGACATTTTGCAAGTTACCACCTCAGTATGATAATGTTGCAAAATGAAAGGTAAAAAATTAACATCAGATTTTGTCAAAATCTATTTGGCACACTCTACTATCCCTTACAAATATAGTCTCTATTACTTACAATATTGTTTCATCTTTACATATGGGATTTATTATAAGTAAAAGGGAAAAACATGCATTGCTTTAAACAAATTCTAACAATCGTATTTGAACTGTTTTGCTTGCTTGATATGTTTTACATTTCATACATCTGCTGTGAGAAATCAAAAAGCACTACAGCAAAAAATGTTGTCTAGATTTGTTAGAGAAGCCTAAAACATTTTTAGCTTGCTAACCGCAGTAAATATTTTGTGGAATAAATATGATAAAATTTTTCTCATTTTAAAGTGCCCAAATGATTTTTTTAAACAAGAAAAACTGTTGATTAGTAGATTTGAAGACCACTGACCTAGACCCAAGTGCAGGCATTATTGGGCTTCAATGGATATAACAAGACGTTTGTACAACTAAACTGATCCACTGTGGCTCCATTCATGGTGCTAAGACCCTAGAAGAAGCCCAAAAACTGGACTGCAAACTGTTTGCACCTGCAGATAGCAGTGTGAGAGACACTAGCTTTAAGGGCCTTAAAGTTCTGTCATCCTTTCATTGTCCTGAATCATGCTTCGGACCATGCCATTGGTACATTTCTCTCCCCACTCAATGAGAATTGTCAAATACCGGTGGCTCTTATTAGTGAGTGATTGCTCCCCACAGAGCAGATCTGGGGGGTTATCGATAAAAAGTGCTTTAATTTGACCTAGGAATATGTTTGATCCCTAGTTGTTGCAGACTTCCTTTGCTTTAAAACAATGATAAGCTCTTGGAGTGGGTGATGACCATCACAAGTTGATCTAGTGGGCCACCTCCTCCAAGGACTGTATTTCACTGTTGGGCACAAAGCGGAAACTTACCATGGAAGTGTAGAAGAACTTCTGACAGCTGATTATACAAACAAAACTCTCATTTGGCAGGTAGCTTCCTGATTCATGTTTAAGCTGAAAGGGGATTGTGCTAACAATAAACATTCAAGAGAATCTGTGTAGGCAGTATGTCCCTACATTTTTGTTTCCCTTGAAACTGTACTACTTTCCCCCCTTTTGGCATAGTTTATATGGGCCATTCAAAGTCAAATGTTCTTTAGGATAGCCCCTGGTGTGCCCTTAGAATAGGAAGCCACCCTTGTCCTCTACCATCACCATAGTGGTACCCCTTGAGCTTAAAGTAAATCGCTCCCTGAAATTGTAGGTAAGCCAATACAAGCATGTGACATATTTTAGGATACAAAAAGAGATCTGCGAGATGCAGGTATGTAGAATCCTTCTGGCAAGTTTACCTCTACTTTTTGCCTGGTGTCAGTGTGTTTTGGACTAGTCTGACTGGGGCCCTGCTAATCAGGACCCTAGGCCCTATGCTCTCTCCCTAAATTTTACTATGGTAAGTTCTTTGGTACCTTCCCAATTGGCTACTGGTATACCCTTCTATTTCCCTAGTGTACGGTACTAAGGTACCCAGGGCATAGGTTCATCAGGGGTCTCCCATGGCCTGCAGTATGTATTATGCCACCCATTAGAGACCACTCAAACTGTGACTACAGGCCTAGCACCACTCACAACAGATATCAGTTTCCTTATATCTGAGGTCACAGCACTTAAAACCTATAAGTCACCCCTATGGCAGGCCTTTCAATCCTGAAGACAGGGTGCTGGGTTATACGTGAGCAGGGCACCCCCTACAAACCCTGGAGTCGATTCTTCAGGCAATGTAAGTTTGGTCACCCATTTAATACATATAGTGGACATCAAATAATTTACGAGATGTCTAACTATATATTGGGTGCACCGAAACCAGTCATTTTAGGTATCAAACATGTTGGAATCCTACCCTAACACCGATTCCAGTGTTGGATGTAGGATCCCATGTACTTTGATATTCCCTGTACCAACCTTCCAGGGCCTAACAGCAAGCTAGTGCTGCTGCCGATCACAGACACGATTCTGCCCTCCAGCTGCTGAGCTGAGTTGGAGCAGGGGAAGGTAGAATAATAGGTTTCCTGACACGGGGAGGTGTAACCACCTCCCAGTCAGGACATGGTGCATTGGGCTTTGAAGGGCACATTTGGTACCCTCCTTGCATACTCCAGTTGGAACCAGTTTAAGAAGCTTATGGCTCTCACTCAGGTGCGAAACTGGACAAAGGACATGGGAGTATCCTCCCTTCTGTCCAGCCCCTCTTCTGGGAGCGATCCCTGAATCATCCCAACGCTTTCCTTAGGGTACTTAAGGGCTTACCTGTGGGTGGCTCTTCAGATTCATAATGGGACATGATTCAGATTTGAAACCAATTCTACTTCTACCGTCTGGGCACTTTGCACTTCGTTTGACTTCGCTTTGGGAACCTAGACTGCATCAAGGAAGAATCCTGCTGCTCCTGGTCTCGTCACCCTGCCAGTCTTCTGTGCGAGTGCTTCAACCAAGTTCTCCTCCAGGCCTGTGGGCATCAAGGGCAACCATGCAATCTCCCTTGGAGCGGAGGAGTCACTACCCTGTATCTGCAGGCACCGCAACTAAGCTGACCCGTCTGCTGCTCCTGACGTCCCACAGACTTAAAAAGGTTCAGCAACACAGGTGGTGGTTCTGCAATTCCGTCTAGGCCTTCACTGTCCTCCCAGCAAGTTTGAGGCCAGTATCCCTCGTCTGAACCGCTGGACAGAACCCCTGGGCACCACGTCGATGTGACATTGCCAAGGCTTGTTGACTCTGTCCTCCAGAGATCGTGGAGCTACAATAATCTCCAGCCTCCAGCATTTCTTCCTGCCAAGATTTTGTTCCTCACCGTATCCGCTGCAACATAGGCCTGCATCCTTGGTGAGCTGCTCGAGGTCCTCTTTCGACTCGACTCCTGTGCCTTCGGCCTGTGGGTCCTCTTGACGGTCTTCTTTGGCTTCAGTGGACTCCCCTGCTTGCTTGGCGCCTGCTCTGACTCTCCTGAATTTGGTGAGTTCCTTGGACCTTGCTGGTCCCGAGACTGCACCTTCTTCGTTTACCACGACTTTTGCTGCTGCCAAGGCTTGTTGGTGCTCCTGCCGGACACCGACCCCTTGGTTCTCACCTTCCGACGTGGGACAGCTCGTGAACGGCTCCTGGTCTTCTACAGCACCGCGCGGTCCTCACAGCTGCAGCGACAAGGTCACCGTCAACTTTCCTGCATCTTCCGTAATCTGTGGTTATTGGTCTTCAGTGCGAGTGGCATAGACTCTGTCCCCTCTGCTTTCGGGTCCTTCTGTTCAAGATTCCACCGGACTCTTTCACCTTCTTCGCCAGTGGCATCTTCACTGAAGTTCTCCATTGTGGTCACTTCTCTCCTATGCACCCGGCTTCCCTGGTGTAGGTATACTTGTTCCTGGGGTATCCACGGGTGGGGTGTCTCTCCAACCTTCCATCTTCCACTGAGTTTCTTAAGGGTCCACTGGGAGGGGTCCTTCTACTTCCAAACTGCAACGCGACTTCCTCATTGACTTGCATTAAGTACATGGCTGTGTTTCCACTCTGCACCAGCCTCTGTGGGGTTCCTAGTTACTTACCTTGGGTGGCTCATTGGGTCCCCAGCTCTTCTGAGTCTTCTGGGTCTAGTCTCGACCTCCGTCGCAGTTCACATTACACTTCTTTAGTATATGGTTCGATCTTCCCCTGGAGACCCCTGTGCATTTGTGCTTACCTGCTTCCTTTTGAAATATTGTGTGTATTGTTTTCATATCTCCGGGTAGGAGATATACCAATGTGTTAATGAGTGTTTATAATAAATATAACTATTTTATAACTACACTGTATGGTTCATTTTCGTTTAACAAACACTATATGATTAGATCTGATAAAATAAGCTGCTTAAAACTCCTTCTGGACTAAGCCTGAAGGCTGCTCTCCACAGCTATCAATTAGAGAGCTTTCTATGGTTGTCTAAGACCACTAAAATCACAATAAGGGTTGTCTGGATTAGTGCAGGGTGCTTGACTTCAATAAGAGTGCACCATATACTAAGCCAGCCCCCTACAATGTCCCATTGTACAACTGCTCAATTGAGACAAGTGATATTCTGGAAGAATGTAAACAAATGTCCTTCTTGGCAAGCATGGGAGAGCAAAGCTAATGTACGCCAGATAGCTGGACAGCTGTAATAAGTAAACAAATCGAATCAATACAATTATATTAGATGCTTTGAAACTAAATCTTCAAAACAAACCGAAGGGAGGTCTCACAAATGGACAGTCATACCACACATATCTGAATGTTCTTTTAGGAACAGGGAAACAGATTAAGGTACAACAATAGCTGCGATCTACTTGGACTGCAGGACATTTGTCAGTACTCTACCAGACGGGAGACATCTACACTGCAGTCCGAAGGTGGGATCCCAGTTGCTAAACAGGGTTCGGAACAGCTAAGAGATAAATGACAAACATCTGAAGAAAATAAAGTACATTCTCATGAAAAGTAAGATGCAAGAGTGGTACAACAAGGAAGAGTTTTCAGGCTGATGTTCTTTAATGCCTTCATGAGGGATTTTGCAGCGGACCTGATATATAAACAATCCACCTGGGAGACCATTCCAGTGTTTTTTGTAACAGCATTTGTAAGCTATAGGAAATTGAAACATGAGACATGAATTGAAATACTGGGCCGTGGCCAGGGAGGTCTTTGGGTTCACTGCAGCCACTGCAAGGGCCCAATGTAACCTTCAGTATTCTGGGCACGGTCCAAGTGACAGCTCCAAAGGAAGGAACACAACGAATTGGCAATAGGGTTGGCTTTAATGTGCTAATACAAGCTAGCAATAATACAATTGCACGTGTTAGCACATTAAAACCAGACCAATTGGCTTTGTCAATGTTAGGTCCCCCCAGATTGGGCATCACAAACCTGCAGTGTCGCAGGCTGTTATTAGGAGTCCTGATACTAAAAAAGAGGAGCTAGAATTTTTGACAACGGTGCAGTGTAGTAACTGATAAAATTTTGAAAATATGTAAAACAGGACTGCACTATAATCTTTCGAAGGGCATGCTCACATTGAAAACAAACTGCAACGAAATGCGAGCCTGAGTAAAGTAATGGCATAGCTCCCGAAGAAAAGTGTGTACATGCTGGGTAGTATTTGTCAGGCATTATTTTTAAAGGATTTTTTTGATGTAGCATTTTTTCCACACCAAAAATGAAGCAATTGGATTTCTAATGCATGACTTGTTTATTTTTTCACCACAGTTGTAATGTTAGCTAATGTCATCTACCTCCACGAGCTGGTGTAGTCTTAAACATATATTCACAAATGCAAGTATCACATCTGTCAGAAACATATTCCAAAGCATCTATTATTAGCAGGGAAATTAATTGCTCTTTGTAAATAAATTTGCATTCTGAACAAACATTTTTATGTTCCTGAATTTCTTTAATGTTGATTGACGTAAAGAATCATGCAAAGCCTCTGAGAAATGTAAATACATTTGAATCCATGATTTATTTCAGCTGTAAACATTTCTTACACGCAGAAGAGACAGAAGGTTTGTATTAACTATTAGACCTGTACATTGCTTTCCATGCCTCTTTACAATTTATTTCAGATTTGACCAACCATTATTTCATAACTTGCAATACATATGTGACAATCTATTATCCAACAACTAACCCAAACCAATAAAATACGAGAAAAGACTTCCTAATTGGGGCAAACCCCACTACTAAAAACAAGCATTGGCATAGCCAATAGGTCTCGCCTTTTGGAGGTGTAAGTAGATGGACGATGTAGAGGAATTGTCCTTGCTGCACTTAAATGAGCCGGAACGACTGAGCAGTGAATTGCTGTCCCCAAGGTATTAAAATATTCATCAGCTCTATTTAATAAATATTTGGAGCCGCTCATGTTTACACTACTGCACTTGCAGAAGAGTGCTTCCTACAGGAGATATTGGAATAAGAGGCGCGCCTTCCTGCACAGTGAATCACCTTAAATTATACAGAGAGCGCAGTGGAGGAGACAAAGAGCTCTCCGAACTGACAACTGTATCCGATGGGCAGAGAACATAGGCTCACGAAAGCTCTCTCTGGTGCAGAGCTTGTTCTTGAAGGTTTGAAATATTAATCAGGTTGCATCTTAACAACTTTTAACCTTTCCAGCCAATTCCAAGCTACGTTCTTTCATGATTTACAGCGTACAAATCAGAGAGCAACACACATCACACGAAATTCTCTTAGTGTGCAATGCCATGAATATATAATTAGATCAAGGTTTGCTTTGAACTAAAAAATTAAAAACTCAGTGTTACTGCAAAACAGAATTTTTAATGATCGATATTCTGGGAAAGCGCCTAGAGACCTCTGGGTTATAGTGCGCTATATAAATCAAATCAAATAAATAAATAAATAAATAAATTCAGTCCCTCTCAAAACAGTATTAAATAATAACGTTGTCGAGAGATTATGTGTAATAAAATGAGTTTTTGTGCCATCGTTAACTGGATTTAGAAGCACTAATCAGGGAATTAATTCATTTGCAATTTCATTTGTATGCTGCAGTACCACCTAAAGGCTTTTTGTTGCTTGGAGGCTAAGTCCACACACTCTGTACTTATTACAGTTTTTCTGAGTAGACGATGACATGACGGCTTTCAGACAGCTGAATCTGCATGTGCTTAGACCTCAATGGACATACTGTTAATGAGTCTCTGCGGTTTTAGTACATAAGGCACAGAGGAAGTGTCAGAGTATAAAGGCGCCAAGATAGCCCACATTTGTTTCAGGAACTGAAAACCAGCACGGTTGCGAAAGTGAAAGCGACCACGCTGGGTTAATTAGTAACCTGATCCAGGAATGCAGCTGGCACACTGCGCGTTCCTGCTCGCTCCCAAGACCCATAGGCCATGGAAGTGAACATTTACAGAAAAGGCAGGACATACTCCCGCCTTTGGCCATTTGTGTGCTTTCATTTTTGAAAGATACACGCAAAGGCCAATGGAATATGTGGGAGGAGTCTGACCCATACCGAGAAGTCTCTTGGAAGTCTGGAGTGATTCCAAAAGGCCCATTCCTAGAGCAGCGCATACGCGCGTCGCTAGGCTCGACCTTAAAAAAAAGCGCCAATGCCTAAATGACGCAATAAGTTGGTATACAGGATTGGAAGTCACAAAGTTCGCCCATCAGTAGATACCTTCCACAGCACACCTCTGCTACTCATACTTCAAAGGATGCTGCACAACTCAACATTTAGCTCCAGCTTCTTTTCAGTACTTCTTAATGTATCCACCACCATAGAAGCAATGTTCTCTCTGCACATGACATACCGCTGACCACAGTGCCCATCAGTCATCGCATAGCTGATTTAAGGTATGCAATGCAGCCACACACTGTTGGCAGAAGTATGGCCTTTAACACCCACTCAAAGTGACTGCCTTTTCCAATAGTTTTACTACCCCACCCCTCCTCTGGCTTGTAATTTGTTTCACTTTGTTCCGGCGGAGGCCGTCACAGGTAAACTCGGCCGGTGGGGTGGGAAGGGGGTTAGTCGACAGATGACAGAATAGGTATAGTTAAATAAATAAATAATACCTATTCTGTTGTCTGTCGACTTCCCCCCTCTGCCCTGCCTCACCTCGCTTACCTGTGCCAGCCGCTTCTTTTTTCTCCAACCTTTTCAATCCTCATACATTGGACATACTTCAGGTTACCTTAGTTAAAGCTAAATTCACATTCAAATAGGACATCAAATTGCAGGACCATTTGATGAAACAATTGCATAACTCCTTCTGCCTTGCAGTGACCAAGTATTCAAACTATGTGACAGAGTCTTCGTCACGTCTAAACTTAGGGTATTATCAGCTGTACTTATGAAAATTTAAAACATGTACCGCACTATATTCTACCAAGAAATATCTATCTTCAATATATAGACAAATCACAAAAAACACTCTGTTAAATTAGTAGAAGGTGCTTTGTAAACTTTGGAAATAGTACCTCATGTTAACTAGAAGACAAATCACCAAATGTCCAAAAATTCACAATAAACTCCAACCATGTAAGTCTTGGAAAAGTGACATAAAAAACTTAGCGACCACCTGGCAGACATGCTGGTTCCATGCACTAATACAATTACAACCAAGAAAGTCTCAGTATCAAAAACAGAACATCCAAAGCAGCAGCTCTGGTGCTAATGATTAATTCAGTTCAGATAGTGGGGCAATCGGCATTCACATGCCCAATTTGCCCCCATGCAGGTCTGGTACTGATGCTTATTTATCACCAACACAATTCTGGTACGAGAACCAACCAAAGGAAAATTACCTGAAAGTATTTCACTTTCATCTAAGAAGCAAATGGTCAATATCATCTAGTCACTGAAGCACTTTGGTAGCATCAAACTAATTAAATTTGGTGCGCCAGTTTTGCCCTCTCTTCACAAAACTGCTGAATGCATACCTTCAAGTATGAGGTGTTGGAATTCAGCACTGAGAAACCGTCTACAGGCCAGTCTTTGGTTGTGCAATGTAGCAAACATGCTAGAACCTCCAATGACATATATGTTTTATCTAACCTAGGAATCTAGACAGGACACTGAATCCACAGCTATAAACATCTGAGAGTATCTTCTGACTCAAAGGTATTGAGATTCACCAAACAATTTGATTTCCTTCATCTCTCAAGAAACTTTGGCACCACTGAACATGAGGCCCTGCTCTATTGTCTTCCTGAAACACTGGAAGCTCCCAGCTACGTCTTTATGTCACTAGAAGAACCTAAATTCTAGTGATAGACTAGAAGTTGCATACATGCCCTATTGCGGGCTACAAAACCTGTAACATATAAATATGACTAGGAGGGTCTACTTGTGGGTACCTTAACCCCTTCTATGCTCATGACGAGCTCAGCTCGTCATGAGTTACGCCTCTCGTACACTCATGACGAGCTGAGCTCGCCATGTAACACGGGTTTTTCAAAAACCCAGCGCACAGCGGGAAAACCGCTAGCGCGCAAGGTGTTAATACTGCTAACAACTCCGAAACAACACATCAAACACACAATAAGCTATACTCCCCGCGCTGGCCCTCTATCCCCGCTCGCAATAACGCCCACCGCCCCCGTCGCGCCCGCAACTCCCTTTCGAACCATGACTTATACACCCTCCTTCGCTCATTTGGCCCTGGCCCTTTAAAACACACAACCGCTACACACCTCCCCATTCCCACAATCCTCACAAATCCCCTTAGGCCCCCCACGCTAAGCAACAGAAGTTCCGTCCCCAATAATCTCAGAAAAGTTCCCCTCTCTCTAGAACACTCGATCACCCCTCTTTCCCAAGACTCAAATGCATCCTACTCAACTGTAGATCGGCCCCGAGACACTCCTCCGACATCGCGGGTCTCATCATAGCAATGGACCTCGACCTAGCCATCCTGATGGAAACGTGGGCTTCTACACCTGTAATGGACATACTAGTCCCCCCCAACTACCACATCATTAGGCTCGATAGGACCGGCAAGTTGGGCGGTGGAATCGCATGCATTTTTAGGAGCTATCTCTCTGTTACCAAAATCCCCTCCCCCTCCCTCACTTCCTGTGAACTCTTCTGCCGCGATATCACCAGCAAGGGCAAACCTGTCTGCTCTTTACATGTCTTCTACCACCCACCCGGGGACAACCTCACCTTCACCCAACAACTCATGGACACGATCTCATCCAATGCCGGTCGGCTGATCACTCAAATTTACCTGGGTGACTTCAATCTACATTGGAACAATCAGAAAGACGCAGTGGTGAATGGTCTCAAAACTTTCCTCAATGCGCTTGACCTCACCCAAATATGCAACAGCCTGACACACGACAAAGGCTCGATCCTCGACCTCATTATCGCCAAAGAAGGCTCTACCCATTTGGGGTCGATCCAACCCTGTGACTGGTCAGACCACCACATTATCACTTTCTTCATCAACGAAAAAGTTAAACCTAACACGGCTCAACCCACCAAATCCAAGATCTGGAAAAGGGACATGAAGAATCTCAACCCTATCTCCCTTCCTTCTCACACTTGCAGTCTCCTCCTTCCCCCGACGGGCGCCCTTGATGTCCAATCACTGACTGACCACTACCTCGACTCTATGAACTCAATAATCAACTAGGCTGCCCCCCTGCAAATGAAGAGAGCCTCCACCAAGAAGTCGAACCCTTGGTACGATAGCAGACTCAATGAAGATAGACGGGCTATGCGAATGGCAGAGCGCACCTGGAGATCCGATCCCTCAGCACTGCACCTAAAAACGCTGAAGAACAAGAGAAATGCCTACTTTAGGAAAATCAAGCGTTCGAAATCTAACTTCTTCAGCCTCCAGCTGGACCAAGCAAAGAACCGACCAAGAAAACTGTTCGAACTAGTCAAAACTCATACTAAGATGCAACCGTTACAATCAAACAGCGCAACAAGCGATATTCCACACTGTGAAGACTTTTCTGCATTCTTTAAGCTAAAGACCGACAACATAAGAAGTGATCTCCTCAATGATGTAAGTCGATATTCCAGCCCCATCAGCATGGCCACCACTCACCCTAAAAACAACGCTGCATGGACGTCATTCGACACCTACACTGAAGACGCAATTCACAAATTGCTCGGCACCTTGAAGCCCGCTAATCATTTCACAGACCCCCTACCTGCTAATGCGGTGAAAGACTTCACCCCCCTGCTCCTCCCACTCTGGACCAAAATCATTAACAGCTCCCTTCAACAAGGTCTCATCCCTGACTCCCTCAAGGAGGGGCAAGTCACACCTATTCTCAAGAAACCTACAGCTGACCCGGCTGACCTGAACAACTATCGCCCTATCACCAATATCCCCACCTTGGCAAAGCTACTGGAAAAATGTGTACAAATCCAACTGACAAAACACATCGATCAGTTTGACCTCCTCAACCCTCATCAATCAGGCTTCCGAGCGAAACACAGCACGGAAACGGCTATGACGCACATAATTGATGACGCCCTCCAAATCCTGGATCGCAACGATTCCTGCCTCCTCATCCTTCTTGACCTCTCCTCAGCTTTTGATACTGTCAAACATGAGAACCTACTGGAGCTGCTAAATACGAGAATGGGTCTAGCCGGGACTGTCCTCAAATGGTTCACTTCCTTCCTACATAACCGGTCTCAGATGTTCAAGATCAACAACGTGCTGTCTTCATCGGTGCCTGTAACCTTAGACGTCCCACAAGGCTCCTCCCTATCCCCCACATTGTTCAACCTCGTCATGGAACCACTCACCACCTTGCTTCAAGCATCTAATGTACACTTCCATATGTACGCCGATGACACTCAACTTTACCTCAAGCTACAATCCCCGGAAGACATCAAGCTTCTGAACTTCACACTCAGAAACACCCAATCGTGGTTGGCCAATAATCACCTCAAACTAAATGCTCTGAAAACTGAGTTCCTTCTGATCTCACCTCCCTCGAAGATTGCCATCACCCAGACCTGGCTCAAGCACCTAACGGCGTTCAATGTCCAACCCACCATTGTGGAACCTGCGAAATCCTTAGGCATTACACGTGACGCCAAGCTCAACATGCTGCAGCACGTTAGCAAAGCTACTAAAGGAGCCAACTTCCAAATCAACACTTTGAGGAAACTTAAACCCTTCCTCCCAGCTAAGGACTTCCAAACTGCTGTACAGGCCCTAGTTATCCCCCGCATAGACTACGGATTTGTGGCCCTTAGCGGACTCCCCATTACAACAACCGCACCCCTAAGAGCCTCCTTGAACGCTGCCGCGAGACTCATCACTGGCTCAAGGAAACATTCCCATATATCCCCGGATTTAAAATCCCTGAACTGGCTGCCCTTTGAGGACAGAATACAGCTGAAAATAGCCGTTATGACACACTCTGCCGTTCACCACAAGTCACCCAGCTACCTCACCCAAAAGCTGACTATATCTGGAGGCTCGAGATCCAATAGAAGCACAAAAAATCTACTCCTGAAACCTCGTAGATTCCGGAAGGAAAAAACATGCAAACGTTCCTTCTCAGGAATGGCTCCCAGGATCTGGAATGCACTCCCTCCTAAAACCAGGCTTATCTCCTCCACGGCACTTTTTAAGAAAGAGGTAAAAGCCATCCTTATGGCCAAGTTCACTTGAACTCTTCTGCTGCTGGAACAGAGACGTCTGCACCGTTGCCGCAGGACTGGTTACCTGATTGACTATTGGTATTATTTTTGTACATGACTGATATCCTATTATGCTATTTCACTTACTACCGACTACTATATTGCTCCTAATAGTTGGTTCCAATTACCATCTTGCTGCCCCTACCCTTTGTCCCTGCGAGCTTTAAGAAAGAGGTAAATGCCATCCGTGGGGCCTAAGTTCACCTGTTCTCTATTGTTGCGGGATCCAAGACTCTGCACTGTTTCTATACTATTATCTACATGCTCGTTTACTGGTTTTATATATGTACTTGCTGCTACCCTATCCTACTATACTACCATATTGTACCCAATAGTGGATTTCACCACTCTCCTGTTGCCCCTACACCTATTTCTGTAAAGCGCTCTGATATCTGCAAAGCCGTTTTAATCACAGATCACCCCACCTCACTGCACTCTCAGCAATATACCAGCTCCGCTGTAATCAGGCGTCGTAGCACACCCGGGACATACTAGGTGTCACTGGGTGGGCCCGATGATGAAGCATGCCACCAACTAGGTTGGTGGGTGAGGGCTTCATGAATACACCAACAGGGTGCCCGTGACAGAACTAATTTGAGTACTGTAACACTTTGGTCAACTTAAGCTAGTCCTCTTTGTTTAATCAGATATATATGCCTCACAGGGTGTTATTCGTGCGTACTTCTTGCTCAGTCTAACACACCTTAGAATGCAAGCGTACGGTGCAGAAAAGTTCTCAAAGAATGAAAGAATATTTACACCCCACCCAACTCCATTGTAATTATAACTGCTAACAATACCAAACACTCACCGACGATGTTTAGACTCTCTTCGGATTGCTGTGTCACGTTCATTTCCCTTAAAAGTATGTGTGTGATTAGCAGCCGAGGGACTCTGATTTCCGCTTTGAGTCAGAAGTGAAATTTAAACCAGTCCTTTTCTATACAACATAGACACAATCGTTTGGTTGCTCACTGCTTCTGTCTAGTTTTAAGAAACAGAGATTCTAGATGGAGGATGTACATGCTTCCCACTCAGTTTTGTCGCAGACATCCCACACTTGTCTGTCAGGTACCATGCAAAGCACCACGCCGCCCCCTCCTGCACGCAGTATTTGCATGCTGCCATCAAGTTGAATATACTCTCCTTTTTGACCTGCAACACAATCGGCAGCATAACTGATCGGCATTTTGTGGTTGGAGGGAAAAGATCACACACATTACTGCAGTGTAGCCATTTATGCCAATAACAGGATACTATTAGAGAAGTATAGAGACTTCTTCCACATGCCTCTGTCGACGAAAAACTGAAAGGATAGAATAGCGTCAGACACCTTTAGGGTGTACTTACCTTGCATTGTTCTGTTCCAGCTCTCTTGGCATTCTAAATGTGTGGCAATTGCCCAGCTTTCATACTGCCAATTTCAATCACGTTTTAATCGACAGTTAAAGAAAGACAAGAAACAGTCCAAAACATCAAATATAGAAGCCAGGATGTTAGACTTCCATAGATTGCATTGTGTTTAAAGTATCACTTCTTAATGCTAAACATTACCAGTATCACTATTAATTATAGTTTCCAGTGACCGATTTGTGTTCCCATGGGCGTAGGAAGTGTGGGGGAGTTATCCTCCAGATTTGGGGAGGGGGGTTGGGGGGACACGAGGGACAGAAAAACTCCAGTGCAGGGCCCCTGCGCTTCCCCAAATTACTGCCACGCTCCAAAGTCTCCCACGACCTGTCTTTTCCACGGCAACAAGCAGAACAGCCCCAGGTATGGCCCTGCCCTTTCAGTAACAGTCTAATGTGCACACACTTCTAGTCTGTCAAGGAGCCTCGATTCTTGTCGTCCTCGGGCGACGTGATTACACTGAAAGAATGCAGCCTCAACTGAGCACCCCAGTCACAGTACACAAACCAAGATTCTCATTGGAAGTCCGTGATTGGGAACAATTTTGGCCCCCGAGAAGCATAACCAATAGCTTACATCCTTTCCTTTTTACAAGTTTAAGAGCACTTTGTAAGAAACCTGGCCTTTTGTTTGGAATAGCATCGCTCTTTTGTTGACACAAAAAGAATACGTCTGAGTGACTCAGTCACCCACAGAACAAGCATTGGTGTGGCCAATAGGTCTCGCCTTTGGGACCTTATAAGTGTTTAACCATGCAACAGTTAATGTTGGTGCAACAAGGATATTGGCTGCATAACTAAATACGTATAAGGTCCCAAAAGCGAGACTTATTGGCTATGCCAATGCTTGTTATTTTTCTCTTTGCTTTCATGGACCTGTCATTTGTTGGATGAGTCTTTTTTTTGTGTTTGTGAAGACTTACAGAGTGTGCGAAGAGTTTATTGTATTCAGAAAACCCGAGTACCAAGGTGCACCACCAGGGAATAGCTTTGACTAAAACCTTTACTGCACTCTCTGCATGTAAATGGTAGCTCTCCCGTGTGTATTTTTTGTGCTTAATGAGAATTGACTTCTGGTTGAAACACTGCCCACATTCATCACATAGGTAAGGTTTCTCTTCAGCGTGACTCCTCATGTGTATGATCAGAAGAGACGGATGAGAGAATATTTTACCATCAGTAATACACTTCTCTTCCTCTTTGGCGGGTTATTAACTCCGCATTTAGATTTGTTTTTCAGGTATTTTTTGTGGTTTCTTTTATGGTCTCTTTTATGTGGTTTTCATGGAACTATCAATCCCAGTACAACTCTTTCTCATGTGAGCTGATACTGGAAAGGTGAGGAGGGCATTGGTCACACCCAGAACATTTGTAAGGCTTCTCTCCCGTGTGTGATTCCCAGGTGCAAGATGAGGATTGAGGTACTGCTAAAACATTTCGTACATTCTTTATATTGATATGGTTGCTCTCCTGTGTGGATTCTTTGTTGTGTGACAAGACCATTTTGCTTGGTGAAACCTTTTCGATATTCACTACATGGGTATGGTTTCTCCCCAGTGTGACTCCTTATGAGTATTACGAGATGAGAACGATAAGAGAATATTTTCCCAGAATTAGTACATTCTTTCCCCCCTTTTTGAGGGTTATACTCTCCAAGTTGGGTTTTGTCTTTAAGCTCCTTCTTGTAAATTTCTTTATGCCATATTTCACTGACCCATAACTGTCATTACGTGTCTTCTTCCAGTGTGAGCGAAGACTGGAAGGGGGAGCAAAGTGGTTTCCACATTCAGAGCATTCATAAGGCTTCTCTCCCGTGTGAGTTCTACCATGCAGCATAAGGCTTGATCTTCTGCTAAAACATATACTACATTCTTTACACGTAAATGGTCACTTTCCAATGTATACTCTTTTGGGGGTATTTGCAGTATGTTTTTTCCACTTGAGTGAGCTGAGACTGGCTGGATGTGAAAAGCGTTTACCACTTTCAGAACATCTGTAGGGCTTCTCTCCTGTTTGAATTCCTTGGTGCACGACGAGAGTGAGCTTTTTCTGAAACACTTGTTACATTCTTTACACTTAAATGGTTGCTCTCCAGTGTGTATTCGTTTGGGGGTATTATCCTTGTTCTCCTGATGTGAAAGACGAGTATGTGTTTGTACAAGTATAATTTCCCAATCCCAATGTTTTTTCCACTGCGGCGTGGCCTTTTACTTAACTTCAATCAATTTTAATAGCGCCATGCTATGCCTCATGGGCCAATAGGCTAGCAAACGTATCTCCCAGGGAGGGATGTCATTTTGTTCAGTAGTATGTTTTCTTATTTCCTCTATATCCAATCTGTCTTGATTTTTTTCTAAAGTAAATCCACAACGGTTTTAATTAAAAGGCCACGCCACAGTTAAGAAACATTGTGATTGGGAAATTATACTTGTATGAACACATACTCTTCTTTCACATCAGGAGAACAATCCGATTGGATCTGGATTCCTATCAACTGTGATGGCATTGTGAAAAAATAGAGACTATTGAGATGCTCTGTTTCAAAAAGCGATATTCACCACACCAGTAAGAATATAACATTGTTCAGAGGAGGAGTAAATCCCTAATCTAGAGTCCTCAAGAAGGTGGTTTTTAAATTCGTCTTCACACCACCGAAACGCGTCGACGCCTGTTATCTTGAATCTAACTGTACAAACGTCTGGGAAAGGAATAGTTATCCAACCAGGGTTCTAAATTTGTAAGTTTACAGGGTTGGATCATTGTGCGCAACAGTCTGTATAGAACTGTGCAATAAGAGTTTCCTATTGTTTTGTTGTATTTTTGTTATCGTTTTTGCACCGTATTTTATGTTTAGCATTCAATGTATCAGGATGCGCATTTTATGTTATGCATACATTTTAATAATGTATTGATTGTTTTTTAACACTCTGATCTACAGAGTTATTTTCCTTTCTTTAATTTTAAGAATAAACACATATTTGTAAGTATTACATCTCTATTTGGAGTATGTCTTGGATATTATGCTGATAACATGTTGACACATTAAGAGTTGTATATTGAGCGTGTATGATCTGTTTTAGAGGAAATGTTTTGGTGTTACCTTATTCAACCAAGGGGAAGTTCTTTCTCTTTACTGGTTTTAAGAACTCAGCCAGTTATAAATGCATTCTAGAGGAGTATGCTTCACTAATATTGCAAGAAATGTGGCTGCTGGGGTAGCCCTCAGTTGAAGGGCTTATTGTTATCAGCAGGGAGGTCAGTTCATTCTTTAAAGTCGGACAGACTTCTGGTGGGCAGTTGATATTGGTCTTAGTGCCTAGTTCTGAAAGGGCTAACATACTAATTAAAACACACAAGATGATGGACGGAATGTTGCACAATGGCAAAACATTCACCCCCAGTCACAGATCTGGGTTTCATCCATCGCTATTTTGCTCACCAAGCCACCCCAGTTCAGACATGGCAATATGCAAATCAGTCTTGATCCTGTGCCTCATGGGAACAGTCCAGCCTGAACTGCCAAGCCATGTCTTCCCTGGACCGAAATCAAGCATCCTAGGACCAGTTTCTAGATATCAGCCGTCTTCAGCCAGGATAGCTTGACACCAGTGGCGTAGTGAGCAAGGGACCCACGTCTGAGCATACCCTTCCCACATAGGGTGAAAAGCAAAACACAAAGATGATGGACGGAATGTTGCACAATGGCAAAACATTCACCCCCAGTCACAGATCTGGGTTTAATCCATCGTTATTTTGCTCACCAAGCCACCTCAGTTCATACATGGCATATGTAAATCAGTCTTGACCCTGTGCCTCATGGGAACAGTCCAGCCCGAACTGCCAAGCCATGTCTTCCCTGGACCGGAATCAATCATCCTAGGACCGGTTTCTGGCTATCAGCCGTCTTCAGCCAGGATAGCTTGACTCCAGTGGCGTAGTGAGCAAGGGACCCACGTCTGGATCAGTGAATATGATTTGTGCTTGTGGCATTGTATTGTTGGGCATTCTACCTTGTCTTGTCCTTGCCAGCACGTGACCCACTACAAAAAGAAATCCTCATTTGTAAGGTAGTCCATTACCTTTGCTGTATCATTAACCTTCATTTGCTCCAAGCCCTGTCAGTGGGCCACATAAATCTTCTCTGTAAATGGCTTATAAAGTACATTTGCCTAAACCTCATTCTTAAAGCCTGAGATTCTTAACCTGGAGTGCCTTCTAAGAACCGTTTCTGTTGTTAATTGTCTACTATCAGTGTTAGCCATATCCAGGGCAGATAATTGCAATTCTGCTTCCTCAACTATGGATCCTGTCTCCTTTGGCTATTTCTCTGGAAGGTGTTGAAGTACATCTGTTGGTGCGCATACTTATCGGTTAAGTGTTCGAATTGGCTATGAGCCACTGTGGCTGCTGCTGACGAAGACTTACTTCCCTAAAGGTTTTTAATGTCTCTATCTGTTGGTGGGCCCTGTGTATTGGTTGACTTGGCTCTTTAATCAGAATTGGTCTCTTTGTTTGATCTAATGTGCAGTGGGTCCTGTGGTGTTAGCTTATACTTTTTTCCGAACCTGGGGTGGTGGCCCTAGACGCAGCAGGTTTTTCGAGTATCTCTCTACCTAGCAACAAGGCCGATGGCATCATTTGTAAGAAATGATTCCTTTTTAGGTCTCAGCCCAGCATACACTGTGCAGCAGTGTCGCGCAGACGAGATTATATGTTTCCAAGTATGGGGGCTTCAACCCGCCCCTCTTCTCCATTGGCTGGCTTCCTAAACGGAGGCCAGCCATTGGAGGAGAGGGGCGTCACTCCGTTCAAGCCCCGTCTTTTTCGGATTCGGACGTGTTTTTTGCAGTTTTTAACTCCGTGACGTCATCCGTCACTCAACAGCAAAAACCACACCTCTGAATGCGAAAATGGCGGCGCTTTTCTGACGCCATTTCTGCCCGACCGCCGCCGGAAGAAGTCGGGAAGCTGCTGAGTCCTCCGGTGAGTGCTCGCTTTTCTTGCCTCTCTTTCCTGATTGTGCCAGTGTTATTGCCTCTGACCCCTCTGTTGTGCTTGCTTTCCGCCCCCCCCTCGCTGTGCTTGCTCCCCTGCCCCTGCCCCCTCGTTGGTTGTGCTTGCTCTCCTGCCCCCCCTCGTTGGTTGTGCTTGCTCTCCTGCCCCCGTTGGTTTTGCTTGCTCTCCTGCCCCTGCCCCCTCGTTCGTTGTGCTTGCTCTCCTGCCCCCTCGTTGCTTCCGTTTGCTCTCCTGACCCCTCGTTGCTTGTGCTTGCTCTCCTGCCCCCTCGTTGCTTGTTGTGCCTCTGTGCCCTGCTTGTGATCCGGTTTTTGTGCCTCTGTGCCCCCTCGTTGCTTGTGCTTGCTGCCCCCTCGTTGCTTGTGCTTGCTCTCCTGCCCCTGCCCCCTCGTTGCTTGTTGTGCCTCTGTGCCCTGCTTGTGATCCGGTTTTTGTGCCTCTGTGCCCTGTTCGTGCCTCTGTGCCCTGCTTGTGATCCGGTTTTTGTGCCTCTGTGCCCTGCTTGTGATCCGGTTTTTGTGCCTCGGTGCCCCCCTGCCCCCTCGTTGCTTGTGCTTGCTCTCCTGCCCCTGCCCCCTTGTTGCTTGTTGTGCCTCTGTGCCCTGCTTGTGATCCGGTTTTTGTGCCTCTGTGCCCTGCTTGTGATCTGGTTTTTGTGCCTCTGTGCCCCCCTGCCCTCTTGTTGCTTGTGCTTGCTGCCCCCTCGTTGCCTGTGCTTGCTCTCCTGCCCCTGCCCCCTCGTTGCTTGTTTGCCTCTGTGCCCTGCTTGTGATCCGGTTTTTGTGCCTCTGTGCCCTGCTTGTGATCCGGTTTTTGTGCCTCTGTGCCCTGCCCTGCTTGTGATACGGTTTTTGTGCCTCTGTGCCCCCCTGCCCCCTCGTTGCTTGTGCTTGCTCTCCTGTTTTAAAAACAAAAATAATGTCATGAGCAATGCCAATAGCTCTAACTTTAACAAGGACGATACCATTGCATTGTAAATGCTTGTTGGCATTTGACACAGAGTCTCCAGCAAAAAACATGCGTCTTGTCCCACCTCCATTAAAACACCAAACGCATCAGCTTCTGTTTTAACTACACCACGCTACATAGTGTGATCTGGTGGGGATGATTTTCCATGGGAGAATCTGTTGCACTGTCATTCCAGATATCTTTCTCTCCTTCCTGCAATTTCATACCTGATATATTTGCTCCTCCTCCCCTTCAGGCGTTTGAGGAAACGTATCTTCTAACTCCTGGACTGTATGACCTGCGTTTTTTTTCTCAGTTTGCTTCATAAAGACAGAGTTAGCTTTTTTAGATGTTCAGAGTACACCTTAAGTCTTTTTATAGCTATTGCCTTTGGATTGATCTCATTTGTTAAGGCATCTCCAAATGAGATTTTTTTTCTCCACATTTTTGATTTCAGCGTCAAGTGCTTTCTTATCCTCTCTACTTCTTGCACCTGGCTTGAGTTTCTCTACTTTGGAGTTCAAGGCATCCTCATGTTTCCTGAGCTTAGATTGCCGTTCTTTGTTAGACTTGTCTTTTCAAATCCATGTTGACATCTTTTGCTTTCCTTTGAGTGTTCAATTTTGTCATATGCATCTTATTGAGATTGACGGCTTCTGTGTTATTCATCTTTCAAGATCGCCACTTTCAATGTTTTCTGACTATTATCGGATGATTGACTCTTCGCAGCCAATACCTTTTAGAAGTCCTTTTTACTGTCAAGGTTGAAGAGCGTTCTCTCCCATTCAATCTTAATTATATGCAAAAGCTGAGTAGTGGCCTTTGGGCGTTTCTCTACTGGTGGCTTTGAGTTTGGATCCAGTAGTATGGGGTTTTCCTAATTTCCTTTCGAGTGCCGTGGTTACCAACACAGGGTTTTTTCAGGCTCACTTATTTCCTTAAATTACATACATAATATACTCACTTATTTTCAAAGGATTGTGATTTTTCAGGACGTTCCGAAGAATCTTTGTTTTGAGGCACAATAGGCTTGCGTTCTTTACTTTTGGAGGTCTGCAAAAACAATTATAAGGTACTGATTCTTGTTGCTCTATGGACTAAGCACGACTTTCCTTGGCATCAGAACCTGTTTCATGTTCTCCTTGAATCTGCTTTAACTGGATCAGCTCATCTTTCTATGCTAAACCCACTGCTCCACGGTTGGAGTCAGTCTCTTTTATTTAGGGAGGGGGGGGGGGGGGTATGAATTCTCCTGACCACTTCAGGGTACTTCAAAATGCCAAAATAATGTTGTATTAAGGTTTTTGGTTTAACAGCGAACAGGCATAACATTGATTGATTGATAGGCTTTATTTCAATATAAAAATATCATAAAAGCTTGTTCAACTATTATAAAACACAACATTTACAGCAATCACTTCCTAATTACACAGAAAGGGAAAAAAGGGAATAAAATGTTAAAACAGTTAAAACAAGAATTAAATTGACAGGGACAGCCTTCTTACACGAATCAACCATGACCACTTTAAAAATTTTGACACACCGCAAACAACCAAAGCGGATGTGTCAGACATTAGAATGCGTAGCGCCACTATGTGCTGGCGGGTGCCTAAAAGTCTACATAAGGGTTTGAGCCAGCGCTTCCTTGGTGCACAGTAATCCGGACATTCGAAAAGAATGTGGAACAACGCGCACAAAAGGGGGAGAACTGGTCAGAGGATTTCCATTGGGCAATTAGTTCACCTACTGGTAGGGTCCCCACTCTGAACTTAAAATACAGGGCCCGGTCAAAAGGGATGGAGATCATATCTAGATAAGGTTCATAAGCCACCACATCTTTAATCCTCACAAAGGCTACAGTAGAATTACAATGACCTGGATCCGAAGATAGTTTAGAAGAGACCCAATTCCAATACAGTTTCTTTATCATGGCTTTAGGTGGGGCAGTTCTCGATGCCCACGCATCACCAAGCCCTAACTCCACTAATAGCCATTTTACATCCCTCAACCATTTAATCCTGGACCAGCCTTCCATGGCCATGACCTCTGGTAGCGCCTCTGCATCGGAGGCTAATTCGGGCACCCGCCACAACCGAGCCCAAAGAAGCAAGGGGTGGAGTTGGGCTTGGTCCTTAATCGATCTGCAACCTAGGTCCAATAGCACGGGTACTGTAGGTGTACTCAGCGGGAGAGCCATCAGATCTTTCAAAAATTTGCTCTCCGATTTTGCTAATGCATCCAGGTTGCAAGTGCCCCACAACTCCACCCCGTACAAGGCAGCACTAACCCCTCTGGCGTTGTATACCTCCACAACTGGGGCGATAAGTTTACCCTTGGAGGAGCGTTGCTCCTTAAGTAATACACCACACACCCTTTTATGACTAAGGAGCATTTTTTGGATGTGTGGGTTCCTGCTCAATGAGTCGTTAAGGCGGATGCCCAGATAATCGAACTCGGATACCCTCTCCAATGGGACAGAATTCAAAGCCGGGGGACGCCCAGGTTTTTTAGGCGGATTCATAATCAAATACTTGGTTTTATCAGAATTGATTACCAATCCCCTTAATGAGCAGAACTCCTGAAAGCTATTCAGGAGACTCTGGAGACCCATGGGGGTCTTTGAGATAAGAAGGGTATCATCTGCAAAGAGCAGTGTTGGGATCCGTTTACCCGCCAGGGACGGAGCATCCAAGGGATTTCTTAACAGATGCTCAACCACTCCGTTCACGTAGAGAGAGAACAGAGTGGGAGCTAGCACATATCCCTGGCGGATGCCCCTTCCCACAGGGATCCTGTCAGTTTTTTCACCATTCGTGCCCCGTCGCACCTGCGCAAAATTGCCGGCGTGTAGTCTCACAAGGAGGGATAGGATATACGGAGGCAGCCCCAGTTCTAACAAAACCTTCCACAACTCCTCCCTTGGTACCAGGTCAAAGGCAATCTTAAGGTCTATAAAGGCCAAATACAGACTGCCTTTGCCCAGCACTACCACCTTCCAATACAAGAGAGCCAGTCTAAAGGCCTGTTCAATGGTCCCGGTTCCAGAGCGAAATCCAGCTTGGAAGTCCAACAAGATGGTATTGTCGTCCACCCACTGGAGCACCCTCCCCAAAATCACCTTCCTTGCCACTTTTTGTGATGAGTCGATGAGACTTATGGGCCTGTAGTTGGCGGGGTTGTCCCGACAACCCTTTTTGAATATCGGGACAACCTCCGCCCCCGTCCAGGATTCAGGTACAGGCGCACCGCTATTGATAGCGTTGAGCAATGACGGAACCAGCTTCCCCCACTCCTTGGGGTTTGCGCGTAGCAGGTCACCCGGTATCCCATCAGGCCCAGCTGCTTTTAGGGGCACCAATGATTCAATTACACCTTCCACCTCTCTAGCAGTGAAGGGAGCACCCTCGGTATCCCCTATACAGTTAGTTAGGGAAAAGGTGGTATGGGAAGCCACCTCAATAGGGGTATAGAGGGACAAGAAATGGTTGAACCAGTTCTGGGCTGGGATGTTACACGTCATCAGGGTGCTGTCTGGCCTATCCCTAGATCTTATAAGGTTCCAAAAACCTCTGGCATCCCTGCCCGTACTTGCTTCCATGAGATCCGCCCAGGACCCATCCTCCCATTCTCTCTTGCTGCGATAGTTGTCTGGGTGTACTCTTTCCTAGCCAGCCTGATTGCAGCCCGGGATTTACTTTTGACAGCACCTATCAGGGCGTTTTTCTTCCCCCTGCATTTTTTAGTAAACCAACCCGGCGGTTTGGACAGCTTCTTACTCTTGCCAGCTCGGGAGGCCTTGCTTGGGGGAATGAAAAGGTCACTCAAGGCCTTGGTTGTATCACAAAAAAGCACAATGACTTCCCCAGACAATGGAATCAGCGAGTCCAATTTAGACTGGGCTGTATCTAAAAGTGCCCCAATAGCTAGCACTTTCTCTTCGTCTATAATAAGCTTGCTCCATTTCAAACGTCTGCCGCAGTTGGAGGGATGTACTTCATGGGGGATAGATGCTATACGAGGCGTATGCACCCCCTGGTTCCCGATCCACAGGGGAAGGAGGACAAGAGAGAGGAGGTTGTGATCACTCTCAACTGATGGAAGGACCTCCATATCCCGCATGAAGCTCCAAAGCTTTACGTCAAGGAGAATGTAGTCTATCCTTGACGTATGGTTAGTCCTGTTATAAGTATGGGCTCCAGAAGGATCTGACGTCGTCCTTCCGTTAACAGCCCTTAGGCCAAATTCCATGATTAAGGAATTAATTTGGACCACCACTTGAGACCATCTCCTGATGGGAGGTATAGTTAGGACTGGTATCCCTCTCCTAATGTCTTCATTGGCGGTTCCCAAAGTGTCCTCCAACCCAAGGGGCTCAAACATGCAGTTTAGGTCCCCCGCGACCAGGACATGAGATCTATTGGGACACTGCCTAAGCAGAGATTCCAACCCTGATACTGTGGGTGATTGCGAACCTCCCTTCGTGCCCCTAGCGTAAATATTAATAATGTCCAAGATCAGCACTCTCCGCGGTCCCTTAATTGATATACTGAGTAGATCGGGTGAATTTGTCGCATGCTGAGCAACTTGACAGCCAAGCGAGATAGCAACCCATATGAGGAGGCCTCCTGAGGGGCGGCCCTTCCCCGAAAGGGGGGACACTGCTGGTACAAAAAAGGATGAATAGCCTACCTTGTGACAAGGCTCACTACTCCAAGTTTCTTGGAAGATGCAAATAGAGTAGCCTTCCACAAGGGTGTTCCAATCGGGTAGAGCCAGCTTCCTCGAGATACCCGCAACATTCCAGCTGAGAATCCTTAGGTCTGAATCCGCCACTGCAGGCTCCCTGCGGGGTTCAGGGCTGGATACCCCCTCCCTCTCAGGGGATGTCCATGGTGCACTATCTCCTTGTTGAGTCCCGACAACCAGGTTAGGATCCTGATCTAGGGGGCTGCATGCAACTGGTAAAAATGGTGGATTAGCATTACTTGGGCCTACAACATGAGACTCTAACACAAATCCCGGACTCGGGAGCAAGGGAGCCACCCAGGGCAAATATCGTTTCAATATCCTGGCGTCCTCCCATATGGCCCTGATCATGCAACTGGCCGATATGGCAAAGGGATGTAGTGATTCTCGGGAGAGGTAAAATTGTGCCTCCATTCCCCACCCAAATGGGTGCCGTATTGGTTTCCTATCGATCTTGGGTAGAAGTAAGTCAAATCTACTACACCAATACCTGCACCACCAATCCCCAAATTCTGATTGCAAATTGTTTGGGCAACCCTAATATCCTTAAAATTTACCACCACACAGTCTCCCTCAAAATGCTTATGCGTATGCCGTAGCCTACCCACCCTACCCTTCTGACGCCTAGGATCAGGCCATCTAGTTCCCTAGGGAGAGGTCTTTTTGTCCTTAACCAGTGCATGGTTTTATTTTTAAGCGCTTGGTAGGATTCTTGCTGGTCAGCCTTCAGGGATGGTAAAGATGGCAACATAAGGCTGGCAATCTGGTGGTAGATTCACGGGTGGTATTCTAGGGGCCTCTTTGAGAGGGAGCGCGTCAAGCTGGATAGCTGGTGGAGGATTGGAACTAATTCTTCTTGGTTGAGCTAGCTCGGGGCCTTTGCTATTGCCAGAATTTCTTTGTTTGGCAGGGCCATTTCTACCAGGAACCTCGGTCCGCACGAGCGTCTTAACAGGGACAGTACTAGCCTTTGGTGTGTTTGGATGTTCTGTAGCATTCGTTGCGGCCAACCCTGGGTTCCGAACTCCCCCAGAGGAAGCCACAGCGTGTACAGCGGGAGCATTTACCACTACCACCCCATTGGCCCTTCCAGATGCAATAGGTGGGCCCTGTGGGGATATAGGGAGTCGCCCGGGCAACAGTTTCCCCCGCTAGACCGTCCTCCCTAATTCTAGAGTGTAACTTAATGAGAGATTTTATGGAAAAAAAGTTGTCCAGGGTCACTTGCTCAAACCTATCCAACCGCTCTGCCAGCCCTTTAACTCTCTCTAAGACCGGGATCAACAATGATTTCAACATTTTCTCTAATTGGGCAATCGAGGGGGTTTCATGGGGTGGGACTTCGGCAGAGTCAGTCGTCAGATCAACACATGGCTTCTCTGCTATAGCACCGGGGGCTCTCCCCCGTGTCCCCCTGGGGGCAACTTACACCCAACCCCGCGCCCTTATGGATCCCACCCACCCCGGTACCAAGTCTCCTAAGTTTCTTATAGGGTTTAGGATGGCTACCTTTGCGCGGGTTAGCAGTTCTTTTCCTTTTGATATGAACTGGTCTATTTACTACCAGCGGTACCAACACTGGTGGAGGGAGGGAATCCCCATGACTAGAAGAAATGTTAGGAGGGAGCATAGGGACGGAGGTCTCACTGGACCGTGAATCCGAAGCGTTATCTTCGATAAGTGGGGCTATGGCTGCCATACTCTGCAGCCTATCCAAACTGACCCTTAAAGCAGCAACCTGTGGATGATCTAAAAGGGGAGAAGCATTCACCACGGGGTCGGTTGCACGTGCTGGAGAGGGAACTAGCGCCAAGGAACCCAATGACGACCGCTTATTTGGAAGATGTTCTCGAGAAAGATGCCGCTCTGTCATGGCGATTTCCTTCTCGATAACTGTGACAACTCGGGTGATAAACTGGTCCATTGCGCCAGTAACACAACCAGGGCCTCCCCTCCCCCCCCCGCCCGCCCCCTCTCAAACTCTTCCCTGAGCGAGTAGACATTAGCATAAACAACCAATAAGAAATATATACACTGGGCCCGGCGAAACAACTTCCCAGTTAAAAAACAATCAACAGTGAACAAGAGTTGGCTAACTGTCAGTGCTACCGCAGCCAAATTTTTCAGGGGGATGGCCCAGCCCAGCCCTAGACAGCTCCTTACGGCACCAGACGGTCCCGCCCTTGTTCTGGGCTTCTCCGGGGACGCTCCCACACGCTCCCGCGCAGCGGTTTGCTGAGCCTACTATATAGGGTGGGAGACGGTCAGGGGGCGGGGCAAGCAGGGAGAGCAGACCAGGTGCTGCAGGTTAGTCGGGTAGGGACTCCTGGGAGATTGAGTCCCTGCGGCACCGCTCGCAGCCCTGCTGCAAATACAACCCTCGCCTCAGCCGACCTCAGCGTCACAACCCCAGGTCCAGTGCAGGCTCCTGCTGTTCAAGGTCCGCGAAGCGGGACCCGCAAAGCGGGTCCAGCGAAGCGGGTCCAGCGAGCTGCAAGCAAGTTCAGCAGAAGGGAGAAGAACAGCAAGCAAAGTTCCAGTCGAACGGCTCCTCCCAGGGCAAGGTTAGTGTAAACAGTGTCCCACGAGGTAATAGGCGCAGGGGTTTTTGCTCCTTCATGGTCAGGGGGGAGGGCAAGCAGGGAGAGCGGACCAGGTGCTGCAGGTTAGTCGGGCTGGGACACCTGGGAGATGGAGTCCCTGCAGCACTACTCGCAGCCCTGCTGCAAATCCAACCCTCGCCTCAGCCGACCTCAGCGCCACAAACCCAGGTCCCGTGCAGGCTCCTGCTGTTCAAGGTGCGCGAAGCGGGTCCGGCGAGCTGCAAGCAAGTTCAGCAGAAGGGAGAAGAACAGCAAGCAAAGTACCAGTCAAACGGCTCCTCCCAGGGCAAGGTTAGTGTAAACAGGCATACCAGTCTTCAGACATACTGTCTTGAAGATAGCACATGCATTTTAGGAGACTACTCATGTTCTAAAATGGCATAAAAGAGATTGAGTAAACAACAACCCTGAAATACATTATCAGACAAAGTCAAGGAACCCAACCGAAAACCCTGATCTCCTGGATGTTAAGTCATCTTCTTTGGTGCGATTCCTGTCAGTTTCCCCAAAAATTCTTGATGACTTTGGTTTCCTTCCAAGAGCTCTTTCCAACGCCTCCAAAACCAACAAAGAAAAAAATAATACAAAATGAAGAGCATGTTTTGGGGTGTTGTCGATGTTTCAAGGGGTCACATAGCTATGCCTTCATTGATGACCACTCCAGAAAACCTTCTTATTTTTATACACATCTGGACCCAAGTACTAGATGGCAAAAAAATGTAAAGCTTGTCAATCTAAAAGACTATTAAAACTTGCGTGTGATTTGCACATGGACCACAATTTCATTAATTACCATCCTGACTGAAACATCTAACCTTTACCTTCCATCTTTAGATATGCACAGGTTGTAACATTCTGGCCAAAAACCTCACTGTCTTTTCTAAGGTACTATCTAGTCTTACAAATATCTTGGCCTCAGACCCTCCAAGTCTACAGAGAATAATCTGACATGTGACTCCACCCAAACCCAGCCAGCTTTCTAGAGGCACCCACTTAAAATGTTGACTGTAGCCCAGCCATACCTGGGAGGGCATAGGCATGGAACTGGATAAATCTTGCACAGCCCGAAGCAACCAGATAAAAAAACATTTGTTTTATATCTAAGTGACCACACCAACCTTCAATAATCAAAGTTGGAACAAATGGTAGACTGTGCCTAGCTCGGTCAACCTTCGAGTTATGAATGTACATGAGCATGCTATTTGCTCTGCTTTAGGTTCACACTTTTTTCTTTGGCAGTAGTTAGCTTTGTGACTGACTGCATCCCAAACTTTCTGCAGTGCGAGAGGCAGACCTATCATGTACTTCACTGTGCACCAGTGGTTTTATATCTCACACTGTGCCAGCACCCTAGAGTTTGTCCAAAGACAGCAATTTAACATGTGACTGACTAAACATGTACACTACTGTCCTTTCAGGAGCTTTTGCATACATGCCACTCATAGAAGCTCCTAATGTTTGGGATTCTAAGGCGAGTCTAGAATGTAGCTATCCTACCCCAACGCCCATCAGAGGCACTGATCTGCCTTGAGAGATTCCAGTCCAGACCGAATGCGTACACCGGCCTTAGGTACTGACACGACTTGTTACTTGTGACACACTTGCTCTAGTGGCTTCCAAGATGATTGAGCTTGTAATTTTATCTCTGACCCAAAACGAACACTCTCTCAGAGACAGCCTTTCGGGGGTGAAACTGCTACCCCTACGCTGCATAACTTGAAGTCTCCAACAGGAATGTGACCGACTCAAAGGCGAGTGGAGCTGACTGCATCCGAAGCTTGCCCCTCTTATCTCACATCTTCCGGGATGTTATGAGCATAGGGTTCCGATGAAAGACCTTTACAACAGGATGTTTATGTACTGCACATGAACACTCAAACAATTGTGCGTTCACGATGATAGGGTGGAACTGGCCTATAGGGCAATCAGGCAGTGCATGAAGGGCTGATCTGGCAGGTCAAATGTATGGCCAGTATATTTTGGATGTTTCTAGGAGCCTGTATTATAGTCTGGTGGGCCTCTTTTACTGTCGATTTCCCTGATATTTAAACAAACATCGCCTACCACAAGCACTAAATTCATGCAGTCTCCCATGCCTTACAAAACAGCTTTCCAGTGTAACCTTAAAAGTACCAAACTGCCCGACTTTGCAAACGTGGGGCACTTTTTAGCTATCTGAGGCGCACTTTTAATTTGATGCCAGCACCTCTCTGTCGCAGTCCGGCCCATGCTGATGATACAAGTTTTAAGGATCCAGCAAGTACGAAATACATTCCCTTCCCAGGGGTTTGAGCTGTAAAACGGAAAAGCCTAACTTCCTAGAGTAAAGCTCTACTTACTTGTATTCCTCAACATAACTTGCGGTGGTAGATAAGACTTCAAGAGCAAAAAGTGTGCGTGTTTCTTTCAAAACATCACTTGCACACTGCTTGTAAAGTGACATTTTAATTCAAAATGTTAGTAACAGACTAATATTCACCACTGAAATTACCCATATTTCACCATATTAATTCACCACTAATCCTTTATAGGCTCCCTAAATAGCATGCGTCAACAAGCTTTGTCCTACTCTATCCTTCTGCTATCATTCCAAATCCAAATAACTCACTAACCTATCCACCACTTAAAATGTACTTGCATGTTTCACTATACTAATTCAAAACTAATCCTCTGTGGGTCCCGGAGTAGCGTGCTACCCGCCGAAAAAGCGCTTCGACGCCTCGTCAGGGGTAGTAAGCGCTATATAAATGCAATTACAATACAATTACATTCTCGGAGTAGTGTAATGCTAAATGGTTTGGGGAACTCGGAGTATTTTGATAGCGAGCTGCTCCTATTCACAGAAAGCACCTACAGCGCCAGCAAAACTCCATCAGCACACAGCAAATTTCTAATTTTAAAGCATTGCTTTAAGCATAGGATTGGCTCAATTGCCACTGCCATTCAGGCAGAGCTAGGAAAGTGGCAGACTTTGAAATACCGCCTCGGGTGTGGTAACGAAATGGAAGCTGTAAATCAACGCTGAGGATGGGTATGTGCTTGCAGAACCTATAAGCAAAGTGGGCATGGAGCAGCGAGTCAGGCATGAATAACACAAGCCTGGTGGTTGTTCAAAACCGTTTACTTTTACAGTGAAATGGCAACAAAAAAAGAAAACAATAATGATAAGAACCAATAAAAAACTATGACAAATTGGTCCCTTGTTAGGTACAGTATGGCAGCGGACTACATAAGCACTTTATATTATGCAGGGCTCTTACTTGACCCAAGAGGAGTTCACAGGGACTGATGCGATTATTTACTTGAAGTCTGATAATATGTGACGTGCTGTGCATCACTGAAGTGAAACTCAAATGGTAAGTACCAAGTAACCACTGAGTCGTACTGCACCCATACAAAAGGACTCACACGCACTGCCAGCGCTTCAGTGAAGCTTCAAATGGTTCCAAGCAGTGCGAGAGGACAAAAAAAGCATTGGCAAAGCCACCATATTGGCTGCGGCAATGGATTTTACATGATGTGCGCTATGGTATGACTGTGTCATTTTGCAGGTTGTCATGTCGTGACATTCAAATAGAGACAGACGCTTAGTCTATGTTTTATATTGCTGAGCTTTATTCATACATCTGCTCCAGTCCCTGTCCCTACTCTATCTGCCCCTTACCTGTCCTTGCTCCTCCTCTTCCCCTCACTCCTTAGCTCCACCCATACCCAACCACTAGAATGCTTCACGATCTCACATCTCCCCCCTTGTTAACAAAAACAAACAAAATGAGCGTCCAACATTTGTATAGTTCCTCCGTCAGCCACATGGGTCTGTAGGTTGCTCGTTGACGCTATGGAGAGGCCAGTCCATTTCCTTGGTGTGGCTTTCTAGTGCTTTGATAAGAGTCTCATTGAGTACAGGAGCACATCTTTGAACTTGCAAAATGTCTCTTGTGATCTTCTTGTTCCCAGGCTCATGACGGTTTCTGATAGGATCATGTACCGACCACTCATCTTCAGTTTCCGAGTTAATCATGATCGCCTCTTGTAAGAGGGCTGTGAAGGGTTCATCGTGAGGGTGACAGTTTTGCTTCCTTGATGGCTCTTGTTTGAGTGATACACAATTTACTTCATGAGTGGAGGTTGCTCCGGTCCTCTTCCGACTATCCATATGTCGTTGTACTTCCCTCGATCTTATCTGGTCGAAGGCAGCATTGTCTTGCAGTTCGACGTCAGGCAACCCAGACAGTGATGCACTGTTTGGAGAGAGAAATTTGGTTTGGTTCGGAGACTCAGTCGCTGCCTCTGGTTGGTTCGCCCACTCCCACTCGCAACTGGGATTGTAGACTCCTTTAACTATCTGAGCAGGTGCATGGTCTCCTCCCATCTGAGGATGATCTGTCTCCGTTACCGCGTCAAATTTCTTCTGTGGGTTGACTGGGCAGACTTGTCTTGCCCAGTGCGTAGTGTCCTTTCTATCCGTTTTTATTTGAGAGATCCTTTGAGTCAGCCTCGCTGACCCCATTCGTGGTGATGGTATATTCTTTATGTCAGGAGGCGTCTGCGACTGACATGACAGGTTGTCTTGTGCGGTGATAGAGGATTCAAAAACATTAGTTTGAGATAGGTTGACCTTGATGGGGAGAAGGTTCTTTGGTTCTATGGCGTGTTCGAGTGATTGACGCCATGGCCGTTGTCGGGCCCATGACTCGGTTGACTCGAAAGATCGGACAGACATGCTTTCTGACTCAGAGGAGTCTTGTGTCGAATCCCAGGAGCGGACAGACATGCTTTCTAACTCAGAGACTTCCTTTGTCGATTTTCTCCGAGGACCTTCCCGTGGGCGGGTCTGGACCGATAGATCTTTGACATGAATAGGCCAGGACGAACTGCTCTTCACATCGGAGTTATCTTTAGGATGTTTCTCTGAGTACTTCTCTTGAAGTGTCTGTGGTGTCCTTTCACTGGAAAGGTTGCCCGCCACCCACGTGTTTGTTTCTCGTGTTTGATCCCAGGATGTTTCATGTCTGCCTCGCTCGCCCGCTGGTAATAACCTCCTCTCAGTTTTCCCATTGTCTCGGCTGCCATGGAGGCGTTTATCATCCCTATTTCGGTGTCTGAGTGAATCAGTCAGTCTTATGCTATTGACGTCTTCTTCTCACTTGTTTTGTGTAGTGGCGTCTGTGCTGCAGGTGTGATGTGTTCTGCTGCTTGATGCTTCCTCATACTCATATCCCGAGTTTGTTAGGCAATGCGGTACTTGGGAGTGGTTGTGTATCAACTTCCACTGTTGACTTGACTGGTCCATTCTTTCATAGTTTCTCTTTCTTGCCCGTTTGTTGGGAAGGCGATCTGTCCCACTTGACACGTTGTCGTCTTCAGAATAGTTTGTGCCATGCTTTGAATGACTCCTTGATGTTGAGTAACTCCTTGAGGTTGTTGACTCGGAGTATTCTATGTCCCTTTGTCTCTCCCATTGTCGTATCTCTGATCTACCTTCATCCTCCCTCTGTTTGGTTCTATTTGCTTGCTGGACTTTATTCCCAGGCATGAGTGATGTCTCTTTCCTGGTATACTTGGTTCTTGCATTAAGGTGCAATTTATTTGATCGGTCTCTTGCTTTGATCCGCACTCCAACATCAGCCTTCCTGATAATTTCTTTTAGTGACCAATGCCCTCGAAGAATCTTGTGCTTCGTGCTAGAACTTGAACATCCTTCAATTATCCGGAGCCGAACTGCTTCCTCATTTGTAAGTGTGTTGAAATGGCAATACTGTACCAGACTTTTTAGCCGGATGATGAAGCTTGGCAATGTTTCTCCTGGTTCCTGCCGTGCTTTGTTGAAGGCGATGCAATCATAATCCACATCTGCTTGTGCATGGAAATGTGAACGTAACTTCTCTTGGAGTCTTTCATAGGTCTCTGTGTCCTTTTCAGAAAATGTGTTGATCAAGTGTCGGCCTTCATGACCCACCAGCTGGAGAAGTAACAGTAGACATTTTCCATCTCTTCGTTCACCGATTGCGTCAAGAAACTCTTCCAGTGATTCTAACCACCGGTTCCATTTGGGACTCAAACTCTGGGTTTCAGTCTGTGTCACTGGGGGTGGTATTCCAATGCAGGGATTGGACCTCTGTGTTGCTTTTCCCATCGCCATGAGAGATGAAGATTCTGTTCTGTTACGGTCACAGGACTGTTCACTTTGCTCCCCTTCTTCTTTGCAGACTCTCTGCAGCCGAGATCCTCAGTCTGGTCGTCTGCTTGGAGGTCAGTAAACTTTGCAGCTAGCTCAGTATGCTCCAGTGAGTGAACTTGGATTTCTGGAGTTCAGGCGGGCCACCACTCAGCTACCGGTGCGTGGCTCGTGGCTCCCTTTCTTTAGAGTCGTATGCTAGCTGCAGGTGGTTGATGGCTCTTTCACGATGATGCCTGACACATTTGACATCTCATTCATTCATGTATCTCTTCTGGACTAGCACAGGTCCTCCACTCCCTTCGCTGATGAGAGAAGGCTTCCTCACTGCTTGTGTTTGTCGCATTCACGGTTTGTGCAGACTTGAGCTTGTTTTCAGCGCATCCCTTGTACTTGCCAGTGTCTGCTATGTTTATTGACCCTTGACTCCTTTCACGTCACGTTGCTCATTTGCATTCATTGGTTACACTCGATGCGGTCTTCGCTTATTTGGAACTGTCTTCTGCAGTTCGGTCCTCTTCTGGGTCTTCAGCAGTTCTGCCCTCTTCTGGTCGTGATCGACGTTATCTTTATTTATCTCGGGCACTCGCTTAGGCTTATGCATCTGCTTCTTACGTCTACTTGCATTTGCATGTGCTTGTCGGTGTTGGCCCTTGTGTTCGCTTGTTTACTTGTTCTAGTCACTTTTAATTGGCTAATGCTTGTTTGTTAGTTCACATCTGCATTGGCTTGTGCTTGTTTATCATGTCCTGTTTGCATTGACTTGAGCTTGTTTATTATTTCTGACTTGCGTTTACTTGTGCTTGTTGATGGCTTCACATTTGCTTTGCTCGTGCTTGTTTATTGTAGCAGATTTACATTTGCTTATACTTGTTTCCTTTGTCCACTTGCATTGACTTATGCTTGTTTATTATTTCTTATTGATTTTGCCAGTAGTTGTTATCTTATTTTTACTTTTGCATTTACTTGGGCTTGTTATTTTTCTTAATGTCTTTGCCAGTGCTTGTTGTCTGAATCACACAGGGATGTCCCTCTGGGTTGCCTGACTTCAAGATGGCCGCCCGGAAATCTCACTCTCCACGAGATTTGGGATACATTCAGTCTCCAGCTCACCGAGTCACACCAGACACTCACCGGGAGCTTCTTTCACGGCCAGCAGGTCTTTTCCAGCGCAGCCCACGATCTTTGGCCGCTTTCCACCCTTCAGGTAGGCCAGGGATAAGCTCCCGACTTCTTCCTTTTACCCACGTGCCGCCTCTCACGCATCGGGGGTGAGCCCCGATGTCGGCAAAATCGGCGCTTCTCTTCCGGCGCATCCACAGGGGTCCCTCGCTTCTCTGGACACCCCTCACTCCTCAGGGCGCTTCAGGAGAGCTGGGGTGGGCTCCCAGTTTCCTCTTTGACATCAAACCCTCCAGGGGTACTCATGGTGCACTCGCGCTGTTTTGGCGCGAACCAGCGTTCTCAGGGCTGTAGCTGAAGCGCTCAGCCACGCTGGTCATGCGGAGGCTCTACACGATCACCTGATCGTGGGGCTGCTCATTTACCTCTGGCCTCAGTCTATGGGCGGCGGCTTCGTGGAGCACATGGGTCGCGACGGCGACCACGTCCTTGCTGGTGCCCGGGACAGGGCTTCTTACTTGTTCTGCAGGGGATGGCAGGTCACCTCATCCCACCCTCGTCGCCAGTTGTTATGTCGTGAAATTCAAATAGAGACAGACGCTTAGTCTATGTTTTATATTGCTGAGCTTTATTCATACATCTGCTCCAGTCCCTGTCCCTACTCTATCTGCCCCTTTCCTGTCCTCGCTCCTCAGCTCCACCCATGCCCAACCACTAGAATGCTTCACGATCTCACACAGGTGTACGTAAAGTATTGGAGTATTTTTCCCTCCAAAAGCCGATGGTTAAAGTGCCATCTACGATGTGGATAGAGGAGGTAACACTGTAGGGAAGCCACACAAAGGGCGCGTGTTGTGAAAAGCAAATTGGAAGGCGGGTGGCAGAAGCAACATATAGGGCAGGGAAGAAGTACACAACACAGGCGAGAGAAAAACGTGGAGAAGCATGCATCCAAGAGAGCAAAGCAGGGGAAAAAGCACATTAGAGCGAGCACAAACAGGTTTGGCTCTAACAATAAGAGTTAGGAAAGCCCACACAAACTAACAAATAACAAGCATTGGCATAACCAATAGGTCTCGCTTTTGGGACCTTATAAGTGTTTGGCCATAGCGGGCACCGGGTAATCCCCCGGTGCGCTGCACGGGTGGGGGGTGGTTTTGGGCCCCTGGGGGCCGTTTTTGCAGCATAGCTGCAAAATCGTCCTGTACCAAAATCGTCCGAAAACCGGCCCCGGCAAAGAGCTCGGCGGCACCTCCAACCGGGGGTCGGGGGGGGTCTGGTGGTCGACGGGGCAGTCGAGCACTTTGCCAGGGCCAATAGTGGTTCCCAGTCCGGCCCTGGCCATGCAAAAGTTGGTGTTGTTCAACAAGGATATTGGGCTGCATAACGAAATACTTATAAGGTCCCAAAAGCGAGACCTATTGGCTATGCAAATGCTTATTGTTGTTAAGCCACAGCTATCTTCTGAGTTGCCCTGTCTACCCTGTTACAGCCCTGAACACATCAGTGTGTGTTCTTATTGACAGTAAGCTGTGTTAGTAGTTGCTTGCACTAACTAGTTTTGGGTAAGGTGACTGTGAGAGCTACATTGGTGCTTTCTAACAAAACATTTGAGAACGCCAAGCATTATCGGGTCAGAAGAGCCTGTTGTGTGGCTTTGTGTGAGAGGCTGCGGCTAGTATGATGATGGCACTTTGCAGTTAGTGGTATTGCAGGACGGGCGCATATATTTTCGTGATTTTTGGTGGTTAACGCCGCAGTACGTGTAAACAGTAAACTTAGTATTACAGGATAAATGTAGAGCAAAACCATAAAACAAGAGGGGTGGCAGAGAGCCAGCGAGCAAGAAGTGTGATGATGGAGGTGCGCTGCACACGTGCATCCAATGGATCCAATGACGGTGCATTTTTTTTCATGCTTTGAGTTTTGCTAACGCCGCTGCACTTGTGCGATGAAGGAGGGGCGTGTTAATGAGCTGCGTGCCGTTCGCGTGCACATATCCTGTCCTGTGAGTTCTGCTAACAGTTATACACTTGCACAACTACTGTTTGTAGGTGTGCACTAATTTTGGGCGGGTGGCGAGAAGCTGGCAGCATTGGAGTAGCAGTTTAAACAGTAAATCCTTGGTAAAGCATTATAAGCAAATGTGTGACACGTGGCGTGCAGAGTTTTGGAGCTCACGTTAATGCGCAGTGGATTTTTTTGTTTTGGCTGTTGGATAAGCGGTGTTGCTGAGTGTTTATAGTGAAGTGGCATTGGTTAGGGCGGCGGCTTTGAGTGTGTAAGTGAGGTTACAGACAGTTTGTACTTGAACGGTGCTACTTTGAACATTGTCAGTAGCTTTGGCAGTGGATCGCAAAGTTAAGCTCAAAATGAGAAGGAACAATGAGTTTGTTTTATTAGTTTAACACTTGGGGCATGGGACAGCTTGATAATGGCTGTGCTAGGAACTGAGAACAAGGAGAAAGGCGGCTGATTCCAGGTACCGTATTATTATGAGAGGTAGCTAGGAGCATGGAGGGGGTGAGTTTTGAGGGGGCATGCAGGGTTAGGGGGACACCTAGGGTGATGTGTCATTGAAAAACTACACTAAATGCACGCGGTCTGAGCACAGGAGAAAGATAAACAGCTCCTGGGATTGTAATACAACAAGTGTATTAAAAACAATCGCTTAGGTCGTGGTAAACAGAAGAGCCAGAAGGCTGAGGAGTCTCTGGTGAACCTGGAACAACGACACACACGACAAAACAACAAGTGGAGAACAGGGAATATAGGGAGAAAACAAGTACTGCTGAACAAGGAGAAAGTGAAGAAAGAGGTGCTAAACATCAAGCAAGGTTAGGAGAGACAAAATAGCTGTGGAACATGGCTGGAGGACAGGAGAGGCAAAAGAATAGCAACTGAGCCAGGGCAAGGATTTTAGCTACAAAAAAAGAACTTCTGAACACGGAACAAGGGCGCAAGAGACAACAGAACACGGAGCAAAAAACGTAAGTGACAAAATACCTGCAAACATATAGCGAGGACAGAAAAGAAGTCTTGCTGAACATGGAGTGAGGACAGGAGAGATCCAGCACACTTTTTTTCTAACTTTAACACCGAGCGCCGTGTCCTTCATACGGGCGCTGCGGTCAGTGTTAAAGTTAGAAAGAAAAAAAAACAGAGCGCTGTGTCCCTGAAGTGGACCCCGCGAAAAGATAAATAAATAGAAAACTGTGCGCAACAGGAACAGCGAGTGCACCTTTGGACCGGTTTAGGAAGGTGGATATCTGACTGTGGTTGCCCCCAACTTTTTGCCTAGTGTTTTGCTGGTTTTCGACATAGTTGGCCTGGGATCCTGCTAGCCAGGACCCCAGGCTTCCTGCTCTCTCTGTTAAAATGGACTCCATGTACCTTAGGTACATATCTAATTGGTATTGGGTCACTCTTGTAAGTCCTTATACAGTGTAACATAGGTACCCAGGGCATAAGTGCACCCAAGGCCTACCAGGGGCTGCAGCATGTATTATGCCACCCCTGGCTGGCTGGCCATCCAAAACTGACACAACTGGCTGGTAACACAGCTGGGGCAAGGTGGTGTAATCACCCTTTGCTGTAGATATAGTATACCTATATCTAACCTTAAAATGGACACATATACTCCTATAAGTCACTCCTATGGCGGGCCTTAACAATCCTGGAGGCAAAGTGCTTGGAATTATGTGAGATGGTGCTCTAGCATGAGCTGAGCCTTTCTGCAGCTTTCGGAACCAAGTCCTTTAGCTGTTTCCATGATAACGCTATTCCATATACTCTTAAGTGCATTATAATCCTCGCGGTTATTGCTAACTTTGGCATAGCATTATCAAAACATGTCGAGTAAGGTGTCATACGAATTGGAATACTACCCCCTCGCCAGTTCTGGCGACGGGGGTAGCATTCCACCCTTTTAGAGGGACACAACATGTATGTAACTGTGAACCCCGGTTAAAGTTAACTCGAGCCTCAGCATCACAAAATGGATGCTGCCACCACAGACACGAGTCTGACCTCCTGCTGCTGGGAGTCCTTCCAGCGAGGGAGGCCCGGACAAAGGGTTTCCTGCCTTGGGAGGTGCTAGCACCACCCAGACAGGATTTTGTGTATTGAGGTAGGCCAGGCTGAAAGGAATGAGACATGCCTGGGGCACACAAGGTGTCCCTGTGCATACCCTGGTTCAAACAGATTGCTGGGGCACTCCAGCCCCAGCTCTGGCGCGAAACCTGACAAAGGATAGGGGGTGTAACCACCCCCCTTCCTGGTCCCACCCATAGGAGGGACCTGTTCGCAGTACAGCCCCCTTCAGGAAAATAAAGGTAGGAGCTGGTCTGTAGGAAATGGGACCCCCGGCCGGCCAGGGCTGGCGCCACAGCCAGTCAGAGACCGCCACTCCTATGTAAAAGTCGACCCCTGCTCACCCTCTAGGTAACGCGGCGTGGGCAGTCAGGCCTATCTCGGAGGACATGTGAAGCATTTGCGCACGCACCCACCAACAACAACATCCCGGGCCTCCCACAAAAGGAACTCCACACCAAGTATATATGAAAATAGTCTTTGTATTAAGAAGGACACATAGGAACATACAATTCACAATGTGCTCGAGGCACGGCAGGGGTTACAAGGGAAAAGGTACAGGGCAGGGCCAAGGGACCACTGCCAGGAATATGCACATGATGGAGTTGGCATTTAGAACATATAACAACTGGGAGCTTCCTCGGACTAGGACTAGAACACATAATCACCAGGAGCTTAGCATTAGAATACGTCACGCCCCGGGGTCTCATAGGACTAGCAATAGAACTCACTCTAACCAGTATCGACATACATGAGGCAAGGTTATACGAAAGGAATGGCAAGGTACATAACACCACAGACGTACTTGTAGGAAGGAAACACAGAATAACTCTCAAGGAGCACAGTTATCATTTAGCGAGTACTCTCAACAGGCCAACTGGCCTTCGGGGGCTAGGACGCCCAAAGTCTCAATGTCAGGGTGGGCTGCAGGTAGCCTACAATAAACCTAAACGTGGCGGCTGCCCACGAAGTGCTGGGCCGCCGTAGATGATGGGGCATCACGTTGGAGCCTCGCAGGCTCGGAATAATTAGGCAGCAGGGGGGGAGCCTCACGGGCTCGGGGACCGAGGTGCTGGGGCCGAGCCTCGCAGGCTCGAAGGGGCAAGGGACCATGGAGGAGCCTCTCGGGGCTCAAGGAATGAAGGGGCCAAAGGTGGAGCCTCGCAGGGCTCAATCCCTAGGTGGGAGCAGGCGGAGTCCCTCTCGGGGGACTTGGCTTTGTGGGAGGCCTCACGGGCCTCAGGGCACAACCGGGGGTTCACTCGAGGGGAGGGGAGGGCACCGACAATGTGCCCCGACGCCCCTCCTCTCCAGCACTCACCGGTTCTGGTGCGCCGGTCTCCTTGGCTGCGCCAGTCTTCTTCTTGTGCTCCGGGGCTCTCTCTCTCTCTGGAACCCCGGGGGGGGGGGGTCAGCAGCTTCACGGGGGTATCGCAGGAGCGCGGAGTGGGCTCCCGCCGCTCCTGCTTCGTCGCCTTTCCTCGGCCGGCCCCCCTCCTTCTCTCGGGCCGGCAGCCAATCACGGCGCGGCCTGGGGGATGACGCTAGGGGGGAATACCGGGCCGGCAGCCAATCCCAGCGCGGCCCGGGAATAGCATTACGAGGGGTCCCGGGCCGGCGTCAGTGACTCTGGGGAAATTACGAGGGCCAGGCTCCCTCGAGAATTTTAAAGGAGCAAGTAGCGAGGTAGGCTCTCGCTGGGGTTGTAGAACCTCTGCAGTACGGGGCAGACGCCGGGTGGGCACCGGCTTGTTGAATATAGCGCTCCCAGCGCTAGGGCATGAATGAAGCGCCCCAAAGCGGTAGAGGGCAGGGATCAGCGCGTCCAGGCGCAGGGCAGAAGGGACAGCGCTCCCCAAGCGCTAGATGCAGGATAACAAAGTCCATAGGTAGTCCAGGACCTCAGGGGGGGCCCAGCAGCGCCAAGAAGGGGAAAGGGCCATCCTTAGTCCAGGAGTAGGGCAGGGCCCAGGGAGGCAAGCCAACCCTGAGCCCAAGCAGCAGCCCCTGGTAGATTCAAGTTAAGAACAAGAACAAGTCCAGAGTGTCACAGCACCCTTTTTATACACACATTCTTGGTCTGAAGGGGCAGGCATGGAGAGAACCAGCTGGAAACGGTTATGGGGGGATTCTTTACACTGGCCAGGCTAGGAACATCAGCCGCACCCCAGGGGGTGGAGCCAGCATTGTCTGGGGAAAACCCAGCCTCATTCATGACACTCAACCCAGACAGTCAATCCACAAGCAGACCCAGGCTCACTCCTCCCCTCACATCAGCATGCTAAACACTCCATTCACCACCGGGGCAGACCCTCCCAGATCCTGGGAGCCGGCTCACCAGCAAGCCTCGGCCAATCATACGCCAGGCACACATTCCACAAATATACCAACTTCTAAAAGGGGGACTTCTACACTAGACACACTCATACCACATATACCGTTGCGCAGCGCACAATCTCACGAGTTCATACATACCAGACTTGACCCTGCACACCCTACGCATCGGGAACTACCGAGGACTCATCCATTCCCCATGTATTCCTATGGAAGGGTAGGTCGCTCTCTCTTCACACGCACTCAGAGGGGGAATCACCATCCCCAGGTTACATATACCATAAAAACTTCAGGGGCGGACCTGCCAGACGGGCCAAGTCCAACATGGTCCCATTCCAAATTAGATTAACCCTGATTTGAAACTCTACAAGAAGAAACTTTGGACTTCGACATTCTGCTCCTCAGAAGACTGAAGAAATCTCCCTTGTGGCCAAGGAGTGACCACCCTGCACAAGCAGGCACCATCAAGCGTCCTAGCAGTTCACTTTGTCGTCCTTCCTGCCAGAACCAGACTTCAGAGCCCAACGAGATCCGGACTTCCAGACCTCTCCGACCTCTACCTACATCTGCAGCACAGCTGAGATTCGTGGGTGCGACGGGACACGTGGGACCGGCCATCTTGAAGAAACTGCACTTCACTTCCAGCACCACTTCAGAGGCAACTCCGAGAAAGCGCTTTGGGGATTGAGAAGCCCCAGCCCCGAGCAGCTCCTGCACAGAAGATCAGCCCTCCAGCATCCACGAGATCTGTGTGGGGCCCTTTTGCTTGATTGCTGCTCGACGCGATGTCTGGTCACTTGCCGGATGGCTAGTGACCTCCTAGACGACGATCCACGAAATCTACATCACTGGTCTGGTTGCTCCAGACTGGCCCTTGCTTCCCTGCAAAGGAGAAGCACCCGGACCCTCCTGGTCCGCACCAGATGCCTTTTCCACTCACCACGTGGGTTGCCTTTGCCAAGGCCTGTTGACGCCGAATCCGGAACCAACACTGCCGACAGCGAGAGCCTGCGTGGGACAGCTCGTGCCTCCATCCTGGTCGTAGAAGACACCTCCTGGTCCACGTGGCTGCAGAGTCAAGCATCCACTTTTCACCTGATCGCGACGGCATCATCTGGTTCCTTCCTGGTTCCAGTCCAGTCACTGGCTAGTGACTGTGAACATTGTCCCCTCTGCTTTCAGGTCTTCATCTTCCTCGATCCACCTTTGGATCGTTCTGGACATCTTCCTCCTGGTCGCCTGCAGCATCTTTTCTTCAAGGCTCCATAGACTTCAACATGGAAACCCGACACACTTTGGCACCTATGCACCCGCAGCCTGTGGGTGAGGTAAGAAGAGCATTTCGGTGCTCAAGGGTAGATTGACTCTCCTAGTGTCCAGATATCCAGTCGTTTTAGTACTAACTAGTCGGAACTGTCTAATACTTACCTTTTTGTAAACTGTAGAGTCCATTGACTTTGTTACGCATCTCGCGTGTGAGTTCACACTCTGCACACGCGTCCCGTGGGCCTCCTGCCCCTTACCTAAGGTTAGGGTAGTGTAGTCCCAGCGAATCTACAGCCTCTGGACAGCTCCATTCCTTCTATCTACTTTCTCAACCCACTTACTTAGTATATGGTTTGACGTGCCCCTAGGGCACCATTGTAATTTGTGCAACTTAAACGTATTTTCTTAAGAGTCTTGTCATGTGCTTAGCACTCTGATCTCATAAAGAGTTCAGAGGTGTTTGTTATTAATAAATATCTTGTTTATTTTCATAACAACCTGTGTGGTGTCCTTTCACTTGGTATTCAAGGGGTTATATGTGGTAAAACAGCTGGCTTCACATGCCAAAAGAGTTTAGCCTAAGACTGCTTTGTCCATGCTACCATTAGGATAGCTGGTCTATAAGGTTGACTTACAACCAATCACCATAAGGGTTGTTTGGACTGATACAAGGTGATCACTAGAACTAGTGAGCATCATATATCAGGCCAACTTCTCACAACCGGCGCGACAGAAACATATAAACAAGCATTTGCAATGCAATCGGTCTCGCATTTGCAAGAGTTTGAGCTATTGACTTTGTAAATGACAATGCCTTTTGTTTATACATTTTGAAAACCTGCAAGTGGTGCGTACACACGCGCTTTGTACTTATTGTCCTTGCTTACAAGAAGCAAGGCCGGCAGTAAAAGAGGAGCAGTTACTGTTAGCCTTGCTTCTGATAAGCAACTACTACAAGTACAAAGTGGGTGTTTACGCACTGTTTGAAGGTTTTGAAAACACATAAATAAAAGGCATTGCCATTTACAATGCCAATAACTCAAACTCTCGCAAATGCGAGACCTATTGCATTGCAAATGCTTTTTTTTGTCTGTGGCTGAAGCAGCCCCCCATAAATGGGCTGATTTTTGTAATCAATAAACTGCTGCAGGTGAGAGGTAGTCTGAGCAAACCATAAATTAGGTCCATTTATTGTTATTTGCAGAATGATAATTGGGGGGCCTGAGGACGCACACATTGTGGCTCAGTTTTCCAGGCATGGTTGCTAGCAGAATCGTAATAAAGGCTTTGTCAATGTAGAATGTCTCTGTGAGAGAAATATATAACAGCCATGGTTGTACTGCCCCTGACGTCAAGGTAATATTAGTATTGGGTCTTCCCGACACTACATGATTTATGACTCAAATATCGGCTTTAAATATATTTCGGAAATTCTGTCATTTTTCTCCAAACATTAGTTTACGAGTTCTGAAAATAAACACATTTCCATATTGAATACATGCTTTCGATTTTGGTGTACATATATTCAACAAAGCAAACACTTTCTAGTTTGGTTGGCCAGGATGCACATAGCAGAGCTCCTTATTGGAACCTAGAGAGCTACCTGTAGCTCACAGGCTAAGGGGTGGTATACAGAGTGAAGGATGGAAAACAAAAGAGGAGAGGAAGGAGAGGGCAAATGAGGAAAGCTTACAGCCAATGATGAAAAAACGTCGATGGAGAAGAGGATGTCAGAAGTGGTTTGGTCAGTGAGAGTAAGGAACAGGCGGATTAGTGTATCATATACACTCCGGAGTTCACCGGCAGTCGAGTAGTCTATGGATTAATTTGGGAGTTGGTGGGCACCTAGAGGAAGTGCTGAATCTATTTACCCGAATCTCCTTTTGAAGACTGCAGAAATTAAAGGCCTCACAAAGACTGATATCCATTGAATTTCAATGGGGAACGGTGGTCTTATAAAAATGTTATGGTTTGCTAAAGAAGGTAGCTACTGACTGCAGGAGTCATTGGTGCTATCAGGAGCCTTTACGACCTGAGAGGGAGCAAGGCTTTGCTCCAATCCAAAATCTCCAAGACAGAAACACCCAACTACACCCCCAGAATTTACATTGCATACACCAAAGCGTCCACAAACACACACAAGCGTTCCTACGGGCCACTAGAGTGCTGAATAATTTCAGTTCTTAGTTTTTTCGTAAAAGGCAACCAAGAAAACAGTTATTCACTTACAAAGACAAGTAGGCAGAAGTGCTGTGATGCAGATACACTTTAAGGGCGCTGTACACACAGCGTGACATACACACAAACTTGCATGCAGGGGGCGTGCAAACACGAGGAGACTCATGACAACGCACACAGAAGTATGTACAAAAATAAGTCAAATGCAGAGACGTTTCTACAGACATTCCACAGAATTGTGCACTAACATGCAGAGGAATTAACACAACCCCTATAATATGGAAACGCATGGGAACAATGGCGTGTACAATTGCCCCTTCAACTGTCCTTCTAATGCTCCCCCTTTGCACACATATCCCATCATGCACCACAAGCATGCCAACAGTGCCTCTTGGCAACGCAGCCTGCGCCTTGGGCCGGCATCAGCACCCTCCCCTGTGCTCGTGTCACCTGTGTCACCGCTCTGTCCCGAGGTATTTGCACTGCCTCTGTCCCCAGATCCTCCCCGCATTCTTCTTACCTCTTCGTGCGTGGAGCAGCGTTCACGGGCGCGCACTGACAGCGTCCAGATCATGTCACTCCTAATGAGTGGATTCCACGTCGTGCTTACTGAGGAGTAACGTGAAGCATTGATCTCACCGGTCCGACTGAAGACTATCGCTCAGTCTAGCTTCACTGCGTGTGTAGAATCCCAACCCAGCATGGAGCCTGACCCCAAGCAGCACGCGCTCGCCGCCCTGAGCTGCGATCTGTCCTGCCGAGGGTCCTCGCTCCTGGGATGGTCCAGGTGAAGGGTCGCAGAGGCGGCACTCCGGAGGTGGGAGCGTGGCAAGGACACTCTCCTCAAGCAGGTCACGCGGCACCCGCTCCCTCTCAAACAGAGTAACAAGGGAGAAGTTATGGTATGGTAAAGCGCTAGTGTGCAGTAATGTGGTCAAAATTACACAGGCAACAAGAAAAACAAGTATGGACTTCAGTACGAGACAAAAAAAAACAAGCATTTGCAAGGCAATACATCTCGCATTAGGAAAGTATGAGCTATTGGCAGTGCTTAATTTGTAAAAAATGAAGTGCAGGTGCTCAAATGTTTGCCAGAGGCCACACCTACTTTTCTCTGGCTCCGCCCACTTCACCCACTGGCTCCACCCACTTACTATATTGGCTCCACCCACATTTTCAACTGGCTCTGCTAAAAGTTAGAGGTAATATATATATATCTGGCTGATCCGAAATTTCAGCAAGGGAGCCTTCCTCATAGTAAGGTTTTGATAGGAGGGTCCCTTGCCTTGTGAACATTCTGAAAAAGATTAACTCAAAAGTGCATTTAAAGCACAATGTTGTAATAAATTAGCTAAAATCACTAATGCATTGAAAAGGGACCATTTCAGTGCTGTATGTGCTGATTTGGTGAGAAAGGAGTACAATACTGGGGTAGGGTATGCCATTTTTAACAGTCTATGAATTCTAAGGTACAACTTTTACATAGCTTATGTGCCAAAATAAACCAAAATGTTGTTAAAACACCTGCCTGAGCTGCCTGCTGCCTTATTTCGGAAATTCGGCCGGCGCCGCCGGCCTACCCCCAGCCAGGCCATCTTGTCCCTGCCTCCAGGCGCTGCTGTAGCAGTGGTACTAGGTAGACGGTTGGGTCGACCAATAAGTATTAAAAAACCCTGGCTGACTGACTCACTGGTCTGGCCACCACCAGTAAATTAATGATAATTAAAAAAAAAAACGTAATCCTGCGCCTGCGGCCCCCGCCGCCCCCAGGTCCTGCCAGCCCTGCCTCGCCTCGCCTCACCTCACCTCACTCACCTGCCGCCTCAGCTGCCTGCCTTATTTCAAATTCGGCCGGCGCCGGCCTACCCCCAGGGCCAGGCCCCACCGCCCCAGGCCATCTTGTCCCTGCCTCCAGGGCAGCGCCAGCGCTGCTGTAGCAGTGGTAGGTAGAGTCGGTCGGTCGGGTCAACCAATCACAGTGTTAAAAAACCCGACTCACTGGTCTGGCCACCACCAGTAAATTAATCACGCTCACTTCACGCCACGGACCACGGTTCAATAGGCTGGAGCATGTGATTTTTAACAATCGAGAACAACACTCCTCACAAAGTGTACAACATCACACCTGAATAAAGCTGTTTGTGGCTGCATCCCAAAGCATGTTTGATGAGAGAGTGAAAATTGGAGCATCCATGGGCTTTCTACCAGCTGTTGTCTGACAATTCCAATTCCTGACAGGTAGCAAGCTGTGCCGTTGGATGAAGGGAATCTTAAACAGTTCAGATGTGCTCTCGGGAGGCCGCCTGCTTACCCTAATCACTTTGAAGAATCAACGGTATGCCTTGCAAGATACATAAACTCACCACACATGTCTCGCTATTTGTTTATGGACTTTAAGAATGCTGGTCTATAAAGACAAACGGATCGAAATATCAATGCTGGTATAATGTATAATTTTGCATATAAGCGTTGAGACTAACAATATACACCAATGAAAATATGCATAATTATTTGTACTTTGTGTTACTCAAGAGTATTCAAATCTGCATTTACTCACGAAACAATTAAAGTATATTTATTTCTAGCTTACAAAAGAGCATAACGAGGAAGGAAAACTAAAATCTAATTTACATTAGCGATAAGTTTTGAAGCTGGCAGTGTTAATCATAAACATTCCATATTTTTCATCGACCAAATTTCAGCATGTGGGAAAAATAATCCTGTATTTTGGCTCCATAAGAATCAGTGTTGGCAAGATTCAGTACGTAATTTCCTAGCTGGTGTCTTCTTTCAGTCAGCATGAATGTAGCTTCTCTAGTGCCATTTTTTAAATTCGAGCCATTAGTATAATCTATAATAAGGGCGTCAGAGCACGAGTGCCTCCGCTCTCATGTTATCCCTCGTTTATGCTCTACCTGCATTATTTTTGTCTTATTTAATTTTGTTAAAAGACACATTAAGTTTATGAAACTCTCCAACAGTGAAATGCTGCGTTCCTCTGGGCTAGCTCTGAGATTTCTAGAGACATACACATTTTCGCAAAGATATGAGGATTTAAATAAGCAATCTCACCCCACTGCCAGGCCTCTGGCCCTGCCCTGCCTCGCTCGCCTCGCACCCAGGTCGCCCTCACCTGCTGAGCAGTGACTGTGAGCACTCGCAGGGGTTATATCCAGGCTGTTTGTGTTGGCAGTGGCAGGGGTTTCTACAGGGGGCAGGCCAGGGTTACATCCATGCAGTTTGTGCAGACAGTAGCATTAGGGTCAATGGGGAGTGGGGATTACATCCATGCAGTTTGTGTTGGTAGGAGCAGGGATTTCTAGAGGGGGTTACATCCATGCAGTTTGTTTTGGTAGCGACAGGGGTTCCTACGGGGGAGAGGGGGAAAGGAGTTACATCCATGCAGTTTGTGCAGGCAGTAGCATGAGTTTAAATAGGGGAATGGGGATTGCATCCATGCAGTTTGTGTTGGTAGTAGCAGGGGTTTCTAGGGGGGTGTTGGCTGTGGGATGCCGCCGCTGGTCGACTCACGGCTCCTACGAGGGGGGGGGGCATCAGTGGCTTATCTGAGGCAGCAGGTCTCAGCGCTCCTAATTACATTGCCTTTTTAATCAATGCCCGAAGCGGTTCCAGACACTAGGTCATAGCAAGGGGGTGGGGGAGGACTCGGAGGAGTGGGGGTAGTGGAGGAGCAGGTGGGGGGGGGGGCCCAGGGGTGCCTTCTATGCCAGTCTGTACCGGGTGTCATGCACCACGAGGGCTACCTGTGCTGCCACAGAGATATACCCGTCACGCACACCCCTGCAGTGTTTTTCTTGGTAATATCGCACTAGCAGCTTATTTATTGAAGGCATTGCAGCATTTGTATGGCGCTTTCTTACCACTAAAGAGGCTCCGCAGTCGCCGGCCGCTCCCAACTCCGAGTCGAGTCTCAGTCCCCCGACTCCCCCACCAGCAACTATGGAGTTTGGGCGGGCGAGGGAAGAGGTGCGGAGTGCGGACGTGCGGTTATGCAGGGGCGGGCAGCAGAGAAAATGCGCGTGCAATGCATTTGCATGCAATCTGCGCACGCGTCACTTCCTCTGGCGCGCACAGCCCCAACCCCCGCAGCAAAGCCCTGCCCAGTGCCTGCCCCTGGCCCCTGCAAGGCTGTAACAAAAGTTACAATTTACAACGGCAAGTCCCGGACTCTCGCGCCCAGGCGGCGCCCACTGGGGCCCTGATCCGCGCCGCGCCTGGGGAAGTGGAATTAATTTGTTCTTCTGAATCTTACTTCTTTTCTTTAAGTAACTCAGTGCCACTGTCTGACAGTAATACACAGCAGCGCCACACTCTGTGCCTGCCAGAGAGTCATCACCACGCACCAGTCAGTGCGCACGCAGACAGAGACACGCACGAGTCTAAAAAATGAAAATGAGGCAGAGAACAGGTGCACTTTAATGCCGAGTGATAGACCCGGCCCCCATAATTAAGTGCCGGTGCTGAGCACCGGCAAGCTCCGGCTCAAATTAAGCCCTGGCTATTGGTATTGTAAACGACACATTTTTTGGTTTCGGCTACCGTCCCACTGCGTAAGCAGTGGGTGGGCGGAGCCGAAATCTTTTGTTAGTAGTATGGGGGCCTGAACACGCCCCTCTTCTCCATTGGCTGGCCTCGTAAATGCTGGCCAGCCATTGGAGGAGAGGAGCGTCACTGAGTTCAGGGCCCGCCTTGGCGCGATTCGGGGGCGTTTCTGGGTCTTTTTTTAAGTCCCGCCCTCTCCTCTTCCCATTGGCTGGAATTTTACCTTCCAGCCATTGGGAAGGGGAGAGCACGCCCCCGAATCCCTACAGGACGCTGTGACGCTGTGCTTTCCGAGCAGCGTCTACCGAGGCCATGCCATGAGGTAAGCCTCTACCCCCCTGTTTGTGCCGTTGTTTCTTGTTCCTTTTGAATCCAAATAACACAGGGATTGCCCAAACGAGTTGCAAACATACTCCCTAGGCTACCCGAAAACCAAGAGAAACAAATTCGACACGTTCAACAGTGACACTAGGAAAAAATAATAAACCATGTTTTAGAACCCGTGCCTGGCTTTCTAGTGTCTCGAAAGGCCAACAAGATGCTGCCTCATTCTTCCTGGGTCTGTAAAATAAGCACTTTTTGAGTGGCTAATAGTAGTCTCTGTTTACAGCGCTTAGACACTGTAGATGTGAGACAAGAGGTGCTACATTAGAAAATATATTGTTACTACATGCGGCTGGTATTTTTCTCTTTATCAAGTTCCCAGTCTCAGCTGAGCGCTGTGGAGAGGCCGGTGTGCCGAGCTCGGCCTGCACGGAAGCCACCGCACCGAGCAGCAGATAATATACTGCAGTCCGATGTCCAGAAGGATGTTGCGGACAGGCCGTTCCTCATCCTGCTGTGACCCTGTGGCTGACCCCTTCATTACGCTGCCTATATTTGTATCTGCTCGTCGGTGTGGCCCGTCTCCCGCACCTCATTACTGTCCCTGTTACGCAATGCACCGGGCGGCTATCCGTGCTCGCCGCTTCCTAGAACTCGCATTGGTGTCGCAGGCCCCTGTAGAGGTGCATGGACAGAGCCGCCTGTGCAGTCCAGTACTATAACAGACAGCTTGTTGCTGCAGATTAGAGTTGTCCTAATATTGGAACAGTTTGGGTGCAGGTTTCAGAGCAGAAATAGCAGAAGGTAAAGCTGATTGGGGTGCGTTGGAAGAGCAGAGTTCAGGTGTCAGGCAGAGTAGCGACGGATGCTGGAATGTATGAGTTACATCGGCACCGCGATGCTCCGATCACGGGGCAGGAAGACATGCCAATAGACCCGCTTCAGCTGGAGACTCGTGGGGTTTTAGGAGAGGATGTGGCTTAACGACCAGAGCGGCCGACCATGAAGCTGGGGAACCGTGTTGAGGCTGGTGGGAAGCTGAAGCCCGGTGCTCCGATCACGGGGCAGGAAGACATGCCAATAGACCCGCTTCAGCTGGAGATTCGTGGGGTTTTAGGAGAGGATGTGGCTTAACGACTAGAGAGGCCGACCATGAAGCTGGGGAACGGGTTGAGTCTGGCGGGAGGCTGAAGCATCCTGTGATTCTGGGCAAATCACTCAATCTCTCTGTGCCTAAAAAATGAATGCGGCCCTTTGTAATGTAACTGGTGCTCGGGTAAAGCGCTCTGATACCTTCTGATCAAGATGGCGCTATATAAAACTGCAACAACAAAAATGCAAAATGGCTTCACTTTAGCTGTCTTCCACCTGAAATAGCCCCTGCTTATATAGAAGTCAATGGGGGTTATATATTTTTCACCACCTCCCACCTTCCTGTTATTAAATGCTGGCATATATGGGAATAGCAAGGGTCTTGTAAAACCTAATCGAGGGTCCTTGGCAGAGCTATAAGAAGAACACAGCTGTTTACAGTCTTCTAAGCCACCATCTGATAACATGGAAAAAGGGAACCTTACAAACAAGAAATGATAATCTGCAACAGACGCCCCGGATTCAAACGAACCCGTCCTTGATGTCTCCAGACCGCTGGCACGAGACAACCCTACTGTGGTTAAGAGCCGTGCATGTGCGCACTGCTCCAGAGTGTGTGCGTGTGCGACTGCTCCAGTGTGTGCGTGCATGTGACTGCTCCAGAGTGTGTGTATGTGACTGCTCCAGAGAGTGTGTGTGTGTGTGTGTGTATGTGACTGCTCCAGTGTGTGTGTGTATGTGACTGCTCCAGTGTGTGTGTGTGTGTGACTGCTCCAGTGGGTGTGTGTATGTGACTGCTCTGGTTGTGTGTGTGTGTGTGTGTGCGTGGGGCTCTGGGTGTGTGGGGCTCTGGGTGTGGCTGGCACTGGGTGTGTGTGGCTGGCTCTGGGTGTGTGGGGCTGGCTCTGGGTGTGTGGGGCTGGCTCTGGGTGGGTGTGTGTGTGTGTGTGGTAGTAATTGCTGTCTGCTGAGCTCGTCCGTAGGGTACAATAGTTCTCACATTTGCGAGAGATTAAGCTTTTGGCAATGTAAATGACAATGCCATTTATTTATCTGTTTTCAAAACCAACAGATAAATACAAATTTTGTCATTTACAATGCCAATAGCTCTAACTTCTCCAAAGGCGAAACCGTTGCATTGTAAATGCTTGTATTAATATGTGTTGGCTTTGAAAATATATAAATTGATAGCATTGTTATTCACAAAGCCAATAGCTTACAATTTCCTAATGAGAGTCCTATTGGCTAAGTCAATACTTGTTGGTAGCAAGAAAGGACAGTGCTGTTGTGGTGCTGAGTGATCATGTGGTTGGGCTGAGTGATGTGGTGGTGTTTCCAGAGTGACGTGGTGGTGTTTCCAGAGTGACGTGGTGGTGTCCCCGAGTGACGTGGTGGTGTCCCCGAGTGACGTGGTGGTGTCCCCGAGTGATGTGGTGGTGTCCCCGAGTGATGAGGTGGTGTCCCCGAGTGATGAGGTGGTGTCCCCGAGTGATGAGGTGGTGTCCCCGAGTGATGAGGTGGTGTCCCCGAGTGATGTGGTTGTGTCCCCGAGTGATGTGGTTGTGTCCCCGAGTGATGTGGTGGTGTCCCCGAGTGATGTGGTGGTGTCCCCGAGTGATGTGGTGGTGTCCCCGAGTGTTGTGGTGGTGTCCCTGAGTGATGTGGTGGTGTCCCTGAGTGATGTGGTGGTGCCCCTGAGTGATGGAGGGTGGAGTTGGAGGGTGGAGTTGGAGGTTGCAGTGTGGAGTTGGAAGGGGAGTTGGAAGGTGGAGTTGGAGGGCGGAGGGTGGAGGTGGAGTTGGAATTGGAGGATGGAGTTGGAATTGGAGGGTGGAGTTGGAGGGTGGAGTTGGAGGGTGGAGTTGGAGTTGGAGGGTGGAGTTGGAGTTGGACGGTGGAGTTGGAGGGTGGGTGTGGATTTGGAGGGTGGGTGTGGATTTGGAGGGTGGATTTGGAGTTGGAGGGTGGAGTTGGAGGGTGGAGTTGGAGGGTGGATTTGGAGGTGGGAGTTGGAGGGTGGATTTGGAGGATGGAGTTGGAGGGTGTAGTTGTAAGGTGGAGTTGGAGGGTGGAGTTGGAGGGTGGAGTTGGGTGGTTGACTTGGAGGGTGGAGTTTGATGGTGGAGTTGGAGGGTGGATATAGAGGGTGGAGTTGGAGGGTGGAGTTGGAGGGTGGAGTTGGAGGGTGGAGTTGGAGGGTGGAGTTGGAGGGTGGAGTAGGAGGGTGGAGTAGGAGGGTGGAGTAGGAGGGTGGAGTTGGAGGGTGGAGTTGGAGGGTTGAGTTGGGGGGTGGAGTTGGAGGGTGAGGGTGGAGTTGTAGTTGGAAGGTGGAGTTGGGGGGTGAGTTGGAGGGTGTAGTTGTAGTTGGAGGGTGTAGTTGGAGGGTGTAGTTGGAGGGTGGAGTTGGAGGGTGGAGTTGGAGGGTGGAGTTGGAGCGTGAGGGTGGAGTAGGAGGGTGGAGTTGTAGTTGGAGGGTGGAGTTGGGGGGTGAGTTGGAGGGTGTAGTTGGAGTTGGAGGGTGGAGTTGGAGGGTGGAGTTGGGACTCGAAGGGTCCTCGGGGAGGGGACGGAAGGGAGATGTTGCCTAAAAGAAAAAAAACGGACATAATGACCCTGATACTTTAGGTCCACTCCAGTTAAGAACGTTGCTTATTTGCTATAAATGTGTCCTTTTCACATCCAAATATGTAATTGTAGTGCATTTCTATGTAAAGTATTTCCTACGAGGCCAACGATCCAGGGAGCATATTTGTATATTAAAACATACAGGAGTTTGTCTTTTCAATGAAAACATGCATACACTTTCTCCATCATGAAGCTCGTCGCAACTTATAAACTAATAAATAGCACTCCTACTAAGGCTGTATTTTCGGAATACCAAAACCGCATGTGGAACAGTTTCCTGACTCAACTGCATTCCTTCCCACTGGCATTGTTTGCCGCGTTTTACAGGCTGTGTAACAGAACCCATTAATGGAGGAGGGTGTGCGTACTTTGGCCTCAAGCGGCCATTTGTGAATAAGATAAACACATTGCATGGTCGCAGCCCCATGTCCTGATCAAGGACTGAGGGGAGGTGGAAACACACATTAGGTTCTACAGTTAGAAGACTTTGCACTCAAGCAAGTTAATTCTGCTGCATAACATTTCCAGCACGCTTTCTGTGAAAAAAAAGGTTTTAAAGGAGGTAATTGTAGGCTTTTCTCAAACCAACACTTAGTGGGCAGAATATTGCTGGGAAGAAAGTAAGAATAGGACTCTTGTGTTTGGAGCACAAAAGGACTGGTAGGTTCAGTTAAAAGGGCTAAGAGAGGAGGGCCATTAGAAGTACAAATGGAAGGGGTGATTGGCTGTTAGTTCAAGAGACTCGAAGGGTCCTCGGGGAGGGAAGGGAGATGTTGCCTAAAAGGTAAAAAAAAAACAAGAACAACGTGCCACTGCTGCAATGAAACAAAGAAAAGGGTACAGGAGTAGAGGGGGGAAGAGGGGATGATGCGCCCTTGTGCGACTGCCCTACTGAGAGAATGAGTGGCAAGCGGGGATCTTGTGGGGGATGACAGTGTGAGCAAAAGGAGGTTGAGCAAACCCACGATCTGACCTAACATCGTTACTGTTGGTTGATAAACGCAGGCTTTCAGTGGACTTCAGTCTGGGTCGTGGGCATGACGAATGTTGCTTTATTGAACTGCACATTTTCACTCGTAGATCATTCTCAAGAAACACATAGCCCGGGTGAATGAGATGGGGGTTTGAGTGGTGCTGAAGAGACGCTTTGAGGGGTGAGACGTTGCTCTGAATATTTCATTAAATTACTGAAAGAGAATAGAGAAAGACAGACTCAAAATGGAAGAGAGTACGATCACCAGAAAAGAGAAGATAAGAAATGGAAACAGTGAGGGATAGCGATGAAGCTGATAAACAGAGCAAAAGAGAAAAAAATGAAAGCGCTATCGGCCGCATGCTGGCAAATGGTGACCTGCAGAGCGTGTAAATGGGAAGAGCAGCCGGAGGTGTGAGGGGAAGTAGGAGAGTGCTGGTGTGCGATGTGCATGCGGGGGCGGGGAGCGGCAGCCTTTGAAGTGTGATGGGGGGGGACCAGTGAAAGTGCACTCGTGCGTTGTAGGCACGTCGGCGTGACATGGAGCTTGTGTCCGTGGTAGCGCTGTACTAGGTGCTGCGCGGCTGGTAGGGCGTAGGGAGGGGGCCGCCAAAGCGCCTAAAGCAAAAAAAGAGCGGGCCGAGTCGGCGAGCGTGGGCTAAGGACCGTGCGTCAGAAGGGCACTTAGGTGAGAGCGTGGCTTGAAATGCCGGAGGGAGGAAAAGCGGCAGGGGGCGTCTGGTGTGCGTGTGTGTCTCTGTTGGTGTGAAACACCGGAGGGAGGAGGGGAAAGCAGCAGGGGGCATCTGGTGTGTGTGTGTGTGTCTCTCTCTGTTGTTGAGTGAGATAAGTACGGGTGCACTTGCTGGGGGCGGCTGGGGAGTGTGTATGTGTGTGTTTCTTGCTGCATGCAGCTGCCTTGCCTAGACTGAAGGGGGACAGGAGATGTGCAACGTGGTGAACGCGCGCGTCCCGATCCGATCGGCCTGCAGCCTGCACGTGCCCAACTCCTGTCTCCCGTAAGCCCTTGAAAGCATAGTCGACGACTATAGGTCTCGCTGCGTCGCAGGTGCGAGACCTAAAAACAAGTAGGTTCTTTTGCCTCCAAAAATGTGAACAAACACATTTTACAAACGTCATTGCCAAGGGCTCGTGAGTTCTGGCAGCTAGACAAAGCATAATGTGCCTCTTGTTACTGGACAAAAGAAATGAACAAGAGTTTGAGGTATTGACCACATCAAAATATTAAATAAACGCTGAAGTTTAAGCGACATTAAACAAACACGCCCGAGAGTGGTGGGGGAGGAGCGGTGAAGCCGAGCAAGACGGAGAGGCGGAGCGAGGCGCACGCGCTTGGGAGAGCAGTCTGCGAGAGTGAGAGGAAAGCCAGATGGAGGTTGTGCGCGTGCCTGCGCGCGTGACCGCAAGCTTTAGGGCCACAAGCAAAAGCTTGTGGTCGGATTTCTAAAGCCCACTCACTAAATGTCTTGCCAGGCCAGCGTATGCGCTGGCTCAGGCAAGACTTAAAACCTAGTAAATGTGAGTGACAAAAAAGCCAACTAATGGTAAGCAATGGGCAGGCTCTAAGTCCACTGTAAGAGGACAACAGATTGTTTTGCAGACAAAGAGGAATTTGAACGTCAGCAGTTGATTTTAGGCAGTAGAACATCATTTTGTAGCCTGAGATTGGGGTCCGCGGGATGGGGTGAATTTTGAGAAGGCTACATTTTTCAGATTAAATCTGATTCACCTACTTGTGTATATTTTCTTACAACCCCCCTTCCTTTGTGTGCCACAATCAGAGCTCTAGGTACCTTCTGTTAGCTTCTCTTTGCTTCCTTGATAAAAACTGGCACTCCTGGGCACCCGGATTGTGTTCACTTTCACTGAATGCATAAAAAAATATGCAATACAGTCTCTGTTTCCATCAGATATGTCTTGTATGTTTAGTATGGTTTCAAAATGGCTTAAACATAGTACTCTATTCTTTCATAGCTTTATATGTTGAAATGTGTTCCCGCACAAACCATTTCGCATATGGATCGGTACATACATGGTCATGAAAGCGTGAGGTCGTGTGCTGTCTCAAGGTCACAACGTTCAAAAGACTTTCTGTATGCTGTTTCACATATGGTTGAGGGTAGCAGGAAGAGACAAATACAGTTACCACTAAATAGCAATGCACAATCTGCACGAATGCATGATTTCCTTGAGTTCCTGGATGAGCACACACTGTTTGAAGCTCAACTCGAGTAAAACCGAGGTTTTAATTTTTGGTAAACTGGCACCTCTCTGGTCCCCAGTCTGGTGGCCAAGCGTCTTGGGCCCTCCTCCCACGCCAGTAGTGAAAGCTAAAAACGTGGGGGTCATAATCGATGAGAAGCTGAATTTTAAATCCCAAGTCTCTAAGGTGGGGTCTTCTGCATTCCTCACCATTAGAACAGTGCGCAAAATCCTGTTGTCCAAACTACATTACTGTAATGCCTTATATATGAATTTACAGTCTAGTCAACTTAGAAGACTGCACTCAGCACAGTATGCTGCTGCCAGAGTAGTACTCAATGTCCCCAAACACCAGTCCATTAGGGCAGGAATACAAAAGCTGCACTGGCTGCCAGTAGTTCATCGTGTAAAATTTAAAGCCCTGTGTTTAGCACATAAGGCTTCACATAGAGTTGGGCCACGTTTTCTTTGGCAGATTTTTAACTGGTATTCCCCTTCTAGACAACTGCGTTCGATAACTGCCTTCTTAATGCCTACCTACAGAATCAGGACAACCAACTGGGGTGGCAGGAGTTTCAGTGATAGCACCATTAGGCTCTGGAACTCTCTCCAGCTTACTCTTAGAAAGATACCCTAAGGGTAGTAGTGCGCTATAGTGCGCTATAGAAATTGTGATAAAATAACATAACCTAACAATACACTACTGGTAAAGACAAATTGTAACTTTCATCAAAACGAATGGGAAAGAGTTGCAGAGAATGGCCTCTCTTTTAGCATTGAGACATACATGCAGTATTGTAAGATGACCGCATGTTTAGGTATGGCTTGAAAGACTCTTTCTTACTGATTTCTTCATTAGCTGTTTCTTACTGATTTCTTTCATTGGCTGTTTTGAGGTACTCTTCCACCATATAGGAAGTGCTTCAATTGGAAAGTACCAGGGACTAATCTACTTCTGAAAAGCAATCTCCATATTCATAATGTTTGCCACATTCTATTCTGTCTCCTAATAGACATTCCATGCAGAAAACTATCCAGTTTAGCTATTTCTTTAAAGCACTGGCGAAGCAAATAGGTGCTAAAACATGTCTAATGTTTGTGTTTAAATGCTTTATCATATTTAAGCCAGACTTGTTGGTTTTGCCAATGTTTGTTTTTGTAATAGTACATTGCAAAGTGTTTTGCTGGACTTTCAACTTTGCTGTCAAAGTTATTGTCTTTTGGGGGCACATAATGTAAGAACAGACGCAAGTACACATTTTGAATTTTTACCTTGCATAATGCTGCTTTTATCACATATTTTACTAAAAAAGGTTATTTAACGTTTTATTCAAGCAATGCCGAAAATCAAAATACAGAAAAAACAACAAGACAAAATAGAGACACATTGAAACACGTTTAACAGGTGATACTTAATTTATACATTTGTGTTCACTAAGGCAAAGAAAATGTAACTTTAATATTGGGAAAACCTATTATTTTATCTCCACATTATCATTATTGAAACACGTTAATTCCACTTCCCAATCTCATATGTATACCCTCCCATATCCTTCCTTTATTTTCCAGAATTGTAAGAATCAATCATATCCTTAGCTTAAGGCTGTACATGTGTCGCGATCGAGGAATGTCAGGGATGTTATACTCCTTACCTGTACAAGCAGTAATTACCTACACTGTACAATAGTTGTAAAGTTTTCTACATGTTATCTATAACCTCGGCGCACTGGCTTTACTCCAAGATAACATCTGACTCATTATAAAATATTGAAATAAATAAATACATGTCTAAGTTTTGAGGTGAATACTTTAAATGGCTCCATAAAAGAGGTTGATATGTATATAGCAAGTTTAACATCACCTATTACCAACACAACAAAAGCTTTATTGACTGCAGAAGCTCAGCTGGATATAATGAACATTCTCCAGCATGGGGTCGATACTGAATCCCAAGCTTTCAAATACATTGGAATCAATGGTTTACTCTTCAGACACTATACCAAATTTTATTTTTATCTGTAAGAGACCTTTGGCACCAAACGCACAAGTTACTACTTGTGTTACGATATAGCTGTAAGAGACATTACTTAGTGATAGATTCCTTACCTTAGAATATCCCCAGGCATCAGACTGGATCCGGAAAGCTTTCGTCAGCAGTACCCCGGCGTGTCGATAGGCGTCGTCGTACGGCTCCGCGTGCGTCGTATTCACAGAGAGGATGTCACTGGAGCTACTTAGACGTGCCCAAACGCGCCGACGTCAGTTCTGTACACAACTTTCCGCGGCAGGAACGCAGAGCCATGTAAGATACTGACCACTGGTGCACAGAAACTAGGGCCCGAAAGGATGACCTTAACCCTAGAAATCAGTTCGCAGAACAGGGAGGATGGGTGGGGCGGTAAGGAATTTATCACAAACTAATGTCTCTTACAGATATATTGTTACACAAGTAGTAGCTTGTGCATCTGAAAGAGACACGTTAGTGATAGATTCCTTACCTTAGAATAGATACCCCAGCAATACCAACCCCGGTGGTGGATCTGCGAACAAGATTACACCAGAAAGTCATGGAGAACAGAATGGCCAAAGAAGCTGTCTCTCTGGACCTGGCTGTCAAGGCAATAATGCTTTGTATAAGTGTGCAGCAAAGCCCACGTGGCAGCCTGACAGATGTCTTGCAGGGGGATACCACGTCCCAATGCAGTAGTAGCTGCTGTTGCCCTGGTAGAATGGGAATGCAGCCCCACCGGAGGTTCCTTTTTAGCCACAGAATAACAAGCCTTGATACACAAGACAACCCAGCAGGAGATAGTCCTCTTTTGAACAGCCTGGCCTTTCTTTGAGCCTGCGTAGCCAACAAAGAGCTGGTCATCCACCCGGAATTCTTGTGTGCGATTCAGGTAAAAGGAAAGCGTACGTTTTGGGTCCAGACGAGGAGCCTCTGTTCCTCTCTGGAAGGGTGCGGAGGCAGATAGAAAGTGGGCAAGGTAATAGTCCGCCCGATGTGGAAGGCAGTGACCACCTTTGGCAAGAAGGAAGGACGAGTGCGACAGAAAAGCAGGCTTACAAGAAAGAGCCTGAAGTTCACTCACTCTCCTGGCAGAGGTGATACCCACCAGGAAGGCAGTTTTCAAAGTCAGAAGACGCAAAGGACAATTGTGAAGCGGCACAAAGGGAGCGCACGGAGGTAAGTCAGTCCCACTTAGGCTTTATGAAAGGAACAGAAGGGAACATATGCGTAATGCCTTTTAAGAATCTCTGTACAACAGGGGACTTGAAAAAGAGAAGGCTGATCTGGAAGCCTCAGATAGCCTGAAATGGCCAAAAGGTAGCCCTTGATAGTGCCCAGAGCACAGCCCTGCCGGGCCAGAGAAAGAAGAAGCAAAAGGACCTCAGAAAGAGGGACAGAAAGGGGATCCACAGTCTTGGCTGTGCCCCATGCCACAAATTTGTTCCACCTGCAGGCTTATACTAATTTAGTGGAAGTATGCCTAGCTGCCAGAATGACATCACAGACTTCGGGAGGCAAGTCAAATGAAATCAGCTGTCACCGCTCAATCTCCACGCATGTAGGTGGAGGCTGGGCAGGCTCGGGTGGAAAACCGTCCCCTGCTACTGCGTCAGAAGATCCTCCAGCAGAGGCAGTCGGATCGGGGGATCCAGGCTCATACTGAGTAGCTCGGGATACCAAACTCTTCAAGCCCAGTTCGGAGCCACAAGGATGACTTGGGCCCGGTCGCGCCTGATCTTCTTCAGCACTCTGGGCAGAAGTGGTATAGGCAGAAAGGCGTACAACAGACCACAACTCCACTTGCGACGAAAAGCGTCGCAGAGTGAGTGCCGCCTTGGAAATGACATTGCACATTCTCTTCGGTGGCGAATAGATCTAACCAAGGCTCTCCCCACTGTTGAAAGAAACCTTGAGCCACCTCCGAGTGAATACGCTATTCATGACCCATCTGACACTGGCGGCTGAGTTAGTCTGCCCTGGCGTTTAAAAAACCCACCAGGTGTTGAACCATCAAGGAAATGCCATGACGTTCCAGCCATGTCCAGAGGCACAGATCCTCTTGACACAGGGTCCACAACCCCACCCGCCCTGTTTGTTGCAATACCACATGGCGTTGGTGTTGTCCGTGAACACCTGCACTACCTTCCCCCTGACAGAGGGAAGGAATGCCTTCAGTGCAAAAAGGATCACCCGAAGCTTCAGAAGGTTGATATGGCGCCGGGACTCCGCCAGAGACCAGAGGCCTCTGATCTCTGCCTCTCCCATGTGGCCGCTCCATCCCAGGAGGGGCGCATCAGTCACCACTGTGTGCTACGGCTGGAGAAGGAAGAGGGATCTGCAGCAGACCCAATGCTGATTTGTGAGCCACCACTGCAATTGTAGTGCAGTGCCCTCCGAGATCTGGACGTAGTCGGACAGGTTCCCCTGATGCTGCGCCCACTGAAACTTTAGGTCCCACTGCATGGCATGGTTGGTCAGCAGGATGCAGGAGGCCTTGAGTCCCAGCAGCCTCAAGGTCTTCTTGACCGAAACCCAGGACAAGGGCTGAAAGATCGGAATCATAGCCCGAATGTTCTGGACTCGCTGTTCGGGAGGATAAACCCAAAACTGCCCCGTGTCCAGAACCGCTCCAATAAAGAGGAGCTTCTGGGAGGGAATCAGGTGCGATTTCGTCATATTGATGTAAAACCCCAACAAATGCAGGAGGTCAATCATAGTCTGGAGGTGGGAGATGATTTTCTGGGGCGAGCCCGCCTTTAACAACCAGTTGTCGAGATTGGGGAAGACCAAAACCCCTGATTTGCGCAGATGAGCTGCGACCACTACCATCACTTTATTGAACACCCGAGGCCAAAGGGGAGCACGGTGAACTCAAAATGCTCCTAGCCCACCGTGAATGGCAGGTAACATCGATGGGCCAGCAGAACGGGAATATGAAAATAAGTGTCCAGCAGGTCCAGTGCTACCATCCAGTCTTGTGGGTCGAAAGCATACAAGACCTGAGCTACAGTGAGCATCTGGAACTTCTCCTTTCGGAGGAAGCGATTTACGTTCCGAAGGTCTAAGTTGGGACGTAGACCTTTGTCCTTCTTTGGAACCAAAAAGCAGTGGGAGTAACAAACACGACCAACTTCTGGCATCGGAACGCGCTCAATGGCCCTTTTGGCCAAGAGGGCCGCAACTTCCTGCTGGAGAAGTGCCAAATGATCCCCTGACATGCGTTGGAACTGCGGTGGCATGGCTGGGGGAGGGGGGTAGAGTCGAAGGGAAGGGGTAGCCCCTTCGAACATTCTCCAGAACCCACTTGTCGGATGTAATGGTGTGCCAGAGGGGGAGGTGATGACGAATCCTGCCCTACTGGCGTCTGGTGGGCCTGAAGCATAGGACTAGGAAGGTGTGGAGGCACTGGCAGCAGGGGTGTTGGTGGACTGACCCGCACGCTGGCCCCGTGACCCGCCTCAGCGTGCTCCATGTCCACGGCTGGGCTGGGACTGTTGCTGCACAGGCTTGTTTTGAAATGAACGTGTCTGCATGCCTCTTCCGGAGCTTCGAAAGGAACGAAAGTTAGAAGTAGAAGGAGTACGTGCGGACGAAAAGCTTAAGGACTTGGCCGTGGCCCGAGAGTCCTTAAAACGCTCCAATGTGGAATCAAACTTTTCACCAAAGAGGCGGGTGCCATCGAAGGGCATGTCCATCAAAGTATTTTGGACATCTGCAGAAAAGCCAGTCGTCCTCAACCAGGCATGACGACGTAGCGCCACCGTTGTGGAAATCGCCCTTCCCAGCGAATCAGCGGTATCAAGACCACAACGTATAGTGAACTTGGCCGCATCTCTCCCCTCCATAAAAGCTCAGGAGAGACCTGTCCGGGCCACCTCCGGACACTGAGGTAGCACCTGCTCAACCGCATCTCATACAGAATGGGAATAGCGGCCCAAGAGACAGGCAGTGTTCACAGACTGCAGTCCAGAACCTGGGGAAGAATAAACCTTCTTGCCAAACTGCTCCAATTTCTTGGATTCCTTGTCTGATAGAGCAGAAGGAAACGCACTCGGGACGTTGAGGCCTGAACCACCAAACTCACAGGTGTAGGGTGCTGGGTAAGGAAGACAGGGTCGCCCGGGTCCGGGAGATGGCATCGGCCCACACCCTTGTCCACAGGGGCCCCTGTGTTGGGCCGGAACGAAGTGCCCAGAAGCACATCAGTAAGTGCATCATTAAACAGCAACAGCGGTTCTGTAGAAGAAGAAGCTGGCTGAAGCACTTCAGTCAGCAGGTTGGTCCTGACAGCCACTGTAGAGAGCTCAAGGCATAGAGCCTCAGCCTCCCTACGTAGCACGATGGCAAAGGAATCACTCTCCACCATAGTAGCTTATGGGGATGGTGAACCAGGTGCCGGAGTGTAATCCGGGCCACCGGCCTTCGACTCCTCATCCCAGTCGGGGACGGACTCGCACTGTGCTGCGAGAGGGTCTTCAAACCCTTCCCAGTCCTCCCCCTTCCTCCACAAGTGGACGAGGACATGGATGAAGAAAAAAGGTAAAAGTCCCCCATTGGTGTCGGAATCGGCATCGGGAGACATCCCTCTGCTACCGGTTCTGCGTCAAAAAGAAGTCAATGCCGGCATCGCAAGCCAGTGCCGCCAGCATCGGCGTTGACATCGGTGGGGGCCGTATGGGGTCCACCGGCAAGAACCGGGAGCCCCGGCCGGAGCCATGGAGGCCTCTGGGCATCAACGACGTCGAGGAAAGCGGAACACTGGGGCCCGAAGGCGATCCGACGGGGCCGCACGGGCCGAAGATACGTGCCACTGCAGACACTAACTCTTGCAATTCGGCCAGAGTTGCTGATGGACCCGGGAAAGGTGGGTAAGCCAACGGTAACTGCTCAGGGTCCGTTGGAGCCGCAGGGGCGGTGCTACCTGCCCCCTCAGCTGTGTCCCGCAACCGGCGAGGGGAGGACGAAGCGCGGCGATGCTCCTTCGACTTTTTGTGCTTCGCCTTACCTGACTTCGAGTGCGAAGCCTTCGAATGACGGTGCTTGCTCTGCGACCGGGCCCTCGACCTCCCACGGGACCGGGGCCTGGAACGACGTGGGGCCGACTCCCGGGCTTCTAGCCACTTTCGGGACTGCTCCCACAGAGTTTTCGGGGCCATGGCCCGACAGTGGGATTAAACACAACTCGGTGTCGTGGTCACGTCCCAGGCAGAAGAGACAATCACGGTGCGGGTCCGTCAGCGACAATGTGCGCGGACAGGTGCATTTAAGAAACAATGTCCTGACAGGTAATAGTGTGTAGGCAATTAATTATGCATGCATACAGCATTACTTTCAAGGAAAGAAGGAAAATACTCATTAATTTGAAACAAGTTATTCATCTTGTATTGTCACAAAAGTTCATGGTCGGAAATTATACAGTTAGAAGCAGCACCGCATAAAATGAATTCTTGACAACCATATAATACTTGGTGCTTAAAAAGTGTCTGTGGTGAAGGTGGCGACGCAAGTGAAGAAAGTGAACAGCATAAATGGCGCACTGTGAAAAAAGTGCAGTTAATTTACAGTGAGTGGCTCAAAAACGTGTGACAACGTGTTATCACAGTTTACAAAAGTTTTTAATTTTGATGTCGAGCCACAAAGAAAGAGTACGCTTGTTAATGAGCTGTTAAGTCGACGGCGTTTCGATCCGTGTTAGTTTGGATCATCATCAGGACTTGGTTGTCTGGGTATTGGGCGTGCTGCAGGGAAAGGGAACAGAGTTTCAGGGGGAGGTCAGGTGTGACTGGGAAAGTAAGGGTGTGCATGGGTTAACTCTGGGATTAGCTGAAGTATAATCTGAGATGCAGATAAGGTTCATCTGAACATTTATGCTGGGGTTGGTCACGATTGGCCTAAAGCAAGTTGGGAATTGCAGAGTTACAATCTTCTGCGAATCACGTAGGAGCCTGCATGGGGGCACTATAAAAGTGGACAATGAAGGACCGTAATACTACACATGACATTGTTAATTGAAAAGGGAAAAGAGATACTAACGGGTCTGAGTGCAGTAGACGGCCGTCGGTGATCAGCCTGTTGATGGACACGGTTCCGATGGAAAAAACAAGGGTGAAAAATGGCGGTTAAACACAGCCCATGGGTGAGAGGGGCTTAGGTGTATTGGGGGGGAGCCATTGTACCCGGGGGCTGTGGGGCTTCAAAGGAACGTACCTTGATTGATCGGCGTGTCGAACAGGAATGAATCCAGGAGTTTGGGAGCTCGTACGCGGCGAGGAGAAAGTATTTACTTCCGCGTTTGGGCGGGATCTGAGCGAGCGAGGTGGGCGTGAACTGGATGTGTACTTCGTGACGCGACCTGCGACGAGGGGAGGGTGCAGGGGAAAGGAAAGAAAAGCCCATGTATACCGTCTGTAATGCAGAGATGGCATGTTTTAGCAGATGCAGAATACTACAAATATTATATACAGAAGTATACACACGTAATTAATATAAGTTTGTCCAGAGCCATACCAGGTTATTACACATGTAATTTTAAACGTTAATTACAATATGCTGAAATCAACAGTTTATACAAGGCAAGTTATACAGCTAGCACTCTAGGAGCTTAGTTTACTAATTGATAGAGAGGATGGTATCTCTAGTGGATTGAATAAATTATTAGGATGTGCAAGAGAGGATCGAGTATGCGGGCTAGAATGTCAGTGGGGAGTCAGTTTTTCAGGTGGTAACAGTGCTGTTCCATTCGTCAAGAGTATTGAGTCCATGGTTAACTGAATCGCAGATAGTCATCCATTTACATTCAGCCTTGTTCAGGAGCACTTTGATATCGCCTCCTCGAGTGGGCAATGTGGGGTTTTCTATCACTTGCCATAGGATGTCAGTATCTAGATGTCCCAATTCTAGGTAGTGTGCAACCAAGGGTGCTGTCAATGTCTTGCAGTTAATCCTGCTTCTGTGCTGAATGATACGTTGTTTAATCATTTGTGTCGTCTGTCCAATATAGATGAGGTCGCATGGACATTTGATCGCATAGATGACATTTTGCGTTCTGCAATTCGAATGTTTGTTTAGTTTATGTGATCGACCATTGACTATGAATTCTTTAGTATTGAAAGTCAAGTTGCAAACACTACAGTTTTGGCATCTGTAATGTCCTACGATCGGTTCGAGGCCCATGGCTGCTGTGATGGTATTTCTTACATGGGTGGTTTGTGGCCATGTAATGGCATGTACCAGGTGGCTTGCCAGATTGTTGCCGCGTTGGTAAGAAAATAGGGGGGCTTCCTTGAACTGTTCATGTGAACGTAGTAGTGGCCAGGTTTTTTTTGATAATTTTGTTGATTTTGTTACTGTGAGGGCAACATTTTGAGATGAATGGGATCCTGGTCATAGATTTCTTGGGTTGGGTAGTGAGGAGAGAGTCTCTGTGACAGTACCAGGCTCTCTTCTTGGCTCTAGTTACCAGACGTCTGGGATATCCTCGATGTATCAGCTTCTTGGTCAGGATGTCCGCCTCTTTAAAATAGTCTTTGCGCCATTTGCAGATACTGCAAATCCGTAGGAACTGGCCATATGGTAATCCGTCGCGTAGCCCACGCGGATGATAGCTGCAGTAGTGGAGTAAGGTGTTCTTTTCCGTGGGTTTACGGTATAGGGTAGTTCCCAGTTGCCCCTCTTCTGCATAGATGGTGACGTCCAGAAATGGAAGATCATTCTGTTTACAGTCGCTTGTAAATTTAAGATGTTCTTGCGAGCGATTGAGCCAATTGATAAAGGGGCACAATGTTTCAGCAGTGCCTGTCCACAGCAATAGCACATCGTCTATATATCTTCGCCAAAGTTTGATGTTTTGGAAGAATGGATTAATCGGTGTTAAAATTAGGGGCACAAACAAAATTGCAAAATTTGGGGCGAAGCAAGCGCCCATGGAGACACCTTTGACCTGTAGATAATATGTGTCTCGACAGAGGAAGTAGTTATTCTTCAGTGCTATTCGGAGGAGGTTCATAATGAAGTCTGTTGGGGTGCGTGTAGGTTGAGGTCTGGAAAGAAGCAGAGTTTGGATGACTTGTAGACCTTCATCGTGGGGTATGTTTGTGTAAAGAGATTCAATATCTAGTCCTGACATAACTTGAGTGGTAGTATCGAAGGGTAGATCCTCAATGGTATTGATAAGGTCCATTGTATTGCCCTTTCTGTAATGTCTGCCAGACTTTACCTGCCTTTCATACCAAGCAGTCTTTATGTCAGACTGTTATCTGACTTCACACTTACATTTTTCTTGTTTTGCGGACTGAGCAGTCTCCACATTAAGACTGTTTTCTATTGGAGAAGCATAATTTAGGCCCCACCTAGGCACATCACAGAAGCAAAATATACGTATACATGACACTACATATTCGGTGTGCCTTAACTTTATTAATGTAAAGTGAAACACAAAATTTCTGAAGTGTATTCACTGTTGAAACTAGAGATTTATATACAGGTGTGTTCTGATGTAGGGCTTGACATGAATATTTGTAGTTCACATTTACACTTGTATCTTTATATGTACTGCATGTATTGAAAGTATGTTTCATATGAAATCATGAATTCATTTAGTCACACTTTGTATTTCCACACTGAAAATTATTAACTAAAGTTATCTTGACTAGGCCTTTAGTTCTTAAAATAAATTGTATTTTTTCTTGCTCTGCTTGTTCTTTTACTTTGCAAGTGCATTTTCTTGATTTCATAGTTCGAGAAAGAAGTATTGTGCATTAGAAATGGTGAGGTCTGCGAAGAGGAATCTTAGCAACTACAGGATGATTTAACACCTTCGAATCTCATGACGAGCTCTGCTCGTCATGAGCCACGGTGCTCGTGTGCTCATGACGAGCTGAGCTCGTCATGACCTTTAGAACGCTCGCACGCTGGGCTAATTCTCCTGCTGTGCGAAAGTTCTAAAGAAACTGGTGTGGTCATGACGTGCTCAGCTTGTCATGAGCACACGACCACCGGGGCTCATGATGATCTGACCACATCATAAGCACAGGGGCGCTGTGCGTGCCCCCCCTCCAGTACAGCATGGGAATTTGCCCAGCTGCGAAGGGGTTAATGAACAGAGGAAGCCTCCTATTCATCAAGTATCAGGAATTTAGTTGTCCAAGGTTAACTTGGTCATTCGAACTCTGTGGGATGAGAAAATCAACTGATGTTTTTTATTGCTAATTTATGACTGAGCATTGAGGTCCAGATCCACGTTTTCAAGTGAGCAAGGAGACCCCGAAACTGCTGCGGTCGACTCACGGCTCCCTCCCGGCTCCAAGCTTCAGTTTCATCATGGGGCCCATCTCCGGGCTCCCTTACCGGTACAAACGGATTGCGGTTCGGGCCGCAGCCACACCCCAGCCGCGGGCTGAGCGGTTCATCACAGATGAGTGCGTTCGGACCTCGGCCCTCCCTAAAGCCCTTGCAGGCCTGAGGTTCTTTTCGGCAACGGCCCTCCACTCGCAAGGGGACATGCTGCAGTCCTCCATCTTCCGCATGACCACCTAAGGCAGACAGGAGCCACGGCAGGACAGAGCCCCCACTACAATCAGGGTGAGGTGAGCATTAACCAGCCAGCCACAGAGACGCAGGTGAGCGTGTTCATGAGAGTAAGTGTGAGACCTTCACTAAGGAGGCTACTAGGTGGGGGCTGGACGATCCCACAAAGTCCACCTGACAGCCCCGCTTAACTTCTCGCGCCGCTCACGGCTTTCCAACTTCCAACAACTAGCAATTGCACTCTTCAACTTCTTGGCTTGTTTGTATACACTGGTGTCTGCCAGCTTCTGCTAGCACAGCAACTACATTTTTCGAACTCAGGCATCAGTCACTAATTTTTCTAGAGCCTACTATTACAACAAAAGCTTGTCTTTCCTCCGCCTTTGCTGCCTTGTTGCCTTGCAGGACTATTCCCTCGCACTGGGGACAAGAGAAAGTAAGCAAACAAGTACGCAGAACGCAAGTAAGCAAGTACAACAAGTACAAGAAACAATAATAACAAGAAAGCCTGCAGTTGGCAAAAAAATAAACTAGGTCAATTCAAGGCAACACAGACCAAAACAATTTGAAAAGCAGATACGACAACAGGAAGAGGCCATGAGGTCAGGCAGAGTGAGAAAGACTCCAATACGATAGAGGCCACATTCAAAAACAACAAAAAGGAAAAATGAGAGTGAGATTAGGGACAATGGTCCTCTTGGTCTCGACCCGGATAGTCGCCTAACAAAATAGTGAAAAACTCGAAGGAATGAGCGACATACCGACGGTCAACAAGATCTTTTGCCGCCCCAACAGTGTGCCTCTTAATGGCACAATTTGTAATGGAACACAATGCCCGGGGGTCAAAAACACACTAACAGAAACAGCAGTTGGATCTGTAGCTCACTCAAAAGGAGAAATCCATGCTCCTTTCAGTCCAAAATATACACAAATTTTTGAAAGACCCCGGAACAGCAATATTTTCCAAAAGCGGAACCATAAAAGGGCTGCAAACTCCACTTCAACCAGGGAGACTCGATCTACCCATACAGCCCCCAACAAAACCAACTGACTCATTAATCCACCCACATGAAAAACTCTGCGACATCAGCGGAAATAACAGCACAGATCTGACTGCTACTCGACAAAACCTACAAGTAATGTTAAAAGTTGAAGATTCTAACGGGTCACGTAAAAACGCAGAACATGGCAGGGGTCGTCATGACGCTCAAAAGAGGCACAACGGTAATGCGCGAGCGCAGGAGCTGCAGGATTGCCCATTAGGCAGTTCACACAACGCTCAAAATTTCTTAAAGTCTTTGCAACTTGCCAAGGCTGCAACTGAGAGCCACCCCGAGACAGCCATGCTAAAACCGCTCCAACAAGGGTGGCCAATAATTAGACCAGACCCCTAGCTCCATCAAGTTCCCTCTCTGGCAGCGGAGAGTCATCTTGTTATAATCACCACAACAAGGGGGACGAGACACTGGGCTAGACTTTAAGCTCCATCACACCCTCTCCCCGGACGCAGCTCAGCAGGCAGAACAAAAAGTAAGGGACCTATGATCACAATAAAAAAAATAGCTCCCCTCTACACCTGTCAATTACACAACTAGAGGATTTAATGGCCCGACAACCCCAAGCCTATTTTTGAACAATTCATCGCCAGGGCACTGTCTACCTTCTCCCTAAGAAGATTTCCATACTTTAAACGACAACATGTCATTTTTAGCCTCCCAAAAATGGGAGGAACTTGTCGCCTCGTACAGCCACAACCCCAAAGTCCCCCCAAATATTGCGCGCTCTGAGAGAAGGGACATAAGACATACAAATACGGACTCAATCTGGGCAACAATACTAAGCACCGCGCAATATTCAGCGACAGCGCTTCAATATCAATCACACAAACTGGATCTTCAGCTCACAGTTCTCCAAACTCTGGCAGACTTCACATCAGGGATTGATAGGAAGCTAGCCGATCCGAATGGACTAATAAAGCGAGGGCAAGAAGAGTCCTTCAAAGCCCAACCATTGCAACAAGAATGTACCTGCGCTCCAATAGTGGACAAATTACTCACACTACCATCAATACTAGGCGACCTAACATCCATCCTGAAATCAAATGCTAAAACTTAGATCTCCAAGAGTAGTGTTCCACCTACGGAGGGGAAAAATAAAATCAGCAGCTCAACCCATGGAGACAACATTAACAAATTACGATCACCCATCAGGCAGAAGCGGGCCCTTGTTAAACACTAAAGAGGGAGCACCCGCCAAAAACATTCCCCCAATGAAAACCTGCCACAGGCAAAAAAGGAAAGGAAGAAACAGGAAGTTAACCTTCCTGGATCAACACGCTGTCAACCAGTTCCAGTCAATTTCCTTACAAGAACGGAGGCTACATTATGCACTATCTTTTAATGCAGTCTCCAATATGTCGTAATACAAAGGTTACAGAAAAGAACATTGGAACAAGGTAAATAGCATGAGCTGACAACCATCTGCCCCTTTTAAATGCGGCTCCGAGCAGATAAGTAACTCCTTATTTTCATTACTGGTTTTGAATTTGAGGATTACTCCTTCTTTACATGTTATTTTTACTAGATTTTAATATCTGAATATAATATATGTTATATTATGTTATGTAATATATATTTTTCTCCCTTTAGTGCGGGCTAACCCCCCTCCTCCCTTCACCCTCCTTCCTTACCGATCTCCAATTTACGGAGATCTACTTCCCAGTCTTTCTCACATTGTTAATTGTTGATCATTAACCTTTTTCTTGCAACAGCCACCTCAAGTAAGTCTTTAGTACCTTTATTATTTTCGCCGCTGTTTTAACTACGCACTACTCACCCTGATTTTCACCTCTCAAGCGCTTCAACACTTGCTGTTTGATTTCCTCACGAAGGAGTGCTTCCGACACCCTCCTCCTCCGCAATGCAGGCCTCGGTGCTTCGCGCTAAAGATTAGAGAAAGGTACATTGGCAGGAAGCGAGTCACGCGCTAGAGCTGCCAAGGGCCTCCTTTCCTCCATTACCACGGCTGATCCTGGCCCTCGGGTGATTGCTTTCGAGCATCCGAGTGACGACCAGGCTTGCGATCGTCAGTTGGCGATCAGGTTTTCACCGCAGCCGGATTTACACATATTTGTTCAGCACAAGTCCTATTTCTCCTTTAAGTGTTGGCTTAATAATAAAAAAAAAAAAAAAAAGGAAACGGAGATTGAAGCCCTTAATTATAATTACAAAAATATAATTAAAAATAATAATAATAGGAAAGTATAAGGAGAGAGGTAATCTAAACAGTCCCTTCCCTCTCTAATATATATTTATTTAAAGGGAATCTCTATATCTATAAAAAAAAGAAGGAACTGTAGGCTAGCACCTCATTTCCCAACTTTGAAAGTTTTAGACTAATGCTCCAAAGGGAAATGAGGTCATGTAGATTAGATACCCTTGGACAGGTCATCCCACACAAAAGACCGCTTCCTTCTCAAGAAGATGAATTTAATGGGATACCTGCTTATGAAGAACATGATTTAAGGGGTAAACGAATTGAGAAAGTAAGAATATTGAACTCTCTACCCCTATGAGCACCGGAGGTCCTAGCACCTCTTCAGATATGGGAGGTTTTAACACCTCAAATCTAATTGGAGGTCCTCGCACCTCAATCCCAAAGGGTGTCCCTGGCGGCACAACATCGGTGCCCATCGCAGCACAAGTAACTCGGATGCCGGTAGCAGCACCATATCTCATAGTGATCAACAGAACATGAGAGATGACCCCCTCAACGATGAATTTTCAGATGTACCTGACGAGTACATCTTGGAGCTAGACGAAGAAGACTATGATCTCTTCATCATGGGGGATGAGGCCCCTACATGCTCTAAAGACAGCATTCTAGACCCCTTAGGGGAAGAAATGTTCTCTCCCTTACACTTAAAGCACCCTAGATCTTCGCAATGGTGCCCACAGGACCAAGTTTCAAAATTTATTAAAAAAAAGGCTTTTCAATCTCCTAGAAAGAGACACTAGAAATATCCTTAGAGCAGAATGCTCAAGACCTTCCATTGAAGATAAGACCGGTCAGACCCTGAGCTTATAAAATTTCTTTTTAAGCTTGGTCGCGACCCTAGAAAAGGGATAGAAAAATCATTTAAGGGTTGCCAGGACCGTCTTCTAGATGCCCTTGGCTCCCTTGCAAGAATTCTCAACTCAGCTGAAGAGAGCCATATCCATGGCACACCTCTTGATACTGATCTTATCAGAGGTTGGAGACAAAGAGCCCTAATACTCTTGGGCAACGCTAACACGAGCATCAACGCTGAAAGGCGTAGACTAATTCTCTACAAAATTGATCCCAAGCTTTCCGATATGGCCGACAAAGAGCCATCTTCAAATCCAAAAGGCCTTCTTTTCGGAGTGTGGCTCACTGGTTAGAGGCGGCAGACCCGAGAGCAGAGGACGGCCTGGGACCAGGGTTCGATTCCCAGCGCGGCAGGTTTCTGGACCAGGGTCAGCGGACTCGATAATTCTCTCGCCTCGGTGCCCACCCTGATCAGCGATCAGACTCGGCAACTCTGGGCATTAGCTTGCCTCATCTTCACTAACGGCCCCACCAGACCGCCGGGGATGCCTGGTCTCACCCTGGAGATACCCATTTAGGGACCATCTCTCAGGGAAAGCCAGGAAGAGTTTCGCAGCGGTCGAAGCGTCTTGGGACCCTCCGGGTAAGTAGTGCGCTATATAAATGCCTATACATACATACATCAAATCCCTTGGGAAATATGTCTCAACATTTACAGCCCTAGACCATGCTCAACAGAATACGAAAAGGGTGTTTAAGAGTAACCTTTTTGCAAGGGCCAGGAAGAAGGTACCTTTCATCCGGGGGCTTTAACCAGAGGCCCTATCAAAGATCCAGTGGCTTTGGACGGGGATACCAGCAATCCAACACTCTTACCTTCTGCCCCCAGCGTGGGAAAGGAACTTGCTCAAGAGGATCTAGATCCTGTGGTTCATTCAACTCCAATCCACCAAGTAAGTCCTCCTCTCCTCCCCCCTTCCCCTTCTATCCCCTTAAAGGTGGGAGGCAGACTCAAACTTTTTTTCCAGAATTGGAAATGAATAACAAGATCCATGGGTCCTGAACACCGTCAAGGGATTTATGATAGATAGACTCTGAATCTGCTTACCTGCCGGGACTCTGAACCTCGGTCCCTTGTTGCTGCTTGTGTGCCCTCTTCCAGAGCTGCATCTCGCGGAACCCGCTTCGCGGGTCCCGCTTCGTTGTGTGCGCTACCCGTGGACTCTGCACCAAAGTAAGTGTTGGGACCTCAGAGACTGTTGCTGTGGGGTGCGTAGTGTTGCAGCAGGGCTGCGAGCGGTAGGACCAGGGACTTCATCTCCCAGGAGTCCTTGTGAGCATAACCCGAGACACCTGGGCCGCTCTCCCTGCTTGCCCCGCCCCCACCAACCAACCAACTCTCTTATATTATCAGGACATTCTCCCCGCTGCGCGGGAGCGTCCCGGGAGAAGGGCGGGCCATCTGTGGCCGTCAGAGGCCGGAAGAGACTGGACTGGGCCAAAGATCTTGGCCGATTACCCGACTGTGGAGAACAGAATTGATTTGTAAGCATACTCTGGCTGACTTTGTTCTTATGTTAGTTGTTGGGGCCCATTTAGCTGATCACCTGCCACTCATCAGTACAATCTACGTGAGTCTAATGTTCGCGGTTCACTCGGTTTCCTCTCTCTGTTCTCAGTGAGGAAGATGGAGTGCCGCGAAACTAGAAGTATGGCGGCGGGTGGTAAAAAAGATGACCGGCACATTAGATGATTTTATTGTGCGTACTAATTCCTTGATCGATCAAGGTATCGTACTCATGGAAAGAAGGGTTTCCCAGGAACTCGCATTAGCTAAAAGATCGTCTTTGGGTCACATTGGTTCTGTTCGTACCCCTGATACCTCGTTATGCATACTTAACCCTGTGCAGACTCGTGTTGATGTTCATAATGTCACCTGCATTCAGCCTGGCTCACGAGACTCATTACTTCTTAATCCCCAGGCCCAGGCTTACAACCTCACAGGGACTAGCTTGGAGTCTAACTTGGTAGATCTTCAGGTAGACTCTCAGGTAGCGACCCCAAATGGCCAGAAGAGGGGGAAGCGGGAGGGGGCCATTCCAAAACGTAAGCATCCCAATACCAACATCCCTGGAGCTAAAAAAGTCAGTGCAATAACAGCCGGGAACATCAGTATTGATTCTAATGAGAGGGGTAGAATAGAAGAGTTGAGGGAATCCAGTAGGGAATCAGTTGGGCGGAAAACTGGGGCGGAAGTAGCTCAATCTGAGACCGCAAGATTACCCTTGAACATCCTTGACGATACCATGCTGGACAATCCCCTGGCCGATATCCTTGAAGACAGCACCATAGCCGGCAGGTCGGGAGTCAACAGATTAGGAGCTACTGATGGGGAGGACGAGCCCATAGGCTGTACTATAACAAAAATTATTAAAACACTACTCGCTCCCTTAGAAGCTAGGCTTCATGGTATCGAAAAATTGCTTCATGATATACACAAGAATATAAAGTCTCAGGATAGCCTTCATGCCAATAGGGAAACTCATGCAACTGCTCTAGCTAGTAAACCCCGGCCAGTGAGCAAAAGCTCAGTAGTGGTTAAAAATAAGACACCCAAGAATCCGCTGCCGAATCTCCCTAACCCTGTGAGTAACAAAGAGAGTACCCAAACCCCCATATTAAATAAGCCCACCGACCCAGGTAATCCAAAAGGACCTGTTACATTTACCCCAAAGCCCGACTCAGCACCCCTTGAAAAAACAATGACACAGCGAAACATCCATCTACTGCCAGATGCCTGTCCCTATTTGATCATCTTGACAGGGGTCACAGAATTAGCCCCTTCAAATTTAGAAACTTTCCAGGCGCTTAAAAATAAGGTATGCCACTGGCTAGCTAATAACTATCCCCTACCTTCAAAATTTTGTGGCAATATCTTAATGGTTGAGAGAACGCCTTGGGTGGGACATAATAGGAAAAGAATGCAGGGGGACTGTATAGTAGTGACTTTTGAAGATCCCCGAATTGTGGAATATATTTGCCGGGGGAAACCTCGAAATAATGGTACCTTAGTCACTGCCAGGCCTTTGTCCTATTTTTATATGCCTATTGAGCAACGGGACAATAGATGGAGTTGGCTAAAGGGCCCCAATCATCACAGGGGAGGGAGGAGGCATGAGGTGCCTAGGGACATGAATCCCTATAGTTGGGGTGGGGGCGGGGAGGAGGGGTGGAACCTAGTTCAGAGAAGAGGAGGAAGGCATAACCATGGCAATGGACACTGTGCAGATAGTTTTAGGGGTAACGGTATGATCATTGGTTACCCAAATAATTATACCCAAGCTCCCCATGTATTGGATAATCTCTGCAATATCCCAATGGCAAACCAGTATGACTGCCTGTCCGACTTAGGTTGGGTGGATTGACAACTGGAGAGCATAGTGTCAGGAAATCCAAAAGGAAACAGGATCATACCCATTTCACCTGCAAAAGTGGCCCCGGAGATTAGGGTCCCTAATGTGGATACCAGGGTATCAGCTCCAGTTGCTCAGGAGCTTGGTGAGGGCAGGGATTTAGTAATTAGTATTAATAGTCAATTGGTTGGCAGGGATGCCACCGGAGGCAACAGAGACATAAAGGTGGTAACTTGGAACATTGCTGGGCTAAGGAACAAAGTTGATGATCCTATTTGGAGGGAATTTATAGGTACTGCAGACATTATTGGCCTACAGGAGACTTGGGACACAAAGAATATACTTACTTTGGATGGCTACATCACCTACTCTCTCCCAGCAGTTACTACTACCAGAGGAAGAGGCGGGGGGGGGGGGGTTGGTTACCCTGGTGGCAGCTAATATTCTTGGAACATACACAGTGATTGCCACAGGTTCTCCTTACTGTTTGGTAGTCCAAATTGCCTGCAAAGGGGCACTTAATGTTTTAATTGTAAACTTTTATAACTCTTGACAGAGCCACCTCAACTAGCAACCTGACAGCGTTAAATTCCTTCTTTGCAGAATTTAAGGAGTTGACTGAGTCTCAATGCTTTATAATATTACTGGGGGACTTTAATATTCATGGTTGCCCAGATAAATGTTTGTCCACTGATCTATTTGCCCCCATTGAACAAGGTGATACTCATTTTGAGCATACGGATCAGGGGATTTTATTAGAAAACATCTTGGCTGAAAATGGTTTAATGTTACCCACGGGGGATGAGGTGGGTATACCCACTTTTAAGGGAAATGGCAGCGGGTCAACTATAGATTTTAATTTTATAAGCTTAACCCTGGGGAGTAACATAGCAGGCTATTCTCCTGTCTGGTCTCATTTTAGCGATCATAATGCAAATGCTACTTACCAGTATGCATCTGTTCTTGGCATGTAGGGCTGCTGACATTCATATCTGTGCATAGTCCGCCACCTAGTGTTGGGTCCGGATGATTGCACATTGTTGTCCTGGAAGAGTCTTCGAAGTATCACGAGATAGGTGGCTCCTCCCCTGGACTACAGTGCGCATGGGCATCGCCTCCATCCCCAGATTGTTTTTAGCCATAGGCAGAGATGGAGTTAAGAAGTGAGTGATGACCATGCTATGAGCATATGTTTGTATATGAATACATACTGCAGCTGCTACAGGCGCCGGGGAGGAGGGTGGGCGATATGAATGTCAGCAGCCCTACATGCCAAGAACAGATGCATACTGGTAAGTAGCATTTGCAGTTCGAGGCATGTGGGCTGCTGAATTCATATCTGTGCATAGAATACATAGCAGTCCCTCCATTAGCGGCGGCCGCCCGTGCCAGCTGCAGCAGTCTGAAAAAGCGTTTTTAGAACAGCCTGACCAACAGCTGCCTGTTGTTTTGAATGCACGTCTACACAGTAGTGCTTAGTGAAAGTATGAGTGGTAGACCATGTGGCTGCTCTACAGATGTCTTCTAAGGGAATGTTACCTAAGAACGCCATAGAGGCCCCCAACTTCCTAGTGGAGTGGGCCCTTGGTGGGATAGTGAGAGTGCGCTTAGCTTTAGCGTAGCAGATCTGAATGCACTTTACTATCCATCTAGCTATTCCTGCTTTGGAGATTGCATTTCCCTTGTGTTGTGTGGCAAAAGCAACAAAAAGTTGTTTGGTTTTGCGGAAATCTTTTGTCCTGTCCACATAATACATCAAGGCCCTCTTCACATCAAGGGTGTGGAGCATCCGCTCCGCCAGCGTCTCTGGAAGAACACCGGCAACTCAATAGTTTGGTTTATGTGAAACTGCGAGACCACTTTGGGTAAGAACTTAGGGTTAGTGCGGAGCACCACCCTGTTGGCATGTACCTGGAAGAAAGGTTCTTGGATGGTGAGCGCCTGCAGTTCGCTAACCCTCCGTAGCGATGTGATTGCTACCAAGAACGCCACCTTCCAGGTCAAAAACTGCAGCTCGCAAGAGTGTAGTGGCTCAAAGGGGGGACCCATCAGCCTTGTAAGAACCACATTGAGGTTCCATTCCGGGGCTGGTGGAGTCCTTGGTGGAATGACTCTTTTGAGTCCTTCCAGAAAAGCCTTGATAGCAGGGACCTTAAAGAGTGACAGGTGTTGCCTATTTTGGAGGTATGCTGCCATAGCCGACAGGTGAATGCGGATGGAAGAGTAAGCTAGATTACACCGATACAGGTGAAAGAGGTAACATATGATGTTTTGAATGGAAGCGTCTAGCGGGTCAATGCTGTGCTCCACGCAGTAGACGACAAACCTCTTCCATTTAGCCGCATAACAAGCTCTAGTAGTGGGCTTTCTCGCCTCCCGAATGATGTCCATGCAATCGGGAGGAAGATTGAGGTAGCCAAACTCTAGGACTTCAGGAGCCAGATCGCCAGGTTGAGCTGTTGCGGATCTGGGTGCTGAATGTCGCCATGGCTCTGCGTCAGAAGGCTGGGAGTGAGATGAAGCCTTTGATGCGGTACCACGGAGAGTTCCAGAAACGTGGTGTACCATGGTTGGCGAGCCCACGTTGGAGCAACCAGGATGAGCGTCATCGAGTGCTGCCTGAGCTTGCGTGCCACCAGCGGTATCAGAGGTGCTGGGGGAAAAGCGTACGCAAATCTGCCTGACCAGTTCATCCACATCGCATTGCCCTGTGATTGGGGGTGTGGGAACCTGGCGGCGAAGCTTTGGCATTTTGCGTTCTCCTTTGTGGCGAACAGGTCTATCTCTGGATGACCCCACCTTTGGAAGTACGGTTGGAGTACTGATGGATGTAACTCCCACTCGTGCATCTGATGGCTGTGTCTGCTGAGCAGATCCGCCATTTGGTTGTCCTTGCCTGGGAGATGTTCTGCCATGAGGAAGATGTTCCTCTGAATGGCCCACTTCCACATGCTCTGAGCCAGATGAGACAGCTGTGGAGAGTGTGTTCCTCCCTGCTTCTGGATGTAGTACATGGCCGTCATGTTGTCCGTCCGGATCAACACGACCTTGTTGCACAGATGTACTTTGAACGCCTTTAAGGCCATGAAGATTGCCATCAGTTCCAACACATTGATGTGCATCTTCCTTTGCTGAAGTGTCCATAGTCCCTGCACCGTGTAATGGAGTACATGCGCTCCCCATCCCTGGAGAGAGGCGTCCGTTGTCAGGATGATCTGTGGGACAGGCTCTTGGAATGGTCGGCCCTTGCAAAGGTTTTGTGGATTCCACCAATGCAGAGAGTTGTACGCCCGACCGCTCACCAACACTAGGTCTGTCAGTTGCCCATGAGCCTGAGTCCACTGACGTGCCAGGCACTCCTGAAGCGGACGCATATGTAGTCTCGCGTGCGGGACAATGGAGATGCAGGAGGCCATCATGCCTATCAACTGCATGAACACCCTCGCTGGAAGCGAGTTTTGGGGTCTGAATCGTTGGATCAGCGCCTGGATACTGGCGATTCTCACTGAACTCGGCTGCGCAGTGGCTGCCAGAGTGTCTATCGTCGCGCCCAGATACTGTCGCACGTGGGCGGGCTGGAGATGGGACTTTGGGTAGTTCAGAGAGAATCCCAGATCGTGCAGGAGGTGAATGGTGCGTGACACGTGGTCTACGCACTGCTGTTCCGTTTTTGCCTGAATAAGCCAGTCGTCTAGGTATGGAAAGACATGGACGTGCTGGCGACGGAGATGCGCCGCCACAGTCGCTAGGCATTTGGTAAAAACTCTCGGTGCCGTGGTGACCCCGAACGGCAGGACTCTGAACTGGTAATGCTGGTCTAAGATCGTGAATCTGAGATACTTTCTGTGGGAAGGATGCAGGGGAATATGGAAATAGGCATCCTTCAGATCCAGCGTTGCTAGGAAGTCCCCCCGTTGAAGCAGGGGAAGCACCTGCTGCAATGTGAGCATATGGAAGTGCTCCGAGTTGATGTACCAGTTCAGGGGCCTGAGGTCCAGGATCGGCCTGAGTGATCCGTCCTTTTTGGGGATCAGAAAATACAGGGAGTAAACCCCTGTTCCCCGTTCTTGCAATGGAACGAGCTCTATCGCCCCTTTTTGCAGCATGACCAGTACTTCTTGCTGCAACAAGGTCAAGTGCTCGTCGGACATAGCACGGCTTCTTGGCGGTATGTCCGGTGGAATGGACGTAAGTTCTAGACAGTACCCGTACTGGATAAGAGACCTCACCCACCTGTCCGTGGTGATGGACCTCCACGCCGGCAGGAACTGCTGGAGTCTCCCCCCGACAGGTGTCGTGTGATCGGGGGGGAGTGACAAGACGTCACTGCTTGTTGGAGGCGGTGGACCTGGAGGCATTGTTTCCACGTCCCCTGCCTTTGATATTATTGCCTCTGTATCCACCCCTGCCCTTGTTGTTGTTATACGAGGACTGGGTGTTACCCTTGTAGTATTGCGTGGACTGGGATGCCTGGCCTCTTGAGGTGCCTCTTGAATTGGAGCGGCGAAAGGAACCACCCCGAAACTGCTGACTTTGTAAAGCCCCCATAGACTTGGCAGTTTCGGTATCTTTTTTCATTTTTTCTAGGGAGGCATCCACCTCAGGGCCGAACAGATGGTCAGGATTCACTGTCTGACCCAGTATTGTGGTTTGTATGTCGGGTTTGAACCCCGAAATTCGAAGCCAGGCATGGCGTCTAAGTAACACGCTTGTATTGATAGCCCTGGAGGCAGTGTCTGCCACATCTAGGGCACATTTGATGGATGCATTTGTAATGAGTTTACCCTCCTGAATGAGCATCTCCCCCGCCTCCTTGTATTGGTCAGGCAAGTGTTGCAGGATGGCCTCTAATGTGTCATAATGGGCCCTATCATAACGTGCAAGCAGGGCTTGAGTGTTAGAGATCCTCCAGATGTTCGCTGCCTGTGCAGCAATGCGTTTGCCTGATGCCTCAAAGATTTTGGACTCTTTGTCTGGGGGAGGAGCATCACCAGTAGTCTGCGAATTCGCCCTCTTTCGAGCGTTGGACACCACCAGGGAGTCCAATGGGAAATGTCCCTTAATATACGTGGGATCCGTGGGCGCCGCTTTATATTTCCTGTCGATGCGAGGATTGACCACCCGCGCCCGGGTGGGCTCCTTGAATACCTCCTGTGCATGCTTCAGCACCCCTTTAAGCATCGGTAGTGTCTTGACTTGCTTTTCGGCTACCGAGAAGGTGTCGACTAAGAAGTCCGCATCCACGGGGTCTGAGTGCAGGTCGACGTCATGGTTCGCTGCAGCTCTCTCTATTAATGCATTAAACGCCGCCGAGTCCTCTGTCGGGGACGTCTTTGCGGCGAAAAGTTGAGTGTCCTGGCCCGACTGCGGGTCGTCTGTGTCGCCTCCTGCTGTCCAGGGCACATGCTCCTCTTCCGGATCCGAGTACGCAGGATAGTTGTACTCGTCCTCTTCCTCGTCCACATCAGGCACGGGGGAAAGGGCCGGCGAGTGTTCCATGGCTTGTGGAGACAGAGGTTCCATCAGAGCCGAAGAGTCCGCAGAGTACCTTTTGTTCTTAAGTGGAATCCTAAAAGGTTCCAATGCCGGCTCCGACGTAATCTTTCGTTTGAGGAGCGACAATTTCCCAGTGTTGGCGTCGATGGTCACCTCACGACGTTCCTCCACCGCGAGCGGTTGGAGCCGAAGCTTCGACACCACCAAGGCAGCCTTCGGCGTCAATACTTCCTGAGAGTGTCCGCTCTGCTTAGGCGCGAAGGCCTTCGGCGCCGACTTGGGAGGAAGGGTAAAACGAATTGGCGTTTGCTCCTTGGCAGGCTTTGGCGTGGGCCTAGGCACTACAGCGTCCTGGCTGGGAACAACAGTGGACTGTTGGATCCGCTTTAAGGATTCTCCCACCTTCTTTGTAAGGGATGCCGAGGGCTGAACCGTCGCGAGCGACTCTTCTTCTCCGAGAGCCCGGTCGCCGGTAGGCCTCTTCTTCGGTGCCGACGCCCCATGGCCTGGCGCACCGTCGGCGTGACGCTTCTTCGAAGCCGTTTTCGGGTCCGCGACCCCTTTCGGTGCCGACGCAGCCGCGTCGGATGCCTTCAGCGCCGACCCGGAGGGCTTCGGGTCGGCCATTTTGGCGCGGCTCTTGTGGTCGGCCATTTTGGCGTGGCTCTTCGAGTCGGCCATTTTGGGTTTCGTGGAAGTTGACGCCTCCAGAACCTTCTTCACCAACGCCACTTTCGGTTTCGGTTTCGCATCCGAGGGTGCGAGACCAGTTGGCTTCACTTTCGGTTTCTTGTTAGAAATGTCCGTGACCGGGCCCGGAGGCGGGGACGTAGGACTCATAGTTAGATCTTGGGTAAGGCCCGAAGGTGATCCCTCGACCTGGGCCGTATGACGGGGAGTAGCCCCGGAGTCTGGTTGGGGATGCTCTTCCTCTGAGCTATCTCCCATCGTGGCACAAATCAGTTCGTCGTCCCCTACCTCACCGGAGACTTCGTCGTAGGCCTCCTCCTCCGCGTCGTAGGTCTCTTCCTCGGACGCGGGGCCAGAGTCCGACCCTTGTACGTCGTCCTCTTCCTCGACCGATTCCTGAAAGATGTCATCAGGTGGGGGCGCCGAAGCCGACAACTGTGCCTGGAGTCGATTAGCCCGGCGAATCTTCAAAGTTTTCTTACTCCTAAACTTTGAACACGCCATGCAGGTGTCTTCACGGTGATCCGGTGACAAGCATGTGTTGCACACGGGGTGCACGTCGAGGTGCGAATATTTTGAGTGACACAGCGGACACTTCTTGAATGGAGTCCGCTCCATAGCAAATGTTGTAGTGTAGGCCCGTCCGCGTCGAAGCACGTGGAAGGGCAGTAGGAGATCGGAGCTGAGAGTCAGTAAGAAACCCGAACGCAACTATACCGACGCCCAGCCTAAAGACCTTTTGGTCTCAAGTAAAAATCAAACAACTATCGGTTCCGATGGAGGGAACCGAAAACACATCCGAACCCTATGGCGGAAAAAAACAATCTGGGGATGGAGGCGATGCCCATGCGCACTGTAGTCCAGGGGAGGAGCCACCTATCTCGTGATACTTCGAAGACTCTTCCAGGACAACAATGTGCAATCATCCGGACCCAACACTAGGTGGCGGACTATGCACAGATATGAATTCAGCAGCCCACATGCCTCGAACCCCTGTCTTTCTACGTGTTAGAGGTGTCCTTAGCACGTCTGAGAGCTCATTGAACAGGGTTGATAAACAAGATATCCGGGCAATAGACCAGGCACGTAGGATCAAATGGTGTAAAATTGTCCCTGGAGACTTCCTAAGTAACCTCTCTAATATTAGAGGGGAGGAGTTGCGTATATGTATGGACGAGGAAGCTGGGGACAAAGAGGTAGTGGAGGCATATCAAAAGGTTTGTCACCAGGTTATGTCTGATTTGATGCGTTCTGGTAAAGCTAAAGATTCGGGGACAGTCGGCTGGTTTTACCATAACTGTTCAGTAGCCAATCGTAAATTGAAGGAGGCTCTGAAATGCAAGCCAATCGACAGACAACATGTGGCCCTCTTAAGGAAAGCAGATAAAGCAGCAGTAGAACAGAGGAGACGGGAGATCAGGGAAGATGCCTGGGCAGACTGACCTCAATAGACATGATAAAAAATAGTGCCAAATTCTGGGCTGTGGTCAATCAACCTTACTTTGTTGACTCAAGCAACAATGTCCTAGACTGTGGCATTCAGGAAGACAAGTGGCTCACCCATTTTAAGTCAGTTTACGAACAGGTGACTATAGGGGTTGATGTTTCAACCACGTCGAATAGTCATAATTATACTTTAGTGGTTAATGAGGGTGAGGTGGCTGAAGCCATCAGTAAAATGACAAGCAATAAGGACCCTGGCCCTGATGGCCTACCAGCCGATCTTTTTAAATCCAATATAGCAATATGGTCTAAAGTTTTATCTAATGTATTTAATAGAATTTGTAAATTTGGTATCCCAACGACCTGGTCGCAATCGGTCATTGTACCTATTTTTAAAAAAGGTAACCGTGGTGACCCGGGTAATTACCACCCAATTTCCCTTATAGATTCTGCAGTGAAGGTCCTAGGCAGAGTGGTTCTGTGTAAATTAACTGATTGGCTCGAGGAAACAAACTCTCTGTCAGCATTACAGTATGGGTTCAGAAAGGGGCGCAGTACGATAGATCAAAGCCTCAACCTACAATTGCTGATTGGGAAGTATACCATAGCAAAGCAAGGCTGCTTGTATATAGCATTTATGGACCTGTCCCCGGCCTTTGACCGAGTGAACAGGTCCAAGCTATGGGGTTTGCTCCTAAAGATGGGTATCGACGAAAATATAGTATATTTTTTAGCCGATCTCCATAGGGACCTCATAGCCACAGTGAGATAAGATTGTAAGGGGAATTGTACGGGTAAGATAGGTATAACCAACGGGGTCAGGCAAGGCTGTATTTTAGCCCCCCTATTATTTACCTTATACATCAACGAGTTGGCCAGTGTGTTGGGAGCAGCTTGCAAGGATATCCCGAGGGCAGGCAAGTTCCCCATTCCCCCATTATTATATGCGGATGATGCCGCCCTTTTAGCGCGCACGTCAGTAGGGCTACAATGTCTTTTAAATTCATTTTATGGGTTTATGTCCTCCTTGGATCTTAGCGTTAATTATACCAAATCTCATGTCATGGCCGTGGGTACTAAGGGCAGGCATAGGAAGCTGATAACACTCCACTGTAATGGGAATAAGTTATCGAGGGTAACTAGATTCCCATATCTGGGGGTGTTTTTTTATGAAAGTTCCACCTGGCTTCCCCAATTGTCTGAGAAAAGAAATGCTTTTGTCCGGTCTATTTTTGCAGTTTTGGGTTTTCCCCGTAAATTGTGGGTAAAACCGTTACATGCAGTGTTAAAGGTTTATACCGTCAAATGTGTTTCCATAGCCATGTATGGCGCAGATCTTTGGGGTTTTAAGAACGTTAAGTTGTTACAGGTGGCAGAGGACAAGTTTTTGAAGTTCATTCTATCAGTACCACAATCGACCTCAGGTTTCATAGTGCATCAAGAATGTGGGTTGGAATATCTAGAAGACCGGATTGCCATCGCACTCCTATTAAAGTGGATTGCGGTTTGGATGAATCCAGAATTGAAGGTGAACCATGAGATCCTGAGGGACTGTCTTACTTTAGAACATTGGGAATCCATTCCATGGCTAAAATATGTTAAAAAACTTGCAGCCTCACTAGGTCGCCCAGAATTATTTGATGAGCCGTCCAAACTGGTTAAGGGAGACACGAAATGGGTCAAGACCGCGATTCAGGCTGCATAAAGGGATGGATAGAGAAGGCTATGAGTTGACTAAGTCAACCGTGAGAGCACATCAGTTAGTTGTAACAACAGACCATGACCTAGAACCATATCTGAAAGTTGTTAATAATGCTAATCACAGATATCTACTAACCAAGTTTAGGCTGAATAAATTTCATCTCCTTCTCTCTGGGCGCCCATGTTGGACCAAGGCATCAGAATTAGAATTGTGTACTTGTGATGGATTTTCGATAATGGACACTGCTCACTTCATGTTCTTTTGTGGTTATTTTACGGACATTCTGAAAAAAATCATTGTACCCCTACTAAAGGATAAAGGGTTTAGACAAATGAAACCGGCCCTATTGTATCTTCAGCTACTGTCCAATACGTGGGAAATCATTAATGTTGCTACATTTTTAACCATAGCCATGAGACTAAGGAAAAAACTAGTTAGTTTTAGATAAAAGTCTTCCATGGTCTGTTTTTAGAGTTTATAAATAATGAATTTTAAGCAAATTGGATTATCTGTGTATGCTTTTTAAATTTGCACATGAATTTGGTATATATTCTGTATAGTTTTTATCTTTCTTATATATTTTTTTGCTGTCTGTTAACCATATTGTAATTTGGTACCTCTGCCCTTCTTTTCTTTGGGACTTTGTATACTTTTGTGGTTTTTCTTATGAACCGAATAAAGTATTTCTGACTGACTGACTGATAGATTTTGTTCGGGTTCCCTCTCAAACCTTCCCAAGAGATATACCTCTATCCTTGGAGAAACAAAAAATAGTAGAAGGAGATATCCTCTATGCTCCAGAAAGGCACAATAGAGGTTCCCTTGGATTCTTTAACATTCATAAGTACATTATTCCTCGTAGAGAAAAGATGGAATACCTCACAGATAGCAAACAGGTTCATGCAAATAAAAAACAGATTTCAAAGCTGGGGGATACATTTGAAGCTAGTGCCAAAACCACCATATCCACCACCCTTTCCAAGTACAGATATTAACAGTCAAAACAGAAAGCCCACTTCAGTACTAAATGTAGCAAGGAGTAGTACTCTAGGTACCCGTACAGCAGACAAAATGACTATTGCATCGAGCCAAGCCCGAGGGCAACCCGATGCAATACATTCACCAATAACTGGATGCATATACAGCGAACGTTAACATCAGCGCAATCAAATTGACAAAGGATGCCTAGCACTCCGGAACCCCCAGCAGATCAACATGAGGTTAATATGTGCATCTGAAACATTAACGGCTTATCCACCAGTGACCAAGAGGTTCTAAATTGCTTAAAAACTTTTGATATGATCCTGCATCAGGAGACCTGGGAAGACAAACCCTTTGAGCTACAAGATTACACTTCCCGCTTTATCCCAGCTACAAAGGGATCGGACTTCGGCCGCCGTTCGGGAGTCTAATGCTCCTAGCTTCAATAACAGTAATAGGAGATAGCTCTCCTCTAAAGATCCATATTGCACCTCCAAGCTGCATCCGGGCTATAATAGCAACGTTCAAGTTTAACCAGACCCTTCAAAAAGTAATAATAATAAATGTTCACATGCATCCAAAACAAAAACTAAAAGCAGCGAAGGCGCCGTCCACCGAATTAAAAAGAGTAATGGAAGTAGAGGACACAGACTGGCAGTTGATTATAATATGCATCTCTTAGGGAATGATCAAGATGAGGACTCAAAGCAAGATCTAACTGGCGCATGGGGAATTCCAACACAGGGCCCTAGAAAAACCAAGCCAACAAGATGCTCGAAGTACCTGCTCCAGGAACTAGAGCACCTAAACCCAAGAGCATTAAACGGCCGCTTTGAACGGGACAAACCACCAGCAGCCACATATCTTTCAGGAAAAGTATCCTCCCATTTAGACTTCACCTTTACAACTATGTTCAACAAAATTGCCTTTTTTTAAATAGGCAACAATGAACACAGCGACAATATGCCACAAGAAGTGAGACTCAAATCAAGTTCAAGTCTTTCATCAGAGGTCTGTAAAACCATCGTCTCTGAAGAAATTGTAAACCTTAAACGAACAAGATGCAATTCCAGAAACAGAAGCAATATAAACAACTACTAAAGACCTATTTAATCAAGGAAAGGACAATCTAGCCCAGGCATTCGCCATGAGGACCAGACCAAAATTGAGGAAAACAGCAGTCGCCCCAATGAAGACGGCAAAGAGTCGAGCCTCAAAAAAATTAAAACATACCATAAATCAAACCCTTAGGCAACTCCGTAAATCACCACAATACTTGATACTGCAACGCACCTTCCAAGAAAGAAATGGGAAAACAAAAGAACCAAGGACAACAAACTACGGGCAAAACTCCTCTACGATGCAAACCAGAACAATATTGCCAAGTTTTGGCATACAGTTATTATACTGCAGTGGCCTTACCATCCAGGTATAAATTCTAATATAACTGAAGCAGCCTGGGTTGATTATCTTTCAAACCCCTTCAACAACTCAGAGAAATAAATAGATTTCACCTCTAAATATCTGGGGAGCGAAGGCGCCAGCAGCTCCATAAAGGAGCAAAAACCTACAACTATAGAGCAAAGTGGTTACCCTGGGTCAATACAACAGCAACAGGAGATGGAACCATTACCAGGCACAAACTGTCATTAATTATAACAGAGGAGCGCAACCGTCCATCAGCTCTGCAGATACGGAAAAAAAAACTAGGGGCAGACCCGCAGGTGCTCCTGGCCCCAAAGGCATACCCCCAATGTTGTATACCAATGTTGTATAAACAAGATGCAGAATTTTGGAGTAAGGCATAAGCACCAGTTTTTAGACACGTGCTTAGAACGTCCATAATCCCAGAGTCCTGGAAAGGTTCAATTATTAGCTTAATCTACAAACAAGGCGAAAGCAGAGCTCCAAATAACTATCGATTGATCTCCCTTAATTGACACCGAGGCTAAATACTATGTGGGGACTATTCTAGACGAATTCGCCTCTGAAAATCGCTTTCGACCACGTAGATCGAATCAAGCTCTGGCAAAACTGTATGCATGGGGGATAGCCAAACCTCTCTTAGACCAACTTAGGCACCTGCACACTGACACTTGAATCAGGATAATGCTAGGTGCTGGGACACACCTATCAAAAAGAATTCCTACTTCAAAGGGGTTAAAACAAGGGTGTGTCCTTGCCCCGTTGCTCTTGAACTTTTTCCAAGAGCATCTTCCGGGGGAACTTCACAGATGCACATCCCGTGCCCCGAAGCTAGGAAACACAACACTGTCAAACCTGCTTTATGCGGATGATTTAGTCCTGATAAGCCAGACCCCTATTAGACTCCAACACCTCCTGTCCTGGATGCGACTCATAGTTTTTCACAACGGAATGCCTTAAAAATAAATTTAAAAAAAACGAATATTATGGCAGTACATTACCACAAGAAGAACATTAATTGGAACTTGGATGGACAGCGTTTAGACCAGGCAATAAGTTACAAGTTGTGAGACGTGGAAGCGTAGGAGGGACTCGGCATTGGTTACTCACCTCACGGAGTATCCATGACGGACACGTGATATTTGACACGCCGTCCTTTGATGCTTGATGGTACGACTACCACAGTCAAGCATAAGGTCCTCACAAAAATATGGAGGATTGAGAATTGAGACCCAACTACGCACCCTGATGAAGTTGCCAATTACAAGGCAACGAAACATGTCGGTCCAGTTACAATAAATTAATGGTATTAATCTAACCATTTTTAATAGTGTAGTTTGGCAGCATCAGAATAAATCGATTCAGCCAGCCAAACTGCACTTGTTTTATATTTGTTGGTTGTTGGGTGTAGGCACTTGGTATTCTTTTCCATACACTTTTTCTTTCCTACGAGGTTGTGCATCTGTACACTCCTCCTCTGTTTCTATCTCTTCTCTATTGTGCACTTCTTTCTTGCACATGTTTCATCCTCCCAGCAAGGGAAGTAACCGATGATGAGAAGTGGGTATACCGGTGATTAACAAACCGGGAACCCCCTCGGGTGTTACGTCCGTGAGGCACTTCCCTTGCTTTCTCACATTTTTCTTTGTGGGTATAGCTGTACACAGTTAGTTTTGTCTACATTTAAAGGCATGGTCGGACCGGTAACTTTACAGTGAATATTTTGTCCTTGGTGAGCCAATAAGAGGTGTGGCCCCAGTAGTTACAGGGCTTTGTAACTCTAACCTTGCAGGCTGACTAGGGCTTCTTGTTTCTGAATAAGTTACAAGTACCTTGGATTACTTCTAGATCATAATAACTCATTTAAACTGCAGATGGAATCCTTGCGTAGAAAGGGAGTTATGACTTATTTAGGTATAAAGCCTTTGAAGAAGACGTTGCGGGACTTAACGCTCACCCCTCTGCTAAAGGTCCTGCGAGCTAAACTACAGCCAACAATAACCTACAGGAGTGAACCACTGAAGGAAAAAGTGCTTAAGTCCTAGACAAAATAATAGCAAACCCTATCGAGCAATTTTTCATCTCCCCAGATATGTTTCCCCGGCCCAAATACGACTGGAATTTGGGCTACAAAAAGAGTCGGGGGAAAAGGGGGAGCCTACATAAAATGTTGGCATAAAATCAGAGGAGCCGAGGAAGGATCCTTGAATAATAATCTCTGGACCGAGCTATTTCGCCTTGTAAAATCGCCAGCCAGAGAATATTTTCTGGAATCCATTAAGCTTTTGGGTCTGACCTATCTTTGGAATACTTCAATGGTGCACTCCCTCATTTAAAAATAATAGTTACAAAGGCATCTCGACTGATATCGGCTATAGAGGACAAAAAAACACAAGTTAAACGAGCACATAATTAATAATTATGAAGTGCTTAAACCACAACGGGAATAAAAACAGCTACTAAGGAAAAATTCTTAAAATTCCGTTTGGGTGATGCTCCAATTAACCTGTTTCTACCGCCTTGGGAAAGAAGAGGAGGCGAGCAGCTCTGCCGCTTGTGCGGACCTTATATATGTCCTTTGTATCTGTAACAATTTAAGGGACATAAGGAATACCCTATTAAAACCAATATTCAGGCAGCATGGTATCAAATCCTGGAGGCAGGCAGTAAAGCTGTGCTTTAATCCATGATAATGCAGCTAAACTGGCTTACAATTTTTTTTTTACATTATTGCAAAGGGACCAAAAAACTCTTCGCCACTGGTTACGAACCAACCTATTACAGTGGAACTGGGCACTATCTGAGTCTGTCCTGCAAAACCTTTTAAGAGCACTTCACGGCTGCACTACCACTTTAAAACAGGCATTACTCGAAGATTGTCACCCCAAGCTTAGAAAGAGCACTCCATTGTGGTCCAGGTACTTTAAATCAAGCTCTGTGTAAAGCAAAAAACACTGGGGAAGGACAATGGCAGGTTGGCAGTCCAAACTAACAACTCATTTTCATTTGAACTTTTAACTGTTTAAGTCACCCACTGTGTATAAGAATGTAATAATCATGAGTACACTTTTTAATGAGCATTTTCAAATTGTCTTATTCACAGTATAAACGTGGGCTTTTTAACATTGTTTTAATTCATTGTATTATGAATAAGGAACCTCTATTTTAATATGTATTCAATGTACGCAATGGTTTTAATTAATCAAGCATAATAAAAAGTTTAACCATTAACCAACTGATGTTGCAGATGAACACTGTGAGAAAGAGGAACAATTGAGGTTCCAGGTTACGTGTTAAGAGATATGGATACTCTTGGAACTTTCTGGTTTTAATTAGTGCTCACTATGTTAGGCATTAGGGCAGATCCCTTTAGACTTGAAGAGGTATAGACCTCTCTGCTTCCTTTTGTCCTTACAAGTATGTAGCTTCATGCTAAACACTGATTTTCCTTTTCAGAAGACTTCTGCTGGAGTTTTCACTAAGCTGACACCTACCTTCCTTCCTTTATTCCCGAATCCTTCGAGAACCCTATTCTAAACTATTCTCATTCTAGCTTAGAGCCTGGATTAGATGACCCTTAAATCCCTTCTTGTTTAGAAAGGATGATCTGAGTTTCTTTAAGGAACGCCAATTTCTGTTCTATATCTGTATTGCTGCGACTGTATTCTTTGCATGCTTTATGCTACTGAGACTGAACCTATTCCGGCATTTCAGCTTGCCGGATATCATTTTGTATCTTTATAATGTCCTCTTGATATGCACCTACACTGGATTGATTACTAAATTGTAATAAACCTACTAAACGTTACATAAAGATTTCCGGTCCTCATTGTATAGCCAGATGGGCTACACAAAAGGTTCAATTGTAAACTTGTTAACTCCCTTGCCTTTTAGCCAGCTAAAAGAATTCATCTGATAAAGACCGACCTCTGCTTCAATCCTCATCCTCAGATGGCAGCTTGTCAGATGGTTTTTACTGAAGCAGGGAGTTAAGTGTATCCCATTCTAGACTTGTGCAAACCCATTCCACACCCCTAAAGCCAATGGCTCGATTTGGAAGGCTGATGGAGCTTCAGCAGTTTGGGAGAGAGTTGTAACAGCGGAGGAATGAGTACTAATAGGGTCACGTGTTGAAACTGCCTATGTCTAGCTTGTGGTGTTTTGCAGAGATTGTGTGGTGTGATGTGGTAATGTTTCAAGTTGTTCTGTGAGTGTGGCACTTAATGTAGAGAAGTTAAAGCTGTAGTCTAAGATCCCGGGATGGTAATAGATTATTGGTGTAGAAAACACTGTGTTGTAATTGTCTGCTAGGTTCTGTGGTGCTCATCGAAAGATATCCTCAACAGCACAATTGAGAGAGGGACATTTATCTTTGTATGAGAGTATGAGAGTAAGGTGTGCTTGGTATAGTGAGTACTATTGCACAGGTAGAACCTGCACCAATCCAGGTGATTCCCCGCTGGTCAAGGTCTCATTTGAGTAGGAGTCAGAGTAGATCGGAAAGTGTCACTCCAAACCATTACTTCTGTGTTCGAATATTTTAATGTCTTTAGTGAAGCAAAGTTATTTGTTGAAATTGCTTTGCGTTTTGTTTTGCATGCTTAGTATTGAGACTAATTGCATTCATGAAGAATAGTAAGGGAGGGTGGCTGCTGCGAAGAATGAGACTGATGTCAACTTGTGTCACGCTGGGATTGGTCAGTTGGTGTTGAGCCACACAGTTATTGGTTGCCTATGTTATAAAGTGCAGCACTTTTATTGGTTGGTACAGCTGAATGAGAATTGTGGGTAAAGAGTATTTTCCAGGTTCAGCACGGATTTCTAATTGCGATTACTGATAAAATTGTTGAAAAATAAAATGTTTTAATGCCATACCAATTCTAATTAAGGGAGATGTGAAAATACCTGTTCGGGAAGGAGAAGAGGAACCACCTGAATATACACCAGGTCATTATATGGCACATCTATTTGGGTAAATAAATGGCACAAGATCACAGAGAAAGAAGTTGCATTGATGTTTCCAGGATATGGCACATTTGATTTGAGAATCATTGAAAATTTGAGGAGAGTATTGTATGAGATGAAACCACAACCTGGACCAGCACAGTATGAAGCACTCAATGCTTGGGAGCGTGCAGCTCATGCCAAGCAGAAGGAAATATATCAGGGAAGAGCCCGAAAGGGAGTGTGTACTTGTGTAGATGCTACATGGGAGAGGGAACAAAAAAGTGAAGGACTAACATGATAGAAGGAGCAAGACTTTACCCTGTATTTGACAAGTGAATAGACTGATAAAGAGAAAGGAAAGCCAAATAAAAAGAAGGGCGAAAAGACGAAAGATCAAGAGAGTACAGACGAAGATAATGACTGTAGCGATGACTTCTTGGATGTGTTATCGGTGTGTCAGCTCCCATATAATGATGCCCAACTTGAGGGAATGAGTGGTGCAACCTTTTGGAAATTCTGGAGTACCCTTTCGAACCAGTAAACACGGGTAATAACCTGAAGGGAGATAATGCAGGGCTCAAGACCCCTGTTAACGCTACTGTTCGCAGTGCCCAAGATTTAATTACTGTTCCAGTCACTAATCTAATGGTACTGCAGTGATTTATATAAGCCTGCGTCATCAGAGACTTTAACACATCCTTTTGTCCTTAGGAGTGTGTAGCTTCATGCTAAAGACTGATTTTCCTTTTCAGAAGTCTTCTACTGAAGTCTTCACTGACACCTTCCTTCCTTCCTTCCTTTATTCCCTAATCTTTCGAGAGGCCAATTCTAAATTATTCTAATTTTAACTTAGAGACTGGATTAGATCTTCAAATCTGTTCATGTTTGGAAAGAATGATCCGAGGTTTTTTTTAAACAAATGCCAGTTTGTGTTCCCTAGTATCTATATTGCTTTGATTATTTTTAGTATGCTTTATGCTACTGAGACTGAATCTATTCTGGAGTTTCAGCTAGCTGGTTATGATTTTTTATCTTTAAAATGTGCTCTTGAAATGCACTTACATTGGATTGATTGATAAATTGAAATAAACCTACTAAACTTTACTTACCAATTCCTGGTCCTCATTGTGAACCAACACAAAAAGTTAAATTGTACATTTATTAGCTCCCTTGCCTCTCAGTCAGCTAAAAGGATCCATCAGATGAAGACGGACCTCTGCTTTCCAGCGCGCCATCACTAATTTATATTTAGACTCTCCCTTGACTTACAAACGGAGTAGGTCTATGCTCATTCTTTGTTGAACTAGGTTTTGGTTCTGGCTGATTCCCTTGTTGTATTTCTATCTAGGACCCCAAATCCGATATTCTCGATTCATGCCCTTATGTGGTTATAACAAATAATATCCTTATAAAAGGCATACGAATCATATCCATATTTAGTAATAGCCCATGCAGTCCAAAACACGGCAAGGCTACTCCCATAGACTCCTAGAAAGCACAACGCGTTCTTTAAACAAACCAAGCCTCCAGCAGCCCGGGAAAACCCCCTGCTTTTGTTTTGATTTGCACAAGTACTCTTGGAGTCCAGAAAGAACTGTTAGTTCTTAGTGACATCTTATGTCCAACCTTACGTCAACCCCGGCACCTTTCAGGTATAAATATACCAACGTTGCCTTAAGCAAACACACGGTGGTTGAGAGCAGAGCGACGTTCTACTTGCCCGGGAGCCCAGCTGTTATGAGAGCCGAAGGAAACCGCCCCTCCCCTTGACGCACTGAGAGAGACGCTGTCTTTTTCTCCAGCCGAGAAAATCCAGCTCCGGTGTTCCCAAGTCACCCTCGCGGGTTGCTGGGAGATCGAGTCCTGAGAAGCGAGATACAAGACCTCCTTCATTCTATAACCAAGGTACGGAGCTAATTAAAACCTTAGAGAGAATTCTTGATTCCGATACTTGGCAAAAACGTAACTTAACTTAAAACTGCAACTTACTTACTCCTTCCCACGTATTAGGCTTAGGTCAGGTACACCGGGGTAGGCGTATCTTAGAAGCACCAGTTGAGTTCCTTAGTCAATGTTTTTATGTATGTATATATTTTATCCATTTTAAAGTATCATATGGCTAAGAAACCATATCAATGCTTTTACGGTATTATTTCATAATACTACTATTACTGTACGCACTTTACTTTATAATAAGTATTGCAATTGTGGCAATTCATTTCTCTTGCATGAGGAAGAAGACTGCTCAATAAAATGACACCTTTTTATTGAAAACGCCCGTCTCTCTATTTCTCTGCACTCTGGTGGAACTAAGCATGCACGATTGACTGAGTGAAATAGCTGTCTATTGTTTTCACACGACTCTAGAGATACACTCTTTATTCAGGGGGAGCAAAGTTGTCATGTTTATGCGGTTGTCAGAAACGAATCCCTTCTTGTCTAAATCAGGGAAGTTCACTCCTCCCTGTTCATTCAAGAAAGTTTCTAGTGACCTCTGAGCTAGCTGGCAAACCTAAATTAAGTTTAACATAGTAGTGTGGCTCACTGGTTAGAGGCGGCAGACCCGAGAGCAGAGGACGGCCCGGGACCAGGGTTCGATTCCCGGCGCGGCAGGTTTCTGGACCAGGGTCAGCGGACTCGATAATTCTCTCGCCTCGGTGCCCACTCTGATCAGCGATCACACTCGGCAACTCTGGGCATTAGCTTGCCTCATCTTCACTAACGGCCCCACCAGACCGCCGGGGATGCCTGGTCTCACCCTGGAGATACCCATTAAGGGACCATCTCTCAGGGAAGCCAGGAAGGGTTTCGCAGTGGTCGAAGCGCCTTGGGACCCTCCGGGTAAGTAGTGCGCTATATAAATGCCTATACATTTACATTTACATTTACATAGTCAGTAGAGACCTAGATGACCTCAGTCCTACGTCTACACTGCTGTTTATGTTATTCCAATGCGCAGAGCCTCTTGGGAATATAGGAACTACACTACATGGCGCTCAACGTTTGGTAAGGCAATAAAACTAACACAAGACACTAGAGTAACTCAGTCGTGCTTTTCACACAGACCCCTTTCTCCCATAAAAACTTCAATAGACGTCTGGAGTGGGTGAAAGGTTAATATCCGCCAGAACTTAGTAGGATGAGAATCCTAAGTATTAGTTTTGGTTTAGTCAACGTTGAAGGATACAGTGTTCCAAAATATTGTGCACCTAATCTTTGTTTCCTTGAAACTTGATCTGCAAACAAAACTTTCTGTCAGTAAAATGGGAGAAAGTGAAGACGAAAGGGAGCAAGCTAGAATAGCAGCTCAACTCCTAGCGGATGACACAAGTCTCCAAAATGAAGACCCGCATGCTATAATCATTCCGGTCAATATGAGAAGAACTATAACTCTTAAACTTACAGAGAGTGGTTTATCACCAAGAGGTGGTACGGTCATATTCGTGATAGAGGCACATGAATATCGGCAGACAGAGGTGTTCTACACATGGATACATTTTCCAGCAGCACACGCTGTGACAAAAGATTTCCACTATTACAAAATAGAGGAACCTCCGGATATGTACACTCCTTTCGAGGACGTTGAAATCCCACTAACTTACCAAGAGCACCTGCTCTAGTTTAATGGCGCCCTAAAACATCAAAATCACATCACCAGGCACAGTCCACTAGGTAGACCAGGAGCCACGTGGCCGGTTCTAGCCAGCTACACAACACACCCAGACATTGAAACAATGTCAAGCGAAGAACTCCTAGTTAAACTAAAAGAATTAACAAAGGCATATAGAGAATTAGTTCAATTGGCAAGGGACGATATAAAGTCCTGATAGATATCAAGATATAGATACACGTCCCTCTCGCTCTTTTCAGACTTCCTCACAGAAATCGGAAAGAAGAGGACGGTCAGAACACAAGGAAGAGCACGTCAAGTCCAAAGACAAAGAACCTGGTCATCAAAGTAAAAAATCACAATTTCCCAGAAAGAAGGTAGCAAGTATTAAAATTAAACATGCAGAGGATTCTGAGGACACAACTGAGAGTGGGCCCAGACAATGCTAGACAGCGCAGCAGAAGTGACCATAGCTCGCAAGTTCCTGATGAATCTTCTGGAGACAGGGGGCACGAATGAATACATTCAGGTGGAAACTGCAGACACTAGTTAGTGTGCCCCATAAACTACATGAAATAACATTACGTATAGAGGGAGATAAAACTAGGAAAATAAAAGGTCTCTTTTGAAAGAAACTTTCTAAAGGCTATGACATCCTGTTAGCTGAAAAAGAATGGCCACCAGAGTTTGTCAGGGAGTGCCCTCATGGCGAAGAAATGATTATGCCTACTTTCTCAAATCATACTCCAATTCATAAAAAATACACATTTGCAGGAAAACGGGCAGTGGCCCAAGCTCCAGCTTTATATAAGAATCATGTAGGATGGGATGAGGAGTCTCCTCCACAGAAAATCCAGTTAAAAAGTCAACCCACTGCACAAATGCAGTACCCAGTTAAACAAGAAGCTAAAAAGCAAGTCAGGGAGATCTTATATCAACTTGAATATCAAGGGGTGATTGAAACATGCACCTCACAAATGAACAACCCTTTGTTTCCTGTCTCCAAGCCAGACGATTCATATCGCCTAGTTTCGGACTACAGACATTTAAACTTCTGCTGCAGAACCTTTGCTGTACAAAACTCTCACAGTGCAGCACTAATGAATAACATAATGCGCAAAAAATATAAAACAACATTAGATATCTCTAATGGATTCTTCTGTCAAAACATTGCACCTGAAAGCAGGTATTTGACCGCTTTCTCAATAATGGGGTCGCAAAAACAATTTTGCCGACTCCCACAGGGATTCAAGAATAGCCCAGGATTATTCTCAGCAAGGGTAACAGAGTTACTACAAATATATGATGATGAGGCATTATCATATGTCGATGACATCTATCTTACAGACGATGACCTGGAGACTCACTTAAAAAGAGTGAACACCATAATACTTTGGTTCGCATCAGAGGGTTACAAATTCAACTTTAAAAAAAGTCAAGAATTGCCCATTTAACAGTCCTATTTTTAGGATATGAATTATCAAGTGAAGGCAAAAGCCTGGCAGACAACTTCCTAGAGAAGTGTGCAGTACTCCAAGCACCAAAAACGCTGAAAAATTTACAATCAATACTAGGCTTCCTGAATTTCGGTAGAACATACATTCTAAATTATGCAGAGAGGCTTAAACCTCTCTATGAATTAATAAAACCTGATTTCAAACCAATATATTGGACTCAGAAACACACAGAAATCTTAAGATCACTACAAACAGACATGTTAGCTAAAACAAAATTGCAAACTAGCGACAACGTACGCAACCTTGTAATTCGAGTCATCCCAGGAAGATGCGGATTCACATACCTGACCTCTAATGATTGAGAAACGGTACCTATAGCTTACAAATCACACTTGTACACTCAAGCTGAAATGAAATTCAGTTCTACAGAAAAAAATCTAACTGCGGTTCAAACTGCTGTAGCAAAAGAAAGAGTCCTAGCCCAAGGCAAGAGAATAACTGTTTATACAGCAGAATCAGCCCATGAAGCATTAACAAGTCCACGCAATCTGAATACAGTGGCATTAGATCCAAAATGGATACAATGGGAAAATTATCTTGCTACAGAAGACGTGAAATACTATTTTGACCCGAAATTGAAAAAACTAGATCTAGAATATGAACAAGAATATCCTCTGCCAATCGAAATTCTGCTTCTCGAACAATATACCTGCGTAATCTATATGGACAGATTCGCAATACACTACAATGTAGATAAAAAATCCTACAAGGCAGCGTGCGCGATTGTCAAAGGTCGTTGGCGCTCTGGTAAATTCAGACCTATGATTACCAAAACTGAATCACTCAGAAACTGTTCAGCTGCACGAGCTGAAATAAGATCTTTGAAGATGGTGCTTGAAAAAGCCGATCGCGAATTCCGCACTAATAGTGTGCGATTTGCATTACTGCGTCAAGTCATACAACAGTGACATGCAGACATGAAGCAAAAACGGTTACAAAGATGACACAGGTGCCACAATAAAGCATAAAACGCTTTGGGAACAAGTAGTTCTTTTACAGAAAGAACTACAAAAGACTCACGTGATACATACACCGAGTCATCAACGTGATGGCGTTCAGGTTGCAGGGAATTCATTGGCTAACAGACCACAGCGGAAGCGGTTCAACCAGCTTCCGTAGCCACAAAAAAGCGTTCTAAAAAACACATAGATGGAGAAACCATGCTGGCGGTAAAAGCCTCATTAAGAGGCGATTATGCAGCATTACCTCTCAACTATCCACTCAGTAATACATACATAATTAATGCAAACTCCGTTCCTTTTGCTCAAATCCCTGGAGTGGGGGATAGAGTAATTCCAAACACAAACCGGAGAGTTTTCTTGATTGAAGACGCACACATGGGCTGGGTCCGAGGCACCAAGAGATCTTGAAATCTCTAATAGAATTACAATCAGAATACTGGTGGCCGAGGATGAGTTGCAAATTTCCAAATTTGCAATGGATTGTCCAGACTGCAACAGAGATCGCAGTTGTGAACCGGACCAGACTATTGCCAGGACACCTTTATTAGAAAGCATCTGTTGATCTATACGCAGAAATCCAGCCGGAGAAATGCGTCCCCATAATTATTAAGACAAAATTCACTTGAAAATGTAGACCCCAGCGCTGGGCTGACGCCAGAACTGTTATAAAAGATTTGCGAGTCTTTCTCGGCACATACGCAATTGGCATGCTACATTCTGACCAGGGTCCTGCGTTTAGCTCTCGAGCTTACAAAGAGGCCATAACCAGCAAGGGCATTGCTTTGCGGTACTCTTTTCCCTTCCATCCTGAGGGAAATGTGGTAGTGGAAAGAAAAAACGGTGACATAAAGCAATCTATAATGGCGAAGGTATTCGGTTCGGGTGATGGGTGGGTCAAACATTTAAGTGTTCAACGTAGTCTTAATAACATGCCAAGAAATTCTCTAGGAGGTATTAGTCCGTATGAACTTTTGTTTGGTACTAGAATGATTATCCAGGATCTGGATCGTCAAACTTCAGTGGTGGAAGAAAAAACCTTTGATATCAAAGATCGTTTGGCTGTTTTACAGGACTTAAATGAAACAAGAAAGAGTCTAAGTAACATAAATTTTAAGCCAACAACCACTGAAGAACCACCTGTCCCAGCAAGACCTGTCTGGATTCCGAAGATTGGGGATCTGGTCAGAGAAAAGATCGCGGTAAAGACGGAATTTGGGCCTTCCTACAGAAAAGCAGTACCTGGCTTAGCTGTCAGCGGAACAAGATCATACTACCGCCACTTGCTGGTAAAAAGGAAAACAGAATTGTTTCCATCGATCTGGTGAAACCACAAACATGTGGCCGATAATAAATAGCAGGCCCAGTGGACTACCAAGAAATTGCAGAAGACCAAACTTTGCTACAATCCAAGAGGTTCAAACTGAGAGACTAATCACATTTGATAAACCTGCAGTGATTAAAAAAGAACTATGCCACAAAGCCATGGAACTTGTGCCTATTGAAACCCAAATTGCAACAGTTCGTGAAGATACACCAATCTAGAACGATGTAGCATCAGAATGTACAAATGTAACAAAAGAAAAGGCAAAGATCAATGGAAATCCGGAAGCAATCCCACCAATTGACAGAACAGCATCTGGCTATTTTATCAACTTCGATGACTTTTCCGATGATCCAAGTGAACATGGAGACAATCCGGCAACAAAAACATTCAAAGAAAAAATGACCGAACTTTTTGATCAACTAAAAGAAACATATCTGATTTCACCATGGATTGAACTATGGATTGTGTTAGGTGTACTTTTGCTCCTGCTTTGGCTCATCATGGTTTTATGCTTGGGTAAATTCATTGATGGAAAATATAGTAAAATGGACACAGCAAGTCAGAACATCAACTTGATCCTAAAGTCTCACAGATCCTCTCACATCGAGAAAAGAGAACTATCATCAGTAAACATCACGGCCAACCCAATACCTGGTGGTATAGCATGGGACAAAACTGACTATGATATTTATGGCCCGATTGAGCTCTTAAAGCATCCACATCAGTTTAAGGTTTCCTTAAGTGATTTTGTGATACCAATTTCTTTCTCTGATGATTGGGACTTTGAAAATATTAATATTATGATGTCAGATTTAGTAATGTCAGCTAAATTTACAGAACATGATTATTTACAGGGTTCATCAAATTATGAAGAATTATACTGTTACAATCACTATGGTCATCACTATTTGCATAAATCTGCGCAACCTAGAAATGTTTTTAATTATAATCAATGGGAACATTGTTCAACTCCGCCAAAAGGCAGCTCGAAGACATTCTATGAGAAATTTCCATACTTCTCAGGGTTTAACAATAGTGATCCAGAAACGTTTTATTTTAAAATGTTAAACAAAACAGGAATGAAAACAATGTTGACAAATACTAAATTGATTTATTCTGAAAAATATTATGACAAAATATCTACATTTGGTTTTGAGTTCTGGAAAAATAACATTGAAACAAAAACCATCTGGGGTACAAAAGACTGGCAGGTACAAGGTCTAGAATCATTATTTAGAGCCTGCATGATCCCAGAACAAATAATATTCCTGAATGATACCATTCAACAAACTACTTATCTTGGCTTAGCTAAGATAAAAGACTTAAACAAACCGTCTATTCCGAAGCCCATACCTGATAGTAATAGCACTACGGATGTGGAAATAGACGTATCCCATATTTTTCACCAAAATAGAACAAATTCTGATTGGAAAAAATGGTTGATCTGGCCCACAGACACAAATTACTGTCAAGATAGATTCCTGAACAAAACACAGGGGTTCGAACTGACTAGGCCAGACCCAAGATACTCCCAGAGACAACAACCAGGGATAGATACAACATACAGTGTAGGGAAACTATGCCTTGAGTGGCTACAGAAATCCATACTGGCTGAAATTAAGCAACACTTGACTTTACTTAAAGAAGGTGCTGACTTGCGAGATTTCATAATGGGACCTCGCAAACAGCGTCAAAAACGTTTCATAGCGGCCGGTATATACGCTGCATACAACGAAGCTTGGAAAGTAATGCAAATTGAAACAGCGGAAAAAATACGAGAAATTGATCGTATAAATTTGGGAAAATCACTTTCTGTAGTGGACAATGGGTTAACGACTCTGTCCTCCAGAATATATTCATTGGACAGCATTGTATCATCTGCCTTTGATATAATAAAGCAAGACTTGCTTATGTTACAACATGGTCAGTCCCAATTGCGTTCTATTGTACAGCTTGGCTGGACGTTGCAAAACCTACGTTCAGGCTACGTGCCATGGCGTTTAATCAACGTAACGTCATTATTTTCTATCTTTAACCTTACTGATAAACAAATCAGTTTGGAACAAAAAGGAGCAGACTATACGATTCTGAGCATTGAAAAACTTGAGAGATTACCATTGACAATGTCAGAGAGACTTGTCATTGAATGGATAATACACAGAACAATTACAATTCCGATAACAACTTTCCAGTTTAAATATTGCCAAGAATATATACTAGCAGGCCAGTATGAAAGGTTGGGTAAAGGATACATCAAATCAACCTGGGATTTACCTTACACACACACAAATGTTATAGTGAAGGGAAAAAGGCGGTATTTCTTAGTGGCAATAATTGTAAAAAATCACTAAGCGGTACACTTCTGAGTCAAGGTATTAACTTGCATGGAGCTTGCGAAGGGTCTTCAAATAACCTTTCATGTCACCTGCAAGGCACTCCTGCAACACAGATAGAACCATTTTTCAGAGAGCTTTCCAACGGTAGCTACGTTTTAATAAATGACCACAGCTGTTGTGGAATGGTGCCAGGAGAATGCTATCTCGTAACTGTTACTTCCAGGGTAGTTTGCTCTATGCAAGTATTGTATCCAAACAGCAATCCAGACATGGAGGCGGCAATATGGCCTTATGTGAATATCTCTTCTATTCAAATTGATACTTTAAGCAGAATGAAGTCTATTCTTTTACAGACTACTGTGCCGCTGACGTCGTCCAAAGAAATGTATGATCTGCAAGTTGCAAGGACAGCAGCAGAGACACATACCCTTTTATCGACAAATTGCCCCGTGCATTTCGTAGAAATGTTAAGTCAAATCTTAAACATGTCTGATACCAGTGGCATCGCACATGTATTTAAGACAGTTTTTTCGGGACTGTTAGCACCCTTTGAAACATTTCTGGGCATCTTCCCGAATTTTGTCCATTCTGTCTTTGGCGGCCTACCTTTAATTTTGGGACTCATGGCAGGAATTTTATTTTTGTTCCTTCTGCTCCGATATGACAAGCCAATCCACAGACAAGACTCCAGCAACGATGGAAGAAACGATCCTAGCAATACGATACCGAGATCGTATCACTAAGGTCCTCGGATTGGCCCGGCTAAGAGATCTGAGTACAACCTGGTTTCCTTCATTCAGACCAATCTGGCAGGATTGCATCTTACCTGTGCTTCGATGTCTGCTATGCTGAGAAGAATGCGTGTTGGACGTCTATCTTACACTACCATCAGCAGTACCAATGGATATCGACGCTTTGCTTTGTCCAGTAACGACTCATGCAACGTGTTGTCCCCAGCGGCTACCTATTCTGATGACGGCATTCGTTGAGACTTCACCATTACGAGTAGGTGGCGGTGAAGTACGAGAAGAAAGCAGCACCAAACAGGTACAACCTTCTGTGAGCATTGCTGATCCAAACATCGATGATAGCAATCACGTACAGAACAGCACAGTTACAGTATTTTCAAACTTGGCCGAACTTTCACCCGATGTTGTAGACCAATTTTTTGCGAGTCTGTCTGATATGATGTTCTCTCCTAACAACGAGAATAAACTTTAAAAACAATGAGCACACAGCGTTCCCTGAACTCTGAATTCGGCCTTCAGTTTTTGATGAACAACGCTACTGAAAACATTTGGAACTATTTTTGCCCCAAAAAGCGAAATCATTTTTCCACTTCCAAAATATTTACTTTTTTTGGCACAGGGTACTCTGCTTAAAGTAGACCTATTCTTAGAGAACAGAGCTTCTATTTTTAGAGACGTTAGAGACAATATTTACCTCAGCCTCTAGCGCATGTACAATATCGTATAAATATGTGATGAAATGGTCTCGACCTTCTTTTCAGTATACAGAGCCATTTCATGTGTAATTTTCGCAATTCATTCAGCTAATATATATATATATATGCATTTAACTGAATGATAACCCTGCTTGAAAAGCGATCAGTACCAATACTCATTTTCGTGTATAAACCATACACCATTTCAAATGCAATTTATGTACTTTGGGGTGGGTTGGAAAACACACATGCATCGTTATATGTTTATATTGCTTATTATTTAGTAATGATGGACATTAATACGTGGAGTGGGTGTTGTATTTCTATCTAGGACCCTAATTCGATATTCCCGATTCATGCCCTTAGGTGGTTATAACAAATAATATCCTTATAAAGGCATAAGAATCATATCCATATTTAGTAATAGCCCATGCAGTCCAAAACACGGCAAGACTACTCCCATAGACTCCTAGAAAGCACAACGCGTTCTTTAAACAAACCAAGCCTCAGCCTGGGAAAACCCCCTGCTTTTGTTTTGATTTGCACAAGAACTCTTGGAGTCCAGAAAGAACTGTTCGTTCTTAGTGACGTCTTATGTCCAACCTTACGTCAGACCTGGCACCTTTCAGGTATAAATATACCAACGTTGCCTTAAGAAATCACATGGTGGATGGGAGCAGAGCGACATTCTACTTGCCCGGGAGCCCAGCTGTTATGAGAGCTGAAGGAAACCGCCCCTCCCCTTGACGCACTGAGAGAGACGCTGTCTTTTTCTTCAGCCGAGAAAATCCAGCTCCAGTGTTCCCAAGTCACCCTCGCGGGTTGCTGGGAGATCGAGTCCTGAGAAGCGAGATACAAGACCTCCTTCATTCTATAACCAAGGTAAGGAGCTGATTAAAACTGTAGAGAATTCTTGATTCCGATACTTGGCAAAAACGTAACTTAACTTAAAACTGCAACTTACTTACTCCTTCCCACGTATTAGGCTTAGGTCAGGTACACTGGGGTAGGCGTATCTTAGAAGCACCAGATGAGTTCGTTAGTCAATGTTTTTATGTATGTATATATTTTATCCAGTTTAAGTATCATATGGCTAAGAAACCATATCAATGCTTTTACAGTATTATTTCATAATACTACTTTTACTGTACGCACTTTACTTTATAATAAGTATTGCAATTGTGGCAATTCATTTCTCTTGCATGAGAAAGAAGACTGCTCAATAAAATGACACCTTTTTATTGAAAACGCCCGTCTCTCTATTTCTCTGCACTCTGGTGGAACTAAGCATGCACGATTGACTGAGTGAAATAGCTTTCTATTGTTTTCACACGACTCTAGAGATACACTCTTTATTCTGGGGGAGCAAAGTAGTCATGTTTATGCGGTTGTCAGAAACGAATCCCTTCTTGTCTAAATCAGGACGATTAACCCTTTCCTGAACATTCGAGAAAGTTTCTAGTAACCTCTGAGATAGCTGGCAAAACTAGTTAAGTCCAACATAGTCAGTAGAGATCTAGATGACCTCAGTCCTACGTCTACACTGCTGTTTGTTATTCCAATGCGCAGAGCCTATTGGGAATATAGGAACTACACTACACACTTATGTTACAAACTCTCACAAATGGCTTTATTGTTTTGCATCGGCAGCGCCGATTTGAATGGAACTACTTTTTTCCCCACCTTGTTTGCTGTGAGAGATACAATTGTTGTATACCAACACCTGGAAGAGAGAAAGGTTGGGACAGGGTACAGTACTGTAGAAAAAAAATTATAATAAGGGACGGGTTGAAGCAAGGATGTGTTTTGGCCCCTACCTTATTCAATTTGTATTTAGCTGATATCTCGTCAGGGCTGAATGATATTAATTCTCACTCCCCGACTGTGGCAGGTTTTAAGGTTTCGCATTTACTGTATGCCGATGATATTGTACTAATAAGTCACACTAAGGTGGGGTTACAGAGATTGATTAGTAAAGTGCTCATTATGCCTCTACTCATGGGTTAAAGAATAACTTCAAAAAGACAAAATCAATGCTGGTGACAAGGGGGTTAGCTGCAAGACCTAGATTGAGAATGGAAGGTTCTGCCTTAGAATCTGTTTCAGAGTATAGATATCTGGGTGTCATAATAGATGCCCGGGGTACGGGTAAAAATCAGTGTGCTGTACTACAGAGAAGAAATAATTCATTAATTGCAGCATTCATTAACTCTCGAATAATTTAAAATGGCTTTCCCTCAATCCAATATTACAGGTCATGTCAGTTAAACACGTTCTATCTCTCACATATGGAGTAGAACCTTTAAGAGGATGTGCTGATAGTACCATAGACAAATTAGTGACAGGGACCTACTGACGTCTGTTTAATCTTCCTCGGCAGGCTTTACCAGTGCAAATCAGACTTGAGTTCGGACCTAAACGACAGAACCTAAACCGCTTAGGAGCATATTTTAAATTCTGCCATAAACTTAGAAGGGATAATAACTCCTGGCTTATGACAGTGGTCTGGGAGGCAATATGTGACAGTAAACATAAGCAGGCCCATGAATATTTCAAATTGGTTATAGACATGTATAAGGCGGAACAGTTAGGAGCTTTACCCCTCTCACAGGTGGCTTTTAATAAAGCAATTAATGGGTGCAGTAAAAATTTGTCCTTGTTAAGGGATAAAGAAGTATTGGCAAAGAGATACCATGCGTGGACAATTATTGCTTCCTACGGTATGCTAAAAACTCAGAGCTATCTAGGAGATTTAAATAGCCAAAGGGCAAAGTTGAAGTTTATTATTCTCCGATTTGGAAATAACCAATTTCTTGGAGACGCCCCTGCTTGGACAAAGATGAGTAGTGAGAGGACGTGTCGCCTCTGTAACAACAAGACAGAAGATATTTCTCATATCATTTGTAGCTGTCCTGCTTTAATACTTGAACGTAGGAGGCTGCTGAGGTCGGACATTAACAGTCAAATGATACGAACACGTCGACAAGCAGTCATAGCCAGCTTACAAGGAGAAAGTTTGTAATTCACAGGCAGACTTTCTAAGTTTATAGAAATAGTGGAGAAGAAACTGATTAACTGTGGCCAATGAGGATTTTTTTTTTTTTAGCCATTATGAACTGATGAATAGTACTTTTTAATTATGTGGTTTTAAAATGAGGATATAGAATTGATTACGCACTAAATGTAAGGAAAATTGTATAAAGGTGTTTTTAATTGTAAGTTTTTATTAACTTTGCTTCAATCTTTCCCTTTTGAAATAATTCTTTCGTTTTGAATAAACCTTTATGGTTTTGATTTTGAGTTTTATGCTGCAAAGGTTTCTATTTTAATTCTTACATCCAATGTCCTGAGGGACTCACATAGATCCAATCCTGTGCAATAGCCTTTTAAATGTATTAGTGAAAAGTGCTGACAACATTTAGTATAAAGTTGCAAGACAGACACAGCTGTCATTAATACTATAATACGAGTCTGATGGATTCTTAAGACAACTCTGATTCAAAGCACCCTAATTAAGCTTTATTCCATTTCATAACAAGTTTAAACATCTGGGTCCAAATAATCAGACCAAATTAGAGGATCTGCAGTCAAGAATACAACCGCGAAAACCAGAGAAAAAACAAAGGTTAAAATAATGCCTGGATGTTGTGGAGAGGGAGGGAGAGGAGGTGCTGTTACCAACTGGCAAAAAGTCAATGGTTTTATTATGTCTTTTATTAGGGCAGCCAAGGAGTAATTTCCACAAATCAAAATGGTCAGTAAAAATGGTTTGCTTGAGGATGTCAAGCGTGATCTGAAAGCTATAAGAATGAATAAATATCACACTCCAGAAGTCGCTACAAGTAGTACAAGAGAAAACGCATTTCGACACTTCAATCTTCCAACATATTGTAAAAACAGTCCAGAGAAAGGGATTAAAAATCAGTCTTGGTGGGGGGCGGAGCTAGCTCGCGACCAAGATGGCCGCTTGAGCCGAGAGCTCCGACAATCTGCCACGCCATCCGTCTAATATCCTGTAGCTGCACCAAGTTTCTACAGCTGAGTGACGATTAGCGAACCCCTGAGGCCCCAAGGAGCCGGCCACGGGAAGACCAGCTCGCCTACCTGCTTCCAGGACGACGCTGTGGCCAGCTGATGATCCAGGCCTGATTGCGCTCTGTCCGTTGGTGAGACACGAGGCCTGCTGCTGCCTGGGGGACCCCATTCCTCGGGGGGGGGGGGGGGGGGGACAGTGGGTATAGGGCGCTGCCCCTTTGGTGGCCTGACTGCGGCTGCCCGTGTCGGAGACGCGGCCGATTGCTGAAGGAGGGGCGGCCTGCCCGGGGTTGCCTTTGGAGCGGCTCTTCGCAGGACCGGAAAGCGCTCGAGCGAGAGCGCGGGCTGCACGCTGTTGAGTGCCCCGGGGGTCCCTGCGGTGGAGTTGAAGTGCGGTCCTCGGGCGCTTTGTGGCCCGTGGGCCCGCTCTGAGGGGCCCTATTGGAGAGCCTTGGTGAGGGGGCGACCCCGCCTTCCTAGACCTGTGAACCCTCCCGGAGGCCCACATATCGCGGCGAGACCAACACGCTGCTGCTGCACAACACCGCGTTTGCCTCCATCTGTCCCTGGTGACGCCGAGGCTGGGGAACAAGACTGGTCGACTGTGCGGACATCTGGGGCCCGGGACCCAGAGGAGTGAGGAGGCCGAGCACCCTGGAATGATGGCTGACGGCTGAGGCAGTGCTGGTGAGTGAGCCCTGGGGGGTCCATCGAGGATACCTGTGGGGGCCCTGTGCCCTCTCCCCATCCTGGATTTGTGTGTGGTTCCTCCCTCATTGTTTCTGCTATTCACTAGGACGGAGTATTTGGCTGTACATCGTAAGCCGCCCTGCGCCCTATCTCCCTGGTGTCACTCGCAGCCGATTTGGCCCATGCATAGAAGGGGGTATGAAGCTGCGAACTGTTCTGCGGCCCCCCTTCCCCTCGCAGCTGCCCGTCGGCTACAACAAGCGCATAGTGCCCTGAACGGGAAGAGCACGGATAATACTGCAGGGGGCAAGTTGACAGAGGAGCGCTGCTCTTAGAAACATTTGAGGTCTACTGTATTGGTCGCTGCTGGCGCATCCCTCCGGAGGGGACCTTTGCCCCACCCCTTCCTTGGTGGCTGGCCGGTGCCTGGCGGGAGGAGGATGATGCGGGCCGGCCCCATGGGAGGCGCGAGACAGGGGGCACGGAATAACGCCACTTTGAATAACCTGCTGCCGCATCGTAGAGTGGAGCACCTATCACCTAGGGAAGTAGATCGGCCTGAGGTGTGATTGGGTCTCCCCTGCAGTGCCTGTGCCCGAACTGGGCTATTCGCCTCACGAAAATTTGCACGCCTGAGCTTCGTTCACCTCTGGAGGGTCTTGCGAGTACAGACAAGATGGGGCGGGTGGACAGAACACAATCTAAACCGTTGTTCGCTCTGAAACGATCAAAGACTGGCGAATCCACCCCTGAGGATGGTGTTGGTGAGCAGAAACAAGCCACGGAAGATTAACGCCAAGACATTTGTGGCCTCTTGATTGCGATGGAAAAGAATCTACAGGGTGGTATTTCCTCCATAGATTCCAAGATGGATGCCCTAACCTACAGGATGGACCGCATGGCTGAAAGGCTGGATAAGCATGCGGAAAGGCTCGATATGTTGGAACACAGGCTGACGGAAGCGGAGGAATCACAGACAGTCCTTGACGCACAAGTTACTTCCCTTCGGTAACGATATATCTGTAAGAAACAGTAGTTAGTATTAGATTCCTTACCTTAGAATATCCCCAGGCACCAGACTGGAACTGGAAACTTTTGCGTAGCAGTACGGAAAAGTGTGGCTCACTGGTTAGAGTAGGCAGACCTGGAAGCAGAGGTCAGCCCGGGACCAGGGTTCAATTCCCGGCTCGGCGGGGTCTTGAGTCCTAAAAAAAAAAAAAATGTCCATGGACTCGACAATTCTCGCTCCAGTGCCTACTCGATTCATGGGTTCACACTCTGCGACTCTGGGCAATAGCTTGCTTAATCTCCACAATGGCCCCTCGCGGTGGGATGCCTGGCTTTCACCTTGCGGATACCCTGCCGGGGTTATCTCACAGGGGAATACCAGGACGGGTTCCTTAAGCAAGCGCTTAGAGACCAGTTAGTGATTTGCGCTATATAAATTCCTGTACATTTACATTTACCCTTGCACGTCGGTAGGCGTAGTCTGCGGCTCCGCGTCCGTCGTCATTGGCGCCGGTATGACGTCCCCAGAGTACTTAGACGCCACCCTCACGCGCTGACGTCAGTTCTTATACACAGCTTTTCCGCGCCAGAAACGCAGAGCCATGATAAAAACCAACACTGGTGCCATGAAACTAGGGCCCTGAAAGGGGATGACCTTAACCCTAGATATCGGTTCGCAGAACGGGGAGGATGGGTGAGGCGGTAAGGAATCTAATACTAACTACTGTTTCTTACATATATATCGTTACCGAAGGTAAGTAACTTGTGCATCTGAAAGAAACGGGTTAGTATTAGGTTCCTTACCTTAGAATAGATACCCCAGCAATACCAACCCCAGTGGTGGGTCTGCGAACCAATAATCACACCAGAAAGTCCTGGAGGACGGGACGGTCAAAGAAGCCATCCCTTCAGACTTGGCTGTCGAGGCAGTAGAGTCTTGCGAACGTGTGCAGCGAGGCCCACGTAGCTGCCTGACAGATGTCCTGCAAGGGGACTCCCCGGCCCAGGGTAGTAGTAGCCGCCGTGGCCAGAGTGGAATGGGCCCTCAGCCCAACAGGAGGCTCCTTCTTAGCCAAAGAGTAGCATGCCTTGATGCACAACTCGACCCACCGAGAGATGGTCCGTTTGTGCACCGCCCGTCCCTTCTTAACACCCATGTAACCAACAAAGAGTTGGGCATCCACCCGGAACTGGCGTGTGCGGTCCAGATAGTATGAGAGCGCACGTTTTGGGTCCAGACGGCGGAGCCTCTCTGACTCTGAACCCCTAATGGTCTACAACGTCTTTTAAATTCTTTTGGGGCTTTTATGCTAAGCTTGGATTTAATAGTTAACATAGAGAAATCCCATGTTATGGCAATAGGTAAACGTAAGAACAGCATTAAAACCCTCACATGTAATGGCTCAGTGTTATCCAAAGTTAAAGTTTTTACATACCTGGGTGTGGTGTTCGACGAGAAGGGGACATGGGCACCACAAATTTCAAGTAAAGCTGCGGCAGTAAAAAGATCGGCTGCCGCCATCCTAGGTTTTGCAAAAAGGTTGGGAGGCAAACCAGCTGAGGCAATATTAGCAATCTACAGAGCTAAAACTCTGGCCATTGCGAGGTATGGGGCTGCGATATGGGGTTACAAAAATCTGGCTCATATACAAAGAGAGGAGAACTTATTTTGCGATCCCTACTGGGCCTTCCACAATCGACCCCAACTTTTGCAGTACACATGGAATTGGGGATGGGGTACATTGAAGACTCATTGTCTTTGGCCCCACTACTGTCATGGATTAGGACATGGCTTAATCCAGCTCTAATTTTAAATCATGTGATCATTAGGGATTGTATGGGGAGGGAAAATGTGGCCAAGATCGGTTGGTTACAATATATTAAAACCACAGCAGTATATCTAGGCCGATTGGACCTATTTACAAACCCCGAGAGCCTGATGAGAGAGGACATCAATTGGGTGAAGAAAAACTTCATCATGAAAAAGGAAGCAGAGAGAGAGGCTAGTGAAATCTTAAAACCTACTGTTAGGGCCCACTATGATGATTACCTCGTTAGCCATTCAACCTTACCTGACGATAGTAAATAAACCTTTTCACAGGTGGGTCCTCACAAAATTCCGATTTAATCAAGCTCACTTTCTGCTAGGAGAATATGAAAAATGGTGTAAGCCTCATGAAAGTGCTCCCTGCAAATGTGATTACTTCTCAGATCAGGATTTATTACATTTTGTGTTTTTTTGCCCTTTTTATAAAGATGGGAGGGAAAGATACATTAAACCAATTCTGAGAGGTCAAGAATTTATGCAGGTTAAACCAGCTTTACTGTACCTGCAGCTCATGGAATCCACAATAGTAATGTATGGGGTAGCCAATTTCCTGACAATGTCAATCCGATCAAAGCAAACAAGATTAAGGATAAATAATTAATGTCTGGAATTATTTGAAATTGATTGTTCGAACCAAAAAATAGGCCAATGTTTTTGTTATCTTGATCTGAGTTAAATATGAATTCATGAACCGCACGTTTTGCACTTTTTTCCCCATGCTGCTAGCACTTTGTACATAGAACTGTAAAGATATTCTTGTTTCCCAACTTTTAAATTTTGTACACTGATAGGGCCCTACAAGATTGTTATTACTATTAATATGATGGTAAAGATGTTTTTATATGAATTTTTCTCTTTTAATTGTAACTTTTTTAACTTGTTTTTAATAATTTGTCTGTATGATTGAAAGTGGTTCTGTAGCATACTTTTATGATTTTAAAACATTCGAATAAAGTGTTTTTGACTCTGACTCTGACTCTTTAGAGGGATGCGGAGGCGGAAAGAAGGTGGGCAAGGTGATGGACTGCCCGATGTGGAAGGCTGTGACTACCTTGGGCAGGAAGAGGGTCTTGTCCGCAACACAACCTTGTCCGGATGGACAGAAAGGAAAGGAGGCTTGGAGGAAAGAGCCTGGAGTTCCCTCTCTCTCCTGGCAGAGGTGATGGCAACCAGGAAAGCAGTCTTAAGTGTAAGAAGACTGAGAGGACAGTTATGAAGCGGCTCAAAACGAGCGCACATCAGGTAAGTCAGAACCAAGTTCAAGTCCCACTGGGGCATCACGAAAGGAACAGGGGGGGGAACATATGAGTGATGCCCTTCAAGAACCTATTAACAATTGGGGACTTGAACAAACAAGGCTGATCAGGTAGCCTTAAGAAGGCGGAAAGGGCAGAAAGGTAGCCCTTGATAGTGCCCAGAGCAGAGCCCTGCTGGGCAAGAGAAAGTAGGAAGAGGAGAACCTCAGAAAAAGGGGCAGAGTGGATCCACAGCCTTTGCTGTGCACCATGCCACAAATCTGTTCCACCTGCAGCGTATATAACGACTTTGTGGAGGGGCGCCTGGCTGCCAGAATCACATTACAAACTTCAGGAGGCAAGTCAAATGGCCTCAACTGTCGCCACTCAATCTCCAAGCATGGACGTGGAGACTGGACACGTTCCAGACAAGCTGAGTAGCTTGGGATACCAATATCTTCGTGCCCAGTCCGGAGCGACAAGGATACCTTGGGCTTGGTCGTGTCTGATCTTCTTCAGCACTCCTGGCAGAAGTGGTATAGGCGAAAAGGCGTACAACAGACCGCAGCTCCACTCGCGACGAAAAGAGTCTCAGAGCGAGTGCCGCCTTGGAAATTCCAACGCGCAGAACTGATAACATTGCGCGTTCTCTTCTGAGGCGAATAGATCTAACCAAGGCTCTCCCCACTGATGAAAGTGGCCTTGCGCCACGTCCGAGTTCAGATGCCATTCGTGATCCATCATGCACCGACGGCTGGGTTCGTCCTCCCAGGCGTTCAGGGAACCTGCCAGGAGTTGAACCACCAGGGTCACGCCCTGATGTTTCAACCACTGCCAGAGGCGCAGAGCCTCCTGGCATAGGGTCCACGATCCCACCCCGCCCTGTTTGTTGCAGTACCACAGGGCGGTCGTGTTGTCCGTGAACACCTGCACTACACTCCCCCGGACAGAGGGGAGGAATGCCTTCAGTGCAAGCCGGATCGCCCGCAGCTCCAGAAGGTTGATGTGAAGCCGGGACTCCGCCGGAGACCAGAGGCCTCTGATCTCTGCCTCTCCCATGTGTCCTCCCCAGCCCTGGAGGAACGCGTCCGTCACAACTACGTGCTCTGGTTGGGGTAGGGAGAGGGATCTGCCGCTGACCCAATCGCGATCCGTGAGCCACCACTGCAACGGTCTTGCAGTGCCCTCCGAGATCAAGACATGGTCGGACAAGTTGCCCTGATGCTGGGCCCACTGAAACTTCAGGTCCCACTGCAGAGCCCGCATCCGCCACCTGGCGTGATGCACCAGAAGGATGCAGGAGGCCATCAGCCCCAGAAGCCGCAGCGTCAACCTGACCGAGACTCGGGATAACGGCTGAAAGATCGGAATCAGAGCCTGAATATCCCAAACCCGCTGTTCGGGAGGATAAACCCGAAACTGCGCCGAGTCTAGAACCGTTCCGATGAAGAGGAGCTTCAGAGAGGGACACAGGTGTGACTTTGGTACATTGATGGAGAACACCAGCAGGTGCAGGAGGTCGGCCGTAGTCTGGAGGTGGCTGATGACTGTCTGGGGCGAGCCCGCCTTCAACAACCAGTCGTAGAGGTAGGGGAAGACTGAAACCCCTAACCTGCGCAGATGAGCTGAGACCACCGCCATCATATTCGTGAACACCCGTGGGGGGGCTGGTAAGGTCGAAGGGAAGCACGGTAAACTGAAAGTGCTCGTTGCCTACCGTGAACCACAGGTAACGCCGGTGGGCCGGCAGGACGGGGATATGAAAATAAGCGTCCTGCAAGTCCAATGCTACCATCCAGTCTACCCGGTCCAGGGCAGCTAAGACCTGAGCCAGTGTCAGCATCTTGAACTTCTCCTTCCGGAGGAAGCCGTTGACGTTCCGCAGGTCCAAGATAGGGCGTTGGCCCCCTTTGCCCTTCTTGGGTACCAGTAACAACCACACTCTACTTCTGGCCCAGGAACGCGCTCGATGGCCCCCATGGCCAAGAGTGCCGTAACTTCCTCTTGTAGAAGTTTCAAGTGATCCCCCGACACGCGGTGGTACTGCGGTGGCATGGCTGGAGGGGTCACCTCGAAGGGGAGGGAGTAGCGCCTTCGGACGATTTGCAGCACCCACCTGTCCGATGTGACTGGATGACTTTGACGCTGCCATACGCTCAAGACAATATCCTGTGGAGGGGGGGGGGGGGGGGGGGGGGGTTAACTTTACTAGGCAAACTGCTTTGGACAGATCGGCGGCCCAGACAGACGCCCCACGGCCAGAGTGGTGGAGACATCCCTGCTAAGGTTCGATGTGTGATGTATGGCGACATAGACACTCACGACAAGGCGGCTACACCACTACTTCGCGCATCACAATATCCATACAAGAATAGATTACTGGTTCGCCTCATGACCCCTATTGCAACATGTACGTGCATGCCTGATCTTCCCTCGCACCTACTCGGTGCAGTCACCTTTGCACTCACACTTGCTTCTCCAAAAGAAACACATTCCTCCTTTTTTATGGCGTTTTCCACCATACTCCCTTCTCGACGCCACCTTTAAGGAGGAGCTAGCTATGTCCATTGAGACGTTTTTCGAGAAACGTGGGATCTGTCGACTCCTTCAAAACTGTTTGGGAGATTTTTAAGGTATATATAAGGGGGGCCACTATTTCCAAACATGCTAGGGTTCTTAAGTCGATACGCAGCAGACTAAAGACTCTGGAGCACAAATTGAAGGTCCTTGAGTCGGCCCGCATGACGGACCAGAGTGAAGGGCTTACTCGAGAAATAGCGCAGACACTTCGGGAATATCATGAGGAAGCGCAAGCAGAAATAAAACACCTAGGGAAGTATGCCACCGCCAGAACCTACAGCAAAGGCAAACGGCCGGGGGTGGTTCTTGCTCAAATCCTTAGGCAGCGCAGAGACAGAACTGCGATACCGGACATTAAGCCGCAGCAGGGAGGCCCTCCAATCACGGAGTCCCAGGTGGCGGAGCGGTTCCGAGACTATTACGCAAAACTCTACTCTTCCCGTGGCTGCAGCCTTGACGAACGCATACTTGACTACCTGACCCATATTAAACTCCCATGGCTATCCAATATACATCGTGAGTTCCTGGTGCGTCTGACTGAGCGTGAAGAGATAGTCCTGGCTCTCTCAGAGATGAGAGTGGGGAGCGCACTTCGGAGTGATGGTCTTAGTGTCGCCTTTTATAAGGCATATCAGGATCTCCTACTCCAACATTTACTCACTATTTGAGGATATATGCATCTCTGGAATGATGCCGCCTACTATGCGGGAGGTGATACTAGTAGCCATACTCAAAGCGGGGAAATGCCCGAATGAGTGCGCCTCGTATAGGCCCTTATCTCTAATGACGTGGATGCGAAAATGTTTGCTAAGCTGCTGGCCAATTGTCTTAGCCCGCTCGTCACTACTCTGGTAGCACCGGAGCAGGCTGGATTTTTTCCTAGTCGGAACTTAACATACAATCTGCAAACGGTTTTTGCTGCAATGCAGCATACCCGCCCGGAGGTCCCTGAAATTGCGGTCTTTCTGGACATGGAAAAGACCTTTGAGTCCGTCGAGTGGCCTTTCATGAGGCATGGCCATAGCCAAATGGGAGTAGGAGCGATGTCCCTACAACTTCTGGCGATACTGTATTCCTCCCCTTCGGCCTGCATTTGGATTTGATCTTTGGACACTGACCCCATACGGGTCTGTAGAGGTACGAGACAGGGCTGCCCCCTATCCCCAATATTGTACGGCCCAACGGCAGAGCCCTTAGCCTGCGCACTAAGGGAATATCATGGACAGAGGGGCATACAGCTTCCTAATTACCGGCTAATTGTTTTCACGTATGCGGACGACACCCTTCTCTATGTCAGGGACCCTGAGATTAACCTCTCTCCGGTTTTGCGTAAGGTGGTACTGTTCGGCTCCATTTCTGGTATTAACGTCAACTGGACCAAGTCCATTATGTTCCCCCTAACCCCGGCCGCGAACAACTTTGAGCCTGAATGCCCCCTACAATGGACCACAGATGCAGTGCAATACCTAGGCGTCAGGCTGCATACGGACTCTGAGGTTGTTCTGAGGGAGAATTACGGATTTTGCAATCTCCAAGTTGGAGGATGATGTAGGCGTCAGGCTGCATACGGACTCTGAGGTTGTTCTGAGGGAGAATTACGGATTTTGCAATCTCCAAGTTGGAGGATGATGTCGATAGATGGATCATCCTCCCCTATCCTTGATGGGCAGGGTGTCTCATGAAAATGATTGTCTTACCTCGCCTTCTCTTCCTATTCACGAACATACCTATGTTCCTGTCCAAAACATTCTATCAGCGTTTGAACTCCCCAATGGTTCGCCTGGCCTGGGCGGGAAAACAGCCTCGAGTTGCATGGAGGATTGACGCTACCATACACAATGGGGGGCCTAGGAGCTCCCGACTTAGAACTATACTATAGGGCTGCCCAGAGCTCCCATGCATATAACTGGATGCATGGACCCCCTGAAGTACCGGACATCCGCATTGAAAGTATAGTCGCTGACCCCAGACCTCTCCCAGCCCTGCTGTTCTTGCCCCGTGACAGACGCACTGGCATATTGGATTCTCTGACCTCAGTCACCCATGCTTGGCATTCTCTACAGGACGCACAAGCTGGTAATATACTGTGTGCTCCAGTGGCCCACCTCGATTGGGGCCACTGGCTGGCTCCGTGTAGAGACAAGGGAGTCATAATGGCATTTTGGACGTTGAACATACACACAATTGGAGACCTCTTTACAGATGGCACTGCTCGCTCGTGGAGGGATGTTGCTGGAAGGATGGAGTACAGTCATCACTTGCACGATACCCGTTCTATAGGGGGAGACATGCTCTCAGGGATCATCTTGGGGAGGATATGGCAGAACCCCCAGAGGTCCTGGATCTATGCAAAGGACAGCAGCGGACCCTATGATGCCGCACCTAAAGTCCAGTTCCAAGATTAGTCCTGTTTCTTGTATTTGTTTTTTGTTTGTGCTGCCAACCCCAACGCCAGCTGCTGTTGGGCGTTGCTGTGCTCCAGATCAGTTAGATGGTTTCTTTGATGTTTATGGGGGCGCACCAAATAGAAGTCCAAACAAAGCGTTTTATTTGGGTAGTAGAAAAGTTCTTTATTTATCCTTAGTCATATTTAAAATATGTTTGTTTGGACTTCTATTTGGTGCGCCCCCATAAACATCAAAGAAACCCCCAGAGGTCCTGGCCCTGACTGCTCTTATTAAGGCTCAATCACCCGTCAAACTAGTATCTAGACTATACCACATCACATTGTCTGATAGGGAAGGAGAATACACCAAGCCACGGCTGAAGCGGCAGCGGGAGCGGGACTTACAGGTCAAACTGAAAGACGACAAGTGGCGCTACTGTAGCTTTCGCACCAAGTGCGTCTCGCTTAATGGCCGTCACAGATTGGTCTACTTTAAATTACTTAATAGGGTTGACTATATGCCGGAACGGGTATATCGCTATGGCTTGCCTCGCGCAAGCCATAGCGATATAACCGTCAATGTGAAAGGTGCGGAGTATTATCCACAGACTTCATACATCTGGCATGGGGCTGTCCGGGGATTGCCCACTTCTGGGGGGAGGTCTTTATCGAGCTTAACCGCATCACAGTTAGGACGTTATCACCAGACCCGATATTAGCTCTACTGGGATACTCCAAACCAATTCCTAAGACACACAGGCGACTGGTGGACATGGCATTCCTCCTAGCGAAGAGATGCGTTGCTCTATGTTGGCTGCGCTGTCCGACACCAACGTTAACACAGTGGTCCATGGACATGCTGTACTGCTGCACCCAAACAGAACATTACAGTGAGTTACTGCCACCTCGCAACCCACCCAAAAACTTCTGGACCCTACATATAACTAGGAGATCCACCTTGATGACCCCTGAACAGGACGATACTACCCACCAGATGATGACTAATCATGACGACTTAGAGCCTGGCACGTGAACAGCCCCCCATTCTCTCTTCTGCACACTCCTTACTGATTGGGTACAAAAAATGTAGGGGTTACAGGGCCTTGCATTGTTCCACCTACGAGAACACCGGAGCGCTTGAGACAATGGCTGCTTTAACCACCCCACCCCCCTTTTTCTTTTGCAGGACGCAGATGAGTTGCATAATTACTGTATCATTGAATGTAGAAGATGTCTCTAGAGCCAGGTCAATGACTGTACTTAATTGTCTTGATTTCTTTTTGCTGTGTACTTTTCAAAAATGCCAATAAAAATATATTTTTTTTAAATAAAACAAATCAGTCTTGGTGACTACAGAAAAGATGTGCCCTTTTCTTCATAAGGGACGTTCTTTTTATATACTACATTAAGCAGGAAGAATGGTCTTCACTTCTGTTGGTCATGAGGATTCCTTTGGCCAGCCCCAGAAAATAATGACATCCATATCTTTCAATGTTTCATAAGTTTGCCAAACACTCTAGCATTCACATTCGTCATTTATATAGATACAAGAGTGTCAGCCAATACCCCTAGATAACAATCTGAAGTTGGGTATTTAAGTAAGATCAAACTCTCCCTCAGGCATGCCCTTAAGATGGACCTCCATTGCCACCATAGACAAAGGATTTAGGTATATTTGGGATCCCCTGATTAAGACAAACATTTTATTTGTGACAAAGATCTCCAGCATGGGTATCCTCTGCAGTTACATTCATTCTATATGGCTAACAACTTGAGTTGAAAATACATTTACTGCTACAGAAAGATAAACTAATGTGGAACCAAGATGGTTGTGGAGGTTTATTTTTAGCTAATAGACTCCATTAAATTCTCCCTCAGGTGCTAGAGCCAAGAGGCATACCAATATAGCTGCGAAAAAGTTCCTACATACACCCCAACGGTATAGCTACGAGCATATTCAAACAAGAATCAAACCCCCTTTAAGCAGCATTTCATAAAATAGTTTTGCCACCTGAAAACCATTTAGATGGATTTTGATACAATTAGAGTTAAACTAAAAATGTGTCCAATGCTACATTAACTATGTTGTGTGTATATGATCCAATACCATTAATTTACACAAGTAATTTTTCTGTGTTAACTCCTAGGATGGCCATTCCTAGTTTAATTGGTCATACAGTAGAGAGTTGGTTATTTTCCTGAATCTGATAATGTCAGAAGGCGACCTCAGGGGAGGGCGGGAAGTGTACCTGACCACACTGGGACCCACCTCCCTAGGTACGAAGACGAGCACTGGAGGGAGACTTCTCAGGGGGAGAGTCTCGAATCTACGATCGTACACACTACACAAGCACCACACGACAAAGAGACACCACACCGTAGCTTCTTAAGAACGTTTCTTTATCTCGTGATTCAAGGGATCTTTATGATCAGAGAAAGCTGGTAGTTACAAGTGGAGCAAGAGCTTAAAGAGTCTAGGTCAGGGTAGGGGTAGCGGGACAGTCTTAAGGATCAGTGTCAATATCGTTGCGTATCCGGCGCACAGCTCTCAATCCTCGAGCCGGGGGATACGGGGCGATCTTTCAGGGTCCAACCGGATTAGAAGAGTCGGGGAGCCGCGAGTCACTCAGCAGGGCTCAAGCAAGATGTCGGAGGTCTTACGATCTTCAGGGGAGCTGCGAGTCACTCAGCAGGGCTCAAGCACGATGTCGGAGGTCTTACGATCTTCAGGGGAGCGGTGAGTTACTCAGCAGGGCTCAGGTGTTCCAAGGTTGCAGGGGAGCCGCGATTCACTCAGCAGGGCTCAGGTGGTTCCAGCAGAAGTCCTTCTCGGCCAAACGAGCCGCGACCACGTCAGCAGGGATCTCGTCGTTCCAGAATCGAATCGGTCGATAGTCCCGGAGCAACCCCAGTTATAGGACTGCTCCTCTTTGATCTGCGGAGTTCTGGTCTGCAGGGGACTTGGCACCTGGGGGCCGCTTGTTGGGGTTTCCTGCCACGCGGCCCTTTGATCCATTCAGGTTGGTTTCGGGAGGAGTCCCAGACACACAGCAGGCGTGGAGGCAGCCCTCTGGGGGCCGGAGGGGCGATCGAAACCCACTTCTCGAGGAGATGTCGGAGGTGTAAAGGATACTGCTCCTCCCTCTCACTCGCGGGGAGCGCTCTGTCCTTCCGCCAGGGTGGCGCCTCTAGGCCTAGGCCACGCTGGCTCGGGCGTCCATCTTAGGTGCCGGAAAGTGGGCACACAAAGCCTACGGGCCGGGAAGATGGAGGCACGGGCTGGGAAGTCCAGGAATGGTCAGGCCTAACATGGAGGGACGGGTTGGCTAGGTCGGGGGACTCGGGGGTCTGTCGTGGTGTAAGCTTGGAAGGGTGTTGCTACGGGTCAGGGAGGACCACGCCACGAGGCCGCGTCTAACATGCGTCCCCCCCCAGCTGAAAGTCGGGGAGAACTACCCATCCTCTTGGGGGTTCTCTTCGCTGAGGCGGAAGAACCTGGAGAGGCCGTCAGCGTTGGCGTGGTTGGTACCAGGGCGATGCTCTACAGTGAAATCCATCCCCTGGAGGGAGATCGACCATCGCAGCAGTTTGGGGTTCTCGCCCCGCATCTGCATCAGCCACCGCAATGGTCGATGATCCGTCTGGACTCGAAAATGGGTTCCGAACAAGTAGGGCCGTAACTTCTTTAGGGCCCAGACTATGGCGAACGCTTCTCGTTCGATGGTGCTCCACCTCTGCTCTCTGGGGAGCAGCCTCCGGCTAATGAAGGCTACGGGCTGGTCTAGACCTTCCTCATTCAGTTGGGATAGTACAGCCCCAATGCCGTGTTCCGAGGCATCAGTCTGTACCACAAACTCCTTGGAGTAGTCAGGGGCTTGTAGCACGGAGGCAGTACACATGGCTCTCTTGAGGGCGTCGAATGCCTCTTGGCAGGCAGGGGTCCACTGCACTTTCTGGGGCTGCTTTTTGGACGTTAGCTCTGTGAGGGGACCTACGAGGCTGCTGTACCCTCGGATGAACCTCCGGTAGTAACCGGTGAGGCCCAGGAAGGCCCGAACCTCTGTTTGGGTGGTGGGGGGTTCCCATGCTTGGATGGCGTCGATTTTAGGCTGCAGAGGGGTGACATGCCCACTTTCGACCTGGTGCCCCAGGTAGGCCATCGATCCTTGCCCGATTAGGCATTTGCTGACTTTTACTGTGAGGCCTGCCTGGCGCAGGGCCATAAACACTCTCCGGAGGTGCTCGCTCAATTCTTAACTGAAAACCGCGATATCGTCCAGATATGCGGCACTGAACTCTTCCAGCCCGGCCAGGACTTTGTTTACTAGTCTCTGAAAAGTGGCCGGGACGTTTTTCATCCCGAAGGGCATCACGCAAAAGCGATAATGCCCGTCCGGGGTGGAGAAGGCGGACCGCTCCTTGGCTCCCTCTGTGAGCGCAATTTGCCAGTATCCGCAGGCCAAGTCAAAGGTGCTGAGGAAATGAGCAGACCCGAGACGGTCAATGAGCTCATCTGCGCGGGGAATGGGGCGAGCGTCGGCTCGGGTGACTGCATTGAGCCCCCGGTAGTCCACGCAGAACCTCAGTTCAGGGGCGACACCAGGGGCAGCGGCTTTCGCTACAAGCACCACTGGGCTGGCCCAGGGGCTATCTGAGGGTTCGACCACCCCCAAGGACAACATCTTCGAGACCTCGGCCTGGATGCAGGACCGGACTCGATCGGGGACTCGGTAGGCTCTGTGTCGCACCGGCGGGCTGTCTCCGGTGTCCACGTCGTGGACACACCAGTCGGTGACCTTGGGGACGAGAGAGAACAGGTCTGAGAACTGCCCCAAGAGCTGGCAGCAGTCTTTGCATTGCTGGGGAGTGAGGGAGGGAGAGAGGTTCACTCCTTCCACGGAGCCATCTGTTTCTTTGGTGCACAGGAGGTCAGGGAGGGGCTCCGTTTCCTCTTCTGCCCAGTCATCTGTGGCCAGTAGCAGGCTCAACTCCGTCCGCACGAAGTGAGGCTTGAGGCGGTTCACGTGCAGGACCCGCAGGGGATTCCGGGGGGACTGGATGTCCACCAAGTATGTGACTTGGCTTTTCCGCTCGATCACCTTGAAGGGCCCGGTCCACTTATCTTGAAGGGCGCACGGCTTTACTGGGGCCATGACCCATACCTGCTGACCCGGCTGGAACTCGACCAGAGTGGCATTCTGGTCGTACCAGCGCTTCATTCCTTCCTGGCTCGCCTCCAGGTTGGCTTCGGCCAGTTCTCGGAACTTCCTAGTCTGATTTCGGAGGGTCAGAATGTATCGGAACACCTCCTGAGGAGGGTCGCGGGCCGTCTCCCAACCCTCTCGGACTAGGCTGAGGGGCCCCCGGATAGGGTGTCCGTTCAGTAATTCGAACGGGCTGAACCTCGAGGATTTCTGGGGAACTTCCCGATAGGCGAACAAGAGGCAGGGGAGCAGGACGTCCCACTTACGCCGGAGGGGCTCCTCTAGGCCCATGATCATCCCCTTTAGAGTGCGGTTGAACCGCTCTACTAGGCCATTTCCTTGAGGGTGGTACGGAGTGGTGAACCGATAGGACACTCCACATTGCTGCCAAAGGGATGTCATGTACCGGGAGATAAAGTACGTCCCGCGGTCGCTCACGACTTCTCGGGGAAATCCTACACGGGAAAAGATTCCCATCAGCGCCCGGCCCACCACGGGGGCTGTGACGATGCGTAGGGGGATGGCTTCCGGGTATCGGGTTGCATGGTCCACTAGGGCGAGGATAAAGCGGTGACCTTGAGATGTCTTGGGGTCCAGTGGCCCCACAACGTCAATTGCGACCCGTTCAAAGGGGGTACTGACGACGGGGAATGGTTGGAGGAGAGCCTTGCGCTTTCCTCCGCTTTTTCCACTAGCCTGGCACGTGGGATAGGACTTGCAGTGGGCCTTTACGTCCGTTTTCATCTTGGGCCAATAGAAGTGCGTAACCAGGCGGCTATACGTTTTGTCTTGGCCCAAGTGGCCCGCCAGGGGTAGATCGTGGGCCAAACCCAGGAGGAAGTGGCGGAAGCGTAGGGGTACCACCAGCACCCGGGCTGACCCTAGCTCCGCTGACTTCTGCTCGCTGTAAAGGAGGTCATTCTCCCAGTACAGCCAGTGGGTTCCAGATTGGTCGCCCGCCGCCTGGGCTTCGGCCTGTTGCCGGGGTCCGACCAGGGAAGGACAGGTAGCTTGTTCCCGGCAGAACTCCTCTCGGGAGGGGCCCCCCTCGTGGCGCCACTGCGCCAATTCGGGCAGATCACCCAGCTCGGTGATCTGTGCGGGGTCTGGGTGTATGGCTTCGTCGTTAGTGACCTCCTCTCCTCGTTGGAAGAGTTCGGAGGCCTCGGCTGGATCGGCCCGGTCGCCATCCACAGGGAGAAGGCTGGCTGGGTCGTCCTCGATTTCTCTGTCGGGGGGCAGTTGGGCTGCCATAGATCGGGTGGTGGCGCACACCCACTCGGGAAGACCCATCATCCCAAGGTGGGTGCGGCGTTCGACCTGCTTCCATGGAGAACTTTCCAGGTCGTTCCCCAGGAGGCAGTCAACAGGTTGGGAGGTCCGGACTGCTACTTTTAATTTACCTGCTACTCCTTCCCATTCAAATGGTATCAGGGCTACCTTACACAAGCTCTCCGTGTTATCTGCTGAAATTACAGGGCACAGGACATTGGGGAGGATCTGGTCTTCTCGCACTAAATGGCTAAGGACACCTGTGATGCTGGCTCCGGTGTCACGGAGGGCCTCCACTCGGTGGCCATTCACTATGACGGACTGGCGGTACTTCTCAGTGTTGGGGGGCAGGGTGTTCCCGGGGACGATCTCCCTATCTCCCAGGGATACTAAGGCCATGGCAGCAGGTTCCCATTCCTCTGTGTCCTCAAACTCTTCCCCTAGAGCTACATTCGCTATCTACCTAGCCGGGGGAGTGGTGGTAGGGATACGTGGGGTCATGGGGCACAGAGGATCACTGGCGTAGTTACCGGGCTTCTGACATCTAAAAGATGTGATGGTTACCTTGTGTGGCCTACCCGGGGGACCGGTAGTGGCGAGTGGAGGTGCGGGGAAATTAGGCGGTGTGTTTCTCGGGGGGCTACGCTGGGGACCAGACTGGGCGTCCCTGGGTCCTCCTTGGTTTCCCCCTCCTCTCTGGCGGGGTGGTCCTTGATTGGTGCGGGGAAAATCCCCTATGGGGCCCCTGGAGACCCGGGTGTTCACCCGGCGATCAGCCTCGACAGCCAGCTTCCTCGGATCTGCGAGCTTGCTGTCGGCGCAGATGCTGGCGGAGTTCCACAAAACAATTCGTGGACAAATGTTCCCATAGCATGAGGTCAGTTAGTTCTTCCATGGTGATCACTTTGCTGTCCTTGACCCACCCGTCGAAGGCTCTTCTAAAAAAGTTCACGTACTCTACCCAGGTGGTGCCAGGAATGTTTTTGCAGTCCCGGAACCGCTGGCGGTACATTTCTGGGGTGAGGCCGTACCTCGTCAGGAGGGCCTTCTTCATGTGGCTGTAGGAAGTCTGCTCGGAGGACGGTAGATCGAGCAGGGTGTCTCTCCCTCGCTCAGGAATCGACCCCACAATCCGGCCCCCCAATCCTTCTGTGGGACTCGGTGGGACGTCATGGCAACTTCGTAGGCCTTGAACCATTGCTGGATGTCGTCATTTTTGTAATACTCTTTGACCACATCCTTGGGGATGTGGACCTTCGGCTCGGCCGGGGGGGACGGTCTCTCGGTTCCCCAGGGACCGGTTCTCTTCGGTCCTCGCCTTGAGTTCGAGCTCCTTCAAGCTTCGCTCGTGTTCCAGCTGAAGTTTCCTCCCTTCATGCTCCCGCTGGAGTTTCTTCTCTTCTAGTTCTCCTAGTACCTTCATTTGCTCGACCGCAAGTTTCTTTTCTGCTAATTTTATTTCGCCTTCAATCTTTAGTTTTGCCAGCTCGAGTTCATGGTGGCGACTTCTTTCTCGATCTGCGAGCGCTTCTGGGGATAGGCCCCCATCTGGTACAGTGCTTCGTACCGGGCTGCTGCCGTTTTCTGTCTGGGGGAGTCCCGGTCTGTCGGGCATCGCCGCCGCTCCTTCTGTGTGGGGGGCTCCGGACTCCACCCAAGCTTTTAATGCTTTCTGCATGTCTTCTTTTGTGTTGAGGCCAGTGGTAGCGATTCATAGTTCTTTGCAGAATTCTTTTAGTTCTTTGTGCGTGTAGTCCTCTAGTTGTTCTACACGGAATGCCGTACTTGCGTCAGCTTCAATGATACTCATGGTGGTTTCTTCTGTTGTCTTTGCTTGGTAGTGCGTTAGTCGTGTACTGTACGATCTCTAGATTGCGGCTCGTATCCCGTCGCTTGCCACCAATGTTAGAAGGCGACCTCAGGGGAGGTCAGGAAGTGTACCTGACCACACTGGGACCCACCTCCCTAGGTACGAAGACGAGCACTGGAGGGAGACTTCTCAGGGGGAGAGTCTCGAATCTAGGATCGTACACACTACACAAGCACCACACGACAAAGAGACACCACACCGTAGCTTCTTAAGGACGTTTCTTTATCTCGGAATTCAAGGGATCTTTATGATCAGAGAAAGCGGGTAGTTACAAGTGGAGCAAGAGCTCAAAGAGTCTCGGTCAGTGTAGGGGTAGCGGGACAGTCTTAAGGATCAGTGTCAATATCGTTGCGTATCCGGCGCACAGCTCTCAATCCTTGAGCCGGGGGATACGGGGCGATCTTTCAGGGTCCAGCCGGACCAGACGAGTCTGGGAGCCGCGAGTCACTCAGCAGGGCTCAAGCAAGATGTCGGAGGTCTTACGATCTTCAGGGGAGCCGCAAGTCACTCAGCAGGGCTCAGGTGTTCCAAGGTTGCAGGGGAGCCGCGAGTCACTCAGCAGGGCTCAGGTGGTTCCAGCAGAAGTCCTTCTCTGCCAAACGAGCCGCGACCACGTCAGCAGGGCTCTCGTCGTTCCAGAATCGAATCTGTCGATAGTCCCGCAGCAACCCCAGTTATAGGACTCTCCTCTTTGATCTCCGGAGTTCTGGTCTGCAGGGGACTTGGCACCTGGGGGCCGCTTGTTGGGGTTTCCTGCCACGCGGCCCTTTGATCCATTCAGGTTGGTTTTGGGAGGAGTCCCAGACACACAGGAGGCGTGGAGCCAGCCCTCCGGGGGCCGGAGGGGCGATTGAAACCCACTTCTCGAGGAGATGTCGGAGGTGTGAAGGATACTGCTCCTCCCTCTCTCACTCGCGGGGAGCGCTCTGTCCTCCCGCCAGGGTGGCGCCTCTCGGCCTAGGCCGCACTGGCTCGGGCGGCCATCTTAGGAGCCGGAAAGTCGGCACACAGGGCCTACGGGCCGGGAAGATGGAGGCACGGGCTGGGAAGTCCGGGAATGGTCAGGCCTAACATGGAGGGAAGGGTTGGCTAGGTCGGGGGACTCAGGGGTCTGTCGTGGTGTAAGCTTGGAAGGGTGTTGCTACGGGTCAGGGAGGACCACGCCACGAGGCCGGGTCTATCAGATAATTTGTCCGTTAGGAAGGATTCTTGAAATCGCAATGCACTCTAAACCACAGACTCACAATTTTCTACTAGACTGTAATTCATTTCATTGCAGTTCTCAATGCCAGAGTGTACTATTCAGGCAAGTCCTGATATACAGGGATAACTCTAACACCGCACAAGAACATTAACAAGCCTCAGATAAGGTTGATAAATTATCTGTGAATTGATAACAATGCAAGATTGTTAAACAAGCACTTAAATGACTTCTTAATAAGAGCAGAGACAATATATTAGAAATGGCTCAATACCCCAAAAAGATCATATCAAAGTCATCACCACTTTTGACCTTTCATCTAATTGGATATGAATAGTGATAAGAAATACTGGATAATCATCAGTTCAGGGCCCCATGCTGTACCATAACCATGTTTCACAAACAAACTTAATCAAACCCTAAAAGGCCAGTTGGTCCATACACAGTCCAAAGGTGTGAAAGGTGATATGCCACCTACTGGTCGCCACACCTGTAGTATGGGCAATGTCTGTAACTTTAGCACTGAACTGGCACTTGTTGCAAGGCATCCTTGGCAATAGAGAGGAAGTATTAGTTGCACTCTGCCAACATAATGTATTTGATCACCAATCTTCGTGTCGTAAGATGTATTGACATGACAACTCATCTAGTAAAAACATGGTTACAAGAACTTAAGGTAGGTGAAGAGCACCACTAAACCTGCCATGGGTGACCAACCCCATGTATGGGTTCGGGTATCCTGTTTTCCATGTGCAGTCGTTATAAACACAGCTATTTGACTAAATACAGAGCACGAATGGGTAAATCCATACACTTAGAATCACAAAAACAAGGGCTTTTGAGTATGGTCACAGTTGTTTTCTTCAACCAACTGGTTTACTATGAACCTTTCCGACAATAAATATTGTTTTCTGAAGTCAGTTACGCTGTACTATGGAATAACATGGCATTTGACCATAGCACTGTAGTAATAAAGGCATTAACATATATTTATTAGTACACTTGTTCCAAAAAATGCCTCATTGTGCCATATTCATTTTCTTTCACATAAATTATATTTCATTTATATATACATACATGTATTTTATCCCAAAATCCCAGTTCAGGGAATCTGCACTCTTCCTAGCATTTAAACGATCCATAATTTGATACATTGCGCTTTGATGCCGGAATGATTCATTATATTTTGATGTTGTAAAATAATTTACTTTTAGTCTCACTACAGTTAATCTAAATGACTCAAGGGCTCAGTAATTCAAACAATGTGGAATTGTGTTGGTGAAGCTAGCATGTGCATAGTTTTAACAACCATGCCATTTCCACTTCTTAAGTAGACTGTTCTAAAACGTTTGGACAGAAATGGACCTCTTTATCAATATATGTCAGGTTTCGCTTGTCAGTCAATGGGAGCGGCATCTCGAATTTAGACAAATCAAAATTATAGCTGTTTGTTGTTACAACTTTCCATTTTCAACGAAGCTCTGCTTAAGTCAAACTGGGCACTTTCATAAACAAGAGCAATTGCATTAAAAAGTCAGGTGCATAACTTAAAAAAAAGGAATGACTGAGAAAATTAAAAGCAGTCGTCAAAAGAAAATCATCACTTCTTTCTCTCATCAGTCTGCTCCAAATTATTTCAGATCAACCTCTTTTGGTCTCTTATATATGAGTTCTCTCATGTTTAATAAGAAGGAAATGTTCACTAAAGCGCTTCCCGCAATTACCACATGTAAACCACCGTTGTAATTTTTGTTTTTTTACACTAGCAATGGGTGTATTAAATACATTTTCCTTGGAGTGTAATTCCATGTCTATGAAGATGTCGTCGAAATCTATTACTCGATGGTGGATTTCCTGGTACCTGGTAAGAGCAGTAATGTCTACTATACTGGGGCCACCATTCGCCTCAAGTACCTGTGTCCTCTGACGGGTGCTGCCTGGTGGCATATTCTTCAAGATATTATTAGAGTCAGTTTCAAATGGGTGCGTAACATTGAAATTGCCAGGTGAGAAAAATTCATTGATCTCATTCTCAGCTTCTCCTTCCTTCTGAACATTAGCTAGGTGCTGAAGGCGCGCAGAGTTCCTTTTCTCTTCTCGGTGGGTTTTTTGGTGCCTAATTAAATGTGCATTCAGTGTAAAGCTTCTCTCGCATTCATAACATTGATATGGCCTGTCTATGATATGAGTTTTTCGGTGTTTCGCTAGGCTGTAGGAGTGTTCAAAGCGCTCACCACATTCGCTACATTGGTGAGGTTTCTCTACAGGGTTAGTGTGCGTCAGCTTATGCTTGTTAAGAGTCGAAATGAGGATGAAGTCTCTGCCGCATTCACTGCAAACATATGGCCGATCACAGTGAGTCCGCTGATGGCTGAACAGACTCGACCTGTAATTAAATGTTCTTTCACATCTGTCACAAGCATGTTTTTCATTGGGAGTGATGACTTCACCAACAACTTCTGTGTTACAAGCCACTTTCTTTGTAGGGCTAGAGCTGTTAAATGAGGTATCCTCACAGGTGACTGGTTCTTGATTTGTTTCAACATGCTTCTGCAAATGTTTTATTAGATCAGACTTTCGGAAAAAGCAACTAACACATTCAGTGCATGCATACGGCTGCCTCACTGGGTAGGACAGAAAATCATTTTCAAGTTTTGAGTTGTCGTTTAACCTACTCCCACATTCTTGGTATTTGTGTTGTGACTCTTTTGGGCTGGTTACCTGCTTATCGGCTTTTGCACCATCTGTACGAGTTTTCTTCCTTTTAGCAGGCATAGTGTGTTGGCTGTCAATCCGAAGTCTTTTGGAGTGAACTTTAATGTGTTCAACAAGGCTAGAGTTGTCAAGGAACCTTTTCTTGCATTCTGGACATGAAAAGGTCCGCTCTCTTTCAGAAGAAACTGTCTCTAAGGTGGATTTCCCTCCCTTGTGGACCACCATGTGAAGCCCAAGTTGACAGGTGTTCCTGAAGCATACCCCACATTTGTTACACTTGTAGAGTTTGGGTTTTTCAGAGTCATCTGGCTGGGTTTCCATCACCACAAAAGGATCATTTATTATGCAGAACCCGGTTTCATATATACTGATTTTGTCTAAGATATATTCTGAAATATTTCCTTGACAATCTCGAGGTATCTTCTGTCGTTCATAGCTTATAGCTTTATCAGTACATTGATCAGCAGGCTCTTCAGAAGACCTCTCTTCTTCCTTCATTTGCTTTGATCCAGGCTCTATTAGAACAGAAGGAAAAATAAGCCATCATTTTTTCTGAATCCAGAATGTGTTCAATGGAATACGTGGTCTGAATATTACTTTAATAATAGAAACTGACTTTGCTGTATTTGTTTGTAATTAATGCTAACTCAGTTTTGCAATGGACAGAAAGGTCCCTAACCTGCGAGTCAGAAAAGGTGGGATTATTTGCAATTGGGAGTTCACTACTGTCACATATATAAAGAGAACAATAAAACATGGGTAGTGTATTGAACATGATTAATATTTAACAGTGCTTGATGAGTATAAGATATATAAAAATCACCATTTGCTGAATTCAGTCTAACATGCTTGCTGGAGTGCACACACTAAATCAAAGAGAAAAGGTTTGCAAAGATGGGACTAAGGAAAAATCACAAGCATTTTCAAAAACTGATCCGTGAATATTGAAATAGAAAATACTTTTTATCTGCAAGTTTGTTTTTAGGCTCTTTAATGCAGCCCTTGGGCAGTCAAGTTACTCAGCAGGTTACTGGGTGGCTGTTTACTTATCACTTGTAGCCCAGTGAAAAAATACTCAAAACACTCAAATTGGTCAACTAAGTTTGCCACTTGACTCACTATAAGTAGAGAGAGTAAACAGTGTAAGCTTACTGTAGATGGTGGTAGAGGTTATGACCAACGAAATATCTTTCAATAATTTAACATTCAATAACTTACATTCCCAGTCAGTGACACAACTTAAACCAAAGGATTTCTGTTTAAAGGTGAACACAACTGTTAAAATTAGAAACTACAAGAAAAGCACACTTTTCTGAGCTAGAGATTTAACTATATAGTTTATTTTGTAGCGCTGAATTACTAGGTACTTGAGTTTCTGCTATCTAATAAGATGGAGGTAGGCCTATATAAAGCAGAATACTGGCCAGGCCTCAAACAATACGAGTACATGGAAACAAGCCAGCTCTGATACACATCACCAGAGTATGTTATGTGGAAACAGTATCTCATCATTTTTAGATATATGTAAGAAGGAAGGGGTATCCCCGACTAGAGTTCCTAATTCGGGATGGATATGGTATTTGGAAAAAAAGTAATTAGGAACTAGTATTTAGACAGAGGACAAAGACGGACTAGTGACAGCAAAAACTATAAGTAAACAAAATGCATGGTACAAAATTGTGGCTTTTATTTTATTCAATCATCATTGTGATAAAAAGCATTATTACTTTATTACAAATAATTATGTGCATGCCTCCACTATACATGTGACTTTTTATCTACATATATATACATATTATTGTATCCTATACACATTTCAAGGTAATTGATTTTAACTTGAGAGCTGTGCGGAAGCTTGTTTTAGCACATTTGTACATAAAAACATGGCTAAGTATGTCATCTACGCGCGTTTCGGCTGAGGGCCTTCATCAGGGAGCCATGTGAGTATCCAAATGAACCTGGACGTATAGATGGTGTTGATTCTCACAGGGAGGGAAAAGAAGGAGTAATCTGAGGTGGAGGGTTGTCTGTCTTGGAGACGTGGGCGCTTTGATGTATTTTACTAGTTTGTTTCTTTTTTTCTTTCCAGGTGTCCTGTTATTTAAGGGTGAGCTTCGAATATTAAGCTGTAGAGTTACTCCTATATGGTTGAGAAGCTACGTACGGCTGGTATCCGGTGTCAGATAACCTGCAAATTAAATTCAATAATTCTTTAGGTGGGGGTCTTTGGACGGTTCTTGTCGCGCTGACAATCTTTTATTTGCGTCCACTGTGTATACAATGGGGGTCTGTGGGCTTCTGGGTGTTAGCCGACGGGTGCCGTCATGTTGATGGCGGTTCGAAGACAATCTGATGGCTGCCTCTCGATCGCCTTCCAATGGGGGGGGGTCTGCCGACGTCTGTATACGTGGAGCCAGGGATGGCTAGATAGATAGACCTCGCTTACACAGTGCTGTCTCTTTGAGACACGTTGTATATACTTTGTGGGCTTATAGCCCGCCCATTGTTTTTCATTTGTTTCTTCGAGTGTCCTCTAAAAAGCCGTGCTTCCAAGAGGGTAATCTTTGCTATTTGTCCCTCCTTTTTGTTGGCTGTTCCCTTGCACGGAACATCGCCCTAGTAATTGTAGCCTTATGCTTGTCCTGTCATAGCAGATGCTTCAGAAACTCTTCTCTTTCTTTAACAGCACTTAATACAAGCATCTTGGGTTTTCAATCACTCCGACCTCTGTTAAACTAACCTGTAAAGCTTGTTGTTATCTCGTCACATTTCAGTGCATCAAAAGACCGAGATCAAATGTCAGACATGTTTACTTTTATTTGTTGGTCATCAAAGTGCTGCTTGTTTAAGTAGAGATTGCAACACAGAGCTAGAATCAATGAGAATGGTTGCTGGCTGTCTGTGGCAGAGACAGTTACCTCCGTGTGTGAACTCTGGGGTAAAGCCTCAGCACGAGGGTGTTTAGGGGGAAAGCGCGGTGTGTTCTGCCCGTGTCTTTCTTTTAAATCTCGATGTGTGATGAAAGTTTGATTTTTAAACTGTTTGTAAATTGTTAGCACTGACCGCACTTTGCAACTTTCAACTTTTTAACTTTACCCTACCTGCTCCTTGATCCCGCCCCGGTCCGCCGCGTCCAGTGTGGGCGTTTGAGCGGAGGGCGAGGAATTCTACTACTTCCGGCATCTCCGGCGCTAGGGGTTAGCGTTCCAGTTTCCCACGTACTCTCCCCTATTTCAGGCAGATGGGGCAGCGTCCGCGCCGAAGGCGCGCACAAGGCAAGCCCGTCTGCGCCCGTTCGCGTCCTGTCGCGGCCAGGGGCCATACCCCCTGTCTCTGTTCCCCTAGATCGGGTAGCTGCACTACGATACTCGAGGGAAGAACTAGTCATGCTCCGTCCCCTACTCAAGGCTGAGTGTACTTCGGGTTTGTTACCTGATTGTATATCTCTTATGTGTAGAGGCTGCCACACTCTCCCCATTAGTGATCTGGCGGGGCCGAAGGGGGTTGACCAACTCTCCATGTACTTATTGAATTGCCGCTCACTCAAAAAACACTGTCTGAATATCTATGATTTCTTAGTCGATTACCGTCCTGACGTATTATTTCTTACTGAAACGTGGCTTGATGTGGCATCCGCCCCTGATATTCGGGAGGCCCTTCCATCATCATATGGTCTCATTAGAATTGATAGAGGTCTCCAGATAGGTGGGGGCATAGCGATCGTGTATAAAATCGACCTGGATAGCTCCTTACAGCAAGTATCGATTAGCTCTTGTGAGGCAGGCCTCTTCTCCATCAAAGTCTCCCCGGAGTGCACTATTTATTTATTTATTTATTGTGACTTATATAGCGCACTATAACCCAGGGGTCTCTAAGCGCTTTGTTAGGATCAGCTAGACAATAAAAGATGCATCAGATTACAATTGGCGGCCACCCCACGCTTGCTGGAAAAGCACAGTTTTTAGTTCCTTGCGAAAGGGCATCAGTTTCTTTTCATTGCGGAGTTCTGGCGGTAGTTTATTCCACATAGCTGGCAAAGTATGTGAGAAAGCACGCCCACCCACAGTGGTCAGTCTACAGCGTGGCTGAACCAGATAGATGGAATCAGCAGATCTAAGCACCCTCCCTGGTTTATAAAGGGACAGGCGAGATTTCAAATAGGTGGGTGTCCTGCCATGAAGCGCTTTGTGTACAATACAGAGCCCTTTGAACATTAGCCTCTGCCTAACTGGCAACCAGTGGAGTTCCCGCAGGAGGGGGGATGCCTGGGTACTCCTCGATTTCTTAAAAATGAGCCAAGCAGCAGCATCATTCATGACCGTCTGCATTCTGTTTAGAAGGCCCTGTGGAAGTCCTATATACAATGAATTGCCATAGTCCAGCCTGGCTAAAATCATTGCAGAGACCGCACTCCTTAGAGTGGAGAAAGAGAGCAGCGGGGAAACTTTCCTGAGTTGGCGAAAGAGGCCGACACAGCAGCCCACCACAGCTGTGACTTGCTTTTTCATGGACAGCTTACTGTCCACCTGGATGCCCAGGCTCTTAACCACCTCCGCCGGTTCCGGAGGCGTGCCCAACTCCCCAGGCCAGAAACGATCACACCAAGGGTTGCCAGCGATGGTAATCGGCAACACCTCGGTTTTGTCCGGGTTGATTTTTAAGGAGTTGCCGGACATCCAGTTAGCTGTGCTTCTCAGAATGTTTTGCAGTCTGGTAAAGGCATTCTGGCTATCCTCCAACTGGATGATAATCTGGGTGTCGTCTGCGTAGTTATATACCTGGCAGTCCATTTGATTAAGCATTCGAATCAAAGGCTGTAGGTACATGTTGAACAATAGGGGTGACAGAGCAGACCCTTGTGGGACTCCGCAAGTGATCGAGGTTGCGGTAGAAAGCATGTCACCTAATTGCACTTTCTGCGTCCTCCCTTGAAGGAAGGATGTGAACCATGCCAGTGCTGTGCCCTGAATGCCGAAGTCCCTCATCCGCGACAGTAGTTGTTCATGACACACGGTATCAAATGCCGCGGAGAGGTCCAGCAGCACCAGGGCCCCTGGAATTTTCTTGTCTGCTCTGTTCCTAAGCTCATCTACGATTGACAACATAACCAGCTCCGTGCTATGATTCGCACGGAAGCCTGCTTGATTCGGCTCTAACAGCGTGTTGCTTTCCAGATGTTCTGAAAGAGTGGTGAGGACATGCTGCTCCAGAACCTTCGCCAAGAATGGTAGCTGGGAAATTGGTCTGAAGTTTTTCAGACATTTTGCGTCTGCCCCCGGTTTTTTTAGCAAGGGAATCAGACGGGCTTCCTTGAAGGCGGAAGGCACTTGACCAGTATGTAGAGAGAGGTTCAGGAGGCTCAGCACATCTTCCTCTATGCCCGGGAGTGCAAGTTTAAACACTTCAGGTGGGCATGGATCCGACCTTGAGCCAGACTTGACCCGTCCCATGAGGGAAACTAAACTATCCTTTGTAATCGAGGGTAGATTAGAGAGCAGGATTGTGACTGGCATTATAGCTGGAATGTCTACCGGTGGACAGTCAATTTGCGAGGTTGCCGTAATTTCAGTGACCAAATCAATGATTTTGTTGGTGAAGAAATCCTGGAACTTCTGACAATCCTCCTGACTAAAGTCCGGAGACTGTTCCTTGTTCTTCCTGAGCTCCGTAAGGACTCGGAAGACTTCTTTCTGAGGGTTCGTAGCCGTAGAAATCCTCTCCTCGTAGAACTCGGACTTCCTGGCTATAATCGCTTGCTTATAACCAGCGAGAGCCCGTATATAGTTGCTCCGAGAGTCAGGACTGTAGTTTTTACGCCAAGTTCTTTCCAGTTTGCGTAACCCACGTTTCTGTGCTCTAAGTGAATCGTTGTACCACGGGGCCCCTCGTTTCCTATCCGTACGGTTCACCCTACAGATTGGTGCTACTTTGTCTGAGGCATTCTGGAGTTTATCCATGAGTGCCCCACAGAGGGCCTCTGGGTTAAGGGGGCAATTATTGGCAAGGGTGTTGGTGCGAAGTAGATTTATCATTTTATCCCCATCAATCTTGTTCCACTTCCTGACTGCCTTCCACCCTCCTTTAGTTGTTGTTCTCTGTCTGTCCACCAATAACTTGCCTCTCACCAAATGGTGGTCGGACCATGCGCAAGGCTGGGCCGCAGCCATGTCCTGAACAGGAACTGTCGTCCACACCAAGTCTAGGGTGTGACCCTTAGCATGTGTTGGGCCCCTTACTTGTTGGGCCAGATCTAATGAGGTTAACGCCTCATCGATCTGTAACGCCTGACCATCTTTTGGGACCTTCTCCCAATGGTAGTTGAAGTCCCCCATTATCACTACCTTATCATATCTTGAGCGGATGTCCTGGGCCAGTCTTATGAACAAGTCAGGGAATTCAGACGAGGTCCACGGAGGGCGATAGACTAACAGGATCACCAGACAATCAGTCCCTGATTGCAACTTAACGCCCATCACTTCCGCACCCGCTAAATTTTCCGTCAAGACCCTTTCGACCAATAGGCGTGAGTTGTAAAGGAGGGCAACACCTCCCCCCCTCTTAGCTCCAGTTCTATTATAGAAAAGTGCCGAAAAGTCGGATGGTAAGGAGGCGACGAGATCCGGCGTAGAGGAGTCCTCTAACCATGTCTCGGTAAGTCCCAAGAGGTCTAGTTCTCCTTCTTCTAGAAGGGTAAACACCTCTAAATTATGTCGTTGCAGGGAGCGTGTATTAAGTAGGCCGAAGCGTAAGCCTCGGGCCTGACCCATAACCTTCCGACCCAACTGGGGAGTAGGGGCAGAAAGGAGTCTCTCTCGCACAAGAATGGCAGCACATTCTGGGCTAATGTCAATATTACTAGAGTTCAGAGACTCCAACTCACCTCTAGTATATACCAAGCGAGAACCAGGGGTCGTGGCCCCGGGTCCCGTCTGGTCACTGATGGGCACAGATGGGCTTGCCTCTGGCGAGCCTCCGGCGCGCCCACGCTGCGCGCATACGCTGCGCGCCTGCATGAGGGCAGGGTTAAGTAGCCTCGAGCGTGCAAGGTGGCCAGGCAGCAACTAGGCTGTCAACCACAATGGCGTCCCAAAGCGGCACTTCCTCCCCCAAGATGGCTCCCGCCCCGAGAAAGCAGCTAAAGACCCGCTCAACAGCGGTGTAGTCTCCGATTAGAGTGCAGGTATGTCCTAACTCAAACCCCACCAAAAAACGGGACCCTCCGAGTAATTTTAAAATAAAAGTTAAAATTAATTAATTATTTCCGCATTTAAAAAGCGCTGTGCTCGCGCTAGTTAGCAGCATGCAATTCAATCAGTAGCAGCCTCAATATCGCGGCGCTTACCTAGCAAGGAGAAGCCCTGTGCTTCTCAGCTTAAGTAGCCTCGAGCGTGCAAGGTGGCCAGGCAGCAACTAGGCTGTCAACCACAATGGCGTCCCAAAGCGGCACTTCCTCCCCCAAGATGGCTCCCGCCCCGAGAAAGCAGCTAAAGACCCGCTCAACAGCGGTGTAGTCTCCGATTAGAGTGCAGGTATGTCCTAACTCAAACCCCACCAAAAAACGGGACCCTCCGTGTAATTTTAAAATAAAAGTTAAAATTAATTAATTATTTCCGCATTTAAAAAGCGCTGTGCTCGCGCTAGTTAGCAGCATGCAATTCAATCAGTAGCAGCCTCAATATCGCGGCGCTTACCTATTATGGGCTACCTTATTTACCGCCCACCAGGGGGGGTCTTCACAATTTACGGAGAGTCTCCTCGAAGCGGTGATGCAGCCTTCCCTTAGGTACAATAGATTCCTCATAGTAGGGGATCTTAATTTACACTTTGAGGATCTCGGCTGCACTGAAGCACAATCTGTCATCAGCTCCTTAAAAGCTATGACGTTTACATTGTTGGATGAAAGGCCTACCCACCAAGCTGGCCATTTGCTTGATCCCATCTTTGCGAACTGGGATGATATTAAAGTATCTACCCCAGTTAAGATAATATGGTCAGACCATTATCTTGTCCCGTTCAGTGTACAGGGCCTATACAGAGGAGACAAACCTAAACGTTTACCTTTTCCCATACGTAGGAACTGGAGAAAATTTAACCAGGAGTCATTTGGTGCGGCCCTTAAGCAGGAAATACCTCCTTTGCATAATACTCTCAGGGAAGCCTGGAAAGATTATGAGGATTGGATAACGAAGGCCTTAGACAAGGTGGTACCCTGGACCCAAAAAGCTCCGGTACGTGGGTCCCGATCGGCCCCATGGTATAATGAGGAGCTGTGTGCTGCTAAGGCCAGTTGTAAGGCTCTTGAGCGCCAATGGCGAAAAAACTATGCCTTGGCTGATAAAGAGTCTTACAGAAACGGCCTTAGAGCATACCATAAATTGATCAGAAAGGCTAAGAGGAATCATATCAAAGAGCGGATTGAGAACTCGAGCAATTCATCCAGAGAGCTCTCTCTTATATACAAGGAGCTCACCTCCCTCTCGGCGATTATGCCTCAAGACCCCCCCCACCGTAGAGACATGTGAAAATATAGCGGATTATTTTGTATGCAAGGTGGAAAAAATATATGAGTCCTTTCTACAGAATACACCATCAGATACCCCAGTTAAGGTCGTCGGTGAAGGACCCAGGGTGAGCTGCACCCTTGAGGAATTTAGGGTTCCCCCGCAGGAAGAATTGTTGAAAATTATTTCGGACATCCAATCTGGATCTCCAATAGACGTGGCCCCTATTAAGATTCTTAGAAATCATCTTCAGCTCCTATGTGACCACATTGGTAATTTGGCCGCTTTATTATTTCGAGAAAGCCGGGTGCTGGAGGAATGGAAGCTGGCCCAGGTTGTACCGATTAAAAAGAAAATACATCTGAGCATGACTCAGTTGGACAACCTTCGTCCCATTTCCCTTCTGCCTTTTTGTGGTAAGGTAGTTGAGAAACTGGTGAATAACCAGCTGGTCAGCTTTGTGGAGGATAATTCTCTTCTCCATCCCTCTCAATCTGGCTTTAGGGCGAAGTATTCCACAGAAACTGCTCTCCTCTTTTCCACCGAATTGCTCCGCCGTAAAGCTGATGATGGTCACACTGCAGCGTTAATCTTATTGGACCGGAGTGCGGCTTTTGACACCGTGTCGCACTCGGGTCTTCTCGCTCGCCTCAGTGAGATTGGAGTGCTGGGCCAAGCCCACGACTGGATGAGCTCCTTTCTGGCGGACAGGAAATTTCAAGTTCATTGCCCCCCATTTAAATCCAGACCTAGATCTCTTAGACAGGGGGTTCCGCAGGGCTCCATATTAAGCCCTACGTTGTTTAATTTATATATGGAGCCCCTGGCAAGACTAGTGGAGTCCTACGGGGTGGATATTGTTTCGTATGCAGATGATACCCAACTGGTGATCACGTGATCTCACAATCCAGTTGGGGCTGCAGAGAACTTTTCCTCCTGTCTTGTAGCACTCACTAGTTGGATGAAGGGTAACTGTTTGCGCCTCAATGGCAATAAGACGGAGCTCCTTATCATCGGCCCGTCCCCTTCCGTCTGGACTTCGGCCTGGTGGCCGGCGGACTTGGGTGCTGTGCCCCTTCCATCTGCCACTGTGAAAAACTTGGGGATTATTCTTGACTCTAACCTCTCTTATTCCCAACATGTGAGGAATGTAGTCAGGAAATGTTATGGCACACTCAAGGTAATTCGTAAGATCTTGGATCTTCTTCCGTTTAAAGCTAGGAAATCCCTAGTCCACGCCCTTGTCACCCCACACCTCGATTATGGGAACTCCCTGCTCTGTGGTCTCAGCAGAAAGGACCTTAGCCAACTGCAATGCGTCCAGAATGCAGCGGCCAGGCTAGTCCTAAAAATGCCTAGGAGGTCATCGGGTAAGCGGGCACTTCATACCTTGCACTGGCTACCCATGCGTGAGCGCATTCGGTTTAAAATCTTGTGTCTCACCCATCGCATTGCTTATGGCCGTGGCCCCATCTATTTACAGAAGATGATGTCCATATACCGTCCTAAGCGCTTGCTGAGATCCATGGGGAGCATGCAGATGATGGTCCCCCGCATCAGTCGTGTTCGGATGGGTGGGATATCATTTAGGTTCCTTGCCAGCAAATATTGGAACGAACTTCCGCTGGAATTTCGGATGGTACCCTCAGAATCGCGCTTTAGGTTGAAACTGAAAACTTAACTATTTCCCAAGGCCTAGTCTTCTCTTTCCCTGTATCCCTTTCCTCGGGCTGCGGGTTTTTCTGCTCTGGAGTTTTCGGTCTTGGTATGAATCCACAGCGCGGGGACGCACTGTTCTTCTGTATAACCAGGCCCTTAATAAATGTTATTATTATTATTATTAAAGAAAAGCGAGAAGCAAATTTCCAGCAGGCTGCGCATTCTTCCCTTCGCACCCCTCCCACACACATAGGCTCTTGGAGAAAGAAGGGGGAAAAAAGCTTCCATCCCGACTAGAAAATCAGCCTGGTTTCAATAGAAAACACAGCTGCTGCTTCCTGTGATGTGACTTATACCATTCATGTGTGTTCCCTTCTTTTTAAAATTACTAGCAATGAGCCTGAAAGAGCTAATTCTCATTTTAGCTATAAACTACATTGCTGGAAATCACAACTAATTACACTTTGTTTCTTACATTGCCACCCAGCTTTAACTAGATACCATTTTAATAGACCAAAAGTCAACAGAGAAGTGGCCTAGCAATTTGCTTTGCGGCAGATGATCAGCACCACCAGCTGTTGTGCTGTACTATTCCACATCAAAGCTCCACTTTGCAAGTCCTGGCTGACTCTGCTCAGCTGTTTCTTGTCAAAAGTTTTCTTATTCTCCAAAAGGTAATCTGCCCTGATCTATGCAACAAACTGCCACAAAATGGCAGGAGTAGGTCACTATCTAGCAAACAGTCACCCAGCGTACAGCCTTTGAGGGTGATAAAAACATTCAGAATTTCAGGGCGAAAACACCATGTATTCTATGTGAAAAATCAATAACTCCTTGGTGCAGATCTGTAACTTTTCACATTTCGATACAGTTCTAACACAAGAAATGTTATTAGGAATTAGATTGCAATATTCTTTTTTAATATGCTTGGCATGAAAAAGAAAAACTGAATATTGATAATGCAGGTAAGTGACATAGCTGTTAAGTAGCACTTTGCTTGTTGGAGCCTGTAGTTTAACTTTTCCTATTATAAGTATAAGCCTGTAAATTCCAGAATAGAAAGGGCAGTTAGGTAAAGCATCAGAACTGGCTGAAATATCTCACAATGCCAAAACAAACAAATCTATGCCGCAGAAATCCAGTACACACAACACTTTTAAACATTTCATAATAACATGCCACACAATCAAACTACACACACTTTCACACCACATCATTGAACTCCAGATCACATAATTACAAACCAATAAAATAAAATCCACATAATTCCACTCTGCGCCATGCCCCTCAAATTCACTTCGCATAATACCATTCTGCTACATAATTCCACTCCACTCCAAACCATATATACGCTTCAAGCAACACAATTCAACTCCTGATAATTTCACTACACATAATTACACTCCAACCTAAATAATTACATTTCACAACACATATTTTACACTCCACATATACATTCGAATTTCAAAAGACAATTACATTCCACAAAATAAATTCTACTTTGCCATATGCCACATAATTTCACACAACACAATACTACTTCACACCATGCCACTTATATCCACTCCACACCATGCTACGCAATTCCACCCCACACAATTCCACGCCACACAATAATACACAACTTAATTACACTACACATAATCACACTTTTTGTATTTTCTCTGTAGAATTGCCTGTTTGATTGCAGCTTCACTGTAGCAAGAGTGGCCCTTTCGCCAGCTACCATAATACCGTGGTAGAGGTATGCCTGGAATGCAGAGCAGGCCCCCACAAGCTTAGTAATTCCTGTTTACGAGCACCCTAGAAAATCAGCACGCAACTTCTTTTATCACGTTAGTCACAACAAACAAAATGATAATGGCTGATCGACTGCTTGGTATGCTTTAACAAGTTTACTTGTATTTCCTACCTGGTATTTCCATTGCTTGATTTGTCTAATAAAAGTACATCAGCAAAGATTTTTTTTTTAAATAAGGTACATAAAAATACCTCCCCATGGTCGGAAAACTTGTTTCAGTCTGGAAGATCAGTCACTATTCTTTGTTACTCCAGATTTGGCAATACAGGTTGCTTTTTGAGCAACCTAGGCCGACTGTTCATTAAATGTTTTTTTATTCTTTCTCGGATTTGATATACACCAGATATCTACCTACAATGTGATTTACAATTTAAAGTAACTGTGCCTATTTTGGGTGAAAGCTTTTTTGTCAGTCTTGCTATCCACTACCAACCGCCTCCCATTCACCAACAACCCACCCTTATGTTAACCAACCCATCCACCCACACCCAATTGCCAAAGGCAATAGCTCGGCCATAAGCTAGACCTATTGGCTTTGCCAATGCTTGTATTTCAATGCACTATAAACTTACTCGATCTCACAATGATGAAGCACCTTACATACAATCTATCAAATCATATTAGGATTCATAAAATTTCATCTAACCGTGACTAAACGCTTTTAAAACACCCCCACCCCCAAAAAAAGTGATGGTGTTATAAGTGCATACTACATTAACCACGTAGAATTTCACATGTAAAAAAGCAGGTTATTTCTTGTGGTTAAAAAAAAAATGAATGTCCAGCAGACCGTTTTTTAAGTTTCAGAGGGGAAATATTATTTCGCATCACACTGCTACGTGATCAATACCAAGGGTAAAGACTTCTATTCAGTCTGTTTATCTATTAAATTTTCAATTTTCCCAAAGGGAGATTGTCGGCATGTTTCAACCCAAAATGCTTAGGGTTGTCTTCTGGATAAAGGTCTTGTGACAGAGATTCTATTGGGGAGCAATGCATAAGGCTTATTTAGGTTGGAAATTGGGGTATCAAAAGATGGCAGGGAAGAAGGATGAGAAATAATATTGAAGCGAAATTCCCCTTACTGAATGTGGTCAAGATTTGTGCTACTTACCTTATGTCTTTGCTGTGTCATTGCACTTTAGGTAGAAATTGACCTAAGTACAAAGAAAGGGAGGTCCTGTCAGTAAGGATTGTGCCTTAGAAAATCAGTAAGGATGGTGCCTTAGAAAATACTCCTGTTTTGTGGTGACAGTGATGGGGATATACCTGGATGTCATCCTTAATGAGCCACACAATTGTTAAGGATTAAAGGAGCTTTGGTTAACAGGACAAGGAATAATTATGTTGGTTTCTTATGGGATTTTTTGTGTGACTGATAATGTATGTGCTTTTAACACTTTCAAAACACTTCCCAACTGGTGATGGGATAATGTCACTGTTGACTTGTTTTACAATATAATTGAAAACTGTAATCAAATTCCAATTTAATGTGATTGACTTTTTTTGACGTGCTCCATCATTGTGAGTGCTAAAGAGCTTATTCTGCATTTAAAAAATGTGTGTGACGACTAAAGCATCTTGCACTTTCAGATTGATACGGTTTGCATATAACATACTTTGCTGATGTACATCAGAGGTGGCTTTTTTGGATGTACTTAGATTTTCTATTATGGCCCCATAGCAAACGCCATCTTATGAGGCTGTGCTTAGAAGCGTGGCTCAGTGGTTAGAGGCGGCAGACTCGGAAGCTGAGATCGGCCGTGGACCAGGGTTCGATTCCCCGCCTCGCTCCGGTGCCTACTCGACTCACGGGGTCACACTTTGCGACTCTGGGCAATAGCTTGCTTAAACTCCACTACGGCCCCTCGCGGCGGGATGCCTGGCTTTCACCTTGTGGATACCCAGCCGGGGTATCTCACAGGGGAATACCAGGACGGGTTCCCTAAGCAAGCGCCTTGAGACCCCTGGGTTAAAGTGTTGCGCTATATAAATCGAAACACATTACATTACATTACATCGACTGTAGGAAAATATTTCTTGCAAGGACTTTTTCAGATTTGCGCCAGGATACAGATACACAACTTCAGGAACAAGCGCTAATACTGGTCAAACCCTAGGTACAAAGCAAGGTAACTCGGTGGGCTGAAGCATCAGCCACACATTTTCTCACTCAAGAAATAAAAGAAATTGTCCAAAATCGTTTTGAATACAATAAACAGCCTCAAAACAACAAGGTACCATCACCACGGGGTGTCCAAAGTCAATGGTGACATGGTCTGTTCACTGGTGTCCAGTTAGGGCTCAGATCCGACAACTAGAGTCCCAAAACATTTTTGGGAGAAATGGGTGTAGTAGGGGGTTGGGTGGATAAGGGATCAGACTGGTGTGGATGAGCACAAGTTTCCCAATGCATTGTGATAATTAAAGCTCTTCATATTTTCAGTAACTCACAAGGAAGTGTTTACTATCAGTTGGTAAAATCAGTACTGGTGTTTCTGTGCATTCCTGGACATCTCTTTCTGGAATATTGCCCATCTTCAACAAAGTACCAGTTCAGATTTGGGGTGCTTGAAATGTTGCTTGCATTGCATCAGGACAAGCACCACTGCAAAGAGCTTAGGTGGGTCGCAAGGCTAGTCAGCCTAATCACTCCCGGTGGAGCTTTAACAATTCTGAGGGGGGCGTACTGCATCTACCATAGTTCACTCGGGCAGCTAATTCTGATCAGCTGGAAGAGTGCTCCCCTCCTTATCTGTAGATATCCTACAGAGGCCTTACCACTAAGAAGCCTCCATGGGATATCCTTTCATGCTTAGGAGTGGTACTACACCTGATAACCTAAAAGCGGTGCGAGCTGAAAGGTATTGTCCCCTGTATGATGTACAGTCATTTTCCTTAAGTGCCCAACTGCGAGTATCTGGTATTCTGATTTTTGGCCCCAGTTTCACACTAAGCTAATGTGTGCACAGAGGTCTAGGTCTGTCCTTTGCCACGAGTGAGGTCCTGGATCTAGCCTGTGAACTGGAGGGGGGGTAACAAGCATGCAATCATTTGTCTGATAGGGGGGGGGGGGGGCTACCATCGCTGTATGGGTTTAGCATGTAGAGCAGTGGTGTCCGCGTACTGCATATTTGTAACCAACCCTCTTCACTGCATCACTGGAGTGGAAGTCTTTTGGCCACTCATGTAAAATTACACTTCTATGTGTTAACTAAGATCCTAGTACAAACATTACCAGAGCAAGTTAGACCAGTGTTAGAAGTGGGCGGGGACGGAAGGGCACGGCGTGCCCCTACTTCTAAAAATTATGCTAGTCCGTTCCCCTACTTCTTGGTTTTGAAAGGGCGTACCGGGACTGTAGGAATAGCCACTATAAAATGACACCTTTTGTTTGTTTGAGTGGTTCAACGTGAATATTGACGAAGGTCGGGCGCGTGCTGCAACGTGAATATTGTCAAGGGCCTCTGCACTGCACCCGACCTCCTCCCCTTCCCTGTTGTGTCTCGGGGCCTACAAAGTGAGACTGAAAGGGCCATCAGTGTAGTATAGCGCGAAAGCGGCTACCTCTGATGGCCCTGCTGCTGTCGTGAGACCGTGATTCACACCTCATTTGTGAGGACACTGCCTGCCTGCCCGCCCCCCTGTGACCTGTGACAAAGGATTCTTTGGTGTCAAGCAGACTGACGGACGCCACCTGGGGGACTTTGTGACTTGCTGTAAATCTGCTCTTTCAATGTGTAGTGCCCTACTCAGAAGCCAGTGCAGTTGGCGGCACCACCCATGCCAGGCTCACTGCGGGCATTTAAAATTCCTGGAGAGCACTATATGTAAAACAGTGCACTGGTGCCATTATATATAGAAGCGTGTACTGAAATCACTATTATGTATAGCGGTGCACGGGAGAGAACTGCATATAAACAAGGCACAGGAGTGAGTGTTTTTACATCAGTTCAACGGAGATCGTTATATGTAAAGCAGTGCACCGCTATTATTATATATAGAACTGCGATTGGTGCACTGGAGAGCACTGTATATAAACAGGGCTCAGGAGCGAGTACCTATAAATCTGCTCACCAGAGGACGTCATATGTAAAGCAGTGTACTGGGATGATTATATATAAAAGCAGTGTAGGAGAGGTACTGTATGTAAAGTGGTGTGCTGCCTGATTATATGTAAAACACTATTTTAGGGCCCGTCCTTCTGTTTATCTTTGCCGTTTTGCACTAGCATCGCACTGCCTTTTCTTGATCCAGATGTATCTATTACTTATTTCGTGGTTCATTATATCGTAATATATACTGTATATATTTCTACTTGTCATGTAAAGCGCTCTGATACTCGCAAGAGTCTTGTTCGTGCTATATAAAACCTTCAAAATAAATCAAATAAATACATGTCAATAGGCCCGATTTGGGAGGGAGACGCCCAACCTTTAAAGCCAAAACCAGCTTTATTTCTGCAGCCTGCGGCTTCTGCAGAAGTCAATGGGGGAAATAATTCTTCCGTATATTTTAAACAAATATCCCTCTTTACTCTTCTAAAAGGTTGGCATTTTGCTCCACCGAAGGGCATCCATCCCGATCTGCCACTGCTCTCTGTGCTGCTGGTAGGGGCCAGACACTGCTGTCCCTGCCTATCTCAATCCAGACGTGTAGTTTAACCTATAATTACAGTACAGAGGCTCTTCTGATGCCCTTCAAGTCTTTTTCATGCCCTCGCCCTATGTGCCCCATGGGCAGTTTGCAGTCTATGGATGAAATGCCAGGAAGTGAGGGTGGTGAGGGATGGCTGGATCTGGGTATACTAGAAGCAGGGTAATAAAAAATACCAGGGAGTGAGGGGGAGCTAGGGGAGAGCAGGATGTGGGTATGCTAGAAGCAGTGTAATGAGTGATGCCAGGAAGTGAGTGGGAGCGAGGGGAGGCCAGGATGTGGGTATGCTAGAAGCAGGGTAATGAGTGATGTCAGGAAGTGAGGGGGAACGAGGGGAGGCCAGGATGTGGGTATGCTAGAAACAGGGTAATGAGCGTTGCCAAGAAGTGAGGGTGGCGAGGGAGATCTGGGTCTGGGTATGCTAGAAGCAGGGTAATGATATGCTAGGAAGTGAGGGGTGGCGAGGGGAGTGCTGGGTGTAGGTATGCTAGAAGCAGGGTAATTCCAGAGAGCATGGGAGGCGTGGAAGGGTTCAATGTGGGGACGCTCGAAGCAGGGTAAGGAGCGATGTGAGGGTGAACAATTGGGTATGCTAGAAGCAAGGTAATGGGTGATACCAGGAAGTTTGGGTGGGGTGGGTGGGCTGGAGTTGGGTACTCTAAATATAGGGTAATGAGCGATGCCGGGAGGTAAGATTGAGGGGGATTGCATGATCTGGGTATGCTAGAAGTTGGGTAATGAGGGATGCCAGGATACAGAGGGATGAAGAAAGGGCTGAATCTGGGTATGAAGAAGCTGTGAAATGAGTGGTGCTAGGAAGTAAGGGTGGAAAGAGGAGAAATGAACCATGTAAGCTAGAAGCTGGGGGAATGAATGATTCTAGGAAGTGGGGGTTCCGAAGGGAGGTCGAGATCCAACTATGGCTAGACCTAGGGTAATGAACGATCCCGGGCAGTAAGGGTGGCGAGAGAAGGACGGGACGTGGGTGTTCTAGAGTAGGGCAATAATAAGAGGTGCAAGAAGGTAGAGGACGAGGGAAGGGCTGAACCTGTCTATGCTAGAAGCTGGGTAATGATGTCTAAAAGGTAAGGGTAGTGAGGGGATGGTTGGATCTGGGTATGCTAGAAGGAAGGTAAGTTGGGATACCTTTAAGTAAGGTTAGCAAATAGGGGTTAACTCTAGTAATGCTATAAGCAAGGTAACTAGCAATGCCAGGAAGTAGCGATGGCACCGGAAGGGCTGAATCACTCCTAGAACTAAGGTAAAGAGCAATGCCAGGAAGTAAGGGTGGTCAGAGGAAGGCTGAACCTGGGTATCCTTCAAGTTTTGTAGTGAGTGATTTCAACAACTAAGCAGGACGAGATGAAGGCTAGATCTAAGTTTGGTAGAAGCATGGCAAAAAACTAGAACATGAAGTAAAGGCGGTAAGGGTAGAGCTGAAGCTGGGTATGCTAGAAGCAAGGTAATGAGTGCCAGGAAGTAAGGGTGGTGATGGGAGGGCTGTATTTGGGTATGCTAGATGCATGGTAATGAGCAGTGCTAGAAAGTGAGGAGGGTGAGGGGAGAGCTGGCTCCTGACATCCAAAAAGTAAAGTAATTACCGTTGCCTTAAATAGGGGTGGCAACAGAATGGTTTGATCCTGGGGTGCTAGAAGTAGGGTAAAGGACAATGCCAGGAAGTAAGGTGACAGGAGGGATATACCCCGTATGCAAGGAGTTGGGTAGTTAGTGAAGCCAGAACCTAAGGGTGACGAGATGAGGGTTGGATCTAAGTATGGTAGAAGCATACTAACGACTATGCCAGGGGCTAAGGGTGCAAGGGTAGGGCTGAACCTGGCTATGCCAGAAGCAGGATTTTGTTCAATGCCAGGAAGTGAGAGTGGGAGAAAGCAAAGCTGGATCTGGGTATGTTAGAAGCGGAGTAATGTGCGATGGCAGGAATTAAAATTGGGGAGGGCTAGATCTGGGTTTGCTGGAATCAAGGTTAAGAGTGAGGCCAAGATGTAGGTTGGCAAGAGGAGGGCTCAACCCTGCTGTGCCAGAAGTACGGTAATGACCGATGCCAGGAAGTAATGGTGGCAAAGAGAGGACAGAACATGGGTATGTAAAAAGCAGGGTATTGATCGATGCCAGAATGACGGTGGGAAGAGGAGGCTCGATCTGGGGATGATACACAGGACCCTTGAGGCCAGTCCACCTCACCCATTGGTGCCTCCATTTTGCATTGCAAACTCACCAGGGATTTGCAATGCAGGAAGTGCCAATGAAAGAAACTGCATGGCTTGGAGACAAATGGCTTATGATTCCACTTATAAGCGTATTTGGAATATTCTGTGATTGGAAACATGTCCCACATTGTAAATGAATTAAATATAAACAACTTATATATTAAACCTCAAATGAACATGTTTATCGATTGTTTGAATTAAATAACGTTATAAGCTGTAACTTGTCAGTGAAATGCCAAATGCACTAAAAATTGATATGTTTTGCTATTTTTAGCCACACCTCCGACTCCGCCCACTAATCCAATCCTCTGCTTATTCCCGCCCCCTGAGTCTCCGCCCACAGTTCCCCTACTTTTTTGTCCCCACTTCGACCACTGAGTTAGACAGGTGTGAATATGTATTATGTGCGGTACATTTACTGTGTGTGCAAGCGACCAGAGTGAAGGAGGCCATATGACAGAAGTATGATGTTTACCCAAATGGTTTAAGTGTACTGCTATCAAAAGTGGTATATGCACACCAATGTTCAAGAAGTGAAGGTTAAGTTTAGTAGATTTAAAAAGTTCTGCATGCAGATCGGGTATCGCTCACTGGTTGTTGAGCGTCCTAATTTATCATGAAAGGGTCCCCCTAGGGAAGACGTACCCTCAGTGCACGCTATATTTTCCAGATGAGTGGAGTGATCCCATTCAAAATACTCAAACCATATGTCATCCGTCAATTTAATTTTTCTTTTTTCTTCATGAATTATTTTTTCAATATTGGACAAGTGAACTTCATATTAGTTCCACAAAACAAACTTTTTATTGGTTAGCATGAAAGTTGAGGTCCCAATTGGTCAGTCCAAATGCATTTCGGGCTCTATGGGTCCCTCATCAGGGGATGTTGAAAATCTGAGAGTTAAGCACGAAAATGGCTGGGTTACAATCACTGAGTTAGCCAGATATATATGTAAATAGATATAGGGGAGATAGTGCAAAGTACCAAACATGCACATGACAACTAACTGTCTAACTATACCACGAGTGTGATGAAAAGGTAGAGTAGAGTAAAGGGGAACTCTCCCATAAATGCTGAAAATATATGAATAGTGGTAGTGACAACTTGACATGCTTTTAAGCTGTATAGTGTGCCCCGTGGAAGCGGATCAGACCAGAAGCTGTCTAAAGTTCCCATGTTGCAATACAGACATAAAAGAGAAAGGCGAATAAACTTATACAAAGAGTCCCCGTGCAAGCGGCGGGTGATAGAAAATTGTAAAGTGCAGGGAAGCCCGAGTACAAATGAAGTAGTATGGTGAAACATGCAACGAAGAAAAAGCGTGCTGTGTGAGAGAGACCAGATTAACACTAATGTGGGTAAAGGCATGAAATCAACGGCGGCGATTTGGGAAAACACAAAATGCTCGTGTTCAGACCAGAATCGTCTGTGGTGCCACATGCAAGCTGAAATTATAACCAAAGATGAAGGAGCTAGTTCGTACCTAGTGCTTAGTCACCACTGATCCCCAAAGGTTCCATAGTCGGAAGATAGTGTGTTCATTGGACGCCGAAGTTTAAAAACGTCCCAGTCAAGCCGCAACAAAAGTGGTAGAGAAAAAAAGCAGACTATGCAGAATGTTAAAAAAAACGAAATGAGCACCATCTTGTAGTGTGGAAAGTAGGTATGAGACATTAACACCTTGGCTGCGGCTGGAATTACGCGCTGGTGCTGAACATTCCTATCACGGGCGTGGTCATGACGGCTCCCAGCCGTCATCAGCACACGCCCACGGTGACTCATAACGGCTGGGAGCTGTCATGAGCACCGAAGGGGTTAAAGCATGTGGTAATAACATATCAAACGCAAATGATAAGTGAATGATAAATGAAAGAAAGTACATTAAAACGGGAGCAAGAGGGTTAAAACAATGACCATTAATGCAATGAAATGTAAGGGTTGGTAAAGTAGAATACAAAAACATGTGAATAGACAGTGTAGAAAAGAGAGAGACTAGAGGCATGTCAAGACCACCCAGGTAATCATAGATAAGAAAACAGGAAATCTGTGGTCAAATGTATATGAACGTGGGTGAAAGCAGTCCGAAACAAACTGAACAGAAAAAATTATTTAAAAAACTAAATCCACACGGTGTAAAAACATGAAAAGAATCTGAAGGCCTGTTGTAGTAGTCAGTCTGAGGTTTGACTGGATGTTAAACTAGGGGAGATGGAGTGAAATGAAAGTGAGGGTTGGTGTAAAGTAATACAAGACGTGTAGAATGACAGTATCAAATGAACAATGATGAAAAAAGAACAGGAAAACAATATGAGAGGATAGAAGCATGTCAAGACAATAAAGGAACTTATGGAAGAACAAAGTAAGATTATAAAAAGCAGATGTCTCCTTACGGTCATTCAGTCCATTAGGGTGCAGAGCGTCCAACTGTTTAATGTAATAAATGTCCTTTTGTAAAAGAGACTTGGTGATGTTCGTACCCTTTCTGGGTGTCATGGATTTCAATACCAAAAAGCGCAATTGGCTAACATTGTGGTTATATGCCTGAAATTGTGTAGCTACACATGATTTTTGGTTGAATACACGTACATTGCTTTTATGTTCATTTATTCTCACTTAGATTTTTCGTTCTGTCTTGCCTATTTAGGCTAAACCACAGGGACATTTAAGCATGTAAATAACATTCATACTGTCGCAGGGTGCTGTGGTGCATAATTTGATGGTGTGACTTCTGCGCGGATGGGTTATCGAGTTGCCTGAAATTACATTATTGCAGTTGTTGCAGTTGTGGCACGGAATGGTTCACCTTTGTTGTTTAAACTCTGATGTAGGTTTTGCGGTGGAAATGATTTCCTTGATGTTTTTACTTCTCCCATACGCAAACAATGGTTGCTGGTTAAATATACCATTGAAATCAGGTTCGGTGCGTAGCATCGGCCAGTGTTTCAAAATTTGTTTCTTGAACGCTATACTAGAGGTGGAGAATTTACATACCATAACCATACGTTCTAATTTGTTGGGTTTGGTGACAGATGTTAAAAGCCGTTCACGGGACATGTGTGTCACTCGTCGTTCTGCTTCTCTTAAAATTTCAGGTGGATATTTTCTGTCCTCAAATCTTTACAACATTGCTTATATGTTGTCAAGATAGTTTGTCTGGGTCTGATACTATTCTTTTAAAACGCACCTGGGAGAATGGTAAATGTTGTTTCATTGATGTCTGGTGGAAACTTGTGAAATGCAATAAGTTATTGCGATCTGTTGATTTCCTGTACATATTAGTTTCTAGTTTGTTCCCATTCCTTGAGATGTTAACATTAAGGTAATTGATGGAGCTCTTATTCTACTCATGAGGGAATAGGATACGTTCCTCAATGGAGTTTAGGTTTTCTATTGCCAAAGTTCGTTCCTGTTCTGGGCCCTTCCATAGTAAGAAGATGTCATCTATACATCTCACAAAGGTTATCAAGTGTTCAGTCCAGATAATATTGGTAAGTATATGGTCAATCTCAAATGTATGCATAAAGAGATTCACATAGCTGGGAGCTGCGCAATTGCCCATAGATGTGCCTGTGAGCTGCAGATTCGCACAGCTGGGAGCTGCGCAATTGCCCATAGATGTGCCTGTGAGCTGCAGAAAGTATTCTTTTTCCCAGCAAAAAAGTAGCTGTGATGTAAAGAGAAATCAACACCATTAAGAAGACTTTCAGGTCTTCATCCCAATTGGTTATAGCTATAAAGTATTCCATTGCTTCAATCCCTGTGTCATGTGGAATTGAAGTATAGAGCGCTTTCACATCAATGGTACAGAGCAAAATTTCATGATCTGTCTCCAAAACAATGTGTTGCATTTTCTTGAGTAAATCAGTGGTGTCTTTTATTATTTGTAGTCATCTGTTGTACCAGGACTTGTAGATGTTTATACAAATATTTTCCGATCAGTTTGTGAAGCGACCCATGAGTTGACACTATGGGTCTAAATGGAGGTTTTTGTAAATTCGTTTGAATTTTAGGTAACATATAGAATGTTGGGGACCTTGGGTATGTTTGAAAAAGGTATCTCTTATCCCTCTCAGTGATGGTACCTCTCTGCACAGCCGTATCGAGCAGATTTTTTCAGAACTGAAGTGAATTCACTTATGAGATTCACTTGTAGTTTCACGTAGGTGGTGGCGTTGTGTACATGTTCTTCAACGCTTCGGAGATAAAAGTGAGTGTACTGCTGACATTCCTGGAGCTGAAGGAAAAAAGACTGGGACACTGAAGTAGGCAACAAGACAGGGCTGCTTAAATTCAATTAGGTACTTTTGTTGAGAAGGGCTGTTGATTAGTCTTAGGGTGGACCCCATTCTCTGGTGTTCAGAGTGAGAAGGGTTCTGAAAAGGTGAGCCCAGCCTTGTGTTCCTTTCCTGGTCACTATTCAGTGTAGCTATTGATAGGCAGGTGCTGAAAGCTCACACCTCTTTGTGACTCCGTTGTGAATACTCCATGGTATAGATAACCCTGCTCCGATAGGCACCACTCTATTCAAAGGCTGTCTGGAGAACCGCCTAAAGAGGACAGATGAGAAGAGAACCAACCCAAATCGGTTCTGAAAGTGCAGAGAATCCTCACGTCTGTAGAAGACAAATGGGCAGACAATGTAGCTACTTGGCTAGGTGTGGTGGCAAAACTTAACAGAGCAAGACTGTGGGGAGCAAGTAGGCGCCCTAACTATAAAGGATTGGAAGGAAGATTTGGACTGGTGCCAACAGGCGGTACAGACAATTTACAGTGCCAGAGGTGCGAAACAGAAATTCCAGAAAATATGGAGTCACTGGATGCAATATAGGGAGACACTGAATCTAATAGAGGAGAGGGCGAGAGGAGTGCTTGAGGCTTTGGGAAGGAGGTAAAGAGGGGGTGATACTGGTGTTATCCTAGATCTTACAAAGAGTTGAATACACCAAAACTGACAATATAATGAGTTGGCCTCCTGCGAGGGGCCTAAATGCGGAAATGTGATACATACAACTGCTGAGTGTCTTGAATCAACTATAAAATAAAAAGATATTTTAAAAATAAAAAATTGGAGGCACATATCCACTTGATGCAGTTCCAATTTCTCTTTGCTCAAGAAAGAGAGTATTGTGCAGAGTCCTCAGAGGACTGATGTGCAGCCAAAGCGATTGTCTGTCTGACAGTCAGCTTCTAAGATGTGAGGGAACATCACCTGGAGTCTTGCCTAGCTATACAAAGCTGAACCTCTGACCTGAAGGACCTTGAAGCCAACCTGCTACTGAGAGAGGGCAGGAAGTTCCAAACCCTCAAAGGTGTGTCAGACTGGTAGCACCACAGCAGCTTGGGGTGCATTCGCCTGCTAAAAGAAGATTAAAGGGAGCACTGCAGATTTCCACAGACACATGGAGTGCAGTCTCTCTCCCCAAACGGTTTCAGGGAGGAACCGTGTCAAGAAGCATGCCAGAGCAGACTGTACTGCTAACCATATATGTGTGCCGTAGTGCACTATGCTGCTCAATTCTGAAGACTGTGCTCAATGTAGGGTTACACTGCAAGGACTATGCAGGGGCTGGTCAGGACCTTTGTCCTTGCACTCATCCTTGACCCACCGAAGCCCAAAAGCCAGTTCGCCAGCCACTGGAAAACTGAATCATCGCTGGAGCTACAAATGCCTGCAAGGAATCAGAGAAGCGACTATCCATGTGCCTGCCGTAGCTATTCTGGGTGGGTGAGAACTTCCACCGGGCATGTCTCCTCTCGGAAGGGGGAGTGAAAGGATCATGTGCTCTTGCTCTCTACTGGCCATTTGAAAACGACTACACTACTACTGCTGTGGTGAGAACTAATAAACAAGCACTAATTTAAAATAACTGAGTGCACAAACTAGAACAAGGGGTAGTCAGCACCCAAGTCTTGATACCTGCACAAGAACTCCAACACAAAGGGGGCGACATGAATAATATCGAGAAGGAGGGATCCCTTGGAGAAGGGGCATGGGTGAGAACAGGACCAAAAACAGTAGTCCAAGCAACAGTAAAGTTAATTGTGCCAGAAGCATCTTGTGTCTATTATTAAGTTTCACATGTGTATTTTAGTATTTTCTTTATCAAAGTAAGGCACTGAGCTGGACATCAATGAATGTGCTGCAGGGCAATTGCTTGAATTGAATTTGAATTTGAAAATATTTATACAGCGCACGTACACCAAAAGGTTTCATGGCGCTACAGTAAGCAAAGTCCCTGAGATCATGAATCAGGGAGAGGGAAATGAGGAGAAATTATGCAGGAAAAGCTTTAGAGAATAGAAAGGTTTTTAAGGCCTTTCGGAAGGGCTGGTATTGAGTGGAGGTTCTGAGTTGAATCGGAAGGGAGTTCCAGAACATAGGGGCAAGGGTGGAGATTAGGGATGTGGAATTCCTATAGCCCGACGCCCAGGACATATTGTTTGGGGTCAAGGGCAACAAGTTTTAATGTGTATTTTGTCCTTGGGGCAAGTAGGCCCAACCCCCTGCAGCACAAACCCTTTGGCTGCCAGTTTGCAGTACCACATTAAGGATCAGGGAAGGGTACTGCCTGTAGTTAAGTTAATATTTCTGTGCATGTGTTAATGCTGTTCAAACTTGTATTTATGGTTCATTAATTGAAAGCCATTATTTTTAGGGTGAGCGATCTAAGTAAATGTACGTTCTGACTGCACTACTGACAGTGGTTCCAGAATGAAAATGTGTATGCTCACAGAATGCTCTCTGATTAGATGCAAATATTTGCAGAAGCTTGAAAGCAAGATTAATGTTTCTTTGCTTTCAATATAAAATGTTCCTAAAAAATTAAAGTAGGGAAGAAAACATTCTGCTAAACTACTGTAAAATTTCAGGTACCATTTCATTGCAGCATCATTTTAGTAAAATGTGTTGATGCATGCTAGTACTTCTCAAAAATATTAATATTGGAAAATTCTTGTATCCAGTTTCAATAAGATTATGGGAAACAAAAATAAACAAGCCTTGGCAAAGCCAGTAGGTCTGACATGGATGCTCAGCTTTTTAGTTTTGGCAATACGTGACTTGTTTTGGTATGGCTTTTGTAAAACCTTATTGATGTGAGAGCTGCTGGGCCCTCACCATTATAACAAACATTGGCAAACGCAAAAATTGTTTTTGGTCTCAAAAAAACACACACTGCCACATTAGTTTCTAGAACGGAACAAAAGTACTTTGTGTACTGATATGCTCCTTGCGAAAGAGCAGAATGCTGTCACTCACAGTGAAGCCAGCCAATACTGAGAGAGAGAGAAATTTAATAAACACAAAAGGTCATAGTTAACGCCAGACCAAATTAGGGGCCCAATGTAAAAAAGAAAGTCTCAAAAGTGCACCTTTGGTATATGGCTTTGGTAAATTCACAAGAATTTACATTAGTAGGGCAAGAAATTGTACTTCTACAAAATGTTTGTGAACTGCATTTTAGCATGAGCAAATAAGCATGCGTAGATTTGCTCATGTGAAAACCTGGATGTTTGAAAGTTCATTTTCCCTCCAACTACTTTTTTTTCCAACTCTGAAAGAAGATTTACGTCTGCCACTCAGGAGTAAATTTCCAACATTTCTCAGTATGAGAAAGATTAGAGAAGATTTGTTGAAAACCCTTAAAATATGCAAGTTAGTAGGTTTGCACAGACTCAAAAGGGCATTCCAACCCTGGAACTACTGCTTACCACCATCATAAGTCCCAGTATGTAGATCTGCGGAAACGTGGCAACATAAGATGATTACTAGTATTCAAACACTACTATGGTATATGCCCTGGCATAATCAGAGAGGTTATTTAAGAGCTCTTATATAATGAGATTGCTGCCATAATTTGTGGCAGCACTACATGGCACCAAAGGGACAAGTAGATTTTGTTACAGGACAAGAAGAGTCATGAAGCAACCTGCCCCATGGACACGTAGATATTTTAATAAATTCCACACCCCTGGGAGAATTTGGACCCTCCCCATTTTTTTCGACGAAAGCGAGGAACTGTGAGTAAGTGGTGAGAAGAGGAGCAAAGTTCCCTGGGGGGGGACATAAGGTTTCATCTCTGAGGAGATAAAAGCAGGGGACCGGCCTAGCTGGGCCTGGAAGGCGAGACAGCCCACCTTGAAAAGGGAGCGTTCGCGCACAGGGAGCCAGTGCAGGGATTTCAAGAGGGGAGTGGCGTGATGGGATTTCGTGAGGTTGTATAGCAAGCGAGCCGCTTGGTTCTGGACCAGCTGAAGACGACGTACATTGTAGGCTGGCATGCCATGGTAGAGAGCGTTGGCATAATCCAAGCGGGAGATGACCATGGCCAGTACAATGAGTTTCAGGGCTGTGAAGGAAAAGAAGCGGGAGACTTTGCGGATAGTGCGGAGGGATAGAAAAGAGGAGGAGACCACCGAACTCACCTGGGAGTGCAGAGTGAGTTGATCATTGATTTTTATGCCCAAGGTTTTGACGGAGGAGGTAGGGGGTGGGGGGGGACCAAGTGAGGAAGGCCAGAAAGGGGGGACCAGGGACTGGAGCAACCACCTGTCAGAACAAGCTCTGTCTTATCTGGATTTAGTTTCAGGTGGTTGTGATTCATCCAGTCCCGGATGAAAAGCATGGTGGATTGGAATTTGGATTTGGAGTCAGGGGAGTGAGAGAGGGAAAAAATGAGCTGGAGGTCATCCGCATAGTTGTATACGGAGACCTCCATTTGTTGAAGAGCAAAGATGAGGGGGGCTATATACAGATTAAACAGTAAGGGGGAGAGGGAGGAGCCCTGGGGTACCCCGAACACTACCTTCCGCGGTTCAGCCCAGAAGTCACCCAGGCGAACTGCCTGGGTGCGTTCGCTTAGAAAGGAGGACAGCCAGACCAGGGCGGTGCCTCCGATCCCCGCCGCTCCGACACGGGAGAGTAAGATGGAGTGATCCACCGTGTCGAATGCGGCAGAGAGATCGAGTAGCACCAGGGCCTGGGGGATGTTTGTGTCCATTCCCTCTCTAAGGTTGTCCAGTACTGAACTGGTATTGATTCTGAGTTTGCACACCCACACACCACCTACCGGAGAAGCCTGTGACTGCTTGCCGTTGCTACCACTGAGAGTTAAGTGCGGAAGGGGATGTACTTGATCCAGTTTTACAGAGTCATAATTGGATGGACACCGGTATATCAGAGACAAAGGACTGTAGCCCCCATAGCTGAGGCCCAGTAGCTCCCACTTGTCTTGGCTCCTTGAACAGGTTCTGACAGATGCTTCAAGCAGCTCCCGTATCACTCCTACTTTGTGTTGAAGGTGGACAAGAAACATATGTCCAAGAATGCAACAAGAACTGACTATTTAAACATTGATGGCAATAACATATTCAACATGAACTGCTTGTACCATAATTCTTTGGGGGTAACTGGTGCTGATCTGCCAACAGTGTGCCCACCTTGTAAAAGTCCAAAAGATAAGTTCACAACCTAACCGATTTTTATGTTTAATAGTGATACTCTTGGGACTGTGGGCATGCACTGAATCAAATCCCTTTGCCACTTCTCACTAAACACAGTGTCAGGGTCTCAACTTCAACTTACAATGATACTTTCTCCAGACATGCACTTTGCAACAAGTCATTTTTAACTGTTCACTAATTAGGCAACTTCCCTTAGCCAAGCCAACAGAACGGATTACCCACTAGTGGTTATAGTAGTGGTGGTGGTGGGTAGGTGAGGGTTGGAGAACTACATTCTGGACATTTTGTGACTGGGGATCGTTAATAAGGGACCTGTAACAGTATGGCATGCACATAGGATTATGCATGTTCAACAGTTTGTCAAAAGAAAGGTGATGTGGCAGCCCAAGGACAGAGATGCTGCAATTATTCTTTATTTCTTCTCCTGGCCTGCTGAGCTTCAGGATCTCATGAATCCTGTGCATCTTTGATCTTTTGACCTAATCTTCACACAGATGTTCGAGTATGCTCTCTCTGTCTTTGATGGTTTGGCTGGCCATTTCAAAGATGGTGTTACTGCCGTAATATCCATATGTGCTACAGAATTTGCTATGCCCTTTCCGAAAACTGGACTGGATCCTAGTTTCCCTATTGTGTGGTTGGCAGATGAAGTAAGGAAGGCCCTAGCTCAGTTTACTAGACCGTATGAAGAGGGAGGACTGGAGGTGCCATGACTCGACTTATACTATTATGCTGCACACCTGCAGCATAATGTATGGGTGCAGGAGACAGTTGCGAAAAGAGCCTGCTGCAGGTGCGGTGGAAGCAGACCATCTCCCAGAACTGCTAATGGAGAGTGCAGGGTTTTGAAAGACATAACAGACGCAGTGCGATAGACAACAAGACTATTGTGGCAGTTGTAAAACGAGCTACATTCCACCAAGAACTCCCAGAATGGACGATAAAGCTGGTCAGACAAATTATGGTCAATATGTCCTTCCCGGCGTGGAGGGAAGGTTATTGCCCGGAGAGAACTTCATCACATTTGAGGAGACTTGCGTAGAGCTTGCAATGGGCCCACGGGACTTCCCACACCATGCTGGTGTGGCCGAGGTTGCCAGGCAGACCTGGCCCTCCTACCCCACCCACGCTCTGTGGGATCCTGCTACCTAATGGGACAGATAGGCATCCAATCACATTATTATATTGAGACATCAGGATTGATGCAGTGGGAAGACACCCGCTTGCTCATGTAGCCTGGGCTGCTGACTTAGGAACCCCACTGGACGACCGGTACTCTGTGTGCGTCTGTGAACTCACTCGAATAGTCTCCTGCAACGCTTGCTTCAAGCTGGTACATTATAACTTCCTGCATAGAACTTATTTGACTCCCATAGAGCTCCATCTCATGACACCACCTCGACTGGATAACTGCTCACTCTGTGGTGCTGGGAGGGCGGACTTCCTACATTTATCCTGGGAATGCAAGGCGGTGTGCAGATATTGGACTCAAGTGGTGGATGAATTAGAACAGGTTACATTCCAAAAAAAAGAGCTCACGCCCACCTGCTACTTCCGGGGTAACATTAAAAGGATGCAAAATAGCGTATAAATGTGTGCAATTAGCGATGGGTGCTGGCCTGGCATAGGGTTGCCAACACTTGGATGGGTCAGCGGGCCCCTGAGATACAGCAGTTGCACAGGGATGTAGCGAAGTGGTCACTAGCAGAGGAGGTCAATATGAAGCCAGTAGGAGAGAAGGAAAAGTAGACAAGGAACTGATTATCTTACGAGACCTGTGAAAGACTTTTACAATCTGATGCTGTCACAGTGACAGAGGACAGTGGCAGCTTTGATGATAATGTGGACGCAGACACTAATCCTGTGGGGGGTGCATCTCCTCCACAACTCCACCCCAATTCTAGAGAATGGAGCAGGCATCGTGTGTGGGATGATAACTCATACCGTGGGAGGACACTGTTATTGTGGGCAAATGTTTGGGTGTGTGCTTTCCAATGTTTTGCCTACCTTATGACACTATGCAAAAAGAACAACTGATGGACAGAATGCAGAACAATGTCATACATTCAATCCAGTACAGAGATCTGAGCCTAAATTGATTTAACCCAGATCTTTTGGCTGGTGGAGAATGTTTGCCTTGTCAGCATTCCGTCCATCATTTGTTTTCTGTAACACTTTTCGCCCTAAGTGGGATGGGTATGCCCAGATGTGGGTCCTTTTCTCACTGTGCCACTGGATCGAAGCCAGCCTGACTGATAAAGAGTGACATACACTGAAACCGGTCCCAGGATGCTTGTTTCCAGGTCCAGGGAGGACCTGGCCTGGTAGTTCGGTCTTGACTGTTCCCATGGTGCACAGGGCCAGGACTGATTTGCATATGGCTGGGTCCAAACTGGGGGGGCGTAGTGAGCAAAAGAACGATGGATTTAACCCAGATCTTTTGACTGGGGGGAGAATGATTGCATTGTCAGAATTCCGTCCATCATTTGTTTACTGCAATACCTTGTGACACTAATCATGCTAGTATAACTGCTGTATTGTGTTTGATAAAACTGAAAAATAAAGGTTTTAAAAGCAGTTGCTTTGATGTAGTCAAAAGGAGAGGAGTCTTGAGAAAAATTGCGGAAGGACTGAAAGATAGATTTGGTCCTTATTTCCTTAGGCAGGGAGTTTCAGAAGAGAGGTGCAGCCCCAGAGAATTACTGATATAAAGCATGCATGTTTTAAATAAGGGGGTTTCAAGAGGGTGGTTGCCTTTGCTCCTGAGTTTTATCTTGAGGACGGAGAAAACATGGGAAAATCCCATTAAAGTTTCCTCCAAAATTTCTTTTGTACATCTAAATTAAACTCTAATACTTTACGGTTTCTCCCTGATCCAACTGAAGCAGAACTTGAAAACAATAAAGTTGGCTTATATACCCATTACCAATCTAAAGTGCGATATGACATCTTGAATAGAAAAAATCCTGAAACAGATTAAATCTTTTTCAGCGATATCCAACATTAAATTAAGAACCTACTAAGCAGACAGCTTATCATGGATCATAAATTAGGTAAAAAGATTACTCGTACAACTTGGTCCTCTGAATCGGTTGTAACAACTGGAATTAGCTGCCTGAGGTATTTTACTTATCACAGTCCCAAAAGCTAAAAAGCCAAACATGTTAAGGCAAGCCAAGACTGGATATTGCTACACTCTTCATTGTATGAATACAATTTCCTATCCCACCTGAACCAAGTACCATCGGATCTATACAACTGTCTGGCAGAAATACAAGGTTGGATGAATAGCTCGTCTTTGAAACTTAACGGCTCAAAGACAGATATTCTCCTCCTTGGCCAGAAGGGGCTTTCCCTCTCAGAACATCTGGCCCCCCTGCTTGGATGAACCCCCTGCTCCTAAGCCTGAGATCAAGAGCCTAGGAATTTGGCTTGAAAAAGATCTGTCTTTCAAGACGCAAGCCAAAAAAATCGCGGGTACATGTTTCGGGCTCCTCAAATCGATCAGGAAGATTCTGCCCCTACTTCCTCCGGCCTCCCAAAAACTGCTAATCCAAGGCCTTATTTTATCAAGGCTGGATTACAGTAACACCATCTACCTAGGCGCTCCTGAGTCAACCCTTAACAAATTACAAAGGATCCAGAACGCCGCGGCCCGGATCCTCACCAATACCCCAGCCAGATCCTCGGCCAAACCAGCCCTGAAACTCCTTCACTGGCTTCACTGGCTTCCAGTGAGAGAGCGAGTGAAGTTCAAGACCCTCTGTCTGTCTCACAGACTTCTACAAGATAAAGGCCCCCCTATCTTAAGAAAATTCATCAGGCCCTACAAAGCCCCAAGATCCCTCCGTTCTGATCAGGAATACCTTATCACCATCCCCAGAGTCAAAAAAGTGCGCACGGGTGGACGGCGCTTCTCTGTTAACACTGCCTACCTTTGGAATTCCCTTCCCCGGGACCTTAGGAAGGAACCAGACTATCTTCGATTCAGGAAGCGGCTGAAAACGCACCTTTTCCCCTGATCTGCCTTCTCCATCTGTCCCAGTTTGACCCTAAGTTGTTTGGATCTTAGCGCTGGGATACTTACGGGTGACTACGCGCTTTATAAAATTCAATAATAATAATTTCAAAGGTTCTAAAGCAAACACCTCTAACAAAGCCAATAACATAGGAATCACATTTATCATAAACCTTTCTTTAAAAAAGCAGGTTTAACGCAAGAGGTAAAAGAATATCATATATGTGCTAGCTGTCATTCTATGATTATATGTGACATTACGTTTATTCATGTGTTGGATACTGTTTCAGGTCTCTCTTTCCGCTGTACCCTTCCTAACCCCTTCTGCACTTATAACAAGCTCAGCTCTTCATGAGGCACAGTGGAGCTGTGCTCATGACGAGCTGAGCTCGTCATAACTGCCGCGGAACGCCCACATGGGGCTAATTCCCCTCCTGTGCGGGCATTCCACAGGAGTGGGCGGAGTCATGACGAGCTCAGACGAATTGGGCTAGTCATGAGTACCGCGGCGCCGCGTTGACTACACATTCAAACATCTCGTTGGCATCTGCTATTTACATTTTTCAAATGATATGGCCAAGGGAATATTTATTTTAATGGTCTTAATGACCACTTGCTGCAACTCAACTGACAACACTTGTACTGAAATGCAAACGATAGACATTGTTGCAAAATTTAGGGTGATTTCTATGGAACTCACTGGTGAGAATGTGTCTTATGTCATGACACCTATGGCGAAATCCCACTGTGAATGTAAGTCTCTTGATAATTGATGCTGCACATTCCAGCAACTAAGAGGAGAACTGGTGCTGGAGGCACGGACAGGGGCTGGGAATGCAGAACATTAGAATGAGGTCAGCGGTTACGTCTGTCTCGAACTTCTCAACACACCAATAGTTAAATTGACTTGGCGAGCTTCAAAAGAATATTTGATTAGCTGTGCACACACCTGTAAGACCCTGTTGACTGACTAACTAGGATACACAGACTCCTTCTCTGGGCCAGTACACAGCACCCCCGCCTCTCTGCAGTGCGCAAAGCTACTGTCGGACAGTGAGCAGTGCAGACTCTCTCTACTCCCAGTCTCTGGGAAGTATTTAGCCCTCTCGTATCTGTGCAGAGTACACCGACCCTCACCCTCCCTCCTTGTGGGCAGTACACCTCCGTCTCGGCGCAGAGTGCACTTAGTACCCTGTCCCTGTCTGTGCGTAGTACACAGACACCCCTGTCTGTATAGAGTACACCGAGCCCCCTCTACCTATCTGTGGGTAGTACACGGCCCCCACCACCCTCTCAGCCCGTGCAGACTACACCCAGCCCTCTCCTGGGTGACCACGCGGCTCCCCGCCACTCTCCCAGGCCACCTTCCCCTGTCCCGCACTGAACTCCTGCCCTTCCTTCCTCCAGCCTTTGAAGGGCGCCGCCTGAAGAGGCCCGGTCTTCGCCAGATTGCTAACCTTCAACCCGGACATTGAGAAGGCCATGGTCTACAGCGGGCCCCCCGGGCAGCTACTTTGGCTACTCCGTGGACTTCCAACTGCCCGACCGGTACACATAAGTGAGGAGAGGCTGTGCGCGCTGAGGTAAAGTGATATGTGAACATGAGCGCGCGGTGGGAGCGTGTGCGAGAGGAGCCGCCATGTGCATGCACATCACCTGTCCGTTCACGCACATGGTTTGTCTCCTTTCGCTACCAAAAGCCACAACATTAGGTGCTATGCACGTGCACATGGGCCTGTACGTGCGCGCATATGGTTTGTCTCCCTTCGCTACCAAAAGCCACAACAATAGACTCACCAAGGCGAAGCAACGCATGCGCTGCGTTCGCTAGGAGAGACCTACAAATAATGAGCACTGTACTGCTAAAATTGAAGTCATACAGGAAAAATTACAGAAATGCCACAAAAAACATCATTCTCTTGAATCAAATTTAAGTGTAAGTTTAATTTATTTGCATAGTTAATTAAAACCGTTGCACTACAAAATAGCTTCATTACAACCATATATATATATATAAAAAATTCCATACTTCATATATCTTGTATTTATAAACTTTTTTAAGTCTGTGTTGTAATCAACCAAGTGAGGAGGCAAGTATCCTAGCCATGTTATTTTTGATTTTGCACATATCATTTAGAAGTTAAGGTACTTAATTCCAGTCTCTTCACCGACTGCCAGAATTCTGTAAAAAGTGCAAAGAAGTGATTTAGGCTTGAATAAAGTGCACTAGTGCCAAAAAGGGAGCATAATCTTAAAGCCTCTGTCTTAGACTTACACCTGTTTATAGACAACTAAAGTTGTTAACCCCTTCGATGCTATTGACGGAACGGTTCCATCATGAGCGTCGGTTGGCCTGTGCTTATGACGGAACCGTTCCGTCATGAGCCCGTTGGCTCATTAGAACGTTCAGCACAGCGCAGGAATCTGCGCCGCGCTGATGTGGTTAATAACTATTGTGCTGGCATTTTCTTTCCGCATAACTTCAGGAACTTTATTAGACAACAGTTCAGTCGTAGTTCAATAGGAGCAGAGATACTTAATTCCAGCCCTTACTTCCCTTCACTAGTTATGCCCATTTTCAGTTAGAAGTAAATTCTCTTGAATCGGGAAAACATTGGTCCTGAAAGATCGCTTTAATTTATTTACCACCAACAAAAGATCAAAACGTGACTCACTGTTGTCACATCAAAAGGCTCCAATGTTAGCTGCTATCCGAGCTGAAATAAAAATTCCTGGAATAATTACTGGTCTCTGCATCAACTAAACACTGGATCATTAAAGAAACACTTGACTCAATGGAAAAGAAAATTGTTGAAAATTATAGACAGTTTTGAGAGATTCCCAGAGTGAGTACAAGAAGTGGAATTTGAAATCACACTATTACAAAGAGTACATGAAGACCCTGCAACTGGAAAGTAGAGGCACAACATATGAGCAAAAATGATTACCCTCTTGACCAATTTCCTATGGAAGCTCCTTAACCTCTCAACACATTTGCAATAGCAGCTTGTGCTCTTTAACCCTGCGCTCCATATCCGTACCCAATGTTCAATTTAGGTGAAATCATTAACACACCAGCTACTATAAAACCCCAGACCCTTGTGTCCTTAGTTCAACTAATAATAAAGGGTTTCTTTGTTTTGGATGACAATGTATGTGTAATCTTGAATTATAGGACTTTAAAGATGGCAGACATTGTTCCTTAGGCAACACTTTAATTTTCATAGACCCACGTGATGGGGGATTGGTGGAGTACAAATAAAAACTGGAAAATAGAACCGTAGACCAACTGTCCTGTTTTTGAAAGGGCAAGATGCTACACGCATTTATTTATGGTGAGTTTTAAGTTGATGGAGAACATGATGTTTTTGATATCAGAAAATAGTATAGTATTTATGTTCTGTGGACTCTGGATGCCAATGAGGTTTAGGCACAAATGTACAACATAAATTGGTTTGCGTTTAATGTGCCTATGTTTTTTCATGTCTGTTTTTATTTATGAGAACAACATAAAATATAAACAACTTTTCATTCCCTCTGAAGAGAATGGATGGTATTATATATTCCTTTCACAAAGGAGATTTAAAGATAGCATACATATTGATTAGACGATATGACAGTCTTTAAATTTCCTGTACTATAATGCCAATGTCTTGGTAACCCAACTTGGAGATGGGCATGCCATCGGCCTCCAAAAAGGATGAACTAATCTTCTCTCGAGTATAAATAGACTAGTGTGCAGTATTATAAGTGGTATTTCAAGATGGCAGAAATTATCGCTAGAGCAACTAAGACACTGAATCTTAAGATTGCGGTTATAATAGTTAGGGCGCTATATTTGTAAGAGGATATGGTGGTTTTTAATTACATGCAATACGATGTACCTGCTTCAGAGTCCCGGATGATTGAGGGGAGTTAGCAATAGATAAGTGAAATGTAATAGAACATTCTCAGTTTCTAGAGGGAATAATTAAATTTCTCTTAGATGTGACAAGCTTGGACGTAACTATGTGTTTCTAAAGGATGGGTAGACATGGAAGATACTATTGCTAAGGAAATATAGGAAAATTGAATGGCATCTCTTAATTTATGTTTATTTGTGAATGGAGCTATGTTGTGCAATAAATTAACTCAAAATGTGTTGGACTATGATTGCTGGGTGTAAACTAATGTTGAATTAACCTTTCAACTTCTGAAGCATGCAACATCCAGCAATGTCACCACCAAAGTCCCTTGTCAAACGCCAATGTTAGATTAAAAACAAGAGGCATTATCATTACTTCCTCCAACATACATAAGAAAACAATGTTTGACGATGCCAAGAAAAAAAAGAACATTCCATGAAATAGCTCCCAGCACCAGCAAAAGCAACACCAGAAAGTAAATGAGTACATTCAAAGCCAATAGGTCTGGCCTTGACCAGGTGATGTGATGCCTATTTATTTTTTATTGCAAGCATATGCCACACAAATGAAATCAACTATACCTAGGATCTATACTCTTGCAATATTCAACAGTTTTTTTGAAAAAAGTAATAATTCGAAATAATTTTAATGGAACGGTATCAGTGCTTCCTAGCAAGCAAGCGTACTTAGAACAGATGCAGAAATACTTTATTTGTAATGTATGTCACAGACAAATTCTTATTGGAGAAAAAAAAGGTATTATTAATTTTGAATTATGATAACCTGAAGTTTTCATAAACAAGGACTAAAAACAAAGGATAACAATAGTAGAAAGAAACATTGGCAATATACTGTACTTGCCACCCAACCTTGGTACTGAAATGCAGTTCTTTTACATAAATGTGTACATTAGTTCATCAGGCAAAACGTCATCATTCTTGCTCCAAGCGAGTCACTGCCTAAAGTGTGCTGACCTACTGCATTATGCGGTTTACTTTGTTGGGTAGAAGCAATAATCCCAGAGAAAGGCCAATGCATAACGAGGGCTGTCCCAAAGCCCCTCTCTATGTGTTTTTAGTTAACACAAGGCTTGCAAGACAATTACAGCTCTCTCTAGGCAAGACTTAAAATTATTTCTGGCTATGAGACCATATATGAATCACCACAATTTAACATCTTGAATCCGATACCCAGCGAAATGCAAAATCACTCTCAGGTATATAACCAACTAGATATTATTACAAGAAATTTAAACCAGGTGGGTTGGTGTTACCGGACATACACCTAAACTATTTGGCTTCTCAGGTGCTTCCTATTAATGACTGGATATTTGGGAACAAAGGTGAGAACAAGCAATATGGATTGAGTTGGTCCACATTGAAAAGCAGAAAACACCTGTACATTTGTTCGGAAATAGGGTCTCCAAGTCCTTGCTGCTGGAGAACTCCTGTTGAGTGTTAATTTAAAGCTTTTAGGTGGACATCATGGATGAAGAAACATACCAAATAATCGCAATGAATGCTTAGGAAAGTTTTTCAGCATGAGATAGAATAGGAATATCTACAATGGGGATGCCTGTGTCTCTACACACATTAAATCATATACTGACCTCTGTACAAAATTTGAGCTATGGAAGTCTCAAGTCTTTTTCCGAACTTTAACCCAATGCAGGCTAAATTAGCCTTGGAACACATGAAAACAAAGGGTAATACAAGGCTGTACTGAGCGCTGGTGGTCAACGTACCTACTCATAATACTAAGGAGTAGATGGACTGCTGACTTAGATGTTTCTAAGAGGACAAGTAGACTGAGGCCAAAATGACACCCAGGACACTTGCAATCACAACGAGATTGTGGAAGAATTTAAACTGAACGAGGTGCAAAGTGTACTATACTCCAGAAATATTGTATGAAATGGAAAGTTCTTCCAGTGGCAGCTGTACTAGATGTCTAACAATGAGGAGACATTTTTCCATATGATCTAGGGCTGCCCTAAAATACAAACGTCCTGGTTGACGTTCCATCTAACACTCCATTGATTAGCTTCCTGATAACTTTGGAACTCTATTCTGGGTATAACAAACAATCAGGACTGCTCAGTGGGTGACACACTATTGTTGCATACTGCTATCTCAGGCCAAAAGAAACAATGCTAGGAATTGAAGGGCAGGTAATGTTACTATGGTCTCTGAACAACTATGGGACATGTGTGCTGGTGGAAAAATACATGTACAGGAACCAGGGTGCCCTGGTAAACCCAATAGAATATGGGGAAAATGGCTGGACCATTTCCAAGATGTTTTGCTCCCTAATCAGAGTACAGAGTGCCAGTAGTGGGTACCCACTTGCCTACCCGAGTCGCACCTCACTTTGAATCTGCCTGATTCTGTGCCTTCTCTTGAATACCAACAAAATAACCAACCTCCAAAAACGATGCCAGACAAGTCTCTACTGTCTTTATTTCACAATCATTTAGGGATGTCGGTGTCCAACTATGATGCATATTTTGGGCATCTCAACCCATTTTATTTATCATCATCCAACATAGCAAACTTGTCCTGTATGCCAATGTATTAATTTTACCCATGGGATTTCGGGTCTTGGGACCCTTCTTCAGGGGTTGTGTAAATAAACATAAAAAGTCCTACAAGTATGCTGTGCACCAAAAGCAGATCACTACATCAATTAACAAAAGAAAATGTTTAACAATGGGATGAGTAACACCGTGGTTGGGCTCGTTCTTGAACATCTTCTAGAATAAAGTGTTCAGCAAATCCTTCCACTATAACCACCAGTGAAACCAAATATAATCCAAAGAAGCATCAGTCTTGTATGTGCATTGCACTCCACGTCATGAGTGAAAACAGTGAAACACTGTATTTAGCAAACAATATACAAATCATAATTCCATGCTGTGTGTTCATGCTTTACAGAGTTCTTAAGGGTCCCGGTTTTAACTTAGAAGTGATTCAGTCTCGCCTACAGCTAGTATCAATGCCGTAAGCACACTGACTCTCCGAACGACGATGGCGTTTACAATCAAACTGCTGCCGCTTGGTTGCAGCACCTAAAAGCGGAAGTGTTTACAACGATACGTATTTAAACCTCATTAGCCCACTGTAAACGTTGTGTCAGCAGGCAGCAAAGGACGTGAAAATTAAAGGTTCCCTCACCCCATTACAATTACCTAAGTAAGTGAAGGTAATTTCTCAGGATTCTAGACGACTCCTTGGAAAACCATTTCAATATGTAACCGAAACAATTAAATGTGTATATAAAACATGCCCCTAAAAAGATGCAAACAAACATAAACATGAGACAATGTAATCCCTCATTTGCCTGCCAAGCATGAACCCTTGTCCTCATCTGGGGTATCAGACCTGTAAATACAAATTCCTGTCAAATAGTAAATATAAAGTCAGTGTGTAAATAGGTATTTACAAAAAAACAAGTGTTCTCTAATTCATCATTCATCCCTGGAGGATGTATTGTGTATTTTCTTGATCCAATCAATCCATGCCTGAGAAAGTCTTTTTTCAGTGTCCATGTCAACCTTAGATATGACAACTTGTAAAACTTGAAATCGCAGATTTGCCAGATTGTGCTTCACTTCCACCCCATGCATTGCCACACTTGAGATTTTGTTCCTGATGTTACTCTTGGGCTCTATAATGTGAATTTCTCTGTTTTGTCTCCGTAAAGTTTTTCACAAGGACATTTTAGGGCATAAATGATGTTTTTACTGTCGCAGTTAGCCGAGTGTCTCAATTGGATGGGGTTTCCTTTGGAGGGATAAGTTATAGTCTTACCTGAAATTACATTGTTAAGATGTACACAAATTTAAGCAACTTTGCGTTCCTTTATAGTTATTTTCTTGCTTTTGTTTCTTTGTGGACAAGACCTCTTTGATACGTTTAGATCTACGATATGCAAACGTAGGTTTATTAGAAAACAATCCTTGTAGATTTTATTTTTTTTGCAAACTTCCCATCCGGTGTTTTTAATGGAGTTTATGCAACCAGCTTTTGAAGAATATTTCAACACACATACCATTCTGTTGATTTAATTCCTTCTTGTTTTAGTCAACACATTTTTTCAATCCATGTGATCTACCCTGCTTAAAGACGTTTCCAATATTTCAAGTGGATAACCTTGATGTTTGAACCGGGCTTGGAATTTCAGATTTATCATGAGCAGATCCAGAGGGTCGGAAAGGATTTTTTTCAACCTTAGGAATTGCGAAAACAGCAAATAATTATTTACGGCTGGGTGAAGAAAACTCCAGTAATGTCAACTTGTATTCCTGTCAGTAGCTTTAATGAATATGTTGGAGTCACCATAATCAACACGTCTAAGAAGGAGATTTGATGTTTGTGGATTTGATGTGAGAATGTGATGTGGTCATTCCTCTCATTCAGTATAGTGATATTTTGTCCCAATGTTTACAAAAGATGATCTTTCCATATGAGAAAGATGTTGTCAATAAAGCGTTTATAGACTATAAGATGCCGCTGCCACTCAATGTTCTGAAGCACAAAATAATTTTTTTATTTAACCACTAAAATATTGGCATACAATGGGGCTTCGGGAAACCATTGAAGTTACATTATTTTGAGGGAAAACTGGTCTTGCCACTGAAAATGACTTTGGAATAAAGCAAAATATGAATGTTCCACCTTGAAAACTTTGTTAGGTCCTATTTCTTCCTGTTTAAATGAGGCCCACCCTGCTGCTTTCAATCCTTCTTTGTAGAATCAACACACACATGCTCCCAAATCCCACATGAACGGACTGCCGTGGAGTGACCCGACATCTTGCCTTTTATGTTAGGACTACTATTCAAGAATGAAGTCTGGCAAATTACTGATTATTTATGTACTATTGCTGTGTGATGTCAGGTCTGCACTCTACTTGGTTGCAATATGTACACAACACAATAAGAAGTTTCAACCAAAAACAAAAATAAATTGAAACTGACCAAGTTGTGCTGTAACTATCTATTGGGGGCATTATCCTGTTGGTCTGTTGGTTCCTGACTCTCTAATAAAAGAGAGAGGGACCCCGAAACCAAAGGGAGGGGGTTCCGTAACGACTCTGCAGAGTACCAACATAGAGAGACACGCGGGACGCTTTTTCCGGAATTGCCAAAAGGAGACGTACGACTTAATCACGGCGGGCTCTGTTTTCTGAAGGCTCCGGTTTTAATAATTTTTCACTAAAGCTGTCACTTATACCGCTCGCATAAGAAGCCACGAAAGCAGAACTTATATATACGAAGACTGCCTTCTGTCGGATTGTTTTGTTGTACATTAATAAGGTCCCGTCTTAACAGTCACTCATACCGCGTGTCAAGCTTACGTTTTTAAAAATTCACAACTTTTTAAACCTTTATGAGTAGTAGGATATTTCGCAGGACGTATATCCTCTGAATGTGAAAGGAGGCTGAATACCCCTTTTTCTTACCCATTGACCTTCATTGAGAATTTATGGGAAACAATGATTCCTTCTGTCCTGATGAAGGTGGTTTAACTGTGTACTCACCACCGAAACGCGTCGACGCATAAAGGAGCAATACACGGTCAAGAAAGAGAGGACATTTCAGTATCATTGTCTGAATTTAGTCCTCAACCTGTACCTCCTTTTGTTTACTGGAATGTTTTACTAATTGAGTGTATATGTTTTCCGGTTTTCCTTGTTTCCCATTTTTTAACTTTTTTAACTTATATAGTGCATACCAATAAATTGTTTAGATTAATTTTACTTAAGTGTTTTCACTTGGTTTCAATTCTGTTTTCATTGCTTCCCATGTGTATATGTGTTCATGTGTTATATATTGTTTGTTTAATGTTTGGTCCGCAAGAACTAGATATTCTGTGTTTATCTGCCCAAAGGGAATTTCTCTTTTGACTTATAACTGTTGGTTCCTGACGCCGCTGCATTTTGCAAATTTCACCGGCCGCCCAGTGGAGGACTTCATCCCCCAGGCTCCTCAGCGGCAGAAGCCGCCACCGTCATTGCCGCATCCGGAGGCGCTTTAAATCTCGCTCAGCCCCGGTGGAGCGGGTGCTGTAGCGATCTATTGGGGGCATTGTCCTGTTGGTTCCTGACGCTGGTTGCTGTACCAGCCCTCCCACCGCCGCATTTTGCAAATTTCGCCGGCCGCCGAGAGGACTTCATCCCTCAGGCTCCTCAGCGGCGGAAGTCGCCACCGTCATTGCCGCGCCCGGAGGCGCTTTAAATATCGCTCAGCCCCTGCATCGCGGGATCGCGCGCGGGTCGTGCCGGGTAATCCCGGGCCACCTGTAGCCGTCCGGCGCAGAACGAGGCAGGGCAGGCCACCAATCTAACATCTATCCATTGGGGTCATTCTGGACCAGACACACGGACATTGTAATAACGTTGTAATGGTCAGTGACTTGATTTTTTCTACAGCGTGCATGTGAATAGTGCTGCTAAATCGTGGTTGTTTATATATTTGATCATGTGCACTCGTAAAGAGAAAGGGGGCCAAGGGGTAGTGGGCACCCTTGATGCCTTCCTCATCAGAGCAGAGTCGGTCCTAATAAAGGAAATTGAACTGACGCAGAGAAGACTCTCTCTAGAACTGCGTAGGCTCTCTTTAGAACCACGCAGGAACTCAATAGAACCAAATCCAGTGGGAGGTTCCCTTATCAACATTAATACTAACCGTAAGGAAGTTAGTTCTAATAAATCCAGTTTGATTATTGCCCCACAAGTGCCACTAGAACCTTTGATTACTGTTATAGAACCTCCAGCCATACCACATGGTATTGCCATAACATCATCACCGACACCACCACCCTCCCCAGTCGTAGCTAGAGTTACACGACAGACAGCACAAAGCTAAGGGGGGTATGGCCCAGGCAGCAGTAAGGAAAAGAAAGGCAGGGAAGGCACCGCTTACAACATATCAAACCCATAAAATGCCAAAAATAACTGGCAACACACTTGGCAAAGAGGGCCGGGAAATATAAACGGAAGTTGGTAGCCCCACCTCCATTCCCATAGATACATCAACAAACTTTAGTGAACAACGTTCAGCTTGAGTTGGAAGATATAATTGTGGCAAAAATGGAGGGGAGGCTAAACGCATTGCTAAAACCACTATTAGACAAACTTGTGGCTATTGAAAACCGCCTGAATGCCATAGATAAAAAATTATTTTGCCCAATAGCCAATCAATAAATAAGGGTCCTCCAGCTCTGAGTAGACAACCAGCACACGTGGCCGCGGTGGTTAACACGACCCCAGCACCTAGAAATACCACAACGTAGAAAATTTGCAGGCTCAAAAATCCAATAAAGACAACGCACAGTCGATAGTGGTTAGCTCTACCCGGGCAGGGGGGAATCAGGAGGAAATAATGGTTTGGTGGGACAAGACAGGGGAGAAACTACCATCAAGAGCAGAAAGGGACATTTTAGCCTACCACCAGAATGTACCCCTTATACAGTCATACTTTCAAATGTCCCACTGATTCAACCTAATTCTGAAGAACATTGGACTTCTATAAAGAACAAAGAACTACACTTAGTAAATATTAGAACTGGACTAGGCAACCATCTGTTGGAAGATTTCAAAATGGTGCGCAGGATGTCGTGGATAGGAAGCTCAAATAAATATGTAAAGGGTGACTGCATAGTTCTGAATTTTGGCTCTCCTGAGCTAGTGAGAACTATCTTAGAAAGGACAGGGGCAACGCACATGGGAAGGGAGGAGATCCATATTTTACCTTTAGGTTTCTTCAATCGCAACCCACAGACAATACCTGCCCACCGGCGTAACAATCTATCCACTATACAAAATCTTGGGCGATACAATTATAACGTCCCAATTTTTAACCGTTTTGAACAGGCGTTTTCCAACTTGGATGACCAAGATTCACTCCCAACTAAATTGTTTAGTGCAAGTGGCCTGGAGGGACAACCGATAGTGAAAACTCCACACCATGTAAAAATAAGCTCAGCAGAGGGTAATGTGGCGCAGGGAAATATTTTGACATGCTCAGTAATGCAGCTTACTGATCACTCCATTGTAGCGGCTAATCCACAGTCAATAGACTCTACTAATAATAGTAAGTCAGCAAATGCCTCTAACCCAAAGGAATTAGGTAGAAGTCAAGATCTTAAGATTTTAGGCTGGAATGTCGCCGGCCTTGAATCAAGACTGGCTGACACGGATTGGTTACATATACTGTGTGGCATAGACATAATAATGCTTCAGGAAACATGGGCCACAGTCGACTTACGGATAGAAGGGTATCATTGCATTAGTGTGACAGCACCTAAACCCGATTTTGGCCGGGCATCAGGCGGATTATTAACTGGCATTAGGATAACCACCGGAGGAAGCTTAAGGGCAATATCGACCACCAGTCTAAATATTCAAATCACAGAATATAAGAGACAGGTATCATTATATCTGATTAACTTTTACAATAACGATTTAGACTCGGTTCCTAATAAGAACTTTGTTGAACTTTTTAAAATGATATCAGACCTAGCCCAACAACATGCCATAGGCGATGACATAGGGATCCTCCTTGGAGGAGATTTTAATGCGAAAATATCAGGGGCATCTCAAGGCATGGACAAACTCCAAGTAAATTTAGCAACACGAAGGGGCTCAGAATTGAAACGTTTTATTAACGAACATATTCTCACTATTGTAATGGATTTGCACCATTTGGCGGAAGAATAACAGATACCGACTTTTAGTGGTAGAGATTGCTCTTCAACCATCGACTATATCTTTATGTCCCCATGCTTAGTAGATCGGATCATAGAGGCTAAAGTTCTCACCACAAGCTTTGGAGATCATAATCCTCTATTAGCAGCCTTATGTGTAGGTGCCAGGCCTACGTATGCAACTGCCCATGGGGCAAGAGACATTACTCCCTCAACGAATAATCTAAGGCTAAAATGGAGGGGAGTAGACAGTGGTGGTATATTAGAAACCGTGCTAGCAGAACACGGGCAATTAATTAATTCCTGCCTATCACCAGATGGGAGTTACACAAGGAAAATTGACGAGTTCACCAAATTATGCTCTGTAATAAAATCCCTTTTGTTAGTGCCACCACACAAGACAGAGAAAGAACATAGATGGTTTGATCATAATTGCTCAGAGGCAAATAGGGCCCTACGTAAGGCTCTGTCCTCCAAACCTAGGTGCCCAGTTGAGATAAGAGCGGCAAGGAAGACATATAAAACTAAGATGGGTGAACGAAAGGCTACCCTACTGATGGAGCACTGGGAGGCTCTAGTTGATTCCGCAGGTGGGAAGAACGGAAAATCCTTTTGGCCAGCAGTTAGGAATATGCGCAATATGGGTCAACGTTTGACAACAATTAGCTGCACAATTTCAAGCGACATATGGGATAACCGTTTTTCTAAAATATATGCTGCACCTTTAGAAAAGGAATCCTGTTATACACCAGGAGAATTACGTTGTTTACAAATCACGCTACATGAGGTAGAAGTAGCCATCAAACAGCCTTGGTAACAAGGCGCCTGGTCCTGATGGCCTCCCAAAAGATATTAATAAGTGGAAGCCGGATCTTTGGGCCCCAATTTTATTAAATGTTTTTAACAGTGTGCCCTTAGCTCCCATGCCAGACACCTGCTCAACCAGCATTATCGTGCCGATATATAAAAAGGCAGATAGATCTGACCCGATCAATTACAGCCCGATTTTGCTGTTGGACAACACGCTGAAGATTCTGGGGAGGGTACTTTTTATAATAGGGTCTTGGAATGGACAGAGGAAAGCGGGATATTGGATCCCTGCCAGATGGGATTTAGAAGAAAGGTCGGTACGGTCGAGCAGTGTTTGAATCTCAATTTAGTAATTGGTAAATACAATATTGCCCAATCCTCACCGATCTACCTAGCTTTAATGGACTTATCGTCCGCATTTGATTTAGTTAACTGGGCGAAACTCTGGACCATTCTCTTGGACTACGGATTAGACAAACCCCTGGTAAACTTTCTAGCATTTTTACACACCGACCTTAATGCACAAGTAAGGATTGGACAGGGGGGGGGGGGGGGGGGACCTCGGGGTGGGATGAGGCGTTAAACAGGGGTGTGCTTTAGCACCCCTGCTTTTTATTATTTACATTAACGGGCTGAGTAACTCCCTAAGACAGGCAACCCAGATGTATCAAGAATCAAAGGGAAATTATTTCCAGCATTACTTTACGCAGACGATGCAGTCATTATGGGCCGCACCCCTAACTCCCTGCGTATCCTGGTGAAGACCTTCATTGAATATATGGATGACCTAGACCTATGCATGAATTTTGAATTACATTTTTTTTAATTATGTTGTGTGGGCAAGGGAAGCGACAGCTCAATTCCATTTCAGTGGGGGGTAACAGATTAAACTCTACCAGCTCATTCCCATATTTAGGGATGGTCTTTGCTGCGAACGGCTCGTGGACTAGGCATTTTTGCCGACTCCACGAGCAAGTTCTCAAAGGCCATCAATTCAATACTCAGTTTACCACGCCCGAGGAAAATAGGTGCCACTAAGGCCATTTTAATTTTTTTTAAATTGCTATGTGCCCCAGTAGTTACATATGGGGCAGAGATATGGGTCCTGGCAAAAAACCATTGCATCCAATTAGAAGAAAATCGATTTTGCAGGCAAATCTTGGATGCACCGTTTTTTACCTCTAAGTATATCTGCCACAGGGAACTTAATCTGCATTTTATTTGTGACTTTATTGGGACAAGACGGCGTCATTTTGACTATCCATTTGGAGGAATAATTCAGCCACCCTGACGCAAGAAATTATAAGCGACTGTCTCAGTTGTGATAAAGGTATGGAGATTCCCTGGTTGTCAGAAGTCTATAAAAGTTTATGTAGCGTGGGCAAAGGCCATCTCTTCTTGGACACCACTAGAATTGTGCCTAGTGATAAGAGGGAGCTACAACTTGCACTATATGCACTTTACAATTTAGAGAGGACAAAGAAGGCACTTAGAAAAACAACTGTGGCAACATATATTAATAAGGAAATGTTTAGATATCCCTTACCTCTCTACCTTACTTTACCAATGAATAACTGGGAAAGATCGCTTTTCTTTCGCCTAAGGGCTGGAAACGTAAGAGTTTTGTTATGTTTTCACTTGGGTTATTGTCCAAAAATGCACTGTAAACTCGGTCCCTGTGATGGAGTGAGCACACAAAATGACTTGCACTTTTTCTTCTTTTGCAAATTTTATTTAAAATATGTTAAATGGTTTTTAACTCCATACTTTGGAAAACACAGACCCCTCTCCTTGGGAGAATCATATTTGTTGTTGCTCTCTTAGGATACTGAAGAACTAGTCTTCCACACTAGCACTTTCTTGAAACTTATCATCCGCACCCGTAACATGATGGCAAACCCATGAACTGTGTTTGTCTTAATTGCCACAATAATCTGTTGTAAATTCTGGAAATTTGTGCAAGGTTTTTAAATGATTTTATTTTATGATACTTTGCGACTTTTATGATTTTTTTTTAATTCAAATAAAGAATCTTGACTGGACTTGACCAAGTTGGGCCAGTCTTTACCAGTCTTTACACACCAGTTAAAACTGCATCTGAGATCATAAGAGGAGTAGCAACTACACAAATAGAATAAAACCCCCACAATAAACCTACTTACATAAACAACTAACAAGAAGGAAACCTACCATATGCATTCATTTGTAAAGTTATAAATCTTAACAACTATGGTGTCACAACCTGCTTCTTTTTTGACTGCTTTTTCTTTCTTTCTTTTCAACAATATCCAACACAGGTAAGACCAAACCTTTGTCAAAAGGAGAACAAATCTATTGTCGAGAAAGAAAACAGACCTTCTAAAATAAACTAATCACACTCATAACAAATAACCTCTGACCATCCTAAAACAGCAACAGTGTTTTGGATAGGAGGCAAAAATTAAACAATCATACGGCCATCTCAAGAATATAGCAGATGGACAGGCAAAGTAAATACAAGACAAGTTTGGCATGCAAGATTCACAGATAAACTCTAATGCAGGGAAGGTAGTACAGGGTGTTTCATTTGAATTGCTTAATGCCTACTAGATGTATTTTTCAGAACATGAAGGAGAGCAACATTTGCCTACACAAAATGGGTGAAAAAAATGAAAATGTAAAATACATGGTTGGACAAAGATAGTTTAAACAAGTACTTACAATGCAATAGGTCTCGGGTTAATTAAGTTTGAGCTATTGGCATTGCTTAACATTGCAACATTAATTGCACTAAACGTCTATAAATTGTAGGCCAAAAAAATGTGTATTTATTTTTTGTAGCAGTGGTGGCATGCTGCGCTTTAGATAAATATGTTTGAAAGTAAAATGCGCCACACTGCGACTGCTACAGTAGTCATTAGTGGATGCATTAACAATTGATGTGTGCACCGATGGCTGGTGGTGTGTGTGCCTGTAGAAATTGTGCACTGATGGCTGGTGGTGTGTGTGCCTGGTGGAAGTGTGCACTGCCGGCTGGTGGTGTGTGCCCCTGGTGGAAGCGTGTACTGACGGTTGGTGGTGTATGTACCTGGTTAAAGTGTGCACTGACGGCTGGTGGTGTGTGTCTGATGAAAGCGTGCACTGACAGCTGGTGGTGTTTGGGCCCGGTAAAAGCGTGAACTGATGGCTGGTGGTGTTTGTGCCCAGTGAAAGCGTGCACTGACGACTGATGGTGCCTGTGCCTGGTGTAAGTGTGCACTGCCAGTGTGGTTGTGTGTGTGGTGGTGCGTGTGGTGGTGTGTGTGTGTGTTGTTGTCTGTGTGTGTGCACGCCCACACATGTTCGGCAATGTTGTCCTCAATTGTATTTATTCAAACCAATTTCTTAATTTAAACAAGTGCGCATTAAAACATATAAGAAACACGCCTCAGAAACCGGGGGGCGGGGCACTCACAGTGACTGTGAGACAAAGTTAGAGCAACTGTACAAGTTGCATGTGGGAAATGGGTGCCTTCCCAGGGAAGCCGGTACGGGACACAAACACAGTTGCCCCAAAGCCACAGGAAACCAAAAGCCTTTTCTCCTGTAGGGTTAGCAAAGTACATTTCTGTTAATGGCGTACCGTCCTGCTAGACACACCTTTCGCACCCCCTGTAATTGCGGGGGAGATGCAACTTGTAAGTGAAGTAGTAGTTTGACGAGGAGACTGCAGGGGGAGGGAGGCAGTTGCTTCTCATTAACAAAGGCGCCCACCGGATGACATCCGTACACGTAATTGTATCAGAGGTGCTGTCACCGAGGATTACATTACAGCCCATAGCCCAACCTTTTGAGTCTCCAATAAAGTATAGCCAGTAAAGTATAGCCGGGATGCCGCGGGCCAGCACAGTCTAGGCCTGAGTCTGACTGGGAGTGACTGTACTGTCACTCACTGACACTGACGGTCGGTCCCGAGTCGACTCCCGACTGAGGCAGGCCAGGCTGGCAGCTGAAGGAGGAGGCTGTGGCGAAGCTTAAACATTACATTAATGAAGAGAGACACACCTGAGGTCGAGGCGAGGTGGTACCATCCGGACTCTGGAGCAAGTCTGCTGCACGGCCTGCGCTGAGAGGTGCCTGCCAGACGGCAGGCTGTGCAGGGCGCCCTGTGACAAGCGAGTGCCACTGGCTGCTGACTGAGTCACAGACACTGGGTGACCAGTGGGCGGCAGTGACTTGTCCTCCTTGGTGGTGGCCTATGTGACCATGATGCACTGGGCAGCCAGTGGGCCAGCAATGACTGGAGTGTCGACGAGGGCAGCAGAGATGAGGAGATCGACGAGATGAGGACCACCAACATTTGTCGAGAGACACAGGCAGCACTAATCCGACCACTGGCCAGCCGAAAAGAGCGTGTCACATCACGTCACCTCCCCCACCCCCAGCATATATGAAACCGTGCGGGGGCTTGGCAAAAAATGATGCCCAGGGCCGTCATTGGTAGCGCTTCAGCGCGCTACAAGATTGACGGCCCTGGGGACCCCTCCCTCCCCCCATCAGCCCGCACACATTATATTTACAAGCTAGGTGCTGAGCTGTGATGCAAGCGCTGTGCTCATGTGCAAGGTGCGCTTGCACTTACACTTACAATGTTACACAATCATGTGTCGCTCGTGATGAATCCATGCATATTTTGCTTAGACTATATGGGCGGGGTCATCATGTGCTCACAGGCAGGCCCTCATCGGTCCTCCTCCAATGAGTAATTGATGTGCTAGCTCACGCAGCGGGCTCTTTTGCCACTGGACCTTCACGCCACGGACTCATCATGGTCGGCCGCCCACAGCCAGTACATTGCGCACACTACTCTAAATACCGGCCATAAAGTAGCCCCCGCCAAGTATGGGTTTTTCCTGCACAATTAAGAAAAATGTCGCCCAATTGTGCGGGAAATAGACAGCGCGAGCACAGACTCAACTGCAATACACATGATGTCATAACGAACTCGTGCCGCGTGTGTGCAGGGACACAGCAGTGCTACTTACATAGATGAGGTGCTCCTTGAATCGCTTCCGGAGGTTTTCAATGAACGCTGCTTCGTTGGTGAAGTTCTCCAGCAGGACGAAGTCTTGAACTCCGACCCGGTCCCAGGTTGTCAGGGCGACGGGCCCGGTGGACTTAAACTCCAGCTCTATTCTCCCCCACCAAAGTTTCATAACATGTGGAGAGGCCGCATCTTATCCATGCAAGCCTGCACGCTTGGGTGTTAGCAAAGCAACCCGTACCTCCCCACGTACCGGCGACCTTAGGCCTGCTGCCTCAGCTGCGGGGGCGCGCGCGCAGCCATGGACGGCGGCTGCGCGCGAGCATTGGCACGCAATCCCGGCGAGAAGCTCCAGTGGCAGGGTAAGGAGAGCGCACACGTACGGCCGCGTGAGAGGCAGGGACGGCACGCGACTGGGGCAAGCCTGGTGTGTTCTGTTGAGAGAGGGTGCCCCTCCTTAGGCGCTTGGTGACTTGCTGGGGGCCGGTAGACGACTGTGCACCTGCCCGTCCTTGTGCAAGACAGTCTGCCCAGTACTCACCCTCATTTGGCGAACGTCACCATGGAGCGCGAAGACACGCTCAGACGAGGTAGGAAGGGGGGGTTCTCTGTGTGTGCGTGCGTGTGTGTGTGTGTATGCGCGGCGGCGGTGGGGGGGTTCTGTATGTGTGTGTGTGTGTGTATGCGCGGCGAAGGGGGGGGGTCTGTATGTGTGTGTGTGTGTGTGTGTGTGCGTGTGAGTCTGCTTTCAAGGAGCCATGGGAGACAGGAAGCGCGAGCGACCTGATCCCAGTTCCAAGTTTGCGCGTGCACCTCACTTGTCTCCTGTCTCCCTTGACTCCTTAAAAGCAGAAATGATTGCAATAGAGTCTCGGAACGACAGATCGCTTTTGCGATCTGTTCGCAGTCCGAGACCTAAAAACTGACAAACACAAAACAGCTCAATTATATTATTCCACAAATAAGATAGGGTCACAATTTGTTCTACCAAAACGGACTGCCAAGGAAAATGGATGAAAGACCTCCATCAATATTGAGAACACAAACAGACCGTGAATATCAAATATAATCCTAAGCTTAGCATCGATCGTGTGGTTCCATTATCCTGGACAGATCATATTGCAGTCTGTTTCTCTATTTTGGTTCCCAATAGGGATAATGGTCATCATCATTTCCCTAAAACCGTGAAGAAGTGCCTTTTGTGGAAAGTTGATGGTATAGAACTGGATCAGTTATTAAAACAACAATATCCAGATCTAAAAGGAAACATTGATGTAGCCACCAGTAACTTTACTAGCTGGCTGGAATCAGCAGTCTTAAAGCATGTACCTTTTAAAACTTTTAAAATCTTCAGGATATCCCCTCCACCCCATAGTATACTTTAGAGCTACGTAAGCTCAAGCAAAAATGTAAGGCCTTTGAAAGAAAGTGGACATCTGACTACAGAGACGAGAAAAAAGGAGTAGTTTCTGTCCTGTAACTCCAGTTCTGTAGTAGGGGTATCTCTGTTATAGTCATAATCTAGTGAATAGTCCCGCCCATGTGCGTGGACCCCGGAGCAATCAAAAATAATCTCTAAAGTGTCGAAAAAATGCAGAACTGCACAGACACTTAAGAGAGAATTTAAAGACAGATAATGCAACCTATAACCAGGCTACACTGTCCAATATTTCAACTAGAAATTCCACCAAAAAATCCACAAACAGCAAAGCCTGTCCAGATTTCCCTTGCCTTAGCAGCTAAAACCCTCTGGAATGATAGAGAGGAAGACATGGACAGACAAGCCACATAGGCTGCTATTATGTGGCTCAAAACAGGATACTGTGCCTTTAAGAGAAATTTCCAGAACTTCACAGTATCCCAGAATGCACTGCAGGTCCCTTTAACTTTCAGTTCTTTTTGAAGGTGTAACACGCCAGACCTGTAGCATTCCTTACATGAATATCTCTCTCCACCGGGGAGGAGGGCGGGCGCTTATGACTATAACAGAGATACCCCTACTACAGAACTGGATTTACAGGACAAACTACTCCTTCTGTAGTAGGGGATCTCTGTGTATAGTCATAATCTAGTGAATAGAATGGCAAGCCCATCCCCACACCAAAGCGGCGGTGGAGAAAAAAAAACTAACACCACTTATTGTGCGAACAAATTCCGCAGCGAAGCCTGCCCAACTTGAGCATCTGCACTGGCATCAGTGTCCAGACAGTAATGCTTAGTAAAGGTATTAACCGACTTCCAAATGGCCGACTTGCAGATCTCTGCAATCGGAACATTACGGAGTAAAGCTGTCGTGGCAGCTTTTCCCCTGGTGGAATGAGCCTTAGGCTTACCCCCAAACGTCTTATTAGCTTTCTGGTAACACAGTTGTATGCAGGACACAATCCACCTAGAGATGGACTGCTTAGAGGTAGCAAGGCCCGTCCTGACTGATCCATAATTGATGAACAATTGGTCTGACCTACGAATATCTTTGGTCTTATCCAGATAAAATGTCAACACCCTCCTAACATCCAGGGAAGGTAAGGACCTTTTCACTGCAGATGAAGGATTCTGAAAAAACGTAGGCAAAGTTAGTCTGGTTGGCATGAAAATCAGAAATAACCTTGGGAAGAAATTTAGGGTGAGTACGCATAACAACCTTAGCAGCATGAAATACAGTATAAGGTTCTTGGCAACACAACGTCTGAATTTCACTCACCCTGCGGGCCGATGTAATGGCCACTAGCAACGCCGCCTTCCAGGACAGGTGCTGCAATGAAGCCTTATGAATAGGTTCAAAAGGCTCCTTCATCATTCTGGACAGCACCACATTCAATTCCCATGAAGGCGAAGGAAGCCTGACAGGAGGGAACACTTTCTTCAAGCCTTCCAAAAAGTCTTTGATCACAGGGATCTGGAAGAAGGAAGACTGTGAAGGGCATTTCCTGTAGGCAGTCAATGCAGCGAGATGAACCGTAATGGAATGAACATTAAGGCCAGACCACGCCAAATGTAGAAGGTAAGGAAGGATGACATCTTCCCTGCACGTCGTCGGGTCAAAGTTCTTGGACGCACACCAGATACAAAACCTCTTCCACTTGTAAGCATAGGATGTTCGAGTGGAAGGTCGCTTAAGACTCCTTCAGTATGTCCATGCAATCTTCAGGCAGATTCAAGTGGCCATATTGCACTATCTCAGGAGCCATGCCGCCAAACTCAAAGACGAGAGGTTGGGGTGCAACATCTGCCCCCCGAACTTCGAGAGAAGGTCCGGCCTGCACGGCAGCCGTATGTGCTGAAGGAGAGACCGGTGAAGCAGGTCCGTGAACCACCACTGCCTGGGCCATTCCGGGGCAATCAGGATCATCCGTGCCCTGTACTGGGACAGCTTGATGAGCACCGCTGGAATCAGGGGAATGGGTGGAAAAGCGTACACAAAGCTGTTCGACCAGTTGATCCATAGCGCATTCCCCAGCGTCCCTTGCTGGTAGTACCTGGAGGCGAAGTCTCGGCATTTGCTGTTTTCGGCGGTGGCAAACAGATCTACGTCTGGAGTCCCCCACCTTTCGAAGACTTCTCCTAGTACTTCATCGTTTATGACCCATTCGTGGTTTTCCTGAATCAGTCTGCTCAGTGCATCTGCCTGAACATTCTGCACACCTGGTAGATGGGGAGCCGTTATCGTCAATCCTCTGGCCAGAAGACAGTGCCAGATCGTCTGCGCCTCCCGAGACAGAGTGCGCGATCTCGAGCCCCCCTGCTTATTGAGGTAATACATCGTGGTCGTATTGTCCATCTGTACAAGCAGAGAGTTAGTCTGGAAGGACGGATGAAAGGCCTTCAGCGCCAAGTGAACAGCCCTGAGTTCCAGGAAATTGATGTGATACGTGGACTCCATCGGAGACCACGTTCCCTGAATCTGTAAGTCTCCCGAATGCGCTCCCCAGCCGTGGAGAGAGGCATCCGTCACGATAGTCTGAGTTGGAATGTCCTTGTGGAAGGGAACCCCTCTGAGGAGATTCTCCGCTGAGCACCACCACTTCAGGGATGAAGAGCATGCAGCGACAGTCGTATCTTGTAGTCCCAAGATCCTTTCCTCTGATCCCACTGGTCCTCCAAGCACTCCTGCAGAGGTCTCATGTGTAGCCGTGCATGAGGAGTGAGGAAGACACAAGAGGTCATCGACCCCAGTAGAGAAGACACCGTCCTCACTGTTGTAGAGCGAGCGGTCATAAGAGCCTGAGCCTTCCGAAGGATCGATCTCCGTCGCTCCTCTGTAGGAGACACGCTTACTGACAGCGTATTGATGGTGGCTCCCAAGTACTGAATGCACTGGACCGGGATCGGCACAGATTTGGACATGTTGATATGCAACCCCAACTTGTTCAGGAGAACGCACGTCTTCTGGAAGTGTGCTTGAGCTTCTGAGAAGGAGGAGGAGGCCTTGATCAACCAATCATCCAGGTACGGGTAGACAAACACCTTGTTCTTCCTTAGGTGTGCCGCTACCACTGCCATACACTTCGAGAATGTTCTGGGCGCAGATTTCAGCCCGCACTGTGTACTGATAATGGTTGGTGCAGACTTGAAATCACAGAAACTTCCTGTGTTTGCATGAAATGGGCACATGGAAGTACGCATCCTGTAGGTCTATTTCACAAAGCCAGTCTCCCTGTTGCAACTGAGGGTAAATCTGATGCAACAACCGCCTGAAGCTGAACTCGGACAAGACGGAGGTCCTCATCCTGGGCTCCTCACCCTCCGCCTGGGACGACTCCTGGTGGCCTCCCGCCCTGGGCACCGCACCCAAACCGACAGACCATGCACGCAACCTGGGCTTCATCCTGGACTCCTCCCTCTCCATGACCAGGCAAGTCAACGCCGTCTCCTCGTCGTGCTTCAACATCCTACGCATGCTACGGAAGATCTTCTGGTGGATCCCCACAGAGACCAGGAAGACCGTCACCCAGGCCCTCGTCACCAGCCGACTGGACTACGGCAACGCCCTCTACGCCGGCACCACCGCCAAGCTCCAGAAGAGACTCCAGCGGATCCAAAACGCCTCAGCCAGACTCATCCTCGACATCCCACGAACCAGCCACATCTCCGGACATCTGAGAGACCTCCACTGGCTCCCCGTCAGCAAGAGAGTCACCTTCCGCCTCCTCACCCACGCACACAAAGCCCTACACGACCAAGGCCCGAGCTACCTCAACAGCCGAGTCAACTTCTACGCTCCCAAACGCCACCTCCGATCAGCCAACCACGCCCTCGCCGCCGTCCCCCGCATCCGAAGAGCGACTACAGGAGGAAGGTCCTTCTCCTACCTGGCCGCCAAGACCTGGAACTCCCTCCCGACCGACCTGCGCCTGACCCAAGACCACCTCTCCTTCAGGAAGAAGCTGAAGACCTGGCTGTTCGAGCAGTAGCGGCACCCCCCCCCCCCTAGCGCCTTGAGACCCTACGGGTATGTAGCGCGCTTTACAAATGTCACTGATTGATTGATTGAACAACAGCATGCAAAACTTCTCTGCGAATCCACTTGGGTGCCTGCCGCAAGTCCAGAATGGGCCGGAACTCGTTCTTGTCCTCCTTGCGAACCAGGAAGAACCGGGAGTACAGACCTCTTCCTCTTTGAGACAGAGGTACGTCTTCTATCGCCCTTCTCCTTAACAGGATATCGGCCTCCGCCTGGAGCTCGCGCAGTTGATACTGCGAGCTGAACGGAGGGATCGCTGGAGGAGGGCTGATGAACCGAAGACTGTATCCATTGCAAACAATATTCAGCACCCACTTGTCCTGAGTAATTTTTCTCCAGTCTGCCAGAAAAAATTGAACGCTTCCCCCCACCGGAGCGGGTAAGCGATGAAGGGGAAGTAACCGCTCAGGGTCGATACCCGGCCGGGCCCTTGTTCGCGGTACAGGACTGCTGTCCCCCTCTACCCTTCTGCCGTTTCTGGAAGGGTCTCCGGAACTGCTGCTGTTGTTGCTGCTGCTGCTGCTGTCCCGAACACTGCCCCCGTCCTCTTCCTTGTGCACCGAACCGTCTTTGGAACGGTCGGTAGGACTTCTTCTCTTTGGGCTTCTCCAAGCCCACAGCCGTAAGGGTCTCCGCCTCTGCCTTCATGCGGGCCATCTCATCATCTGCGTGTTTTCCGAACAAGGTTTCCCCAGAAAAGGGCAGATTGGCCACCCGCTGCTGGGGCTCCGGATTGAGTGACGTGAGCCGGAGCCAGGCATGTCGCCGCTGATTGAGTCCATGGCAGTAACCATGTGCAGCCAACAGGGAGGCGTCCGCAGCCGCGCTGATTTGACACCAGCATCCCTTCCTTGAGGATCTCTTGGGAGTCCTCCCTCTTGTCTCTTGGTAGCAGTTCCACGAACTGTTGCAGGGAGTCCCACAGTGCCCGGTCATAACGCCCCAGCAGAGCTGTATCGCTGGATGCCTTCATGGCTGTGGAAGCGGTCCCACACGCCTTCCTTCCAGCCCAGTCGATCCATAGACTTTCTTTATCTGGCGGCACGGTGGATGACGGGGAGGTAGAGTGTAATTTCCTGGCCACCGTCACTATCACCGAATCCGGTACCGGATCAACTCTCAGAAAGGCAGGGTCCGAATTCGGGGCCCTGTACTTCTTTAGAAGTCGGGAGGGAGCGGCCTTCACCACCGCTGGTGTGAGGAACAGCTCCTCTGAAGGCTCCTTCAATCCAGGTACTAGTGGTAGAAGAGGTGGAGACAAATGCTTCTTGTGAAGCGTTTCGAATATCACGGACGTCGTAGGTGTTGAAGCCGTTACCGTGATACCCAACTTCGCAGCCCCCCTCAGGAGAACCTCCTGGAATGTGGCAATGTCGTCCACCGGAGAAACCCTGGTCTCAGGGGAGTCCTCCAAGGTCGGCGAGTAGGAATGGGTCCTGGAAGAGTCCGTGCGGGACCTAGACCCCGCCTCCTATGGCGACGCCTTGATCTGGAGGAGGATCTATGACGACTCCTCGACCTCCCTCTCCGTCCGGAGCGTGAGCGTGACCTCCTCGGCCTAGGGCGATCAACCGGTTCCACCGGAGCGGGTGACTTGTGCTTGGTCGGGGCCTTCGGTTTAGGCGTACCCTTGGGAGGCGTCGGAAGAATAGGCAACAAAGTCGACCTCGGTGGAACCGGAGGCGGCTTCACTGGCAACCCAGGTCCAGGTTGCGGCGGAGGCAACGGAGGAGGAGTTGGATTCCTCGGAGGGGGACCCCTCGGCAATGGAGGAGGGGGAGCACATTCCCCGATGGGGTATACACCTCGGAATACACCGAGCCCGGCGAACCTCCTTCTCTACCAGCCTGGGACGTTGGCGAACCTCCCACGGCGTCCGGCCTCCTTTCACCTCTCTCCCACGGCGAAGAACGGCGACCAGACGGCGAGGGTCGGCCCCTTGACGTCGAGCGTCTCTTCCTCGGCGACGAATGCCTTCGCCTTGACGGCGACCTCGCCCGCCTCGATGGCGACCTTCTGCGCCTCGGTGGCGATATTCTGCGCCTCGACGGCGATATTCTGCGCCTCGACGGCGATCTTCTGTGCCTCGACGGCGATCTTCTGTGCCTCGACGGCGATCTTCTGTGCCTCGACGGCGATCTTCTGTGCCTCGACGGCGATCTTCTGTGCCTCGACGGCGATCTTCTGTGCCTCGACGGCGATCTTCTGTGCCTCGACGGCGATCTTCTGTGCCTCGACGGCGATCTTCTGTTCCTCGACGGCGACCTAGACGAGGACCTCAACGACGATGAACGTCTCCTCTTCCCAGACGGCGAACGGCGGTGTAGCCTCGACGGCGAGCGCCGATGCCTGGCCTGTCGACGTCGATCGCTCGACAAAGACATCGACGCCGATGAAATAGTCCCCGGGGATTTCAATGGTCCTTTAACATCCCTCGACGCCGAGCGTCGACGTCGTTTCGACTCCGACGATGGGGAACAGACCGTAGTCATTCCTCTTGACGCCGTAGTGGGCGCAATCGACCCAGGCGGAGAATGGTGACGTTTGCTGGCCTTCCTGCCCCTGGGGAGCCCCCCAGAGGCCTCAGCATGGGCAGAAGAAGCCCATCCAGACCCACCTTGTGCCTTCATTCTTCTTTCCTCGAGGCCCTGAAGTCTGATCTTCTTTCTGTTCTTCAGGGTCCTGCCAGAGAAGCCTTGACAGATCACACACTCCTCTGGGACATGGGAAGATGGAAGGCAGAGGATACACACCTCATGGAGATCCGATTTGGCCTTCTTCCTGGAGCACTCCGGGCATTTATCGAATAATGCAGGCATATTCGACAAAAAACAGAGTGCAAGAACCAAGGAGAAAGGCACCAAAGTACAATAAAGTACTTAACTTGAGAAAAATAGTGAAAAATCACCAAAAACCCTTAAAAAGCGAGAGCTCAATGCTCCAGGGTTCTGCATGCAGGAGCCAGAAAAAAGAACTGAAAGTAAAAGGGACCTGCAGTGCATTCTGGGATACTGTGAAGTTCTGGAAAGTTCTCTTAAAGGCATAGTATCCTGTTTTGAGCCACATAATGGCAGCCTATGGGCCTTGTCTGTCCATGTCTTCCTCTCTATCATTCCAGAGGGTTTTTGCTGCTAGGGCAAAGGAAATCTGGACAGGCTTTGCTGTTTGTGGATTTTTTGGTGGAATTTCTAGTTGAAGTACTGGACAGTGTAGCCTGGTTATAGGCTGCATTATCTCTCTTAAGTGTCTGTGCAGTTCTGCATTTTTTCATCACTTTAAGAGATTATTTTTGATTGCTCCGGGGTCCACGCACATGGGTGGGACTATTCACTAGATTGTGATTATACACAGAGATCCCCTACTACAGAAGTACAATATAAACCTTTAATAGATGAGTATAAGAGGCTGATCATGGCAAAAAAAAGGCAAATATTTTACTGATAAATTCCCTCTGCCAAGGATTCCACAAAATTATTATTTAAGACAGGCAACTCTTACAAATTATAGAAATACTCTATAGTTTCCCCCTTCCCAAGAGTACTGCAATTGGTTAGCAGATCACTTTCAGGGAAAGATGTCTGTGATTTAGGATGAATTGTCGTCTAATGAACCCTGAAAAAACTCAGTTTCTGGTTTTAGCTTCCCTTCCCAAGAGCCTTTAGTTGATGCTCCATCAAGCCAGGCTTTTTTGGACCATTTTACTCCCCTTTCAGAGGGCAGGACATTTAGTCTCCTAGAGACCACTCAATCAGGATCTCCACAGAACCTCTGTCCATTTGCAGTTCTGCATTTGGAATCCAGAACGGTAGCTAAACATCTCACTTTATTGCTGAATAGAGTTTTAAGACGCGGTCACTTTCCTGAGGAATGGAAACGGGCTTCCATTTGTCGGCTGTTAAAAAATATATATTTTTTGAATACTTTGGACTTCAATGAGAAAACAATATAGAACTGTTGCCAGATTATCTTCACCAGCCAAAATTTTAGAAAAAGCACTCATTGCTGATCTCACAGCTTGTAATGACACTCATAACATCTTGTAGGCTTCTCAGCATGGGTTTAGGAGTTCTCATTGTACCGAATCTGCACTGCTGGTCGCTACCGAAGAGATTCTGAGACAGGTGGATTCAGGTGGTAGGGCTGTGCTGATTCTACTCGACCTCTCTACCCTATTGGATACGGTGAATCCTTCACTGCGAATCAGCCAGCTATGGGGCTCAATGTTAGAGGCACAGCCCTAGACATTCGAAGTTCTTTTTTCACAGGTAGGAAACACAGTGTGGCCTTTGGCGCATTTACCTCTGATCCTTGTGGTGTACTTCAGAGCTCTTTTTTTTTGCCCACACTCTTACATGTTTATGTTATCCACTTGGCTAAACTTATCAGATCCTACGTCTGTGTCGTTGTGTCTTACACTTAGGACACAAATTCGGATATCCATCTCCTCTGAGGTTGATGCTGTAGCTTCTAAATTTAATGATTCCAATATTCTGGCCTGGAGGCAAGATAATTGTTTAAAACTGACTTCAGAAGAAAAAAAATTATGCTCTTTGGCTCGAAGAATTCTTTTTGAAACTAGGCTTGGTGGCTCTGTTCTGTGGGCGGTCCTCCCTGTCCAGTACAAAAAGTAAAACATCTACGGGTATTGTCTGATAAACAGCTTTATTTTTAGGACCAAATAAACAAACTTTCTAAGGACTTAAAGTAAGATCTTTCCTTTCATCCCTGTTGACATGTAAAAATCTGTTATTATTGTGTTAGTTTTATCGCGTATTGATTACTGTAAGGACCTTTATTTGGGCATACAGAAAAAAAGTTTGCTAAAACTTCAGTCACTTCAAAATGTGGCGGCTCACCTTCTTTTGAAGATTCCCAATTTTGATTCAATTTCCAAAGGCATCCGTGATTTACATTGGTTGCAGGTGTTTAGTAGAACCAAATGTAAGGCCTTCTGCATTATCCACAAAGCCTTGCACAACGGATGTCCTGTATTTTTCCGAAAAACGTTTGGCAAGTGCCTGCTTGGAAGTTAAGATCAGGAACTGCTAAGCATGTAGTTGTTCCAAAAATAAGAACAAGAACATGGGAAGGGAGAAGATGTTTTTATCTGGTCTGCAAATTGTGGAACTCTCTGCCTCTTGTTCTGAGAACTAGGCTCAACTTATTTTATTTTAGAAAACTACTGTAAACATAGTTTTTCCTCTACCTCCTCTCCGTAATCTGTAACTTTTTTAATGGCAGTTTTTAGCAGGAACGTTTAGCGCTAAGACCTTTCGCAATTATACTGTAGAATATTTTTCACTTTTCACTCACTTTCCCTATATGTAGAAATATCAGGTAAGCATCACTTTTTGAAGGAAATCCTAAATATTGTCAGAGGAATAGAACAAATTAGTTTAATTCTGGAGGTGTGGGAGGCCATATATCACACGCTGGTGCAGTTCAAGACAAACAACTGAACGTCTGATGAATTCCAAACAAATTCTAAAAAGCACTTCAGTATAACCCTCCTTGACATGTAGCATTATGCTAACCCAGAGACAAAACAATTTTCTTTTTCCACAATCTGTATATATTACGAGAATGGACTATTTTGTCACCAAAAATCTTGGCAACCATTTAACAGACATCAATAGTGCAACACTTCTACTGGACATCTATTGGACAACACACCAATAAAGATTACCTAGAATTACAGTTGGAAAACAAAAGCTCCCCAAGAAGGCGACTAAATACGGCACCCCTAAAGAATAGAGACAATATGGAAGATAAACACAGTTCCTCCCAAAACAAATTGAAATAAAGATCTTGGTATCAAAAATTTGGGAATGCATATATTGGCGGAAAAAAGGAAATGATTAAGCCATCCAAGTAAAACAGCTTGAAAATAAATGTATTGAAGATAGTTCTTCTGACACAATACTTACACTTACAAAACTGAAATTTCAGTATAATAAAAGGATGCACTAACTAAAAAGAATACATTCTACTAAGCAATGAAGCAGATACAATTCCGGAGGAAATAAAAGTAGTATACTCCTGGTGATTAAAATCCAAAATAGACCTAGTTACAAACCAGAAGGGGAGGGTTTAAAGAAGAAATATTATTATTTTAAAGGTTGAAAAAAATAACAACATATAAAAGGCAAAATGGACTTTTATAATAAACATATACTAAGAGAAGGCTAAGTTTGATGTCATGTATGCAAGCAGATATCACTTAAAGTGAAACCGTCAAAAGTATCAAATCCCTTTAAAAAACAATTGAAGGATCCTGTTCCAGATGACTTTTAAAGAGGTTACACCAAAATTTCCAGAATAATCTGTTGCCAACACCTTACTCCCTCTTCTTCAATTTAAATATGTTGAAACCAAAAATAAAGAATCACCCTCATCTATAAACAAGGACAAGATCCAGTGTGTTAATTATTCACCCATATCTCTAATCAATACTGACAGCAAAATCATATCAGTGGTGCCAATAATTCACCTTGTAACTTCTCCGACTTCCTACAGCAGATCACAATGAAACCTGCTTCAAAAAGGGAAGATCATATGCATCTAATACAAGACTTATTCCTGTTTTAAAGACCCAGTTAAGGATGGCTGGGTGCACACAGTTACAATAACCCAGGCTGAGACCCATGAAGGTTATATGATGTAATAATGGTGCCGCATCTGTCTCTTTTGCAAGTGAGCACAACTGAATAAAAAAAAAAAGTTGTGATGAAAAAAAAAAAACATCTCTGAGAGTAACAGGTTAATAGAAACCATTCTCTTATCAAAAGCTAGGTATTGTTAGCACCAGCATTCCCATTATGCTCTAAAAGTACTCTAAGTGCTAACTCCAAAGGTAAGGATTAAAGCAAGAGAAAACAGTTTGTTGTTTTAAGAACTTATAGTAGCCAGACCATCCTATACAAGAGACCTTACTGAGATTCTTTTCTTTAGCACCAACAGTCCATATGTTGTACTGTTAGGAAAATTTACTAAATCAAAAACTTTAGCAAAGGCAAGTAGACCTTACTCATGAAATTCTATCCCTTCAGATAGGTTGCTAGGTCTCAGGATGGTTATTTTGGTAAATGAGGTTAAGGTTGTCGTGTGCTGGAGCATGCGTTAATACAACTGTGAGTGAGAATCCAACATGTGCTTGGTTCCAATGGAATTTGCTCAGTCAAAATTTCAGTCAGAAAGGAAACCAGAGTGAAGACCACAAAATGTATCAAAAGCAAGGCAGAAAACATCAACAGTTGTAAAAAGATGGTCCTTGAAGGTAGTAGGCGGTATGTTTAACTGTATTCTGTGCCTGTATCAAAGGAATGGGACAGCTCAACAGCTGTACTGCAACACCCAAAGGAGGCATTTGAGACAGGGAGACAAGCAAAGAAAATTTGAGCGGTAATTACTTTTCTTCTTGTGCTCTTTTTGGAGGTCTCAGGATAAAGCATCTAAAGGGAGTTAAAAATCAACCCACATTGGTGAAATCACACCCCACTGCAGCATCTAGAGTTTTGGTTGGTGTAGTTGTGGACGGGCACTGTACCATAGGTGGTCTTGCTCTCAGAAAGCATAGTGGAGACTGCGTAATTGAAATACCCATGGGATTATTGGTTAGGTTGCATTAGCACCTCCACGCAAAAAATGATGTTATGCTTTATACAGTACGCAGAGCAAACTCTCGCGTTAGTCTGGATCAGAACACCAGATAATCGCACACTGGCATTTCAGGAAAGAAGCTGTCCACAAGACAAGGGTCATGAAAAATAAATAAACAAATACATAAAAGGTTTAGCTACGCTTGACTGCTTTATAATATCAATCAATAACAGATCTTTATTTCGGCACAGTGGCCATAAAAGAACATTAAAATGCATTTACATAAATTTTTACAAATGCGCAATCTGTCAAGATATTATAATTCCCCTAGGAATCTATGGGCATAATATTTCAAGACATTAAAATAACTTTGAATTCCCAGTTGTCTATCAAATGACCAACCCAGTTTCTGATTTGGGAATTTGTAGGTTTACCTAGAGTAAGAGCCTGGGCGTTATGGTCATTGTCTTGACTGGGTGCACAAGTTACTACTTGTGAAACAATATATCTGTAAGAGACATTAGTTAGTGGTAGATTCCTTACCTTAGAATATCCACAGGCGTCAGACTGGATCCGGAAAGTTTTTGCGTAGCAGTTCCCATGCGCGTCAGTAGGCATCGTCCGCGGCTCCGCGTCGGTCGTGGGCGCCGAAATGACGTTGTCGGAGTACTTAGACGCCGCCTCCGCGCGCTGACGTCAGTTCTTATACACAGCTTTTCCGCGCCAGAAACACAGAGCCATGATAAAAACCAACACTGGTGCCATGAAACTAGGGCCCTGAAAGGGGATGACCTTAACCCTAGATATCGGTTCGCAGAACGGGCAGGATGGGTGGGTCGGTAAGGAATCTATCACTAACTAATGTCTCTTACAGATATATCGTTGCACAAGTAGTAACTTGTGCATCTGAAAGAGACACGTTAGTGATGGATTGCTTACCTTAGAATAGATACCCCAGCAATACCAACCCCGGTGGTGGGTCTGCAAACCAATAATCCCACCAGAAAGCCCTGGAGGACGGAACGGCCAAAGAAGCCATCCCTCCGGACTTGGCTGTCCAGGCAGTAGTGTCTTGCGAACGTGTGCAGCGAGGCCCATGTAGCTGCCTGACAAATGTCCTGCAAGGGGACTCCTCGGCCCAGGGCAGTAGTAGTCGCCGTGGCCCGAGTGGAATGGGCCCTCAGCCCAACAGGAGGTTCCTTCTTAGCCAAAGAGTAGCACGCCAGGATACACAACACAATCCACTGAGAGATGGCCCGCTTGTGCACAGCCCGTCCTTTCTTAGCGCCCACGTAACCAACAAAGAGTTGGTCATCCACCCGGAACTGGCGTGTGCGATTCAGATAGTAAGAGAGCGCACGTTTTGGGCAAGGTGATGGACTGCCCGATGTGGAAGGCTGTGACTACCTTGGGCAGGAAAGAGGGTTTTGTCCGCAACACAACCTTGTCCGGAGGGACAGAAAGGAAAGGCGGTTTAGAGGAAAGAGTCTGGAGCTCAATCACTCTCCTGGCAGAGGGGATGGCAACCAGGAAAGCAGTCTTAAGTGTAAGTAGACGGAGAGGACCGTTATGAAGCGGCTCAAAGGGAGCGCACATCAGGTAAGTTAGAACCAGGTTCAAGTCCCACTGGGGCGTCACGAAAGGAACAGGAGGGAACATATGAGTGATGCCCTTTAAGAATCTGTTAACAATCGGGGACTTGAACAAAGAAGGTTGATCAGGTAGCCTTAAGAAGGCGGAAAGGGCAGAAAGGTAGCCCTTGATAGTGCCCAGAGCAGAGCCCTGCTGGGCAAGAGAAAGGAGGAAGAGGAGAACCTCAGAAAAGGGGGCAGAGAGTGGATCCACAGCCTTTGCTGTGCACCATGCCACTAATCTGTTCTACCTGCAGACGTATACCAACTTTGTGGAGGGACGCCTGGCTGCCAAAATCACATTACAAACTTCAGGAGGCAAGTCAAATGGCCTCAACTGTCGCTGCTCAATCTCCAAGCTTGGAGGTGGAGACTGGACAGGTTCGGGTGGAGGACCGTCCCCTGCTGCTGCGACAGAAGGTCCTCCTGAAGAGGCAGACGAATCGGGGGATCGACAGACATGCTGAGTAGCTGTGGATACCAATATCTTCGTTCCCAGTCCGGAGCCACAAGGATAACCTGGGCCCAGTCGCGCCTCATCTTCTTCAGCACGCTGGGCAGAAGTGGTAAAGACGGAAAGGCGTACAACAGACCACAACTCCACTCGCGACGAAAAGCATCTCAGATCGAGTGCTGCCTTCGAAATTCCAACGCGCAGAACTGCTGACATTGCGCGTTCTCTTCTGTAGCGAATAGATCTAACCAAGGCTCTCCCCACTGCTGAAAGAGGCCTTGCGCCTCGTCCGAGTTCAGACGCCATTCGTGATCCATCATGCACCAACGGCTGAGTTCGTCCGCCCTGGCGTTCAGGGAACCTGCCAGGTGTTGAACCACCAGGGTCACGCCGAGATGTTCCAGCCACTGCCAGAGGGGCAGAGCCTCCTGGCATAGGGTCCACGACTCCACCCCGCCCTGTTTGTTGCAGTACCACATGGTGGTGGTGTTGTCCGTGAACACCTGCACTACACTCCCCCGGACAGAGGGGAGGAATGTCTTCAGTGCAAGCCGGATCGCCCGCAGCTCCAGAAGGTTGATGTAGAGCTGGGACTCCCCCGGAGACCAGAGGCCTCTGATCTTTGCCTCTCCCATTTTGCCCCCCCAGCCCTGGAGGGACGCGTCCGTCACAACCACAAGCTCCGGTTGGGGTAGGGAGAGGGATCTGCCGCTGACCCAATCTCGGTCAGTGAGCCACCACTGCAACTGTCTTGCAGTGCCCTCCGAGATCAAGACATGGTCGGACAAGTTGCCCTGATGCTGGGCCCACTGAAACTTCAGGTCCCACTGCAGAGCCAGCATCCGCCACCGAGCGTGATGCACCAGAAGGATGCCGGAGGCCATCAGCCCCAGAAGCCGCAGCGTCAACCTGACCGAGACTCGGGATAAAGGCTGAAAGATCGGAATCGGAGCCTGAATATCCTAAACCCGCTGTTCGGGAGGATAAACCCGAAACTGCGCCGAGTCTAGAACCGCTCCGATGAAGAGGAGCTTCTGAGAGGGACACAGGCGTAATTTTGGCACATTGAAGGAGAACCCTAGCATGGGCAAGAGGTCGGCCTTAGTCTGGAGGTGGCTGACGACTGTCTGGGGCGAGCCCGCCTTCAACAACCAGTCGTCGAGGTAGGGGAAGACTGAAACCCCTAACCTGCGCAGATGAGCTGCGACCACCGCCATCACTTTTGTGAACACCCGTGGGGCGCTGGTAAGGCCGAAGGCGAGCACAGTAAACTAAAAGTGCTTGTGGCCTACCGTGAACCGCAGGTAACGCAGGTGGGCCGGCAGGACGGGGATGTGAAAATAGACGTCCTGCAAGTCCAACGCTACCATCCAGTCTCCAGGGTCTAGGGCAGCTAAGACCTGAGCCAATGTCAGCATCTTGAACTTCTCCTTCCGGAGGAAGCCGTTGACGCTTCGTAGGTCCAAGATAAGGCGTAGGCCCCCTTTGCCCTTCTTGGGTACCAGAAAGTAGTGGAAGTAACAACCACACCCTACTTCTGGCCCAGGAACGCGGTCGATGGCCCCCTTGGTCAAGAGGGCCGTAACTTCCTCCTGCAGAAGATTCAAGTGATCCGCCGACACGCGCTGGTACTGCGGTGGCATGGCTGGAGGGGATGTTTTGAAGGGGAGGGAGTAGCCCCTTCGGACGATTTGCAGAACCCACCTGTCCAATGTGACAGTGCGTCAGTGGTGGTGGTGATGGCGAACCCTGCCCCCCACGGGCGTCACATGGGCCTGAAAGCTCTGACTAGGAGGGTTTTGAGGCGGATGCTGCAGGGGTAGGTGTTAACTGGCCTCGCCGTTGTCCCCGACCACCGCCACGGCGGTTCCCACATCCGCCACAGTGCTGGATGGTAGTCTGCGGCCCGTGGCTGGCTGGACGTGTGGGGGCGACCCTTTCTTGGCTACGAAAAGAGCGAAAGGCAGCCGTTTGCTGGTGCGGGCCGAGAGGCCCAAGGACTTAGCCGTAGCCCTGTAGTCCTTAAAGCGATCAAAAGCATGGTCTGCCTTGTCACCAAAGAGGCGACGGCCATCGAACGGCATGTCCATAAGTGTGTTTTGGACATCAGCCGAGAAGTTGGCGGACCTCAACCAGGCGTGGCGACGAATCGCCACAGTCGTTGCCATCGCTCAGCCCAGTGAGTCAATAGTGTCCAGCCCACACCGGATGGAATAACGCGCCGCATCTCCACCTTCCACAAGGGCTTGGCCGAGTTTTGCCTGGACCTCCACCGGGCATTCTGGCAGCACGTCCGCGACCGTATCCCACAGAGAGTGGGTGTAGCGGTCAAAGAGGCACGCGGTGTTGACTGACCGTAATCCTAAACTCAGGGAGGAGAATACTTTCTTCCCGTATTGCTCGTACCTCTTGGATTCCTGATCGGGGGAGCCTCCAGGAATGTGGTCTGGGAATTATAGGCCCGGATAACAAGGCTCTCGGGGGTGGGGTGGGTAGACAGAAAGCAAGGGTCGCCCAGAGCCGGGCGGTGGCGCCTGGCCACGTTCCTATCCACAGGCTGACCTGTAGCGGGCTTGGACCAAGTGCCCAGAAGAACGTCTGATAAGGCCTCATTAAAGGGCAGCAGAGGCTCGGCCGAGCTTGACTGTGGTTGAAGGACCTCAGTGAGGAGGTTAGTCCTCACGCCGCGACGGGGAGCTCAAGGCCCAAGGCCTTGGCCGCCCACATCAGCACCAAGCTCTAAGCAGCCCCCTCCTCCGTAGCCTCGCTAGGAGCGGAGACAAAATAAGTGTCGGGCGAAGTGTCCAGACCACTGGCCTCCCAAAGCTCTCCTGTCCAGTCCGCAGAAGACTGACACTCACCTGCCAGAGGGTTCTCAGACCCCTCCCAATCCCCCTCGTCACCCATTGCCTGGTACTGAGGCTCAAAGGATGTGGCCGGGTCATAGAAATAGAAATCTCCAAACGGCGTCGGATACGGCGCCGAGCGGCGCCGCTCCGACGCCGGACCCGAATCGAGGGTAGGACCAGGGACGGCGTCATCCTGGGACGGCGCCGGGGGCGACACCCTTGGGGCCGGCGCCGGATCCAGTGGGGCCCTGCGGCGTCGGGACCGAAGTTGCTGACGGCGCCAGGGCCGAAGCACCCGATGGCGCCGAAGCACCCGGCCCGCTGGGGGACCCAGTCGGGCCGCTTGGCCCGAAGGCGCCGGGGAACCCGATGGAGGAGTGAGCGACCTCATGGCCGAGAGGAAGGCCTCGTCCGGGACTGGCAAGTATGGAGCAGGCCGCTACGTCCGCGGCTCCGGCAGAGCCGCGTGGGCGGTGTCGCCCGAACCCCCCGCAGCATCGCACGAGCGTCGGGGGAGGCTTCTTGTGCCTCTTACCCGAGGACTTCGAGCCCGAAGACAGATGACGACTCCCGGAACTGTGGTGGCTCTGGCCCCGCGACCTCCTTTCGGACCGGGACCTCGAGCGGCGCGGGGCCTGACTGCCGAAGCTCGAGTCGCTTACGGGACCGCTCCCATCTAGCTTTAGACGTCAGGGCCCGGCAGTCGGAGCAGGACTTGTCGTCGTGGTCCGGGCCTTGACAGTGCAGGCACTGGCGATGGGGGTCGGTAACCGACATCAGTCGGTCGCAGTTGGCGCAGGGCTTGAACCCGGGCATCCCTACCGGCACCGTCTGAGTCGAGAGACTTCGAAAGTAGATCAAAAGGATTTTAAAAGTTAGTAAAAAACTGACTAGGGTACAACTTTTTCGTATCTGCGCTTGCTGTCGCGGAAAAAAGAAGAACTGACGTCAGCGCGCGGAGGCGGTGTCTGAGTACTCAGACGACGTCATCACGACGCCGACGACTGACGCGGAGCCGCGGACGACGCCTACCGACGCGCATGGGTACTACTAAGCAAAACATTTCCGGATCCAGTCTGACACCTGGGGATATTCTAAGGTAAGGAATCTATCATCAACGTGTCTCTTTCAGATAATATTATCTTGTCAATGAGATGTGGCCATGACTTTAAATCCAACAGTATGTAATCTAGTTAACTTGTATTGTTTATACGATTAAATGTGTGATTACCAATTTTGTCGGAGCTTGATCTTCCATTGCAGGCACAAAACCCCTGATTTAAAATGAGTGCATTGATTTGGACTGCCAGGAATGACCATTTCTTGATGACCGGGATTTCTAGCTCTGGGATTGACCAACAGTGTCCTCATCTGCCGTGATGGCCTGACTATCAATACTCAAGGGTTCAAATTGACTGTTGAAGTCACTCCTTATAATTTTATTTGCTTTAGCTGACAACACAGTTCAATGAGCATTTAGAAGATCTAAAACAAAGGATTACGTTTTATTCCCAATGGGTCTACAGTACACATTATATGTATATATAAAAATTCCATCCGGGCAAACAGTCAAGCTTATGCATAAAATGTCGAGGGAATCCACATTGATCTTCATGAGCATGCCTGTTAAGGTAGTTCTAACCCAAATTGTAAGTCCCCGTGATGGCCTGCCCTTCCCTGTAGTTACAACTTCTTTACAGAAGTTTACATAACCTACACAATGGAGAGTCTATAAAGACCAAGTCTCCCGAAAAAGGCAAAAGTTGTGCTGTTCTAAAAAAGAAAAATAGGGCACCACACTGGACAATTTAGTTTTGAAGCCAGATCTGCTACATTCCATGAGATGAGCTTTGTTAATGGGCTCATTGCAGTTGAAGCACCATTAATTGAGTGGTGACCGTTGTAGCTTTTTTAGAAGGCCCCTAATAACGCCCGGCGATGTTAAATATCGCCACAAAATGGATATTCACAGAGGGCTGCAAAACCTTCTGCCTCATGAATATTAAGACAGGTCACATTTCACAACCTTCTGTGAAATGCTGCCAATAATGGGATGGAGGCCTGTGAGGGATAGGGGACCAACATCCATGCGCGGACATTCAGCGCATCCCAATATTATTTTTTTTTTTTTAAAGCAGTCTGTGTTCCTCAATGTGAGAGGCACAGTTCAAACAAACATATTGACATGCATGGAAGACATGGAGGGACTGAAGAGGGGCTGGGGTTGGTGCCTTAGAAGGCACTCTGCTTGAAGGCCACCAATACGATTCCCAAAGGGGAAGCTGACCCATGGAGATAGATTCCCTTTTGCATATCAATTAAGGCCCTGGCTTGGGAGTCAGTAAATGATCAATGGCTTGCGATTGTATTAGCGGTCATAAAACATTAGATACATTTCATTTCGACCCAAAATTAGGAGGGGCTTCTTTAACGCCCCTTCCTAACATCATTGAAATGAGTCAGAGAAACCATTTAAAGAGTTGCGAAGATTTTCCCAACTCGCAAAAAGTGTTTAGTACATTGCAAATTGCATTTTTGCGGTCACAAAAAAGATGAATTTGTGATCAGCAGATATACAACAGCTAAAATGATCCTTACATCAGACTCTATAATCCTAGCAGCAAACTGTCCACATATCCTCAACTGCAAGGGATATCTTCAAATAAAAGAAAATCAAACAAATGAAGTAGAGAATCTAATGTTAACTTGCTACTAAATTTTATTTCCGGTGAACACAACAGCAATTTTATTACGCTGAAATAAATAAAATGGTGGCCTTAGATATGCATACCAGATGCTACTTTTCCATGAATATGACTTTTACTCACTTCTGGATGAAGATGTGATGGCCTCATCTGCTGTTTTAACGAAAGTGCAACGGATCTCTTCTTTAATCAGTCTGTTTTTCACAGGGTGTGGACCTGATGTCTCTGTCATTTCAAAGAAAGATATTGGGAACAAAAGTTATTTTTTTTTTAAACACATGATCAACTTCTCTTTCTTTTATTGATTATACCTAGGACTTTGAGTTTAGAGGTTCTCTCACTGACATGAATCGTCTTTTCGAATTACTTCGTTGATATTATTGAGTCCAGGAAAGCTTTCTATGGGAACGCTTGAAAAGAGACATTTTCCAGCTGAGTATTTCTTGTAATCCAGTGCTGAACCAAACAAACATCCAGGATAAAAAGGTGAGGAACGCCCCACGGTATGTCCAACTGCTAGGTTGTTAGGTACTTGTCTACCCTGGAAGCATAGTAGTAGACTGCTGCACTTTGAGCTGTTACAGGGACTTTTAGGGGCTTTTAGAAAGTATAGGCTTAAATGTGAAATGTAAGTAAGTGATCAATCAATTAATCAGGGGTTTATAAAGCACACTACTCACCAGTGAGGGTCTCAAGGCGCTGAAGGGGGGGGTGAGAGGGAGAGGGGGTAGAGACAGCTCCGGATCAGTCGAAAAGCCAGGTCTTAAGGTCCTCCCTGTAAGTGTGCAGGGTTGGGGAGCGTCTGATGTTCACAGGGAGCTCGTTCCAGATCTTGGCTGCTCTCCCGCCGGTTCTGTTCTTGTGGATCCGGGGGACCTCTGCCAGGGCGAGGTCGGCGGAGCAGAGATTCCGCTTGGGTACCTGGAATGATAGTCTCTCGTTGAGGTATTTGGGTCCGATGTTGTAGAGGGATTTGTAGGCGTGGGTTAGAGCTTGAAGGTGACCCTCTTCTCGACCAGGAGCCAGTGAAGATCTTGTAGGTGTGGAGTCATGTGTTCGTGGCATGGGGTCCCGAGGACGAGTCTGGCAGCGGCGTTCTGGATGGTCTGGAGTCTGAAGGAGGGATCTGTTTATTCCAGCGTATAGGGTGTTGCCGTAGTCCAGTCTGCTGGTTATGAGCGCATTTGTGACAGTCTTTCTGCAGTCGGGGGGATCCATTTGGAGGTCTTACTGAGGATGCGTAGGCAGTTGAAGCTAGTGGAAGCAACGGCGTTGACCTGGCGGTTCATGGAGCGGGAAGAGTCGAGGATGATGTCTAGGTTGCGTGCATGGTCCGTAGGAGTGGGTGGGCTTCCGAGGGCAGAGGTGGGCTTCCGAGGGCAGAGGGCCACAAGGAGTTGTCCCAGGGTCCGAGAATGAGGACCTCAGTCTTCTCAGAGTTAAGCTTGAGGCAGCTGTCCTTCATCCAGGTTGCCACATTCTTCATTCCCTCCTGGAAGCAGAGTCTGGTGTCTTCTGGATTTTGTGAGTGAGAGGATGAGCTGGGTGTCGTCTGCATAGGAAACTATGCTGTGCCCATGCTGTCTGACGATGGCAGCGAGGGGGGCCATGTAAAAGTTGAAGAGTGTGGGGCTGAGTGATGAACCCTGGGGCACTCCGCAGTTGATGTCTGTGGGTTTGGAGAGGAAGGGAGGGAGTCTGATCCTCTGGGTTCTGCTAGAGAGAAAGGATCAGATCCAGTCGAGGGCGGTTCCTTGTATCCCTGCGTCGTGAAGTCTGGCTGCGAGGGTGCGGTGAGAGAGTGTCGGAGGCTGCGGAGAGGTCCAGAAGGATGAGGGCCACGGTGTGCCCCTAGTCGAGTAGCATGTGGATGTCATCTGTGGCGGGGAGGAGAGGGGTCTCATTGCTGTGGTTGCTGCAGAATCCAGACTGGGAGGGGTCTAGGATGGAGTTCTCTTCGATGAAGGTGGTCAGTTGGGCATTCATGAGTCTTTCGGTGACTTTGGCTGTGAACGGAAGGGGAGAGATAGGCCGGTAGTTCTTCGGGTCCGTTGGGTTGGCCGTGAGCTTCTTGAGGAGGGGTTTAACCTCCACCCGCTTCCAGTCGTCAGGGAAGATGCCGGATGTGAGGGAGGTCTTGATGGTCCGTCCTAGTTTGGGTGCGATGGTGGCTGTGGCCCTGTGGAATATGTGAAGTGGGCAGGGGTCCGTAGTGTGGGCTAGTGTGGGTAGATAAGAGCTCACTCGCAAAGATAGGTCAGAACTTTAATTTTTGTGGCTGGAGATCGAGCATCTGGTGGAGCGGTGGGAATCGTGTGTTTTTTGTTTATTTATTTTGTTGGTTGTTTGTGGTATGTTAATACCCCATTTCTGCAAAGTCTATAACCCAGTTCCTACTCTTTCCGGGCCGGAGATGGCGCCGGATAGTGCTGGGCACTGGTTGAGGTCTCACTGCTGGCTGGACACCCTCACCCTGCGATCCCGTTTTAAGGGGTGGTGGGGTGCTGAAGGGGTAGCCTTGGACATCGCCAGTGGAGGACAGTTGGCCGAGGGCCCGGAGCGGGTATTCCCCGGCCGTGTTTACTTTGCACCTGCCGCTCAGCGTACCTTTATGTGTGCATCAGTCTCGGAGGGGAAGCGCCCGGTGGAGCAGAGGCAGAGAGACCGCTTCCCAGCAGAGACTATCCCTCTTTGCATAAACAGAAAAGCTACTCCATGGGTGGCAAAGATAAGAGGAAAGAACACTGCGGGGGACACACTGCCAGAAAGGGGTAGGCTTGAGCAGGAACCATGACATCCATGTAGGAGAGTAGGGTCTGCTTCCTATGGTCACCCCCACTTTTTGATGTGATTTTCTGGTTTTTCGACTTTAGTGTGGCTGTGGGCCTGCTAATCAGACCCACAGCCCAGCTGTTCTCTCTCTAAATAGATACCATGTACTTTAGATACATACCAGATTGGGTATTGGGTCACCTTTGTGAGCCCCTGTATAGTGTACCAGGGCATAGGTGCATCAATGGCTTACCAGGGGCTGCAGCATGTATTATGCCACCCCTGGCTGGCCCTCCAAACTGACACCACAGGCTGATCAGTCAGCTTGGGTAAGGTGGTGTAATCACCCCTTACTTAGATATAGTATACCTACATCTACCTTATATATAGACACATAGGCACCTATCAGTCACTCCTATGGTAGGCCTCGACAATCCTGGAGGCAGAGTGCTTGGTTTTATGTGAGAGGGTGCCCTAGCGTGAGGGGAGCCCCTCTGCAGCTTTTGGAACCATCTGCTTATAGCTGTTCTATGATATAGCCACACCATATACTCTTAAGTGCATTATAATCCTCGCGGTTAATATTAACTTTGGTTTGGCTTTATCAAAACATGTTGCGTAAGGTGTCAAACACTTTGGAATATTACCCCCCCCCCCCCCGCCAATTCTGGCGGCGGGGGTAGCATTCCACCCTTCTAGAGGGAAAAGACATGTATGTTACCGCTTTACCCGGTTAAAGTTAAACAGAGCCTCAGCATCACAAAATGGATGCTGTTGCCACAGACTCAAGTCTGACCTCCTGTTGCTGGGGGAATCTCCAGCAAGGGCGGCCGGGACAATAGGTTTCCTGTCCAGGGAGACCCCAGCACCTCCCCTGACAGGGGTTTTGTGTATTGGGGCAAGGAGGGCTGCATTCAGTGAATGCATCTAGACACTGCCTGGGGCACACAAGGTGCACCATGCATAGCCCGGTTCAAATCAGTTGCTGGGGCACTCCAGCCCCAGCTCTGGCGCAAAACTGGACAAAGGGAAAGGGGTGTAACCACCCCCTTCTCAGGCCCACCCATAGGAGGGACCTAGGCAGGTAATCCAGCCCCCATCCTTAGTAAAAGTAATAAGTATAGGAGCTGTGTCCCCAGAACTTTGGATTATCCTGGAAAGAAACTTTGATACAGAACTCTTGGACCTTCGACATTCTATTCGGACTAGAAGACAGAAGACATCTCCCTTGTGGTCAAGGAGTGACCACCGTGTGCAAACAGGCACCACCAGTAACTTTCCAGTCTGCTTTGTCGACGCTCCCGCCGGAACCCGAAGACTCAGCGACACAGGAAATGGACTCTCAGACTTTTCTAACTCCGACCCACATCCACAGCAAAGCGGAGACCCGTGGCGGACACGAGAGACGTGGGACCGTACACCCTGGACATCCTGCATTTTGCTAACTGCTCGACTACCGAGGTACCCTCGCAGTTGTGCATTGGGGTACGAGAACCCCCAGACCCGAGCGCCATTTGCACCGAAGCTCAGCCCTCGACACTCCACGAGAGCAGCATGGGGCCCGCTCTTGCATTTCAGCTCGACGCGTCTTCCCGGTTCCTTGGCCGTTGGCTAGTGAGCCCCCTGAAGACTTTCCTCTTAAACTAAACTGCTTTCCTAGCTGCTCCAGGCTTGCTCCAGCTTCCCTTTAAAGGAGAAGCACCACAGACCTTGCTGGCCTGCAACAGAGCCAACCTCGACATCCTGCGTGGGATGCGTTTGCCAAGGCTTGTTGGGTCCAATCCGGATACCGACACCGCAGTCAACAAGATCCGTTGTGGGACAGCTCGAATCCAGCGCCTGGTCATCGCCGATGCCTCCTGGACCTCGTGGCTGATATGACAAGCTCACCTTCTTCACCTTCAAGCATGCGACATTGCCTGGTTCCTTCCTGGTCACTGGCTAATGACCCAGACTCTGTCTCCTCTGCTTTTAGGTTCTTCACATCGTCGATCCACCCTTGGACCCACCCGGACACTTTTCCTCTGTTCGCCTGCAGCACTTCTTTGCAGCTCTCCATAGAAAACGACGAAAACAGACACCAAAAGGCACCTATGCACCCGGATTCCCTGGGTGAGGTAACACGAGTACTCCGGTGCTCCCGTGGGTCTAGACTCTCGAAGTGTCCTAGTCTAAAGGGGTTTTATCGTAGTCCATCCGGAAGTGTCCTAAAACAGTAACCATGTAACTTCTTCGTTTCCCATTATAAGTCAATGGTAACTCACGACTGTGTTTAGACACTGCACGCGTCTTCCGTGGGCCTTCTACTTCCTAACCCTTGGTTGTTTAGTGTAGTCCCAGCGATTCTACAGGCCCTAGGCCTGCTGTCTAACTTTCACGTGGTTCTTATACCACTTCTTTAGTATATGGTTTGTGAGACCCCTAGGGCATAACTATTTGTGCAACTTATCGTATGCTAATTGAGTAACTTGTGATGTACTTTTATCTCTGACCTCATAAAGAGTGCAGAGGGGTTGTGTTTAGAATAAATACATATATATTTGATATATACCTTGTGTGGTGTCCTTTCATTTGGTATTCAAGGGTTTATAATTGGTAAAACAGCTTGCTTCACATGCTCTCTGAAGTCTTAGCCTAAGACTGCTGGTCCATGCTACCACTAGATAGCTTGTCTATAAGGTTGACTTTAAAACCACCATCAATAAGGGTCGATTAGACTGGTGCAAGGTGCCCACTAGAATAGTGGACATCATATGCCAGGCTAACTTCTCACAATCAACAGATGCACACAAGGGGGTTTAGCATTGCGGTTTGGCAATGCAGCATACAGCAGTGCTGCATGACACAAGCAGCTCTTGTAAAGGAATAATGAACCAGTTGGAAGGGTAGGGGAGTGCGGCCTAGAGAAGGGACACGCAGAGTTTACCTTGCGGGAGCGAGTGCGATAATTGCCAACACATGGCGCAGCTGCTCGCTTCTGCAAGGGAATCGCCAATCGTGCAAGCGTTGCAATACAAAGCAATGCAAAACGTGCACGTTTTTGCCCTAAAAGCTGATTGACCCCAAAAGGCCCCTTCCTATGCAGCGCATGCGCGCTGCGTAGGCGAGATCTAAATATGGATACTTCAGGGTAGGGGAGGGATGTCAAAGTCTGGTCGTTTATGGAAGGGAAGGAAGGCAAGTGTTATATGTCAGTTGTATAGCGGTCAGCTCCCAACAGTGTGGTATCGAGGCACTCTTGTATGACGGAAAGGATATGATTGGAAAGAAGAGAAGGAGGGATAGATGAAGAAACAAGCATTTACCCAAACTCTCCGCCGGACAACACCGTGCATACTGAGAAGCACAGTCCCATATTCTCTTGCCAAAAAACAGTGCCCATACTGCCCGCCCCAGAGCAACAAAGTCCATGCAGAGAAGCACTGTCCCTTACTCTCCTAGTGTTGTCTTCGGAAGCACTGTCCATGCCCCTCTTTTGATCAGACAATTTAACACGCTCCCATACCAGCACTGTCCTCCATTCAAGCTCAGCTCTCAAAAGCTACCGTCCACCCTCAGAAGCGCCATCACCCCCCCCACCAAGAAACTGTGCCCACCCTCTCCCACGGAGAAACAACGATCCATCCTAAAAAGCACTGTCCCACCCCCTCCCCCATACAGAGAGATACTGATCCATCTTGCCCAGCTATGCCCTCTCTGCACACACAAAGAAACACTGCCTTGGCCTCTCGCTCACGGACACTGGGCTCATCACCACTCCAGTACACCCTGCCTACCACCAGAAGCGTTTGACTGTGCCTCTTGAGGACGCGAATCAACACTATATTACCTACCACAACACTGCCCTAGTCTCTTTACCCAGCTACGTCCCTGTCTCCCACAACACCCAACCCCCGTCCCCAGCTCACCTGGCCCGCACAGACAATCTTAGTGGTAGGGGTTGCAGCAGGCACTGTCCTCCAACCTCCTGAAATTCTGACAGCCCAATATCGCCTTGAGCTCGGCAGGAAGAGCTTGCACAGTAGCCCATGGGGAGGTGGGCAAGCTGCCCACCCGCAGTTCGGCCAAGCGAGGGAGCAGCCTGGCACAGCCCCCCACCATAGCTCCTTTGGATCCCACAGCCTCCAGGAGTGCCTCCATGGTCTGTAAGTGCTTGAGGAGCGAGTCTGTGATGGCTTTTGGTTCGAGGGTCAGGTGCAACAGAGGACCTTAGGGTACCCATGGGGGGAACTAGGGGATGCCAGGGTGCGGGGGATCAAGAGAGTTGTCCTGGAAGAGGCAGCAGGTCACTGTCCTGTCCGAGTCCTCCAGGCTCGTTGCTGCGCCTCTGTCCAGCCCCTCTGGGATCAATTATGTTTCTCTATTGTTGGTTTCAGAGATGTACCCATTCCACTCCCCAGGAGTCTCCATGGGGCTTCTATGATGCCCCCAGGAGATCCCAGCAGCACCGGCATTCTGCCCAAAGTCCGTCCCAGCAACGGCACCATGCCTTTGCTGGGACCGACTTTTGCAGCACTCTGCTTCTCCAGAGGCGCCAGACCAGACTGGAGCGTCTGGACCTGAACATGCGATGAAGATTCGGACCTGAACATGCAATGAAGATTCGGAGTTGCTTTCTCCTCCTTCCTCCCCCGGCTCCTGGGTCTGGCCATACTCTTTCCAAACAACCACCACAGTGTTTCCAACCGCTTCTGGATAGTGCTATCAAAATACGAAAACATCCACCGTAACCACCAGCAGGAGGAGCACCAACGGCGATCGGAACATCATCGGCTGATATGGCTGGCTTTATTTGTCGTTGTAGGAGTACACTAGAACCTGAATATTGCTACTAGAAGATTATATTAGACCCAGGTCTTCTTGCCTAGATAAAAGCTTTACTTGTTTCCTAAATATATTTCTCGGTTGATGGTTAAAATTTCCCCAGTTGAACACGTCAAAATTTAGTTTCATACAAGCAGTGGATGAAAAATCTGCCATGGGGTTTTTGTCATTTGTGAAAAGTTCTTTCAGAGCTGCTTTCATAGAGTTTGAAGGCGGTGCAAAGATTCCTCGATGAGAACGAATGATGGACGCGCAGTGTTCATAGGATTGTTTATTTAGGCTGAACTACAACTGTACCAAGGCATTTCATGCACGGGCAGGAGTATGGAAAATCTGTCTAGTCTCATAGCAGTAGGCAGACTCCATGATACTGACCAGTTCCCCAGGAAAGACTAGTTGCCCATAGGAGATTGAGGGTGGTAGCTTAGCTTTTATAACCTTTCGGATTGGCTCAGTAGATGGACTATAGAATTTGAAGTTAAGTTTGCACAAGGCGTACGTCACCACCTTAGCTTTTGCTTCTGTAGACAAACTGTTTACGGTGGGCTTGCTAGCACATCCTTCCAGTCCTCTCCGTCTGAAGGGCAAAGATCCTCTTCCCAAGCCACCCTCAGTTTATCAAGTGTAGTGGGACAGTTCGTCACCAGATACTGGTAGATTTTGTGATCTTGTAGGTCTCCCATAAACAATTTAGCTTCAATGGGGCTGAAATCTGGGAGAGACTCCAATCCTGTGACGCTTGGGAGGGCGGCATACCTGAACCGAATGAATTTGTAAAATTGGGTCTTAGGTCTCCGATTTTCTCGCTATAGGACTTGAAAGGACTTGAGAACTGTGCCACGCATCACATCCCCCAGGGTAGAGATCCCAATATTGTCCCAGTCTTGGAAACCCGCTAGACCAGCTAGCTGTGGCAATATCCCATTGGACCAAAGCAGTCTCCTTAGTCAACCTGCCCCACCACCCCATCTTCCGCAAGGCCTGCTCCCACACCTGGAACACCACCCTAGTGGCAGATGGCAGAGAATTACGGAGTGAGGCCGAGGAAAGAATAGTGTGTAGAGTAGCAGCCCCCATACATCCCTGTTCCAGCGCATAGGCAGAGTTTGACATGTCCCCATACCACCAGTCATTTAAAATCAATAGGTGCAAAGCCATGTAGAAGAAGTGTTGTGGTCTGGGTATGAAAGGTAAACTTCAGTGTTGTCTGGACCATTAATTCACAGATCCATTGCAGAGTCACAACTCTACATAGGATCTGCAAGTCCAATTTGAAAAATAAAAGGCACACCATTGGACTGCGAATGCGGTTGCGGATTTGAGAATCCATTGTGCTCAGGTTGTCACAGAAATATTTTTTGCTGAGGCTGCCGCTACCCAACATGGTCCACCGTGCCCAGTGTTTGGAAACATAGAAATAAAAATCTAAGCGTGCCAGTTAGCCTTTCCAGACCTTCAGGGCAATTTTGTGGAGCCCCTAAGGTACCGTAAGCCAAGGCATTATAAGAAATATTAAGAAAATTATTTAATAGTAAGGTTCACAAATCCGGACAATAATTCATACAAGCATTTGCAATGCAATAGGTCTCGCAGCATTAAAGTTTGAGTTATTGTCATTGTGTATGACAATGCGTTGCATAAAATTTTTAGCAAACTTTGAATTGGTGAGCAGTTTGAGTGTGTGCAAGAGTATGCTGTTGCTCACAGCTGTTATTATTCACACAGCTCTAATGATGCACCTCACCACAGGGCTGACGCAGTTATTATTCACACAGCTCTGATGATGCACCTCAGGCACGGGCTCACAGCTGTTATTATTCACACAGCTGTGATGATGCACCTCACGCACAGGGCTGACACAGTTCCAAGGCAGTGCAGCATCTTCGCTTGCTGCGCTGCGCTGCATGAACTCTTTGCAAATATACCCCTAGTTAAGTATGCTGCGAGGATTATTTGCGAACATCGTCTAAGGCACCATTAATTTGTCAGCTGTTTAAACTTGAGTCTTGGTAAAGTTCTGTATGCCTGGTGGAAGTGTGCACTGACGGCTGGTAGTGTGTGTGCATGGTAAAAGCGTGCACTTGCGGCTGGTGGCGTGTGTCTGATGAATGCGTGCATTGACGGCTGGTGGTATGTGTGTGTGCTTGGTGAAATTGTGTGCTGGTGGTGTACGTGCCCGGTGAAATCGTGCACTGATGACTGATGGTGTCTGTGGTTGGTGAAAGTGTGCACTGATGATGTGGTTCTGTGTGCGGCTGTATGTGTTGTTGTGTGTGAGTGTGGTTATGTGTGTTGTTGTGGTTGTGTGTGTAGTTGTGTGTGTTGTGTTTGTGGTGGTGTGTGTTGTTGTGTGTGTGTTGTTGAGCGTGTGTAGTTGTGTGTGTGTGTGGGGCGTCCAAAAGTACAGCTACACCAGGAGACCTACAATAGACGCAAAGAGACAGAAGGGGTCAGAGAGAGGGAGATCATACCGTGGTGCAGAAGAGAACACAATGCGACATGGGACACACCTGGTAAAAGTGACGAAAAAGAGACAGGGACATCTTGGTTTACAGACTGGCAGAGAGTAGACACTCAGAATAGAGACACAACAGGGGTCGGACACAGGGAATACAATCAGAGGACCAGCAGAGGACAGACTATAGCAGAAAAGATCATATCTTAAACAACAAAGGAGTGTATGAGTGTAACTTAAAAAACCATAGACCCAAAAACAAAATGAAAAAAGTGACAGTGTCAGTGACAGTTTATTCCTGGACCCCAACCTTGCTCAGGTAATCCTTTATTTTTTATATATTAAGCATGCCTGGTCCTACTAGTCAGGAGGCGTCCACCCTGAGGCTAGGGATGACTATGTCCAACAGGGAAAGGCAAACAACCTTTTGTTTAGAAGGACCCTCACTCACCACTAGTTGGTGACATGCTCGATTTTGCTCTTATGACAGCAGAAACATGTTGACCAGTTGTTGTAACTAAGGACACAGGTCACCTAATATAGTACCAGTAGTTGTCCGAAATTCACGTTTTTAATCCTAATACAGGTTGGCCTGCATTAAATATTTTTTAGGTTTCAACCCTGTATTTTTTAATTTTGCACTCACTCTTTTTGCACACACATGAGTTGAATCACTAGTACACTCACCACCAAACCCGCTCCGCTGTAACTCAGGCATCGTAGCACGCTGGGGCGACATTCGGTCACCCCAGCGGGGACCCGATGATGAAGCATGTCACCAACTAGTGGTGAGTGAGGGTCCTTCTAAACAAAAGGCTGTTTGCCTTTCCCTGTTGGACATAGTCATCCCTAGCCTCAGGGGATGGACCAGGCATGCTTAATATATAAAAAATAAAGGATTACCTGAGCAAGGTTGGGGTCCAGGAAAAAACTGTCACTGACACTGTCACTTTTTTCATTTTGTTTTTGGGTCTATGGTTTTTTAAGTTACACTCATACACTCCTTTGTTGTTTAAGATATAATCTCAGGGGCACAGGAGTGTTGACTCGAGCCCTATCTCTCCCGTTGATACATTGATATAGCAGAAAAGAGACACAAACCTGAAGACATCTTGACAGAAATAGAAATGCCAATTTAAAGCGGTGCCCGTACTACAGTAAGTGGTTCAGTCCCCAATATATACTACATACATGCAGTTAGATCCACTCCCTTTCACAATAGATTAGGCCAAGGCCCTTAAACATTGAAGTGCCACGCAATGTTCAAGTTTGGGGAACTGAAACCATTCTATTTGTTAAAAATGCAATATCAATAGCAGGAATGAATAGGGAACTAAAATTTTCTGCAAAGGAAGCGCTTGAAATAGCCTTCTTAAAGTGCCAGTAAAATGTCTGTCAGTCCAGAATTCCTCAGCGACGCCTCCTCTTTCATGACCTTTGACCTATCCTCACAGGAGCCGCTTCCCTACAGCTGCCCACATTACCTAAAACTACGTTTGAAAACCACGGTATTTTGAAACGAGGCCTGTGGCAATCACCATGACCGAGTTTCCTGATCATTAGGTAGAATAGCACTCTTGCGACTCAGTGGATCTTGTGAAACACATGAAGGTGTTTACACAGTGGGCGTGGCTGATCTCGGATGGTCAGCCCGGGTCACACCCAACAGCTACACAAGCGGCGCTCTCTCGTCTGCAGCTCTAATAAATCCCTTTTGTGCGTAGTCCCATATTTAGCCTCTTCAGGGCTTTATTAATCATCACAATCAGTGTATCAGCTAAATGCAGGCAAGTCGCAGATTGTGATTAGGAAGAATCTGTCAACAACAAAATAACAAAGAGGGGTGCTTGCCAGATCGATCACCATAGAGACATGGACCAAGGAACAGATGATTGCAGATGAATAACACAAAAGGCACTGTGCTCTTCAGGATTCATGAAATAAACGCCACTAAGGAGAATATGAAAGAGCTACTGAACGGTTTATTCCAAATCATTGTTTCTGCCAAGAAGGTTGAAAGACAGAATACTTTTTTGAAGAAACGGATTATTACTTTGGTGATGGAACAGTCATTTACCCGCCTGCCCCTGAGCTCTTACTGCGGTCACAGAGTTTTTGCTGTGAGGAATCAAGCAGGCCATGGCCATTTTCGCCCGATTCCGTTTTTTGTCTGCGAGTGGAGCAGGAGGTGTCTGTGGGCGCCGGTAATGAGCGCCGTTGTGTCACAGCAAGGCACCAAGCTCCGAGGGGGCCACAAGCTGTTCTGAGTTTGCATCCGAGCTCCTATCTGGACAGAGAGGACGGCGGAACGAGACGGGAGAAGCCCAGAGTTGCTGGCACGGAGGAGGACGCTACGGCACGAGCACTCCTGAAAACGAAACCTATGGTGGGGGCGGGACTTCCGTTTTGTGAAGCCCGCGCCCACGGAGTGCCTGGAGGAGCAGTGGTGACGCGGGGCTCCCATGCCCAAGGGAGAGCCCCGCGGTCGGAGGCTGCACAAGTCCGGAGTGCCGGTGAGCGGGGAAGGGGGGGATGCCTGTATGTGTGCGTGTGTGTGTGTCTGTGTGTGCGACGGCGGAGGGGTGGGGGGGGGGGACGTCTCTCCGTGCGTGTATGTGTGCTTGTGTATGTGTGCGCATGCGTGCAGGGGGAGGTGTGCCTGTGTATGTATGCCTGCGCCGATCGCCTTTTGCGAGATGCGCGCGGCCAGGTGCTGTCTCCTGGGAAGCAGACCCAGTAACAATAGATCTCGGCGAGACAGCGCTTACGCGCTGTAACGCTACGATACCTAAAAAACTAGACTCTCCCTGGTCCCCACACATCTTAAAGAAGATTTGTGAATCCTGAAAAAATATTGCTTTAATTTTTTTTTTTTTTCTACACAACAGCTTTGCTTGGCCAAACTGCTGCACACAGTCTTCTGCCACCAGGAATAGATTGGCCGAATTCCAGATGTTGTAACCAAAAGCCCACAGCCTTTGGAGCTGCTAACCCGCCGCACGGTAGGCACAGGGCCGGGCCCAAGGACAATTACTAAGGCCAAGAACTGTGGCCAAATGCTGTTGCACACAGAAGGCCCTACACAGCTGGGGGTTGCTGCACACAATCACCAATTGTGGGTTGGGTGCAGGGTCTTGCCACAGGCCAGAAACTGTGACCAATCCTGTGCAGCGCATGGCTGAAAGCCATATATTTGGATCACCCCAACCCTTATTTTAATACTATGATCTCCCAAACAACCCTTCAAAATTCTTCCTTACCTATACCTCCTTTGACTCATTCCCAAAAACATTTTACTAATATGATCCCCCTAATCTATTTTTAGATTCTTTCCTCCTCATCCCAAACCTTATTTTACTACTAAGGTCTCCCTATAAACACTCTCTAGACTCTTCCCTCTTCTATCCCCCCATTCTCCTTTTTAATCCAAGTATCAGACTCGCGTGTCCACCGCTTAAATCTCACTATATAATACACCGCAAATCCTTTTTGGGTTATAGAGTAGCGCGGTATTCGCCGAATAGAGCATCGAAGTGGGTAGCTAGCGCTATATAAATACAATTACAAAAAACAATATATTGTAGGGGTTCACTGGCTGCAGCAGGCTGCGCACAGGGCCTTCAACCCTTACTGTACAAAGTAAAAGTTCATGCACTGAAGGGGTTGGCGATAAAACAATAGGGTTTGATTTAAAAAAAGAAATTCAATAACAAAGGTCAAAGTGGAGTTATGTTAGCTTTGGTTACAAGAACTTAACGTAGGTTAAAATATAATCATAAAGGCATTAATTAAAAAAAACGGTAAAGTGCAGTTATGGTTTAAAACCACAGAAATGCTCACAAATCTGGTTAGGTAAACTAATCATTATACATGCCCCCACCCCGAACACCTTCTGAACTTAGATATGACATCAATAACATGTTAAAGGAAAACACTGACGGGATAATCAATGATAGTGTTGCTGATCTTAGACTTAATAAAAAAATAAAATTAAAAAAAACAAGTCAGGCTATGGCAGAATGCAGCAGGGGTGGATTGTCTGTCTGCAGAGGAATAGACAGAGGACCTGCGGCCAACCCCACTACACACTGCCAAAAGGGTTACAGAGTGGGGTATAGCTCCTTACAAATGGCTGTGCATGGCTTGGCTGTAGACCAGGAACTGCGACTAACCCCTACTGACCAATGTTGAAGGTCTTGCACAGTGGGAGTTGGACGCTAACAAGCATTGTAATGCATGGTCTGGTTTTTAGGCTGGCCTTGCAGCCAATCACTGGAGCACAGTCGAAGGTTGTGTGCAGTGTGGATTGGCCAACTATGGAGGGCGGAGTACAAGGCCTGGCCACAGATCAGGCCCGACCCTCAATCTGGAGAGCTAAAGTCCATGTGTACTGGAGGTTGGACACACATGGAGGGTTTGGCATAGTGTCTGGTCAACACCTAGACCCTGTGGCAATCCCTGCTGCACTTGGCTTAAGGATGTGCGCAGTTGGTTCAGAGCCTGGCTGTAGGTCAGGCCTTGCAGCGTGCTGCCGGTCAAACACAGATTAAGGACATTCAAAGCAAGGGCTGGACAACTGTGGAGGATTAGCCATAGAGACAGGCCAAAGGTCAGGCCCTGCGGTTAACCACACTGTGCATAGCCTATGACAGTGTGAAGTGTGAGCTTGTTGCTCTTAGAGGGTTGGGCATTGGGTCTTGGTCCTGAGCTTAACCCCCACTATGCTCGGCCAAAGGCAGAGTATTGGTACATTTGGATGGTGTCATCAATGATGCCATTTGAGACGTTAGGAGTAATGTCATTTAACATGTCATGAGTGATGTAATACGTAAAGTCATAAGCTTTGCATGACGGGGCACAATGGTTTTTAGTTACTGTTTTGTAACCATAATGGCAGTTTACCTGTACCACACCCACACTATTTAAATTAAGTTTCGAGATGCAACCATCCACATTTTTTAGTAGAAGTATTTCATATTTGTATAGAATTGAAAATGTAACATTTATTTTGGCTATTTGATACAAGAGAACTACTCACTTCTAGTGGTATATTGAATACGCTCTCTTTCCTCTGACCAATCAGAATCATCAGAGTCCTCCGTTTCCATAAAATCTGAATCTTCCTCTTGTTTAATTGTGGAAAGAATGTCTGGATTATAAACTGGATTGCCTCCTAAAACAAATGAAAGTTAATCAGTATGATGAGAACTTTGTAAATCATTCACAAAGTAGGCCTAATAAAAATAGCGACTGTGCCTCAATCCATTAGTCCACAGAAAAACAGGTTTTTACTTCACAATTTACCCTGATCCTCCTTGACCTATTGCCAGCCTTCACACCATATCCCACCACACGCTGATCAGAAGACGCCACACATATTAGCATCCAAGGAGACACGCTCAGATGGCTCACCTCCTTCCTCGCCAGAAAAACCCAGAGGATCCACCTCCATCTTTCACCTCTGAACTCATGGAGATCACCTGGGGCGGCCCCCCATGGCTCATCCCTCAGCTTCAACGCATATATGACCCTGCTGGCCAACATTGTCAGATGCATGACAACCGTTGTTGACTGGATGAGGAACAGTTACCTTCAGCTGAACACAGACAAAGATGAAAGTACCGATCTTTGGCAAAAGCAGAAACACATGGAACGACTCCTGGAGGCCATCAGACCTAGAACCCCCACCTACTCACTTCGACCATGCCAGAAATCTCAGAAGTACAAGTTACTTACCTTCGGTAACAATGTATCTGGTAGAGACGATTTTAGCCGCAGATTCCTTCACATAGAATTATTCCCAGACGTGAGACTGGATCCGGAAACGTTTTGCCACAGCATCCCTGCGCGCAAGGAAAAGGCATCACGCGACTCCGCCCATGCGTCGTCCACGTACGTGACGTCAGCGAGGTCACATGAGCCACACACCGGCGCGCCTACGTCAGTTTTCTTCTGAGAACTTTTCCGCACCACAAAGCGGACCCACCAGACAAAAACTGTGGGAGCATGGGAACAGTGTGTGAAAGAGTAGAAAAAGAGGAAGACACCATAAGGAACAGTGCAACACTGCAGTGTCCAAAGGCACGGGCAGAAGAAGAACAGAGCAGAGCCCTGAACAACCACCCTGCCAGTATATAGACAGCCTCCCCACCTTCCCCTGTATACAAGGAACATGCGTAAAAAGTCATGGCACATGTAGCAGGCCTACAACCCCCATGCAGAAACGAGGAAGGGAAGCCAGTCCCAAAACAGACAGGAACAACCAACCTCCAAGCCACCCCAGCATAGAGGGCAACCACCCCCCAGGAACAAGAATTGAATTTGAATTTAAAATATTTATATAGCGCAACATACACCATGCGGTTTCTTGGCGCTGTGGAGGCAAATTTAGCAGTAGGAACAAAAAACTGGAAAAGGGAAATCAGTTTACATTAAGAAAAGCCTGAGTGAACAGAAAGGTCTTAAGATCTTTTCGGAAAATGGAATAATGTGTGGCCAGACGTAAGTGATCGGGGAGGGAGTTCCAGAAGGATGGTGCTAGGAATGAGAAATTGGCTCCGCCCCATTTCTTACGTCTGTACCGGGGAACCTGAAGGAGTGATTGAGTAGATGAGCGGAGCTCACGAACAGGGGTATACTCTTTTAACAAAGAAGAGATGAAGGCAGGGGCAGTGCCCTGGCGCGCCTGAAAAACCATGCAGCCTGTTTTAAAGAGGGATCGCTCCCTGACAGGTAGCCAATGTAGTGCCTTCAAAAGGGGAGTAGAGTGATGGGAACGGGGGAGGCCATACACTAATCTGGCCGCCTGGTTTTGAACCAGCTGGAGCTTCCGCAGACTATACGCTGGGATGCCGTTGTAGAGGGCGTTGGCATAGTCCAGCCGGGAGATAACCAGAGCGGACATAATTAACTTAAGTGCAAAGGGAGAGAAGAAACGAGAAACAGAGCGAATAGTTCGAAGAACAAGAAAGCAGGTAGAGACAACAGAGCTGATTTGTGAGTGAAGGTTGAGCTGATTATTAAGTTTGATGCCCAGAGTCTTAACTGAAGGAGAAGGTGTGGGAGAAGATCCTAAAGAAGAGGGCCAAAAGGAAGAGTTCCAGGGACTGGAGGAACCACCCGTAAGGACCAATTCTGTTTTGTCAGGGTTCAACTTCAGATGGTTGTGGTTCATCCAGTCCCTGATGAAAATCATAATGGACTGAAAATTAGAAATAGAGTGAGAAGAAGAAGACAGATTAAAGATAAGCTGGAGGTCATCTGCATAATTATAAACAGTGACCTCCAGTTGCTGAAGTGCAAAGATCAGAGGATAGATGTAGAGATTAAACAAAAGGGGGGAAAGAGAAGAACCTTGGGGAACACCACATGTGACTTTGAGTTGGGTGGCCGAAAAGTCCCCTAGCCGGACCGCCTGGGTGCGGTCCCTCAGGAAGGACGATAGCCAGACCAGGGCTGAGCCCTCGACCCCCGCCGCTCCGACACGGGAAAGTAAGATGGAATGATCCACCGTATCGAAAGCGGCGGAGAGATCGAGGAGCACCAGAGCCTGGCAGCTATTTTGGTCCATGCCCTCCCTGAGGTTATTGAGGACCGACACCACGACGGACTCGGTGGAATGCCTAGGCCGGAAGCCTGCCTGGCGGGACGCTAGGCCCCCATTGGCTTCCACATGGGCACTGAGGACCGATGTTACATGTCGCTCCAGCACTTTGCCCAGATAGGGCAGGAGAGAGATGGGACGATAATTAGCTGGAGCAGAGGGGTCCGCGCCAGGCTTCTTAAGGATGGGCACTATGGTGGCAGCTTTGAGTGCTGGAATTACCACCCCCTGAGCCAGTGAGCTGTTGAGAAGGGAGATTGGCGGTTTAGGGCAAACGGAGTAGATTTGTTGTAAAATATGGGCTGGACAGATGTCCGCCGGGGAACCAGACTTTACTTTGGGAAGTATTGTAAGAAACACTTCTTCGGTAAGCGGAGGGATAGAAGAGAGACAATGGTGAACAGTAGGGGGAGAAGGCTCAGAGAAAGTGGGGGAAGGAAGTGGGATATTGGCTTTGATATTGCCAATTTTTTCTAAAAAGTAAACATTCAGGGAGTCACAGAGGGATTGAGTAGGAGGGGGCTTAAGGGTGGCCCTGTCAGAATAGGCCAGGTCCTGAACGATGGAAAAAATCTCCTTAGATTTGTTCTCCGCCATCAGAATTTTTGCTGAGAAATGTTCATTTTTAGCACTTAATATGGCCCTTTTATAATCACTCAGCACAGTCAGATAGTGGGTTTTTAATAGAGGGCAATAGTCCTTTCTCCAATGCCTCTCGGTCAACTTCTTGATCTTCAGGTCGTCGCAAGAGCAATGCATGACCAGATGACGCCAACTCAGAGGTTACGAGGGGCCAGGACCCCTAGCAACAAGAGGAAGGGAGGGGAGTGCAAAGATTTAAGGCAAACCGGTCTAGACCTGGAGCAGCCAGAGCAGCAGTGTTACAGGAGCACCGTAACCCCATCGTCCAAAGAACCAAAGAGGAGGAATGAACAGCAACAAGACGGAGCCACCTGTCAAGAGCAAAGAAAGCACTCACAGGAGACATAGCTCCCCACCAGGAGGCGAGTACCGGAGACCAACCCAAGGGTCCTCACAGAACGGGGAGGAAGGGCGGGCCGTGAAGGAATCCAAGGCTACAATCGTCTCTACCAGATACATTGTTACCGAAGATCGGTAACTGGTACATCTGATAGAGACTATTAGCCGCAGATTCCTTCACGTAGAATAGATACCCTAGCTATACCCACGGGGAAGGAGGGTCTGCGAAAGGACCACACCAGCCTAGACAGGACAAAGAGTCCCACAGGGGACCAGACCTGAGAACCAGTGATGCACCCTCGTCACCGCCAGGCAAGAGGACCCCCACAGCTGAACACCATCGACCCCAAGAGAGAAGTAGGAGGAGGAAAGAAGACTGAAGAGGCCCGTACCCAAGGCATTAGAGCTTCCATCCAATGCCTGGACAGGCAGAGGAACAAAAAGAAAAAGAAAAGCCTAGAGGGTCCAAGGAACAAAGGGAAAAGAAGGGGAGCCCACCCAGAGGGAAGGCAACAGGCCCGCCAGAACGGAACCGATAGCCATAAGCCGCTAGAAGCGAGAACAACCTGGGGCCCCAGAAAAACCAGGCAGGCGAAGCCTGACAAGGAGGACACAGAAGCATCTGAGCCCTCTGGACTGGGGTAGGAAGTAGAGGAATGCCCGGACACACCCCTACATGGGGCAGCGCACACGACATCAAGAAGCGATAGCAACATACAGAACCGCCACGGAGAACAGGCACCCGAAGGCGACCAGCACTCCCCAGCCGAGCTTAGCTATATAACAGCTACCACTACCCCAATTAGGGTACGTTAAGTTCCAAGACATGGGAACCCTCCTTGGAAGAACTTCCGCAGCCGAGAAAAAACAAAAGAGCCACGGGGAAAACACCCCCACGAAAGGCTTGACAAGCAGCCCAAAAGAAAAAACAGAAGGCCTAATCTCAGGGTAAAGTCTGTGTAACAACTCCAGCAAAAACACATAGTCAACAAAGGGCCGTCCAGCAGCCAACAATGCCAAAGTCCCAGAAAGGAGGACTCAATGGCCAGAAAAACACTCTAAAGCAAGAGCGACAGTCCCAAGAAGGTCCAGAACCAGCACAACTCAGCAGTCAGTGAGGAGGAGGAGGATAAGGTGGAGGAGGATAAGGTGGAGGAGGAGGACGACGGAGCCCTGCAGGAACCTTTGGAAGGCGGAAGTCAGCCTGGGCATGGAACAACAGGCTGCCATCAAACAGAAGATCAATGAGCCTCTCCCGAATATTTTCGGGGAGCACGCTATCCCGATGCCAAGCATAGCAACAGAAGGCGACTGAGGAAGCCATGGCCAGGCCCAGCACCTCCGAGAATAAATGCCGCTAGTTCCCGGCCATCCAACGCAAGATGCCGTATCTCCACCTGAACAGTCTCTTGGGAAGCGGCGGATCCCGGAGACTCAGCCGAGTCCCACAAACAAGAGGAGGCCCTAGCCAATACACACAAGGTGTTAAGGGAACGCAGGGCAGCGCTGGTCGAGGCGAACATGTTGAGCCCCTAAGAGTCCAGCCAACGGGCCTCCCGGGACAGCGGAGTCACCAGTGGCGGCAGGGAGTGAAAAGCAGTCCGCAAAAGTGGACTGGCGGCAGAGGGGTGGAGGGAAAGACACGCCGGGTAACGCAGCGCCAGAAGCAGGTGGTGTTAAGGCACCGGAACCCCTGAGGCGGGACGCCTCCAAGCCCCCGTGAGGGAATAAAGGAGCGAACCCTTAAAAGTAAGCAAGATCTCCCTCCCACCAGAGCCCTGGTGGAGAACCTCCAAGAGATGGTCCGCCTGAATGTGAGCCATCAGGTTACCCATGCGCAGAATGCCCACAGCCGTTGACACCATGTGAGGGAAGGCCGCACCCGCCTCCGTAGGGCCCCGGGGTGGAGAAAGCAGCTCCTCCGTGGGTGACGGCAGCAGACTAAGGCGGCCGTCCATGAAGCCAAGTGGGATGGGCAAAGGCGAGACCTAGAAGTCAGAAGGAACCGAAGAATGGGGAACCTGTCGTTCCTCCGACGAACACCTCTGCCTCAGAAACGTTGGGAAGCCGCCCTTTGACGATGCTGGTGGAAAATACACCACACTGCGGTCAGTCTCCTGAGAGGATGACACCAATATGCAGCTGACCTCCGGAGAAGAGGGAGTGTCCGAAGATGAATCCGCAGCATGGCCCATGTGTGGAGCAGAAGAGTCCGGCGTCTGAGGCAGGGCGCCAACACCATCTGGCGCCAAAGGAGACACCGGATAGGGTTCCTCCAAGTCACACTGCGCCGGGGAGCGGAGCGGGAGCCGAAGTGGCCAAGGGGCGGCGTCAGAATGACGCAGAGGCAGCCGCCTGCATGGAGGAACGAGAGGGACCGGGGGAGTGACACGAAGCCCTCCGCCAGTCTCGGCCCAGAATGTGGCGGAGGTGGCCGGCAACCCATGCAGTAGCGCCATGGATGATTCAACCTCCGACTCACCCTCTGACCAGGCAGCTGCCTGCGGGGAGGGACGAGAGGGGGCCGGAGGGGGACAAGGGGTCCCCACCCTGCTTCGACCTGTGGCGTCGCTCGGAGAAGGCACTGGCGCCGTGGCGGCATAGGCTCAGCCGTGGACGAGGCTTTCGCCTGCCCAGATGGCCGAGCGGTGCTCTGGGAGGCGACCCGAGCTCTGGCTACCTCCCGCAACACCACAGGAACTCCCACAGGAATTTTCGGCGAGGCAGAGGCACTGTGGTCTGAAGGAGGGACCCCCGAGGGGCCGCACCCCAACAGCACCACATCCTCCAAGCCTGGATCCTAACCAGTCAGCACCGGCGGTGCCGCAGAGGGCCCCGCACAAGGCAAGGGATCCGCTGACGCCCCAGGAGGGGAAGGTGGAGGAGACACCAGCAAGGCTTGCAAAGCCACCGCGTATGTCTCCATCTGGCCTCTAGACGCCTCATCACCAGGAAACGGTAGATAGGAGGACGACACGCAGGCCGCATCACCCGCGGAGAGTCACCTTCCCCCGGCAGGCTGAACACCAGGCCCCGGGGACAAACTGCGACACTTACCCACCGGGGAGAGACGCTTGTGCCACATCGGAGAAGGGTGAGGACGACAACTGCTGTATCTGAAGCAATCTGCCGAGGCTGACCGAGGAAAGGAAGCCGACCTGGAGAGACGTGCCGAGAGTAGTTTCATCCGGCGCTACCACCGCGACTTCGGCTTCAACTGTTGGCACGCCTCACAATTAGTGGTGCTGTGATCCTCCCCTACACACCATACAAATGAGGTGAGGGTCCATCGCCGACATAAGACGCCCAGACAACGTGCAAGTTTTGAAGCCCGAAGGCATTTGCACATTGTTCCACCAAAAGAAGAGACCATGATGAAGAAAAAAGGGCCCAAAACAGGCCAGTAGCAAGGACCGGATCCGCGTTGCACGCGGAAAAGGAAAAAACTGATGTAGGCGCGCCGGGGTGGGGCTTATGTGACCTTGCTGACGTCACGTACGCAGACGAGGTCTGGGCAGAGTCGCGTGATGCCGCCCCTCCCCCCGGCGCGCAGGGATGATGTGGCAAAAAGTTTCCTGATCCAGTCTCACGCCTGGGAATAATTCTACAGGAAGGAATCTGCGGCTAGTAGTCTCTATCAGATTCATCACTTACGACAAGGTCACCATGACATCCCAGATCAACGCTGTCTCCTCTGCATGCTTCCTCACTCTGCACAAGCTACATAACATCTTCAAGGGACTACCCCTACACATGAGATGCACCATGGCACCGGCCCTCATCACTAGCGAACTGCAGTACCGGCATATATGTAGGAATCGCCACACCTTCTACGGAGACTTCAGTTACTGCGCCAATCCTGGATATTCAGTTGGAGCTCACAGAGTTCCTGGAACAAAACCACTAACTTGGCATCTCTTAATCAGTATTACGTGCCAAACACAGCACTGAGACCTCGCTGATCACCACCACTGGCATCAGAACATTCCTCGATCATGGCGAAACATGGCCCCGATCCTCCTTGTCCTCTCTGCAGCATTCAACACAGTTGCCCACAACAGCCTAGTCCACATATTCCACAACATAGACATACAGCAAGATGCCCTTAAGTGAGTCACCTCTTTCCTCAAAGATGCACACAGAGCATCTTACTGTTTCCCTTCACCTTTGTACCCAAAGCCGACCTATACAGCGTACCACAAGGATCATCCCTCAGCCCACCCTGCTCAGGAAATACAAGACCCCCCCCTCACAAACAGTGTCAGATCCCACAGACTTAACATAATCTGCTACGCAGATGACAACTGATCCTCTCGCTCACAGAGGACCCCTCTAATGCCAAAAACCTACTTCTGCAACGCCATGACCAACGTAGCTGAATGGATAACAGACAACTGCTTACAACTCAACTCCAGCAAAGCCGAAGTGCTGATCTTTTGTAAGAACGCCTCTGAATGGGACCATAGCTGGTGGCCTGTAGAACTCAAACCCACACCCACATCGACCGGCCACGCATGCAATTTCGCATCTTCCTCGACAGCCAAATGACCATAAAACAACAAGTTAACACAGTTGTCTCCTCCTGCTTCCACACACTTAGTATGCTCTGCAGAATCTTCAGATGGATTCCAACAAACACCAGAAAGTCTGTGAGCCAGGCCCTTGTCAACAGCCACCTCACTTACGGCAATTCCCTCTACGCTGGCATCTCCACCCAGCACCTCAGAAGACTATAGACCACACAGAACGTTGCAGCCAGACTCATCCTGGACCTCCCCCAAAGGCCACACATTGTCCCCCGCCAGAGTGACCTCAACTGGCATCCCATTCAGTAAAGATGCCAGTTCAAGATCCTCACACAAGCCTACAAAGCCCTCCACCACCTAGGTTCCTGCCTACCTCAACTACCGACTGAGCTTCCACCATCCCGCTAGACACCTGCACTCTCCTACACACACGCACTTCCTACATCCGTTGCAGCGGTGGCTGCTCCTTCTCCTACATTGCTGCCAAGACCCGGAGCGACCTTCACTCCCAGCTCCCTCGCTGGTAGACTTAGAAAGGGACTCAAGACCTGGCTCTTCAACGGAAACACAGCACCCAGATACCCCTAGGTGTGACAGTGTTGCGCTTTACAAATGCTGTTTGATTGACTGATTGATTCAGTGCACACCTCAGCTGCTGTCACAAGTGCAGTCCTCAAATTCAGTTTTCAACTCAATGGTGACCCATGTGTCTCCGGAGAGATGTAACCCGGGCAAGATGGCCGCCGAGACGCCGTAGTGGATGGTCGCACCCTGTAACCCTCCTGACTGGGAAGATGAGGTGTACTACGTGCTCATATGCTTAGATTGCAGACTTACAGATTTGCAGATTCACCGATCTACTACCAAGCTAAGTTGATTTAATCTAATCTGCTGCGGAAAATTTGCCTTTCTTACTGGGAGAAAAGAGCACTTGATACTGATAAAAAGCGATGCTGAGAGAACTCACTGGCTTGCTTTTTTTGATATGTGACTTTCCACAAGAGAAAAAGTGGGCTCTGCAGAAATATCTGCACAAACACTGTTCAGCCTTGATTTCCCGTTCGCCCCTACCTGGAAGTCGCTATTGGAAAGTTGCTTCAAAATCTATGGCTACAAAACCTGCACTTTACTCGAGGAAGAATCGTGACCGAGACGATTGGAGCCGTGACTCCGAGGTGGAGGAGGATATGGATAACCTCGGGGCCCCAGCACTTAATTTAAGAGGGAAAGCACGATCTAAAGCGCAGCAAAGGCGAGAAGCGGCAAAGGAAAATAAATTAAAGAAAATACGTGAAAAAGAGGAAGGAGGGAAAAAAAAGAATGTGACTGTCCCAGCGTCAGCTATTGTAAGGAGAAGAGAGGAAGCAAAACTCACCGCTGGGGAGGTACTTGGAAAGGAAACTGCACTCCGCCAGATGACCATAGTTGAGACTTTTTTGCCCGCAGCAACACCAGTAACGACTGACCAAACAACTTTGCAGTCGAATCTGCCACAGGGAGTGAGAGTCCCCACGTTGGTGAGCCTGTGCAGGATGTTGCAGCCTGCTGTGGAGAGGGAACCGTTTGAACAGGCAGGAGCAGATGGGGATGGTACCTGCACGCTCGAGGTACAGCCTCTAACTGAAGTTATAGAGGCAGCAGAAGGCGGAGACTTTTCTACTGCTGTGGAAGTGGGCGGACCCAAGCTCTTAAAGGAGAAAGCCACAATTCATTTGGCACCAGTGGTATCTGGAGTTAAAGGGCCAGGCGCAGAACAAAGCCTGGTGGAGGATACTGTTGTAGAAAAAAGTAATTCTGAGGCTGCAACTAACTTAATTGAAACAGAGCTAAGGGTTGATAAAGATATTAACTTGGATTCAATTAATAAGAGGGATGCAAGCACACGCAAATTACCTGACGCACTCCCTGCCTCTCCCAGTGATGAGGTTTTTTTCACTGGTAATGACGAGGCGGATGATGAGGAAAGTATGAATGGACGTCTGGGATCAACGACAGACACGGAGTCAGAGACGGAGAGTTCAGATGATGAAACAGTGAATACTGACACGGGAAGTAATGAGACTGTATCAGGGACTGACTCTGAAAACTCCTCAACTCCTATCAGTAGTGAGATAGAACCTATTGATAAAGAATATAAGGATTCAAGTCAAAAAACATTGCAAAAAGACGTCTCTTCTAGATCAAAGACAAATCCTGAGGGCAGTATCAGATCTGTGGAAAAAATTAAAACTAAGAGCAAAAAAAAGAAGTCAAGCAAACGAAAAGGGAAATCTAGACAACAGAGATTGTCAAAGGAACGCAGAGGCAATATGAAAACAGTAGTAAAAAAACTAAATTTGGATAAAATGGCAGAGAACTCTGGAATACCGGCAGATGAGTTTGTAAATGGTGAAACTCTGGACTCTGCGGACCGTGGAGCGGATGGTGGTATGTCTAATTTTGAAGTTTTATTTACAACATTAAAACAAATGCAGAGTGAGGCTCGCATTGAGAGCCAAAAAGCAAAGCGCAGGGCTAAACAGGCGAATAGGAAAATACAATCCTCCTTGCGTAAGGTCAGCAGGTTGTATGAGGAGATGGCTGAGAGAGTCTCTGAAGTAGAGACTAGAACCGGGAAATTAGAAGATGATATGGTCAAAGTGAAGGATGACAGAAAAGAACAAGATAAGACTACGGCCGACATGTTATGGAAACTCGAGGAATTTGAGAACAGACAAAGACGCAACAATGTTCGCCTGATTGGAATACAGGAAGGGAAAGAAGGAAGTGATGTTCGGGGGTATGTTGTTGACTTATTAAAGGGTGCCCTCCCAGAGTTGTCTACATGGGATCTTGACCATGAAATACAAAGGGCGCATCGTTTTCCTCTGATCCAGAAAGCAGCGCAGAGTAAGCCTCGCGCAATACTTCTATACGTGGGGAATTTTCTTCTGCGAGAAGAGATAATTAACAAAGCAAAGCCCCAAGCTAAATGCAAATACAACGGCGTAGAGTTCTTTGCACGTCCTGACTTTTGCCACACCACTGTGGAAAGAAGGTGGAGGATGAGGCAGCTCATTACCCCATTTCAAAACATAGGTTGTGAGGCTTACCTTCTGTATCCCGCTCGTTTGAAGATTGGAGTAAATGGGAACTTTAAAATTTTCTACTCTGAGATACTTGCACAAGAATATCTTAACTTTCTGCAAGACCAACGGAAAACAAGGCACAAGGAGAATGTTGAGAATAATGATCATGCAGTAGCTCTTAGGGATATTCCCCAAAAGAAACGAAGATAAATATAATATGGAAAATAGAGACTGTGTAAAGTAATTTTTGGGGACGAAAGCTACATATGAGGACTTATTTAAAATAATAGAGGAAACTGTTTGCTCAAGGTCTATGAAAAATTTATTTGATGTTTTACTCCTCTTTATCGGATGGTTTTCTTGAGTTGTAGTTTTTTCTGCTTCAATAAGTAAAGATTGGTATTAATATAAGAAGAATTGGGGTAGAGGTTGAGCACGAATAGGGGTGGTATTTGTTGGACATACACTGAGCACAGTAAGATGAAGGGAAAGTTAGGGGGGTGTACGGGTTTGACATCCAGGAGGCAAAAGTCGGCCAGACATAGGTCCGTTGGACCTATTTGCCTGTAGGGGGGGTGGGACTCTGAGGGTGGGCAGTCTGGGGTGGGGTTGGGGATGGGCAGGGAAATGGACAGGGCACAAAGGTACAAGACACTTAAGAGGATTTGACAAAAGTAATTTGTATCAAATGTATGATATGGGTAGTGACACTGAAGATGTGGAAGACAATATTGAAATTAACAGGGAAGTCTATTTATGCAGTGTGCTAGGCCTAGTATTGTATATCGTTTCTAGAACATTAAATAAAAGCAAGCAGATAGGGTCTGAAGAGAACTGGCTGGGGAAAAAAAATAAAATGAAAAATGTCTATTAGATTAGTGACATGGAATGTATGCGGCCTAAATGATGTAACGAAAAGGCAGAAGATAGGAATACGGCTACGGCAAATGAACGTAGATTTTGTGTTTCTTCAGGAGACACATGTAATGAGTACCCATGAGATATATCTTAATCAGCTGGGGTTTCAATTAATAGTTGCTTCTAAACAAGGAGTTAAACAGAGAGGGGTAGCGATTCTATCGAGGGATAAAAATGTAGTAACAAGGAGAAAGTTAAGAGATAATTGGGGGAGATGGGCGATGGTTGAGGTACTATTAGGGGGGGTGTGGACAACATTAGTTGCAGCATATGGTTCTACACAGGACGATCCAGAAATTCTGCAATTTTTGGATTCTGAGTTGGCAGACTGGGCCCCTCGAGTTATTATAGGTGGAGACTTAAATATTGACGGAGCGGAGGGTCTAGGATCAGGCTCAATAAGACAGTATAAGGGGAGGAAAAAAAAGGTTTACAAGGCCCTTACTGATCTTTTAGAAAATAATACATTGCGAGATGTCTGGGGGTCAATCAGATCGAAACAACTCGGTTATACATATTATTCAGCACCGCATCAGATATGCGTTAGGCTGGATTACTTCCTGGTTTCCAATGATTTAATTAGTATAGTGGAAATTGATAGACTTCCTCGGATACTTAGTGACCACAATCCCCTAATCCTAACGATAAAGCAGAGTGGGGGAACAACAATAAGAAGGGAGTGGACATTCGAAAGGGGATTGCTTTTAGATGATGACTATATAAAACATATGTCTAAATGGATTACTGAATTCTTCGAATATAATAGAGGAACTGCTGCAGTTGGCATAGTATGGGATGCCTTTAAGGCAGGAGCACGCGGTGAAACGTGTAGTTATAGCGCCTTCAAGAGGAAAACAGAAAGACTGCGATATAAGGAGAAAGAGGGAAAAGTACTGGAGGCAGAAGAACAACTTAATAACTGTGTAATAAGGGGAGAGCCGACTGAACAATTCGTAATAGAATTACTGAAGGTGAAAAGTGAGGCAGAGGAAGAACTTGCTAATAGAGCCGCAAAGCAATATACAATCAGAAGGGAGAGATGTTACGAGTTCAGTGAGAAAATAGGGCGAGTCCTTGCTATACGAACCAGACAGATAGCGGCGGCAGGGACGATTAAGGAAATAAAGGATGAAAAGGGACAACTACATTCAGATCCAGAAGAAATTCGGGAGGTCTTTAGGAAGTTTTACCAATCTTTATATGATGAGAAAGATCCCAGTAGTATCGATAGAATAAATGAATATCTCCAGAACATTGAGGTAAAAACTATATCCCCTGAAGATGCAGAGGAATTAGAGACCGTGTTGGACGAAATTGAGATTAAAGAAGCAATGACTGCTCTACCCTCGGGGAAGGCTGCTGGACCTGATCAGCTACCGATTGAGTTTTATAAAACTTTCTGGGGATGTTTAGGTAATAATTTAACTCAAATGTTTCAAGCTGCACAAAGTGGGGTATCCATTCCCAAATCCTGGAGCGGGGCAGATATAGTATTAATTTAAAAAAAAGAAAAGCCTCCGAATGAACCAGGGTCGTACCGCCCAATAACATTGATGAATAATGACACCAAAATTTATTCGAAGGCACTGGCTGCAAGATTTGCAAGAATTATAAGTAACCTGGTTAGTGATAACCAACATGGGTTTATTCCTGGTAGAGGGACAACTCACCATATTAGAAAAGTTATAACTTTATTTGATGTGGCGGAAGTAGCAGGAGACCCGATGGCAGTTATGCTTTTGGATGCGGAAAAAGCATTTGATCGGGTCTCCTGGCAGTATTTGTGGCAGACCCTAGCTAGAGTTGGGATTAGAGGAGGCTATTTGAAAGCAATTAAGACTCTATATATGGATCCAGGTGCAGCATTAAGGATAAACGGGGGTATAACTGGTCAATTTAAAATCAAGAGAGGAACTCGCCAGGGATGTCCTTTCTCTCCCCTGCTATTTGCCATCTATATGGATCCCTTAATACGGAAGATAGAATCAGCACCAGAGATCACCCCAGTCAATACAGCTCTTGGGCCATGCAAGATATTAGCCTATGCTGACGACGTTGCGGTGATAACACCTTGCCCTACGGAAGCAACTATATTTGTAGAGGCCGAGGCCTTAAGATTTGGACAAGTCTCAGGGTACTCATTGAACGCGTCTAAAACCCAGATTATTAAAAATTCTTTTACACCTTGTGAAGATAGAAGAGTAGTGCCGGCAGGGAAATACCTCGGAATTAATATTATGTCTAATTTAGATAGTTTGGTGGATAATAATATTGCCCCAGTAATCGAAAAGGCAAGAAAAGATTTGGATCGTTATGAGAACTTACATTTATCATTAGTTGGGCGAGTTAATATTATTAAAATGCTGATCTTACCCAAACTGTTGTATCTTTTTATGGCAATCCCTCTTCTAATTGAAAATAAGTGGTTTAAAATTTGCGAAAGTATGGTAAATCGTTTTATTTGGGCTAGAGGTAAAACCCGGAGGGCATTGAGGTATATGTCCCTTCCCAGGGAGAGAGGGGGGTGGTCACTGCCGGATCTAAAGGTATATTATTGGGCTGCAGCAATACAAGGAATGGTTGGATTAATTGGGGGGGCTGAGATGGATGGATGGGATAAGACAGGCTCGCTGGCTATATATGGTTTAGCTCTGGGTACAAATGCTGAAAATATTTTTTTAAGATTTACTGATGGAAGTTACTTTAAAAGAACACGTTTCAAGATAATTATGGCGGCCTACAGCATATGGAAAGGATTTTCCAAAAAAGTTGGAATAGGGAAATATAGTGTATATACTAGATTCAAAAATAATCCCTCATTACCTAGGGCTGTGTTCTCAGGAATGGTATATGAGGAATGGGAGAGTCGAGGTATAAGAATGATTGGTGATATGTGGGATGATAATGGCATCTTACAATTTATAGATTTGAAAAACAAGTATATGTTAAACACAAATCATTTCTTTAAATACCTTCAAATAAGGAGTTGTATATTAAATAAAAAAGGGGGAGCTCTAGGCTTTGGGAGGAGTATAATGATGGATCTCATACAAAAAGGTAATGACTGTACTATAAAAAGATTTTATTTAGAAATGACAAAGTTAAAAAAGGATGATCTTGACAAATGGATAATTAAATGGTACTCAGATTTAGATATAGCTAGAGAAAGAGATATTTTCTCTGAATCACTTGAGATGGGATGTAAATTACTATGCTCAGCGTCTCTTCAGGCCCAGCACTACAAGAGCCTGTATCACCTGTATTATACGCCATGGAAAATTGCTCAATGGGGGGCTGTGTCGGGCATCTCGTGTTTTAGATGTGGCAGTATGGAGGCCAATTTGTTACATATTTTCTCTACTTGTCCACACTTAGATAAGATAAAACAAGATATCGGGAATTTTTTCCGGAATGCCTTAGACACAACAATAGAGTTGGACTCAGCAACTATTTTGTTGGGAATATCCCCCAACGGACAAATTAATTGTAAATATTTTCTGTTTGTAGCAATGTCGATTTTTAGACTGCTTGTGGCCTCAACTTGGTTAGATCCAAATCCTCCCACGTATCATCAATGGCTAGGAAAAACTTTGTCAATACAAAAATTGGAAACAGCTATTTACTCTAGGAAAGGGAGAAAGGGTAAAAAGCTGGGTATACAAATCTGGGGTCCTTTGATTCAATGGAAGGCTGGAACTGAATAAGGTATTTTGAGGAATGTATGTATTATGGAATGTTAACATATATTATTTGTATCCGTATATATTATGATAGGATCTGTATGTAGTATGTATATTGTAATATTTCACTTTCCCTTTTTCTTTTGAATATGTAGTTGAGTATGTGGCTGCCTTATGAAACTTATTGTGCCTTGTCCATGTAATGGGGGAGGGGGGGGGGGGGAATAAAATGTGGGGAAAAAATGTATCAATAAAAATATTTAAAAAAAAAAAAAATCAATGGTGACCCATGTCCAGTAAAGAAACACTTCAAATAGTGCAAGTTACTAGAAACTTGTTATGGTTTTTGACTAAACTTTTCTTCTACATTATTAGTAGGCCAAATCCCAATATGGAGTCCCTAGGGGTATGTAATATTTAGATGCCTGCTTGTTGCGCCCCACAGATGGAAGGTTTCACTGGTAGCAGCACTGCAGAGCAGCAGGGACACCCAGTGAACCCAATAGTTTCATCAGTTCTAAGGCTCTAGAACATTGAGGAATTAAAGATTTATTGACTCAGGGTCACTCAACCTCAGAGGAGCCCCCGGCTCAGCACCACCGAAATGGTGGAGAAAAGACGACATGAACTGGGAGTAGACCCAGATGCCTTCAATAGGCTCAAAATAGCTTTCCTGTCCCATTTCTCCCCCTCAGAGGACAACCTTATTACGGTCTCTTCTGAAGGGACAGATAATACAAGCACCTCTTGCCCAGTGTGTTTGGATCCACAACCTTTGGAATATCTTGAAGAAGAGGATTAGCAAGGGGACTCTATGACAACTTGGTCAATGATGGACCTTGGCACTCTTCCTTGAACAACCCTCTGTCCAAGACCACGAAGAGGGCAAATTACATTAACTCTGCATCAACATGCTATAGCCAGAGGATATTCTCCACGCCAATCATGCAAATGGGCAAAAATGTAGCCTCATATGTGGCAGGTAGGTTGAGAAAACCATTAGAATAGAAGAATAACAATTGTCTTAGGGCAGAGTGCCCCTGCCCGTCTTTAGGTGGTGAAGTGGCTCTTACCCCTGAAATAGATACAAGAATGGCCACTTTCATGGTCAAGTATGTCCGCAAATCACAAAATGGGGATTGACCACTCCTGGCGCTCGTCACGATAAACTCTTGGCCATAATCTTCTTGCTCACGAAATCCTTAGTTATGGCCAAGGAGGCCAAAGAACCATTGTACTTAATTTCCATGGAAGTCCTCGCTTTTTGGGCACAGTGTATCGTTAGTTATCTTGGTAATGCAAGCAAGATAGGGGACGCTGCAACCTCTGAAGCAGGTCCCATCGCCCAAGGGGTCTTTTTGGAGATCATTTAAAGGAGCTTGGCAAGTTTGTTCACATCCTTGAATAACGTGCAGGCTTTCATTAAACAAATATTCCCCTCACAGGTTTTCTCGGGAGCTGCTCGAGGCAAAGGGCACTCAGTCTGCTGATTCCACAACCAAGTCCCTTCCAGAGGTAAAAAATCCAGGCATGGCCAATGGCAACATCAAGCTAGATTTGGGTTTTTCTTCTTCTGTAGAGGTTACACACCACTGGGGCTCCAGGGGCTCCTTTGGAGGCACCAGACACTAAGGAACTCATAACTATGAATGTTCGCCCCTTTTTCCCCATCAAGATTAGGGGGCAGGTTAGCAAGTTTTATCTCTAGTTTAAGAGCGGGTACCTCGGATGTCTGTGTCCTGCAGACATACCAAGTTTTCACACTGAGTTCTACAGATTCCCCTAACACTGCCCTTACGTGGCATCCTTATTGTCATGTCAGCCCAAGACACCTCCCTAGTGGACGAAGGGATGGAGGAACAGTTGACCAAAGGCTCTATGGCTCCCAAAGTGGCAGATTCCAGGGGGTTCACAAGTAATGTGTTTCTAGTGAAAAAGAGGGATGGGGAACAGTGCCTGGTCATTAATCTCTGGGAGTTCTATGAGTGGCAGGTGTTCCACCACTTCAAGATGGAGGGGATTCACCTTCTAAGGGACATTCTGAGGCCCAACAACTTGCTTGTCCACTTAGATCTAAAGGACACCTGCCTCGTAGGCCCATCTACCCACCACATCGCAGATTCCTCAAATTTCAATGGAGACCTCAATACATTCAAATTCACACCCCTTCCATTTGGGCTGTCCTCAGTGCTTCAGCAAGATTCTGAAGCTGGTGATGGAACACCTCAGGTCCAGCGGTATTCGTTTGATAGTGTTACAGAAAAACATTCTACTAATGGAGCAATGTCCCAGGGAAAGCTACTCCAGATAATGTCAGATCTCCTGGGGACGCTAGGATTTCGTATCAACAAAAGGAAATCAGTCCGGTTTTTGACCGGGAGACTCATGTTTCTGGCATTCATGATAGATAGCATTCAGGCAAATTTAAGACTGCCTTCCCAGAAAATGACCATGGAGTACGTAAGTCACACAACAACCAAGAACATGGGTATGCCGGATCGCATGCATGGTGGGTTTCCTTTCGTCATCCATTTAGGTAATATTCAGTGCCAGCTTCATCACAGGGCCCTACAACTCCTCAAGGCATCACATGTTTGAAAGGGACTCGCATACCCAGGCATAGAGTCTGGTGGCTTTCCAACATGAACCCTGGAGAGGAAGATATTCTGTTCAGAACTACATGTGGTCTATTCTGTTCATAACTACATGGGGTCTTAGAATCGGACGACAGTAGAAGGCCCAGATGTAGAAAAATCTCTAAAGGGGGAGAGTAGTCTGCTGAGGACCAATGCTTAAGATCAATTGCCTTAAACTGCTTGCAGGAACCTTTGCGGTACAGTGTTGAACCAAGGGCAAGATCCAATGTTGTGTCCTTCTCAAGATGTACAACATCACAGCAGTTGGATATGTCAGGCACCAAGGAGACCCAAAATCCTGGATCCGCTCAGACCTGGCCAGATATTTCTGGGATTACTGCCTAAATAGTCAGCTCCGACTAGTTTTCTCAAATCCTGAGGCAGCAGAGATTGGGTAGGTTGTCCTGTAGATTCTTCAATACGACACTGCAAGTACCACTACAAGGTTTGTCTACAGGTCTCCTCAACAGAATCAAGACCTCTAATATGGTATTACTACAGATTATCTTTAATTATATTCTAGTACGCTAAATCAGCCTCATCTCTGCTCCCACTCGAGGAGGCAGAATTGCTACCCTAATTCGGTTTATTTTTATCTTTTGCGACAGTGCATGAAATCTAAATGCCTGCCATTACCCATGAGGGTTTCCCTTTTTTGTTGTATGGCATGTTGGTCACTGTGCTATTTGCACTAACACCGATAGCAGCAAACTGAAAAATATTATGCATGCCACACTACGATGAGACTATGTTTATCGTTACCTGTGCTATGCAGGTGGCCTGTTTTATAGTTTTTTCCGATTACAGGTCAGATTCCTTTTTAGAGAACACTATATGAAGGTATCCACCTATACCAAATCTAAGTTACTTTGTCATTGGATAATCCTTGATATGACCCCCAGATTCCAACCACTGTATAGCTTAGGGAAAATTGGTCCTGACGAATTGTAAACTGATCATCATTGTCTTTATCAATAGCAAGAAACATGTTGCAATGTGATAGAGCAAAGGTAAAAAGCAATACTTTAGTAAAAACCTATGCAACGTGTGAACAAATTCAGTAAAAGTCTAGAGTATCATAAGACATGAATTAAAAGCCTGAAGTTAAACGTGCTAGTACAAAAGAAAATATATACATATGCATTTGCGATCACACAGTTGTTGTGATTGGAAGATGTTTGCTAGTGTTGGATCCCAGGCAGCAGGTCAGGTATTTGCTTTTTATCCTACAGTTTAAACTTTTACACAGGTACTGATGTGGTATCGGGGTCTTATAGCTGTTCAATATGACCCAGGTATGAGAGCGTTTTCCGAAGGCTGCCCTGTCTTCTAGAGATGCAGGTATTTTAGTGGATTTTGATACTTTACCTGTTTAATTGATCGTGGTGTGTCACTGAAACTGTTCAAAGTTTAGCCAGTCCTAGCCAATCCATTGTTTCATTGAGATAATCTCTGGCCGGCGAGCATGGTTTGTTAGTGATCTCATCCCAGATGTGATGGTTGATGGGGGTTTCCTCTGAGCTTTTGAGCTTGTGACAAGAGATTACAAAGGCTGCACATGTGGCATGGGTCTGCTTTGTTAGCTCCAACTCCAGCCTTATCTGGGCTGGCGAGGTGCTTTAGGGTAGCTGGAAGATTTGCCTTTATAGATGCGAACTACTGTGGTGTCTGTGACCAGTGTGTCTCTGCCTCGAAGTACCTCCCTGCTGTAGGCCAGGGTGGGGACCACTATTGCTCTAGCGATTTCAAGTATTGGGCTAAACGAGTGCCTGTTCATATTTTTAAATATGGCTATAGGACAGCTGCTAGAGCAATCCCTTTCTTCTTCACCTCCTCCTTGTGTGCCTTAAATGAGCCTTTGTTGTTAAAAAGGAGGCCAATGTACCTGTAGCATGCTGTTTCGTCAATCCTGCTCCAGGCAAGGCACTAGCTGGCCATCCCCTGTAAAGACCTTGCGGCAAAGATCATTATTTTGGGGGTTTTGCGGTTTATTTTCAGCCCATTCGCCTGTGCAAAGGCTTAAGTTGTGAACAAGAGGCACTGCATACCAACCAGAGATCTGATCAGTAACACCAGGCTGTCGGCATACAAAACGTTAGACAACTGTGTCGACCCTAGTTTAGGGGCATGCACGCTGATGTAGGACAGTGTTGGGGAGAGGTCTGCAAGAAATAATTTAAGTAACATTGGTGCCAACATACACCCCTGTTTGAGGCCGCTTGTTATTGAAATGACCCTTGAAAGGATACCTCCGCTCCCAAGTTTGAATCTGACCCAGGTGTTAGAGTACAGGGTTTCAATTGCTGTCAGGAGTTGTGAAGGAATTTGCCAGTTCTTTAGATTTTTCCCAAAACTTTTTGCTGAGTAATACCCAGGAGCGTGTGTTTTGGGTTGTGAGGAACCTCCCACCCATGTATCTCGGTAAGTTCTTCCTCGATATCCCCCAGAACAGCGTCAGGCGGGGGCATGCCCACACCATGTGGAGAAAATCAGCTGGATCGTGACTGCACCTAGTACGTCGGGCGGAATCCCGTTCGGTGAAGGCGCTTCGGAGTGAGGTAGGCTGCATCTAAATAATAAAGCTGTACCAAGCGTAGCCTGGCGGAGGTGGTGACCGTGCTAGGGGCCATAAGGGCATCACGCCGGTCCTTCTCCTCAAGGATGCCCATCCATTCCTCCCATTGAGCTCTAAGTCGGTCCAGGGTCGTAGGGGTATTGTTAATCAGTGTGCGGTAGATGAGGGAAATGTCACCCTTCCCTAGGTCCCCAACCATGATCTGTGCCTCAGGCGGGCTGGTCAGGAAGCTGTGTACCTGTTGTAAGGTGCATATGGAGAGCATGTCGCAATTGCAGGTACCTGTAAAACTGCAACTAATGCAGGGAGTATTTACTTTGAAGGTCTTCAAAGGAACGCATGTGATCCCCCACCCATACATCGCCAAGCTGCGCGATACCTATGAGGTCCCATGCCCGGTAGCCCCGCATGCCCATTAACCTCTTTGATCCGGGTTCCCTGCCACAAGGGTGTACATTGAGTCAGTGTGTGTGTCCACTTAGTGAGGTGCAATGCGGCCCGCCAGGCCAATAACGCGGAGCAGGTAACCTCTGGTACGTGGGATGGGATAGGAGCCCCGTACAACATAGACTAAACCTTGGTTAGGCCCAGTTTTCCCAGTTCGCGCCTGTAAGCCGGGTCAGACTATCCCCCGTCGAACCAATCGTGTATCGCGAGTAGGCGCGTGGCGAGATAGTACAGATATTAGTAGGTCATCCCCAGACCCCCGTCGAATGATGGGATCCTACAGACATTCAGCGCCAGACAGACCCTACTTTTCCTCCAAAGGAACTTATTGGCCATGCTATCCAATTCGCAGAACCAGGTCCTAGGGAAACACAGGGGGTATTTTGAAAAACAGAGGAACCGGGGGGAGTACCATAATTTTAAAGAGGGCGACCTTCCCCATGGGGTATAGGGGCTATGTTTGCCACTTCTGGAAGTCCGCTTCGGCCCATCTCACCAGGGGAGCGACGTTGAGGGCCCAGCTAAGCTCGGGGAGCAAAGTCATCCATATCCCCAGGTATTTGTCCCCTGTCACTATTAGTGGAGAGCTTTGGTGGTATCCTTCCAGTTTGGTGATGTGTTCAATTATCTGTTTCAATAGTTCTCCACGGTCTTTCCATGCTGGTTTCACATAGATGTTCATTAGCGTGATACCCTGATCCTTAAAACCAGTTTGCTTTAGATGCAGTATCTGAAGATTGCCGTGTTCTGTTGTTGTAACCTGGATCCTCGCCTTGAGCACTGTTGACAAATATATTTCTATACCACCTTTTCGCCGGCTGGGTTTTTCGTCTCTGGTGCTCAGAATCAGGGTGCAAGTGAAGCCCTGGATTGATATTGGCTTTGATGCCCGCGTTTCCTGAAGCGTTATGATCGAAAATGTGCGGGGTTATCTCAATGTTTCGGGGTCGTTGAACCTTCAGGCCAGGCATATTACACTAGAAGAGACTTAAGTTGGATGTCGTCTGGTTCAGTCTGGACTCTGTAACTTTGATTCACTCAGTTGTTGACTGCAGATTGATTGATCCTGCAACCAACCACCCACCATTTGTTCCTAGTGGGCTACCCTCCCAGTTAAATCGATGGGCCCCCTTGACCTCACAGCAAAGCTCAGGAATCTGTTAAGTCAACATAGAGACATCTTGTTTGCTTTCATGACTGTCTGGCTCACTGTTGAGGGGGAAATGGGGGCAAATGAAGAGATTGTAATATCAAGTGACACCAGATTAAAGAAGGGGCAAGTTTTCCACAACTAGGCAAGGGACTTTCAATCTCCAACACCATATTCACTAATCATGTGAAAGACATTAACGCACAAACACATTCTCTGAAAGCAGGGAATTTCTGTTATTGGGGGCTTAACAGAACTTTCTCTGAAGGGATACAGTAGGCAGTCTCCCCACTTAGGGTACATGTAAAAGGCCAGCTGCTCATGACCTAATAAACACACATTCCATGGACATGTATATTTGTCACTGAATGAAAACACAAAGCTAGTCTGAAAATAAGGAATGGGCTGGATGTACAGATTTAAAAAAACACGCAGAGGATTATCATTCCAACCGCTGAGCAAAACAGAAACATGCTGGGTTTTTTAAAAACTTGTTTAGTGGTGCCCAGTACAATTTCTATGAATTCTTGGCAAACAGGAAGTTCCTTGGAGATGAGGATTTCTGTGAAGAAGGTAGGGGTGGGCAAAGATACATAGAAAAGATGTTGAATTGCACAGCATTCCAGACTTCAATAATCATCACAATATGCATTTGGAACCTATTTCAGATCCTTCCTACAAATAATACAAGTATTCAAAACCATGTATCTAACTGCTTCAGATCACCCAGTGTCAAATCCAACATATCAGGGTTCAAACAATCTATATGCTCACTTGTGTTTCTCCGGAGTCTGCTGTCTTGAGTGTCATCATGATCACAGACTTCAGAGTCTTCCACCTCCTTAATCCATAAAGATGAATGAGGATTAAAAATGGGATCAGCTGAAAATAAACAATACAAGCTTCAGCACGTTATTTAACATCATAGCCGAATCACTGTAGTGTGAAAATTATCTTGTTGTCACAAAAAGAAAACAATGATATGAAACAAAAGTATGAAAAATCTCTCGTAGAAAGATACATTACAGTTCTTTCTTAATCCTCAGTATAAAAAGAATACATAGTGAGTGGATAGCAGAGGTCGGTGTGATAGCTTGGGTGACCTTACTTCCTTGGGAAGAATGTCTGACACAACTGGGCAAGCTTCATTGAAAGAGTAAACAATACAATTTGGGGAAAAGACAGAGGAGTTAAGTTTAATCAGTGAGCTCGTTTACAAGCAAAAAGGTTTTTGACAATTTCCTGAGACAGAACTTATCATGTCGAGATACGAGTACATTGGGGAAAAACCTGGAATGTCTGCAGCTATATCCTTATACAAAGGAAACTACTATTTTCTTTTAACCAGATCAGGCTAGTTTTAGACCCAGAGCATAGAGATAACCTATGCCCATGTCCGGTATGATATTTTTCAAATCTGATTAAATGAGAGGTGTCCTTTCTTGTAATTATAGACCGCTTTGAAGCATTCAACATTTAGATACATCCATTACTAGTCAAACATTTGCAATGCATGGCAGGGGCAGCAGTCTGTGCCCTGCAATGGCCATCTACTACTTGGAGGGCAACCTATGCACCGTTAACCATACATGGAGTGTTCCTACGTGTTGACAATTACCCCTTATTTCGCATATACATCATGCACTGTATTACAACCTATCAAACTGGAAGGCATGAACTTGCTTCCATATGGTGAAGGCATCATTATCAACTTAAAAGTGAATGGCTCCCAGCACATCACTAGTTGTATGGAAGCCAGTGAGTTGAAACATAATGAAGAAAAGACAGACTATGTGACAGTTTTGTGTTTCACGGTTAAGCCAACAAATTAATGGCAGGGGCACTCACTAAAAAGATTGGTTATGGCAAAGCTATATTTGGTGGTTTACAGAAAACAAAATTGATTTGCCTGCAGCAGCTACAGAAAGATGATGTCTGACTTCTATTTGGACTCTGTAAGATAGACCACTGCTCCAGTCTTGAGAGGTTCATTCCCTGGTCACATGTACACTTTAATCATTTAAAATCCTTCCAGCAGTTTCTAAGTAGCACGCTACCTTACCAACAGTGTTCACTAGAGAGCAATATCCACAAAAAAAGCAATACACTCTAGAAAACACTGTTTCACATTTCCTAAAAATGAATGCTAATCTCAGGGTGGCCGAAAATCTTTGATAGTTGGCCTCAGACCTTGAAACAAATTACTGTTATGTTGGACAGAGATTTCGTGGTAATACATATGATACACACAGCGCAGGCATAATTGTATTTCAACCATTTCTAACTCTTTAGAGTGCCGGTGTATAAGATTTAAGGCTATATAACTATTATTTAGAATTATAATAACAGGTCATGCTCATTTCAGGCGTACCCCAATGCATAGTGTTCCCTAGTTTATGTAGGTGTTTTCACAGTATTCTAAGTGTCTTTTAGCATAGCACTGGCTCCGGTCCTGGTTAGTCAGATTCAGTTACCACCAGTACCCGTCACTTAAAAGTTGGGGGCACAGGAGGACTTTCTGCTCCTCTGTTGGTTCTTTCTGCACATCTCTTGCTTCTTGCTGCACTTTTCATCCTCTTTCTTCACATTTCCTAACTTTGTAGGCATAGTTAGAAATTGGCATTTAAAAAACCATTGAAATTCACTAAAAAAATATAGTTTTCAGGGACGTTATAGTTAGTTGGACATTTCACTCGTACAAAACCATAGAAATTCCCATGTTATAGTTAGCTCAGCTAACCATAACACGCGCCCCCGCAAAGCACTGCTGATGACGTCACATCATTCATGACATGGTCAGTGACATCACTGAGGACATCATCCACATCAAAATCTGATGCACCTCTTATATAATCTTTGATACACCCACTGTAAAATACAGACTACCATTTTCAAAACCATTAATACACCAATACCAGTTACTACATACGCACTCACTGATTCCTAGGTCTACACACACATCTACTCATTCACCCATACAATCACTCATACATACAGTCACTCAATCAATACAACACTATCATATGCACTCATACACCTATACAGACACTCACACCGCCACTCATCCATGCAGTTACTCACACACCTAGTCAGTCATGCAAAGAATCAATCACACTCCCATTTCCTCACCTATACAGTTATACACACACCACCTCACTTATTCAAACATATACTAACACATACTTACTCTCTTATACAATCACTGATACAAGTACCCACTTGTTAGAAATGGGATCCCTGGCTGGCCAGGGCTTGCGCCAAAGTCAGTCAGAGACCACCACTCCCAAGTCAGGGCAAGGGAGTTACACCCCAAGATAACCCCTGCTCACCCTCTAGGTAACGTGACGCGAGCAGCAAGGCTAATCTTGGAGGCTAGGTAGGTTAAGTGTTTGCGCGCGCACCCAGCAACAACACCCAAGGCCCACCACAAAGGAAACTCCACACAAGGATATATAAAAATAGCCTTTGTATTATACCAAAACACATTAGCTAAAAATAAACACACTTTACAATGTGCCAACAGGCACAGGCAGAATTTACAGGGGATATGTACAAGGCCACCTGGAACACTGTCAAGAAAAGACACTTTTAGGTTTGGAAATAGCACTTATAACATAGGATAAAAATCACTGTAGCACACATTAGCACACAACCAGTAACTACTGGTAACAGGTAAGTACCACCCACGCAACCCTAACCACTTTAGGAAAAGGTCACGCAGGGAACCAGGACCTCACTACCAAGACCTGTACTAGGAGAAAAACAACCACATAAGTATCACAATACCTGTAGGGGTATAAGCACATTACACATGATGTATCACAACACATTCAGAGGTGTAGGGAAGGAAAACACATGATGCATAACATACATTCAGTGGTGTAAGAACAAGGCACACGACGCATAATCCACACATTCAGAGGTGCAGCAAAAGAACAATTGCGCCAAACTCACATAAGTCACCACCTGTGACTGTCCCTACGCCCTCTGGCCTTGATGGGGCTAGGACGCCCTGTGTCCCACTGTCAGGGGGAGGGCCTACACGTAGCAGCCTGCCCACTAAGTGCTGGGCAGCTGTGAAGGCAATGATGGGCCAACGTTGGAGCCTCGTGGGCTCAAGAACATGCAATGGGGCCAAAGTACTTGTGACCCCAAGAGCCTCGCTGGGCTCTAAAAAGCAGAATGGCACCCTGAGCCTCTCTCAGGGCTCTAGGACAAATATGGGCTGGAGCCTCTCGGGACTCGGTAACACATGGGGCGCCTTGAGCCTCTCGGGGCTCTACAAACAAATGGGCCGGTCTGAGCCTCTCTGGCTCTAAATGCACAAAATGCGGGTGTGGAGCCTCGTGGGCTCGAAAGAGGAATTTGGGAATTGTTGGAGTCCCTCGCGGACACAAAGCAACTATTCCCTGTGAGCCCCTCCGGGCTCGAAATACACAAGCTGCCCCTGGGATCGTTGGAGCCTCTCAGGCTCTATACACTGTTGGAGCGGCCCGCTGCCATCCGGGGCCGCTCTGACCTTCACTCTGAGCCTCCAGCCCTCCCGCACTCACCAGCTGCTTTTTGAATCCTTCGGTGGCGGTCCTGGGCGGTGGGGCTCAGCCCAAGAGCTCCCGCTCCTCTCTCTGGGCTTTCCCGGCACTCGGGGAGCCAGGCGGACGGCGGCACTTCTCTGCCCACGCAGGAGTGAGGGGTAGGCTCTCGCTGCTCCTGCTGCCTCGCTCCTTCTCTGGCGGCCGGTTTGCTGCGGGGCTCTTGCTCCGCTCGGGAGCCCCAGGCGGAAAACTGATTTCCAGGAGCGCGGGGTGGGCTCCCAGCCGCTTCCTGCTTCCTCCTGTCCTGTGGCTCCGCCCACGTGTTGCCTGACTTCCTGTTGGGGTGGCCAATGGCAGCGCGGCCCCGCGGACGAGCCCCCAGGCTCCGGGTCGCGCTGCTGAGGGCAGTGGAGATTTTACTCGATAAATTACGGGGGAAAGACTATGCCGGGTGGGCACCGGCCTTTAAAAATAAAGTGTTCCCAGGCGCTAGAGATGACATTAGCACTCCCAAGCGCTTGCGGACAAGATACCAGCGCTCCCAGGCGCTAGAAGCAGAGTAAAGCGCTATTAAGCGCTGAGGGCCAAAAATAAAGCGCTCCCAGATGCTAGTTGGCCCCAAAGACAGCAAAAGTCCTCCAGTAGGTGGGGGGGCAAGGCTGGGCCCAGAGCCAGCTCACTGGGCCTCCAGGCAGGGAGGCAGTCCAAGTGGCGGTCCTCCTGGTGCCCCGCAGCAGCCCCCCTCCAGAAATGGATCCAGGAAGAGAACAAATTGCAAGGGGACACAGCCCCTTCTTATACTGAAAAATCCTTTGTCTGGCTTCAGGGTGAGGGGAAAAACCAGTCGCAGCTGGTTTGTGAGCACTCTTGATGTGCTCAGCCCCTCAACTCTATTCACTGGCAGGGCTAGGGTCATTAGACGCACCACAGGGGGCGGAGCCAGCATTGTGTGGGGAAAGCCCAGCCCTATTCAGGACCCAGATGCACTCCTCCCCTGCCATCAGCATGCGAATCTCCACACTCACCACCGGGCAGACCCATCCAGACTCCTGGAGCCAGGCTCACCAGCCAGCTCCAGCCAATCATGTGCCATTACACTCACTGCACACACACACCTATGTCTAGATGTGGCACTTCCACACTAGACACATACACGCCGCACATATCATTGCGCAGCATTCAATCTCACGAGTCCGCACATACCAAACTCGAGCCTGCACACCTCACGCATCAGAAACTACCAGGGACACAGACATTCCCCATGGATTCCTATGGGAGGGTAGGCCAACCTTACACCACGCACTCAGAGTGCGCACGCACTTTCCACTGGGACATAGTGAAAGTGCGCAGAAACCAAAAATCACTACCACCAATTGACATTCACAAAGCAAAAAGTTTAGGGGTGAACCTGCCAGAAGGGCCAAGTCCAACACCACTCATCCATACAGCCACTCTCACAGTCACTGACTCTCACGTATAGTCATTTATATACTCCAAGTCTCACATACACTGCCTTTTACATATGTAGTTACTTGGACATGTACCACTGAGACATCCAATCTCTCACCAACACACCCATACACACATTCGCCTGCCCATACAGCTGTTTCCACATGCACTCTTGAACCCATACACCCAGTGAACCAACCACTCACACATCTATGCAGTCACACACCTCCCACCCACCCACACAGTCTCCCATACAAATACTCAGACAACCAATCAATAAACCTTATAAACACTCATGTAGCTACTGACCAACACATGCAGCAGCTTACACAACAGACATACTGATACAAACATTCAGACAGTTAGTCACTAACCCATGCATTCAGTAAGACACATTTAATCACTCACTTATACAGTCAGTCACACATATACTAAATCCTCCATCCAGATACTTACACACCCACTCATTCTTCAATACACCTTGGCATATATATATAAAACATATTTAAACTTTAGAGAAACACACAGTTACTGGATGATGTCATTGGTGATGTCATTTGAGATGTCATCAGTGATGTCATCAGTGATGTCATCAGTGATATCATCAGTGATGTCACCGACCATGAATAATGTAATATGTGACGTCATCCATTGAAAAACAACATTCCCAGGCACTATGAAACACAAGCAATGTAGGACAAGGAGTTCAAGCAGAAAATTATTATAAAAAACTATGATAAAAAAACTTTAATGTGAAGTCATCAGCAGTACATTGCGGGGGTGCGAGTTATAGTTAGCTGAACTAACTATAACGGGGGAATTTCTATGGTTTTGTATAAGTGAAATGTCCAACTAACTATAACGTCCCTGAAACCTATGTTTTTTCCAGTGAATTTCTAAGGTTTTTTAAATGCCAATTTCTAACTACAACGTGGCTGAAACCTATGGTTTTTTCAGTGGATATATATATATATAGACATACATACATATATACACACATACATATATACACACACATATATATATATATATATACACACACACATACATATATATATATATATATATATATATATATATATATATATATATATATATATATTACCTACTGGCAGTCGCCAGTAGGTGTATATATAGTTAGGACCTAGTTACCATAGGAAAACCCCAACATTCTATTGGGAATAACTTTGGCACAGATTGAGGAATCTGCATGTAATTTTCCTTAAATTTGCTCATCTACGCTCCGCTCCTTCCCTGACAGTTTCGGGGGGGATTCGTCAAGCGGGGGCAGAGATAAAAGGGGGGGTCGCAAAACGTGTTTTCCCCATGTAAATTTCAATGGGGACCTTTAGACACGAACGGCTGAATGGAATTACACCAAACTTGGCAAAATGGTAGGGCCTGGTATGCAGATGTGCCTTTGCTATGTTTGGTGAAAATCCCTCCAGTAGTTCTTGAGAAAATCGAATTTGAAATTTTTCAAATGGCATTTTCTATGGGACCTTTAGACAAGGCTACAGCCCGAACGGCTGAACGGAATTACACCAAACTTGGCAAAATGGTAGGGACAGGTATGCAGTAGTGCCTTTTCTTTATTTGGTGAAAATCCCTCCAGTAGTTGTTGAGAAAATTGAATTTGAGCAATTTATATATCTATATGCGCTCAACATTCTATTGGGAATAACTTTGGCGCCGATTGAGGAATCTGCGTGTAATTTTCCAGAATTTTGGCCAGCGCCGCTACGCTCCTTCCCTAAAAGTTTTGGGGGTCCCAGAAGGACCCCCAAGGGCAAAAAAAAAACCACCAAAAAAAACCGAGGCGTACGCGTACCCCGCGATTTAAAAAAAAAAAAAAATTGGTGGTCCTTCTGGGACCCCCTGAGAAGGGCTAGGCGGTCAGGGGGTCTCTACCCTGCCCCCTTTTCTCATTTTCCACTCTTGTTTTGTGGTCTCTTGTCCCTCACTTCTCCTGAGAAACAAGATGGCTGCTCAGGTGGTCCCAGAAGGATAATAACATACATAAACGTTATCCGCTAATAGAATTAGCATTTACAAAACCTTTGAAATGTATTCAAAAAAAATATAGGTTTCACGCCTGATATAGTTAGGAATTAGCATTTAAAAACCTTGCAAATTCACTGAAAAAACCATAGGTTTCAGGCCTTATATAGTAAGGAATTAGCATTTTAAAAACCTTGCAAATTCACTTAAAAAACCATAGGTTTCAGGCCTTATATAGTTAGGAATTAGCATTTAAAAAACCATTGAAATTGCTCCTATATAGTTAGTTGTACTAACTATATTTCGCGCACCCGCAATCCACTGCTGATGATGTCACATATTACATCATTCATGACATGGTCAGTGACATCACTGATGACATCACTGATGACATCTCAAATGACATCACTGATGACATCTCATTTGACATCACTGATCACATCACTGATGATATTATTCATGTGATAATACGATGCACCTCCTCACACTCTAATATAACCTTTGATACACCCAGTGTTCAATACAGACTACCATTCTTATAACCATTGGCACACCAATACCAGTTACTACATACGCACTCACCGGTTCCTAGGTCTACACACACATTCACTCATTCACCTATAGAATCACTCATACATACAGTCACTCATCAATAATACAACACTATTATATGCACTCATACACCTATACAGACACACACACTGCCACTCATCCATGGAGTTACTCACACACCTAGTCAGTCATGCAAAGAATCAATCACACTTCCATTTCCTCAACTATACAGTTCTACACACAACACCTTACTTATTCAAACATATACTAACACATACTTACTCTCTTATACAATCACTGATACAAGTACACAATGATCCATACAGCCACTTGCACATTCACTGGCTCTCATGTATAGTCATTTATATATGCCAACTCTCACATGCACTGTGTTTTACATATGTACTTACTTGGACATGTAGCACCGAGATATCCATTCACTCACCAACACACCCATGCACACAGTCAACCGCCCATATAGCTGTTTCCACATGCACTCCTGAACTCATACACCTAGTGAATCAACTGCTCACACATCTATGCACAGAGTCACACACCTCCCAGCCACCCACACACACACTCAGTCCCCCATTCAAATACTTGGGCAACCAATCAATAACCCATATAGCCACTCATATAGCTACTGATCAACACATGCAGCAGCTTACACAACAACAGACATACTGATGCACACATTCAGACAGTTTAGTCACTAACCCATGCATTTAGTAAGACACATTTAATCACTCACTCATACAGTCAGTCACGCACCTACTAAATCCTTCATCCAGACACTTATACATCCAGTCTTTCTTCAATATGTAAAACATATTTAAACTTTACAGAAACAGTCACTGGATAATGTCATCAGTGATGTCAAATGAGATGTCATCAGTGATGTCATTTGAGATGTCATCAGTGATGTCATTTGAGATGTCATCAGTGATGTCACTGACCATGGCATGAATGATGTAATATGTGACATCATCAGCAGTGGATTGCGGGTGCGCGAAATATAGTTAGTACAACTAACTATATAGGAGCAATTTCAATGGTTTTTTAAATGCCAATTTCCAACTATATAAGGCCTGAAACCAATGGTTTTTTAAGTGAATATATATATATATATATATATATATATATATATATATATTCACTCCAAGAAACACCAACGTAATGATGTAAACAAGACAACCAGAGCTCCGGTTTTGAAGATTTATTAGGCAGATGACAATCTCCACGACGCGTTTCGCCATTACGGCTTGGTCGAAATGCGTTTCTTGGAGTGATTATATACAGCCGGCTGGTGGCTGCAACAAGACCGCCCGTGACAGCAGCACTCTCCAACCAGCGGTGGTGGAAAAGATATATATATCTATATATATATATATATATCTATATATATATATATATATATATATATATCTATATATATATATATATATATATATATATATATATATATATATATATATATATATATATATATATATATATATATATATATATATATATATATATATATATATATATATATATATATATATTAATATTACACACATGCATACATACAACTTATGTTTTACCTTACAATTAAAACAAGGCTTCATAAAAATACACCAGATTTGTATTTGCCACCCCTCTTCCCAGCATTTCAAGGCTCATTTTCTGTGTGATACGAAAATAAGACTGCTAGGTGATAAGGAGTATTAGCTATTTATTTTGATACTCACATGTAGGTTCACTCTTTCTTTCCGATTCATGCAAGTCATCAAACTCGGTTTGGTCTTCTTGCTTAATTCCCAACAAACTGGAAGATTTGCTTACTAGAGCATAGTCTGTAAAAGAGAAATTAGCATTTTTCAAATTGTAGTTATTTATTGCATTCTAAGACTTGAGGATCGAGAATGCCAACTAAAAGCCAGGTTTGTGTGGAATATTAGACCCCGAAACCACTTGGGAGGTATAACAAATACATAAAAATAAAGACAGAAAAAAATATTAAATACTACTTTGTAAAAAGTGATATTAAAACGGGTGAATTTTAAATGCAAGTTTGGTGCAAACTTTTGATGTAAACTAAAAATATTAATTCAAAAACACAACCATGACTAACTTTTCAAACTAAACAGCTGGTGAAGGAGAGGGAACACAGTTTAACAATGTTGAACATGACCCTCATCTTTAAAGCAAATTGAATGTACAAGTTTCGAAGTTAGTTGCATCAGCAATAACAAGTTAGTCAAAGCACAACACAGTACAACTCATTTCAGTGACATCAGCAGGATTATGAAGGATACATTTTACACATAACGAAATGGCTCGTCTTTCGAAATGTTTCTTACAGATTTGTTTAATTTTTCAAAATTATGTACATTACAAAATTGCAAAAATGTTTAAATCCTTCTCTAATCTTAGTTTTGAAAAATAATCCAGGAATGTACAACTACACATTGCAGTGCTTAATCCTACATTCCTGGTGTATGCTAGTAAAGGACACATGATATGCATATCTCAATACTCATAAATCAAGAGGCCAAGCCAAATACTGGTCAGGGAACCGGGTCATTCATGGACATTCCAATATACATAGAAGTAGGACTACAATTTTTCATCCCCCAAGGGCACTGAACGACTTCACTGACAGCATTCATCAGCATACACACAAGGCAACGAGGTATTAAAGGGAATTTCATGGACCTTTTACACACAGTATCATTTGTGTTAACTAAATTGCTATCTGCCAGAGACTGCTAACTAATTAGGACTAGAACATAAGAAAACATGTCACCCTCTCTGAAAACTGGTTCATGTGCTAAATCCATCAAACTTTGCAGAGACAGATGCTAAAAAACAGGGACTTAAGACAGAACACTTATGGGTGTGGGTATGTTAGTGGCTAAAAGGGATATTGCCAGGCATTGGAACTCTCCTGTGGTTCCATAGATTGCGGCGTGGACAAATGGTATGGACTGGGATGCCAAGATGGATGAGACATACGCAGCCAGGGGATGCCTCCGTAAATACGATGGCAGTCATTCCACGGACTGGATGGATGGCAATGGTGGGGTTTGATGCTAGACTGTTTATCCATGGGATAAGAATGGTGGTGGAGGGACTGAGACGTTTCATTTACTTGATTGGGTGTTTCAGATGGGCAACTGGTTGTATTGTTTTTCATTAAAAAAAAAATTCTATTAAAAAAACATACCCAACAGACCCAGAAAGTCCAGTCATCCGATTTGGCCGCTTCTGCTGCAGGCTGTCCTCTAAATTGTCTGTGTGTGGGAAGTCTGCAATGGTGCTACCTATGCTGTGTCTGTATGAAATACGGACTGTGCTGTACCTGCTCTGAGTGCATGAGGAAAGCTGGCTTTCTGCTGATGACGGTGTTGTAACATTTCTGTTTGTGTGCGAGATGGAAGCTTGTGCTGCTGTGGTCTGTGTTGTAGGTTTGGGCTATGAAAAATAGCCCAAAAAAGTGCTTTCTCTTCCATGTTTGCGTGCACCCCGACCATTTCATTCTCTTTTTGTGCACTCTGAGGCTCTTACACGAGTGCACTTTATCTGTGGGTAATGTTCCAATAGTGTGTACTCTTTCCAGTGTTGTGCACTCTCTTCACGAATACTCTTCCAGCAGTGTGCCTTCTCTTCCTGAATTGCATGGTCTCTTTTCCAAACGTGCGCACTCACTTGCAGCAGCTCTTGTCAGGGAGCAACTAGGCCAGGACTTCGGGGGCTAGTACTAAACTGTGTTGGTTGGGCTACCATTTCACACACTGGTGGCCAAGTCAGTATTAGACTACACATTTGGAGGGCCAATAAGTCCGGGTTTAATGCGCTAGCTCATGAAAAATGTATTTAGCCATGCCTGTTCTTTCCTGCAGTGCCACATTAAAGTTAGATCTTTTGTCTTCGCTAATGCATTCCCCTGAGACACTGAGCACTGCTGGAGCTCAGAGTGTCCACCAGAACTACGAGCATCGGATGTCTGACAGATGGTTGTTACTAAGCGAGTCCTGTGAATGTCAGAAATGAAACCACTGAAGGCTCACTAGAAAAGGGTCTTTTCTGATTAAAAGTAGCATAAACTGCATCATTATAACATGCTTCCAGGGAACAAGAAAGTGTGTTTGGAGGAATATCCCAATGTGCTAATAAAGTGCTCCCACAGACACTGAGAAATAGACTTGAGGTGTGAAGAATAAACCAGGATAAAGAAAATCGTGGGAGCTTATATCTGTGTCACAAAATGAGGTGGGTTCACCAAAAGTTCAAGAGGGAGGGGTATCCACAAAGAATAATAAGCCAGATACCCGTTTACAATGTAATAGCATGGACCTAACCCAAAAGTGTATTGCCCATTATGGGAGGTGATGTAAATGTAGTTGAGCTTATATAGAGCACAGCTACCCGCAGTGGGTTTCCCGGCGCTTGCTTAGGGAACCCGTCCTGGTATTCCCCTGTGAGATAACCCCGGCAGGGTATCCGCAAGGTGAAAGCCAGGCATCCCGCCGTGAGGGGCCGTTGTGGAGATTAAGCAAGCTATTGCCCAGAGTCGCAGAGTGTGAACCCGTGAGTCGAGAAGGCACCGGAGCGAGAATTATCGAGTCTGTGGAAATTTTAGCCCAAGACCCGCCGAGGCGGGGAATTGAACCCTGGTCCAGGGCCGATCTCAGCTTCCGGGTCTGCCGCCTCTAACCCCTGAGCCACACTTCTCCACAGCGATGGAAAGCGATGCAAGATTTTATTCATCAAGCAATGGCTTATATCTTTTTGTTCCCCACACTTAATACTAGTATCAGATACATTTTAAAATTTTGACACAATTTTAAGTCAATGCCAACCTGAATTGAAATCAAGGTCTTCAGATCGATAGTTTAGCCAGTAGACATCTCCTTCCCCGGCGGTGGCAGCAGATTAGCCCAGCACCATGTGACTCTGGGCAATAGCTTGCTTAATCTTCCCAACGGCCCGAGCGCCTAGAGACCCTTACGGGTGATTGTTTGCGCTTTACAAATGTGGATTATTATCATTATTCCTTAGTTGATGTACTAGAAATTTAAACAAGCATTGAAAATGCAATAGGTCTCGCCTTTAATTAAGTTAAAGCCATTTGCTTTGCTAATGGTATTGTATAGCAAAGCAAATGGCTTTAACTTAATTAAAGGCGAAACCTATTGCATTTTTAATGCTTGTTCTTTTTAGTTAAGTACTCAATGAGACTGTATGTGTTTTCCAGCTGTCTCCCTTGTGAACTTCTCTTTATCCCTCCACTGTTGCACTCACTCAAGTGCTTCTCAGCCACGTACCTCTGTGTTGTGCCTGTCCTTATGTGCTTCTCACCCACATTGCTTTCTTGCCTTTGTGCTTCTCCCAGTTTAACGCTGCGTGGTCTCTCATCCATGTGCTTGTGCTCCTGATGTCACACATTCCTCTCTCTTGCCGTGTTGTGTACGTCTTCTGCTGCCCTCCATGTTGCTTCCAACCTGGCCGTGCATGATTCTTCCTCCTGCCCATGCCCTTCTTTTTGCCTCCACTCCACTCTTAGCCGTGGTCCGTGCAGGAAACAGCAGTGGGGTGGATTCCGGCGGATGATGCAGAGGGTAAATTAATTGTTTATTTAATTTTCAATTCACACACACTGACCTTTGAGTGTAGACACTTTCCTTGGTACAGGTACAGCGCTCAGTGCACATACAGCACTTTAGAAATAATGACACAGAAGCCTCTCGCTCTCCGCACAGGCCTTATATTGCAGACTGGCTTCCTAAATTTGGAGCATGGTGTGAGCACAGTGGACTGTAGAAAATCACTCATGCCCCCCCCCCCTCGAACAAGAGGTGAATGCATGATCAGTGATCAGTGAATGTGCGGTCAGGCCCTCCCGAGCAAGGCCTGCTTCGGGTGGGAGTCCGATTTCTAAGCTTTCTTATTTTAGGGACTTGAGCCGCAAGCTATAAAGTAGCTTTGATTCCCTCCCTTTAAGACAGCCCAAAATCCAGAGATGCGGCGGCACAGGAAGGAACCTGCATCATGGTGGAGCCGGATGGATCGGGGGGGGGGGGGGGGGGGGCGAAATCCCTTTTCTTGAATATTGATTTGTCCTAGAAATCATGGCGTTTTCAAAGAACTACCGTTCTTTGGTGATGTTATTATGTCCGACTTTACGTCAATCCAGGCACCTTCAAAGTATAAATATGCCAACACTGGCAAACACACGGTGATCTGGAGCAGCTCGACTATCTACTTGCCCGACGCAGCCTGCTACAGCAAGTGCCGAAGGAAGCCGACTCTCCAGCTGAGACACTGACAGAGAGGCTGCCTTTCTCTTGCTGAGAATCCAGTTTCAGTGTTTCGAAGCTCCCCTTGCGGGGTGTTGGGAAATCGAGTCCGGAGACAGAGATACCAGACCTCCTTCATTCTAAACCAAGGTAAAGAGCTGATTAGACCCTAAGAGAAATCTTGGATAGATTCTTGGCAAAGAAACTAAAACCTAGGCTACACCTCACTTACTTCTTCTCTCGTAATAGACTTGATTAGGTACATCGGGGTAGGCGTATTTTATAAGCACCAGTTGAGTACTTTTAAGTCTTTGTTATTTATTTATGTATTTTATGGCTTAGAAACCATACCATGCTTTTACAGTAATATTTTAGAATACTCTTCTTGCTGTACGCATTATACTTTACAGCCAGTATTACGATTTTAGCAGTTCATTTCTTCTGCATGAGAAAGAAGACTGTTCAATAAATACTTTTATTGAAAACGCCCGTCTCTCTATTTCTCTGCACCTCTGATGAAACGAAGCATGCACGATTGACTGAGTGAAACATCTATCTATTGTTTCCAAGACTCTGAAGATACGTTTTATCTTAGGGAAACAAAGTTGTCATGTTTATGCAGTTGTCAGAAATGAATCCCTTCTTGTGTAGTCGAGAACGTGACCTCTGAGCTAGCTGGCACTCACAATTCAGTCTAATATTTTCAATAGAACCTAGTTGACCTAAGTCCAAGGTCACATCTATAGGATATATTATTCCAATGCGCAGAGCCTATTGGGAATATAGGAACTACACTACAGGGGGGGGGGGGGGGGGGGGGGGGGAAGGGAACAGTGCTCAAGTCCCAACCAAAACCAGGGCTGGACAGACAATGTTATTTAATCAGGGATTTCCAAGGTGGGCCGGGGCCATCATACTTTCCCCAGCCTCCCAGGTTAATTTCAGCTGACAAAGCGGAGCTTTCAGATGGAGAGAACGAGAGGGAAGGAAGGTGGTAAAGAGAGAGAAGCGAGGAGAGAGGATGGATGGATGGACGAATGGAAAAAGAGAGCGAGGGGCGGGGGGGGGGGTGGGGACAGGGCTGAGTTCAACATTCAACACCAGGACCTCTTTTTGTTCCCCAGCCTAGCCCTGACCAAAACAATTCACGCTGTCTAAATCTGAATCAACATTGGTGCAAATCTGGGGAAATATTTTCACATATCTGCAGGAAAGTTGTGAAATCTTCAGAAATAATTGTGCTAATGTTTATTAGAATGAGAAAAGTGCATAAAACTGCTCGCTCGCTATTTTTCCAACATTACTAAATGTTTAGTAAAAAAAACTAAAAAAGGTAATTGAAATATGTACGGTGAACTTGCCCTTGCTCAGAGCTCTCATCAGCAGCCTTTGCTATCAAGGTCTTCATATCACTTACACAAATTAACCAACTTCCTCTGCATGGCTTCCCTGCAAAGCCTTACCACATGGTGCCCGCAACTCAGCCTCACTTGTAGGCCATGCTATTGAATGAATATTTCAGTCAGTGCCAGCATTACAGCTCAGCTAGGTTTCTAGCCGCCTCACAGGGGGAGGGAGGGGGAGCTGAAGGAATGGAGAAGAAGCAGTGTACTGAGCCCGGGAGGCAGCAGAGCTTGGGTGGGCGGGGGAGGAGGAGGGGCAGGCGGTGATCTCACCGCAGCCGCTTTCTCCTCATAGACAGAGGTACGTGATCTGTCCACACAGGTTTTACGACAAAAGGAAAGCAGGTCATCTTGCCCGGAGGCACGGTCCAAAAATGTCTAAAAAGCAGACAGGGCGGCCACTAAAAACCAATGAAAAGGAGGGGCGGGGCTTACAGTACCCTTTTTCTTACAATATCTCTCACAGGGCGTGGCAGCTTCTCTGCTCCGCCCACGAGAGACCTAAAAAGGATTCAAACATTCAATTTCACCACTCCTTGTTAACAGTCAAGGTCTGTAGATGTTTTAACATAGTCGCTAGTCTTGGTACATCCTTCAAGCGCGCTATTCGGCAGCTCTGCCCAGCTCTACTTAGTTTTGGTGGCATAATTTCTTCTACTTCTCTACAAGCACCCCATCTGGTGCGTCATCAAAGAACAGTTTTCTTACCTCGTTCACAGTGACAGGCTCAACAACACAAGGATTTAAGTATTCAACCGCATACATCTTTTTAAATAAAGGTTATTGTCATCAAACTGCATTACCCTGGGATATTGAGTAAAATAAAGAAGAAAAAAATGCAGCATTCATTGGTTCCTCCCACTGGTTTTTCTCCAAATTTGACCACTTCAGAGTTGGATTGGGAACAATGGAAAGAAGCCTTTAAAGCGTATTTGGATGCTTTAGAAGGTGATTCTTTCACTCACAAAAAATAATGTATAATTCTTCACCATTGTTTAGGTTCTGAAGTTTGGAAAATTTTAAAACACATTCCCACTGAGCCGGTTTTGTTTATGGAAAGTCAGGGAGAGGGAGACTGTGTTATTGATGAATATGCCACAGCCTTAAAAGCTCTGGATGTTAGATTCAAAGCACGGAAAAATGTCATAATGGAGGGACAAACGTTTTACAGAAGGGTTCAAATTTCAGGGGAGTCTGCAGCCAGTTATGTAGCAGCTTTAAGAATTTTAGCAGTTTCATGTGAATACAGAGATTTCAAGGAAGAAACAATACTGGATCAATTAGCTGGGAAAACCAACAACAAAATCTAGAAAGCATTGTCGTCCAATCCTAACCTGGCGTTGGAGAAGGCTGTGGAGATAGTACTCTCTATTCTAGACGCTATCTCCTTCATGAATCTCATGACTGTTTCTGATGAGAAATCCCAACCTCACGATGTATTAGCTGTGAAGTACAAATATATGAAAGGAAAGTCAAGGAAGACGCAGGAAAGGCATCGGACAAGCCTAGCAAAAGACAGTTTTTCAGACAATTAGAGTGTTATTGGTGTGGTAGCTCATCTTATCTGGGTAATGCTGTTGTATGCACGGCTCAGGAACGCACGTGTCAGCTGTATGCGCCCGAGGCATTTCGCTACAGTTTGAAGATCTTCAAGCACACACAGCAAAACAAGATCCACAGGGTGGGGAAGATGAGCATTACACCAGTGAAGGGGACGTGCTCATGGTCAAGGAAGCATCTATGGATGTGAATTGTGTGTGGGGTGTTAATCGATTTTGTGAGACCTTTTTGCATTTTGAACATAAATGGTGTTGATGTGAAGGTTATGGCGGACCTTGTATCGCCTTACACAATGATGAGCGAAAACGTATGGCTTAACGATTTTGAAGGAGTTCAACTGTGTGATTCTAAGATTCGCCCAGTGGGGTACGGCGGAAAAATTTGCGATGTTGTAGGGGAATCCAATGCAAATTTCAAATTCCAAACAAATTGTACGAATGGGTTTGTATATGTAGCCAAGGAAGATTCATGTTTGTTAGGTTGGCATGATCAGAAGAACTTAGGTATATTGCTAGACCCTAGCAATCCGGCCCAAGTTGTGTTAAGAAATGATTATTTGTTCATTCTTCCTGCAAGGGAACAAAGTATTTGGAAAACAAAATGTCTCCAGTTTTTCAAAAGAAATTGGGCACGCTGAAGTGTTTCACACATAAAATCAAGCTGATCAATAATTCATGTCCTGTGGTTCATAAGGTTAGGAGAGTTCTTTTAGCTTTGCGAGCCGAATTGAAGGAATAATTGAATAAACTTTGAGCCTGTACAGTGCTCAGACTGGGTAGCCCTCATTGTTTTGGCATGCAAAGTTAATGAATCGGTAAACATGTATGGACTTGTGCAATCTCAAACGTGCAATTTGGATCGATCGCCATCCTCTTCCTAAGATCACTGAAATGGTTTCCAACTTGAAGGGGGGCAACATGTTCAAGTTGTTGGATAGGACGGCTGCGTATCACCAAATCAACCTGCATCCGGATTCTAGACATTTCCCGTCTTTCATAACTCCTGAAGGGTTATTTAAATTCAAACGCATGCCATTTGGGTTGGGACCGGCTTCCGCTGTATTCCAACAAGTTGTAGAAAGTTTGTTTGAAGGCTCACAGGGGATTATTGCATTCCAGGACGATCTTCCAAATACTGGTAAGGATCAGGACCAGCATGATGATGGAGTATGTCAAGTTTTGTCCCTTCTGAGAGGAAGGGGAGTAACTCTCAGTGTAGAAAAATGCAGGTTTAACTCTCCCAGCATTGATTATCTTGGGCCTTAGTTATCAGCAAGTGGCATAGAACCAAAATTTATCTTGGTTAGGGCAATTAAAGACACCTGGTAATAAGGACCAATTGAGATCCTTTTTGGGTCTAATGGAGTTGTATACCATATTCATTCCAAAGTGTGCAGAAAAAACTTATCAAAAGAGGAATTTACTAAAAAAACGAATTAAGATGTGTTTGTTGTGAATCCTTCAATCTGAAATTTGAGCTCATTAAGAAGGAAATAATGCATGCTATACCTTTTTTCCCAGGACGACACTGCACGATGATTTGTTGAGAAGACAGAAGAATGCAATTTAGAGCTCTCTATGGGTTCTGTCAGACACTTTTCTCTTGCTGCTCAATCTTTAAATAGGGACCTTTCGTTTATGGAACACACTGAATTCTAGATTGCTTAATAATAATTGTCTGCGATTGCTTAATTGACTACTATTGATATTTATTGAAAATATTATAATAAAGATTAAAAGATTTGCGACTTTAATAAATCTTTGAAAACTCGCATCAAATCTCATCGTTGACTTCCAAGTAATGATAACTGAACTATGTATGATGTATAGATTGATTTGATTTGCAGGTCATGATTAATTGTCTTCTTACATCCAATGTCTTTCGGGCCTGGGCATAGTAACGAGGAGGGATTTTACGCCCATGTCATATATTTCTTTAAGCAACTGTGAACATTGTTTTTGTGCTGTGGATCAGCGCATCAACATAGCTTAAAAATATTGCAGATTCACTGAGGATGTAATACATAAACACAGTAACTTTCAAAAAAGATTTTTTATGAAATCTCAAAATCAAACCTGGAAGACGCCCAGGTTTAATTAAACAAATAAACAACTTGAAGAATAAAAACAAGCTGTGCACTCAATAAGCATGCTAGGATGTACTGAAACTCTCTGTTGTGGATGACCTGGAGTTCGAGGAACAGCTGTACAGTAACATTTAGCATATACTGGCTTTGGTGACAGGCTTTGTATGAAGGAAATAACTTTGCCAACAGCCAGAGGAACAGAGGGGGCAACTTGCAGTCTCCAGCCCCTATATCTCTTCTTTATCTTTGCCTCAACATTAAGCCAAGCAGCCCACTGCCCAGTGGGCCAGGAAGTAGCAGAGGGAAAATTATAACAGAAATAAAGATCTACAAATTGACCCAGAGCTTCCAGTGCTGTGTAATATTGAAAAGGTATATAGTAGAAGGGTTTGGGGTGCATTTGAAGGTGTATCCCCTTCAAATGCCAGGACAACAACAGCAACAGGGATGCCAAATGCCAACAGATTTATAGTCTCAAATGTTAATGATGTGGACAAACGCACTCTGTTTCAATCGATTTTACGTGAGTAGGTAAATTTGTTTCACATAGGTCGGTGGTGCAAATGTATGTTACCCTGCTGAGCGTGTTCAGGGTGTTTCAAACCAGATTTTGACATGTGTTTCCTGAGCGTCAGGACTCACTCCTAGCTTGCACTCCTTTATATTTTCCTTAAATGATTACTCCATTGTTTTTTGTTTAGTTGTTTGCAAATTTTATTTTCATTTCCAAACGTTGTTAGTTAGCGAGTTTCTTTTTTCATGTAACATTTCATTTTCTGTACAATATTTTTCACTCAATTTATATTTCAAACCCAATGCATTTCAAGCGATAACGCCCTTCTTCAGGGGATTTCCTTTATCCGAAAACATGAATATATCCTCATGAGTACACATAAAATAAATTTTACAACCTTTGTAATGCACAGTATCCATGATAATTTGACAATGGGTCATGCTTCAGAAACCATAAATGAACCGTGAATGTGCGTGGGGTGACTGGTAGACATAAAAACGGTGTTATTGTGATACCTTACAGCCCAGTTTTAACAGAGTGTCGGCATGTCGGTACGGACCTTGAAAAAATTGTGGTTTGTATTCCGAGCTGTGGAATCAAAAAGAAAGTAAAATGATAACCCGGTCGTTATAATCAGTATCTGTTTTTACTGATTAAAAATAGCAAAGGAGCCGTGTCCTTACCCGACGTTGATGCGTATCTCCTCTCCTCGCTAACTCGGCGTGTGTCACTCTCTACGCGCTGTTTCCCTGACTCTATGGTGTATTCCCGATCACGTGGTGTCGACAGTGGGCCGCTGTTTTGGGCGGGAGGTTGTGCGGGGGTGTGGTTTGGCTGTTAAACGGAACGCGTGAGTGTGTAGATGATGAATCAGACGTTCTCATTGGTAACAAATAATAAAAGGATGTACATAAATATAAACAATTGTTAACGTGTCAAAACGGTCTATAGAATGAGACTGTTCCATGGAATGTTCAAAAAAATGTTCAGAATTTTACAGAAAGCAATTTAAATCCATCCGTTCATTTAGTCCTTTCGGATGTGTGGTGCACAGGTGATTGATCCAGAATACCTCCCTCCTTAATAAGTAGTTATTATTGTCTCTTCCTGGGAGGGTTGCAACCATTTCCAAAATGCAAAATTTCAACTGGCTCACATTATGATTCGCTTCGTTGAAGTGAACTGCCACCGTGGATTTCTGATTTTTTAATCTGATATTGCTTTTGTGCTCAAAAATACTTGTTTTTATTTTTCTTTGAGTTTTCCCCACGTAGGATAAGCCACATGGGCATCGTAACATGTAAATGATGTTGCTGGAGTCACATGTGCCTGAAACTTTCAAATTTATAGACGTGCCTTTGGTGGGGTGATTGATGGTGCTACCTCTGATGATGGCGGAGCAATTGCCACAGTTGTGGCATGGTAGTGTGCCAGTATATTTTGTATGTGCTTGTTTATTGGTTGACTTGAGTAGTTCCTTTCAAATTTCTGGTTCTCTCATTTGCAAAGATTGGCAATTTGTTGAAAATTCCTTTGAAATCTTCCTCCAGGGCTAGTAATGGCCAATGATTTCTTATGATTCTTTTTATTTTCGAACTGCGTGTTGAAAATTTGGAAACAAACACGTTTCTTTGTTCATCTGGTTTGTTGGTTGGTGTTAATAGATGATGACGTTGCAATTTATCTGCTCTCTCAGCTGCTGACTCCAGAATGGGTTCAGGATATCCTCTCTTTTTAAATTTCTGTATTGTCTCCGTTTTATGTTTGACGTATAGTTCATTGGTGGATGCAATTCTTTTGATTCTGAGAAGTTGTGAAAATGGTAAATGATGTTTCAAGGACCCTTGGTGAAAACTGTTGTAGTGTAATAAGTTGTTCCTGTCTGTACTTTTTGTGAAAACGCTGGTGGTGATTTTTCCTTCTTTGTTTGTTAGTAATACATCCAAAAATGTTAACTCTGTTTTGTTCACGGTGAATGCAAATTGGATTCTTTCATTTTTTGAGTTTAGGTTAAGTAGAGCTTGTCTTAAGCTTTCTTCTGTGCCTTTCCAGAAGACGAAAATATCGTCTATATCTCCTGTAAACAATCAAGTTGTTTATCCAATTCTCATCCTCCAGTATGTTGTCTGTCTCAAATCTGTGCATGAATATATTTGCGTAGGTGGGCGCGGCACAATTGCCCATAGATGTTCCGGACGCTTGTACATAAAATTAGTCTGACCATTTGAAATAACTGTGATACAGTGTAACAGTGTAACAGTGTAAAGTGTAACAGTTCCATTAGGAGAAGATATTCCTAATGGAACTGTTACACTTTACACTGTATCACAGTTATTTCAAATGGTCAGACAAATTTTATGTACAAGCGTCCGGAACATCTATGGGCAATTGTGCCGCGCCCACCTACGCAAATATATTCATGCACAGATTTGAGACAGACAACATACTGGAGGATGAGAATTGGATAAACAACTTGATTGTTTACAGGAGATATAGACGATATTTTCGTCTTATGGAAAGGCACAGAAGAAAGCTTAAGACAAGCTCTACTTAACCTAAACTCAAAAAATGAAAGAATCCAATTTACATTCACCGTGAACAAAACAGAGTTATCATTTTTGGATGTATTACTAACAAACAAAGAAGGAAAAATCACCACCAGCGTTTTCACAAAAAGTACAGACAGGAACAACTTATTACACTACAACAGTTTTCACCAAGGGTCCTTGAAACATCATTTACCATTTTCACAACTTCTCAGAATCAAAATAATTGCATCCACCAATGAACTATACGTCAAACATAAAACGGAGACAATACAGAAATTTAAAGAGAGGATATCCTGAACCCATTCTGGAGTCAGCAGCTGAGAGAGCAGATAAATTGCAACGTCATCATCTATTAACACCAACCAACAAACCAGATGAACAAAGAAACGTGTTCGTTTCCAAATTTTCAACACGCAGTTCGAAAATAAAAAGAATCATAAGAAATCATTGGCCATTACTAGCCCTGGAGGAAGATTTCAAAGGAATTTTCAACAAATTGCCAATCTTTGCATATGAGAGAACCAGAAATTTGAAGGAACTACTCAAGTCAACCAATAAACAAGCACATACAAAATATACTGGCACACTACCATGCCACAACTGTGGCAATTGCTCCGCCATCATCAGAGGTAGCACCATCAATCACCCCACCAAAGGCACGTCTATAAATTTGAAAGTTTCAGGCACATGTGACTCCAGCAACGTCATTTACATGTTACGATGCCCATGTGGCTTATCCTACGTGGGGAAAACTCAAAGAAAAATAAAAACAAGGATTTTTGAGCACAAAAGCAATATCAGACTAAAAAATCAGAAATCCACGGTGGCAGTTCACTTCATCGAAGCGAATCATAATGTGAGCCAGTTGAAATTTTGCATTTTGGAAATGGTTGCAACCCTCCCAGGAAGAGACCATAATAACTACTTATTAAGGAGGGAGGTATTCTGGATCAATCACCTGTGCACCACACATCAGAAAGGACTAAATGAACGGATGGATTTAAATTGCTTTCTGTAAAATTCTGAACATTCCATGGAACAGTCTCATTCTATAGACCGTTTTGACACGTTAACAATTGTTTATATTTATGTACATCCTTTTATTATTTGTTACCAATGAGAACGTCTGATGCATCATCTACACACTCACGCGTTCCGTTTAACAGCCAAACCACACCCCCGCACAACCTCCCGCCCAAAACACCGGCCCACTGTCGACACCACGTGATCGGGAATACACCATAGAGTCAGGGAAACAGCGCGTAGAGAGTGACACACGCCGAGTTAGAGAGGAGACACGCATCAACGTCGGGTAAGGACACGGCTCCTTTGCCATTTTTAATCAGTAAAAACAGATACTGATTATAACGACCGGGTTATCATTTTACTCTCTTTTTGATTCCACAGCTCGGAATACAAACCACAATTTTTTCAAGGTCAGTACCGACATGCCGACACTCTGTTAAAACTGGGCTGTAAGGTATCACAATAACACCGTTTTTATGTCTACCAGTCACCCCACGCACATTCACGGTTCATTCATGGTTTTTGAAGCATGACCCATTGTCAAATTATCATGGATACTGTGCATTACAAAGGTTGTAAAATTTATTTTATGTGTACTCATGAGGATATATTCATGTTTTCAGATAAAGGAAATCCACTGAAGAAGGGCGTTATCGCTTGAAATGCATTGGGTTTGAAATATAAATTGAGTGAAAAATATTGTACAGAAAATGAAATGTTACATGAAAAAAGAAACTCGCTAACTAACAACGTTTGGAAATGAAAATAAAATTTGCAAACAACTAAACAAAAAACAATGGAGTAATCATTTAAGGAAAATATAAAAGAGTGCAAGCTAGGAGTGAGTCCTGACGCTCAGGAAACACATGTCAAAAACAGATTTATAGTATCATACGCATAACCACACAAAATAAAACATGTTTTCTGGCATATTGCCCTCTATTTGAACACCAGAACAGAATCATACCGACATAGAAAACCCATTGTGCTGCACTGTATCGTAGCATTCATATAGCACATTTTTGGATGCACAGGACGCTCCACTGAGGGGGAAGCATATGGTTGAAAGAATTTTATATTTGCGCTCAAATGGTGGGATGAGTTTCGGTGCTGTGCATAAGAGACCGGTTTTGGTTTTATCGCACAGAGCCTAGCAGTGTAATTGCCTTATTGAATACAAAAATGGATGTAAACAAGCCTACGTGTGTTCAAACCATCCGTACAATTCAGAATGAACTTAGTTTAAAATTGTGCAGTTACACTTCTGTACAGGATCAGTCTTTTGTTTCTGCAGTACTTTTCTCGTTGTAGGTGTATAAAGCTACTAATAAAGCTAAAACCAGCATATTATACCATAGTTGAAGTTTATAAACATTTATAAATATCTAGTCATTCCTCTACCTTTCGGTGAGGGTATGGAATTGTCCGAAGCTTCCATGACGATGTTCTGATGATAATCCATTTCCAGTTTTTCCTCAAAAGCCTCCAATTCATCTTCAGAGAAGCCGGCTGCAATTTCAAAGCATCTATTTGAAGCCTGAAAGAAGAAGCACAAACTGAATGCTGCAAGGGAGCTAGTGCTCATTATGGTGCCTTTCGAAACACCTTGAACATTCCAAAAGGTAAACAGTGGAAAACATTAAGTGATGAAAAGGACTGTAAATTATCTAGAGGGAACAAACTATATTCACCTCATTTGCTGTATGCTAAAATCACATGAACCACATTGTAAGCACCACAATCAATTTCGAAACAATTGTGCATTCACCTTTGTTCTTAGAGGCCTGGAATACAGTTTGGAAACATTATGAACACAACCATAGTAATAAAATCCCTTCTTCAAACCATGAAACTCCTATAAGGCACTTGCACATAGGTTCTGAATGGACTCTTCGGATTTTGTGAGGTAAACTGAAAAAATATTTTTGGGGATTAGGATTTCAACGACTCTTATTTTTTCTATTTGTTCATTCGTAGGTTCCAATGTGAGAAAAGCAGCTTTAAGAAGCTAAAGTGAAAATTCAAATTACATCTACAAGCACTAGAGAACTAATCTGCAATTTTAACATTTGCATTTATAAAAGCATACAAAAATCTTGACGGCATATCGATATCATGCATTGGTTGAATATTAGCCACAACACCAATTTGCCCTATAGACCTTTACATGTCCGGTCGAAGTACTCGAATCACCCACACCCAAACCAAATAATTTAACTGCATATTAGTGAAAAAACATATAAAGGTAAAAAAAGTAAGGACTTGTGTTGAAAGAGAGTTTTCCTAACTGAAATAAATCATAGCACTGGTAGTCAATCTTACGGCAAGGAAGGTAGAAAGAATGATATATGTATTGCAACTGGTTATTTTCATTGTGAAGAACTCGACTGATCTGACAAGACAGACGGACGAAGCTGGAGACCAATATAGGCTTGTGGTTAGAGGGAGGAAGTGACACAGGCAAGGGGCAACGCCAGTAACACCAGACTGTAGTCTCCTCAAAAGTAAAACAATCTGTACTTGGGTCCACAAAACAGAATAATTTGGAAACATCCAGCAACAAACACTGGAATAGCATTTGAGGGCATTTCATCCAAAATACTACAGAGAAATTTATAGCAAGAAGCACGTTTTATTTCTCCAAAGAAACAGGACATGAACAATGCAACAAATGTTTACCGTTGCTGTAATTAAAAGTTGAGTTGAGTTTGAGTTTAAATCACTTCTAAAGCGCACGTACACCTGACGGTTTCATGGCGCTGTGGTTCACTGAGCCTCAATTAGCAGGGGGGACCAGGAGACAGAAAGAAAATCATTGGGGGAAGGCTTGTGAGAAAAGAAAAGTTTTTAATGTTTTTCGAAACAGAGAATATTGGGTGAGGGACCGGAGGTGAAACGGGAGTGAATTCCAGAAAATGGGGGCAACGGTGGAGAATTTGGCACCACCCCATTTACTTCGACGAAACCGGGGGACAGCCAACAGGTGTTGGGTGGATGATCGAAATTCCCTTGCAGGGGTATAGAGTTTTATCTCAGAAGAGATAAAGGCGGGGGCGGATCCTTACTGAGCCTGAAAGGTAATGCAACCCATTTTGAACAATGAGCGTTCACGAATAGGGAGCCAGTGCAGGGATTTTAGAAGCGGGGTGACATGATGTGACTTTGCCAACTTATAGACTAGCCGAGCGGCCTGGTTCTGCACCAGCTGAAGCCGTCGAACATTGTAAGCGGGCATACCACAGTATAAAGCGTTGCCGTAGTCTAATCTAGAGACGACCATAGCCAATACAATGAGTTTTAGGGCGGGGAAAGAGAAGAAGCGGGACACCTTGCGAATGGTGCGGAGAGAAAGGAAGGAAGAGGACACCACAGAACTCACCTGGGAGTGCAAATTGAGTTGATCATTGATCTTGAAACCGAGCGCTTTGATGGAAGGAGAGGGGGAAGGGGGGGAACCCAAGGAAGGGGGCCAAAAGAGAGGACCAGGGACTGGCACAACCACCTGTCAAAAACCAGTTCGGTTTTGTCTGGATTTAGTTTCAGGTGGTTGTGGCTCATCCAGTCCCGGATGAAGATCATAGTGGTTTGAAAATTAGATATGGAATCGGGGGATGAAGAAAGAGTGAATATGAGCTGGAGGTCATCCGCATAATTAAATACGGAGACCTCCATTTGTTGAAGGGCGAAGATAAGAGGGGCAATGTAAAGATTAAAAAGTAGTGGGGAGAGGCAGGAACCCTGGGGAACCCCACATGGCACCTTACAGGGCTCAGCCGAGAACGCGCCCAGCCGCACTGCTTGGGTGCGGTCCCTTAGGAAGGAGGACAACCAGACCAGGGCTACCTCGCCGACCCCGGCCGCCCCGACACGGGAGAGTAAGATGGAGTGGTCCACCGTGTCGAAGGCGGCAGAAAGGTCGAGGAGGACCAGGGCCTGGGGAAGGTTGGTGTCCATACCTTCTCTAAGGTTGTCAAGGACGGATAGCGCCACAGACTCGGTGGAATGAGCGGGGCGGAATCCGGCCTGACGGGGGGCTAAAACCTGGTTTTCTTCCACAAAGGTGGTAAGGGCTCTGGTCACATGTCGTTCCAGTACTTTCCCTAACAAGCATTTGCAATGCAATAGGTCTCGCATTATTTAAGTTTGAGCTATTAGCATTGTAAATGGCAATTGTTTTTTGCTTTATGCTATAGTTTTTTTTTACATAAAAAGCTACATTTAAAATATGTTTTATTAAAGTTATTTATGCAGTATCTAAATTTTGTTTGCATAAAACAGTATAATAATATCTTAGTAAAAAAGTCAAATATTTTAATGGAAATTCACCAAATCTTCATTTATGTGATGGTTTTGAAAATAGCTAAATTAATAGCTTTGTCATTTACAATGCCAATAGTTATAACTTTCGCAAATGTGACACCTATAGCATTTGTAATGCAACATTTGTATTTACGTGACTTAGATGTATTGATATTACAAATAACAATGGCTTTTAATTTTTTTTAATACTTAATAAAAGTGATTGTAATTTATAATGGCAATAGCTTAAACTTTTGTAAATAACTTTTGTGAAGATTATGTTCAGTGTATTTTATTGTAACAAAATCCAAGAACAGAAGTGAAATATTAACATCTTTTTGTGACATTTGTAATAAAGCTTGAAACATTGAGAGAACATATTTGTGCTGTGGTGGTGCTGAGTGATGCTGTGGTGGTGCTGAATGGGGCTGTGGTGATGCTGTGGTGGTGCTGAGTGGTGCTATGGTGGTGCTGTGGTGGTGCTGAGTGATGCTGTGGTGGTGCTGAGTGATGCTGTGGTGGTGCTGAGTGGTGCTGTGGTGGTTCTGAGTGATGCTGTGGTGGTTCTGAGTGATAATGTGGTGGTGCTGAGTGACTGTACTCACTGTCACTCTGCACTCACTGTCACTCTGCACTCACTGTCACTCTGCACGCACTCTGCACTCACTGTCACTCTGCACTCACTGTCACTCTGCACTCACTCTGCACTCACTGTCACTCTGCACTCACTGTCACTCTGCACTCACTGTCACTCTGCACTCACTGTCACTCTGCACGCACTCTGCACTCACTGTCACTCTGCACTCACTGTCACTCTGCACTCACTGTCACTCTGCACTCACTGTCACTCTGCACGCACTCTGCACTCACTGTCACTCTGCACTCACTGTCACTCTGCACTCACTGTCACTCTGCACTCACTGTCACTCTGCACTCACTGTCACTCCGCACTCACTGTCACTCTGCACTCACTCTGCACTCACTGTCACTCCGCACTCACTGTCACTCTGCACTCACTGTTTCTGCACGCACTCTGCACTCACTGTCACTCTGCACTCACTGTCACTCTGCACTCACTGTTTCTGCACGCACTCTGCACTCACTGTCACTCCGCACTCACTGTCACTCTGCACTCACTGTTTCTGCACGCACTCTGCACTCACTGTCACTCCGCACTCACTGTCACTCTGCACTCACTGTTTCTGCACGCACTCTGCACTCACTGTCACTCTGCACTCACTGTCACTCTGCACTCACTCTGCACTCACTCTGCACTCACTGTCACTCTGCACTCACTCTGCACTCACTGTCACTCTGCACGCACTCTGCACTCACTGTCACTCTGCACGCACTCTGCACTCACTGTCACTCTGCACTCACTGTCACTCTGCACTCACTGTCACTCTGCACTCACTGTCACTCTGCACTCACTGTCACTCTGCACTCACTGTCACTCTGCACTCACTGTCACTCTGCACTCACTGTCACTCTGCACTCACTGTCACTCTGCACTCACTGTCACTCTGCACTCACTCTGCACTCTGCACTCACTCTGCACTCACTCTGCACTCACTGTCACTCTGCACGCACTCTGCACTCACTGTCACTCTGCACGCACTCTGCACTCACTGTCACTCTGCACTCACTGTCACTCTGCACTCACTGTCACTCTGCACTCACTGTCACTCCGCACTCACTGTCACTCCGCACTCACTGTCACTCTGCACTCACTCTGCACTCACTGTCACTCCGCACTCACTGTCACTCCGCACTCACTGTCACTCCGCACTCACTGTCACTCCGCACTCACTGTCACTCCGCACTCACTGTCACTCCGCACTCACTGTCACTCCGCACTCACTGTCACTCCGCACTCACTGTCACTCCGCACTCACTGTCACTCTGCACTCACTCTGCATGCACTCTGCACTCACTGTTTCTGCACGCACTCTGCACTCACTGTTAGTCTAAAGGCGAAACTCAGACTGTTGAATTGTCGATAAGGCAGCTTCTTCACACTGCATGCAATCTCCTGGCCTGGAGAAGCCGGAATGCCGGCGGGACCGCTTGCCGGCTCTGCCACTACCCAAAGATAGATATTTGCCATATCTGCACTTGCCCCGTCCGAGAAGAGAGTGTTCTTGAAACAGCCGGAACCCGCACATGTACGAAGGTATTATAGCCTCACTTCAAGAAGATCTTATGCTTTGGGAAATTCCCAAAATGTATGACCTTTGCTGAATCAAAATTGACCTTGCTGGCATCACAGAATAGGGGTACCTGATAACTGTGCCCTGACCGCGCTGGCACCGCAGAGCACGCACGCCAAGTCACTGTCCACGTTTGCCGTATTCCGAGTGCATAACGGTTCTGGGCCTTTTATGACGGTGGTTCAGTTTTCTCTTCATTATTCATGCCTTTCCTCGCCAACAAGCAACTTCATTATTCTACAAACCACGGCCACGGTCCAACAGCTCTCATGTGTTTAACTTCTGATGTTATAACATGCACTTTTCGTCGTCTCTGAGCCCTATTTAATGATCAGTCCTGTTCCTGCCCCAGCCCTATTTCTGCTCATTTTAAAACATGCACCACACACTTTTTCCGCACTCTACTTCATGTTCTTATTGGCATGGAACAATGCACCTAGCACGCTCCTCTTGACTGAGCACGGATTCAGCAATAATGCTATCGAATTAGCATTGTGTTTAAACAGGGAACGATGTCTGCTATGTGATCTTAACACGAGACTAAATAGCTCTTTTACTGTGTTTTTTATTGTAACGAGCATTATTTTATTGTAAGTTTTAATAAACTGTAGTTACAATCAATATGCATTCACTTTCGGTCCTTGCGGCTCAAGCATGTCGATGGGTCTCATATTCTGAAGATATGGACCCACAATCTCTGCTTATACCTTGGTTAAGAGCCGAAATCTCTCGGATTTGCGATCAGTAGGGTATGATGGAAAGGATTTTCCAAGGGCAGTTGGACTTGTTTACAAAAATGGTATGTGTGCGCATAATACTGTTGAAAAGTACAGACCCACTCAGGTATTCGGCCCCAACAAAAAAGAAAGAGGAGCGACTTTGGTTGGGGGGTGGGGGGTTAATACCAAACGCTGTGTACATGGAAACGAGTGGCGGGAGAGGAAAATAAATTCCAGGAAGCAATCCGCTCTTCAGCTTTCCTGTCGGGTTTTGTAAACGGACGCTTAAATTGTGGAGCGTGAGCAACCGGTTTGCGTGATCAAGATGAAAAAAAAAACCACAATCCTAATTCCTGGCCCCCGGTGCCTATAGCAACGGACATCCGTCTCCTTGGAAACTAATCTCGTGGTATTCGAACAATGCACCGGGGGCCTTTAATCTGCCGAACACTGGAAATCTGTATTCGAGGCTGCTTCTGCTTCTCCCTCACCGTCAGGAACTCGAACCGACCTAAAAAACACGCAGTTTCCCAGAACACGGGGGCGGGGGCTTATTCTAAATCCAAACAAGCACTCTTCAGCGTTTTGCGCCGGCCTGCGACCAGGAAGTCAGGCAGGCCGGGCGGGACAACCGGAAGTAGGAGGGCGGGAGCCTACCCCGCCTCCCACGGAAGAGCCGCGATTGTTTGGAGCACCGGAGCAGGCAGGAGCCTACCCTGCGCCCCGGTGCCGAAGAAGAGTCTTGCTGCCGGTGGGAGCCGCTGCACTGAGGAAGCCGGTGAGTGGGGCTTCGCCTTGTGTGTGGGGGGGGGGAGGGGCATCTGTGTGCGCGCGCGCACGCGGCGGCGGGCTGTGTATGTGTGTGAGCGTGCATGTGTGTGTGTATGTGTCCTGGAGTCTGTGTGTATGCGTGTGTGTGAGGGGGGGGGGGGGGGTTGCCTGTCTGGGTGCCTGCGTGTCTGTGTAAGTGTAAATGCGTGTGCGTGTGTGTGGAGCCGAGAGGAGAGGGGCTGGTGTGTGTGGAGGGGTCTCTGTGTATGCGTGTAGGTGACGGGGGTGTGCCTGTGTATGCGTGTGTATGTGCGCATGCGTGAGTGCTGTGTATGCGTGTGGCTGTGATGTGCGCATGCGTGAATGTTGACGCGCGTGCACGCAGCTCAATCCAGCCAGGATAAGCTCGTCACAGTTTCTTGTCCCTCATTCCCCGGTGTCAGGCAGCTATAAGTCTCCGACCCTGGACGCATCCTTCGGATGCGAATTCCAGGGCGAGACCTAAAAAGGGTAGTAAGGAGATGGGTCGGAAGTTGACAGGAGCAGAGGGATCAGCACCCGGTTTTTTAAGGATGGGAAGAATAATGGCTGTTTTTAGAATTGGAGGAACAACGCCCTGAGATAAGGAGCAGTTAAGAAAGGAGAGTGGGGGTAGCACACAAGTTGTGAAAATGAGCCCGAGGATGTGAGCAGGGCAAGGATCTAGAGGGGAACCTGATTTGACCAAGGATAGAAGGGAAAGGAGAGATTCTTCCGTTAAGGGGGGGGAATGAGTCAAAGCGAGCCTTTGTAGCAAGGCTAGGGGGATTGTGGAAGGAAGAAGAAGGGGAAGGAATATTGGCTTTGATTTTTTCGATTTTATCCAAGAAATAAGTATTCAAGGAATCACATAGGGACTGTGACGGCGGGGGTTTCAGGGTGGTTCTGTCAGCATAGGCAAGATTGTGGACTATAGAAAAGATTTCTTTATGCTGGTTCTCGGCGGCTAAGATTTTAGAAGAGAAATATTCCGTTTTGGTAGTTAAGATGGTTTTTTTGTATTGCGACAGAAGGGAGGTGTACTGGGCTTTAAGGTTGGGACAGTAGTGGCGTCTCCAGGCACGTTCAGCATGGCGAACTGAGAGTTTCAGCGCCTTAAGTTCCTCACTGGACCAGCGGTTGGAGTCATTAGGAAGAAACTCGCCGGAGAGGTGCGATCGAATCGCAGCCTGACTGGAGCCATGAGTTAATAGAATCAGCTTGGATTGTAAGCGGTAATCCAAGTAGATCTGGGCAGAGGGGAAGGAGTGTGGAGACCACTAAGGATGTGTCAATCCGGCCCCAAGAGTGTGCCCAGATATTTTTAGAAAGTGGGGGCTTGGTGGTTAAGTCAAGAGGTGAAGAAAAAGAAATCAAAAAGTGATCAGACCAGGGAGAGGTAGAGAGAGACCTTATAGGGCAGTCGAGAGACCAGATCTGGTCGAGGGTGTGTCCCTGAGTGTGAGTAGGGGAGTGAACATAGGAATTAAAATTGAGGGAACAAAGGGTATCTGAAAATTCTTTGGAAATAGCGCATTCTGCTGGGTCGGAGGGCCAAAAGTTAAAATCGCCTAGCACCATGATGGAGGAGTTGTTAACCGCTAGGGTGGCCACCAGCTCTTGAAACCCAGGGAGAAAGGCTTGGGAAGGTTGGGGGCGGCGATGCATGAGTAGGCAGGTGAGAGGGACTTTGAGGGAAAGAGAGCGGACTACTAGGAAATCAGAAGTACCAATGGGGGGGAGGAAGTGAGAGGCTGGAAAAGAAGTTCTTTCCGAGCGATCAAAGCAACACCCTCTCCCGCTTTATCCGCAGATCGGTCGGCTCGAAGCGCGTAATAAGTGGCAGGGAGAGCTGCTAATAAGGAAGGGAGAGAGCTATCACGAAACCAAGTCTCTGTGAGGAATAAGAGATCAGGTTTGTGTAGGTCTAAAAGAACAGAGAGCTCATGATAGTGCTTAACAGCAGAACGTGTGTTAAGGTAATAGATGGAGAGAGAAGCAGGTGTGGGTGCAGCAGGGTGCTCAGGACAGGGGACGGGAGGGAGCAAGGGGGAGTGAGACGGGGGATGGAGAGAGGATGGGGATATGGAGGCTGTGAGTCCCAGGCTGTCAATGTGAGAAGTCACAGAATCATTGATCAGCCAGGGGCTTTGAAGACCGTAAAGTTGTTACTATAACCAACAGAGGACCATATTCATGAACACATTTTCCCAAAGACACAGAATGGGCAAAACCCTTTGATGCCTCTGGCCCAGAATGATAGAATGTCAGCTCACACGGATGACAGGACTATAAACCTCAGTGGAAACCAGTCTAATTGAATGGAAATAAATATATTCTCTTCTATGAAAAAAACATGACCTTGTTGGAGCAAAAACTGTACATCAATATTCAGGACAACCAAAGATTTACCTCAGATGGTTCTACCGCAAATAACTGCATGAAAAGGTACCTTCCCTAATATCAATTTAGCAGAGTATTGAAAACATTCATTTGAAATCACCCAACATGGAATTCTAGATCAGAGTAAAAATAAAGGGTTTTATTACAAAAACCAAAAAAAAACCAGCAATAAAGAATAAATGCCATGATGCCCTTCATGCAGAGTTGTACAGAGTAGTTTAAATCCAAAATCATTATAAATCCCAAATGAGCAGCAAAACATGAAGATGAAAAAGGAAAACCAGACAGATCCACATTAGCATAAAAAAGCTAAAAAAATATTAGACTCACCCCAAGAATCAAGGGCTTCTTATAGACCATTCTTGCACAACAAATCAGTAAAACATCAAAATCATTGGGGTGCAATTTGAAAGTATCAACTCTTTAGAAAATCTGAAACATTAACGCAATTACCTTAACTCATAAGAAATATCCCATTTTAAGTACATTTCAGTATCATTCATGCTACTGCCATCCAGAGATGTTCGGACAAAATATGAAACATTTTAACAACATTACTCCACATTAGACTAGTATCAACAGAAGAAGGGCCTAGGAAGTTAAAACATATCAGAACACTGGAAAGTTAATTGAAAGCTATGAATCCATCACAGCAAGAATAAACCATTACTACTGCCCTAGCTCTGCAGATCATGTGAGGAAAGAAGATGGGCAGGGAAACAGGATAGGAGTGGGTGAATACAGGAATGAATGACCGCATTCATTTTATCCAAAAAGGCGTTTTCACATACATTGTGGCAGGGCTCAAAAAATCCACTCACCCGCTCGCATTCAGGAGTCAGATTCAATAGGGACGAGCTATTTTTTGGTCCTACTCACCATTTCTGACGAGTAGGAAGACAAACTGACACTTGACCTCCTCCTCCGAAAACAGAGCAAATGTGACAAGATAGCAAGATTTAAAGGCTCATTTATTGCTCACAAAGTAAAGGAGCAATAAAAATGCTTTTAAATCTCGTTAACTTGGGGGGCGTGGCTAACCGCCAAGCAAAGCGGACGCAAAATAGTGGAGCTCCGAGCCGGGCCCTGATTATGACCAGCTGGGAACTGCACGAGGCACCGGGCGATCGAGGTATGGAGGGGAGAGGTGAACCTCTGCTGGAGCCGCTCCTATTCTTATCGGGACCTGCCCTGGACGCGTCTTTAGAGTGCGATGGCAGACCGTGTCGGAGGCAAGTGACAGGTCCAGGAGGATGAGGGCTGATGTTTCGCCGTTGACTAGTTGGCGCCTGATGTCGTCTGTGGCGGCGATGAGGGCTGTCTCTGTGCTGTGGTTTCGTCTGAATCCGGACTGGGACGGGTCCAAGATGTTGTTGTCTTCGAGGTGGCGGGCCAGTTGCATGTTGACTATTTTCTCGATGACCTTTGCCGGGAACGGGAGCAGGGAGATGGGCCGGAAGTTCTCAAGGTCCTTGGGGTCAGCTTTGGGCTTCTTGAGGAGGGCGTTGATTTCGGCGTGCTTCCAGCTTTCAAGGAATGTCGCTGTTTCGAAGGAGATGTTGATTATCTTCCATAGTTGGGGTGCGATGGCTGCGTCTGCTTTGTTGAATACGTGGTGTGGGCACGGGTCAGACAGAGATCCTGAGTGAATGGAGTTCATGACCTTGCGTGTCTCGTTGTTGTTGACGGTTGGCGCTGGTGGTGTTTACAGGGGAGGTGGAGTCTGGCGTAGTCAGGCGGTCGTGGTGTTGAAGCTGTTGTGGATGTCAGAGATCTTGCTGTGGAAGAAGATGGCTAGTGAGTCGCACAGTTCTTCTGAGGGTGGGATGTCGTTGGCGCTGGGGTTGGAGAGTTCCTTTACGATGCTGAAGAGCTCTTTGCTGTTGTGTGCGTTGTTATCCAAGCGGTCTTTGAAGGAGGATCTCTTGGCTAATTTGATGAGGTGGTGGTGACTGCGGGTGGCGTCCTTGTGGGCTGCGTGGTTGTCCTGTGTGCGTTCGTGGAGCCATGTCTTCTCCAGTTTCCGGCATGCGCGTTTAGAGGTGTGGAGCTCGTCAGTGAACCAGGTGGCTCTCTTGTTGGCGTGGCTGTTGGAGGGTTTCTTGAGCGGGGCGAGGGTGTTGGCGCAGTCGTCAATCCACTGTCTGAGGTTTCGGGCTGCGGCATCTGGGTTGGTGGGGGTCGGTGGGTGGGTTCTTGGTGAGGGAGGTGATCAGCTGGTCTTCGGTGACTTTTCTCCATCAGCGGTGAAGCAGCTGTTGGGTGGGGTGGTGCGTGGTTCAATCAATCAATCAATCAAAGACATTTGTAGAGCGCACTACATACCCGTAGGGTCTCAAGGCGCTGGGGGTGGGGGGGGTGCCGCTACTGCTCGAACAGCCAGGTCTTCAGCTTCTTCCTGAAGGAGAGGTGGTCTTGGGTCAGGCGCAGGTCGGTCGGGAGGGAGTTCCAGGTCTTGGCGGCCAGGTAGGAGAAGGACCTGCCTCCTGTAGTCGCTCTTCGGATGCGGGGGACGGCGGCGAGGGCGTGGTTGGCTGATCGGAGGTGGCGTTTGGGAGCGTAGAAGTTGATTCGGCTGTTGAGGTAGCTCGGGCCTTGGTCGTGTAGGGCTTTGTGTGCGTGGGTGAGGAGGCGGAAGGTGATTCTTTTGTTGACGGGGAGCCAGTGTAGGTCTCTTGAAGGTGAAATGGATGCAGCGGTGGTCGGTCTAGTGGAGTTCGGTGGTGTGGTCGAAGGAGACGTGGGAGCCTGTGGAGAAGACGGGATCCAGCATGTGGCCGGCGGCGTGGGTGGGTGCGGGGACGAGTTGTCTGAGGCCCAGGTTTGCGAGGTTTTCGATCAGGGTGGCGGAGTTGGCTTCGTTGTTGTTCTCGAGGTGGAAGTTCAGGTCCCAGAGGAGGATGTAGTCCGTGGAGGCGAGTGCGTGGGTGCTGGCGAGATCGGCAATGGAGTCACTGAACTAAGCCTGGGGTCCGGGGGGTCTGTAGATGAGTGTTCCTCTGAGGGTGGTGTTGGGGTCGGTGTGGATCCGGAAGTGCAGTTGTTCGGCGGTGTTGAGGGTGTCGTCTGCGTGGGTGGCGACCTTGAGGGTGGACTTGTGGACGATGGCTATTCCTCCTCCGATTCCGTAGGCGCGATCCCTGCGGGTGATCTTGTAGCCGTCCGGGATGGCTATGGCGATGTCGGGCGCCGAGGAGTCCTTCCACCAGGTCTCGGTTAGGAAGACCACGTCTGGGGCGGAGGTATCGAGCAGATCCCAGAGCTAGACGGTGTGTTTGCGTGCGGAGCGGGTGTTGAGGAGTATGCAGCGGGGGTGGTTGGGTCCAGTCCTTGGAGGTTTGGTGGTTCTGTCGCAGGTGAAGCTGCAGGTGTGGCAGGAGAAGGGTCCCTGGATCTGTTTCGGGGCGGCCTGGAAGCAGGTGTGGTTTCGGCGGGCGTTGAGTGTGTGGAGGGTGCTGGCGTCGTAGTGGATTCTGGTGTTGTGGCGTTCGTGGGGTCCAGAGGTTCTGGCGCTGGGCGTGGTACAGGCGCGGATGGGCGCGGCGCGCCCACTGTGCGGCTGCTTCTTGGCCTGCATATGAGGTGGCTTGGGAGGGAGGAGCAGCTGGGAGGCGTGAGCAGGGAGGCGAATGGGTGTGCAGGGAGGCGGGGCCGCAGGGATGCAGCGGAGGGAAAGGTCCGGATCGGGATTGGGGGTGGGGACTGGTGCACAGGGCAGAAGGGAGGGAAAAACCCAGGAAACAAGGAGGCAGCAAGGAGGCATGAACCAGGCAGTCAGGTGACGAGCAGCGGTGTGGGAGTCAAAGGTCACAAAAAAGCGCAGTAAGGTCACAAAAAATGGGGGGGAAACGAGTGGCACAAGGGTCATAAGAAAGGGCGGAAAGGTCACAAAAAAATGGGGGGAAACGAGTGGCACAGAGGCAGAAAAGTCACAAGAAAGGGCAGTAAGGTCACAAAAACGGGGGGAAACGAGTGGCATAGAGGCACAAAGGGGAGTAGAGGCAAGAAAAACTAATACAATTAGGGGAGCGGAACGCAAGAAAAACCAGTGCAATCGGGGAGCAGAAGGTACGAAAAACGGGTACAATCAGAGGAGCAGAGGCAAGAAAAACGAGTGCAATCAGGGGAGCAGAAGGCAAGAAAAACGAGTGCAATCAGGGGAGCAGAAGGCACGAAAAACGGGTACAATCAGGGGAGCAGAGGCAAGAAAAACGAGTATGTCCTAAACGCAGAGATAGGTCGTCTTTTCTTCAAGCCAAAACAACTGGCCTATCGAGTCGTGTGTTTTTTTAAAACACTGAATGCTCATCTCGGGTTTCAATTGTAATACCATTTGGCAATAAATCATGCAATTCATTTTTCAACCGAAGTATCTGTTCAAGAGATTTACAGGACTTGACCTGTACAAAATAAACTTGAGTTTATTTTCCATCTTACCAATTTTAACTCGGACACCTGCTGTAACCTGATTAACAATTTGTTTAATCACTAATCCCTACAACTTGGACTTCCCTTCTAGAAAGGGGATGGTTTAGGACAGCCACAGAACAAACTGTAGAATGGGTAGCCCCCGTATCGCTTAAAAATTAAACAGCGTGACCAATGACTTCCCCCATCAACACATGGAACACTGTAGTCTACCTCTAAGACTGCTCTGAATATTTAATCCTCCTCCTCCTCCTCAGGCACAGTCATTGTGCTCCCGGCTGATTTATTCAGAATCAATGGATTCTGCTGGTACACTGCACTAAATGGCATTTATTTCTCATGTTTTGCTGTTTCTCTGGTGCTGAAGACATCGACACTCAAAATGGTTTCCAACTATGCATACCCTGCTCAGAATCTGGCACAATTGCGCCATCATGGTTCTCTACATTTGTGGAACAACTTCACAATGAAATCTATTTGGATTCTGGCGATGCTCGCATTTTCGATGCCCTGTTTTCCAACAGAAATGACAAGCAGTGTTTTTTTTTCATTTCAACATTCACAGTCATTCCTCAACTATTCATCATTTCTCTTCCACCACCTTGCATTTGCTTTGCTCCATTTCCCATTTGCACACCTTTCCACTTGATTCAACTCATTCATGTCATGCTGAACATAATTCATATTTGAAACCATTTGGTTCCAGGATCCTCTCTCAAATCTGCTTTGTCTGAGCAGTGATCTTCTATTTGATCTTTTTATGTTTTGCATTCAAGTAATCAATACTGTATGTTACCAGCTTCAGGTTCTCATCTATGCTTTTTGTCTGCCATGAAACAGTACACTTTGTTGTGTATGATTACTAAGCTCTGGCCATGAACACACAACGAAAGCAGTCAATATCACCAACGTTGTCTTTCTCTGGTTCATCTACTATACTGCATTTCTTGAGAATTTGCTTGTGACTATTAAAAAAAAAAAAAAAAAAAGAATTTACTGACTTCTTGAGTTCCTATGAAGTACGCAAGGTTTGTTCCCAGTTCATATCCTTTTCAGGTACTGTCCTCTTCAAATGTTCAATTACCTGTCTATATTTGTTTGCTACTTCATCAGAAAGAACATGGTTAGGAGCAACTCTAGCTGGTTCTTTCGTTGGCCATACAACTACCACTTTACACTCTGCCCACAAATCACTTGGAAATACAAACTTGAATAATACATTTAAATCAGCACACCGCACCGGTGTGATATTTGTCAGACTGTGCACTTCTTTGAATCCCCTCTCTTTCCGCGATTTTGGAAACGTTGTGGTAAAAGTATAAAGACAAAGATCACCTCTTGTCAATGGCACATACACAAGATTTCCTTCATGCACTATCCTGAAAGAAGATTCTAAAATCATTCCTGTCACAACTTCTAAATCATTTGCTAAACCCTTTGCTCCATCTTCAGTCCCCTTCACTTTCTTTGTACTTACCGCCCATCTCTTCCACCTTTCCTTTTACTTAAAATCGCTCCATTCACTTGTTTCTTCATTTAAATCTTAAATATGAGCTCTCAGAGTTATATGCCCATTTCTATGCTTTCATCAGGAGTGAAATCCATTTTTATAATTTTGTTACACATTTTTCGTTCTACTAATACCCACCTCGCATATATCAGATAACTCTTCTAATTCACCATGTGCTTCATTTGTACAGCTGGCTGCTTCTTGGATCAAATCATTTCATAAACATTGTATGTCAAGAATCTGTTCAGGTCAATTGTTTCTTGCAGCATTTCCCCAAATTCAAATTTAAAAATGCCAAAATTAACAGTCAGCGGCTCTTCAACCACCACTGCCTTAACAGGTGGATCGAATCGGACCCGAGTAACAGATTGGGTATCACTATTTGTATAGGGCAAAGCTGTCATTGCCATCTCAGTTGGTGCACTCGGTACCACAGCTGAAGGAGCCTGCCCTGTAATGCACCACCGCCTGTACCCACATCAGGCCCAGAACCATGTGTCTCAGTTGCTCTCCCTGTACAAGAGGAGGTCTCAAATTCAAAAGATCATGAAGGAAATGATCATCTTCATCAGAATCATTGTCCTGCTTTTCTCCTTTAGTTGCCTTTTTTCTATCATTTAACTATGGCATGGTAGGCTCTTACCCCCTCCATCATTTCCTCCCTTCAACATTTTTCTTGTCAATCCCACTTGCCTTGCTGCAACTCCCTAAATGCACCTTTCACTTGCTTTGTAATTTTCTTTCTCTTCTTCTCTGTAGCCATTCTGTCCCATTTATTATTTAGTGTTGCGATCTGTGTTGGTCTGGGCACTGCTTCCCATCATTCATGGGTTGTCTGAGGAATCCAGTTTTCAAATGTTAAAGGTACCCACTAAAGGAAACTGTAGGTCTTTGTCAGATGCAGTATATTAATTCCACTCAGGTGAAAGTGTAGAACCCAATAGCTGTCATCCTTTCGTACTCCTGCGTTCCCTTGACAAGTAATTTCTAACCTAAGTAGTAGGTGCAATAGCAACAGGCTTTTTCAATACATTACTTACTGTTTTGGTTTTTTAAAAAATCACAAACAACGAACTATTGGACAACCAATCCCAGCACAGTTCTGTCAAACATCAACCTATCATAGTGTATCTCGGTCAGTAACCAACCAATAATAGCGCAACTTTGTGGTGACATCTCACTAATGTGTCAGTAGGGTTACCTGGCTGACTAATCAATCGCAGCTCAATTTCTCCATGAATGTGGAAAACAATTACAGAACCTTTCTAACTCAATTTAAACTACATCATCCCTTGTCTGCTCAACTTAAAAAGAAGATTTCAGTACACTATGGTAAGACAAAACAAATCTCTCAATCAATAGCAAAAGAGCAACAAGAACAGCACCCTTCACAGTATGGTATGTTATGTTATAGGTGTTTGTATAGCGCACGGCTGCCCCAGCCAAGGGGCGTCCCGGCGCTAGCTGCCATTGTCCAAAGGAGACTGCTGAAGATGTAAACTGAAGTGAACACAACATATCTAACTAAAAAGGTGAGTTTTAATGGCTTTTCTGAAGGATAAAAGACCCTTCATCTCACGAATCTGGGCTGGGAGTCCATTCCAGAGCTTGGCAGCTAGGTATCCAAATGAGCGACCGCCCATTCGGCTTAATTTGATACGGGGGATGGTAACCAGGTTCTGTCCCTCCGACCGAAGAGTGCGTCGGGGGACGTAGGGTGAGAGGAGTGGACATAGCATGGGGGGGGGGGGGGATGTTTAAAAAATTTTAAAGCAAGGCATAAGGTTTTAAAATGGATCCTCTTTTCAACTGGGAGCCAATATAGGCTCTTGAGAGTAGAGGATACCGATTTGTGCCGGGGTAGACCCGTCAGAGCTCTCGCTGCAGCGTTTTGAACTCACTGTAGTCTGACTTTCTCGGCCACGTTAGTTCCCAACAACAAGGAGCTAGCGTAGTCCAGCCGCGAGAGAATTGCTGATTGTACCACCACTTGGCGGGTCCGATGGTCAAAATATTTTAAAATAGGCCGAAGGTTTCGTAAAATTCCAAAACATGTGCCATTTAAAAAGTCACAATTCACAGTAGTTAGACCCATGTCCAGCTGCAATGTAGCCTAGCTCTTAACTTTAGTGAACCTCCCTCGCCCCAACATGCACAAGGAGGACCCGGGCCGATGGGAGGGATGCCAAGAAGCATTAATTTGGGTGCGGAGGGGGCTTAGGGAGTGTGTGATTATTGTTTGACTTAAGGGAGGGCCTTGATCACATTAGAGAGAGTGTGACCCCCGACGCTCACACGGGCCAAAGAAAGGAGAGGTCGGCCCGGGCCAGGAAACTGCAGAGCCCTTCCCAGATGCGTCTCGAGCGGCAGAGAGCCTAGAGCAGAGTGCAAGGCTCAACCTCCCGTAGGATGTGTCCTGACAGACCGCGACGAGAGCTGGGGGCTGCCGCCGACCTGCAGGGAGGCAGTGGGCAGGTCCACCTGAACGGCAACAGAGCTGTGCTGGTCATCCTGGGCAGTGTCGCAGTTTTAGAGGGATGAGATGGGGTAGCCCCGGCAAAGAGGAGGCCATGAGAAGTAATGGGATTCTGAAAGCTGCCCCCCCCCCACCCCCAGAGACTGGCACGGAGGAGATCCGCTCCAGTGAAGAGTGAACTCCCCCAGCCCAGAAGGTGCAGTAAGCGAGAGGGGTTACTGTGCTTTGTGGAAGGGGTCTGCTGACTATCTCCTGAGCGGCGGGCCCCGGATCAGAAGAGAACCTTGGGAGAGTACCCCGATTCTGGGAGAGGCTCAAATCCCCTCCACAAGGCTCAGTAGTGTGGAGCGGATGGTATCCGCGAGACCGAAGAAAGGGAGCTCAATCAAGGACATGCTCATGAAGCTTATGGGCTCCCAAAAAACAGACTCCCAGGGGAAGAACTGGAGGCCCAAATCATGCACCTGAAGGCCCTATTTTCAGGCCTGACAGATGACCTCCTAGCAGTTAAAAGAGACCTCTCAAGGGAATTTCTTGCGGTCTGGAAAAGAGGTGACGGACAATGGCAACCGGGTGGATGCCCTCGACGGTGCTTTACATCTCACGAAATCAAACAATTACAATATTGGTGTGTAAACACTGCCTTATGTGAAGCTAAACATTGAAATCGATTCTACTTATGAAAAATGCAATTGGAAGTCAACAAAGACAAATAAAGTGGAATAACTAGTTCAAAAAAAACTGGAATGACCTAAGTTTTAAACTGCAGATAAGATTATGTACAAAAGAAATTGCATGCCAGTGGCCAAAAGCAATTTAAGCCCTTTAAAAAGGTTCAGTCTCCAATGGAGGAATTTAAAGTTTAGACAGTTTAAAGCAGATGTAAGCAGCGCCAAAGTCCATGAACGATAGACATCACATATCTACAACAATATAAGTCTGATCATTGCTAATTTAACATAAAGGTTACTATGGACTGGATCTTGTACCTATTACTTTTGCCCCAAATGCACAAGCTATGACATCTGACAAAGCTTCACACATTTCTGGCATGCATTTTAATAATTGTCCCCATGCAATGTACTTGTAAACCTTCACATTACCATAAAGTATTCCTTTAAAGCCAGACCTGTTGGTATTACCAATGCTTGTTCAAATATTCCATCAGCGCAATTGTTGACCACTAGCCTGTACATTACAGGAGGCAACTTAGATTTAGTGATAAACACAAAGAATAAGAAATTCCATCCTAGACAAGGAGGCAGTTTGGATCAAACGCAAGCGGGTAGGTAAGAATTGGAATACCCAAGCCTGGTAGACCTGTGGGGATATTGTCTCCCCTAACTCTAGACTGTGCACATTACTTATGGAAGACTACAATATAAGCTTACAGCAAAATCTAAACCTAGTGGTGTCAGGCGAGAAAGGCCAGCAAATCTCGTCAGACCACGGTCTGTTTATAAGAACAGCAAAATTGACAGATGAGGAGGAACGGAGGCAGTGGCCAATGGAGTCTCAATTATTCCATATTAGAGGAGCATGAAGTTATGACCACAGTGAGGGAGAGGATCTTAGAATATATTGTACACAATGGCACAGATAAGTTGAGTGAGACAGTGATATGGGAAGCATTGAAGCAATTATTAAGGTAATCTTGTTCTAAGAAGTGGCTTGTACCAAACATATAAGGAACATAGTATTTGGGAGATGGTGCACAGATTTAAAAGAGAGTTTAAGTCGAAGAGAGTGAAACTGTCTAAAACGGCTTGGCGATATTTAACAAATATATGGTGGGGATTCCATTCTCCAGAGCAGCGGTTCTTTAAATTGACTTCTGTGGACCCCCACTGTGATGTCGGAGTATTCTGTGTTGGAATACTGGGGACATCACTGGGAATCTGGAGTGTTGAGGGTGGAATGTACGGGGAGGCTGGAGAGACGGTTGAGGAGTTGGGGATTTGAAGAAGTGGATGTTGTTTTCCCTGACTGCAGAGTTGCCAATAAAGCGCTTAAAGATGATAACTGACTGAGACCAATCTCTACAATTTTGGCGACGGAGGATTGGGCAACTCTGTGTGGACCCACTGAGGAAGAGGGAAGGGATACAGTACGGTGGAAGGAAGGAAAGGAAAACGGAGTATTACTCCAAGGTTGTCAGGAACTCTTCTGAGGAGTCAGGTGATGTAAGACAACTATTGATACAGAGAAGTAAGTTTGAGGAAAGTGACAAGTGTTGGGAGAGTTCTGGTGTTCTTAAAAGGTGGTGTGCTGTGCTATATCATTCAAGGGGTTTGATCTGGATTTAAGAAGTGTTTTAATGGTGGAAGCCAGCGGAAAAGGTGAAGTTTTGACTTAGGTAGAGGGGAACGGAAAGGAGATCGTAATTGGTTTAGCTCCTTTTTCTAGGGAGTAAGTGTGTTATCTAGGCCGTGAGAAGTTGTGGAATGTTACTAGAGTTCTGCCAGACTTTGTGATGGTTGTGTTGGCATATTAGTCGGTTGTGTTTGGCATCTAAGTAGTATAGCAAAGTGTAGGAATTTGTAGGAAGTAGAAGAAGGGGAGGATGTTGGTTGAGGTGATTGTGTGTTTGGTCTGGTCAACAGGATGTTGTTTTTCAATATGTTTAATTATCTGGAGGTTTTATGCTGGAATAATTTGGGCGGGAAATGTGGATGAGTTTTGTGATAAAATGGAAATGTATTAATATGTTATGCAAATGAAAATGTTGTTTATATATGTTTATTTTATGGAACATGAAAAATGGAAATGTTTTATTATGTTATGCAAATGGGAATGTTGTTTTATTTGGTTTTTTTTTTTTTGTTGTTTTTTCTTTTATTTTCCTTAAGGGGGAAGATGTGTGATGTCGGAGTATTCTGTGTTGGAATACTGGGGACATCACTGGGAATCTGGAGTGTTGAGGGTGGAATGTACGGGGAGACTGGAGAGACGGTTGAGGAGTTGGGGATTTGAAGAAGTGGATGTTGTTTTCCCTGACTGCAGAGTTGCCAATAAAGCGCTTAAAGATGATAACTGACTGAGACCAATCTCTACACCCACTGAATCACTATTGGAAGCCAGAAACCCTGCCTATAAAATGTATACTAAAGAATCTCAAGAAATACAAAACAGTTCACAGAACGAGATTGTTAGATATATCTCAAGCAATAATGTATTTGACAAGGGCACGATTTATAAGTAGTTACCTACCCTGATTAAATGCTGGTCCATAGGAGACAGTGGGAGGGCCAAGGGTATTTTTTGCAGCGTGAGACGCGTTTCAAACAGATCAGAACACAAAGCGGTTTGAACAAGCAGCCACAGCAATTGTACAGAACCGGGCAGCCCTCTCGGAATCCTGCAGCGGTAGCACCAGCCGCACAGGGCCAGGGAGGCAGTCGGGGTCCAGCCGCTGTTCTATGAGCGGTGTCGTACTGCCATGTAGGCGCTGCAAACTTGCCACACTGCACTGAAAGCACCGTCCGTTTCCCGATGGGATATTTCCCTGGCGATGACAAGCAAACGACAAGGATTTGGAAATAGCAGTTATTGCTGGTTATAACACTGTACTGTACTGTGAACGAGCCAGGATTTTTTTTCTTGGTCCAAAATCCTTCCTGTCTTCGGAAATGCATCGGTTTGAGGCGGGGGATGTTTTCGAAGGGCGGATACTGTAGCCCCGCCTCTTCCGGTGCCTCTTGATCTGGAAGAAAAAGCTCCCCGTAAAACGACCGTTCTTTTAAATGCAATCAGTTACAGAATGTAATCGGTTATAAATCTTCGCATGGGCTTCAGCCACATTCATAAAAGCGCAGACATTATGCAGAGAATAAGGATACTAAGTAGATCAGGGTCTGAATACCAGCGAGGCGACGTTCAGGCGAGGCCGTAGAGGGCAGACATTTAGACCGACAAAATGCAAGAGGCCACATCTCCCAAATGCTTCCGGGTAATGTCATTAGTGGTGGAGCATGAGCCAGCGAACAAGCGCTGCTCTGGCGATCATTGTAGTTCAGTATGTGCGAGAAGCCCCGCCCACCACTTGTTTCATTGGCTTGCGTCTTTGTCCTTTGTAAATGATATATTTTGATTTAAACGCATACTTGTATTGTTTACATTTATTAGGGAAAAATCCGCTATAAGGTCGGCATTATTTTACAAAATTGTTGGAAATGCGTTCTATTTCTGGTAAAAACAGCACCAAAAATGGCTTTACCGTAAAAAATAAATATTAACATTGGTTGTGTTTAAATACTCCACATATTCTCTTTAATGGCTGGTTTAAATATTTTTTGTGTCCAAATCAAAAAGCTTATTCTTTTTGCACATCAAAAACACATGTTATGTTTTTGTGCAGCGTGGTTGGCTAGTCTATACTGTGGAGTTAGTTTGCACTGTTGGGCTTCAGTGCTGCCATTTCAAATTTTGCAAAACATGATGTTTATTTTCTTTCACTACCCCAGGGTGTTGGGGATAATTTGCCTTTTTTCAGATTTTCTAATCAGATCCGCTTTATGGAGAAAATATTTTATTAATGGAAATAAAAATACAATTATCTTATTTTGTGCCATTTCCTTATTTTAAACATGCAGTAAAAGTATTTAGAAGGCGTTATTTGCATTGCATACTCTGGATTTAGTTTAGGCTTTTGAGCTTTAGTGGAACAATCATCAGTGATTTTGGTCACATAATTACCCTCTACTCCATCCCACATAAATACACTGTATGCCATGTAGCGACACTCCACGTAAATACACTCAACGCCACACTGTTCCATGCCACACTATTCAACTCCACACAAATACATTCCACACCACATAATTAAACACCAAACCACATAATTCCACTTCACAACACAATTCCACTGCACACCAAATATATCCAATTCACAACACATATTTCAAGTTCATACCACAAAATTGAACAGCACACCACATAGTTAAACTCCACTACATACCCCTCCACAATACAAAATACCATTCCACATAATTACACACCATGACACACAGTCCCACTCCACATTATTCCAGTACACTCAATACCACATAATTACTATCCAACAATTCCACAGGACACCATGACACATAATTACACTACACAAAGCACCTCCACACCACACAATTTCATGCCCCACAGTTACGCAACTACCCAATTTAATCCAACCCACACAATTCCACTGCATACCACATACATATACATCATATTACATAGTTAAAAGACATTGCCAATTACAATGCCAATAGCTGTAACTCAAACAAATGCAAGACCTATTGCATTTCTAATGCTGGTTTTCTTTATTGAGCTTCTCCCACGTCAGGCATGATGACGTATTGTGCTTACATTCAGCGGGCCATGCCCGCTTTCACTTTCGAAGCAGTCGGGACAATGGCGTCCGCTTGTTTGCAATGCCATAGGTCTCCCATTTAAATGCGAGACCTATAGCATTGCAAATATATATTTTTTTCCAAGTCTCTGCTTGGCAGTACATGAATTTCCGTGACACTGTAGTTGCCACAAATAGCATTGTTACATGTTACAACACCCACAGCAACAAGCCATACTATAAAAATACATCATGCAGCATAGTGTGAACTAACGTCTTATTTAACATCTGACAGGTTCGTAGGACTAAACCAACTCTCTCGAAGCCACTTTTTCCGAAAAATAAATGTAAAATCAATCAGTTTCATTATAAATGCATCAGTAACTTCAGGGAAATGTTGAGCAAGGAGACAGTCACCAAATATGTGAAATAAAATGAAATGTGTATCTTCATACCACACATGCTCGGCTGCAAAGTTTGGGGTTGAACTTGACTAAAGTGCTCTTATTTGATAGCAATAAATGATTAAGGGGTACAGATGTTTGAAAAGAGTTTAGTAATCTGATTTACAGTGTCCTATTTCCAGTTTCAGCAACACTCATCCTTTTGCTACACTCTAGTGCCCTCTAGTGGACATTTTGGGCGTTTTGTTTTTATTTGTGTGTGCTAATTCAGCAATTGGTGTGGAGTGCAAAAAAACGATGGATTTAGACCCAGATCTCTGTACTGGGCTGAATGTATGACATTGTTCTGCATTCTGTCCATCAACTGTGATTTTTGCATTTGTCACCCCGAGTGGGATGGGTATGCTCAGACGTGAGTCCCATGCTCTCCACACCACTGGATTCAAGCAAAGTTGGGCTGAAGACGGCTGGAATGCCAGAAACCGGTCCTCGGAAGCTTGTTTCCAGTCCAGGAAAGGCATGGCTTGGCAGTTCGGGCTGGACTGTTCCCATGAGGCACAGGGTCAGACTGATTTGCATATGGCCATGTCTGAACTGGGGTGGTGTGGAGTGCAAAAAAATGATGGATTTAGGCCCAGATCTCTTTACTGTGGTGAATGTATGACATTGTTCTGCATTCTGTCCATCAACTGTGATTTTTTCACTAAGAGGCAATAACAGCACATTGGAGGTCATGTGACAAAGATCTTTACTACATTAGACTTCAGCGCAGCATGCCATCAAATAAAAATACATGATGAGTCAAAAAAATATACTGTGTTCATCAGCCTTGACGGCGCATATCGATTTAGCAGATTACCCTTCGGGCTACGTTCAGCATCAGCTGTATTCCAGTGCACTATGAATCCACTGTTCAGCGGCATGGAAGGTGTTGGATCATTCCAAGATGATGTACTGATTTACATCAAGATGGAAGAAGAACTCATAGCCGTGTTAAGGAAAGTCTTTCAAAGGGTTCAAGACAGTGGTTTCACCTTGCAAAAGGACAAATGCAAAGTCCTCAAAGGAACTGTAAAGTACTTAGGTCATCACATTGATTACAATTAAGTTGGACCCAAGCCATCCTTATATCTGCTATTTCCTGTTCACCAAACCCAACGAATAAGGAAGAAGTTGCAGCCTTCTTAGGCATGTGTGAATTCCGCTCTAAGTTCATATAACATTACGCAGCCAAAGTCAAACCACTTCTGAAACTGATAAAGAGGGATGCAGAATTAATTTGGGACGAAAAATACCAGCATAGCATAAAGACCATAAAGAAGGAACTCGAGCAAGCACCATCACTTCAGTCATTCAATTAAAAATTGCAAAGCACTGTGACCACAGATGCCAGCCAGATCGGGCTGGGGGCAGTGCTCAGCCAAAGGACAGAAAGAGGGGAGAAAATCATCCCATTCGCATCCCAAACTTTAGGGGCCCAGAGTCAAAGTACTCAGTAATTAAGCGTGAATTGTTGGCTTGTGTTTGGGCTGTTACAAAGTTTAAATTTTTTTTTGTGGGGCAATGAATTCACCACCCCCTCTGATCACAAGCCTTTGGTCAGCATACTTGAAGAAAAAGGTTCTAGTTGACCCTCGCCAAGAATTGCGAAGTTGTAGTGTAAATTGCAAGAGTATCAAGTTAGGATGGAATACATTCCAGACCGAGTGAATGTGACAGCAGATTACTTGTCATGTGCTCCTTGTGAGGATGAAACTGAGTACGATGAAAATAAGGAAGATGACTTGCATGTTGCATGCTTGCTTGAAGGTGACAGGACCAATGGTACCATTTCGAAGTCAGAATGGTTAGAGGCGATAAAGAATGACACTGTGATGGAATTAAGAAATGTGTGGTTAAAGGTTGGCCATGTGAAAGAGTATTAAACGGGGCACTAAGACCATACTGGAAAATTAAGGAAGACATCAGTGTTGTCGAAGATATCATTATCCGGGGTGAAACTTTGATAGCGCCAATGACCATGAGGAGTAGGTTGGTAGCATTAGCCCAGGAAGGACATGTGGGGATGACAGTGTCGGGCTTGGTATATCCTCAAGGTTGGATTGATGCTAGTGTGGGTCCACCTCTCAACAGCTCCAAATCTGAAGGCTATTACAGCACATACTATTGGAGTGAATAAGCGGGGAAAGGTAAGGAAGAGATCAGCAGGGAGGGAGATCCGTAATAAATAACCACAATTACTATCACAATAACAATTAAGTTCTCTCAATTTCTCAGTCTGTTTCCTCCTCCCCCACCTTATATTCTCAGTAATAATACCTGTAAAAAAAAGGACCATGAGGGAACATCCGTGTTTGTGAGCTGTCTTGTCAGGGTTTTTGCGAAGCTCTCTAGAGGTAATGAGGCGTAGTTAGGTATAGTTAGAGGAAGGAAAAAATATCATGGGTTTCAGTGCTTTGCAATGGTGTACTGCTATACTCCTGTCCTTCCTCTACATACCCCTTTATTTGTAATGCGTCGAATCACAGGGGAGGTGCAAACTGATTCATCCTAGGTTTTTACACTTTTCCCCTGTTGTAAGCAGAACAAATATCAAGAGAGATATATCAGGATCAACATGCTATTTCCTTCATAGCGCCATAGATAGGTATATGAATTCCTCTGTTAATGTCACAGAAACCAGTGAGCGATCTAGGAGCAATAAATAGCACACACTATTATGCTAAGCTTCAAAACAAAGTGTAGACAAAGTTTAAACATTTATTTTCTCTCTGCACGAGTCTCTTCAAACTCGCCAACGGAGAGGACTATGGTAATTGACCGGTGTTGTATAATATCAGGTATCCCCTCGGGATCCGGTATCCCCTGCTCTTCGGGTCTCTTCGGCGCTCTGCCCGATTGGCCAGCTCGCACTGCTCTTCTGTAGCCACGCCCCCTCAAGGAGATTAGAATGACATCTCAGGCCAGGCTCGGCATGGGCAGACAGAAACAGCAGCGCTCCGAGCCGAGGATGGCTCATAAACAATCCTTCGCCAGTTGTATTAATTGAAGTCTGTCAGTAGCCGAGCATGATAAATTTAGGAAAGAGACTACAGGCAGGACAGGCGCCTACCTAGAGCTTGTGCTCTACAGAGGGGCACCTTAGCGTGTACTTTGAGGCCGACGTTGCAGCCAGGAAAATAAAATGGATCAAAGTGAACGACTCAAATTTTGCTATAAAAGTCAGTGAATGTTGTTCACCCAAGGAAAATGTGTAAAATATTGCATTTTATAAACAAAAATCTAAAGGAATTTCGTTAAAATAAAATGCATTTTACTCGTATTGATTTTTTTCCTTCCTTTTTTCTTTCGTTTTTTTCTTTTATCCTGTCCTCCTTTCCATCCATCTTTAATACTTTTATTAACATTTACTTGTTTTTTGCATTCTTCTTTCATTCCTCTTTCATATTTCTTTCTGTCCATACTTCTTTCCTTCCATCTCTCATTATATTTATCTTTCTGACCTTTACTTTCCTTCTTCCATCCTTTTTGTAATTCATTATTTTCTTGTTCCTTTCGTTCTTCTTATCATCCTCTTATCCATCCTTCCCCCCTTGACTATCTTTTCTTGTATTCCTTCAATTTAATACTTCCTCTTTTTTCCCTTCCTTTGCCCTTACTTCTGTATCCCATTTCTTCTTTCCATAATTTCATTCTATTTTCCAGCTCTCCTTATTTCTTTTTCTCCTTCCATTTTTTGTTTTATTTGTTCCTTCCATATTCTTCCTTCGTCCTTTTTTATTATTTCTTTCCATCGTTCTTCTTTTGAGCCCTTTTCCCTTCTCCTCTCTTTTTATTTTCCATCATTCTCTTATTATTTGCACTGTATTCTCCTTCCTTCATTCGGGGAGAAGGGTGCAAGGTGGTAGAGGAGAAGGGTGCAAGGCAGAGGAGGAGAAGGGTGCAAGGCGGAGGAGGAGAAGGGTGCAAGGTGGAGAAATGTGCAGGTTAGAGGCGGAAAAGGGTGCAAGGCAGAAGGGAGAAGGGTGCAAGGTGGAGGAGGAGAAGGCTGCAAGGCGGAGGAGGAGAAGGGTGCAAGGTGGAGAAGTATGCAGGTTGGAAACGGCGAAGGGTGCAAGGCGGAGGGCAAAGAATGAAAGGCAGATGTGGAGAAGGGTGCAAGGCGGAGGGGGAGAAGGGTGCAAAGTGGAGGGGGAGAAGGGTGCAAGGCAGAGGGGAAGAAGGGTGCAAGGCAGAGGGGAGAAGGAAGAAAGGCAGATGTGGAGAAGGGTGTAAGGCGGAGGGGGAGAAGAGTGCAAATCGGAGGGTCAGAAGGGTGAAAGGCAGATGTGGAGAAGGGTGCAAGGCGGAGGGGAAAATGGTGAAAGGCAGATGCGGTGAAAGGTGCAAAGCGGAGGGGGAGAAGGGTGCAAGGCAGACGGGTAGAAGGGTGAAAGGCAGATGTGCAGAAGGGTGCAAGGCAGAAGGGGAGAAGGGTGAATGCCAGAGGGGTAGAAGGTTGAAAGGCAGAGGGGTACAGGGTGCAAGGCAGAGGGGTAGAAGGATGCAAGGCAGAGGGGTAGAAGGGTGCAAGGCAGAGCATGAGGAGCATCTAGCAGCACCAGGCCTGTCAGCAGTTTTTAAGGACCCCTATGCAAACAACTATGCAGGGCCCCAAGTCACAAGCGCATGTTTCGAAGTTTAAAAATAAAGTGTTATGTGGAAGAGAAAACACAGTAGCTCCAGTCTCTGCCACCAACTAAAGATTTCAAATGTGTCAGCTGACATGAAAAAATACAAAATGCTAGCTTCAAAACCTATACATAGATTTTATAGCACAAGCACCGGTGCTGTCAAAGCACAGGGTCTGAGGAAAAGAGTCCCTTTGGCAGTCCTTGAGTGTCTGTATCAAGGTGTGACGGCATCAGTGCTCCCTTTTCACGCGGTATCGCAATCATCGGCTCTCTCCTCCCGCGCGTGGCGGTGTCTGGGGCCCCAGAAAATATTATGATGGTGCCGAGGCCTCTAAATAGCAGCAGGTTCGGTATTAGCAAAGACATGCTCTTCATACATCGTGGACCCGCTCTCATCAGCGCCGTGAGGGCCAGACACTTGGGGCTGGAAGCTTCCCATCACAGCCAGCGTGTTTACCAAGGAGACGTGAAAGCAAGAATTAACCTCTCCTACGTATCAATTCAGTATCTAGGTAATATAGCCATCATGCAATATCTATATCAGCATTGTCCCAACGCAAAGATTATTTAATGAACATTTTCTTATTTATTCATTGCATGTCCACAGAATTCAAAACACACAAAAAATCATCATAGTATACAGTACATTAATATACAAAATTATTTACAAAAACCCCACAGAAAAAGAGAAGCAAAATATGTCATTCATACATTAAGCCATAACAAGCATCAAAGCATTCATTCAACGCTGTCAACCACAACTCAACTCCCATACCATAAAACAAACATTAAACAAAAGAAATACATGAATTCATATACATGACAGAACAACAGAGGAAAAAGGCGCCAACGCGCGTTTCGGAAAAGGACCCGTGTCCACAGTTCCTTCGCCAGGGCGCAATTAATACAGTTCTTAATAGACACAAATTCTTGATAGACGTATTGTAAATTCTTTTTTTCAGTTTTGTACTTTCAATCCGTCGATGGAAATTAAACGAAGGGGCTTTAATTTTGAAGTGACATCCAATATCGTCATGTCATCATATAATTCTCAGGTTCCCAGATGTTTAAATAGTCAGAACTCTTCCATCTCTGGAGATATTCTTATGGCATACACCTGCTACTTCTAGTTACCAGGCCCACAGTCATCTGGGAAATATCCAAGAGACATGCAAGGCAGGATAAAAGGCTTCTGTACAGAAGCACAATAGTGGTAATTCCAAAAGGCTACAGACCCAAGCAAACTCGTCGTATGGAGGTAATCTCTCCAGATGTAATAAACTCGTTCTCAGAATACACATCTGCGAAGTCAAAAAACGGGAACACCTCCGTGAAATACACCAACGCTTAGCTAAATTCAGCTATTCTCCAACCAGCGTAACGTCCTCAGTATGGCAGGAAAAGGCCTAAGGAGACGTGTCCTTGTCATTACCTGGCCCAAAATTCATTCTCTGCAGGTCTCACTAGGGAAGTAGCCGATCCCGAGTTGGCGGGGGCCCGAGGGACGGCTGCACAGGGCTAAAGTCAGAGGGGCCCTTATGAGGGTAGCAACTTCTGCTGGTAGCAAGAGGAGGGGGCGGGAGTGCACAGCGAAGGATACAGGTGAGAGGGGGGAGTGTGGAGGTATAGAAGGGACAGAAGGTGAGAAGGGGTGAGTGTGGGAGAGAAAGGAGGGAGGGTGCAGAGAGATTTAAAAAGGGGCTCTGGTGAAAAGGTGCGAACAGGAGGGTTTCAAGGTGGGGAGGGGTAAATGTAGCAGAGAGAGAAAGAAAAAAAGAAGACAGGTGTGACAGGGGGAAGGTGGCACAGGGAGGGATACAGGTGAGCAGGGTGTAAAGGAGTGGGGAGGGGAGGTAGCAAAACGAAGTGAAGAGAGGAGCCAGGTGAGTAAGAGAGATGTAAAAATATTAGAAAAAGAAGGCATTAGGGAGGGAGAGAGAGAGAGAGAGACAGGGATGGGGCTTGTGAAAAGAGGAGACCAAGAGAAAGTGACACAAGAGGAAACCGATGGAGACAGGGAGTGAGACAGTGAGCAGGTGCGTAAATGAGGTATGGCGGAAGAAGGAAGTGGGTGAGCGAAAGGCCTTGGAGTGATATCGAGGAAGAAGGAAAAAGAGAGGTCAGAGAGAGCATATGTGACTGGAAGGAAGGGGCCAGGTGTGCAGAGAGGCCATGAGAAAGGGGTGCAGGGTGAGAAGAGAGCGGGTCAGCAGCGGGGAAACAGATGGGGCGAAGGGAAACAGGAATATATAGAGGCGGACAAGGGGAGGCCGACAAGCAGGAGAGAAGGGGAGATCAGAGGGGTGATGAGGCGATGTGGTGATTGTTTGAGGATATTGCAACAGCATGGGGGCATTGGCCTGTTTGCCGGACATGAAAGGGTGCCCGGAGAGAGGCGCTTAATTACCCATGATAAAGGAAAGGCAGAAAAGGCAGATGGCCGCACGTGCACTCGCACTTGCACTCAAGCTTGTAGCCAGCCAGCAAACCCCTGGGTAGCATTTTCAGTATCCCCTTAACCAAAAGTCGAGCAACAAACAGCGCATGCGCTGTTCTAGCTCGACCTAAAAAGGAGTCATAAACAATGTATTTGGCCCTACTGGCAACCTCGCTTAAGCTGATATTCACTATGCCCTTCCTCTGGGCGCTTCTTTAAGTGCACATTGTTGTAATTGTTCATTGCGGGCCTTAGTCATGCATTGCAGGACTTGTTTTCAAAAGTATTGCAGGATTGTTCACACATGCATTGCATGAATTGTTTATTGTTTGCATAAACATTTCAGGAAATGCACACACAGCCATTGCAAGAATTCTTTATGGAGGCATTGCAGGGATTGTTTATTGTTTGCATAAGCATTGCATGAAGTGTCTACATAGGCATTGCTGGAATGATTTATTGCTTGCATAAGCATTGCAGCAAATGTACACAGAGCCATTGCAAAAATTGTTTATGGTGGTATAGCAGGAATTGCTTATTGCTTGTATAGACATTGCAGGATTTGCTCACACAGGCATTGCAGGAGTGATTTAATGTTTGCATAAGCACTGCAAGAAATTAAGCATTGCTTGTTAGCCTAAGGATTACAGGATATATTTATGTTTGCATCACCCCTAATGTGCATAAGCACTTTAAATTCACTTACATGCATATGGCATGTCTAGTTCACAAGTGACATATCATATGGCCTTTTCACACATAGAACGGATCTTTCTTTAATTGAGCTTTGCACAATGTGCTACTTGGATGACCACTTAGAAGCATTCTTACAAACTTGCGAGGGAAAAGGGGTGGGGACTGTTAGTCGGTCAGTCAAAAGTGACCAGTGACTGTAGGCTGAAAGAAGTAGGTGGCCCTTCACTGCTTTGATTAACGCTGTGTACTTGGCTTCAGAATTGAGCCTTGTAGTGGATGATTGTTCCTCTGAGCATGTATACTCACCTTGTAGAGAGGATGCAGTTTCAGGGAGGCCTTACCATTTTGTGGTCTGATGCGGATGGAAGGGTCATAGGTCCACTTGTTTAAGGGCTTCTGAGCTAGGGCAGGCAACTTCAAGGCTTCTTGTGCTGGAGTCAAACCAGGGATTCTATGGCTAACTTTATTTTGAAGTGAGGGGAGCATCATTGTCCAGCAAACCCTGAAATTTAGAGATGGTTTTGCATAAGTCCTCCCTGTATTTGTTGTTGCAATAGTTGAGGTAGGAAACCACCACCACAATGACCAATGCAATTCTTCTTGGTGTTTTGTCCATCATGATGACTGTAAAGCACATACATGCCATCATTGTGAGAAGTTGGCCTGGTATTTGATGATGTCCACTATTCTAGTGGGCACCATGCACCAGCCCAAACAACCCTTATGGTGATGGTTGTAAAGTCAAATTTATAGACAAGCTATCCTAGTGGTAGCATGGATCAGCAGTCTTAGGCTAAAATCTCAGAGAGAATGTGAAGCCAGCTGTTTTACCATATATAATCCCTTGAATACCAAATGAAAGGACACCACACAAGGTATATATCAAATATATATGTTTATTTATTTCTAACACAACCCCTCTGCACTCTTTGAGGTCCGAGATCAAAATACATTACAAGTTACTCATTCAGCATACTTTAAGTTGCACAAATACAATTCTACCTTAGGGGCCTCTAGAACCATATACTAAGTAAGTGGTATAAGGACCACTTCAGGAATAGTGAATAGGCCTAGGGAATCGCTGGGGCTACACTACAGAACCCAAGGTTAGGAAGTTGGAGACCCACGGGCGGCGCCTGCAGTGTCTAAACACAGATGCGTGTTCTCATTGACTTCAATGGAGAACGAAGGATTCACAAAGTTATAGATTAAGAGCACTTCCGAGTGGACTACGACAAAACCCGTTTTAACTAAGACACTTGGATAGTCAATAACCACGGGAGCACCGGAGTACTCGAGTTACCTCACCCAGGGAAGCCGGGTGCATAGGTGTTCTTTTGTGGCGGGTTTTGTTGATTCCTTCAATGGAGACCTGCAAAATAAGTTCTGCAGGCGGCCGAAGGAAGAGTGTCGGGGTGGATCCAAGAGGGAATCGAAGCTGTGAAGAACCTGAAAGCAGAGGGGACAGACTCTGGGCCACTAGCCAGTGACCAGGATGGAACCCGGATGGAATCAGGTGATGTTGCGATGCAAACAGGTGAAGAGGTGAAGCTTGTCTCTGCAGCCACGAGGACCAGGAGGCGTCGCCAACAACCAGGAGCTGGATCCGAGCTGTCCCATGAAGGATCTAATTGACTGCGGTGTCGGTATCTGGATTGGACCCAACAAGCCTTGGTAACCACAACCCATGCAGAAGTGAAGATTGGCTTTAGGTCAAACCAGCAAGGTCTAAGACGCTTCTCTTTTGGAGGGAAGCTGAAGCAAGGCCAGAGAAACCAGGCAAGCATTGAAAATTCAAAGGATTGTCTTCAGGGGGCTCACTAGCCAATGGACTAGCAACTGGGAAGACGCGTCAAGCTGAAATGCAGGAGCGGGCCCCACACGGCACTCGTGGAGTGAGGAGGGCTGAGGTCTGGTGCAAATGATGTTCGGGTCTGGGGCTTCTCTTGCCCCAATGCACAACTGTGAGGATGCCTTGGTCATTGCACAATTAGCAAAGTGCAGGTAGTCCAGGATAACCGGTCCCACGTCTCTCGTGTCCGCCACGGGTCTCAGCTTTGCTGTGGATGTGGATCAAAGTCGGAGAAGTCTGGAAGTTCAGTCTCTGAGTCGCTGAGTTGTCGGGTTCATGCTGGAGCGTCGACAAAGCAAACCAGCAAGTTACTGGTGGTGCCTGTTTGAACAGGGTGGTCACTCCTTGACCACAAGGGAGATCTTCTTCAGTCTTCTAGTCAGCATAGAATGTCGAAGTCCAAGAGTTCTGTTTCATAGTTTCTTTCCAGGGTAATCTGATGTCTCTAGACACAGCTACTAACTTTATACCAAACTAAGGGGCTGGATTACCTACTAGGTCTCTCCTATGGGCGGACCTGGGGAAGGGGGTGGTTACACCCCGTTCTCTTTGTACAGTTTTGTGCCAGAGCTGGGGCTGGAGTGCCCCAGCAACTGGTTTGACCGGGCTATGCATGGAGCACCTTGTGCGCCCCAGGCAGTGTCTGGAACAGCATCTTTCCATTCAACCCACACTGCCCCATTACACTACTGGCTGTCTGGGGATTTGCCAGCACCTCCCTCGACAGGAAACCTATTGTCCAGGCCTCCCTTGCTGGAGTTTCCCCCATCTGCATGAGCTCAGGCTCGTGTCTGTGGCAGCAGCATCCATTTTGTGATGCTAAGTCTCTGTTTAACTTTAACCAGGTAAAGCAGTAACATACATGTCTTTTCCCTCTAGAAGGGTGGAATGCTACCCCCGCCACCAGAATTGGCAGGGGGGTAGTATTCCATACTGTTTGTCACCTTACACAACATGTTTTGATAAAGCCAAACCAAAGTTAGCATTTAACCGCGACGATTATAATGCACTTAAGAGTATATGGTATGGCTATATCATAGAACAGCTATAAGAACATTGTTTCGAAAGCTGCAGAAGGGCTCAGCTCATGCCAGAGCACTCTCTCACATAAAACCAAGCACTCTGCCTCCAGGATTGTCAAGGTCTACCACAGGAGTGACTTATAGGTGCATATGTGTCTATATATAAGGTTAGAAATAGGAATACTATATCTAAGTAAGGGGTGATTACACCACCTTACCCAAGTTGAGTGATCTGCCTGTTTTGTCAGTTTGGATGGCCAGCCAGGGGTGGCATAATACATGCTGCAGCCCCTGGTAGGCCTTGGATGCACCTATGCCCTGGGTACCTATGGTACACTATACAGTAGTACATGGAGTCCATTTTACAGAGAGAGCAGGTAGCCTGGGGCCCTGAATAGCAGGATCCCAGGCCAACTAAGTCAAAAACCAGCTAAACACTAGGAAAAAAGTTGGGGGTAACCATAGTCAGATATCCACCTTCCTACAATCATGCCCTTTTGCACCATAATGAAAAGAGGATGGTATCGCCCGTGCTCCAGCAATGAGCACCACTATGCAGAAGTAGTGTGCTAACTGGTAGCTATGAATCATTGCACCAAAACCCACAAGGGTGTTGTGAATAAACGACTTGATGCTTTTACATGTTGAAGAGAATACAACCTAATGCAATTGAATATATCAGTCTCTCTCTCAATTCAGAAAGGCCTTAAAAATCTCTCTTTGGAACTCGTAGTTCATCATGAACAGTACTTCTTTTCAGCACCAAGAACCATTTCCAGCTGAAAGTTACTCTCTGTGAATACCTACTGCCACTGATACTGTCTTCTGTACATTAAATGTCATGATCAATTATCTTTGGTAATATTATGAATGCAGCCTCTTCTTCTTTAAAGTTGATATACAGGAAGAACATTAACATATAGACGCTCATTTTTAAATTATATAGCCTTTATTGTTAAGTAAGAAGCTACAGTAAAAATTCACAATTTATTCCTATTTTTTAAATCAAATCTTTAGGAAAAGGAACGATAAAGGTACTCTGGGAAATGATCTGCCTTCATATATTTCAATAGCTCACTTTTACAGTGGTACCTTTTTAGAAGGATTTTAACAGCGCAGGTGTTGGTAGAATCAGTGATCCAACCGGTTGCAATATAAGATGATGGTAACTACACACCACACTAAAGCTATATTTTCAGCTTGGCTTGTAATGTCCATGCAAATCTTCAACAAATGTGTCAGTCAAAAGAACTACTGCCCCTTTAAGCTTTACTTTCCCTTATTATTCTGGAGGTGGGTAATGGAGTTCAGAAAGCAGAAACTATCTCAAAGAGTTTTGCAGATTGAAATGAACAAGCCATGCAGTGCAAAGAGATCAGTCAGTAATGTATTACCAGATATATTAGGAGCCAACATGGCCTCCTCTTTCCTTCAAGTCTAGGACAATTGATGGGAAATCTGATTAATCTTATAGCAATGTAAATGCACCAGACTGTAAAGGTGATCTTTTAGAGTGTCCATTTCTGACCTGTGATTACCAAATTCTTCCTTTAAAATCCAATTCAATTTGCCTTTACATCAAGCTTGCCCCAGCCTCATGGTTGCCCCTCTTCATCTTATCTTCACATACACCTCAGCTTTACATCAGCTCCATCTAAATCTCACATTCTCAACTCAACCATGCATCAGGATAATCTGACACAATCCATCTATATGTCAATGTTGGCTCAAGTTCACCTAAACTTATCTTCCTTGACATCCGGTTAGTGTTACCTCAGTGATATCTCCGCCTCATGCTTGCCTTACATCAAGCTCACCATCACCTTAACATCAACCTCAGCCTCTTCCAGACCACCCAAGCCACAACCTCACATAAACCTTAGCTCATCCTCAAACTAATGCCCCGGTCACTTACTTCAACCTTTCTATTAACTTAGTCTCACTTGAACCTCGCCTGAATTGTATCTTCTCCTCAACCACACTTAAAGATATTTTAACCTGCATTTCATCCATCCTCACACCCTCACCTATTTCTCAACTTCTTTCAAAACTTTGCCATAATAATTTGATTTCCTTTTTCATTTTGACTTGTCTAAAATGTAAAGTTCTTCTCATAGTGCATTACTCAGTACCTCACATTTAGAAATTATGGTTACAATGTGTTGGGGGAGTGGGAATACTTGAAAAGACAATGATGGGTTGGAAAAGTATTCTGCATGGTTAGACATGTACCGCTGCCTTCAGTAGCCAACTCTACTGTTGTCTGGATCCCTATTGCTGATTTGTTTCTCTCAGATAACAGTGATAATGTGTGTGTGCCATGACATAGGCCTGTCTTACAGATCGCAGTCTTTTTGGACCAAAAGTGGTGCCCAAAGAACTACCCTCGAAGTGGTGAAAGGCTATTTCCATCACCAAGAGTTAAACAGCAAAAACGTGGTGGTGACAGCATATGGTGTAGTGATCAGTAGTACTGAACAGGTCGTTTTGACCCTTTGTCAGTGGAGTGAGGTTTACAATCTCACTCACCTTTTTAAACATTCGGCTGCTTAACCAAGGTGTACTCCCCTTGTACTCACCCATGGCATATGTCAGGTAGATGTGGAGTACTGAACAGTGTAAGAATAGTAACTCTGCCCTGAATGTATGTGTGCCTGGGAAAGGTACAGTACAGGGATAGAGTAATACCGAACAGTATATGTGTGGTTAGTGCATGTGGTGAGTGTATTTTGGGCTTTGAGGAATTCATCAAATGAGAGATGTAACACTGTGCAGTGCATGCGCAATCAAAGCATGTGCTGAATGTGTGCTTCCATGAAGTACAACACATGAAGGGTGAATTGTGCGATGTGCACATGGTGAGTATGTGTGCTGGCAGTGCATGTGTTTGCAAACAGCACCCCTCGGAACAATACAGAAAAGCTTAAGTACTGAACAGTGCACACAGACTGAGTGTGTGTGCTAAATGTATGTGTAGCTGTAATGGCACAATGCATGGAGGTAACTGTGCTGGCCAATAAGTGTGCTGTGAATGTGTACTAGGTGTATGTGTGCCTGCAATGGTACCCTACGTGGAAGACATTAGGTGCCAATTTTTGAAGCCCAGGCCTGCCTGGTGAAAACATGAGGAGTGGAGGACCCCCCTAGACAGATTTGTGCATTTCGAATTTCTCAGAGATAGGTGGAACACATACTGAAGAAACGGAGGAATAGACTGCCCATTTACAATTCAAAAGGTTACTCTTTTATTCAGTGGGAGAACGCAAGGAGGAAGTGGCCTCAACACATCTCAGAAGGAGATGGGGTTAATAAGGGAATCATAATGAGTAGTGCCTGGAGACAGGATTAACCTTTTGATGCACATATCACTGTGGCTGACATCCAAGTGTGAACCCTGGTCACTCCTGTGAACTGTGTTGTGGGTCTATCGGTGGGAGAACACAAGGAAGTGGCCTCAACACATCTCAGAAGGAGATGGGGTTAATAAGGGAATCATAATGAGTAGTGCCTGGAGACAGGATTAACCTTTTGATGCACATATCACTGTGGCAGACATCCAGGTGTGAACCCTGGTCACTCCTGTGAACTGTGTTGTGGGTCTATCAACTTCAGAGTCTTTCCTGCTTTGACAGAGAGCCTTTCAAGAGGGAAGAAGAAAATAGAAAATGTACACTTCAAAAGATGCAGAACCCCAACATTAAACTTCAAAGACTCAGGGGGTCATTAGGATGGAAGACAAACTTGAGTCTGTCCGCCATCCTGTGACAAAACGGGACCATTCGCAATACATGCGGCGGGCTGGCATACCAAATCAGGATGCGACTGTGACCATGGCGGTCGCATTTTGGTTGTTAACATTGCGGCGGATGCTGCTCACAGCAGCACCCGCCTCAAAGCGAAAAGCCATGTTGTGAACTTCACTGCACTATGTGGCAGGCACCACACAGTGCCTGCCAAGTAGTGCTGTTAAATGTAGGGGGTACCATGTGTACCCCCCAAGTGCACCCTCAACTCCCCCAACACATGGGGGCCTCAACAGGTACCCCTAAGTAATCCCCACAAGCCTTTCCATGGCGGCCTCGCCGCCATGGAAAGGCATGACATTTCCTTCATCATAATTTGGTGAACAGTGCCTGCTAGGCACCATCACCATTTTATGATCCCTGGTTCTGAATAATTGCTTCTGGCGGACAAGTGGCAGACGGTCTTTTTATCCGCCGCGGTCAGAAAACAATTCCCCCGCCATCCTAATTTGGGGGGCGAGAAACTCCCGGTTGGCGGACGGAAGGACCGCCACTGCATGGCTGTCTGTGGGGGTCCTTCCACCATCCTAATTGACCCCTATGAATTTGAATCACATTTGGTGTCTGGGAATGTATTAGAACAAGAGGAGGTTGAGACCCCGAAATTTGCTATCTGCCAAGCAGCCGGGCTGCTTGAGAAGGGGAAGCTATGCAGAACTTCTGCCTGTGACCAGGACTAGCGACATAGGTCGGCTAGTCTCCCTGCAGGGAAAACCAAGATCACCTTCTCTGAAGCATAGAGCACCAGTGCCTGCCTGCTTGCCTAGACCAGAGTGCCCTGTGAGTAAGAGGAGAACGTTGGATGGAGCAGAGTCCAGTGAGAAGCCCTACTGCGGGAGCCCTGTATGCTTGAAGAGGATGCCTGTACCAATATTGGTAGAAGTTTAGGTTGTTATCCGCACAGAATATTACAGTTGTGACTTGCTGGTTAAGCCGGCACACTAATACCTGCACCTTACTAATTTCCTTATAAACTTAAAGGACTCTGCCGGAGATGTTTTACCGTCGCTTGGCTCCAGTCAGGAGCTGGAGGATCAAATACCCCTGTGAGGTAAAGAGTGACTTGCCTCAACTTTGCGGAGCAGTGGCTGCTCCGTTGGGACAAGCTGGCACTGCTGCTTGAGGGAGATTGCCTGTGCCTGTATGGTGCTGCCGAATGTAGCGCGAGCAGCCTGTCTCCACAGAACAGGGTCATGACTTGTGAGCATCTAAAGAGAGAGCGCTCACTGCATCCGTGAATGCTTCCACAGAGCCAGAGCAGGTACAATTAGAACTGGGTCTGTGAAGCCCAGGAGGGGACCTGCTGCTGACGCTGCTACAGCATTATAGACACTTTTGACGAATTCCTAAAGAGTCAATGGAGAACTCTCAAGTATGGCCAATTAGTGAGCATTCCCTAGATGTGGTCATGATTGAATGGGGAATAACCTTGACCATGTTAGAAGGTAGCAGGTGAGACAGGGATGTGCCTAAGAACTAATAGAGCCCCAACCTCAAGGGGATTGTGTTCTTGCTCATGAATGTTGTTATGTGTAGAGTTAGAAATAAAATACTTATTTTTCTTATAAAAGGAAGGATTTGTCTGGACATTGATTTATTGTTAGTACTGTTTGCACTTTGCGTTATGAGTCATGTTCACTCACCAGTATTTATACTCCCCCCGTTCCTCTTCCCATCTTCCTGAGGGAGCCTTTGGCTGCTTGTCCACAACTTCCACTGAGAATCAAGTGCAGAAGGGGTATTTGGCGGTGTTGCTCAGGATCCATAGAAGGACGTGTTCCAAGGGGTAAAAGGCCTCAATCCCAACGATTGTGCCCAGTAAATCCTGCATGTCCCCTGGTCCTCTGAAATAGGTTCTGACAGGCAACTTTAAGGGCAGAGTCATTTTTATAAATTCTCTACTTCGAAAGTAGCTCTTTGCCCTATCCATTATCCTGTGAGCATCAAGAGTAAAGCAGGTGGTAAATGGAGGGCGATAAGATGCTGCACTCAGACTATTGCAAACAAGACTAATGAATGAAGCATATTTGTGCTTTCAATCTCAGGCTGCACGGCATTATGATAGTCATTGTTTAATGTATTTGAAGCCCCATCATCATCATCCAGGCCCTCACCCCCAAATTCGACCTACTTAAGAACATCAGTTCTGCAGTAGTGGTGAGCAGAGCATCCAACCACAGTACAATATAATTATTAGTCTACTAAGCACGAGGGAAGCTCAAGAATAGACTTCTGGCTGGTGTCTATGCGCCTGACATCCTAGATTGAGCACACTGGCAATCTATGCCATTCCTAATCAGACCACTCCCTAATAGTTCTGGCACAGGACTGTGTGTAGGACTAATACACTGGAACATGGATATCTAAGCCAGAATCCTAATTAAATGCCTCCTTCATAAATGATCTGCGGAAAACAGTCACTGAATATTCGGACCTCAATCTAGTCTCTGTGCTTCGGATGACTATGTTTTGGCAGGCCATTTTAAGTGTATGTTGTTGGGAAGGGCATAGCAAAGGAAGCAGAGACATTGAAATTGATGACTTGACTGGAAAAGATTATACTCAAAATATGCCACCTTTTCCTCAACAGATGAACCATCAAGCAATTACAGAGAGGTTGAAGAGCAGAAAGCGAGATTCTTAGGAAATGAAGCTGACAAATTTTGTATTAATAGATGTTATAAATGGTGTTTCTGGTTGGCCAGGGTATGCACCTCAACCCGGCAGAATCCACCACTCTGGTCAGAATAAGGGAGTTACACTGCTTACCCCCATTGGTAGCTTAGCAGAGCAGTCAGGCTTATCCTAGAGGCAACGTGTGAAGCGTTTGCACAACACACACACACACACCAGTAATACACTAGGCAGACCACAAAAAGGTACTCCACACAAGGTTATATAAAAATATTATTTGTATTATACATAAAACACATTAGACCACAATCACATAAACCCTTTTGCCATCTAGGCAATTGTCATGACATCACATAGATCATAAATCATGTTGCCAACCAGACAATTATCATAACATCAGTTAGTGCCTAAAGTAAATAGTAAGAGGTCCCGTCTGAGATTTGACAATTGATCCTCTGATGCACGAGTGGAGCACAACAACGACCCCTCAGGGCATTCATCCATGGGTGGTCTTGCTCAATCCCTCTGGATGTTGAAGACTCTACTCCTGCTGCCTGCGTAAGCCCAGGACAAAGCCACCAGAGTGACATACTTTCCTGCTGGCCGAGGATTGCTGCATCACGTAGGTTACTCTGGTCGCCCCAGAGTGGAGGCAGCTTCTGGGACTGGATGTTGGTAGACCACCCTCAGGAGGGCAGGCACCACATTGGTCAGCCCCGCCCTGACCTAGGGGCAGGAAGCCACTGCTACTCATGCGCCGACTTGGGGCGAGGGCAAAAAGAGCAAACCCACGATTAGCAAAAATCCACGCTCTCCCTACGCTGGGTTGCAGCAAAATTAACTGGAAGTGTCCTCATTCCCTGCTCAGAGCACGCTACTGCGGGACTCACGGAGACTCGAGTTCCATGACAGAGTTGCTCAAGATGCCTCCTTTGTAGGCCCCCTTGAGAGCACTGGGGGCACAAGCACAGCAACAGCAGGCAGGAAGGCCAGCACAGATAGCCTGCAGAGGGGAAGTCCCTTCAGAACAACAAGCAGTCTGTCCAAATGGTGGTTTGTCCAAGCAGCACAATAGTTCCTTCTGGCAAGTGCAGTCTGTAGAGGCAGCAGAGTCTGGTTACAAGTCCCCCACAGTGTGGTCACAGCCCCTGTACTTATACCTACACAGTCTTTGTTCTGGGGCACTTTGAACAACTTTAGAAGTGCACAACACCCCCATTCAATCATCAGGACTGCTCCAGACACACTACAGGGGGGCGGAGACAGCTTTGTGAAAGACAGGCACATCCCTATTCAGGTGCTAGTGAAATTCCTCCCACCACTCCTAATGCAGACCAGACCTATTCAGCCCAACTAAGAGTCAGCCAGGAAAGGCAGGACACATGTCACTGTGGCAGTAAACTGCGCACGCAGGCCTTGCAGTGGCAGAGGCCTGAGACAGGTTAGAAGGGCTACATCTGTGGGTGTCGCAAGCAGCGCTGCAGGACCACTAGATGCATTTAATTCACAGGCCCAGGATATATAGAATACCACTTTACAAGGGACTTACAGTTACATTAAATATGCAAAACAGGTGTAGACCAATCTTACCAAGTTTACAGGAGTGAGCACATGCACTTTAGCACTGATCACCAGTAGTAAAGAGCTCAGAGTCAGAAAACCAACATAAACAGGTCAGAAAAAGATACACGAGGAAGGCAAAAAGTTCTGGGATAACCCTGCCAAAGGGCCAGGTCCAACATTAAAAAATAGTGAATTACTAACAATCTGCAGAATCTTAATGTACACTTGAATTCACACGTGTATACTGACTGACCTGATGCCATTGCATTTGAAACTATTTTTACATGACCTGTTTAAGTGTGTTATCCTGGCTTATGAGTAACTAGTCCTTAATTACGTTTTAACATCATCTTGTCAAAAATGTATGTCATATTCACTGTTAATTTCTGCTGCAAATAGTCAAGCAAGGCATCTTTGTTTATTTCTGAATGACACTGTTCTTGAAGAAGACTCTTTGGCATAAACTTAGGACGTAACATTTTTTTCCATGGCTCTTGCATGTGGTATTGAATTTATTCACGATGGTTTACTGTTGGTTATGTAACTAGTTTGCTCTGACACCTCCAGATGACATTAGGTCAGGGGGTTGATGGTATTCATTATTCATGTAGAATGTTAGTGCTTAGGTAGTAAGGCTGGACAACGTTATTAGTGTGTATTCCGATTTTTTTTAAATGTATTGCCTTCCTCATACCACAATGCAGCAGTTTTCATACTGTTCTATGGGGAGATTTACTTCATATGTGCCTGATTTTGGGAGCGGCACATTGGAACAGTGGTCCAAGTAGACATTAAGTGAACACACAAAGTATATCAGTCAAAAACAATTATTCACAAAACACATATTGTAATTAGCACACAGTGTTATTAAATCACACTGAGCATACATTGGTTTATAATATTATTAAATCTTTTCAGAGTGTCCCTAGACGAGAGATGGGAGAAGGGGAAATTAGGTGTTGGAAATGCAAGTTAGGATAAAGAAGTGAGTAGGAAGTGCAAATCACAAAATGCGTTGTTTAGAAAACACAAAGGCTCATATCTTAAGCCAAAACATTTGCAGTGTAACAGAACAGTAAATAGCCATGATTTGTAACAATATTACAGTGATGAATCTCTTTTGGTCAAGCTGGCTAGTAACACAGATGTCAACGTTTCGGCCCCTAAATAAGTAGGTTAATATATCCCTTACGCTGGGGTCTTCATCAGGACAGGGATGTCAGGGAAGGGTCGGTTTTCTAGGGATAGAGCATAAAAATACCTTAGAATTGGATTTTTAATTCAAGATCATTAACCAATTACTGAGTTTCGGAATTTACCAGGAAATAGCCCTCCACTGAGCACAGGAGAAGGAGTGCGGGTACGTAGGCTCCAATTGGCGAGAACACCTGCACAAATAAGGTGCAGATTCAGCAAGACCCTCCTGTAAATGCGGTAAAATGGGGAAGGAATGGACCGGAAAACATCACTGACGTACATAAAAATCAATACATAGAAAGACAAGCCAGATGAACCAGCTGGGCCCTGTATTATGTCCGGTTCTAAAAGGGAAAAGATTAAAAAGGGCTCAGCTTTTGGGGGTGAGCCAGAAGACCTTTCCTATGCTACTAGTAGTGATGCTGTCTGAGCTCTTACTGATTTTCCTGCATATTTGGAACTTGGTCTTTTATGGATTTTACCTATTGCTCTGCATTGGTTTTTTAGAGAGACCCTTGTTTACAATGACTTTATGCATTTAAATGAGATCATTTGTATTTGTAGTTCACTATTTCTGTTTGTACATTTAGCATTTTAGTAATAAATCTTCATAAAACTTCTAATTCTGCCCTTTATCCCACTCATTGAGTCAACCTTTTCTTATTTGACTGTATTTTGATATGTTGATGTGTACATTATCTTGGGACACATTGCCTCATGAAATTGAGGTTAACACTATTCTCGATCCACCCAACAGGGTAATTTATTTGTAGTGCAAGGTTTTAGGAATACAGCACACTCACAAAACTCAGGTCCTTAGACTAGAGGAATGTAGAATACAAAGTTGAATGCTATGCAGTACACTTATAAATATTGGATGTATTCTCGCCACTGTGAGTTCAGTCTAGAGGCACTACTACAGCGCTGCAGACTTGCAAACTATCTTAATGATGTCACACCTGCATGATTGGAGAGGTTCACACCTGTCTACCTTGAGGATGTACTAGAGCAGTGAGGTACCTGGGTCTGATGGGATTACAATTCCATTTTATGAAGGCTATGCTAATTTGATAAGCCCCCAACTGCATTAGGAGTATGAAGGAGCCATTCTGGAAGGGGAACTTCCCACAATGACATGAAAGGACATGTGGTTAGCACTTCTCAAACCAGACAGATCAGAAGGCCACTGTGCATCATATAGTATTTGTTTTTCATTAATAATATGATGTTTGCAAACATCCTAGCTAGTAGACTAAAACCACTTATGTCAGGTCTGGTACTTCCAGACCAGACTGATTTTATACCCAGCTGCCCAACGTTGTTAAATTTAACTACTCTCCCAGCAGTAATACTCCATTTAGATCCTCAATTACCAGCAGTGTCTTTTTTTCTTGACGCTAATAAAGTATCTGACTCTCTGAAATAGCCATATGTTTCAGGTATTAACTGAAATGGGTCTGGTTTGGCATTCTATTAAAATGATCTTGTTCCTTAGGAACCCCTTGGACAAAAGAGTTTATAAATGGGCAGTGGCACCAGACAAAGTTGCCACCTGTCACCACTCCTATTTGCCATTGCTGTATTAACATTGGCCTTTGTGTACAGGCAGCTACATGCACATAGAGGAATTTACATAGGTGGCAGGCCATTGGTTGTGTACCTGTACATGGTCAATGTCCTTTCGTATATACAGAACACAACCAGAAACATAAATCCAGTTATTCAGGAAACCATCTCATTCAGTATTATCCCAGGACTAAAAAGCAATTGGGCAAATCGAAGTAGCCAGAGGGGCAAGTTTTATTCATTTGGCATGGGCTTGTCCATAGGTTTTTAGGAGTAGTGATGACTGCACTATACAAGATGAGTTAAATCCTTGCACCATTAAGGGGGCTAGAGAGCCCACGATAAGATGGCCGCACATTACGTCAGCTCTGCCAGCCGGACAGCTAAATCCAGCAGAATCCGACGCATGGGCAGACTCCAGAGGCCCTAAAAGGCCTTATTGTGTGCAGTGGTAGGTGGGAGACACCGATCAAGGTTAAAAAGCTGTGAAGAGGTAGGCAAAAGCAAGAAGTAATTGCTGATCGGCCAGCGTCATCCGAGAGCAACAGCCCGGAGCGCTCTCAACTAAGCAAGGAGGGTTGCTTCTGGCCTACAGGAAATTCATCTGGGCGCTTGAGGCAGGAAAGCATCATGGAATATGGGTGAGCAGAATAAACCGAGCAACATCATCCAGCAGGCCTGCAGCGGCGACCCAGGCGACCCAGGCACGAGCGGCTTCAGCGTCAGCTGTCCCGGATGAACGGGAGAGAGGCGGAGAGTTACGGCCTCCCTGATGAACATTGATATCAGGCGGTAAAAAATTAATGAGATGACAAGTGTATGGAGCCTAGTACCTGGGGGAGCTGCAGGTGAAAAACAAAAAGGAGTAAGCCGGGAGGTGAGGGTCATAGCAAAGAGCCGTGCGCAGCCCCTGAAGCCCAGAAGGCCTAGTGGGGAAAAGTAGCCGACCCGCGAGGGCCCACATTTGCGGAAGGAGGCACCTGGCACAGCCGAATCTGCAAGGAGGCTCATATAGACCTGAAATAGGTGTGTTGGAGGAGAGGTGTAGATATAAATGCAGCTTCTACGGCGTGGGGCCTAAACAATGGTGAGAACCCCGCATTCTGCCATTTTAGCCTAGTACTGAGGAACGAGGTGGCTCTGCTGATGTGACTAGGAATGAGAACGCGTTCCTGAGAAAGCAGTGGGAGATATTGGATGGGCCTGGAAAGATCCCACGCTACCTGGCCTGAACTACAGGAAAACATAGGAATGGTGCTGGGTGCTGTGCGCTAACATAATTGGAGAAGGACACACACCTGGTGAGGCCGGCTGAATCAAAAGTAGAGAAACCACAGTAAGAGCCCCACATGTAGGGTGAGCTGGTTGTGAGCACATAGGAAGAAGGCGAGAAATGGTTTGTTTTGAAAATTGCCCTTTTTGCAGGATTATCCCCAAACATTTTGCTTCTTCCTCCTTTCTTTTTTCTGACCTGTGGTTGTTGGCTATAGGACTCTGGGCATTTTACCATTGATGATCAGTGCTAAAGCGCATATGCTCTCCCTGTAGATTGTTATTGTGATTTGTTATCCATGATTGGCTTATTTGTTTTACCAGTAAGTCCCTAGTAAAGTGCACTGAGTGTGCCAGGGCTGGTGATCCAAATGCTGTTAGTGGGCTTGCAGCACTGATTGTGCCACGCACATGAGTAGCGCTGAAAAGAGGTCTCAGGGTTGCTACGGCAGTGCCTGAGTGCCATGTTGACCTGGTCAGTGCACTCACTTGCCAGGCCTTACCCTTCCCTTTTTTTTACACATTGGACACACCTATGGTAGGCTTAAGGTACGCCCCCTGGGCAGGGTGCAGTGTATGTGAAGGTAGGGACTGTACTAGTGTGGGTAACATGTCCTGATTTTGAAATACTGTCAATTTCGTTTTTCAGGCTATCTTTCCCATAGGACAGAATAAGGAATGCTGTGTAACAGGCTTACCTACATATCTTCCCATAGAAGCAAGATAGAAAATTAGAATCTGGTATCCCTGAACTCAGAATTTAATAACACATCTTTTACGAAGGCTGGTTTTTAAATTCAGTATTTGAAAATAGCACTTTTAGAAAGTGGCTATTTTCTTGTTCAACCTTTCTGTGTGCCTCTGCCTGTTTGTGGATTGACTGTCTGGTTTGAGAGTGATAGGGGCTGGGGTGGCTCCAGGAGTCTGGGTGAGTCAGCACTAGGCTGAATAGACCTATCTGCATTTGGAGTTGTGGTAGAAGTAGCACCTGGGCCTGAATAGGGCTGTACCTGCCTTGCACAATGCTGGCTCCACTCCGGTGGTGTGTCTGATGACCCAGGCCCCCACTAACAAAGGAAGAAGTTGTACACTGGCAGAGTGCACCAGAACTGCTTTGGACTGGGTCCAGGACCCCTCACAAGTAGAGAACAAAGACGTTTGGGGTATAAGTATGAGGGCTGAAACCCCTTAACTTTACACTACTTTGGAATCAAGGAGGAACCTCTGCTGAGGAGAAAAGTGAAGAGCTGAAGGAGAAGTACTGCCCTTTCTGTGTGTCTGGGGTTAGCCTGCAGTTGCTATTTCTGCCAAAGGAGGGAGAAGGACTTTGCTGTGTGCTTTGTCCCCTGCATGAAGAAAGGACTTTACTGTGTGCTGTGTCCTGAAAAGAAAGTCTCCAAGGGCATAAGAAGAGCTGGCCTCCTTTTCTGGAAACACAGGGATATAAATGTTTCCAAGACTACTTCATGATCAAGAGGAATCACTGACAAAGAAGATCAGCTGAAGAGACTGAGGAGAAGTACTGCCCTTGCTGTGTGTCTGGGGTTGGCCTGCAGTTTGCTGATTCTACTGAGGAGAAAACTAAAGGACTTTGCTGTGTGCTGTGTCCCCCTCTGAAGGAAAGTCTCCAAGGACCTGAGAAGAGCTGGCCTCCTGTTTCTGAAGTACCAAGCACAAAAGGACTTCACCCACAGCTTCCCTGAACTTCCTTGCTGGAAATTCCAGGCTGCCAGGAGGGCCTGTAACTGTGTGTGAGGCCTTTTTACTGAAGGGAGCTGGAAGCATGACGCAACAAGAGAGAAGCGTGACGCCGCCGCAGCAGCTGCTGTCGCATCAATGAGGAAGCGTGTTGCCGCTGTTCGCCGTCGCATTCCCGGAGAAGCGTGCCGCCGCACAGACGGTGCCAACGCATCACCGGAGAAGCATGTCACAGGGCAGTCACACTGCCGAGGAGGCGCGCTGCTGCTTATCGCCGCTGCAACACCAGAAAAGCGTGTCGCAGTCACCAAGGGTGTTGTCGCATCACCGGAGAAGCGTGTCGTAGGGCCTGTCGCGGCTCAGAAAACCACAGAATTCGCCGCACGTCCGTCAGGCGTGCACGCATCGCCTCTATGTTGTCGCATTGCAGTCAAGACGCCATTTTCTTGCATCGCACCGGATCATCAAAACGCATCGAGGCGCTATCTTGCCGAATCTGAACCGGAGAGCAGGAAGAGTCAACGCATCGCCGTCTCTGCGACCCTTTTGTCTGTTTTGCGTTACGCATCCCAGGTACTTTACATTTCATCATCTATGAGTTTATTTTTGTAACAACCTTTCTAAAAATATTCTACTGATTGTTGTATGTTGGATTTTTGTGGTTTTGGTCTTGTGTAGTTTAGATAAAGATATTCAATTTTTCTAAACTGGTGTGGTGTCCATTTGTGGTGTTTTCACTGCTTTTACTGTGAGAGTTGGTACAAATACTTTACACATTGCCTTTGGGATAAACCTGTCTGCTCATGCCAAGCTACCATGGGGGTGAGCAGGGGTTATTTAAAGTGTGTATCTCCCTTACCCTGACTAGAAGCAAGGGTCCCTATTTGGTCAAAGGCGCCTACCTATGCCAACTAGAGACCCCCATTTCTAACTGTTTGTCTCCTGCCTGCTGCACATTGGTAGTCCATCCTAATGGAGATTAAACTGTAGTAGCGATGACTTGTAAACAGCCACTAGATAGCCCTTGAAGTCTGTGTATATTTGTGTTGCCATGAAACCTTAGCTTTCCTGAGGCATTGTAAAGTACATGGAAGGCTGATAGATATTGTGTTCCAGATGTCCCGGTTTTCCCCAGACGGTCCCAGTTTTCGGAGCCGTGTCCCGGTGTCCCAACACTTTGTTCTAAATTACAGAAATGTCACTTTTTTTGTGCAGTGCCCGAGTTAAACAGAGAAATTTACTGGTTTTTAAATAGTGTCTGTCACCGAAACACTCTTTAAAAAACTGGACTTTTCTCTGCTTACTACCCACAGATGCTGAGACGGGTCTCTATTGGGCTCTCCATTTTTGCCCTAAGGATGAAAAAAAATCTTACTGCTGCAGCAATACCCCCCTCACTGCCTTCAAAGAGTTCTTTCACAGTCTCATCATCCCAGAATTGGAGCATTTTCATATGTACAACAAAGCCAAATCTGTTGCTTATTTATCTTAAGCAGCTAACAACAACTGACAAAGGTAATAGTCCTGGCTTGTTGTAGGTGTAATTTGACAAGTATTATTTATCTGAATACAATGACAGAAGCAGCCAATTTTTCGGAGAAGAGACTATGGTAAGCATATACTTTTAGCTCATGTGTTTTAAACCACGCCCTTAATTACATCGGTCACACCCCTTTGAGAGACCCACCAGTTTTTTCATCCCACTTAAAGCCTGGCTACTTCTGTCATGTCACCTGTTCTTTGTAGAGCGCTGTGTGGGACTTCGGGCCGCTGCTGTGTTTCGGAGCGCTGGGAGGGCATAGGGTGCATGAGTGTTTGAAGGGAGTGTGCGGGGAATCATCGGGTGTTGTGCATGAGTGGTGATGTGGTGAAGTTACTGCAGCCTCCATACCTGTTCGGGTAGTATTTCTACTACATCTCAAGGCCCTGTGTGACGTAGAAGTGGTTAGACAACTGCGGGTGCAGTTGTCTCATGGGACATGGTTGGGTGAGATATACAGGGTCACAGGCGAGCTGTGCTTACTGTGACCTACGCCATGTCTGTTCTGTAGTACCCTTCTATGCACTACTCGGACCACCTACCTGGGAGGAAGCTGGGGGCTGGTCAGTTCAACCAGACAACCCAAAATGCTGGTTTAAATTTAGACAGTTACTGCCCCCAGAAGAAAGGCACTCCCTAAAAGAGAGTGAAGGCCTTGACAATTCATCAAAAAACAGCGCTCACGGATATCACTAAGAGGATTAAAGCTTTGTTAATTAACGCACGCTCACTAGTAAAACATAACACGGAAATCTCAGAAATGATAAAAAGTCATAAGCTCGATCTGGCCTTTATAACCGAGACTTGGGCAGATGCAGCGTCAGACCCAGAGCTGAAACTAGCACTTCCCGCAGGCTATATCATGACTAGAGCTGATAGAACATACAAGCGGGGGGGGGCTAGCTATAATTTCCAGAGAAGAACTGAGAGTGGTTAGATCTTCAACCGGTAGCTCTCCTGACTGTGAAATGCTAGCCTTCCGGATACTCCTTAATAACAACCATACACTAAAATGAATTCTTACATATCGTCCACCGAAGGCCCGAACCCCTCTGATGGACAGTATTAGTCACTTCTTGGAATCCAGTATAAACTGTTATGATTTTACAGTATTAGGAGATTTTAACTATCACCTAGAAAATGAAGCAGACCACAATACTACTGCACTTATTGACGCTATGGTAGGGTTCTCATTGGGACAGATACTTGCAAAGATACACATGTCGCTGGACATACCCTGGATGGAATCTTTACCTCTAATCCCAGGCAAAAAATTCTTGAAGTTATCCCTGTCCCTTGGTTGGACAACAAAGCTATAATACTCACTGTACGGGCTAACTGCCAAAAACATCATCAATTAGCAAACCCACCTCGGTCACTTACCATAATTGGGCCAAATTCAACCTCCCTAACCTACAGGCCCTATTACTAGATGGTGGTCGGCTGATCTGGGCAAATGCCTAATTCCAGTCTCAAAGGTTAGGAACCTAGGGGTTGTATTTGATGATAGATTGACATTTGAGTGTCAAATTAACAAGCTTGCCTCCGCCTTCTGGGGTATTTCAAAGATGATCAGAAAGATCTGCCCTTTTATTCTCCCGGATGCATTAAAAATGTTGATCACAACCGTGGCCCTTTCCAGACTGGACTATGGCAATGCCCTATATGTCCCAGTTTTTATAGAAAATGCAGAATGCAGCAGATAGATTAATACTGGACATACCCAAATATGAATCAGTCTCCCATAGATTGAGAGACCTCCAATGGCTCCCAGTGGAAAAAAGAATTACATTTAAATCACAATTTTTAGCATATAAGGCCCTACAGGGTGAAGGACCACTGTATCCGAGGACACATCTTAAAAGGTATATGCCAGCCAGAAATTTAAGGTCAGCTCATTCAAAACTACTATTAATACCCAGGTTCGCTGGGGTGGCAGAAGCTTCCTATTACGGACAGCGAAAACCTGGAACCGCTTACCAATCCTGATAAAGAGCAGCACGTCGCTCATGTCATTTAGAAGACTGCTGAAAACAACGTTATTCGCCAACTGACTTGTTCATATATTGTATTAGTATCACCAGGTCCTGCCAAACGTCAGCGTTCCTGTCAATTCCAGCACCAAGACAACCTTGGGCATACGTGCGCTTTACAAATCTATAAATCAAATCAAATCAAACCAAATGCACTCAGTAAAAAGTTTTTGAGCACCATGATGTAATGAGTTTTATCACAGCAAACAATGGATGCATACACAGTGCCTAGAGGTGTTTTTTTTAAAGCTGCTCAACAGGAGGCACTTATATACAACAGCAGCATGCACAGATCGGATATCACCAATAACATACTGCTTCTATTTTGGAGTTAGCCTTATACCTGAGAAATGGCACAGTCCCAGTCCCTCTGCCCCATCTCAGAGGGACAGACAGGCCTATAGTAATAGCCCATCCCACACCCCAGAGGCACAGACAGGCCTTCTCTCATCCCTCCCCTCATCTCAGAGACACAGACAGGCCTAGCTCCTCAGCCCTTCCCACGTCATTGTACCTTTTGTCTCCCTTTCTCTTCCTTCTTCCCCTTCCCCTTCCCCTTCTCAACTTTTGGCATGGGGCAAGCTTTTTAGCCATTTTTGAAAGTAACTAGTTTTGGAGGCCATTCTTGGCATTGTTAGAGCAAAAACCCAGCATCCTATAATGCACATGCTGTTAGGTAAAAAATCCATTGGTGTTTTGTCACACATCTGATTTGTCATCTGTAATTCTTCATCTGTGTTTGTGGGGGCAGCTGTCATTGTAGTCTCTTTTCTATGTCTATGACAGCGGTCGAATAGTCCTACCTTTATGTCGACCGTTACTGCAAACTGTAGTCCTACTTCTGTGTCTATGAACTGTCCTGATTTTTGTCTTAAGGATCTGGTCACCCTACTTACAGATGTGCTGCAAAAGACAGGACTTGCCCCAGAGAGATCACAACTGGCGCAACACTCCAGAATATACAAAAAACAGTAACAGCTAAACCTGCAACTATGGGCAGGATGGACAAGCAACAGTCGCACTTGAACTTTGAATCACCCCACTCCACAAGGTCGCCAAGCGCGCACTCGGACACAGAACTGAAGGCTTCACTGCTAGAGGACACATTGCTATTGAAGCAATTAAGCCTGCAAGCAATTGATGTAAGATAGACACGCTGACGCAGCGCATGTACAGTATAGCGGCAAAGCTAGATAAGCAAGTGGCCCGTTTGAGCACAGCGGAGCAACAGATATCCTCAGTGGAGGACGAGTCAAATAAAACTGCTGGTAGATGTAAAGGCATGTAGAAAGTGCGGGACTTAATCAAAGCTCAGAATTAGGAATTAGAGGCACGATCCCAGCGCATTATTCTTCGTATTATGGGGGTGCCCGAAAGTACAAATACAGGCCGCCTGGAGGACTATATTGAAACCATGCTTAAAGATATTTTAGGAGCGGAACACCTCTCCCAGGTCCTGATTGTTGAAAGGCCACACAGATCACTGGCCCCTAGGCCATCACCGGGTGGGCCCGAGGCCACCATAGCCAGGTTATTAAATTACAAAGACCAGGACGCAGTACTGAGACTAGCGTGAGACAAAAAGAACATTAACTATCAAGGGAACGAAGTGGCCTTTTTATCCAGACTTCATAATAGCTGTACAAATAGCATGCACAGAATTTGTAAATGTTAAAAAGAAGCTCCGCATGGCAAACATTCCATATGCAATGCTGTACCTGGCGAGCCTCCGAGTCATGTATGAGGGCAGACCCAGATTTTCCATGACACCAGGCGCAGCCATGGATTTCCTGAAGCAGATGCAGAGGAACCAGCTGGGATCCCCACACTCAGTCACATCTGAACACTCGGAATGTTACCAGGACCGATCAGCCAGTGCACAATCTCCAGAACAATTAAAATGAAAGATGGATGGTGCGCCATGAACGACCTAACAGTGGGAACAGGAACAATCAGCTCTCACGGTTGCATAATAAGGACTGACTGGCGATCGTATGCTGCAACATCGTCGTAATGGTAGTAAGCGGTATGGTAAATATACATGAGAAAGTAGCAGTTTCAGAAATAACTAATATTACACATAGAACATGAATGTAATGCAATTTGAGTGATATTGTAAGGTTATTAAAAAAACTCTGAGGGGATGCACACCAGGTTTAAAGACATGCGGGTAGATAAAGAACTCAAACTGTTATAGCATTTATAGAGAAGATGACACCCTACAGCGTATACATTGCAACAACCCAGGTGTATCGCTATAGAATGGGTATGATTACCATAATATGTCATGATCACACTTTCCCAATATAAAGTGTCTGCCCCCCGTACACCGGGTGGAACCTTTAGGCTCTAAGCTACCCCTACAAGGGACCACCCCGACATCTAAGAAACTCATAGACAAGAGGGGAACGTAGCTTTATCCGGGAAATGTTGTTTTTTGTTGTATTGCTTACTTGGGATTTCTTTGGCATGATTGGGATGCTGAAGCCGGAGGGGGAATGGCAGACTTTTTGTTGTTCATACTTAGTGCGGTGCATCACAAATATGACTGCCAAAGCGTAGTGCACATGGGGTGGTTGGAGCACCAGAGTAAGACACAAAGGCAATATTATGTAGAGTACCATCAAGGCTGAAAACAATTCGATTTTTGACTTGGAATGTCAGAGGATTGAATAATTCCAAAAGGTTTGACAGGTGTTTGCATATTTAGATAGGCATCATGTTCAAATAGCCCTGATGCAAGAGTCTCATCCCATCAAATTACGGAATACACGCGTAGGGCGTTGGTGAGGGTGGCCGCTTCATACTCCTCAAGGGAAGTTATTATACTAATTACAAAGGGTACTTCTTTCACACTCACCCACACTATATCCGATGATAAGGGCTGCTAAAAGATGGTACAGGGTAAACTAACTGGCACAGATTTTACCATTGTAAATACGTATGGACCTAACTTCGATGACCCTGATTTTTATCAACAGTTGGAGAGCAGTCTATATGCCCTGCAACCCACAATAATCCGATAGGGAGGAGATCTGAATACTTACTTAGACCCTAATCTGGATTGCAGTGCCAATGCAGAATGCCACTGGATTCAAACTAGCCTGGCTGATAAGGGGTGATGCCCCAAAACCGGATGCTTCTTTCTGGTCCAGGGAGGACCTGGCTTGGCAGTTAAGGCTGGACTGTTCCCTTGAGGCACAGGGTCAAGACTGATTTGCATATGACTGGGACTAAACTAGGGATGTGTGGTGAGCAACAGAGCCATGGATTTAACCCAGATCTAATGACTGGGGGTGAATGTTTGATTTGATCTACATCCCGTCAATCATCTGTGTAGTAGAGCAGGACAAAGTGCTCCACAAAGTGCTCCACAAAGTGGCGGTTATTCTGTGACTTCACCCCAGACCTGCTGCATCACCGTGCATTCCCAAACCATGTGGTAAAAAAACGGCCTCATGTGCTCTACATCTGGGTCATACAGAGGATGACTTAGGAAACATACCCTTGATGCATTTCAGTCCGAGGTGTGCCTGATGCAAATAGTTAATTTGCGTGTAACAGAAGCATGGATTATGTGAAACCTCCTTTACATGTTGTAACTCCCGGGACCAGAGACGGTCTGTGAATTGCATCTCAAGGTCTGGCATCAATCGGCCTTTAGCCCTGTTGTCCGACTTGCAGTGGGAAGAGCGCAACAAAACCTAAAGGGTTGCAATAATTTACAGTGTGCTTCTGTGTGACAGGATTGCATGCAGTGGTGGTGTAGTGTAGTGATTGCATGCTGTGCAGAGTGACACACCAGGAAATCCCCTGCTACAATGCTATAAGTATCCATAATCTACTGTAAGGGCTTTAGTGCATCGACAGGAAAAGGTACCTCATTTGGTCAATCTCTGCCTTTCTCCAAGACAAAATGTCATGGTGTTGGGTCACCTCCTGGAGTGTCAGCAACCATCAAACGAGGATCAGTCGGGAGGACGGAGGATAGGGCCCCTTGCCTTTCTCGTATGCATGCCAGCAATAATGTACTATATTCATCTGATACACTTCTCTTTCAACAAACCTACCGCACACCTCCCCTTCCACCATTTACCCCAAAGAAGCTGGAACAGAGGCACAGAAGATCAACTCACACATCACCACCGACATCCTCAGACATCAACATCACAGCACTCAACCTCCACCAATGTATCACAGAGTGAGCCGACACCATTGCCTCCCTCAAGAAAGCCACTGGCAAACAACATGTCAAGAAAGCAAGTTGGTTCACCCCCACACTTCAAGACTCCAGGCTCACCTGTAGCTGGCCAGAGAAGACATGGATGAACAACAAAACCCTGGAAGCACAAGCTGCCTTCAAAGCAGCCACCATTGCACACCATCACCTCATCAAAACCACAAAGTGGAAGGCCCTCCAAGACAGAATCACCAACAATGCACACAATAGCAAAGAACTCTTCAGCATCTTCAAGGAGGTTGTCAAACCCAATAGTGAGGCCACAGACTACTCACCCTCCCAAGACCTCTGCAACAGACTCAGCACCTTCTTCTACCACAAGATCATGATTATCTATGATATCTTCGATACCCAGGACCACCGGGCCAGCACCACACAGCTGATCCCCACTCACCACGGATGACACCATAAAGATCATGAAAAGCATCCACTCCGGCACACCTTTGGACCCCTGCCCTCACCGCATCTCCACCAGAGCCTCCTCCGCCATTGCACCCGAGCTATGCCGAACCATCAACAACTCACCCGAGACCACCACCTTCCCCCAACAACTATAAACACTCTGAGATGAACCCCCTCCTGCAGAAACCCTCAGCGGACTCGACGGACCTCAAGAACTTAATGAACTTAAGGACTATCCAAAGTCATCGAAATAGCTATCAATTCCCAACTCACTGACTTTATCGAAACCAACCATGTCCTGGTCATCTCCAAATCTGGATTCTGAAGCAATCATAGCACTGAGACCGCTCTACTCGCTGCCACTGACAACATCTGCTCCTATCCCGAACAGGGCCAAACCGTGGCCCTCATCCTACTGGACCTCTCATCGGCCTTTGGCACCGTCTCCCACCGCACCCTAGCCACAAGACTCCACAATGCTGGTATTCGAGACAAAGCCCTCAACTGGATCCGCTCCTTCCCCACTGGCAGAACACAACGGTCTAGACTCCCACCGTACCTCTTGAAACTGACAGAAATCAGCTCCCTCAGCCCCACCCTCTTCAACGTCTACATGGCCCCGATCGCAGCCATCATCAGGAAACCACGGGCTGAACATTGACACCTATGCCGACGATACCCAGCTGATCCTCTCCTTCACCATAGAACTCACTGTCGCCAGGAACAACTTCCATGAAGGAATGAAAGCTGTTGCCGCCTGAGTGAAGGACAGCTTCCTGAAGCTCAACTCGGACAAGACAGAAGTTCTCATCCCAGGAGACTCCTCCTCCCCATGGAATGACTCCTAGTGGCCCCTCTGCTCTAGGATGTCCCCATACCCACACAAACCACTCACAAAACTTCGGCATTGTACTGGACTCCTCGCTCATAATAGACCACCAGATAAACACTGTCTCCTTGGCCTGCTTCAACACACTCTGCCTGCTTTGAAAGACCTACAGAAGGATCCCCACCAAATCCAGGAAGACTGTCACCCATGTCTGTCCTCATCAGCAGCAGACTCGACTACAGCAATGCACTCTACGCCGGCATCACCCAGAAAGTCCTCTGAAGACTCCAGAATGTCCAGAAGATCAATGGGCTGTGCCCAAGCAGCACATCAGTCACTGCAGCTGAGCTACTGAATATTACAACTCATAATTTGGGAGTGCCAAGACCACCCTCAAGAAGTAGGCCCTGGAGTATGGAGAGCTTAGTGACCCTGTACCTTTACAAACACACACACTGCTATTGCAGGCTGCGTGTTTTGGTGCAGAACAAAGTGAAGAGTCGACATGGCATACATCCGTCTGTGCCAAGCTTACAACCCACTGCCCTGGCATAGGTAAGACATCCCTTTTGCTGGGTGCACTCTATATGTGGTGAGTATACAGGTGCATGAGCCCTGTACCGCTACAGTGTCTAAACCAATTCTTAGATATTGTAAGTTCAGTAATGCCATTATTAGGTGCAGGGAGTTGGTCATTACGAACTCCACAGCACCATAATGGCTTTAATGAAAACTGTGAAGTTTGGTATAAAATTTATCAGCACATTAAACCCACTCTGATGCCAGTGCGGGATGTAATGAAAAATGCACTCAGAGGGCATCTTAGAGATGCTCCCTGAAAAACGACCTAACTCTAGTGTCCTGGCTGAGTGGCTGCTCGCCATCTGCCACCACCAGACATGTTTCTGGACCCCTGGGTCAAGAGCTTGCTGCTTCGGTGGTCTAAAACAATGTACATCCTGGGACAAGGTGCCAAGCCTCCCTCCCCCAGGATGGGCAGACTTCACGAAGTGGAAGCTTCAAAGGCTTGCGGCCTTCATGAACTACCCCAGCCATTTGCTGCTTCCAGCAACTGGCCCCCACCGGTTCTGACCACCGCTTTGGGTGGGAGAATCGGCAGGCAACCAAGTGAGGAAGAGAGGTGTGCCCACCTTTGCCAACACCACCCCTTAGGTGGGGAGGCGATGGAGGGACCCAGCCAACCAGAGAGAGGCATATGCCCCCCTCCCACTGGAGGGTGGCATAATAGGGGTGTACCCACCCCAAGGAAAGGACTAATTGGTCCAGACCTTTAGCTGTCTTTAACACCTCTAAATATAGTATTTAGGGGCAACCCTGAACCTTGCCTCCTCAGAGAAGAACCGACCAGAGCAAGAGAAGAAGAAGGACAGAAGAAGCCGTGCGCAACTAAGAATAGGAGGACGCCCACTGACTTGGCCCCACTTCGAACCTGCTCCAGCGAAATCCTGGTGTGTCCTGCAGCCAGCAGCCTCCAAAACCCAAAGGACCTGCCCTGCCTTCCCAAACCAAGACTTTGTCTCCAGTGAGCACATGGAATTACCCATAGACTCTGTCTCCGGCCAAATCCGCGAGTCTGCACCACTCTGCACCCGATGCCCACGGCCCGAGTTTGAGTGGCCCAACACCACAAGCAGATCTCCCCAGCAATCCTGACTTGAGATCTGGTGATCTCTGACCTGCCTCAAATCTCCAATCGACGCCCCTTTCTGAAGGATACCACCAAACGCGATCGGAGCTGGTAAGAAAAACTTGACTCCTAAATCCTCCCCAGCACCCGACATCCAAGGGCCTTGGATGGCCCTACCGATGTTGTCCCAGCATTCCAACTTACTTTTCCAACCAGTGGTCACCTCCAGAAGATCTTCATCCCCGTGCCTGCAGTGTTTGTTGCAACTGGAGAATCCTTATTGAAATCAATGGGTACCCAACACCAAAACAGCTCCCTGTACCCTGCTGCCCCTGCGTCGCTTCGGGTGCCCTTTGGGTGATAACACAAATCCACCTTTGCCCTGAGCCTAACACCAGGAGCTTTGCTCCCACAACCTTGTGGCCTGCTCGTGAGCAGCCACCAACCGGAGGGCCCCTATCCCCTGTTGGATAACATTGGGCCTCAATACTCTGCACCCGGACGCCCTATTGCTGCTTAGGGTGCTTGAAGAGTGCATCCTTGACCCTGGGGAACCCTGGTGCTAACCCTAGAAAATCAACTCCCATACCAAAGTACTTACACTTAAGTCAATAACATTGTTTTCTCCCATAGGACTGCATTGACTGCTTTCTTGTGAAAAATCTTTTAAGTGTGGAGTTGGTTTGTATAAAACCTTGAAAAACTGCAAATATACAAAAACTGTATTACTTAGCTTTTGTCTACGAGATGTTCCAGTGTGATATCTAGGCATATCACACTGGTCAGCAAAAGTAATTAAATAAGTAATGTAAGAAGTAACGTGCACAGTAATCTGTAAAGTAACTGAAAAGTAATTTCAAACGGTTGACTCATCTGTAACTCAACCAACTGCATTCAAACCTACATTTAACTATTAAATTACTGTATAAAAACGTGCAAAGTATTATTTCACTTACCTGCACCAGGCTTGGCTCGGTTCTAGAAATAAAATAACTAAATGATATTTCTATACAAACAAAATGGGTCTGAGTTCAGTCTTTGAGCATGTCACATCATTTCTTGCTTGAATCTGTCCAATAAATACCTAACACTACACCACCACAAATAGGGAGTAAGGTATTCTCTACTTTTACCTCTGGCTACCTTTGGTGTTCCACTAGACTATGTGCACACTATACCTCATTTTGGTAAAGTCTATACAGATCCAGCTTCCTACAATATCTTTTCAAACTGGACAGAGTGACTGTGGAGTGGCCGAGAGTGCAAACTCCATTATCAGGAGGGGCTGAAGGGCCCGGTGCATCCCCAGTACCTAGGGTGGGGTTCTTAGTAGATTTAGGCTTCACCATCATGCCCACATTGGTATCAACCCTAAATGGATGCTCCAGCAGCTTCTAGACAGTGTATCATTGCCCCTGGCTCTCTGCCCGATTCGGGCCGTAGGGTTTGCGCAGTTTAATGCTGGAGCCGTGCGTGGTGTCCGCCAGGCCCCCTCAAATAAATCGAATGGTAAAGTTTGTGGAATGTTATAAAAAATGCAACAAAGTACTATAATCTGCTATCAAATAAAAGGCACATTTAGTTGGGCAATGGCTAATGGGCAACCAATGACAAGTAGGGGACACAAGATATTACAGCCCACGCACAAGCAAGAGATGTTAGAAGACTCAAAGAAGAGTGCCAGTTGGCAGAAAAATACTGTGCTCATCAAGGCAACATAACACCATGTTCAGTTGAATCCTGGTACGTTACAACCCTAGAAACCTAGGGGATACCAAATATTATAGTCCACATGCACCATTGTATTTGGTATCCCAGAAAGGAACGGATGTGAAAGTTTGTGGAATTAAATCAAAAATGTGAAAAGAAACTTCAATATGGTATTAAACCAAAAGGTTACTCCAATTGGTCAAATGCTAAAAGGTAACCGTTGAATAGTAGGGGATACAAGATATTACAGCAATGCATCAGCCGTAATATGTGGTATCCACATAGTAAAACGTATTGGAAAACTGAAGAAAGGGTGCCAATTGGCAGCCAAGATAAGACCATGTCAAATTGAGTCTTGTTAAAATCTAACCAGAGAAACATAGGGGATACAAAATATTGTAGCCCGTATGGGTCATTATATTTGGTATCCCCAAAGGAACCGAATGTGAAAGCTTGTTGAATGATATAAAAAATGAGTATAGATGAGGGGGCGTGACCGAGTGGCAAAACTAAACAGTTGCTCCGGCCCTGCAAAAAGTGATCCTGAGGTATCCTGCCACCCCTGAGTCTCCAAAACACCAAAAACAAAGTGTGGCCTTAGCGTTGTGCAGGCACAGGACTGTAGGGTACCTTGGAACCTTCAGCATGATCGTTGGTAGATTGTGGATGCCCTGTCACAAAGAGGGCAGCCCGCTCCCATCTGCTGGAGGCCCAGTCGCACAGTGGCCCTAAAACAAGAGCGATGACCGGGAGAAGAGCCTTGGTGGCGGATCTGAGAGCAGCGTAGAGGGTTATGCCCCCCGCTGTGGTTGCAATACAAAATAGAGTGGGCAGGAGACAGGGATTGCCTCAGATCTCACTAGAGTTGTAGGGCCACTGTCACTTTGATTCGTAGGATTGCAGGTGCCAAGTAGGGGTTGGGAGAATTAGCTGCAGGCCCATAGAGAACCCCACACATTCTCCTGCACCCCCAGTTGAGGGCAGATCTGCACCACAGGATAACTGGCTTATACACTTTGGGTCCCTCTGCTATACCATTGCGCTTTTGGTGGCTATTGGATCATTGGAGTGGAGGCAGGTTTGGGATATCATTTATATAAGTGATGGTCAGGAGCCTGAAAAGGTTGGTCTGCATTGCTTCACCTCCCCTGGGACACTGACAATTAAAATTCAGATCTCAGAATTTGCATACTCACCTGCTGCTGGTTCATAATTGCTTCTTATGCATATTTTCTGTACATTTGCTTCGGGGTCTCCTCTGGAGGTGTTTGGTGGTGGGGTGTGGAATTGTGGGTTGGGCGGACCGGAATAACAGACATAGTGAGCTATGGTCAGTGGATTTTATTTGAAGTTTGTAGAGCACAACAGTCTTTAGTAACAGAGTTGGATGAATGATTCCCGTGTGGAAGTGCAGGGCTGGGTAGCTTGGATGAAGGTTAGGCGCCGTGGGGTGTGATCCTCTGCTGGGCTGATGTCGTCTTGACGAATACAGGGCACTGGTCCTCCTCGGAGGTATACAGGGGAGAGAGAATACAGGGGTTAGTCCAGTTCAGCAAGGACTATTGAGTACTTCCACCTACACCGGGGAGTGAAGGGATCAGAAACCGAACGTGAGGAAGGGCCGGTACGGTAGGATGGGACAAGACGAGTAAGAAAGGGAATGGGAAGGGGTGTTGTGTGTGTCAGGGATCAGTGCTCAGGAGTTTATACAGTGCCAGTGATACTTTTCTATCTATATATATAGTTCTGGGTGCTCGTGAGGGTCTCTATACAGTATTTTACACTTATGTACAGGCGGAACACGGAGAAAGGATAGTAGGTACTCACGTGCCCCGCCGCAACTCTCTTCCGAGTTGCGGCCGCTCTCCAGCCACCTCCTGAGGATGCCACCAGTCTTCAGTCCAGACGTCCTCTTGCTCGTCCTCATCTCCGCTCTGCTTCTCTGCTCCGCTCCCCGTCAGGGGTTCCACGCCTACCGCTGTCTCCTGCCATGAGTCCGCTGGTGTGAACAACTCTCCTTCCCTCCAGACCGCTTTTCTCTGTTCCGGGCTGGTTTCCGTAGAAGCGCTTCCGGGTTCGCAAGGGGTTGTTTCCGGTTCCACGACTGGTGCTTCACTTCCGGGGTCATGCGGGATTGTTTCCGGTTCTTCGGTCTCGGTGTTTGTTGCCAGTTCCTGTGGGTGAAGAGAGAGAGAGGAAGTCTGATTTGGAAAGGACGCTGTACGACCCGTTGTGGAGGGGAGGGACCCCTGTCTCGGACGTAGCCCCGGAGAGGTAGGGACGACTTCTTCTCCACATGGGGCAAAGTTTGTACCTTGAGTGTTGTAGTGGGCCCACTACCTGGTGCATAACGGGCAAGGATAGACAGATGTGGGGCATGCAACAAACAAAATTGAGCCGTTTACTGCTAAGGGTACGGGCAGAGTCCGACCATTCTGGGCGGATTGAACCACCCGGGTGCTGTGGAACTTTTCATAGCTCATATCCTGGTAGCCATTGAAGCATTAGGTATTGCGCTACAGGCAAAAATTGACGTGAATTTTCTCCACACTGACCTGTGCAAAGTGGCTGAACGATCAATGGAAATGGAGACGGGGGTCACAGAAATGATGGAAGAGCTCACACAGCTGAAGACAGCAAACACCACACTGGAGGCCTGATCAGGTGTGATGGAGGCTAGTCTGGAGGATGCAGAGGGGAGCTTCTACAGGCGTAACCTTAGGTTTGTGGGATTCCCGGAGGGAGTTGAAGGTGACCCGCTGTAGATTTTTCTGGAGGAGTGGATTAAGACGGCAAACCCAGATGCAGCCCTGTTGAGATTGGGCCCATTGATCCTTAGCCCCACCTCAAAGACCAGGACCCACCCAGGACTATATTTGCTAAATTTCTCAACTATAGAGACCGGAATGAGGTCCTCGAGCAGGTGTGAAAAACGGGAGAACTGAAGATCGAGAACCGTGTTCTCTGTTTATTTTATTTATTTATTTAAGATGTTTTATATAGCGCTAGCCTGACTGGAAGGTATCGGAGTGCTTCACAACAAGTACAAAGCAGTGCAAAAGAAAGCAAACATAATACAGTAAGCAAGACATTCAGGGTACGAATCATAGTAGAGAGGATGCTGACGAGTTCCAAATACAAAGTCTTGACAAACCGCAGCGGAGAGAGGAGCAGTGACGCTTTAAACACTCAGAGCTGTTCCTATCTGTTCGATAGGGAGCAGTCGAGGAAAAGGATTTTGAGCTGGCTTTCGAATTTAGGGAAGGAAGAAACAGTTCTGATGTTGGTGGGTATGAGTTCCATATTTTGGGCGCATTTCTGGCAAAGACCTGACCTCAGTTTTTAGTTTTCGTGCTTTTAGCGGGATAAGAAGTAGAGTATTAGAGCTTCTGAGAGTCCTGTTCTGAAAAGCTTTTCTGAGTTTGGATGCCAGATATTTGGGTTTGCCTGTGTGAAGGGCTTTGTGTGTGAGGCAAGCTGTTCTAAAGTTCGCCCGCATTTCTATTGGTAGCCACTTGAGTTATTTTAGTGCCGGAACGATGTGATCAAATTTCTTTATTCCAGTGACCATTCTGGCGGCCGCGTTGAGGGTTGTTTTCAGAGGAGCAAGATGAGTTTTGGCTATTCCCGAGAGGATTGCATTTCCATAGTCCCGTCGAGACAACACCAATGCTTGGGTAGCTTGTTGGCTTGTTTGAGATCTTTGGGTGGAATGAAGGGTTTAATTTTGTTTAGTAGTTTCAAGTTAAGGAAAGCACTCTTTGCCGAGATCTTAATGTGTTTGGTCAAGTCTAGTTTGGATGCCTAATGATTTAACGGAGTCAGCCAAGGAGAGGTTCCCATTGAGCGCATCAATATCTTTTAACCATTCGACCATTTGTGGGTTCTCTTCCTTGTTCGAGATGAGGAGTAGTTCGTTTTTTTACGGGTTCAGCTTTAAATGGTTGCTTGACAGCCAACTTTGCACTTCCTTTAGTGTTTCATTGAGTCTGTGAATGTCTTTATAAGAGGAGATTTCCAAGTGGAGTTGGGTATCATCAGCGAAGAGGTGAAAGGAGATGTTAGCTTTTCTGAGTAGAGTGGTGAGGGGTTCCATGTAGATGTTGAAGAGTTGAGAGGAGAACACAGATCCTTGGGGATACTCCCCTCTTGACTGGGTGAAGGTCGATTCAAAGCTTCTGATTTTGATTCTTTGGGAGCGGTTGTGCAAGAATGAAGAGAACCAGTTGTGGACCACGTCATCGAGTCCAGCCCTTTCTTCGAGAGCTTTGAGGAGAAGATTGTGATCGACCGCGTCGAATGCCACCGATAGGTCTAGGAGAATGAGGAGGCAACACTGGTCTGAGTCCAGTGATTTCGGTATGCCATCAATTACGTTGATGATTGCAATTTCTGTGCTGCACCCTTTCCTAAATCCCGACTGATGTGAGTCGAGTAGGTTGGTATTGTCCAAGTGCCGGGTTAGTTGTTGGAGAACACATCTTTCTAGGATTTTGGAAAGAAGAGGGAGGTTAGAGACGGGTCTGAAGTTATTAAGTAATTTCAGTCCAGGCCTGTTTTTTTAGCAGTGGAGTGACTTGTCCAACTTTCAGACAGTCTGGGACTACTCCAGTTCTTAGGGATTTGTTGATAATCCTGCACCACAGTGGGGCTAGGGAGAGTTTCAGTTTTTTGGTGAGTTGAGCGGGAAGGGGGTCAAGGGTGTGAGATGAAGGTTTAGAGGTGGAGATAAGTTTGACTATCTCTTCTTCTAGAATGGCCTGAAAGATCCCTGACGTCCTCCCTGGAACATCCCTTACGGCATGGTGACCCTGTAAAGCCCTTATCCAGAAACACCCGCGATTGTGGCCCTGGAGGTGCAAGTGGAGAGGAACCAAAACCGAGGAACTTCGCCTCTCCTACTATATTGGGGACGAACTCTGCATCTCTAATAGCGGGTGGGTCCCTCCCCAGATACATCGATAAAACTTGGGACTGCGGTTTATTGCGCCCCTATATCTCCTCGCCTACTGAGTCCTAGAAGAATTAATACTACTTTCTTCGTGACAAACCACACTTAACAGACGGCTTTCGTCATTTGTGGAACCCTGTAAGCTGTGCTCCACCCCTTGCATGATCGGTGATATATCCTGACTATTCTACCCAGCAGACGGTGTTAGTCGTATTTGGAACCCCATAAGCTGTGCTCCACCCCCTACACGATCGGTGAGGGGACCCTCTATTGAAATAAACTCGACCGTGGACCTTTAGTGCTCTTTGTGGTGTTGTCCTTGACACTGCGGTACCTCTTCGCCCTGACGAAGGTGCGGCCTGACCTGGCCATTCACCGAAACGCACGTTGGCGTTATTTGTGTTTGAGGCAGAAATCTTTTTCCATCTTGGAGGGTCATTTTCCAACTTAACCTGCCCTACACCCTATTTCGTCAAATGAAGCAATCTCCATCTTGGTTTCATTCATAGGCACTGATGTACCCTGGTGTTGCTGTTTTTAAATGTATGGAAGATAGTATGAATGATATGAAGCAAAAAGGATATGTCTGAGAATTGAGTGTTGATGAGGAGAGTGCGGTGTGTGCGGGACAATATCACTGTTTATAATGTTATATAACTGTAGCCATTGTGAATCCAAATTAGCCTGCACGTGCCCTTTGAGAAAAATAATTCCCACAGTTTCAGCATCAAGCCTGAGCGATCAAAACCTTCCACAGCAAATGCAAGAGGCACAAAAATGGGCCGGGGCACGGCTGAGTCAATGGCCCATAAAGGATCACCATACAACTCATTCTGAATCAAGTCTGTCCAGCATATCTCACCTGACTTGTTTAACTGCAACATCAGACGTCACAGGCCCGATCAATCAGAACCTCCTTGGACAATTGCTAGAGGCACAAAAAGCTTTTGAGGTCCTAAACAGCCAATAAGCTCACCCACTTTCTGAAGCTACCACCTCTGACCAGACCCAGTGCCTGCACCATTCAGAAGTACAAACTCGGGCAGGGGCCAGGGACAGTCCAGGGTCCATACACTACCACAAAGCTATCACTAGTGATGCCATACCGAGACTAGAAATTATTCCCTTCTATAGGTCCAAAGGACGCCAAGACACATTGAACAGAAATGCAATACTGAACTTGTTAACACAATTAAAACCTTGAATCATGTAAAAACTCATGAAATAGAAGGCATTGAGTTCAAACCCAATCGAGAAAGGGCAGGTCCTAAAGTAAAGGTGATCACTTTGTCCAGCTCAAAAACAGCCATGGAGGTATGGCAACATTGAGGCTGCTTTTTAAACTGGGGCATTGAACTAACACGAATTGAGCCAGAGAGGTATCCCAGCCCCCTACAGCCACAGCTGACCCATCCTCCAAAACCGGCACAGTGTCAGCCTGTTACATCAGGGGCACAATTGGCCCAGCAGGAAAATACCCCATTAGTCTTGAAAATCTATGCATCATCCATACAGCAGCCCCCGGAGCTCCGAGCTCCATGACACAGGTCTCCCTGCAAAGCTCACAGGGCCCTGCTCCTGTAAGTAGAGTGGCATGATTAAAACCCAGTACAATAGAAACATCTCCCAATCAGCTTTTAAAATTCTGTTCTTGGAATATGAATGGCCTTAGCAAGGGGGGAGTCAATTTTCATTTCTTTTCTTCCCAACTTTGCCATTCTCCTCCTTTTGAGAAACCTGGTCCAAGCATTCCACAGCAATCATAGCCTTCAAGGATTATCAACAAGAAGCAACAAAAAAATCAAAAGAGGGCAGAGCTGCAGGAGGACGCTCAACTTATATAGCAACCCATCTTCGGTGGCAACAAAACCAGGTATACTTCAGTCTGGCATGAATACAATGTATAACACTCTCATTACATCCAGATTTAGGACCACAGCTCAATACCTGCAATGCTAATCTGTTCATTTTCAATGTATACATCCATCCCAGCCAAAAGAGTAAACTTGATCACATTGCCTCACTAGCAACAACCCTAAAATCACTCCAAAAAACATTCCCTCAACATAAAATGTTACTGTCGTGAGACTAAAATATGCATTTTGTAAAAACAAATCCCCATCAACCTAATCAACAATACGCTGCAACAGTCATGAAGTAATTACCCTCAGTGATAACAAACTATTAAAAAACTGATCACTATGGCCAATCTTGTACAGCTGCCCTAGAGGAAATTGGGCTGTGCTCGCTCAATGGCTGCTTTCCACAAGGTCAACCAGCCAATTTTACAAGGATTTCAAACAAAACCAATTCCACCTTGGTCAACACATTCATGGACTCTGGGATTTTCACCAATATCTTGAGTTACTGTATAAAACCTTGAATAGAGAGTGGCCACTTATCCCAGCTAGTTTAGCTCCTATTACATCCCCCAGGAGCTCCTCAAAGCAACAATCTAATAGAACAACATAGCGCTTACAATATAAGATGCCAAGCTTGGAACGGAAGGATGGCAGATGCAATAATGAACCACATTATTATGTTCACTTCTCAAATAACCGCCATCCAACAGGCGAAGTAGTTTAAATGGGAATATCTCATTGCGATACATCCATTAAAGGGGCACCTTGGTACCCCATAGCTCTTCAGAGAAAAAAGGAGAACTTAACAAGGAAATCAGGCAGCTGCGAAAAAAGGACCTAATGCCTAGCCATCCTACAATGGACCAAATTGCGACACTGAGGCACACTTACAAAAAGGCAATTTGGTCAGCTAAAAAGACATATCAAGAAAAAATATGTATACAACTGCTGCACACAAGCAAAACACACAACAGCAAACAATTCTGGGCAGAAATCAACTCACTCACAAATGGCAGTTTTTGTCATCACAATGCCGGAATCTCAGAGTTAGACTGGATTACTTACATCAAAGCTGACCCACCCAGAACAAGCTAGAAACAGTGCAATTGAGAAAAGCATAATCATGAAGGGTCCTACTTCCACAGAGAACCCGCCAAAGGGAAAATGGTAGATAGAATCGCAAGTTAGGCAATCCCTGAAGAAACTAAGATCATAATGGTCACGGGAACAAATAGTCTTCCTAATGCCCTGTTCACCAAAGGCCAGGGCTTTTGGGTTTTGTGTCTTACTCCCTTACTTAATTTGGCATTTACTACCAACATAATTCCAGCATCATGAAGAGTTAGCATTCTCCACCACATCTTCAAGTCAGGCTCAGGGACAAAGCCAGCGAATTACAGACTGATCGACCTGATCGATATCAAACTAAACTCTACGCCACCAATCTTTTAACAGATCTGGAAGCATGGACAACAGCCGAAAACATCATCCCGGCAACTCAAATGGGATTTAGGCCAACATGAGTGCAACCACCAATTGTCTGTCACTCAATCTCCTGATAGAAAAGGCAAATTATAAGGCCTCCAATCTATAGACCTGCTTCATCGACTTAAAAGAACCATTCAACATGGTCCTAAGGGACCTCCTTTGGGCAAAGATGGCTAGATGGGGTGCACCCCCAAATCTTCTCAAGGCCAATACCGAGCTACACTTAGACAACTGGGTGCAAATCAAAATTGTTAAGGGTGATAGAATACCTAGGAATATCCCCACACTTATTGGCCTAAAACAAGGATGTGTCCTCGCCCCTTGCCTCTTTCACATATACACAGCAGATAGGGATGTTGTGCTATCTGAAGTCTCGAGTGATACACTAAAACTTCCAAACAGACCAATGTGCAGTCTACAATATGCAGATAAAATTGTTTTATGTAGCCAGACTCCCATCGGCCTTCAGGGCCAAATTACAGCCCTCCTCAGTTTTACTGAATCTTCAGGCTTGAAGTAAAATTACAGCAAAAAAGTAATTTGCTTTCCGCTGAAAAACAGCAGGCAAAACACAAGATTTAAATAGAAAGCAGTTGGAACAGGATCGACCAGGTCAGCACTTACAGATACTTAGGGATGTAAATGGACTCCAGATTAAGTTTTGAAAGCATCTTGCACAAAGAAGGGACCTAGCCAATAAATTATTATTTACCTTCAACCTGACAAAAAAAGAGATGGGGAGCTCGCCTCAACTATATTTACTGCAAATCATCGGCAACATTTCTACCCTCGCTGACCTCCGGTTCAGAACTCCTCAAAGGCAAAGATTTAACCATTCTCAACCATATACAGTCTGTTCTGTACAAACGCATCTTTCACCTTAACAACACATCCCTCAAGCTCAATTGCGCTTGGAATTCTGACTTTTTCACCAACCATGGTAAGATTGGCTGCGATAACTAAATTGTATTGGAAGATGAGAGCTGCACCACCTGAGTCACTGGATTCTCTGTGTTGGTCCGATATGGAAAGCCAGTGTACAACTGGCTAACAGTGCTTCACCAAGCTTTGACAACCCTTAACCTATCTAACGCTTGAGAGGAAAAAATCAGCTTCACAGCATTTAAAAAAATTGCCAACAAAGCAGCCAAATTAAAATCTTGGGCACTTGACAAAGCTGAAAGGGCCAGGAAAAAAACCCAGCTGTACAGTCTTACAATCTTATAGTAACTGGGGGTCCCAAACATATCTTACGTGCCATATCTTTCAAACCATCCAGCAATGCTTTCTATTAATCTGCATGGGTATTTTTGTCTCAAAAGATCAGGCCCTGTCCTGGAAACAAAGCTGGCCTAACTTCCTTTGCCATTTATGTGGACAATTTGACGAAAACCTATTACATTTTTTATGTGTTTTTGCCCTGCACTTAATCAACTTAAACAAAAATGACTCTGCCCTGCGTTTCGGTCACTCAAGCTAAGATCCTGCCACTGTGTAGTGATGACATTATTGAATATTTAATCAATCTAGCTCACAAATTTTTATTAGTACAATCTGCTACGTCAGACAAGAAATTTCCGTCCCCAGGCTTGGACACCATTGACTAATTAACTGGAACTCTCCAGCCAAATTTATACTGCCACACCTTGTTATTAGCTAATACATAGCCCTTATCAATCAAGGGACCCCTGGTCTTTAGAGTTTGGTTCTGACAAATCTATCTTTGCCCGGTTTGCAAATTTTGAGGACTCCTAACCAGCAGCTTGCACAAATACATCTGGAAACACCGGGTGCTACTGGCTATTGAGCACTTTATTAGTCTATCGGTTTTTAGCACATGAGGATATCTCATTTGCACAGTATGATGTTTTTTTAACAAGTTTTCTACTTTATGATGTTTTTAGCAATTATTTAAATTGTCTTGTGTGGTTTGACTTTGTAATGATTTTAATTAATCTGCAAATAAACCTATTTACTTACTATTTTTCCATTTGCATTTGTTGGTTTTTCAAGTCAACTCTGACGGGGTGAGTGAGAGATTGGGAGTTGAGCAACAACAGTGGTCAGAGGGCACATAGGAGCAGAACAGGATATGATACATAGGGGCTAGTAGCTAGATGTAAAATCTTATGGAATTATATTAGAAATGTGAATAAGTACAGTAGTCTGCTATCAACTAAAAGCAACTTCAAGTTGTTAATGGCTAAAGGGTAACCCACGAAACGTAGGGGATATAAGTTATTTCAGCAACATGTGAGCCATAATATTTGGTATCCCCATAGTAAAGGATGTTGGAAAGCAAAAGGAAGGGTGATAATTGACATAGAAATACTGTGCTCACCCATCCAACACAAGACCATGTCAAATTGAATCCTGTAAGTTGAAACCAAAGAAACACACGGGATACCAAATATTATAGGCAGTATAGGCAATTATATTTGGTATCCCCTAAGGGAGCCAGATAAGAAGTCTTGGGGAATGCTATCAAATACAAGGCAATTTCAAGTGGTCAAAGGCAAAAGGGTAACCCATAAAAACATACAGGATACAAGATATTACATCAATGCATATAGTATTTGGTATCCCCATAGTAAATGATGTTGTAAAGCAACAGGAATGGTGCTATTTGGCATAGAAATACTGTGCTTATCCATCCAACATAAGACCATGTCAAATTGAATACTGGTAAATCCTTACTCGCTAAACTTACAGGATGCCACATATAATAGGAGGAATAGGCCATTATATGTGGTATCCCCTAAAGGAACCAGATTTTAATTCTTGTGGAATGATGTAAAAAATGTTAAAAGAAACTGTAAAATGTGAAAAGATACTGTAGTCTGCTATGTAATAAAAGGCAATTTCAACTGGTTAATGGCTAAAGCGTATCCAATGGATACGAGATATTACAGCAATGCATGAGCAATAATATTTGGTATCCCCATAGTAAATGGCGCTGGAAAGCAAAAAGAAGGATGCTATTTGGTATAGAAATATTGTGGTCTCCCATCCAACATAAGGCAATGTCAAATTGAATACTGGTAACTACTAACCCGAGAAACACTGGGCATGGAAAATATTATAGGCTATGTAGGCTATTATATTTGGCATCTCCTAAGGGTACCGGATGCAAAATATTGAGGAATAATTTACAAAATGTGAAAAGATACCGTAGTCTGCTTTGTAATAAAAGGCAATGAGAACTGCTCAATGGCTAAAGGGTAACGAATAAAGCATAGGAGATACGAGATATTACAGCAATGCATGAGCCATAATATTTAGTATCCCCATAGTAAATGACATTGGAAAGCAAAAAGAAGGATGCTATTTGGTATAGAAATTATGTGCTCTCCCATCCAACATAAGGCAGTGTCACATTGAATCCTGGTAACTTCTAACCCAAGAAACAATGTGGATACCATATATTATAGGCCGTACAAGCTATTATATTTGGTATCCCCTAAGGGTACTCGATGTAAAATCTTGTCAAATGATGTATAAAATGTGGAAAGATACTGTAGTCTGCTATCAAATAAAAGGCAATTTCAAATGGTCAGTGGCTAAAGGGGTACCCGTGAAAAATAGGGGATACGAGATGTTACAGCAATGCATGAGCCATAATATTTGGTTCCCCAATAGTAAATGATGTTGGAAAGCAAAAGAAAGGGTGCTATTTGGTATAGAAATACTGTGCTCCCTCATCCAACATAAGGCAAAGTCAAATTGAATCCTGGTAAGTTCTAACCAGAGAAACACAGGGGATACCAAATATTATAGGCTGTATAGTCTATTATATTTGGTATCTCCTAAGGGTACCGGAAGCAAAATCTTATGGAATGATTTACAAAATGTGAAAAGATACTGTTGTCTGCTATGTAATAAATGGCAATTTCAACTGGTCAATGACTAAAGGGTAACCAATGAAACATAGGAGAGACGAGATATTACCGCAATGCAAGAGCCATTAATTTTGGTATCCCCATAGTAAATGATGTTGGAAAGCAAAAGGAAGGGTGCTATTTTGGAAAGAAATACAGTGGTTCCCCATCCAACATAAGGCAATGTCAAATTGAATCCTGGTAACTTCTAATCCAAGAAACATTGGGGATACCAAATATTATAGGCAGTGTAGGCAATTCTATTTGTTATCCCCTAAGGCAGCCAGATGAGAAGTCTTGGGGAATGATGTAAAAAAATGTGAAAAGACCCTGTAGTCTGCTATCAAATACAAGGCAATTTCTAGTGGTCAAAGGCTGAAGGGTAACCCATAAAACGTACGGGATACAAGATATTACATCAATGCATGAGATATAGTATTTGGTATCCCCATAGTAAATGATGTTGTAAAGCAAAAGGAATGGTGCTATTTGAGAAAGAAATACTGTGCTTATCCATCCAACATAAGACCATGTCAAATTGAATACTGGTAAATTCTAACTCAAGAAACACACCGAATACCAAATATTATAGGCTGAATAGGCCATTATAAGTGGTATCCCCTAAGGCACAGCTTTCCAAACTGTGTGGCGCGACACGTAACTGTGTCGCGCCCCATGCGTCGGTGTGTCGCGCGATCAGCATACTGTTTAGATCACCCCCGCGGGCCTTCCAGCAACAGGCAGAGTGGCGCTGCAGGGGCTCTAAGATGAATAACAAAAGTCTTATTAGCACGTTAAATGGTCTTTTAAAGACCTGTGAAATATGCTCGGGTGCGGCTGTGTGTGTGCCCGGGAGCCGTAATATTCCCGTTTGGTGTCAGACCCGGCACACACCCTCTTTCACAGCCCCACTCCGTTTTCTTTTGATATAAATGTTGTAAGCTTGTGAGAGCGAAGGGTCTTTGCGGGGTCGAAATCTTTTTTTGCAGCATGGGGCATGGATTGGTTTCAGAGGAGGTCTCGTGTGGGAAGAGCACTTTCTTTATAAGATGGAAGGACGTACAGCTAAAAAAAATGCTTACCTGTATATTACTATGGCGGATATGGAGATGGTGCTAAGTGAACACAAGGTTACACAATTAGAGAAAAGTTATACTATTGCGGTGGCTAAGGGGGGGGGGGATCACTTGCAGGTGGAGCACACAGGAGGGGTGAGACGAGGGCCGCATTTCGGCAAATTTGGGCCAGAGGACTGACAGGAGACGAATTATAACTTAAGGGGGGAGCCATGCTGCCCAGGAGGCTTTGAGATAAGGATGACGAGGTGGGCCTCCCAGGGATTCCTTGGGCATCCGGACACATCTGCTGGGGCAAGGGGGAGGTCGGTTGGGTGCCTGGCACTAATGGGTGCACTATCCGTAATGCATGGGTTCACTAGTGGAGTCCTGGGTCTATGGACAAACATGGGGTCATTAGGGGTGGGGTAGGATCGGACCCCAACACTGGAAACAAAATTTGGCCTAAGAGGAGCGCCCAGATTGCAATAGGCAGTGCTGACATGGGGAAAACATGGACCCAGGGATGGCACATTTTGGGCCGCTTTGCAGCTGCATCTCGGAGGCTTACCTCCCAGTAAAATAAACAGCAGTGTACTGGGGTGAACTTCATTATTTGCGCAAGTAATAAACACCTTGTGGCGATCCCAGGAGAGGATTGTGAGGCGTTGGTTTCACTGTTCTAGAAAGCCGTTATCCCTCTCCTATAAGGCACTGGTTTCACCTCCATAGGCTTTGTTTTCACTGTCCTTTGTTTTCACTCTCCTGGAAAGCCGTTATTCTGGACAGTACGTGCTTGTTCTATTTTTTACTTTTAGGGTAGAAAGGGTTGTTTGTTGCTCTGTGGAGGTGGTGGGAGAGAATCGATGTTAAATTTCCATGTGTTGGTTGATAATGTCTGGATGTGTGGAACGGGAGGGGCACGGAGGGCGGTGAGTGGTAGAACTGTTATGGTTGAGATGCTTGTGAGGGTTACACAGTATGAGCGTAGCGCTGATGTTGGGGAGGCAGGTCACAGTGGGTTTATGTTTTTTATCTATCACTAGCAGCGGGCAATGAGCTATGAGAGTAGTTACGACCAATATGCTGATTTAAAGGGTTAAATATGGATATAATATGGTTAGTTTCCTCCATTAGTTGACTGGTGTTATGTGGACAGATATAGTCAAGTCAAGTCAAGTCAGATAATTTGTATAGCGCACTACATACCCAGAGGGTCTCAAGGCGCTAAGGAGGGGAGGAGGATTACTTGTCAAATATCCACGTTTTAAGTTGCTTTCTGAATGCTAGGTGGTTCTGGGTAAGGCGGAGGTAAGTGGGGAGTGAGTTCCATGTTTTAGCGGCCAGGTATGAGAAGGATCTGCCTCCCATGGTGGTCTTGTTGATGCGAGGAACAGTGGCGAGGGCTTGGCTGGAAGAACGTAGTTGGCGGGAGGGGGTGTAGAAGGACAGTCGTGAGTTGAGGCATTCTGGTCCGATGTCGTAGAGTGATTTGTGAGCGTGGGTTAGCAGTCGGAAAGTGATTCTCTTATAGACGGGTAGCCAGTGGAGGTCTTTCAGGTGACCAGAGATGTGTTCGTTGCGTGGGATGTCTAATATGATTCTGGCTGAGGCGTTTTGGATTCGTTGGAGTTTCTTCTGGAGTTTAGCGGTAGTACCTGCGTAGAGGGTGTTTCCGTAGTCCAGTCGGCTCGTGACCAGAGCATGGGTGACTGTTTTCCTGGTTTCGGTGGGGATCCAGCGAAATGTTTTTTTGAGCATGCGAAGGATGTTGAAGCAGGATGAGGATACGGCGCTGACTTGTCTGTTCATTGAAAGTGAAGAATCCAGGATAACGCCTAGGTTCCGTGCGTGGTCTGTCGGGATGGGTGCTTTTCCAAGGGCTTCCGGCCACCAAGAGTCGTCCCATGCAGAGGGGGATGTACCTAGGATGAGGACTTCTGTTTTATCTGAGTTCAGTTTCAGACGGCTGTGTTTCATCCATTCAGCAACTTCTTTCATTCCTTCGTGTAGGTTAGTTTTGGCGGTGCTGGGGTCCTTGGTGAGAGAAAGGATTAGTTGAGTGTCATCCGCGTAGGAGATGATGTTGAGGTTGTGTTGGCGGGCGATGGTCGCGAGGGGGATCATGTATACGTTGAAGAGGGTGGGGCTGAGTGAGGATCCTTGTGGTACGCCACAGATGACCTCGGTGGCCTTGGACTTGAATGGTGGAAGGCGGACTCTCTGGGTTCTTCCGGTGAGGAACGAGGTGATCCATTCAAGTGCATTTCCTTGTATTCCGATGTTATTGAGGCGTTGTAAAAGGGTGCTGTGGCAGACTGTATCGAATGCTGCGGAGAGGTCGAGGAGGATGAGGGCGACTGTGTCTCCATTGTCCAGTAGAGTTCGAATGTCGTCTGTTGCTGCGATGAGGGCGGTCTCGGTGCTGTGTTTTGCTCGGAAGCCAGATTGTGAGGAGTCGAGGGATTTGTTGGCTTCGAGGAAAGCGGCGAGCTGGTTGTTGACAGCTTTCTCGATTACTTTGGCCGGAAATGGAAGGAGCGAAATGGGTCGGTAATTTTTGAGTTCGGTGGGGTCCGCTGTGGGTTTTTTCAGAAGGGCGGTGAGTTCAGCGTGTTTCCAGTTTTCCGGGAAGGTGGCGGAGTTGAAGGAGCAGTTGATGACGTCTCGGAGTTGCGGTGCTATGACGGAGTCTGCTTTGTTGAAGATGTGGTGAGGACATGGGTCTGTGGGGGATCCTGAGTGGATGGAGTTCATCAGGCGGATGGTGTCCTCAGTGGAGATTGGGTTACAGTCGTTAAGGGTGTTCGCGGGGGGAGAGTGTTCAGCATGTGGTTGGGTGGGTTGGATTCCGGGTTGGTTTTCGAAGCTGTTGTGGATGTCTGCAATCTTGTTGTGGAAGAATGAGGCTAGGGAGTCGCAGAGGGCTTGAGAGGGGGTGATGTCGTTGGAGTTGGCCGAGGGATTGGAAAACTCCTTGACGATGTTGAAAAGTTCCTTGCTGTTGTGGGCGTTGTTGTCAAGTCGATCCTTGAATGCTGTTTTCTTGGCCTTTCGGATTAGTTGGTGGTGAGTGCGGGTGGCGTTTTTGAAGGCGTCCTTGGTGCTGGTGGTTGGGTCTTTTTTCCAGGCTTTTTCAAGGGTGCGGCAGAGTTTCTTGGACTTCTTGAGATCATCATTGAACCATGAGGCCTTCTTGTTGCCAGGTTTGCTTTGACGTTTTTTCAGTGGTGCTAAGGTGTCGGCGGTGTTGGATAACCATAGGGTGAAGTTGGCGGCGGCTAGGTTTGGGTCCGAGGAGTGGGCTGGGGTGTTTAGAAGGAGCGATGAGGAGATCTGGTCGGTGGTGATTTTGTTCCAGTTTCTTTGCAGAGTTGGTTGGAGGTGGTTGGTGGGTTTGGGCTTGTTGTAGGAGAAGTGAACGCAGCTGTGGTCAGTCCAGAGGAGATCCGTAGTGTGGCTGAAGGAGACATGGTTGCTGGAGGTGAAGATGGGGTCGAGTGTGTGACCTGCGATGTGGGTGGGGGAAGTGACCAGTTGTTGAAGTCCGAGGTTGGCGAGGTTGTCCAAGAGGGTGGTGGTGTTGCGGTCTTTGATCTTTTCAAGGTGAAAGTTGAGGTCTCCCAGAAGGATGTATTCTTTGGAGGGGAGCGCGTGTGGAGTGATGAAGTCCGTGATTCTCTCTGTCGGGACTGAGTGTGCTAATAGCTGGATAACTCCTGTGCACAAAGGGCTGTCTCACCGGCCAACCTTGAAGCTGGCTGGGGTTCAAGGGTTCAAGTCTCGGCGGGAACATAACAGGGGCTCAACATCCTGTTATTCCGGGCAAATCAGCAAAGTGAGATTTCAGTGATTTTAAATCACTTAAATCTCTCCGTACCTAACAATGAATGTGCCCGTCTGTAATAAAGCAGTGCAGCGGGGGTCATGTAAAGCGCACAGATACCTAACCTTAGTGTCGAGTTTGTGCTATACAAAAGCAAACATACAGCATGATTGCCCCCCTCGTTTGTTTCTGCTGATGGTATGCTGCTCTCTTTGTAGAAGAGGCTCTTCCTGCGCATTATGCCTTTGCCACCATGGCATTCCACTGATTGTAGAGTCCTGGAGAGAAATTCGCAGGCTGATCAAGGCAGCAAGGTGTGTAGGAATAGCTCGATGGCAGTGCCCACGCTAAATGACATTGCAACGTTAACTTAGCCTGCCTGTTTGTGTTATCCGTTTATCATATCTGTGCAGGTGAGAGGTGTTGGTACGTGTTTATGCTGCTGGGAGCATGTGTGACTGTGGGTCAGAATACATTAATTTATGGATTGTGAAAAATGTTTCATTGACTAGCGAGTGTGAGTTACACTGTGCTGTCAGGTTTGCAGGATAATACCTGAGCATCAATGGCTCTTTATCAGCCTGGCTGCTACTTTTTAAAGCAGCTGAAAAAATCGTATCTTTACCAGGTGAGGTAGAGCCTGTTGATGTAGTGGAGTTGTGCTACTCACACGGTACTCTGGTGCTGAGATGAGGAACTTGTAGATAAGCCTGTGAGGGCAGTTTAGGCCCAGCAATACTTGCCTTATTAACCTTCCTGCTTCCTCAAATTTGCTTAAAAATGCAGTTTGTCCACTCTTTTTTCCAAATGTTCTTTGGGGACAATCCCCCCTTATTTATTTATTTATTTATTAGTATTTTGTAAAGCGCCTGGTTACACTAGCAAGTGTGTCCCCGCGCTGTAAATGCTAATAGAGTTGTTCGTTGCTGATGCTTCCTACGATTTTAGTTTTTGGGGAAGAGTATTGTTTTCAGGTCTTTTCTGAATTTAGCTTCTGAGGGTTCAATGCGCAGTTCCACTGGCAGTAGATTCCACTTCTTGGCCGTTTGGACTCTAAAGGATTTTCCGCCCATTTTGGCTGTCTGGACCCTCGGGACATGCACCTGTCCCGTCCCACATGATCTCAGTTGTCGGGTGGGTTCATACCATTGCAGAAGACCGCGAAGGTATCTCGGACCTTTGTCATGGAGAATGCGATGACCTGTACATAAGGCCTTAAAAGTCACCCGTTCCCTAATCGGGAGCCAGTGGAGGGTTTTCAGAGCTCTTTTAGATGAAACTCTCCTGGGTAGTTGTAGGATCAGACGGGCTGCTGCGTTCTGTATTCGTTGGAGTCTAGAAAGACTTTTTTCATTGGCTCCAAGATACAGAACGTTCCCATAGTCTAGTCTAGATGTTATTAGGCTGTGGACTATGGTCTGGCGCACTGATACAGGCATAAGGTCCAGCGTTTTCCTAAGGACTCGTAGTATCCCGAAACAGGTTCCTGCTACCTGTTTGGTCTGGTGATCGAGCGTGAGGTTTTTATCTAGCCAGACCCCTAGGTTCTTTACTAAATGGCTAGGTGTTGGCAGATCACCCAGCTCTTCCGGCCACCACGCTGAAGTCCATACTGATGGAGCCTTGCCTATAATCAGTACCTCCGTTTTGTTGCCATTCAAACGTAGGCAATTGTCTGCCATCCAGAGTGCCACTTTCTGCATGCAAGCTGCAAAGTTGGAGGCGCTTTGCTTCTCAGGTTGTGTAAGGGTTACAGTCAGTTGCGTGTCGTCCGCATACGACACTATCTCAACCCCAAACGTCTCTGTAATTCCTCCTACGGGGGCTACATAGAGATTGAAAAGAGTGGGGCTGAGACTGGAGCCCTGTGGCACTCCCTGGTTGAGTTCTATTTCCTTAGACTTGAACTGTCCCTGGGCGACCTGGAAGGTTCGGTCGGTTAGGAAGGATTTCATCCATTCCCAAGCTTTTCCTCTCACTCCTCCCTTTTTCAGGCACTGTAGCAGAGTGTGATGGGCTACAGTGTCAAAAGCGGCACTAAGGTCCAGGAGAATTAATGCCGCCGTCTGGCCCTTGTCAGCATATCCTCGTAGGGCTTCTGTTGAGGACAACAGGGCTGACTCGGTCGAGTGATGGGCTCGAAAACCCGACTGAGAGGGATGGAGGAGTCCACTAGCTTCAGCAAATGCTGATAGCTGTGTATTTACAGCTTTCTCCGCGATTTTAGCGAAGTAGGGAAGGAGAGAGATGGGTCTGCGGTTATCCAATTTGTCAATGCTAATATTGGTTTTTTTCCTCAGAGGTAGGACAATCGCTTTTTTCCATGTGGTGGGGACTTGTCCTGTACTGAAAGAGAGAGCCAGGAGGTGGCTAATATGGGGTTCCAGGCTGGTGATGCTGCCATAGAGTCTTTTAGGGGTTGCTGGGTCACTCGGTGATCCAGATTTGATGCTTTTAGCTATACTGCATAGGGTTTCTTAGGCTGCTCGAGCCGCTGTGCAGTACGACAATAATGTTACGCATCACCACTTTCAAATGTCACCAGCCACCACTGCGTCTGAGCCGGGGCTGACACACGCGACGGAGGGGGTCTGGTGGGGAGGGATTCATTTGTGGATAGTCCATTTGGCAAAGGGCTCTTCAATGGGTGAATACGGTGGGTTGTTGGGTCCAGGGGATTGACCTGGAGTTTGGGGGAGTCCCGGGATCGCGGTGCATTGGAAAGAAAAGCTGCCAAGAAGCCCTATAGAAACTTTCACATTTAAATCATTCTGTACGCTGCAGCTTGTAACCTTATGAAAACAAAAACATAAACGATTCAGTTCAATGGAGAATTCCCTTGTGAGCCATGGGCATGGAGGAGTGCGGGGGAGGGAGTGGGAAAGGGGCGCTGCGCACCTGTGCACCACCAATACAGAAAAATATTAAAACGATTTAAGAATGAAATCAACATTTTTTCCTCTTTGTCACAGACCCTTATGGAACCCACAGAATATGTTGGTCAGGGAGAGAGGGAGGGAGTGAGACAGAGAGGGAGGAAGACAGAGAGGGAGGAAGACAGAGAGAGAGAGGGAGACAGGCAGGGAGGGAGACAGAGAGAGTGAGAGAGACTGAGGGAGACAGAGGGAGAGAGAGAGAGACAGAGAAAGTGAAACAAACAGAGGGAGACGGAGGGAGAGAGAGTAAGATGGAGGGAGACAGTCAGAGGGAGAGGGAGTGAGACAGAGAGGGAGGGAGACAGAGGGAGGGAGAGAGTCAGAGGGAGAGGGAGTGAGACAGAGGGAGGAAGACAGACAGGCAGGGAGACAGAGAGGGAGTGAGACAGAGAGGGAGGGAGGGAGACAGATGGAGCGAAAGGCCACCTCCGCCACTGATTCCCTCACTAGTACCCTTTAACAGTGCCCCATAAGTCTCTATAACCACTGTCTCTCAGATTTCTATGTCTGACAGCTGTCGAATAGTCTTACTTTTATGTCGATGGTTAGTGCAAACTGTAGTCCTACTTCTATGTGGAAAGAATAGGCTTGAGTATTGTGTGGAAAAGCAAACCCAGCTGAAGCCAGGATACTAGATCAAAAGTGTGGCCATGAAGAGCAGAATTTTACGAGACAGAATTCCTCCAAGAACATGCAACATTTTGGGATTCTAGACCACAGAGATTTAGTCTAGTGCCAAAACTGGTGACCTAGTGATCTGGAACTTTTGGTTTTAATTCCAGCTCTGGCACTTGACTTTAAAATGTGTGATTCTGGGCAAATAAGTTGACCTCACTGTGCATAAAATTGTAAATATGTGCGGAATGTAACGTGATTGTAAATATATAAAATGTAATATCACAAATGTGCAAATCTCCTGTTACCAATCATGTGGGTTTTCTTCAGATCCATACAAACATACGTACATTATCTGGTGGTGGATGTGTGTGGGGGTGTGTGTGTGGGGTTGTGTGTGGGGTTGTGTGTGTGTGTGTGTGTGGGTATGTGTGTGTGGGGTTGTGTGTGTGGGGGGTTGTGGGGGTGGGGTGGGGTGGGTTGTGTGTGTGTGGGGGTGTGTGTGTGTGGGGGGGGGGTTGTGTGTGTGGGGTTGTGTGTGTGGGTTGTGTGTCAGGTTGTGGGTGGTTCGGGCTAGCTCGCTGCGCTCACTCGCGTTACCGTGTCCCTGAAAAAAAATTCACAAAATGGTGTGTCACCAACATGAAAAGTTTGGAAAGCTGTGCCCTAAGGGAACCAGATGTAAAATCTTGTGGAATGATGTAATAAATGTGAAAAGATACAGTAGTCTGCTATCAAATAAGAGGCAACTTCAAATGGTCAATGTCTAAAGGGTAACCAAATGATCCTTAGGGGATACGAGATATTACAGCAATGCATGAGCCATAATATTTGGTATTCCTATAGTAATCGATGTTGGAAAGTAAAATGAAGGGTACAATTTGCGAAAAAAATACTGTGCTCTCCCATCCAACTTAAGGCAATGTCAAATTGAATCCTGGTAACTTCTAACCCGAGAAACACTGGTGATACCACATATTATAGGTGTGTAGGCTATTATATTTGGTATCTCCTAAGGGTACCGGATGCAAAATATTGTGGAATCATTTACAAAATGTGAAAAGATACCGTAGTCTGCTATGTAATAAAAGGCAATTTCAACTGGTCAATGGCTAAAGCGTAACCAATGAAACATAGGGGATACAGGACATTACCGCAATGCGAGAGCTATAATATTTGGTATCTCTTAGTAAATGATGTTGGAAAGCAAAAGGAAGGATGCTATTTGGTATAGAAATACTGTGCTCTCCTATCCAACATAAGGCAATGTCAAATTGAATCCTGGTAACTTCTAACCCAAGAAACACTGGGGATACCAATTATTATAGGCCGTGTAGGCTATTATATTTGGTATCTCCTAAGGGTACCGGATGTAAAATCTTTTGGAATCATTTACAAAATGTGAAAAGGTACCTTAGTCTGCTATGTAATAAAAGGCAATGAGAACTGCTCAATGGCTGGAGGGTACCAAATAAAACATAGGGGATACGAGATATTACAGCAATGTGTGAGCCATAATATTTGGTATCCCCATAGTAAATAAAGTTGGAAAGCAAAAAGAAGGATGCTATTTGGCACAGAAATACTGTGCTCTCCCATCCAACATAAGGCAGTGTCAAATTGAATCCTGGTAACTTCTAACCCCAGAAACACTGGCGATACCATATATTATAGGCCGTATAGGCTATTATATTTGGTATCTCCTAAGGGTTCCAGATGCAAAATCTTGTGGAATCATTTAAAAATGTGAAAAGATACCGTAGTCTGCTATGTAATAAAAGGCAATGAGAACTGCTCAATGGCTAAAGGGTAAGGAATAAAACATAGGGCATACGAGATATTACAGCAATGAGTGAGCCAAAGAAGGATGCTATTTTGTACAGAAATACTGTGCTCTCCCATCCAACATAAGGCGATGCCAAATTGAATCCTGGTAACTTCTAACCCGAGAAACACTGGGGATACCAAATATTAAATGCTATGTATGCTATTATATTTGGTATCTCCTAAGGGAACCGGATGCAATATCTTATGGAATTATTTACAAAATGTGAAAAGGTACCTTTGTCTGCTATGTAATAAAAGGCTATGAGAACTACTCAATGGCTAAAGGGCAACCCATGAAAAATAGGGGATACAAGATATTAGAGCAATGCATGAGCCATAATATATTGTATCCCCATAGTAAATGATGTTGGAAAGCAAAAGGAAGGATTCTCTTTGGTATAGAAATACTGTGCTCTCCCATCCAACATACGGCAATGTCAAATTAAATCCTGGTAACTTTTAACCCGAGAAACTCTGGGGATACCAAGTATTATAGGCTGTGTAGGCTTTTATATTTGGTATCTCCTAAGGGTATCAGATGCAGAAGCTTGTGGAATCATTTACAAAATGTGAAGAGATACTGTAGTCTGCTATGTAATAAAAGGCAATTTCATTCTGGTCAATGGCTAAAGCGTAACCAAAGAAACATAGGGGATACGAGATATTCCCGCGGTGCGTTAGCCATAATATTTGGTGTCCCCATAGTAAATAAAGTTGGAAAGCAAAAAGAAGGTTGTTATTTGGCACAGAAATACTGTGCTCTCCCATCCAACATAAGGCAGTGTCAAATTGAATTCTGGTAACTTCTAATCCAAGAAACACTGGCGATACCATATATTATAGGCCATTTAGGCTATTATATTTGGTATGTCCTAAGGGTACCGGATGCAAAATCTTGTGGAGCCATTTAGTAATGTGAAAAGATACTGTAGTCTGCTATGTAATAAAAGGACAGGAGAAATGCTCAATGTCTAAAGGGTAACGGATAAAACATAGGGGATACAAGATATTAGAGCAATGCATGAGCCATAATATTTGGTATACCCATAGTAAATGATGTTGGAATGCGAAAGGAAGGTTGCTATTTGGTACAGAAATACTGTGCTCTCCCATCCAACATAAGGCAAAGTCAAACTGAATCCAGGTAGATTCTAACCCGAGAAACACTGGGGATACCAAATATTATAGGCTGTGTAGCCTATTCTATTTGGTATCGCCTAAGGGTACCGGATGCAAAAGCTTGTGGAATCATTAACAAAATGTGAAAAAATACCGTAGTCTGCTATGTAATAAAAGGCAATTAGAACTGCTCAATGGCTAATGAGTAACTAATGAAACATAGGGGATACGAAATATTACAGCAATGCGTAGGCCATAATATTTGGTATCCCCGTAGTAAATGAAGTTGGAAAGCAAAAGGAAGGATGCTCTTTGGTATAGAAATACTGTGCTCTCCCATCCAACATAAGGCAATGTCAAATTGAATCCTGGTAACTTTTAACCCGAGAAACTCTGATGATACCAAATATTATAGGCTGTGTAGGCTATTATATTTGGTATCTCCTAAGGGTACCAGATGCAGAAGCTTGTGGAATCATTTCCAAAATGTGAAGAGATACTGTAGTCTGCTATGTAATAAAAGGCAATTTCAACTGGACAATGGCTAAAGGGTAACCAATGAAACATAGGGGATACGAGATATTACCGCAAAGCATGAGCCATAAAATTTGGTATCCCCATAGTAAATAAAGTTGGAAAGCAAAAAGAAGGATGCTATTTGGCACAGAAATACTGCGCTCTCCCATCCAACATAAGGCAGTGTCAAATTGAATACTGGTAACTTCTAACCCAAGAAACACTGGCGATACCATATAATATAGGCCGTATAGGCTATTATATTTGGTATCTCCTAAGGGTACCGGATGCAAAATCTTGTGGAATCATTTAGAAATGTTAAAAGATACCATAGTCTGCTATGTAATAAAAGGAAAGGAGAAATGCTCAATGTCTAAAGGGTAACGGATAAAACATAGGGGATACAAGATATTACAGCAATGTGTGAGCCATAATATTTGGTATCCCCATAGTAAATGTCGTTGGAAAGCAAAAAGAAGGATGCTATTTTGTACAGAAATACTGTGCTCTCCCATCCAAGATAAGGCAATGTCAAATTGAATCCTGGTAATTTCTAACCCAAGAAACACTGGTGATACCACATATTATAGCTGTGTAGGCTAAAATATTTGGTATCTCCTAAGGGTACCGGATGCAAAATCTTGTGGAATCATTTACAAAGTGTGAAAAGATACCGTAGTCTGCTATGTAATAAAAGGCAATGAGAACTGCTCAATGGCCAAAGGGCAACCCATGAAACATAGGGGATACAAGATATTAGAGCAATGCCTAAGCAATAATATTTGGTATCCCCATAGTAAATTATGTTGGAATGCAAATGGAAGGATGCTATTTGGGACAGAAATACTGTACTCTCCCATCCAACATAAGGCAATGTCAAATTGAATTCAGGTAGATTCTAATCCAAGAAACACTGGGGATACCAAATATTATAGGCTGTGTAGTCTATTCTATTTGGTATCTCCTAAGGGTACCAGATGCAGAAGCTTGTGGAATCATTTACAAAATGTGAAGAGATACTGTAGTCTGCTATGTAATAAAAGGCAATTTCAACTGGTCAATGGCTAAAGCGTAACCAATTAAACATAGGGGATACAAGATATTACCGCAATGCGAGAGCCATAATATTTGGTATCCCTTAGTAAATGATGTTGGAAAGCAAAAGGAAGGATGCTATTTGGTATAGAAATACTGTGCTCTCCCATCCAACATACGGCAATGTCAAATTGAATCCTGGTAACTTTTAACCCGAGAAACTCTGGGGATACCAAGTATTATAGGCTGTGTAGGCTATTATATTTGGTATCTCCTAAGGGTACCAAATGCAGAAGCTTGAGGAATCATTTACAAAATGTGAAGAGATACTGTAGTCTGCTATGTAATAAAAGGCAATTTCAACTGGTCAATGGCTAAAGCGTAACCAATGAAACATAGGGGATACGAGATATTACCGCAATGTGTGAGCCATAATATTTGGTATCCCCATAGTAAATAAAGTTGGAAAGCAAAAAGAAGGATGTTATTTGGCACAGAAATACTGTGCTCTCCCATCCAACATAAGGCAGTGTCAAATTGAATCCTGGTAACTTCTAACCCAAGAAACACTGGCGATACCATATATTCTAGGCCGTACAGGCTATTATATTTGGTATCTCCTAAGGGTACCGGATGCAAAATCTTGTGGAGTCCTTTAGTAATGTGAAAAAATACTGTAGTCTGCTATGTAATAAAAGGAAAGGAGAAATGCTCAATGTCTAAAGGGTAACGGATAAAACATAGGGGATACAAGATATTAGAGCAATGCATGAGCCATAATATTTGGTATCCCCATAGTAAATGATGTTGGAATGCAAAAGGAAGGTTGCTATTTGGTACAGAAATACTGTGCTCTCCCATCCAACATAAGGCAATGTCAAATTGAATCCAGGTAGATTCTAACCCGAGAAACACTGGGGATACCAAATATTATAGGCTGTGTAGCCTATTCTATTTGGTATCTCCTAAGGGTACCGGATGCAAAAGCTTGTGGAATCATTAACAAAATGTGAAAAAATACCGTAGTCTGCTATGTAATAAAAGGAAATTAGAACTGCTCAATGGCTAATGAGTAACTAATCAAACATAGGGGATATGAAATATTACAGCAATGCGTAGGCCATAATATTTGGTATCCCCGTAGTAAATGATGTTGGAAAGCAAAAGGAAGGATGCTCTTTGGTATAGAAATACTGTGCTCTCCCATCCAACATAAGGCAATGTCAAATTGAATCCTGGTAACTTTTAACCCGAGAAACTCTGATGATACCAAATATTATAGGCTGTGTAGGCTATTATATTTGGTATCTCCTAAGGGTACCAGATGCAGAAGCTTGTGGAATCATTTACAAAATGTGAAGAGATACTGTAGTCTGCTATGTAATAAAAGGCAATTTTAACTGGTCAATGGCTAAAGGGTAACCAATGAAACATAAGGGATACGAGATATTACCGCAAAGCATGAGCCATAATATTTGGTATCCCCATAGTAAATAAAGTTGGAAAGCAAAAAGAAGGATGCTATTTGGCACAGAAATACTGCGCTCTCCCATCCAACATAAAGCAGTGTCAAATTGAATACTGGTAACTTCTAACCCAAGAAACACTGGCGATACATATAATATAGGCCGTATAGGCTATTATATTTGGTATCTCCTAAGGGTACCGGATGCAAAATCTTGTGGAATCATTTAGAAATGGCAAAAGATACCATAGTCTGCTATGTAATAAAAGGAAAGGAGAAATGCTCAATGGCTAAAGGGTAACGGATAAAACATAGGGGATACAAGATATTACAGCAATGTGTGAGCCATAATATTTGGTATCCTCATAGTAAATGTCGTTGGAAAGCAAAAAGAAGGATGCTATTTTGTACAGAAATACTGTGCTCTCCCATCCAAGATAAGGCAATGTCAAATTGAATCCTGGTAATTTCTAACCCAAGAAACACTGGTGATACCACATATTATAGCTGTGTAGGCTAAAATATTTGGTATCTCCTAAGGGTACCAGATGCAAAATCTTGTGGAATCATTTACAAAGTGTGAAAAGATACCGTAGTCTGCTATGTAATAAAAGGCAATGAGAACTGCTCAATGGCCAAAGGGCAACCCATGAAACATAGGGGATACAAGATATTAGAGCAATGCCTAAGCAATAATATTTGGTATCCCCATAGTAAATTATGTTGGAATGCAAATGGAAGGATGCTATTTGGGACAGAAATACTGTACTCTCCCATCCAACATAAGGCAATGTCAAATTGAATTCAGGTAGATTCTAATCCGAGAAACACTGGGGATACCAAATATTATAGGCTGTGTAGCCTATTCTATTTGGTATCTCCTAAGGGTACCAGATGCAGAAGCTTGTGGAATCTTTTACAAAATGTGAAGAGATACTGTAGTCTGCTATGTAATAAAAGGCAATTTCAACTGGTCAATGGCTAAAGCGTAACCAATTAAACATAGGGGATACGAGATATTACCGCAATGCGAGAGCCATAATATTTGGTATCCCTTAGTAAATGATGTTGGAAAGCAAAAGGAAGGATGCTATTTGGTATAGAAATACTGCGCTCTCCCATCCAACATACGGCAATGTCAAATTGAATCCTGGTAACTTTTAACCCGAGAAACTCTGGGGATACCAAGTATTACAGGCTGTGTAGGCTATTATATTTGGTATCTCCTAAGGGTTCCAGATGCAGAAGCTTGAGGAATCATTTACAAAATGTGAAGAGATACTGTAGTCTGCTATGTAATAAAAGGCAATTTCAACTGGTCAATGGCTAAAGGGTAACCAATGAAACATAGGGGATACGAGATATTACCGCAAAGCATGAGCCATAATATTTGGTATCCCCATAGTAAATAAAGTTGGAAAGCAAAAAGAAGGATGCTATTTGGCACAGAAATACTGCGCTCTCCCATCCAACATAAGGCAGTGTCAAATTGAATCCTGGTAACTTCTAACCCCAGAAACACTGGCGATACCATATATTATAGGCCGTATAGGCTATTATATTTGGTATCTCCTAAGGGTTCCAGATGCAAAATCTTGTGGAATCATTTAAAAATGTGAAAAGATACCGTAGTCTGCTATGTAATAAAAGGCAATGAGAACTGCTCAATGGCTAAAGGGTAAGGAATAAAACATAAGGCATACGAGATATTACAGCAATGAGTGAGCCAAAGAAGGATGCTATTTTGTACAGAAATACTGTGCTCTCCCATCCAACATAAGGCGATGCCAAATTGAATCCTGGTAACTTCTAACCCGAGAAACACTGGGGATACCACATATTATAGCTGTGTAGGCTAAAATATTTGGTATCTCCTAAGGGTACCGGATGCAAAATCTTGTGGAATCATTTACAAAGTGTGAAAAGATACCGTAGTCTGCTATGTAATAAAAGGCAATGAGAACTGTTCAATGGCCAAAGGGCAACCCATGAAACATAGGGGATACAAGATCTTAGAGCAATGCCTAAGCAATAATATTTGGTATCCCCATAGTAAATTATGTTGGAATGCAAATGGAAGGATGCTATTTGGGACAGAAATACTGTACTCTCCCATCCAACATATGGCAATGTCAAATTGAATTCAGGTAGATTCTAATCCGAGAAACAATGGGGATACCAAATATTATAGGCTGTGTAGTCTATTCTATTTGGTATCTCCTAAGGGTACCAGATGCAGAAGCTTGTGGAATCATTTACAAAATGTGAAGAGATACTGTAGTCTGCTATGTAATAAAAGGCAATTTCAACTGGTCAATGGCTAAAGGGTAACCAATGAAACATAGGGGATACGAGATATTACCGCAAAGCATGAGCCATAATATTTGGTATCCCCATAGTAAGTAAAGTTGGAAAGCAAAAAGAAGGATGCTATTTGGCACAGAAATACTGCGCTCTCCCATCCAACATAAGGCAGTGTCAAATTGAATACTGGTTACTTCTAACCCAAGAAACACTGGCGATACCATATAATATAGGCCGTATAGGCTATTATATTTGGTATCTCCTAAGGGTACCGGATGCAAAATCTTGTGGAATCATTTAGAAATGGCAAAAGATACCATAGTTTGCTATGTAATAAAAGGAAAGGAGAAATGCTCAATGGCTAAAGGGTAACGGATAAAACATAGGGGATACAAGATATTACCGCAATGTGTGAGCCATAATATTTGGTATCCCCATAGTAAATGTCGTTGGAAAGCAAAAAGAAGGATGCTATTTTGTACAGAAATACTGTGCTCTCCCATCCAGGATAAGGCAATGTCAAATTGAATCCTGGTAATTTCTAACCCAAGAAACACTGGTGATACCACATATTATAGCTGTGTAGGCTAAAATATTTGCTATCTCCTAAGGGTACCGGATGCAAAATCTTGTGGAATCATTTACAAAGTGTGAAAAGATACCGTAGTCTGCTATGTAATAAAAGGCAATGAGAACTGCTCAATGGCCAAAGGGCAACCCATGAAACATAGGGGATACAAGATATTAGAGCAATGCCTAAGCAATAATATTTGGTATCCCCATAGTAAATTATGTTGGAATGCAAATGGAAGGATGCTATTTGGGACAGAAATACTGTACTCTCCCATCCAACATAAGGCAATGTCAAATTGAATTCAGGTAGATTCTAATCCGAGAAACACTGGGGATACCAAATATTATAGGCTGTGTAGCCTATTCTATTTGGTATCTCCTAAGGGTACCAGATGCAGACTTGTGGAATCATTTACAAAATGTGAAGAGATACTGTAGTCTGCTATGTAATAAAAGGCAATTTCAACTGGTCAATGGCTAAAGCGTAACCAATTAAACATAGGGGATACGAGATATTACCGCAATGCGAGAGCCATAATATTTGGTATCCCTTAGTAAATGATGTTGGAAAGCAAAAGGAAGGATGCTATTTGGTATAGAAATACTGTGCTCTCCCATCCAACATACGGCAATGTCAAATTGAATCCTGGTAACTTTTAACCCGAGAAACTCTGGGGATACCAAGTATTACAGGCTGTGTAGGCTATTATATTTGGTATCTCCTAAGGGTACCAGATTCAGAAGCTTGAGGAATCATTTACAAAATGTGAAGAGATACTGTAGTCTGCTATGTAATAAAAGGCAATTTCAACTGGTCAATGGCTAAAGCGTAACCAATGAAACATAGGGGATACGAGATATTACCGCAATGCGTGAGCCATAATATTTGGTATCCCCATAGTAAATAAAGTTGGAAAGCAAAAAGAAGGATGTTATTTGGCACAGAAATACTGTGCTCTCCCATCCAACATAAGGCAGTGTCAAATTGAATCCTGGTAACTTCTAACCCAAGAAACACTGGTGATACCATATATTATAGGCCGTACAGTCTATTATATTTGGTATCTCCTAAGGGTACCGGATGCAAAATCTTGTGGAGTCCTTTAGTAATGTGAAAAAATACTGTAGTCTGCTATGTAATAATAGGAAAGGAGAAATGCTCAATGTCTAAAGGGTAACGGATAAAACATAGGGGATACAAGATATTAGAGCAATGCATGAGCCATAATATTTGGTATCCCCATAGTAAATGATGTTGGAATGCAAAAGGAAGGTTGCTATTTGGTACAGAAATATTGTGCTCTCCCATCCAACATAAGGCAATGTCAAATTGAATCCAGGTAGATTCTAACCCGAGAAACACTGGGGATACCAAATATTATAGGCTGTGTAGCCTTATCTATTTGGTATCTCCTAAGGGTACTGGATGCAAAAGCTTGTGGAATCATTAACAAAATGTGAAAAAATACCGTAGTCTGCTATGTAATAAAAGGAAATTAGAACTGCTCAATGGCTAATGAGAAACTAATCAAACATAGGGGATATGAAATATTACAGCAATGCCTAGGCCATAATATTTGGTATCCCCGTAGTAAATGATGTTGGAAAGCAAAAGGAAGGATGCTCTCTGGTATAGAAATACTGTGCTCTCCCATCCAACATAAGGCAATGTCAAATTGAATCCTGGTAACTTTTAACCCGAGAAACTCTGGGGATACCAAGTATTATAGGCTGTGTAGGCTATTATATTTGGTATCTCCTAAGGGTACCAGATGCAGAAGCTTGTGGAATCATTTACAAAATGTGAAGAGATACTGTAGTCTGCTATGTAATAAAAGGCAATTTCAACTGGTCAATGGCTAAAGGGTAACCAATGAAACATAGGGGATACGAGATATTACCGCAATGCATGAGCCATAATATTTGGTATCCCCATAGTAAATAAAGTTGGAAAGCAAAAAGAAGGATGGTATTTGGCACAGAAATATTGCTCCATCCCATCCAACATAAGGCAGTGTCAAATTGAATCCTGGTCACTTCTAACCCAAGAAATACTGGCGATCCCATATAATATAGGCCGTATAGGCTATTATATTTGGTATCTCCTAAGGGTACCGGATGCAAAATCTTGTGGAGTCATTTAGTAATGTGAAAAGATACTGTAATCTGCTATGTAATAAAAGGAAATGAGAAATGCTCAATGTCTAAAGGGTAACGGATAAAACATAGGGGATACGAGATATTACAGCAATGCGTGAGCCATAATATTTGGTATCCCCATAGTAAATGTCGTTGGAAAGCAAAAAGAAGGATGCTATTTTGTACAGAAATACTGTGCTCTCCCATCCAAGATAAGGCAATGTCAAATTGAATCCGGGTAATTTCTAACCCGAGAAACACTGGTGATACCACATATTATAGCTGTGTAGGCTATTATATTTGGTATCTCCTAAGGGTACCGGATGCAAAATCTTGTGCAATCATTTACAAAGTGTGAAAAGATACCGTAGTCTGCTATGTAATAAAAGGCGATGAGAACTGCTCACTGGCCAAAGGGCTACCCATGAAACATAGGGGATACAAGATATTAGAGCAATGCCTGAGCCATAATATTTGGTATCCCCATAGTAAATTATGTTGGAATGCAAATGGAAGGATGCTATTTGGTACAGAAATACTGTGCTCTCCCATCCAACATAAGGCAATGTCAAATTGAATCCAGGTAGATTCTAACCCGAGAAACACTGGGGATACCAAATATTATAGGCTGTGTAGCCCATTCTATTTGGTATCTCCTAAGGGTACCAGATGCAGAAGCTTGTGGAATCATTTACAAAATGTGAAGAGATACTGTAGTCTGCTATGTAATAAAAGGCAATTTCAACTGGTCAATGGCTAAAGCGTAACCAATGAAACATAGGGGATACGAGATAGTACCGCAATGCGAGAGCCATAATATTTGGTATCCCTTAGTAAATGATGTTGGAAAGCAAAAGGAAGGATGCTATTTGGTATAGAAATACTGTGGTCTCCCATCCAACATAAGGCAATGTCAAATTGAATCCTGGTAACTTCTAACCAGAGAAACACTGGGCATACCAAATATTGTAGGCTGTGTAGGCTATTATATTTGGTATCTCCTAAGGGCTACCGGTTGCAAAATCTTTTATAATCATTTACAAAATGTGAAAAGGTACCTTAGGCTGCTATGTAATAAAAGGAAATGAGAACTGCTCAATGGCTAAAGGGTAACAAATAAAACATAGGGGATACGAGATATTACAGCAATGCGAGAACCATAATATTTGGTATCCCCATAGTAAATGATGTTGGAAAGCAAAAGGAAGGATGCTCTTTGGTATAGAAATACTGTGCTCTCCCATCCAACATTCGGCAATGTCAAATTGAATCCTGGTAACTTTTAACCCGAGAAACACGGTGGATACCAAGTATTATAGGCTGTGTAGGCTATTATATTTTGTATCTCCTAAGGGTACCGGATGCAAATGCTTGTGGAATCATTTAAAAATGTGAAAAGATACCGTAGTCTGCTATGTAATAAAAGGCAAGGAGAAATGCTCAATGTCTAAAGGGTAACGGATAAAACATAGGTGATACGAGATATTACAGCAATGCGTGAGCAATATTATTTGGTATCCCCATAGTAAATGAAGTTGGAAAGCAAAAAGAAGGATTCTATTTGGTACAGAAATACTGTGCTCTCCCATCCAAGATAAGGCAATGTCAAATTGAATCCTGGTAATTTCTAACCTGAGAAACACTGGGGATACCACATATTATAGCTGTGTAGGCTATTATATTTGGTATCTCCTAAGGGTACCGGATGCAAAATATTGTGGAATCATTTACAAAATGTGAAAAGATACCGTAGTCTGCTATGTAAAAAAAAGCCAAAGAGAACTGCTCAATGGTTAAAGGGTAACAAATAAAACATAGGGGGATACAAGATATTACAGCAATGCGAGAGCCATAATATTTGGTATCCCTATAGTAAATGATGTTGGAAAGCAAAAGGAAGGGTGATATTTGGTATAGAAATACTGTGCTCTCCCATCCAACATACGGCAATGTCAAATTGAATCCTGGTAACTTTTAACCCGAGAAACTCTGGGGATACCAAGTATTATAGGCTGTGTAGGCTATTATATTTGGTATCTCCTAAGGGTACCAGATGCAGAAGCTTGTGGAATCATTTACAAAATGTGAAGAGATACTGTTGTCTGCTTTGTAATAAAAGGCAATTTCAACTGGTCAATGGCTAAAGCGTAACCAATGAAACATAGGGGATACGAGATATTACTGCAATGCGTGAGCCATAATATTTGGTATCCCCATAGTAAATAAAGTTGGAAAGCAAAAAGAAGGATGGTATTTGGCACAGAAATACTGTGCTCTCCCATCCAACATAAGGCAGTGTCAAATTGAATCCTTCTAACTTCTAACCCGAGAAACACTGGCGATACCAAATATTATAGGCCGTATAGGCTATTATATTTGGTATCTCCTAAGGGTACCGGATGCAAAATCTTGTGGAGTCATTTAGTAATGTGAAAAGATACTGTAATCTGCTATGTAATAAAAGGAAATGAGAAATGCTCAATGTCTAAAGGGTAACGGATAAAACATAGGGGATACAAGATATTAGAGCAAAGCATGAGCCATAATATTTTGTATCCCCATAGTAAATGATGTTGGAATGCTAAAGGAAGGTTGCTATTTGGTACAGAAATACTGTGCTCTCCCATCCAACATAAGGCAATGTCAAATTGAATCCAGGTAGATTCTAACCCGAGAAACACTGGGGATAACAAATATTATAGTCTGTGTAGCCTATTCTAATAGGTATCTCCTAAGGGTACCGGATGCAAAAGCTTGTGCTATCATTAACAAAATGTGAAAAAATACTGTAGTCTGCTATGTAATAAAAGGCAATTAGAACTGCTCAATGGCTAATGAGTAACTAATGAAACATAGGGGATACGAAATATTACAGCAATGAGTAGGCCATAATATTTGGTATCCCCGTAGTAAATGATGTTGGAAAGCAAAAGGAAGGATGCTCTTTGGTATAGAAATACTGTGCTCTCCCATCCAACATAAGGCAATGTCAAATTGAATCCTGGTAACTTTTAACCCGAGAAACTCTGGGGATACCAAGTATTATAGGCTGTGTAGGCTACTATATTTGGTATCTCCTAAGGGTACCAGATGCAGAAGCTTGTGGAATCATTTACAAAATGTGAATAGATACTCTAGTCTGCTATGTAATAAAAGGCAATTTCAACTGGTCAATGGCTTAAGGGTAACCAATGAAACAAAGGGGATACGAGATATTACCGCAATGCATGAGCCATAATATTTGGTATCCCCATAGTAAATAAAGTTGGAAAGCAAAAAGAAGGATGCTATTTGGCACAGAAATACTGCGCTCTCCCATCCAATATAAGGCAGTGTCAAATTGAATCCTGGTAACTTCTAACCCAAGAAACACTGGTGATACCATATAATATAGGCCGTATAGGCTATTATATTTGGTATCTCCTAAGGGTACCGCATGCAAAATCTTGTGGAATCATTTAGAAATGTCAAAAAATACCATAGTCTGCTATGTAATAAAAGGAAAGGAGAAATGCTCAATGTCTAAAGGGTAACGGATAAAACATAGGGGATACGAGATATTACAGCAATGCGTGAGCCATAATATTTGGTATCCCCATAGTAAATGTCGTTGGAAAGCAAAAAGAAGGATGCTCTTTTGTACAGAAATACTGTGCTCTCCCATCCAAGATAAGGCAATGTCAAATTGAATCCGGGTAATTTCTAACCCGAGAAACACTGGTGATACCACATATTATAGCTGTGTAGGCTATTATATTTGGTATCTCCTAAGGGTACCGGATGCAAAATCTTGTGCAATCTTTTACAAAGTGTGAAAAGATACCGTAGTCTGCTATGTAATAAAAGGCAATGAGAACTGCTCAATGGCCAAAGGGCAACCCATGAAACATAGGGGATACAAGATATTAGAGCAATGCCTGAGCCATAATATTTGGTATCCCCATAGTAAATTATGTTGGAATGCAAATGGAAGGATGCTATTTGGTACAGAAATACTGTGCTCTCCCATCCAACATAAGGCAATGTCAAATTGAATCCAGGTAGATTCTAACCCGAGAAACACTGGGGATACCAAATATTATAGGCTGTGTAGCCTATTCTATTTGGTATCTCCAAAGGGTACCAGATGCAGAAGCTTGTGGAATCATTTACAAAATGTGAAGAGATACTGTAGTCTGCTATGTAATAAAAGGCAATTTCAACTGGTCAATGGCTAAAGAGTAACCAATGAAACATAGGGGATACGAGATAGTACCGCAATGCGAGAGCCATATTATTTGGTATCCCTTAGTAAATGATGTTGGAAAGCAAAAGGAAGGATGCTATTTGGTATAGAAATACTGTGGTCTCCCATCCAACATAAGGCAATGTCAAATTGAATCCTGGTAACTTCTAACCAGAGAAACACTGGGGATACCAAATATTGTAGGCTGTGTAGGCTATTATATTTGGTATCTCCAAAGGGCTACCGGTTGCAAAATCTTTTATAATCATTTACAAAATGTGAAAAGGTACCTTAGGCTGCTATGTAATAAAAGGAAATGAGAACTGCTCAATGGCTAAAGGGTAACAAATAAAACATAGGGGATACGAGATATTACAGCAATGCGAGAACCATAATATTTGGTATCCCCATAGTAAATGATGTTGGAAAGCAAAAGGAAGGATGCTCTTTGGTATAGAAATACTGTGCTCTCCCATCCAACATTCGGCAATATCAAATTGAATCCTGGTAACTTTTAACCCGAGAAACACGGTGGATACCAAGTATTATAGGCTGTGTAGGCTATTATATTTTGTATCTCCTAAGGGTACCGGATGCAAATGCTTGTGGAATCATTTAAAAATTTGAAAAGATACCGTAGTCTGCTATGTAATAAAAAGGCAAGGAGAAATGCTCAATGTCTACAGGGTAACGGATAAAACATAGGTGATACGAGATATTACAGCAATGCGTGAGCAATAATATTTGGTATCCCCATAGTAAATGAAGTTGGAAAGCAAAAAGAAGGATTCTATTTGGTACAGAAATACTGTGCTCTTCCATCCAAGATAAGGCAAGGTCAAATTGAATCCTGGTAATTTCTAACCTGAGAAACACTGGGGATACCACATATTATAGCTGTGTAGGCTATTATATTTGGTATCTCCTAAGGGTACCGGATGCAAAATATCGTGGAATCATTAACAAAATGTGAAAAGATACCGTAGTCTGCTATGTAAAAAAAAGCCAAAGAGAACTGCTCAATGGTTAAAGGGTAACGAATAAAACATAGGGGATACAAGATATTACAGCAATGCGAGAGCCATAATATTTGGTATCCCTATAGTAAATGATGTTGGAAAGCAAAAGGAAGGGTGATATTTGGTATAGAAATACTGTGCTCTCCCATCAAACATAAGGCAGTGTCAAATTGAATCCAGGTAACTTCTAACCCAAGAAACACTGGGGATACCAAATATTATAGGCTGTGTAGGCTATCATATTTGGTATCTCCTAGGGGTACCGCATGCAAAATCTTGTGGAGTCATTTAGTAATGTGAAAATATACTGTAGTCTGCTATGTAATAAAAGGAAAGGAGAAATGCTCAATGTCTAAAGGGTAACCGATAAAACATAGGGGATACAAGATATTAGAGCAATGCATGAGCCATAATATTTGGTATCCCCGTAGTAAATTATGTTGGAATGCAAAAGGAAAGATGCTATTTGGTACAGAAATACTGTGCTCTTCCATCCAACATAAGGCAATGTAAAATGGAATCCAGGTAGATTCTAACCTGAGAAACACTGGGGATAACAAATATTATAGGCTGTGTAGCCTATTCTATTTGGTATCTCCTAAGGGTACCGGTTGCAAAAGCTTGTGGAATCATTTAAAAATTTGAAAAGATACCGTAGTCTGTTATGTAATAAAAGGCAAGGAGAAATGCTCAATGTCTAAAGGGTAACGGATAAAACATAGGTGATACGAGATATTACAGCAATGCGTGAGCAATAATATTTGGTATCCCCATAGTAAATGAAGTTGGAAAGCAAAAAGAAGGATTCTATTTGGTACAGAAATACTGTGCTCTCCCATCCAAGATAAGGCAATGTCAAATTGAATCCTGGTAATTTCTAACCTGAGAAACACTGGGGATACCACATATTATAGCTGTGTAGGCTATTATATTTGGTATCTCCTAAGGGTACCGGATGCAAAATATTGTGGAATCATTAACAAAATGTGAAAAGATACCGTAGTCTGCTATGTAAAAAAAAGCCAAAGAGAACTGATCAATGGTTAAAGGGTAACGAATAAAACATAGGGGATACAAGATATTACAGCAATGCGAGAGCCATAATATTTGGTATCCCTATAGTAAATGATGTTGGAAAGCAAAAGGAAGGGTGATATTTGGTATAGAAATACTGTGCTCTCCCATCCAACATACGGCAATGTCAAATTGAATCCTGGTAACTTTTAACCCGAGAAACTCTGGGGATACCAAGTATTATAGGCTGTGTAGGCTATTATATTTGGTATCTCCTAAGGGTACCAGATGCAGAAGCTTGTGGAATCATTTACAAAATGTGAAGAGATACTGTTGTCTGCTTTGTAATAAAAGGCAATTTCAACTGGTCAATGGCTAAAGCGTAACCAATGAAACATAGGGGATACGAGATATTACTGCAATGCGTGAGCCATAATATTTGGTATCCCCATAGTAAATAAAGTTGGAAAGCAAAAAGAAGGATGGTATTTGGCACAGAAATACTGTGCTCTCCCATCCAACATAAGGCAGTGTCAAATTGAATCCTTCTAACTTCTAACCCGAGAAACACTGGCGATACCAAATATTATAGGCCGTATAGGCTATTATATTTGGTATCTCCTAAGGGTACCGGATGCAAAATCTTGTGGAGTCATTTAGTAATGTGAAAAGATACTGTAATCTGCTATGTAATAAAAGGAAATGAGAAATGCTCAATGTCTAAAGGGTAACGGATAAAACATAGGGGATACAAGATATTAGAGCAAAGCATGAGCCATAATATTTTGTATCCCCATAGTAAATGATGTTGGAATGCTAAAGGAAGGTTGCTATTTGGTACAGAAATACTGTGCTCTCCCATCCAACATAAGGCAATGTCAAATTGAATCCAGGTAGATTCTAACCCGAGAAACACTGGGGATAACAAATATTATAGTCTGTGTAGCCTATTCTAATAGGTATCTCCTAAGGGTACCGGATGCAAAAGCTTGTGCTATCATTAACAAAATGTGAAAAAATACTGTAGTCTGCTATGTAATAAAAGGCAATTAGAACTGCTCAATGGCTAATGAGTAACTAATGAAACATAGGGGATACGAAATATTACAGCAATGAGTAGGCCATAATATTTGGTATCCCCGTAGTAAATGATGTTGGAAAGCAAAAGGAAGGATGCTCTTTGGTATAGAAATACTGTGCTCTCCCATCCAACATAAGGCAATGTCAAATTGAATCCTGGTAACTTTTAACCCGAGAAACTCTGGGGATACCAAGTATTATAGGCTGTGTAGGCTATTATATTTGGTATCTCCTAAGGGTACCAGATGCAGAAGCTTGTGGAATCATTTACAAAATGTGAATAGATACTCTAGTCTGCTATGTAATAAAAGGCAATTTCAACTGGTCAATGGCTTAAGGGTAACCAATGAAACAAAGGGGATACGAGATATTACCGCAATGCATGAGCCATAATATTTGGTATCCCCATAGTAAATAAAGTTGGAAAGCAAAAAGAAGGATGCTATTTGGCACAGAAATACTGCGCTCTCCCATCCAATATAAGGCAGTGTCAAATTGAATCCTGGTAACTTCTAACCCAAGAAACACTGGTGATACCATATAATATAGGCCGTATAGGCTATTATATTTGGTATCTCCTAAGGGTACCGCATGCAAAATCTTGTGGAATCATTTAGAAATGTCAAAAAATACCATAGTCTGCTATGTAATAAAAGGAAAGGAGAAATGCTCAATGTCTAAAGGGTAACGGATAAAACATAGGGGATACGAGATATTACAGCAATGCGTGAGCCATAATATTTGGTATCCCCATAGTAAATGTCGTTGGAAAGCAAAAAGAAGGATGCTCTTTTGTACAGAAATACTGTGCTCTCCCATCCAAGATAAGGCAATGTCAAATTGAATCCGGGTAATTTCTAACCCGAGAAACACTGGTGATACCACATATTATAGCTGTGTAGGCTATTATATTTGGTATCTCCTAAGGGTACCGGATGCAAAATCTTGTGCAATCTTTTACAAAGTGTGAAAAGATACCGTAGTCTGCTATGTAATAAAAGGCAATGAGAACTGCTCAATGGCCAAAGGGCAACCCATGAAACATAGGGGATACAAGATATTAGAGCAATGCCTGAGCCATAATATTTGGTATCCCCATAGTAAATTATGTTGGAATGCAAATGGAAGGATTCTATTTGGTACAGAAATACTGTGCTCTCCCATCCAACATAAGGCAATGTCAAATTGAATCCAGGTAGATTCTAACCCGAGAAACACTGGGGATACCAAATATTATAGGCTGTGTAGCCTATTCTATTTGGTATCTCCAAAGGGTACCAGATGCAGAAGCTTGTGGAATCATTTACAAAATGTGAAGAGATACTGTAGTCTGCTATGTAATAAAAGGCAATTTCAACTGGTCAATGGCTAAAGAGTAACCAATGAAACATAGGGGATACGAGATAGTACCGCAATGCGAGAGCCATATTATTTGGTATCCCTTAGTAAATGATGTTGGAAAGCAAAAGGAAGGATGCTATTTGGTATAGAAATACTGTGGTCTCCCATCCAACATAAGGCAATGTCAAATTGAATCCTGGTAACTTCTAACCAGAGAAACACTGGGCATACCAAATATTGTAGGCTGTGTAGGCTATTATATTTGGTATCTCCTAAGGGCTACCGGTTGCAAAATCTTTTATAATCATTTACAAAATGTGAAAAGGTACCTTAGGCTGCTATGTAATAAAAGGAAATGAGAACTGCTCAATGGCTAAAGGGTAACAAATAAAACATAGGGGATACGAGATATTACAGCAATGCGAGAACCATAATATTTGGTATCCCCATAGTAAATGATGTTGGAAAGCAAAAGGAAGGATGCTCTTTGGTATAGAAATACTGTGCTCTCCCATCCAACATTCGGCAATGTCAAATTGAATCCTGGTAACTTTTAACCCGAGAAACACGGTGGATACCAAGTATTATAGGCTGTGTAGGCTATTATATTTTGTATCTCCTAAGGGTACCGGATGCAAATGCTTGTGGAATCATTTAAAAATGTGAAAAGATACCGTAGTCTGCTATGTAATAAAAGGCAAGGAGAAATGCTCAATGTCTAAAGGGTAACGGATAAAACATAGGTGATACGAGATATTACAGCAATGCGTGAGCAATATTATTTGGTATCCCCATAGTAAATGAAGTTGGAAAGCAAAAAGAAGGATTCTATTTGGTACAGAAATACTGTGCTCTCCCATCCAAGATAAGGCAATGTCAAATTGAATCCTGGTAATTTCTAACCTGAGAAACACTGGGGATACCACATATTATAGCTGTGTAGGCTATTATATTTGGTATCTCCTAAGGGTACCGGATGCAAAATATTGTGGAATCATTTACAAAATGTGAAAAGATACCGTAGTCTGCTATGTAAAAAAAAGCCAAAGAGAACTGCTCAATGGTTAAAGGGTAACAAATAAAACATAGGGGGATACAAGATATTACAGCAATGCGAGAGCCATAATATTTGGTATCCCTATAGTAAATGATGTTGGAAAGCAAAAGGAAGGGTGATATTTGGTATAGAAATACTGTGCTCTCCCATCCAACATACGGCAATGTCAAATTGAATCCTGGTAACTTTTAACCCGAGAAACTCTGGGGATACCAAGTATTATAGGCTGTGTAGGCTATTATATTTGGTATCTCCTAAGGGTACCAGATGCAGAAGCTTGTGGAATCATTTACAAAATGTGAAGAGATACTGTTGTCTGCTTTGTAATAAAAGGCAATTTCAACTGGTCAATGGCTAAAGCGTAACCAATGAAACATAGGGGATACGAGATATTACTGCAATGCGTGAGCCATAATATTTGGTATCCCCATAGTAAATAAAGTTGGAAAGCAAAAAGAAGGATGGTATTTGGCACAGAAATACTGTGCTCTCCCATCCAACATAAGGCAGTGTCAAATTGAATCCTTCTAACTTCTAACCCGAGAAACACTGGCGATACCAAATATTATAGGCCGTATAGGCTATTATATTTGGTATCTCCTAAGGGTACCGGATGCAAAATCTTGTGGAGTCATTTAGTAATGTGAAAAGATACTGTAATCTGCTATGTAATAAAAGGAAATGAGAAATGCTCAATGTCTAAAGGGTAACGGATAAAACATAGGGGATACAAGATATTAGAGCAAAGCATGAGCCATAATATTTTGTATCCCCATAGTAAATGATGTTGGAATGCTAAAGGAAGGTTGCTATTTGGTACAGAAATACTGTGCTCTCCCATCCAACATAAGGCAATGTCAAATTGAATCCAGGTAGATTCTAACCCGAGAAACACTGGGGATAACAAATATTATAGTCTGTGTAGCCTATTCTAATAGGTATCTCCTAAGGGTACCGGATGCAAAAGCTTGTGCTATCATTAACAAAATGTGAAAAAATACTGTAGTCTGCTATGTAATAAAAGGCAATTAGAACTGCTCAATGGCTAATGAGTAACTAATGAAACATAGGGGATACGAAATATTACAGCAATGAGTAGGCCATAATATTTGGTATCCCCGTAGTAAATGATGTTGGAAAGCAAAAGGAAGGATGCTCTTTGGTATAGAAATACTGTGCTCTCCCATCCAACATAAGGCAATGTCAAATTGAATCCTGGTAACTTTTAACCCGAGAAACTCTGGGGATACCAAGTATTATAGGCTGTGTAGGCTACTATATTTGGTATCTCCTAAGGGTACCAGATGCAGAAGCTTGTGGAATCATTTACAAAATGTGAATAGATACTCTAGTCTGCTATGTAATAAAAGGCAATTTCAACTGGTCAATGGCTTAAGGGTAACCAATGAAACAAAGGGGATACGAGATATTACCGCAATGCATGAGCCATAATATTTGGTATCCCCATAGTAAATAAAGTTGGAAAGCATAAAGAAGGATGCTATTTGGCACAGAAATACTGTGCTCTCCCATCCAATATAAGGCAGTGTCAAATTGATTCCTGGTAACTTCTAACCCAAGAAACACTGGTGATACCATATAATATAGGCCGTATAGGCTATTATATTTGGTATCTCCTAAGGGTACCGCATGCAAAATCTTGTGGAATCATTTAGAAATGTCACAAAATACCATAGTCTGCTATGTAATAAAAGGAAAGGAGAAATGCTCAATGTCTAAAGGGTAACGGATAAAACATAGGGGATACGAGATATTACAGCAATGCGTGAGCCATAATATTTGGTATCCCCATAGTAAATGTCGTTGGAAAGCAAAAAGAAGGATGCTCTTTTGTACAGAAATACTGTGCTCTCCCATCCAAGATAAGGCAATGTCAAATTGAATCCGGGTAATTTCTAACCCGAGAAACACTGGTGATACCACATATTATAGCTGTGTAGGCTATTATATTTGGTATCTCCTAAGGGTACCGGATGCAAAATCTTGTGCAATCTTTTACAAAGTGTGAAAAGATACCGTAGTCTGCTATGTAATAAAAGGCAATGAGAACTGCTCAATGGCCAAAGGGCAACCCATGAAACATAGGGGATACAAGATATTAGAGCAATGCCTGAGCCATAATATTTGGTATCCCCATAGTAAATTATGTTGGAATGCAAATGGAAGGATGCTATTTGGTACAGAAATACTGTGCTCTCCCATCCAACATAAGGCAATGTCAAATTGAATCCAGGTAGATTCTAACCCGAGAAACACTGGGGATACCAAATATTATAGGCTGTGTAGCCTATTCTATTTGGTATCTCCAAAGGGTACCAGATGCAGAAGCTTGTGGAATCATTTACAAAATGTGAAGAGATACTGTAGTCTGCTATGTAATAAAAGGCAATTTCAACTGGTCAATGGCTAAAGAGTAACCAATGAAACATAGGGGATACGAGATAGTACCGCAATGCGAGAGCCATATTATTTGGTATCCCTTAGTAAATGATGTTGGAAAGCAAAAGGAAGGATGCTATTTGGTATAGAAATACTGTGGTCTCCCATCCAACATAAGGCAATGTCAAATTGAATCCTGGTAACTTCTAACCAGAGAAACACTGGGGATACCAAATATTGTAGGCTGTGTAGGCTATTATATTTGGTATCTCCAAAGGGCTACCGGTTGCAAAATCTTTTATAATCATTTACAAAATGTGAAAAGGTACCTTAGGCTGCTATGTAATAAAAGGAAATGAGAACTGCTCAATGGCTAAAGGGTAACAAATAAAACATAGGGGATACGAGATATTACAGCAATGCGAGAACCATAATATTTGGTATCCCCATAGTAAATGATGTTGGAAAGCAAAAGGAAGGATGCTCTTTGGTATAGAAATACTGTGCTCTCCCATCCAACATTCGGCAATGTCAAATTGAATCCTGGTAACTTTTAACCCGAGAAACACGGTGGATACCAAGTATTATAGGCTGTGTAGGCTATTATATTTTGTATCTCCTAAGGGTACCGGATGCAAATGCTTGTGGAATCATTTAAAAATTTGAAAAGATACCGTAGTCTGCTATGTAATAAAAAGGCAAGGAGAAATGCTCAATGTCTACAGGGTAACGGATAAAACATAGGTGATACGAGATATTACAGCAATGCGTGAGCAATAATATTTGGTATCCCCATAGTAAATGAAGTTGGAAAGCAAAAAGAAGGATTCTATTTGGTACAGAAATACTGTGCTCTTCCATCCAAGATAAGGCAATGTCAAATTGAATCCTGGTAATTTCTAACCTGAGAAACACTGGGGATACCACATATTATAGCTGTGTAGGCTATTATATTTGGTATCTCCTAAGGGTACCGGATGCAAAATATCGTGGAATCATTAACAAAATGTGAAAAGATACCGTAGTCTGCTATGTAAAAAAAAGCCAAAGAGAACTGCTCAATGGTTAAAGGGTAACGAATAAAACATAGGGGATACAAGATATTACAGCAATGCGAGAGCCATAATATTTGGTATCCCTATAGTAAATGATGTTGGAAAGCAAAAGGAAGGGTGATATTTGGTATAGAAATACTGTGCTCTCCCATCAAACATAAGGCAGTGTCAAATTGAATCCAGGTAACTTCTAACCCAAGAAACACTGGGGATACCAAATATTGTAGGCTGTGTAGGCTATCATATTTGGTATCTCCTAGGGGTACCGCATGCAAAATCTTGTGGAGTCATTTAGTAATGTGAAAATATACTGTAGTCTGCTATGTAATAAAAGGAAAGGAGAAATGCTCAATGTCTAAAGGGTAACCGATAAAACATAGGGGATACAAGATATTAGAGCAATGCATGAGCCATAATATTTGGTATCCCCGTAGTAAATTATGTTGGAATGCAAAAGGAAAGATGCTATTTGGTACAGAAATACTGTGCTCTTCCATCCAACATAAGGCAATGTAAAATGGAATCCAGGTAGATTCTAACCTGAGAAACACTGGGGATAACAAATATTATAGGCTGTGTAGCCTATTCTATTTGGTATCTCCTAAGGGTACCGGTTGCAAAAGCTTGTGGAATCATTTAAAAATTTGAAAAGATACCGTAGTCTGTTATGTAATAAAAGGCAAGGAGAAATGCTCAATGTCTAAAGGGTAACGGATAAAACATAGGTGATACGAGATATTACAGCAATGCGTGAGCAATAATATTTGGTATCCCCATAGTAAATGAAGTTGGAAAGCAAAAAGAAGGATTCTATTTGGTACAGAAATACTGTGCTCTCCCATCCAAGATAAGGCAATGTCAAATTGAATCCTGGTAATTTCTAACCTGAGAAACACTGGGGATACCACATATTATAGCTGTGTAGGCTATTATATTTGGTATCTCCTAAGGGTACCGGATGCAAAATATTGTGGAATCATTAACAAAATGTGAAAAGATACCGTAGTCTGCTATGTAAAAAAAAGCCAAAGAGAACTGATCAATGGTTAAAGGGTAACGAATAAAACATAGGGGATACAAGATATTACAGCAATGCGAGAGCCATAATATTTGGTATCCCTATAGTAAATGATGTTGGAAAGCAAAAGGAAGGGTGATATTTGGTATAGAAATACTGTGCTCTCCCATCAAACATAAGGCAGTGTCAAATTGAATCCAGGTAACTTCTAACCCAAGAAACACTGGGGATACCAAATATTATAGGCTGTGTAGGCTATCATATTTGGTATCTCCTAGGGGTACCGGATGCAAAATCTTGTGGAGTCATTTAGTAATGTGAAAATATACTGTAGTCTGCTATGTAATAAAAGGAAAGGAGAAATGCTCAAAGTCTAAAGGGTAACGGATAAAACATAGGGGATACAAGATATTAGAGCAATGCATGAGCCATAATATTTGGTATCCCCGTAGTAAATTATGTTGGAATGCAAAAGGAAAGATGCTATTTGGTACAGAAATACTGTGCTCTTCCATCCAACATAAGGCAATGTAAAATGGAATCCAGGTAGATTCTAACCTGAGAAACACTGGGGATACCAAATATTATAGGCTGTGTAGCCTATTCTATTTGGTATCTCCTAAGGGTACCGGTTGCAAAAGCTTGTGGAATCATTTACTAAATGTGAAAAAATACTGTAGTCTGCTGTGTAATAAAAGGCTATTAGAACTGCTCAATGGCTAATGAGTAACTAATGAAACATAGGGGATACGAGATATTACAGCAATGCGTAGGCCATAATATTTGGTATCCCCATAGTAAATGATGTTGGAAAGCAAAAGGAAGGATGCTCTTTGGTATAGAAATACTGTGCTCTCCCATCCAACATAAGGCAATGTCAAATTGAATCCTGATAACTTTTAACCCGAGAAACTCTGGGGATACCAAGTATTATAGGCTTGTAGGCTATTATATTTGGTATCTTCTAAAGGTAACAGATGCAGAAGCTTGTGGAATCATTTACCAAATGGGAAAAGATACTGTAGTTTGCTATGTAATAAAAGGCAATGAGAACTGCTCAATGGCTAAAGGGTAACAAATAAAACATAGGGGATACGAGATTTTATAGCAATGCCTGAGCCATATTATTTGTATTCCCATAGTAAATGATGTTGGAAAGCAAAAGGAAGGATGCTATTTGGTATAGAAATACTGTGCTCTACCATCCAACATAAGGCAATGTCAAGTTGAATCCTGGTATCTTCTATCCCGAGAAACACTGGGGATACCAAATATTATAGGCTGTGTAGGCTGTTATATTTGGTATCTCGTAAGGGTACTGGATGCAAAATCTTGTGGAATCATTTACAAAATGTGAAAAGATACTGTAGTCTCCTATGTAATAAAAGGCAATTAGAACTTGTCTATGGCTAAAGGGTAACAAATGAAACATATTGGATACGAGATATTACGGCAATGCCTGAGATATAATATTTGGTATCCCCATAGTAAATGATGATGGGAAGCAAAAGGAAGGGTGATATTCAGCATAGAAAACCTGTGGACACCAATCCAACATAAGACCATGTCAAATTGAATTCTGGTAACTCCTAACCCAAGAAACAAAGGGGATACCAAATATTATAGGCGGTAAAGGCCATTATATTTGGTATCTCCTAAGGGTACTGGATGTACAATCTTGTGGAATTATGTAAAAAATTTGAAAAGTTACTGTAGTCTGCTATCAAATAAAAGACAACTTCAAGTGGCCGATGGCTAATGGGTAACCCATGTTACGTAGGGGATTCGCGATATTACAGCAATACTTAAGCCATAATATTTGGTATCCCCATAGTAAACAATATTGGAAAGCAAAGGGTGCTATTTGGCATACAAGTACTGTGCTCACTCATCCAACATAAAACTATGTCAAATTGAATCCTGGTACATTCTCACCCAGGAAACACAGGGAATACCAAATACTATAGCCAGTATAGGCCATTAGATATGGTAGCCACTAAGGGAACCGGACGTACAGTCTTGTGGAATGATGACATTTATTTAAAGGTTACTGTAGTTTGCTGTCAAGTAAAAGGCAACTTTAACCCTTTCCATGCTCATGACGAGCTCAGCTCGTCATGATGCACGGTTGAGCTGTGCTGATGACGAGCTGAGCTCGTCATGAGCAATGGACCTAATGATAAGTCAGCATAGGAGGGGAAAACACCTTGCAGCCAAGGTGTTAAGTGATGAATGGCTAAAGGGTAACCCATGAAACATAGGGGATACGAGATATTACAGCAATGCGTGAGCTATGATATTTAGTTTCCCCCAAGCGAACCGGATGTAAAATCTTGTGGAATGATGTAAAACATCTGAAAAGATACTGTAGCCTAATATCAAATAAAAGACAACTTAAAGTGATCAATGGCTAAAGAGTAACCCATTAAACGTAGGGGATACAAGATATTACAACAAGGCGTGAGCCATAATAGTTGGTATCCTGATAGTAGACAATGTTGGAAAGCAAAAGACAGGTTGCTGTTTGGCAAGGAAATACTGTGCTCACCCATCCAACATAAGACCATATCAATTTGAATACTGGTAAGGTCTAACACCAGAAACACAGGGTATACCAGATATTATAGCTTGTAAAGGCCATATTATATGGTATCTCCTAAGAGTACCGGATGCAAAATCTTGTGGAATCATTTACAAAATGTGAAAAGATACTGTAGTTTGCTATCAAATAAAAGGCAACTTCAAGTGGTCAATGGCTAAAGGATAACCCATAAAACATAGGGGATATGAAAAATTACAGCAATGCATGAGACATATTATTTTCTATCCCCATTGTAAGAGTTGTTGGAAAGCAAAAGGAAGGTTGCCATTTGCTGTGGGAATACTGTTCTCATCCATCCAACATAAGACTATGTGAAATTGAATCCTGGTAACTTCTAACCCAAGAAAGACAGGGGATACCAAATACTATAGCCGGTATAGGCCATTATATGGGGTATCCCTTAAGGGTCCCAGCTGTAAAATCTTGTGGGATTGATCACAAAATCAGAAAATATACTATAATCTGCTATATAATAGAAGGTAATGTGAACTGGTGAGTGGCTAAAGGGTAATCTATGAAACAGGAGATATGAGATATTACAGCAATGTGTGAGCCATAGCATTTGGTATCCCCATAGTAAAGGATGTTGGAAAACAAAAAGGGAGGGTTATAATCAGTATAGAAATACTGTGCTCAACTATCCAACATAAGAGCATGTCAAATTGAATCCTGGTAAGTTCTAACCCAAGAGACACAGGGGATACCAAATATTATAGGCGGTATAAACCATTATATATGGTATCCCCTAAGGGAACCGGATGTACAATCTTGTGAACTAATGTAAAAAATGTGAAAAGATACTGTAGTCTGCCATTATATAAAAGACAACTTCAAGTGGCCAATGGCCAAAGAGCAACCCATGAAATGTGGGGGATACGAGGTATTACAGCAATGCATGAGCCATAATATTTAGTATCCCCTAAGGGAACCGGATGTAAAATCTTGTGGAATGATGTAAAACATCTGAAAAGATACTGTAGCCTGCTATCAAATAAAAGACAACTTCAAGTGGCCATTGGCTAATTGGCAACCTATGAAACGTGGGGGATACGAGATATTAAAGCATTGCGTGAGCCATAATATTTGGTATCCCCTTAGTAAACGATGTTGGAAAGCAAAAGGAAGGCCTCTATTCGACATAGAAGTACTGTGCTCACCCATCCAGCATAAGACTATGTCAAATTGAATCCTGGTAAGTTCTAACCCAAGAAACACAGGGGATACAAAATATTGTAGACGGTATGGGTCATTATATATGGTGTCCACTAAGGGAACCGGGATACAATCTTGTGGAATGATGTAAAAATGTGAAAAGATACTGTTGTCTGATATCAAATAAAAAACAACTTCAAGTGGCCGATGGCTGAAGGGCAACCCATGAAACATGGGGGGTACGAGATATTACAGCAATGCGTGAGCTATAATATTTGATATCCCCATGGTAAACGACGTTGGAAAGCAAAAGGAAGGCCTCTTTTCAACACTGAAGTAGTGTGTTCACCCATCCAACATAAGACTATGTCAAATTGAATCCTGGTAGGTTCTAACCCAAGAAACACAGGGGATACCAAATATTATCGAAGGTATGGGCCATTATATATGTTGCTCCCTAAGGGAACCAGGCGTACAATCTTGTGGAATGATGTAAAAAATGTGAAAAAATACTGTTATCTGCTATCACATAAAAAACAACTTCAAGTGGCCGATGGCTAAAGGGTAACCCATGAAACGTAGGGGATACGAGATAGTACAGCAATGCGTGAGCTATAATATTTGGTATCCAGATAGTGAACAATATTGGAAAGCAAAAGGAAGGGCGCTATTTGGCATAGAAGTACTGTGCTCACCCATCCAACATAAGACCATGTTAATTTGAATACTGGTAAGTTCTAACCCCAGAAATAAGGGGATACCGGATATTGTAGCCGGTATAGGCCATTATATATGGTATCCTCTAAGGGAACTGAACTTACAATCTTATGGAATGAAGTAAAAAATGTGAAAAGTTACTGTAGTCTGCTATCAAGTAAAAGTCGACTTTAAGTGGTCAATGGCTAAAGGGTAACCCATGAAACTTAGACAATATATAACAGCAATGCATGATCCGTATTATTTAATATCCCCTAAGGGAACAGGATTTACAATCTTGTGGAATGATGTAAAACATCTGAAAAGATACTGTAGTCTGCTATCAAATAAAAGACAACTTCAGGTGGTCAATGTCTAAAGCATAACCCATGAAACGTATGTGGATACAAGATATTACAGCAATGTGTGAGCCATAATGTTTGATATCCCCAAAGTAAATGATGTTGGACTGCAAAAGGGAGGGTGATAGTTGGCATAGAAATACTGTGCTCACCCATTCAACACAAGACCATGTCAAATTGAATATTGTTATGTTCTAACCCAAGAAACACAGGGGATACCAAATATAATAGCCGGTATAGGCCATAATATATGATATCACCTAAGGGAACCGTACGCACAATCTTGTGGAATGATGTACAAAATATGAAAAAATACTGTAGTCTGCTATTAAGTAGAAAACAACTTCAAGTGGTCAATGGCTAAAGTGTAGCCCATAGGGGATACAAGATACTACAGCAATGCATGAGTCATAATATTTGGTATCTGAATGCTAAACGATGTTGGAAGGCAAAAGGAAGGGTGCTATTTGGCATAGAAACACTGTGCTCACCCATCCAACATTGTGCAGTAACACAAAAACATAATTTTGCCCACCAGTTGCTGGTCACTGGCCAATCATCATCCAATCACTGACTTTGTGGAATTGAGTTAACTGTCACTGACGGTGCCATGCAGGTGGCAGCAGTTTTTGAAATACAACAGGGAAAGTTTTTCAATCCCTGGATTCATCATCACTCTCAGTCTGAGCAAGGGGCAGTGCACTGCAGTGTAGTCTCAGGGTTATTACTACTGTCAAGAGAGGCTGGAATTGTAGTAGTCTGTTTCATGGGATGTCACATGGCTTGGTTCCTGAGGCTCAGCTTTACTTTGCACTGCAGCCAAAGCCTGAGGTTGCCCTATGTTGTGTGATGAAAATTTGTGTTCATTATTAGTAGAGAAGAAACTCAACTTTGAAGGTGGCAGTGTATAATGCAGGCTCACTGGCAGCACAGTTTGCAAAGCATTGCCTGCAGGCAGCCCGCTGCTCCTGCTTGTGCAATGGTCTGATTCTATTTGTAGTTTCTTATGCCTAGTAGTGCGGCCGTGAGAGGAGGCGCTATAAACGCATGATTAAGCATTTTAGTGTGGTGATGAGGACTTCCATGCTAAACTGCATTTGTCTAACCATTGATGCATGATACTTGGCAGAGCTGTACCTCCAGCCTGAAAAAAATGTGCTTTAATTTCCATACCCTTCATTGTCCATGTTACCCCCAACACCAATTCCTTCCCTCCCTCCTTGTATCCCCTGCCTTCCCTCCTACCCCACCAGTAATTAAAAAAAAGGGTTACGACTATATCATATCTCTTTTTTAGGTCAAGCCTAGAGTCAGAGTGCATGCAGTGTCAGTTATATGTTTTGTAAATCAATCAATCAATCAATCAATCAATCAATCAATCATAACATTTGTATAGCGCGCTACTCACCCGGAGGGTCTCAAGGCGCTTGGGTGGGGGGGGGTCTGCTACTGCTTGAACAGCGAGGTATTGAGTCGCTTCCTGAAGGAGAGGTGGTCTTGGGTCAGTTGGAGGTGGATGGGAAGGGAGTTCCATGTCTTGGCCGCCAGGTAGGATAAGGATCTTCCTCCCGTGGTGGCTCTTCGGATGCGTGGAACGGTGGTGAGGGCGTGGCTGGTTGATCTTAGCTGGCGGGTGGGAGTGTAGAAGGTCAGGCGGTCGTTGAAGTACTTGGGTCCCAGGTCGTGGAGGGCCTTGTGTGCGTGGGTGAGGAGTCGGAACGTGATTCTTTTGCTGACGGGGAGACAATGCAGGTCTCTCAGGTGTCTGGAGATGTGGCTGTGTCAGGGGATGTCCAGGATGAGTCGTGCGGAGGCGTTCTGGATGCGTTGGAGTCTTTTCTGCAGTTTGGCTGTGGTTCCGGCATAGAGGGTGTTTCCGTAGTCCAGTCAGCTGGTGACGAGTGCCTGCGTGACCGTCTTCCTGGTTTCGGTGGGAATCCATCAGAAGATCTTTCGGAGCATGCGTAGGATGTTGAAACAAGACGATGAGACGGCATTGACTTGTCTGGTCATTGAGAGGGAGGAGTCCAGGATGAAGCCCAGGTTGCGTGCATGGTCTGTTGGTTTGGGTGCGCTGCCCAGGGCAGGGGGCCACCAGGAGTCGTCCCAGGCAGAGGGTGATGATCCCAGGATGAGGACTTCTGTCTTGTCTGAATTCAGTTTCAGGCGGCTGTTCTTCATCCACTCGGCTACGTCTTTCATCCCTTCGTGTAGGTTGGTTCTGGCGGTGGCAGGGTCATTGGTGAGGGAGAGGATCAGCTGGGTGTCGTCGGCGTAGGAGATGATGTTGAGGTTGTGTCGGTGTGCGATGGCCGCGAGGGGGCTCATGTAGATGTTGAAGAGGGTGGGGCTGAGAGATGACCCTTGTGGTACGCCGCAGATGACTTCGGTGGCCTTGGATCTGAACGGGGGGAGGAGGACTCTCTGGGTTCTTCCGGCGAGGAAGGAGATGATCCACTCGAGTGCCTTCTCTTGGATTCTGGTGTTGTTGAGGCGCTGCACTAGGGTGCAGTGGCAGACAGTGTTGAACGCTGCGGAGAGGTCCAGGAGGATGAGGACCGTTGTCGAGCAGGGCTCGGATGTCATCAGTGGCTGCGATGAGGGCGGTCTCGGTGCTGTGGTTGGTTCGGAAACCGGATTGCGAGTGGTCGAGGGATCCATTCGTCTCGAGGAAGGCTGCAAGCTGTCTGTTGATGGTCTTCTCGATGACTTTGGCAGGAAAAGGGAGGAGCGAGATGGGGCGGTAGTTTTTGAGGTCGGTGGGGTCCGCTGATGGTTTCTTCAGTTGGGCTCTGAGTTCGGCATGCTTCCAGCTCTCCGGGAAGGTGGCGGTGTTGAAGGACCAGTTGATGATGTCCCGGAGATGGGGTGCGATGACTGAGTCGGCCTTGTTGAAGACGTGGTGGGGGCATGGGTCGGTTGGTGATCCGGAGTGGATGGTATTTATCGTGCGGATGGTGTCTTCGGTGTTGACCGGGGTCCAGGCACGGAGGGTGGTGGTGGGGGGCGTCGGTTCGGTGGTAGGGTGCGTGGGCTGTGTGCTGAGGCTGTTGTGTATGTCTGCGATCTTGCTGTGAAAGAACCAGGCGAGTGAGTTGCAGAGGTCTTGCGATGGAGGGATGTCGTTGTTTCCGGCGCTGTTGTTGGAGAGCTCTTTGATGATGCTGAAGAGTACCTTGCTGTTGTGGGCGTTGTTGTCTAGTCGTTCCTTGAATGCTGTCTTCTTGGTGGTGTGGATCAGCTGGTGGTGGTTGCGGGCGGTCATGTTGTCTGTAGTTGGGTCTTTGCGCCAGGCTTTCTCGAGGGTGCAGCAGTTCTTCTTGGAGCCCTTGAGTTCGTCGGTGAACCAGGGGGCTTTCTTGCTGCCGGGTCTGCTGGGAGGGGTCTTCAGTGGAGCGAGGTCATCAGCGCAGATGGTGATCCACTGTGTGAGGTTGTTGGCTGCTTGGCTGGGGTCTGTTGAGCTGGCGGGAAGGTCCTGGCTCAGGGTTGTGTGGAGCTGGCCGGTGGTGATCTTGTTCCAGCTCCTGCGGGGAACCTGTTGCGGGTGGTGGTGGGTCGTGGTCCTACGGAAGCTGAAGTGGACGCAGCTGTGGTCTGTCCAGTGAAGTCCGGTGGCGTGGCTGAAGAAGATGTACTTGCTGGAGGAGAAGACTGGGTCAAGCGTGTGTCCGGCGTAGTGAGTGGGGGTGTTCACCAGTTGCTTGAGTCCGAGGTTGGCGAGGTTGTCTAGCAGGGTGGTGGTGTTGATGTCATTGTTGTTCTCCAAGTGGAAATTGAGGTCCCCTAGGAGGATGTAGTCGGCGGAGGGGATGGCGTGCGGGCTGATAAAGTCTGCAATGTCTTCGCTGATTTGTGTGCATGGTCCCGGGGGTCTGTAGATGAGGGTGCCTCCGAGTGTGGTCTTGGGGTCGGTGTGTATCTGGAAGTGCAGGTGTTCGGCGGATGTGAGGGTGTCGTTGGAGTTGGTCGTGATGCAGATGGTGTTCTTGTGTATGATGGCGATGCCTCCTCCAGTCTGGTTGATGCGGTCCCTCCGGGTGATCTTGTATCTGTCTGGGATGGAGATGGCTATGTCGGGCGCTGAGGAGGCATTCATCCAGGTTTCTGTGAGGAAGGCGACGTCTAGCGATGTGGTGTCGAGGAGGGTCTAGAGCTCCACGGCGTGTCTGTGGACGGAGCGGGTGTTGAGCAGGATGCATTTCAGGTGGTTGTTGCTGGTGCTCGGCTTGGCGGGTGTAGTGCAGGTCCGGAGGCAGGTGAACTTGCAGGCTTGGCAGGTGAAAGGTCCGTGGGTGCGTCTCGGGGTGGCTCGGTAGCAACCGGGGATCCGGACGGTGTTGAGTGCGTTGAGGGTGGTGGCGTCGTAAGTCCGGCGGGTGGGCTGGCATCTGCGGGGACCAGGGGTTCTGGCGCTGGGCGCGGTCCAGGCATGGACGGGCGTAGACGGGCTTGCCTTTGGCCTTCGGCGCACAATCGGCGCTGCGCGTATGCGTGCACTCCGCATAAATGGCGAAGTGGGAGGGAGGATTAGCTGGGAGGCGGGAGCGGGGTGGCCAATGGGAAGGATGCAGAAAAGAAAGGGTCGGGCCGCAGGGGAGCAGCGGCGGGGAGCGGGGAGAGGGTGGGAATGCAGCTGGGCACAACAAGAGGGACAGAAATACGCAGCAACAGAGGCAATGATGAAAAAACGAGGGCAAAATACACAGTAACTCAACAGAGGAAAATACGAAAGGCGCAACAGAGGCAAACACGCAACAGAGGCAAATATGAAAACACGAAACAGAGGCAAAAAAACAAACGTTCAGGAAACAGGAGCACAGCGGCGGGCAGCAGCGGCACTCGGCGGGATCGGGGGCAGACTGGGCCCACTCACGGGGAGTGTGCGCGGTGCGTGGGGTGACCGGCCCAGAGGCTCAGAGGTCACTGCTCACCACCACGTGCACTCTGCCATAAATGGCCAAGTGGGAGGGAGGAGCAGCTGGGAGCCGGGAGTGGGGCGGCCAAGGGGAGGGATACAGAAAAGAAAGGGGCGGGCCGCAGGGGAGCAGCGGCGGGGAGCGGGGAGAGGGCAGGAACGCGGCTGGGCACAACAAGAGGGACAGAAATACCCAGCAACAGAGGCAACGATGAAAAAACGGGGGCAAAATACACAGTAACTCAACAGAGGAAAATACGAAAGGTGCAACAGAGGCAAACACACAACAGAGGCAAATATGAAAACACGAAACAGAGGCACAAAAACAAACGTTCAGGGAACAGGAGCACAGCTGCGGGCAGCGGCGGCACTCGGCGGGATTGGGGGCAGCCTGGACTCACTCACGGGGAGTGTGCGCGGTCTGTGGGGTGACCGGCCCAGAGGGCCCCACGGCCCAGAGAAACCGTTTTGTAAATTGTTCATTGTGCATAAACTGACATGTTTTGGTTCTCCATTTTCCTATCCTGCTTTTTCCCATTGCCTTTTTTCTATCCCTCACACTTTAATATTCCTCCCATATTGATAGGTTTTACACTTTTAGGTTTTTTAATCTCTGCCATTGTTTCCTCAACTCTGCCATGAAGCACGCATCAGGTGTAGACTAACGCATTTTAGTGTGGTGGTATGCATCACTGCGCTGAAATGGAAAGTCATGCATTTGTAGTCCCTCAGTATCAATCCAGAGTGCTATTAGTGCTCTGATACAAACATAAATCCAGATTGCAGCTCACGGTTTGCTCTGCTCGCGCAGGCTTGGGGCGGCTAGCTTAGTTCGTGACTGGGCTGGCTTATGATGGCTGAGAGCAGAGGCTGCAAGGTAACAAGGTTCATTCACTTCCCCTTGACACCAGCTATCCATTCAGGTTAAACGTGTTACTCACTGTAAGACTCGTCACATGATGGCACCTCACAGTCAGTGTTAAAATGATGGCCAAGAGCTTCTATCAAGAGACTGGCTCTCTTTAAATATTGGCGAGCAGGCATGTGCAAGCGGAAAACGTGACAGTAATGGAATAATGTGACAGTCTTTTGACACATGACCAGTCTCATCCCAGTCCAGACAGCCGCAGGATTGGTGGTGTCTGACAGGCAGCACAGAACTCATCTCAGAATGCATGCTGTGGTGCAGCCGGCAAGGAGTCGTCAACTCGACTCCTGAAGAAGCGCATCTGTAGCCGACTCTAAAGACAGCAGCACCCAGGAGGGAGAGAGTGTGACTACACCAGCAGCAGGTAAGGGAACCTGCTCCCCCACCGTGAAACTTAATCTCGCTCCACGTGGGCCAGTACTAGCTTCCCCAGTCGGTTTGGTCTTGAATTCCCACAGAGCAGGCCAGAAAAACAAGTTATGGATTATACTCATGCACTCAGCAGGTAATGGCCGCCACAGGGATGAAGGGGTTTGCACTTAGCACCTAACCCCGAAAATAGCATGCTGCCCTCTCGGCGATTCACAAAAGATAAACAGCAGTTATCTGCAGCACCACAAGAAGTAAGGGACCCTGCATGAGAACCCTACCAACACTGAGAATCTTTCGCCCACACCCTCAAAAAACACCAGAGAAACCCATACACTCTCCCACTCTACACCAAGCATCCCCGCTTCCATACTTCCCTACCACATAGGACTGCCCTGGCACACCCCCTGCACACAAGACTGTCGCAGGTGAGTAGGCCTACACATAAACAAGCTGAGCCCAAGGGAGCAATCACTAGGATGGATAGCCTCCCTAGAGCCTCAGTCTGTTGGCGCCTGAGTGAGTCCGGCCCCTAGCATCGACAACTTGATACCTGGTTAAGGTAATGAGGGGCTGGTCCAAGTTTCAGCATGGCCAGCATCTGTGTCACTTACGACCCTGGTGTTTTCAATAGCTCTGGTACAGCTGCAGCCTGCTGGGTGATCTGCTGCTGCGGGGTGGGGCAGGTAGTGGCGTACTAATCGGGCTGACACCACTCAGATGCATTCCTCAGTTCTCATTTTTATTTGGATTGATTAAACAGTACTGTCTTTGAAACAAACAACATCCTGGCAGGTGGTAAGGTGTGTGCCTCACTCTCCTGAGCCTTCTCAAAACCCGTGCTGCTGTCCGGGGCGGCTCGCGAGTATGAGGTCAGTGCCCTTCCAGAGCTAGTGCTTTGCAGTAATTTTAAGAACTTCTTAGAGTTTCTCTTTGGTGAAATGGGTGTAACTTCTGATATTTATATGCTCACCTCATCTTTATTACTTGACTTTGCTTGCAAGAAAAAGTCACTCATAGTCAACGTACACAACAGCAAAGAGCTCTTCAACATCCGCAAGGAACTCTCCAACCCCAGCTCCAACTCCAACAACATCCTGCCGTCGCAAGACCTCTGCAACTCCCTAGCCACCTTCTTCCACCACAAAATCGCAGACATCCATTACAGCTTCAACACACAGACTCCCCCCAACATCAACCGACGCCTCAGAATCACCGCCCCCAGCCACACCTACCTCCTGCTCTCCTGGACTTACGTCAACGACAATGACACCATCAAAATCATGAGCACCATCCACTCCGGATCTCTGGTTGACCCCTGCTCACACCACGTCTTCAACAAAGCAAGCACCATCATCGCACCCCACATCCGCAAGATCATTAACACCTACTTCAAGACCGCCACCTTCCCGGAAAGCTGGCAACACGCCGAGATCAACGTCCTACTCAAGAGACCCAAGGTGGACCCCAAGGACCTCAAGAACTTCAGGCCCATCTCCATGCTCCCATTCCCGGTGAAAGTCATTGAGAAAATGGTCAACAAGCAACTGACACGGAGGGGCGTGGCTAACAACATGGCCGAGTAGGACGTGTGCCTGCACTGCTCCGCAACTCTCAGCAATCCAACAACTTTAATGGTGGCCTGAAGTCCTGAAAGCCGAAGTTTTACCATCCGCAGGGGTCCCTGATCCCCCCTGACGACATCGAGTGTATTCTGAGAGCCGGGGTGTTCCTATTTCTAAGGCGGCGAAGAAGAGCTCGGAGGCCTCGGAACGCGATCCAAGATGGCACCACTGGGGCGCTGAGCCCTATCGCGGTGCAGCCGGAGATACCGCCAATTGCTGGGCACCTCAGACATACGGCTCCATCTCCCTCTGGCTCGGCTGAGATCACGGAGGTGGACCGGGGCTCCTACGGGACGCTGCATCGGTCCCAAGGAACTGGAGAGTGGTCTGGAGGGGATGAGGACGCCGGGTCTGGCCTACTGGCCCAGCGGAAGCCTGCTGCGTCTCAATGTGAGGGCTGGCCCTGGGGAGAGCGGTGCTGACAGTGGAGGCTTTGCAGGACCCGAGGCCGTGGCTGGATGCAGAGTGAGGCGCCCGCCCCATCTACCAGCTGGGTCGTGGAGTGGGGGAACCGGCCTAAGCCCTCCGAGAACACTGATACTAGAGCGTCTCCTGGAGCTGCGTCAAGATTGCGGGGATCCTGAAAAGTCAGTGAGACTATAGGGGGGCCAACATCATTGCGGACCCAAAATGAGACTTTGAGCGGCCCGTCTCCCACCCCCTCCTCGCTTCACTGTCGCTGATGAGTGAGAGATCTTGGCGAGAGGAGGCCTCCGATCGTTGCCAGGTGGCAGTGGAGGGCGCTGCTCGGTTTGGACAAATTCTTGACTTTTTTCTTAATAGAAAGGGCACACCGAGCTCTGCTGGCTAGGCCACCAGCAGGAGCTAGGCCTCAGACAGTCAATGCACGCTTCCTGAATTTTTTGGACAGAGATATGATTCTAAGGGAAGCTAGAAAACTTGGGGGAATCCGCCTAGAAAATGCCCAAATAATGATTTTTCCAGACTACAGCCAGGAAGTGCAGAGGCAGAGGCGCTCCTTCGACGCGGTTAAGGCTAAGCTGAGAGACTTTCAAATCCAGTACATGCTCCTATTTCCTGCAAAGCTGAAAGTGATATACAAAGAGACATCATACTTTTTTTAAAACCGGAAGAGGCATGGCAGTGGCTGGAGGAGCGCCCTCCTCTGACAAGACACACGTCTGGGGTTCAAAAGGCACCTGCTACGGGGAGATCCATGGAAGGCCAGATAGGATCGCCAAAACCAACGAGACTGAGGCAGAGACACGGAAGCCGGAACCTGGCTGTAACCTCATATCCCAAATCCGGATCTGTACGGCGGAGGAGGCGGAGCACGGCCTCTCTCGATTCTAATTGGCCGACGGGCTCCAGGTTGCGCTGCCTTGCGGAAAATGCAGTCGGAAGGGGAGGGAGAACCTGGAGGTACCTCCTCCGAGGGAGAAGAATCGGAAGAGCAATAACTACATCCCCTGGTAGTAGCAATAAATGATATGGAACAGGAGACTACACAAGGGACAGGGTCTTCTCAGGGGGACCCCCTGGACTCCAATTCATGAAGATGGGAGAGTAATGGCTGACCGAGTATTGACTATGTGGCCAAGGAGCACGCAAGTTGGACACCCCCTTCTGTTTGCTTTGTTCTTTTGGTCTAGCTTTCTTTCTTGTTCTTACCTGCTCGTGCTTCTACCTTTCCATGTTCCTCTGTTAGAGGTTTAGAGCGGGTTTCTCCTATGTTGGGGGTGAGATTGGGTAGGCGACAGACCTCCTTCACCTGGAAAGCTTTATCTCTGTCTTTTGGATGGCGATGGGACTGGAGGGGAGAGGGAGGTGGGTAGGGGGGCGTTATCGGGGTGCGGCTACATTGCTTATGGGGAAGGTAGGGGGGAAGTTTTGGATGAGTGTTGGGGGGTTCACAGTTAACTTTTTAAAGCATGTCTCAAATGGAACTGATCCATACACCTGCATATCACACACCAGGTGCCTGCCTTTGCATGAGCGAGTCAGGACTAATGTCCCCTGCGGTGTTGGGTAGCCCGGGAACGTCCGCGCAAGACAGTGGCAGTGTCCGAATCCTTACATGGAACGTGAATGGCCTGGACAACAAGATAAAAAGGGGGTTGGTTATGTCCTATGTTAGAAGGGTAGCCCCAGACATAGTCCTCCTGCAGGAGACCCATTTACACTGTACACGATGCGGGTCCCTTGCCAGGGGGTCGTACAAGGTTCTGGCCCATGCTGGGTACATGTTGGGCTCTAGAGGGGTTGCCATACTGATTAAGAAGTCCCCCCCTTTTGCAGTCACATGAACATGGACGAACCCGCAAGGCACTTATGTGGGGATTACGGGAACATGGGGACGTCAGAAGATCACGATAATTTCTGTTTATGCACCACCAAAACTTCAGGCTGGAACCATGCTCTTAGCACGGAGGATAAGGCAGAATATCAGGTGCGGGGAACCTCGGACCACTTGCCTCTTCTGGTGATATTAGGGAGGAGACACAGAACAGAGGGCAGGACCTGGCGACTGACGGCATGGGACCTCCAGAATAAGGACTTACTGCGGGGATTTAGGGCGGACGTGAAGGTGTACTTCACAGAAAATCTAGGATCGTACAGTCAGGGGTGATACTATGGGAAGCTTTTAAGACGGTCATGCGTGATAGGGCCCAGAACAGGTTAGCAGGGGAAAGAAAAGGAAGCAGGGCAAACTACATGACCTGGAAACTCATATTTTGGAGCTAGAGTGGCGGCACGTGGTAGATCGTGTTGCGCAATCTCTTAGACTATTAGTGCATGCACAGCAGCAATACAAGGCCCTGGTGACGGATAAAGCCAAAACACAGGCACAGGTGACTTTACATAGATTGTATGATGTGGCGGATCAGTCTGTGAAACTCTTGGCGTGGCTGAATCGTAAAGAGCAGGATACGAGATGGGTGGAACAAGTGTCAGATAGCCAGGGTCAAATTAGGCGGACTGATGTCCAGACAGCGCAGGCATTCGCTGACTACTATGAGGAGTTCTACAAGGCCAGAGACCTAGGCTCGACAGAGGATGTAGGGCACTATTTAGACAGTATTGAGACCCCCATTTTAGCGGATGAAGATCAGGCGAGTCTGGAGGAAGATATAACAGTCACAGAGGTCAGGTGGGCCCTAGCCAGACTTCGCCGGGGGAATTCCCCTGGACCGAACGGGTTCCTCGCAGAATTCTTTAAAAAAAACTGCAGACCTACATACTAATCACCTGCTGGCCTTGTTCTTGGGGATGGTTCAGGAAGGCATGCTGCCTCTGGATCTACGTATGGCCACTATTATACCAATCTATAAACAAGTTAAGCCGCCGGAGGAGTGGGCGTCGTATCCCCCCATTTCTCTACTAAACGTGGAGGTTAAACTCCTGGCGACGATTCTGGCGCTGTGACTGAGACGTGTTATTCCAGATCTGGTCCACCTGGATCAGACCGGCTTCCTGCCAGATAGGGCAACCAGGTTAAATTTGAGGAGAACTCATAATTGGTTGATGGAGGTGTATGACCGTCAGGACTCCCATGTGTTCTTATCTTTGGGCGCCGAAAAAGCGTTTCACGCAGAACACTGCCCTTCCTGTAGGGAGTATTGCTTAGGTTTGGCTTTGGTCTTATGTTTAGGAGGTGGGTAGGCCTCCTTTATACTTACCCGAGAGCGAGGGTAAAGGTCAATGGGGTATTGTCAGCGGATTTTCCCAAACGGAGAGGGACCCGGCAGGGGTGCCCTCTATCACTGCTATTGTTTGCCCTTACCATAGAAATAGTGGCGTGTGAGATAAGACTCGACAGAGGGATAAGAGGGTTTAAAACTGACCGGATCGATAAGGTTGAGGAGAAAATATAGCTATACGCTGATGACATCCTCCTATATGTCACCCACCCAGAGGTCTCAATACCACGACTATTTACCCTGCTGGGCCGCTACGGCTCCCATTCAGGATACACGATAAATTGGCATAAGTCACTCCTGTACAGCCTGTACTGGAGTGTACAGGGGAGAGGAGGTATGGCCTACCCTGCCTGATGTGCTTTGGGTCACGGGCGAGGGGGTTTACATATCTGGGGATATAAGTGACGAAGGACCGATCACTCTCATATCAGAACAATTTCCATTGAGTGCTCACAAACCTCCGCTAGTGATGCAGCTAGATGGAAGACCCTCCCCCTCACGATTCTAGGACGTGCAGCAATGATCAAGATGATAACCCTGCCACGGTTCTTGTACGCCCTACAGAATGAGTATTCCCCCTTCCCGACAGGTTTTTTAAGATATACATGAAGAGCTCCGGTCTTTGCTTTGGCTGGGGAAACATCCTAGAATAGGCCTAGAGATACTGCAGAGGAACAAATATAAAGGATGGCTCTCCTTACCCAATCTTGAGGCGTATTATTGGACTGAACATTTATCGCCAATAAATGACTGGCTCCATGCCCCGGCCGATCACCCCACATATAGATTGGAGAGAGGGACAATGGCGCAGCGCACCTGTCTGCATTACATATATGGAGGCAGGGGAAGGAAAAAACTACCCTCAGCAACGTGTGTGTGTGGGTTTACTTGTAAAGCGCACTGTGACTCCAAGGAGTATCCAGGCGCTGAAGACCGCTGGGGAACCCGTCCTGGTTTTCCCTGTGAGATGGTCCCTTTCTGGGTATCTCGGAGGGGAAACCAGGCATCCCCGACGTCTGTGGGGGGCCGTTGTAGAGATGAGGCAAGCTTAATGCCCAGAGTTGCCGCGTGTGTTCCCTGGTTAGAGTAGGCACCGAGGCGAGAATTATCGAGTCCGTTTGACCCTGGTCCACGACCCTGCCGCGTCAGGAATTGAACCCTGGTCCCGGGCCGTTCTCTGCTTACGGGTCTGCTGCCTCTAACCAGTGAGCCACACCACTCCACTGTGTGACTGTGGAGACATGGGAGAGGGCGACTAAGAGGATTGACTGGGTACACAAACGGACTAAACAAACACTGATATGGCACTGTACATGGTTAAAGGAATTGCATAAACTGAAGGGGTTTAAAAGGTGAGATGACATTGATATCTCTGTTCTGGGAGATCTGCTGAAAAGGGTAGCTCTGAAGTCCTTCCAGGCGTTGAGGGTCGAGTATGGATTGCATCATACTCAGTACTTGAAATACGAGCATGTACATCATGCATGGAGGGCAGAGACGGTGCTCACAGGTCCCCTGCCGGAGTATGCACCGCTTGAGGGCAGTCTGCTGCAGGAGCACGTCCGACTAAACTAGTTTCCCTGACCTATAAGAACGTTGATTAACAATATGCCTGATGGACTGGTGAAATTGAAAGGAACGTGGGAACTAAATCTGGGGGAAATGGACACACTTGACTAAGAGACAGCCTTGATGCACCCCAGGGAAATCGCGATAAAGTCTCGGCTTCGGCTCATACAATTTAAAATCCTCCATAGGGTTTATTACGATAGACACCGATTGCACCGGATGGGGCGGGACAGTGATCCTAACTGTCTGCGTTGTGGGTATGTGAAGGGAGATTTAATCATACCATCTGGGACACCTGTGTACTCCAGGACTACTGGGCCAAGGTATTAAGTGAATTAAGTGACATACTGGAAACGACCCTCCCAGTGGAGCCTAAACTGGTTCTGTTGGGTATAACAAATTAAGTGGATCTGAATCGCCCACTCTTGATTTTCCTTACACTGGCTTTGGTGGTAGCTAAGAGAGATGTGGCTAGAGCTTGGGGCGCTCCCATACCTCCTCGACTAGATGACTGAAGATGAGGCATGGATATTTACATGGCAGCGGAGAGGGTCACATACAAAGCTAGAGGTTGCCTAAGCAGTTCAAAGAGTGTGGGGGAAATGGAGACACTATTAAGGTCTGGATGGAGGACTGTGAAAGAAGGAGGTCAGGCCACCCTGTTGTCCCGGTGCATGCGGGGGAGGATATAGACGGCAATGTGCAATGTTGCGATAGGTGGAGCACCATGTATCCATGTGTAGCTTTTTCTGGGAGATTCTGGGAGGGATGGGTGGAGGGTGGAGGGGGTATGGTATGGTGGACAATTTCATGTGACATGCTTATGTTTATATATTTTAAAAAAGCAAATAAAAAAAAAATATATTTTTTTAAAAACAAGCAACTGACACGCTTCCTCGAAGAGAACAATGCTCTGGACGCTTCCCAATCGGGATTCCGCAGCAACCACAGCACTGAAACCGCCTTCATCGCCGCCACCGATGACACGAGGACCCTGTTATACAGCGGTAAAACCGTGGCCCTTATCCTCCTGGATCTGTCGCCGCCTTCGACACCGTCTGCCACCACACCCTACACACACGCCTCCACAACGCAAGGAGCTGCGATAAAGAACTGGACTGGACCACCTCTTTTCTCATCGGCAGAACACAGAGTGTCCCCCCCTTTCGTTCGGAAGCCACCAAGATCATCTCCGGCGTACCCCAAGGATCCTCACTCAGCCCGACACTGTTCAAAGTCTACATGGCACTGCTCACCAACATCGTCCGATTGCACCACCTCAACATCATCTCATACATCGACGACACCCAGCTGATCCTCTCCATCACCAATGACCCCACCACAGCCAAAACCAACCTCCATGAGGGAATGAAGGCCGTCGCCGAATGGATGAAGAACAGCCACCTGAAGCTGAACTCGGACAAGACGGAGGTCCTCATCCTCGGATCCACTCCCTCCACCTGGGATGAATCCGGTGGCCGGCAAAACTGGGAGTCGCACTGAAACCCACAGACCAGGCACGCAACCTGGGAATCATCCTAGACTCATCGCTATCAATGACCCAGCAAGTCAACACCGTCTCATCCTCCTGCTTCAACACCCTCCTTATGCTCCTCAATATCTACAAATGGATCCCCACCGAGACCAGAAGGACGGTCAACCAGGCCCTCGTCAGCAGCAAACTGGACTACGGCAACGCACTCTAAGCAGGAGCCCCGGCCAAACTCCAGATGCGACTCCAACGCATACAGAACGCCTCTGCACGCCTCATCCTCGACATCCCCTGCCACATCACAAAACACCTTAGAGACTTACACTGGCTCCCCGTCAACAAGAGGATATCCTTCAAGCTCCTCACCCACATCCACAAGGCCCTCCACAATGCCGGCCCAGCGTACCTCAACACACAACTCACCTTCTACACCCCGTACCGCCAGCTCCGCTCCGCTGACCTCGCCCTCGCCACCATACCACGCATCCGAAGAATGACCATTGGCGGAAGATCGTTCTCCCACCTCGTCGCCAAGACACGGAACACCCTCCCCATCGACTTACGGCAGACCCAGAACCTACTGACCTTCAGGAGATGCCTCAAGACCTGGCTGTTCGAGCAGTAGCAACCCCCAGCCCCCTATCCCCCCCACCCCCAGCGCCTTGGGACTCTCACAGGTGAGTGGTGCACTTTACAAATTATTGATTGATTGATTGATAATTGTTGAAATGTCAATCATAATCACACTGAATTCATGAGAATGTCATACATAGCAATCTAAAACCTTTCCAGCTATGTTCCCTGCTCTGTCATTCTCTCTCCTCATGTTTTAATTTACAATGCGATTCCATCTCAAAAATAAAAATTCCATTCTTTCACTCCGACTCTGTGCCTGTTTATTTTTCACTTATTTCACCTTTCCTTCTTTGTACTACTTGCGATTTGTTAAAAAAATAAAAATTATTTTCTTCCACTCTGACTCCGTACATGTGTTTAATTTTAATTTGTTTCACGCTTCCTTCTTTGTACTACTTGCAACTTGCTTCAAAAAATAAAAATTCCCTTCTTTCACTCTGACTCGTGCATGTATTTATTTCATTTTCATTTATTTCACTGCTTCCTTCTTTTTTCTACTTGCCACAAACAAAAATCCATTATTTCACTGTGACTTCGTGCGTGCATTTATTTAATTTTCATTTAGTTCACCTTTCTTTCTTTGTACTTGTTGCGATTTGCTTGGAAAATAAGCATTCCATTTTTTCACTTCGACTCTGTGTATGAATTTAATGTTCATTTATTTAACCTTTCGTTCTTTGTACAGCTTTCGATTTGCTTCCTGTCTCTTGTGTAGCAGTGACTCCAGTATTCAGAGAAACACGTTCATTTATTATAGCTTGAGCCTGTCTGGTATCCCATGAGATCGTGTATCCCCGCACTCAGCCCGAGCAGAGATCGACTGCTTCTGTCTGATCCTGCCCGGGCTGAGTTAATTCTCCGAAGACGGCCGAAGTGAAGGGGATACACGATCCCAAGGGGATACCAGATATTACACAACACCGGCATTAGCTCCCCCATCTGCAAGAGTCTCAGTCGAGACCCATCAACAGAGGAGAACCTGTAATGCTCCTAAACAATCGCAGGCTTAGGACAAACGCACCACGCCTTCCCTTGATCACCCTCCTCTCAGGTACAAAGTATTATATTAGAAGTCGGTGTCGTAAGCACCCTTACCGGACCGGTTCGCGAAGACTGCGTCCTTCGGCGTTCATAAGAATAATCGGCTGCGCTGATTGCCCCGAAGTGGTTAAAAAGGCACTGAAAACACCTATTGACGAATGTGCGTCTCCGGACGCACAGCACCATGGGAAATGGAGTCCATACAGCTCCCGATATCAGCGTTCAAGGACAATTGCGTGTGTCTCCCTGGTGGGACCTGACAGTACATCCCTCTCCAGTAGAACACTGACAGAAACAAGGTTTCTGAGGGTTCTTTTGATTGAATAACCTCTTCAGCCTGTCTGCATGTATAGCAGAGGATGGTTCCCAGGAGTCCTCCTCAGGCCCATAGCCCTTCCATGACACCAAATACCAACATTTTCTCCACAGGACTTGGAATCAACTAGTTTTTTGACTTTGTATTCTTGTTCATTGTTAACTGAAATGGGTTCGGGATTTTCTTAATAGGGACAAGATAGAGCCTCAAAAGGGACACATGAAATACACGGTGTATGCAAAGGCTAGAAGGTAATGCTAACCGAACAGCGACTGGATTAATGTGCTTCACCACCTTGTAAGGTCTAATGCATCTAGAGTTAAAGATACTATATCCTTTAAACTGAATGTTTTTTGTGCACAGCCACACTCTGTCCCCTTTTAAGGTCTCGCCTGAGCGAGCGCATGCACTGGAAAGCAAGATATTTAGTGAGTGGGGGCTTTAGAAATGCGACCACAAGCTTTTGCTTGTGGCCTAAAGCTTGCTCTTACACGCACGGGCACGTGCACAGCAGCCATCTACCTTTCCCCTCGTAATGGCTCATTAACCCGCTTGTACCTTTTCAGCATGCCATGAGTGATATTTTACAAAACTCCTTGCCTTTGTGCATTTGTAAAACTAGTTCTGACTTGTGTGCATGATGTTTAAACAAAAAAAAAATTCAGCTACTTTCACATGATTTCTGCAATTTTACATGACTCGTCGCTGCTTTCTTAGTGATGATGAAATCTGAATTTTTTGGTCTAACTTACTCCCTTTGCTTAGCTTTTGTTCCACACTATACTATTTGTTTACATAAGTAATCCACGTAACCTCATAATTCTATATCTTAAATAGCTAATATTCATTTCTTCATCAATTTGTACTAAATGGCAAAACTTGATACTATTGGTTCAAAATGCAAATTACCATCGTTTTTCAAGCATACTTTTTATGACATGTTTTATTGTTAAGATTTTTATTCTTTCCCATTGGCAGGCTTAATTTCTTGGCCAAGCCACATCAATACTGTTTTATTTTTCTGCTGTATTTAATAAATCATGTCGAAGGTCTTTTCTACATCAGGATTTTTTTTGTCAAACCTATTTATTTACCCTTAGGTATAGCAGGTTTCCAGCCACTACTACCATTCATGTAAATAAATACTTACGTTCCTCTAGTTACTAAGAACATTAGCCACAATTGAAAATCTGAAACCCTAATTGTGGTGGCTTCCTGCACATACCATCTCATTATTGACTCGTGTACATTTGAGAATTCTTAGCCAATTAGGACTATTATTGTTTGGCATCAGGCTTACAGCACTTAGGACAACCCTTCGATTCCTTGCCCATTGTTAATCTACACCTGGAATATCATGTTTAATGTGTTTTGATTTAAAACAACTCTAGTACGTCATGTTATTAAGGGATAGAAAACAAAAAAGCCAGAGTAGATCAGTCTGCACAAGCGCCACCACAGCATCAGTCAGCACCACACCAGCGTCACTCAGCACCACCATAGCATCATGCAGGACCACCACAGCATCACTCAGGTCCACCACTGCATCGCTCTACGCAACAACAGCAACATTCAGCACCACCACAGCATCACGCAGCACAGCATCACTCAGGTCCACCACTGCATCGCTCTATGCAACGACAGCAACATTCAGCACCACCACAGCATCACTCAGCACCAATACAGCATCACTCAGCACCACCACAGCATCACTCAGCACCACCCCAGCATCACTCAGCACCACCACAGCATCACTCAGCACCACCACAGTATCACTCAAGGACACAACAATATCACTTTGCGCCACCACATCATCACTCAGCACCACCACAGCATCACTCAGCACCACCACAGCATCACTCAGGGCCACTACAGCATCTCTCAGGGTCACCACAGCATCACTCAGCAACACCACAGCATCACTTAAGAACACCACAGCATCACTCTGTACCACCACACCATCACTAAATTCTACCACAGCATCACTCTGCAGCGCCACAGCATCAAACAACATCACCACAGCATCAGGCAGCACCACCACAGCATCACTCAGGACAAACACAGCATCACTCAGGACAACCAAAGCATCACTGAAGGCCAGCACAGCATCACTCAGGGCCAGCACAGCATCACTCAGCGCCACCACAGCATCACTTAGCGCCACTACAGCATCACTCTGCGCTACCACAGAATCACTCAGCTTCACCACAGCATCACTCAGCGCCACCACAGCATCACTCGGCGTCACCACAGCATCACTCAGTGTCACCACAGCATCATTGAGGAACACCATTGCATCACTGTATGCTACCACAGCATCACTCTGCAGCACCACAGCATCAATCATCATCACCACAGCATCACTCACGGACACACCAATATTACTCAACACCACCACAGCATCAATCAGCACCACCACAGCGTCACTCAGCACCACCACACCATCACTAAGGTCCATCACAGCATCACTCAGGTCCACCACAGCATCACTCACCACCACCACAGCATCAATAAGCACCCCCACATCATCACTCAACACCACCATATCACTCACCTACACCACAGCATCACTCACCTTCACCACAGCATCACTCAGCACCACCACAACCTCACTCAGGAACACCACAGCATCACTCAGTACCGCCACAGCAGCACTATGCACTACCACAGCATCACTCAGCGCCACCATAGCATCACTGAACACACCACAGCATTACTCAACACCACCACAACATCACTCAGGGCCACCACAGCATCACTAGCATCACTCAGCACCACCACAACATCACTCAGGAACACCAAGAGCATCACTCAGCACCACCACAGCATCACTAAGCACCACCACAGCATCACTCAGTGCCACCACAAGAGCACTCAACGTCACCACAGCATCACTCAGCACCACCACATCATCAGTCAGCACCACCACAGCATCACTCAGCTCCACCACTGCATCACAAAGCACCACCACAGCATCACTTAGCACCACCACAGCATCCCTCAACACCACCACAACATCACTTAGGGACACAACAACATCAATCAGCACCATCATAACATCAATCAGCGCAACTACAGCAACACTCAGCACCACGACAGCGTCACTCAAGCCCACAACAATATCGCTCAAGGCCACAACAGCATCACTCAGTGCCACCACAGCATCGCTCTACGCCACCACAGCAACACTCAGCACAACCACAGCATCACTCAGCGACACCACATTATCGCTCAGGGCCAACAATGCATCACTTAACAACACCACAGGATCACTCAGCACCACCACAGCATCATTCAGCTCCACCACAGCATCACAAAGCACCACCACAACATCACTTAGTATCACCACAACATCACTCAGTACCACCACAGCATCACTCAGCGCCACCCCAGCATCACTCAGCGCCACCACAGCACCACTCAGCATCACCACAGCACCACTCAGCATCACCACAGCATCACTCAAGAACACCACAGCATCACTCAACAACACAACAGCATCACTCAGGGCCAGCACAGCATCACTCAGGGCCAGTACAGGATCACTCAACGCCACCACAGCATCAGCCAGCATCACCACAGATTCAGACAGTACCACCACAGCCTCACTCAGGGCCACCACAGCCTCACTCAGCACCACCACAGCATCAGTCAGGACCACGACAGCATCAGTCAGCACCACCACATCATCAGTCAGCACCATCCCAGCATCAGTCAGCACCACCACAGCATCAGTCAGGGCCACCACAGCATCAGTCAGGGCCACCACAGCATCAGTCAGAGCCACCACAGCATCAGTCAGGGCCACCACAGCATCACTCAGCTCCACCACAACATCACTCAGCGCCACCACAGCATCAGTGCTTAATTTGTGCCGGAGCTTTCCGGTGCTAAGCACCGGCACCTATTTCTCAGGACCGGGTCTATAGGATTGATGAGCATAGGTATGCTCCAGAGGAGTGTGTTGCAGGTGCCGACTTTTTCAGGGTGAAGTTTATTTCATTGCTTGAGGCTTGATCGGAGTCCGTCAGCTGCGGAGCAAGGAGTGAAGTGGTGAGCAGGGCTGTAGTCGGAGGCACTTTCAAGGCTCTGCAGGAACAGGCAGGCCTCAGCGCAAATGGAAAAGGCAGGCCTCGGCGCGAACGGAACAGGCAGGTCTCAGCACAAAAAATCGACTTCCGGGGCGTGGTCAAGATGGCGACCTGAGCTGCAGCACTATCATGAGACTCCCCGCTCAAAATCCCTTTCACCGGCCTTCACTTCGCTAATACACCCCAAAGTTGGGAGGTTTTGGGCTACTAGCAAGGGACAACCGGAGTGCAGGTCGGGGAGCGGTCGGAGGTCCCTTACATCGCTGTGCAGCTGGAGGCGGGCTTGCGACGGGAGTACGCTTCATGGCGGCTGAGTAACGCTGGGGCGGTGAGGTGCTCTTCCTGCACCGCCGAAGCCACCTGTCTGGGAGTAATCTGCTGTGGCTGTCGAGCCCCTGTCCGGGGGTAAATCGGGCCCGTGCCCGGAGCGCCAGAGAGAGAAGCACAGGGAGCGGCCAGCGGTTGTGGCGGGATGCTTCGGGACATCGAAGCATCCCTTCTGTAGCTGCCTGAAGTGGAGAGCAGAGGTGAGAATCATCCCCCGGCCGGTGGAAGGGGGAGGCGGCGTGCAGCAGACAGCGCTGGGGGCAGTATCCAAGGACCTCAGCAGCTGCGAAACTCGAGGGCGTGGTCTCGCAGCCTACCCGCGGGGTGCGGTAGCGGCCCAGCTTGGCACCGGTGAACAGCGTTGCGGGAGAGCGGTGGGATACACACCTCTTCAGCGCACAAGGGAGCGGATGATCGATGGGAGCGGGGCTCCCCAGATGCTTGGCAGAGTGGAGGTGCACCATTTTGCCATAGGCCCAGAGAGTGTGCCACGCCGCTGAGGAGTGGAAGGGTGAGACCGGCGCAGGTCGCAGGGTGGCAAAAGGAGTTGAGGGTGCGAGGTGGAAGATACAGGACCCCGAGGGGGGCTACAAACCCCGAGTTTGGACTACACCCTGCACCGGCAGCCATAAAACCGTCTCGGTGCACATAGGGGAAGACCGGGCCCACACGGCAGGGTCCAGGGAGGCGGCTGACGGGGGACGATGTGGGGGCGGCAGGAACATGCACGAGGCGGTGCACCGGTGGGCTGGCACGAACATCGACGCCGGGGAGCCTGGTCCTGGGGGCCTTGCGCGGAGACTGCCTGCGCCGCGGAGGAGTGTGGCAGTGGTGCATTTCGACCTTTGAGGGGCACACACGTTTGTAGCGGAGAGGAGCGGTCAGGGCAGCCCGGGAGCTCCCAAGTGGTCGAATTGAAGGGCTAGGGTGAGGACCGAGCCCCCCTGGCGTGAAACCAGACGGAGACGACAGCCCAGGAACCTCAGCGGAATTGCTGCCATCCTTAGGGTGCTTGGACTGGGACTCAGGGACCCTTCTGCAGTGCAGAGATTGGCATGGGAGGCCCACGGGGCCCCATCACAGGCATAGAGAGTCCGGCAGCATATTAGACTGAGATAAGAGCGTGATACCTGGTGAGCAGCCCTTGCAGCTACACAAGTTGGTGTGCCTTCTGCTTACTGCGATGTGGGTCAGCCATGGCTAATTCACGGAAGAGGGGGGAGAGATCACTTAAAGATATGCTCTGCAAATCACCCTCCGCAGGCGATGGTGGCGGGGCATCTCAGACAAATGCTCGGTCCCAGCAGGCCCTGTCGCCCACGGAGACCCCCGTTATGAGAGAGTTTTTAGAGACTCTGTTTAATACCGTCTGTGATGACTTTTGGTCTTTAAAGCAAGAAGTGGCGGGAGAAGTAAAGGAAATCCGCCGCGATGTTGATGGTCTGGGGGAATGGGTCGCAGCAGTGGAAGAGAGTGCGCACTCTACCTGTGAGGAAATCGAGTCCCTGCAACAGGAGATTATTCGCCTAAAGGACCATCAACTGGATCTTCAAGCACACGCCGATGACCTGGAAAACAGGTCCCGGCACAATAACATTCGCGTCAGAGGAGTCCCGTCACGAGAAGAAGGATCAGACATGGTGGGCTACCTACAAGGCCTCTTTAGAGACATTCTGGGCGAAGATGCAGACTTCGACCTACGCATTGATCGGGCGCATCGGGTGGGCCTGGGAAGACGAGCACCGGCTCCACCCCCAGACATTCTGGCTTTCCTACCTGACTTTGTGTTGAAAGAACGCATTCTGAGGGAGGCTAGGAAGAAACAGCCTCTTCAGTATCAGGGTCACTCTGTAGCTCTCTATCATGATCTTACCTCCATAACACTACAAAAACGGAAGGCTTTTAAGGAAGTGGCGTCCTATTTACGGGACAAAGGGGTGCCTTACTCATGGGGACACCATTTTCGTATAATCTTCAAGTGGAATGGCAAGCTACAGCAGATGAGATCTCTGCAAGAAACCTGCGATCTGCTGGGCATCGAGAGGCGGAGCTGCGAGTCCTCTCACGCCCCCACGCAACGACCGTTGAGAGAGGGCTGGCAAACGGTGGAGCGCCGGCTTTCTCCCAAGACTTCGATGAAGCCGGACACTCTCACATCGACCCAAGAAAGAGAAGCGGCCCTAGAGGCGATGAAGCATGACACCTCCCATGGGGAGTGACGGTGTGGCAGCAACAGGGGTGTACACGGCACTACGTGTTAGCTGGTCGGGGGGGGTGGGAGCGGGGATGCCGGGACTCCACGCGAACCCCTCATTTTTTTCGATATTCCGTTTGCTTGCAACTGTGAATGACAGGCGCTGGACTATTTTGCTGGGTTGGGTTATCTCTGTTGGGGTTAGGGAGAGGGGGAGTTGTCCAGTTGGGGTTGGGGGAGCTAGGATGGGGTTGGCGGAGGGGCGGGGGTGGTTGGGAGGGTGGAACCGGTGTGCAGTCTGGGGAAAGGGTGGGGGTTGGAGATAGAGTGCCATGGAGCTTCTGCATTGTAGAGGCCCACACGGGCGCAGCTTGCAATTTTTTTCCCTACCAGTGAGACGCTGTACATCAGAGCCAAACCCAGATCCCTTCTCATGACTCAAGTTTTACCACTTAATGTAAAGGGGTTGAACAACCCAATTAAGAGGCATGCGATCCTGAGTTACCTAGAGAATTCGGAGGGCGCTATTTGCCTATGCGGAGTGCCTCAGGGCTCTTCACTTAGCCCGACATTATTTAATGTCTACATGTCCCCACTGGAGGAGGTAGTCACCCCGTTCGGAGTGAAAATCATCAGCTACGCGGATGACACCCAGTTGGTGGTGTCCCTATCCCATCCCAACCAAGAACCATCTAACCTCCACAGCTGCCTTTCCAAAATCCAGGGGTGGATGAACAACTCAGCGTTGAAACTCAACGGGTCCAAGACGGAAATCTTGCTCCTTGGTCAAAAAGGGCTCTCCCTTCCCCCTAACATCTGGCCCTCCTGTCTGGGTAAACCCCCAGTCCCCAAAACCGAGATCAAGAGCTTGGGAATCTGGCTAGAGAAAGACCTGTCCTTCAAAACCCAAGCCAAAAAAAACGCTGGGATTTGTTCCGGGCTCCTTAGATCAGTCAGGAAAATTCTGCCCTTACTCCCTCCCATCTCCCAGAAATTGCTTATCCAAGGCCTCATTCTTTCTAGGCTGGATTACAGCAATTCCATCTATCTGGGAGCCCCTGAAGCCACCTTCAATAAACTACAAAGGATTCAGAACGCCGCAGCCCGACTTCTCACCAACACTCCGGCTAGGTCCTCGGCCAAACCACCTCTGAAGCACCTTCACTGGCTCCCTGTAATAGAAAGAGTTAAATTCAAGGCTCTCTGTCTGGCCCATAAACTCCTGCAGGATAAAGGCCCCCCCATCCTTAAAACTTTATCAGGCCTTACAAGGCTACAAGATCCCTCCGCTCTGACCATGAACACCGCATCACAGTTCACAGAGTGAAGAAGGCGCGCACAGGCGGACGGCGATTCTCCGTGGACGCAGTCTGCCTTTGGAACACCCTCCCCCGTAATCTAAGGATGGAACCAGATCACCTCCGGTTCAGGAAACTTCTGAAAACGCACCTCTTCCCTTGATCCCCCTTCCCCATTTCTTCCCGTCAATCCACCCTCTCTACTGTCCTGATCTCAGCGCTGGGATGCTTCCGGGTTACTACGCGCTCTACAAAACCCAAATAATAATAATAATAATAATATTACAGAAGACCCATTTACTATCTAAGGACTGGCATAGAATGAGGTCCCGAGCCTTTCCCCAGTAGCTACATTCCTCCATGCCAGATAAGCGAGGGGGGGTAGCCATACTCCTAGCACAACACTTTCGGGGGAAGGTTGGAGATAGGGTGGCAGAAGTGAAAGGAAGGCGTTTGGTGTATAGATTTTGGGTTGGGGATACTTCTGTAGTTATAGGTTCCATCTATGCCCCTAACTCTGGACAGGAGCCATTTCTCATCGGTTCAATCTCGGATACCCTCCGTCAGCACAATAGGCGGGTCTTATTGGGGGGGGACCTTATCATAGTCATGGACCCAGATAAGGACAGATCAGGGCATAGGCAGGGGGCTACCGGGGCTATTTCCAAGGTGGGGGCTGACTGGCTCCGTGATAGGGGGTTGGTGGATATCTGGAGGGTAGCCCATCCCCATAGTACGCACTACTCCTTTTATTCCCATGTTCACCATACCTATGCTCGCCTTGACCACTTTATAGGGTCATCCGAACTTAATGCCCTGGTCAGGTCGGTTGACATCATCCCCGTGGCATTGTCAGATCATGACGCAATAAAGCTGACTATTGACTGGCGCTCGGCGAGTCAGAGAAAAGGGAAGTGGTGTCTACGGGAGTCTCTGCTGCAGCGGCCGGACGCCTGTCGGCAAGTGTGGAAATGCCTGACGGATTACTTAGCGTCTAATGACATCGAGGGCACTCCATTGACGGCACATGGGGGGCCCTTAAAGCAGTGGTGAGAGGCGAGCTTATCGCTCTCTCTGCAGCTGACAACTGTGCGCGTAGGGAAAAGAGGGAGGAGCTGACAGCCAAGGTGCTGGAACTAGAGTGTATTCATAGCAGGACTGGGGCCCCGCATTTGTGCATTTTGAGATTTACACACATTCTCTAATTTTAGTTCATTTTTCAGTTGTTGTCATAGGCTTCCTATATGTTATATTATGTTATGTAATATTGATTTGTATAGTGAACTAATCACTCAAGAGGGTGTCCAGGTTCTTGGGCAGGCATGTAGGTGTAAGGCCCCGAGGTGCTTATGTGTTGAGCCAGGGCTGCAGCTTCTTGCAGAACTCAAGAAGTAAGGAGGTAGCGCTGATGTGTTGAGGCTTATGGGTATGGGTGGAGCCTATAAATTAAGAGAGTGGAGCCACTGGAGGAAGTGGGAGGAGCCGGGGTAGTGGGTGTGGCCTCCTAAAAAATGTGAGCACCTGCACTTAATATTTTACAAATTAAGCACTGACTCCGCACCACCACAGTATCACTCAGCACCACCACAGCATCACTCAAGGACACCACAGCATTACTCAAGAATACCACAGCATCACGCAAGAACACCATGGCATCACTCAAGAACCCCACAGCATCAGTCAGCACCACCACAGCATCCCTCAGCACCACCACAGCATCATTCAGGGCCATGACCGCATCACTCAGGGTCACCACAGCATCACTCAGGGCCACCACAGCATCACTCAGCACCACCACAGCATCACTCATGAACACGACAGCATCACTCAAGTACCACCACACCATCACTAAATGCTACCACAGCATCACTCTGCAGTGCCACAGCATTAATCAGCATCACCACTGCATGAGGAAGCACCACCACAGCATCACTCAAGCCCAGCACAGCATCACTCAGGGCCAGTACAGCATCACTCAATGCCACCACAGCATCACTCAGAAACACCACAGCATCACTCAGTACCACCACAGTATCACTATATGCTACCACAGCATCACTCTGCAGTGCCACAGCATCAATCAGCATCACCGCAGCATCAGTCAGCACTACCACAGCATCATTCAGGACCACCACAGCATCACTATATGCTACCACAACATCACTCTGCAGTGCCACAGCATCAATCAGCATCACCGCAGCATCAGTCAGCACCACCACAGCATCACAGAGGACCACCACAGCATCACTCAAGGCCAGCACAGCATCACTCAACACCACCACAGCATAACTCAGGGCCAGCACAGCATTAATTAACAACACCACAGCATCACTCAGTGCTCCTTACACTTTTTAATTACAACTTCTCAGCATGCTGCACAGCAGCCACACTTCTCTACGGCACAGCTTGGAAACACTGGCAAAGTCAATAGCTCTACCTAAACACTTATAAGGCCCCCAATGCATAGCTGATAGGTCTCTCCCTTAGGACATTATAAGTGTTTAGTTATCCAGCACAGTATCCTTGATTAAACAACATCAAATGTTGCATGGCTAAACACTTATAAGGTTCCAAAAGCGAGACCTATTGGCTATGCTAATGCTTGTTTAATCAAAGGGTTAGGCCTTCTGCTTTTATCAGCTGTTTTTTTGTAGGCTATCTTGCCTTGTTGCAACTGTCTTCTTGTACATTTTAGAGTTTTTTGTATGTGACTGATTCTCTTTTGTACCTCCGGTATTGTCTGGGCTTCTGCAGGGTGAATGAATGGAATAAACCTTGGAGGAAAACCATATAGTAAAAAGGGGATTTATGGAGAGATGCATGTTTGCCACTATTATAGGCCACTTCCACTAACCACAACCACTCCACCCAAGCCTCTGTATTCTTATCCACATAACACCTAAGGTATTGTTTGAGGGTCTGATTCAGACGTTCAGCTTGCCCATCCGTCTGAGGATGGTAACTAGTGGACAAGGCTGCTGAAATATGTAGGGCCTTACACCACAACTTCCAAAACTGGGCTGTAAACTGCAACCCCCCCATCTGATACAATAACTCTCGGGAGACCATGCAACCTTACGACAATAGCTAATAACAACTGGGCCAATTGACCTGCAGTTGGGAGTTGTTTACACACTATGAATTATAGTCCACCGCTACCAATATTGTAGTGTACCCTTGACCCTTTGGCAACCCCACAATGAAATCCAGTTATATGTTTTCCCAAGGGGTTGTGGGGGTTGGGAGAGGAAACAATAATCCTTGTTTTTTCATGGTGTCCGTTTCGTTTTGGGTACACACCTCACATTGTCTGACCCACAAAATCACATCCATACGGACACTAGGCCATCAAAACTCTCGTAAATCTCTGTCTTGGGTCTTCTCTATGCCATTATGTCCTGCACATGGACTCACATGACACCACTGAAATACTTGTTAGCTTAATGTTTCTGTTGGTATTAACATCTGTTGGCTTCAGATAGGTATCCCTTGTCTGATTTTCCATTCTGGGTGGCTTTTCAACCAGGTGCTCCATGTAAAGGTCTGAATCACTCGCGCTACTTGTTTTAGGAAGGGGTCACAATAAAGGGTACAGATGACTTGCTGAGGGTCAATTATGGCTCTTTCGGGCTTCACTTTTGTTTCCTTCATGGTGTCTTGCCGTGTGAGGGCATGCACCTTTTTTTATCACTGCCTGGTCTGTAGGTTATCAGCTCACATGAATTGAAGGTTGTGATGGTCGATGAACACAGTGACTACATGCCCGGCCCCCATCAACCAGTGTCTCCACTCAATAAAAGCATCTTTGATGGCCAGTAAATCCTTCTCTGATATCGAATAATTCCTTTCTGCTTCATTCAACTTCTGTGAAGTATGCCACTGGATGCATTTTTTGTCCTGTGGTCACGTCCCATTGAGACAACACCTCTCCAACAGCCGCTTCAGAAGCGTCCGCTTCTACAATGTAGGGTTTATCTAGATCAGCATGAGTTAAGATGGGTACCGTGATGAAAGCTTGTTTTAGTCCATCGAATGCCTTCTGAGCATCTTCAGCCCAATGGAATGTCGTCTTCTTGCGTAATAGTCTTAGAATAGGGGCTATCAGATGAGAGAACTGATTGATAAAGCCCCTGGAACAATTGGCGAATCCTAAGAAACATTGGACATCACAAACAGTTTGAAGTCTTGGCTACTCCTTCACTGCCAATACCATCCTTTCGGCCGTCTCCTGTGGGGAAAGCATCACCCCCAAAAATTCTACAGATGATAAAGGGAATTCACATTTCGTTAACTTGCAAAACAAAAGATGCTTGCGGAGGGTGGATAATACTGCACTTATGTTGAACATGACTTTCATCACTGTCAGAGTAGATGAGAATGTTGTCAATGTACACCACCAGGTATCTATCCAAATATTCACGTAAGACATAGTTGAGAAGGAACTGGAACGCTGCAGGAGCGTTACACAGCCCGAACAGCATTACCAAATACTCGAATAACCCAGACCGGGTTTTGAATGCAGTCTTCCATTCGTCTCCCTCTCTCATGCGCACTAGATGGTAAGCCCCTTTTAAATCACATTTGGTATACACCACCACTTCCTTCAAATGAGAGGCAGAGTCTGTGGTATCTGAGTCATACGGGTTTTAATGAAAAAACCTCGAGGTTGGAGATCATGTTCCGTTACCACTAGGGTTCGGGAAGGGACAGTCAACGTTTTATTAACAGTACACATTATATATAGTAAAGTAACATCATTGAATCCAATATAGTAGGCGTAACAGGTGAAAAGAAGAAGATAAGAACACATTGGCGTAACAAGGGGCGTGAAAGAAGGCGTGTAATAGGCGTACACGGAGGCGTATAATGTGAACGTAATGTAGACGTCACAGAAAGTGTCATAAGTGGGTGTGTGCACAGAGGTAATCTGCAGAGTCAGCAGGAAGTGAGGATGCGCGCGCAGCTAGCATGACGTGACATAGACGTGTAACTGGGGAGAACTTTAACACTAGTAGAGGAGACAGAAGTCTGGGATGTCAGAACGACCTGGACCTATAACATATCTAGTATCTTATGTTTGGAGGATGTATTATCTGAAGTAAAAGGTCTCTTGGGCAGAGGCTAATCTATACTGAATACTAGTGCGTGCATATATGTCTACGTGTCTACGTGCAGGGGCCATGGGCCTACTATGGCAACGGGATCTGTAAATTACTTGCATGGAGACAGGAAGGCTTGCTCTTTGCTCTGCAGCCGGGGAGATGTTTACCTAAATCACTAGACAAGAATGTATTTTTGAGGAGGCTGAACAGATAACTTGAAGGCAAAATACTGTCTTGGCAGGCAGGCCAGGTTGAGCCAGGCACCGCTTCGCTTGGCAGGAAGTAAGGCAGGGGTCAGGGATACGTGTCCATGCTGCAGCTTTCAGAGGCAGAAAGCAGAAAGGGCTCGGAGACAGAAATCAGGGCCTAGCTCGGCAGAGCCAGGAAAAACGTAAAAGTGTACCATGTAAAGACGTTGGCATGGTATGGTTAGGAACTGAATTATCGATCCATTCATGGTGGATCTGAAAGAGGACATGTTAACGTTGGACGCAAATGTATTTGCGTCTTCATATTCGGTCATGGAGGGAAATTACATGTACTTGAAGCACGTACATGGAGACGTTGGGGTACACGTTAGGGGACATACTTGACCATAAAAATTTCAATTACCTCATTCCCTCCTTGTCCCCTACGTTCCCTTCAGGAGATATCAATCTTCATGAGTCCATCTATCTGTTCATATAACATCATTTGTTCATCTTTTTTCATTCGGGCACGAGAACGTGGACTTGGACGGGGAATACATGATGTGGCGCACAAGCCACAAATCGCTGGCCCACATTGTAGACACAGACAACAACTAAATACTATGAGTAGGGCTATTCCAAGGAAGGATAGGACTTTCCATCCCCAGGCTGATATGATGCTCCAGAGCCAACCGGACCATGTCCAGGTGCCTGGATTCTGGTGTATCTGACTTGCAATCTTGTGGAGCCGAGTTATGGCTCTATATACTGACGGTGCGTTATTTGGAATGAAAACACAACAACTGGATCCGATGACTCTACAAGCCCCGCCCCTATCTGCCAGGATGACGTCAAGGACGAGACGATTTTGAAGAACGACAAGTCTCATAGCAGACTGCTCTTCTGTTAAGTTTCCTAGGGCAAAAGTAGTTTCATTTACTACTGCTTCAAGGGTTCTGGTCAATTTACGTATCAGTTTACTATTTGAGACAGTTCCTAAATAAGGAAAGAATCCTTTATTGAAATCTGTGTATTGTTCCCATGTCGTTTCAGTGTAATCGACAATCGGGAGATCTCTCTTGGGTCTAACATGAATGAGATGAGAATTTCTATGGTAGTCAGGTGGTGCTAGAAAAACAGGTAGTAGTAGGAATGCAATGTAACAAGTACCATCCCAGTCTAGAGGTAAACGTATATAAGCTGTATGGCCACAAATGAAATAGGAATGTCGGGAAGCTTTGAATGTAGACTTGCCTTTATCACTGAATTCAATAACTGTATTACAATCGCTGTGTCCTAGTTGTACTGAACCTTTCTTTCTAACGCATAGGTCACCCTTCACTGGCAAAACTGATATTGAGGGTAAGTTCGAACTAGTTTCGGACTGGACATTCAAAATCATGAGGCTAAGTGTAAAATTACCTAATCCATATACTTCATTTTCTAGATCGGTACCTGTCATTTGGGGAAGACCCTCCTTGTCTGGGAAACATGCCTTATTCATAACTGTATTCAGGTCTCCCCATATCCAATTACCTTGGGAAACTTTGGACTTACTATCTAACGAGGACATTAATGTAAACCATGCACCACATGAACCATTATGTGTAAACGGGTAAGGAAAAAGAGGCAGGGCTCCTGTCATTTTCTGGTAGGGAGGGAGTCGGCCACATACCCAGCAATTAGTGGCATTGCTGGTCTGGTGAGAATGATGTAACATACGGATGAAAGAATTGTTACGCAGTGCAAGTTGATAAGAAAGTTCGTGCGGGGGCAGATCACTAAAGGTGTGATCTGCAGTGTCATTAAAGGAAGAATGTGCTTGTATAGGAACATATACGTGTAACACATAGCTTAGGCATGTAATCGTAAGACTCAGAAAAAACATGACAAGTAAAAATACAATACATCGGCTACGGAGATTCTTGCAATATTTCTGTTTCTTGATCTCCTGTCTATCTCTCTCACTATGTGGGTCTATCTTGTACATGTCAGGAACCTGTCTAAGCGCTTCACCCAGGGGGGGACTTAAACAATTAAACTGTCTGACTTACTAGACCTCAACTTTAATTTGTACTCCTGGGATGGAGTTTTCTCTACCAGGGGGAGTTTAGTATCAACGATTGGAATGCGGCAGTCCTGGGAAACAGTTTTTGGCGGAAGTCCATAACATTTTTTGACGTGGCTCGAGTGGAGCCAATTTTTTCTCCCTTCAAGTTTCACTGCAGTCCTTGTGGTCATCAAAACGATCTTGGGTTCCTTCCAGCGGGGCTCCAGAGGGCTCGACCGGTCGAATTTACGAACATACACGTAATCACCAGGGACGATCTTGTGTGGCTTCACCTCGGTGTTGTCTGGAAAAGCTGCTGCGACCTGTGAACGACATGATTGTAGTGCAGACATCAAGGAAGCAAGGTAATCTGTCAGCATATTACTGTCAACATCGGTTAATTTACGGGGCAGAGGCGTCCCCCACATATTCGGTGGCCGGCCAAAAACCACCTCATACGGGGATAGCCCTGTCCTAGAATGGGCTACCATTCGCATATAGAAGAGGGCAACTGGAAGGGCAACAATCCAGTCCACTCCTTTTTCTGCACAGACCTTGGCAAGACGTGTTTTCAGAGTCTGATTGTGTCTCTTTACTAAACCAGCTGCTTCGGGATGCCGAACACAGTGGAACTTCCATTGGTAACCTAGCAAAAGGGAAACTTGCTTCATGAGCTCGGACGAGAATGGCTGTCCGTTATCTGAATACACGACACGAGGCAAACCAAACCTCGGGAAAAATTCGCAAACCAACTGCTTGGCAGTGGTCACGGCAGTGTAATCTGGGACTGGATATGCTTCTGTCCATCGGGAAAGTGCACATACAACTACGAGGACATACTTGAATCCTCGACAACGTTCCATCTGGATATAATCCATCTGGAGGACTTCAAAAAGGTGATCAGGAGGATGAAATCCACCTTGCTCTACGGGAATGCCTTTACCTGGATTGAACTGACAACAGATCATGCAAGTACGCACTTTCTGTTTTGCGGCTGCTCGTAAATGCTTATTGAACCATAGGTTTTGAATACTGTCTAACATAGCTTTTTCTCCTAAATGTGCAGGACTATGTGCTGTGTTAATGATAACTTGAACCATAGAGTCGGGGAGAAACCATGTGTCTTTTCCCTTCGTCATCCATCCCTGTTCTGTCTGGATCCCTCCTAGTTCTGTCCATTTCTTGATTTCGGCTGGAGTGGCATGTGTCTGTATGTCAATTACATCTAGTGCGGGATCCCTAACTGTCATGCAATGTGTCGGAACTACTGTCTTTGTCATATCAATCTGAGTGTGAGTCTGAGCTGTATGCTTGGCTGTTCGATCTGCCAGGTCGTTACCCTGGGAAATGGTATCTGTGACTTTCGTATGTGCCTTACACTTCATGATGGCTATGGCTGTAGGCAAATGTATTGCTTCTAACAGAGCTTGAATGAGGGGACCGTGCTGTATCTTGGCACCGTGGGAAGTTAAAAAACCTCTCTCTTGCCAGAGGACTCCGAAGTCGTGTACAACTCCGAATGCATAACGGGAATCTGTGTATATGTTAACTTTCATGTTCTTGGCTCGAATACAGGCTTGGGTCAGAGCAATGAGTTCTGCTGCCTGGGCAGAAAGTGTGTCAATACGATGTGTTTCTATGACTTCAGTTTCAGTGGTCACTGCATATGCGGCCACTAACTCTCCTGTACTTGTTCTCATACATGAACCATCCACATAAAGTGTCAGGTCTGGATCTGGTAATGCGATATCTGTCAAGTCTTGTCTGGGCTTCGTCATAATGTTAATGACTTCCACACAGTCATGTGACATAGGGTCTGTTGTACTTAACGGTAAAAGTGTAGCAGGATTTAATGTATTGCAGCGTCTGATTTCTATGTGTGGCTGGAATAATGTCAATTCATAACCTGTCAGTCGTGCTATAGTCAAGTGCTGAGTCTGTGTTCGATTTAAAAGAACTTCCACGGAATGTGGAACTTGTACTGTCAATTGGTGTCCTAATACTATGGAATCACTTTGTCTGATTGCTAGAGCTGTTGCTGCTACAGATTTCAAACACGCAGGCAGAGCCTGGGCTACTGGATCTAATGTACTGGAAAAATAAGCACATGGTTTGTGTGAACCAGCTTGATCTTGGGTGAGTACTGACAATGCAGTACCTTCGCGTTCTGTGACAAAAAGTGTAAAAGGCTTGCTGTAACATGGTGTCGCTAAAACAGGTGCTTGACATAAGGCTTTCTTCAAGTCGTCAAAAGCTTGTGCATGTTCCTGAGTCCAAGGGAGGACAGTCGATGACGCTGCCTCCTGGGTTGTCAACTGTATAAGGGGCTTGGCTAGATATGCGTACTGAGGAATCCATTGTCTACAGTAAGAGGTGAGGCCTATAAAGGCCCGTACTTCCTTTTGTGTCTTGGGTTGTGGCATATGTACAATTAACTGGATGCGGTCAGGTGTAAGCTGTCTCCCCCTCTTGGACAGCAAGTGACCAAGGTACACAACTTGCTGAACACAGAATTGCAGCTTGAAGGAGACACCTTGTGTCCCTTGTCGGCCAGAAAATATAGGACTGTCAGAGATGCATGTTCACATTCTTGTTCACTTCGGGCGGTGATCAATAGATCATCGACGTACTGAAGTAGAGCAGTATTAGCAGGCATGTGGATACTGTCAAGTTGTCTTTTCAAGGCTTGGCTATAGATACTTGGACTTTCCGTGAACCCTTGAGGTGCACGTGCAAATTTAAAGCTTCGGCCATTTAGACTGAATCCGAAAAGGTACTGGCTTTCCGGATCAATGGGAACACTAAAGAAGGCGTTCTTGAGATCGATTACAGTAAAGAACACCCCTTCGGAATCAATAGCAGTCAATAGGGATGAAATATCTGGGACCACTGGAAACTGAGGTATGATACACTTGTTAAGCTCTCTAAGGTCAATCACTAATCGATAAACAGGAGGTGCATTTGGATCAGTACGTTTAAGAATTGGAATGATTGGAGAATTACAAATATTGGAGTCAGTTTCTACAACTACTCCTTGAGCAATAAGCTCGTTAATGATTTTCAATAAGGCTGCTACAGCCTCAGGTGGCAATTTGTATTGTCGGATTCTGGGCAAAACAACACCTTTTCTAAGAGTAACGCGATATGGAGTGATATGCATACAACCTACATCAGTCGGACCTTGTACCCATAAATGCTGTGGTACGTTCTGTAATCGGGGATCAAAATCTCTCAACACATAGTGACCCTTAAAGTCACGTAAAAACAATCTCACTCCTTCCGGGGAACAACAAATTACAGCTCCTAGAACCTTCAGTGTTTTAATACCAAGCAGGTTTTCTGGACATGATTTCGTAAGCAATAAATCTGTAGTACGGGACAATGGACCAACTGCAAGGGGAACTGGTTTCGATACTTCATTAACAATAGGTTTTCCTGAAAATCCAAGGGAAACATTCTGTGAGCCTGAGAGGGGTGCCCCTGGAACCTCGTCATGACTAATGGTAGTTCTGCTTGCCCCTGTGTCAATCAAAAATTTTCTGTCTTTTCCTAATACCTGACTATGTACATAAGGATCCTCTTGATCTACAGGAATCTCGATGAGAGGCAAACCTACTTCCCTCTCTAGGCTATTTCATGAATACTGTTGGTAATCTGGATACTCGGATTGTGCATACTGGTACATACTGGTACATCTGTTGTGTGACGTGTTGTGTTGCGGCAATGGGTTGAGGTTGGGGAACAGCTACGGTCTGTTGCTGTGCATGTTGTGGAGCAGGTTGCGGATTCTGTTGAATATTCTGTTGAACATATTCTGGTCTAGGCTGACGTGGTCTTTCTTTCGTTTTGCCTGTAGCAATATTGTGTTTCAGAACGGCACACTCATTTATAAAGTGACCTGGCTGCTTGCAATAATTACAATTTCCTTTAACAGGACCTGTAGGACGACTAGTCTGTGTATTCTGAGTGTTACCCCTCTTCTGACCATCTGCTGGAACAGACTGGGCAACTAATACTTTCATTTTAGTATCTTTCATGAGTCTCTGTTCATGATCGTGTTCCTCTCTGATTCTATTCTGGTGGTACTGTAACATTTGTAACATTCGGGAAGGCGTATTAGCTTGCCATGTACTCTCGACTTTCAATACTCTGTTCTTAACCTGGGGTAAGGAATTCTCAACTAATTTGGTCACGAATAGATGTGGGAACGACTCACTACTTGTTTTCAGGCCACTATTAATAATAAAACATTTCTCGAATCTTGAATAAAAATCACTAGTGTCTTCGTCTGGTTTCTGTTTGCAGGCTGAGATTGCATCCCAATCTTCATTTTTAACTGTTAATAATCTAGGCAAAACCTGTACTAATAATCCTGGTAACGCTTTAGTTTTCTCCCCAAGACCTAAACCTGGGGTACGTCCTTTTTCTTCGTCTTCTAATTCGGTCCAATTAATCTTTTTATCTCCCACCTCCCAATCCTTCTCTTTCAGTTTTTCGTAAATCCCTGCTGGCAACAATACTTTCAACATTTTAAGAATGTCTGAATATGTGTAATCACCCATGAGTAACATGTCTTTTAATTCACGGTGAAAACCTGCAGGATCTTTATCGTGACAAGGTACAATTTTCTTCATTTCCAATAATTCCATTTTAGTCAAAGGAGTGTATACAAACACTCGTTCAAGCGTATCATCTGGCTTCCGGATTGGGTGTACTTCTCGTAAGGGATTCTGTCTGTCTAGGTGATATGGCTGTCTAACTGGAGGTGGAACGGAAACAAGACGTGGAGTCAGGAACGTTCTATATTTATGACGTTGTTCTAGAATGATATAAATTAAATCGGTACCTAGACCTCTCCATCTTCTCAGCAGTAAGTCTTGCAATAGATTGTACAATGGACCTGGATCAGATTGTTGGTTTTCATACTGTGTAATGAGATGTTGGGTCATATATATACCAGCTAGTCGCTGTTCTTCTGGAGTAAGACTTAAAAACGTTTGCACAACTAGATCATCTTTATATATACTGTCATCCCCGGCCCATTGGACTGCTGACCGGGCTAGTTCCTGATCACGTAAGGTAGTAAGTTCATGATAGCCTATTCTTTCTTTCAGGATTTTGTCAGTAACTTGGAATATATGTTCAAGAGAACATTGCTCTGGTATCGGGGAAAGGTAACGTTTCTTGCTTTCTGGACGAATGGGTTTGTCGAAAGGACTACTTAAAGGATACTGTCTAGGAGGTTTCGCTCTACCTACGTACGCTATTATATCTTGAGAAGGGTCCGGATTCTCTGACGCTTCCTCCTCTGAGGAGTCTTTTTCGTCTGACTCGGCTGTCCTATCAGCCTTGTGTCGGGCATGTATGGCTACTATTTCTTTATGGATCTTTCTGGACATGGCATCTATACAATTCTGTTTATCATGTTTACCATCCGCAATATTTTGACTCCATTTTGTCAGTACTTTCATCTCTTCCTTAACAACACCTGTCTGATCTTGTTCCCTTATCAAACAATTAATCAAGAATCGTAAAAGTAAACCTTGTGTCTCAACTTTCTGATAGGCCATGGCTTCTCGAACACATTCTGGCCTCTCTCCTGTCCTAATAAAATGATATATGTTGTCTAGATGCTCTGGCATTTCTGGTAATAACATTAGATAATCTGTAACACGTCTTAGACGTAACGAGGCTAACATCATCTCTCCTGCCTTGCCAGGTACTGGATCATATCTACAATCCGTAAGATACTGTTTAAGTTTTTCATGCGGCATCGCTGCCGGAGTACGTTGTGTAGCTAACTCTCTCATTGTCACTCGATGTAATTGTGGCGGGGTGTGATATGGACCTCCTGAAGCACCCCCTGAGGCAGAACCATGAGCATGACTTGACGTCATTACGTGTGGGAAAGACACATTTAACGGGGACGACTGAGCCGCGTCTGTAGCAAAAGGGTTAAGAGGACCAGAAGTAGGGGGACCAGTAACAGCAGCAGAAGGGGAAGTGACAGCAGGTGCGGGAAGTAGTCCTGGACGTGGAGGGGTCGTGACTTGATCAGCAGGAATATGCTGTGGCAGATTATTATTAGCAGGATGTACGGGTATATTGGTATATGCGGGAGCTACATCATCTAAATAGGAAGAAAGGAAAATATCTGCTGCGGTCTTATGGTGACGTACTTTAGTCGGAATCAATGGTGGTGGCAAGTTACAGGGTACTTCCGGGGTCGCCTTAGGCAGGCCCTCGGCAAGAACTGGATACATGCCTGTAATGAGTGCGTTTCTTTGACGGTCTAATTGTTCTGATCTGACCTGTTCTCCTTCTTCTAGTAACTCTTTTTCTTTGGCTTTTTCGGACTCTTCTCTACTTCTCTCTGCTTTTCTGAATTCTTTTTCTGTTCTTCTATGCGATTCTTTACGCCACAATTCTATGGCATCTTTCTGAGATTGTCGGGCTTTCTTTTTCCATAATGCTTCTTCTACTCTCATGATGCATTCAGAATCCCATGTTCCTGAAACAGGCCATCTATACTTCTCTTCCAAGTGCTTAGTGTAATCGACCCACAAGTCTAAGTACAGTATGGCATCTAAGCCATGCTTGTGGTACATAAAGTGCCCTGGAGTGTCCCTAGGCGGAACAGGCACTGCTTCTTCGAGTATCCCTTTTCTAGTTCCTATCTGACGTAACTTTGTAAATAACGGCATTATTTCTTTGACTCGAACTCAATAAACACAGTAATGGAAAACAAACAGTCATTCATACCACGACATGAAACACATTAAAACAGTTCGAATAGATACTGTCTAGTACATAAAACACAATACTTGGAATCACGAGAAATGATGCTTGAAGGCTTGAATACTGAATCACTGAATTACTAGATGCACTGCTAAACAGTACAGACCGGTCCCATAAAGAGACACGTCATACCGCGCTCACCTAGGTGAACACGTACGGACCAGGACTGTGTACCCAGACCTGTCTTGACAAGACACAAACTAATGCACCCGTCTAGATGCTTCCCTAGCAACGGTACTCACCGGGAGCAATACTTGAACTTGAACTTGAAGGCCTCGGACTGGACTGGTTACTACGCATGCGCCTCGACACTTCGGAACAGGTGGGCCTCTGGATACCTCGGACACTGCTACTCTCGGCTTGGCTCTGGTCGGGATCCTCCGCACTCCTCACCGCCTCGTCTGGATGTCGACCGCAGTCTCCGTCACCTCCGTAGGCCTGAGGGAGATACAGGAAAACCTGCAGATGCGCATAGGAGTCCGTCACGGCTGTGGCAGGGGGCAAGGCCTGCGACGCATCGCCGGCGCGTGGGGTGGGGGAGGGGTCCCTATTCGGGCGCCAAATTATGTGGTAAATAAATTTACCCAGTCAGTTTTTCCGTATAATTATCATTACAAGACAGCTCATTCAAATGAGAGGCAGAGTCCGTGGTATCTGAGTCATACGGGTTTTAATGAAAAAACCTCGAGGTTGGAGATCATGTTCCGTCACCACTAGGGTTCGAGAAGGGACAGTCAACGTTTTATTAACAGTACACATTATATATAGTAAAGTAACATCATTGAATCCAATATAGTAGGCGTAACAGGTGAAAAGAAGAAGATAAGAACACATGTGCGTAACAAGGGGCGTGAAAGAAGGCGTGTAATAGGCGTACACGGAGGCGTATAATGTGAACGTAATGTAGACGTCACAGAAAGTGTCATAAGTGGGTGTGTGCACAGAGGTAATCTGCAGAGTCAGCAGGAAGTGAGGATGCGCGCGCAGCTAGCATGACGTGACATAGACGTGTAACTGGGGAGAACTTTAACACTAGTAGAGGAGACAGAAGTCTGGGATGTCAGAACGACCTGGACCTATAACATATCTAGTATCTTATGTTTGGAGGATGTATTATCTGAAGTAAAAGGTCTCTCGGGCAGAGGCTAATCTATACTGAATACTAGTGCGTGCATATATGTCTACGTGTCTACGTGCAGGGGCCATGGGCCTACTATGGCAACGGGATCTGTAAATTACTTGCATGGAGACAGGAAGGCTTGCTCTTTGCTCTGCAGCCGGGGAGATGTTTACCTAAATCACTAGACAAGAATGTATTTTCGAGGAGGCTGAACAGATAACTTGAAGGCAAAATACTGTCTTGGCAGGCAGGCCAGGTTGAGCCAGGCACCGCTTCGCTTGGCAGGAAGTAAGGCAGGGGTCAGGGATACGTGTCCATGCTGCAGCTTTCAGAGGCAGAAAGCAGAAAGGGCTCGGAGACAGAAATCAGGGCCTAGCTCGGCAGAGCCAGGAAAAACGTAAAAGTGTACCATGTAAAGACGTTGGCATGGTATGGTTAGGAACTGAATTATCGATCCATTCATGGTGGATCTGAAAGAGGACATGTTAACGTTGGACGCAAATGTATTTGCGTCTTCATATTCGGTCATGGAGGGAAATTACATGTACTTGAAGCACGTACATGGAGACGTTGGGGTACACGTTAGGGGACATACTTGACCATAAACATTTCAATTACCTCACACTTGTTGCAGAAGCACAGGGATTAAAGGAAGATGATACTCACAGTGATGGCGTTCAATGCCTGAAAGTCTATGCAAGTTGTTAGCTCCCCATTAGCTTTGGGTATAAAGAATAACAGTATTTGTATTTGTATTTGTATTGTGTATTTGTAAAGCGCAACTATCGCTCCGGAAGGAGCATCCTGGCGCTGGCTAGATAGTAAGCATACAGTTACTGGAGCGGAATTAGATGGCGGCCATGACATATTCGTCTGGGAGATTAAAAATCCAGGTTTTCAGTTGCTTCCTGAACTGGGTTTCTTGAGTCTGGGACCTGAGATTTTTGGGCATGGAATTCCAGGCTCTAGAGGACAGATAGGTCAGGGTCTTACCACCTTTGGTTTTGAGGTTGAATTTAGCTAGTTTTATCAGATTGTCATTAGAGGATCGTAGCATCCTGGAAGGGTTGTAGTGGGGGTACCGCCTGATAAGATACTTAGGGCCTGTGCTATTAAATGCCCGAAAGGCAATGATTAGAATTTTAAAAAGTATCCTTTTATGCAGAGGTAGCCAATGAAGGGTTTTCAAAGCAGCTGATACTGAAGATTTCCTAGGTAGTTTTAGTACTAATCTGGCTGCTGAGTGTTGTACACTTTGGAGTTTTTTCAGTGTAGATTTTTTCACTCCCGCCATCAGACCATTACAATAGTCGAGGCGGGCGAGGATTAAAGCCACTGCTACCGCCTTTCTTGAGTCAGTGGGTAAGAAGTCAAAAAACTTCTTCCGAGATTTTATGATACCAAAGCAGCTTCCTGCCACAGTGAGGCTGCTGGGGATTTTGAATGTCGAATAAAAGCCTAATTCTAGATATTTCTCGAGGTAACCACGTAGATGATCATTCTCGGGTTCCATCAAGGCATCGATTCTCCCGCAAGGCACAACTGCTCCTGGTATGAGATCAGTCTGATAGTCATACTGCCTGTGTGGGGGTAGGACTTCTGCCATATCATCACTGAATACATCTGCGAACTCCTGGTACTGTGAAGGCAGTGTAATCTCTTTCTCAGCTGCTGTAGCAATGAATTGTATGTTGGCGAGAGCTCTGGCAGGTTGTTCCACTGGCATCACACAATGGGTTTGACAATAGTTGGAGTTAAACATCACCCTGTTCTCAGTCCAGTTGATCTCTGGGTTGTGTTTCCATAGCCAGGGTAAAACCTAAAATAATCCCATATTGTGGGGCTTGAATAATGATGATGATGATGATGATGATAACAATTTATAATGCGCAAAACAATAACCCGCAGGTATCAAGGCGCCTAACAATAAAATCAGAAAGTAGAACCATTCATCCATTACACATAGGCTTGCCGGAAGAGGCAGGTTTTAAGAGCAATACGAAATGTCTGTAGCGAGGGTAAGGACCTGAGATCCAGAGGGAGATCATTCCACCATTTGGGAGCTAGGGTGGAGAAAGCCCTGCCACCCCATTTAGCTTTTCGTATGCGAGGGGCTGATAGAAGCAATTTCCCGGAGGAACGCAAGTTCCTTCCGGGAGTGTAGTGGGAAATGATGGAGCCCACTCCCGAGTCACTGTTTTTTGAGATGGCCCTGTATGTCATACACAGGACCTTAAACCTTACTCGGTATTCTACCGGAAGCCAATGCAATGTTTTCCGGGCCAATGTGGCAGAGGTGCGTCTGGGGATATCCAGAACAAATCTTGCTGTGGCATTCTGAACCACTTGTAAGCGCTGCAGGAGGCTCCTGTTTAGCCCCGCGTACAGCGCATTACAGTAATCTAGGCGTGAGCCAATGAGTGCAACAGCTATCTGTTTCCTGGACTGTAGCGAAAGGTACTTTCTGATCCTTCGCAGGGTATGTATTAATCCCCAGCAGGTGGAGATGGTTCTGCTCACCTGTTTGCCCATATCCAGGGCAGGGTCTATCATCACCCCAAGATTTTTAGCAGAAGTTGTGGGGGAAGGGCACACTCCAAGCGAGTCAGGCCACCAGCTGGCTGACCAGATGTTTTCGGTCCCTCCAAACACCATCACCTCAGTCTTCTCCCCATTCAGTTTAAGGGAGTTCTGAATCATCCAGTGACCAACCGCCTCCATGCAAGATCTAAACTTGGAGGCGGTTTGCACATCTGATTGAGGGAGAGAGACGAGTATTTGGGTGTCGTCAGCATAGGAAACTACCTCCATCCCGAAAGATCTTACTAGTCTGGCCAGTGGGGTCACGTAGATGTTGAATAGGGTCGGACTAAGAGCCGACCCTTGGGGGACCCCACATAGCACAGGTCGGGATGGAGATAGAAACTCACCCAATTTGACTCTTTGTTCCCTCCCAGCAAGAAAAGAGGTCAAGAGATCTAGAGCTGCACCCCTTACCCCCACGTCCCTCAGACGAGATGTAAGTACTGAGGGGGAGAGGGTATCGAAGGCCGCAGTTAGATCTAATAGGACCAGGAGGGTGGTCTGGCCCCCATCCACCGTCGTGCGGATGTTGTCGAGCACGACGGTGAGGGCCGACTCGGTGCTATGTTCCCTCCTGAATCCGTGCTGGGAGGAATCCAAGCAGCCCGAGCACTCCACAAAGTCCGCAAGATGCTTGTTCAGATGTGCCTCAAGCATCTTCGCCGGGGCGGGAAGCAGCGAGATAGGACGAAAGTTTTTTAGGACCTCCGGGTCGAGGGAGGCCTTCTTTAGCAGAGGCTTAACTACTGCCTTCTTCCACTCCGAAGGGAAGACACCGTTTCTTATGGCTAGATTCATTATTTCTAGCAGCTGGTGTAAGAGGGTCTCCCTACACTGCTTGATGATTTTCAGAGGGCAAGTATCCAGGGGGGAGCCCGATTTGATCTTATTAGTCAAGATTTCAAGATCTTGCAGGGTCAGGGGTGGAAAAGAGTCCAAGGTGTCCAATGGGGAGAGGTCGATGGTAGGCAGATTCGCCTCAGTCAAGACAGTAGGCACACTAATACAGGCTCTTTGTTTTTCAAGAGCTAGGTGGATTTCCTGTATTTTCGTGTGGAAGAAGGAGGCAATCCTGTCACATAAATCCTGTGAAGGTACAACAGGGTCAGGGACTTGTAAATTGACTAAGGAGTCAACAATTTTAAAAAGCTCCTTCGGTGATGAGAGCGAGGTTGTCAGGGTTACAAAGTAATCTTGTTTAGCCTGCACGATCTCAGCCTTATATTTCCTGATGAGGAGTTTGTGAGCTTCTTTGTTCTTAAGGTCCCAGCTCGAATGCCAGAGTCTCTCCTTTCTCCTCACTTCTTGCCTGAGGAGCCTGAGAGAATCTGAGAACCATGGGGCAGATGGTCTCTGTCTGGCTCGGCGGCGGGTCTGTGTTGGGGCCAGTTCATTCAAGGCCTCAGTGATAACCTGTTCAAAGTGGCCGACTGCGGTCTGTACGCTGTCCATACCCGAAGTGGAGAGGCTGGCAGCCCAGGGCACAAAGGAATGGCTACTAATGTTCCTGAAGTTTCTAGTCATTTCCTGTACGTGATTCCCTTTTTTGTTTCCATCCCCCCTATGATACTCCAGATAGAATGGGACTGCAAGGTGATCGGACCAGGATAGGTGCACCGGGTCCTCGGTAGTTAGGCGATGGTCATTAGAAAAGATGCCATCTAGCGTATGACCTGCCCGATGAGTGGCCCCGTGGACTAACTGCGTAAGTCCGCAGGACGCCAAGGCCTCAATGAGGCTTGAGGTATCAGAAGCATCATGCCGTTCTAGGTGGTAGTTAAAGTCACCAAAGATGGAGAAATTCTCTCTACCAAAATATGGTTCCAGGGCCTGAAGAAAACAGGAAGTAAAATCAGTTTGCGGGCCTGGTGGTCGATATAATAACATTCCATTAAGGAAGGGGTGATGTGCTTCCTTAATTGTAAAGTAAAGGGCTTGGAAGCAATCCGGGAAGTCAAGGATAGGTACAATATGACATTGTAAATGGTCTTTATGAAGGATCGCTATACCCCCTCCCACTCGTCCCTGCCTGTCAAGTCTAGCCAAGCAGTACCCTTCCGGGACTGCTTCAACTAGATCAGGGCCCGACGAATCTTTAGCCCATGTTTCGGTGACAAGTACAAGGGCAGGCACTCTATCTGAGACCATCTCCCTAAACATTATTTTGTTTTTAACGAGGGAGCGGGCATTGACCAAAAGGCCTTCTACTCCCGTAGAAGTCTTAGATCTGATCTCATCGGAGTGGCTAGAGGGAAGATGGTGGGGGGAACTGATTAGACTAGGCTTGAGGTGACAGCCACATCGTAGGGGAGAGAGAAAATCGTCGGGTTCAAGAGAATGCGTACAACCTGATCTGCGAGGTTTCAAGCGCAGCATTTCCTGGAGTGAGTAGCTATGAGGGGATGATCTAGTTTGGACGGAGTCGAGGGTCCAGCCGCCCAGCACGTCCTCAACGCGGACGGGCGCAGACGGGCGCAGACGGGCTGGACTCTGGCGTGACTCCGGCGTCACTGCGGCGCCCACGATGCGCGTACACACTGCGCGTCATATCCATACAATAATAAAGGGCTCTGACGAGTGCACGTGATTGTCTTCAGCGAATGGCTGAGGAGCGACTAGCTCGACCCACCCAAGATGGCGCCCCAGGTAAACAAAGCGCGGGGACTGCAAAACAACAGTGTTTCTGTATGCCTGGATTCAAAGACAATGGACAAACCCTTGGTGATATGACAGATTGGTCCAGACTCCAATAGTTTACCATCCACCGCAAAGACCTGTTCGGGTATCTTCTTCTCCAACAGGTTAATTCGGAGTCTTTTGGCTTCTGATTGATCCATAAAACAGCCAGTTGCTCCTGAGTCAATCATGGCATGCCGATCTGCCAATCCGTTGAAATACGCATCTGGACATCGATATACAAATGATCCTCGGACGACATTGCAGGTTGGGTTACAGATGGGGTGCTGGTGTGGCTCGAGGGTTTCCCTTCGCTTCTTCTCAAGCTCTTTAGTTTTCCACCAACCTTCCCCAGCGACAGCCTTGAATTGTCCATCTCCGGATTGAGGACCTCGGGGTCTTGATAAACAGTCACAAATGAAATGTCCTTTCTTGCCGCAATAGAGGCATAGCCCTTTCTTACGTCTATCTTCTCTTTCCTCCGATTTCAGGCTTTCTCGCACTGTCCCTGTTATTACTTTTAAGCGTGGCTAGGTCAGACCTTCCAATACCATTATTATAATCAGAATACCAATAATATCTAAGGGGTTCTCAAGGGAATAGTTAGCAGACGGCCACCCACGTATCCAAAAATACTCTGTTACCAAAGGTACACAAAGAACAAATATAAAGCAAGATCCCGTTCCCGAGCAAAAAGCACATTTATTTCATCAGGGAATCAATCCAAGAAAGTATCAGTCCAAATCTTGTATGTTAATATTCTTCTTTATTGTCTCATCCTGTTCACAACCGTAGATGTTTTACACATGGCTCATGACAGCAGATTGGCGTAGTTGGTATAGCCAAGATGTAGCCAGCCAAGATATAGCCAACACGTGTTTCGTCTTGGGTATATCGCCCAACGACTTCCTCAGGGCTACAATAACAATAATAAAAAACATACACTCAGAGGATGTTCAGTGGTGCTTGTAAGCAGATAATTATTGTTTTGATGGCAATCCGCTAGACGTTAGAATTGTCTAGCACAAGCAAAGTCCATAAAAGGATTTAAGAAAACCAAAGGAGAAGACCACCAAAAGATCGACCCAGTGAAGAAAAAGGATTTAGAGAAGTGCATGGGACAAGGAAACCGCAGAGGAATGGTAGGGTTAAAGGTTAGGGACAACGTGCCAGTAAGAGTCAAATAGTCTTGTCAGGTAGAAGGGAAAGTGTTAGTCCAGCCAAACCGTTGTGCACATACTCAAACAGCACAGAGTAATTATAGATGAACAAACAGACACCCAGCATGTGCGGTATTTTAAATACACAAGATGGAGGTCATCCCATCACAAAGAGAAGGAATAAGGCAAATTTTTATGAGGCATGTGCATGTCACTCACCAAACGTGAATTCAAAAACAGTTCAGCCAGAATCCAGGCAGAACCTGTAAGTAGTCCCATTCAACATGGGTCTACAGGAGAGAAGGAGAAAAGAAGTTTGGGGAAATGGTTTTATGAAGCCCATCCAGGCTGAGACCAACTATAACTATTGTCTCTGTGTGCGTGGGTCCTGGCGCGTGGTTCGAACGTTTATGTGGGAGCAGGAGGGAGCCGTTGGTTAACGGCATTGGCAGGTCATATCTGTAGGAATGCTGCTCTACCACTCAAATAACACACGGAGCCGTATATGTTGAATAACTTCTTTATTCCTCGGAGCGCCGGGGCAGCGCACTTCTCTTTGCCAGGCTCGGCGCCAACACAAGATGGCCGCCTTCCGGTTCCTGTCTGGCCCTTCCGGTTCCGGCCCTCGCAAGTCCGAAGGCTAGACAGTCACCACATATCTCCCCCCCTTAAACATTCCAACAACAAGTACATGATGCAAGGTAATCTTACTTGATGCACATGGTAAAGTTCTCAAACTTCTTAGGAACTCTCACGATTCTTCCTGCTCTCGTTCTCACTGCTTCTGCTCACTTTTCTCCTCCCGGGGTCATCGGGACTGTGTGCAGCCCTCGTCTCTCGCTCTTGCTACCTTCAGCTACTACCAGTTTCTCTTTGTTCCGCTCTTCCTCATTTCCCTTCACACTCGTAACACCTCAAGTTGCTCTGTCCTCACCATCTCCCCTGTTTCCGTTCTCCGTTCCCTCTACTTGCTCTTCCTTTCTTTCAACTTGCTCTTTTCTTCTTCCACCAATTTCACGGCTCGGCACTTCCTCTTCCAATTCCATATTTCCTTCTGTTTCCGTCTCCCATCTCAGGATTTTGTTGCATTTCGACATCCTGTCTTGTGACCACACCTTGCCGTCGCTCAGCAACGCAGATCTAGCATACGGTTCTAGGACTTGAAGGGGTGGTGTGAACTTACTTTCTCCTTGCCTTTTCAATGTAGCTACTTTCACTCTCACCCAGTCTCCTTTCTCCAGTGTCACTCCACGCACATTGTGTCGCTTGTTGTAGTGCTCTGTATATGCCTCTTGTGCTCTCTCCAGATTCCTTTTTACTATTGCAGGAGACCATCTGCTTTGCACTACCATCTGTCTCCACGCGATGTTGTCCTTTGTGTACGGCTCTCTTACCCTCAATATTTTGAAGGGACTGTAACCTGTACTTCCAGGCGTGATGCGGTAAGCCCACAGCATCTTGGGTAGTTCCTTTTCCCAATCTTGTCCATCGCTTATGGCTGCTTGGATGGTTCCCATTATGACTCTGTTGAACCGTTCGGCCAGTCCATTCCCTGCAGGATGATATATGGGAGTGTGCTTGACTTCTATTCCGTTTCCCATTTTGCCAATACAAACTGTGGTCCGTTGTCACATGTTATTATCTTGGGGATTCCTTCCTTTACGAATATCGCATTGAGGAATGCCAGTACAGCTTCAGTGTCCACTGTTTCTTTCACCTCTACCTCAGGCCACTTAGAGTACCTGTCTACCAATACTATGGCATATTTCTGTATTCCCTCAATGTTCAAGATGGGCCCTATTATGTCTATGGATACCATTTCCCATGGGCTGCTGGGCACGGGAAACTTGCCCAATTGTGGTCTCATCAGGGTTTGTGTTTTGTCTGCCTTGGAGCACGAATCGCAATTTCTCACATACCTCTCCACCTGGGCGTCAATCGCCGGCCACCAATACGCTTGTCTAGCCAATGCTTTGGTTTTCGTGATCCCTTGGTGTCCTTCATGTAAAATCGCCAACAGGTATTCTATCAGTCCTTGGGGAGGAATGACCTTGTCTCCCCTCATTAGGAATGTGGGGTTCTCTCCTAGGGACAATTCTTCTCTCACCTCCCAGTATTTCTTATTTTTTTCGTCTAGGTGCCTCTTCTCCGACCACCCATGTGTTACATACCCCTTGATCGCCTCCATGTCCTCATCTTGCCTGTACGCTTCTGCCCATTCCTGTTCGCTGATAACCTGTTCCATGTCCTGCATGGTCGCCACCATGTAACCCTCCCATCCAGGGGGTTCTTGTTCATCTGCTTTCTCTTTGGCAGCTGCTCTGCTCAAGAAATCCGCAACTTTGTTCCTGGGTCCTGGTATGTACTCCACCTCATACACGTAGTCCAGGAGTCTTAATGTCATTTTCGCTATCCTCGGGGTGGCATGTGCATGTCCACTTGAAGTCAGAACTTTTATTAATGGTTTGTGGTCTGTGCGAACTAAGAACTTGGCCCCCCACAGGAATTGTCAGAAACGTTCCATCGCCCATACCACTGCTAGCATTTCCTTTTCGATAACACTGAATTTTTCTTCATTTGGTGCCAGGGATCTGGATGCAAAACAGACCGTGGATACCTCCTCTTTGTCTCACCCTTGCATCAATACCGCTCCTAGGCTGGCGTCCGTGGTGAGTATGGATTCTGCTGCTTGGTCAAAGCCCTTGAGTGGTATGGCCTCTTCGGGGCCTCAAATTCTTCTTGTTCCTCTTTGCCCCACTTGAACCCGTTTCTCTCCTTCAACAGTTAACGCAGGTAGTGTGTCTTGGTGGCAAAGTTTGGGAGGAACTTGCTATAGAATTCCGCCATGCCGAGGAACGACCTGACATCTGTTTTCTTCGAGGGGGCTGGCGCGTTCTTTATTGCCTCCATGTTTGGTCTCTTTGGTTCAATTCCCTTCTCGCTTATTTCGTGCCCCAGGTACGTCACTGACGGCACCCCAAATTTGCACTTCGCCCACTCCGCGGTGAGTCCATTGTTTTGTAGCACCCTCAGTACGGTGTGCAGCCTTTCATTGTGCTCTGGCTTGGATTTTCCCATTATGAGAATGTCATCCTGGAAGTATTGAACTCCTTCCACTTTTTTGAATAGCTTGTGCATCAGTTTTTGAAACACTGCCGCTGCTGATGCCAATCCGAATTGCATTCTCACAAATTTATAACACCCAAAAGGCGTTATGAAGGATGTGAGGTGACTGCATGTGGGATGGAGTGTCACCTGATTGTACGCCGAAGACAGGTCCACCGTCGAGAACCACTTTATTCCTTTTGTCATCGAGAGCAATCCGTTTATTCGTGGAAGCGGAAATTTGTCGATAAGAATGTTCTTGTTGAGTTCCCTGAGGTCCACTCATAGCCTCACCTTCCCATTGGGTTTTTGGGCCACCACTAAGGGCGACAACCATTCCGCACTTTCGATTGCCTTGATCACACCTCCTTTCTCCAATCTGTCTAGTTCATCTTGCACTGCCTCTCTGCAGCGGAACGGTATGTTTCGAACCTTGTGGCTTACGGGTGTTGCTCCTTCCTTCAAGCGTACCATGTGCTTGAATTTTGTTAATTCTCCAATCTTTCCGTTGAACATGTTGGGATACTCTCTTTTCCATGCTTCTCCCTCATGTCCTCGTTCCGTGTCCATCAGCATCACGTTCTCTATTCCTCCGGGATTCAGTTGGATCCCTAACGCACCTTGATCTTTCCATCCCAGCACCGAGGGCCCGTTTTCTGCCACATACAGCTTACAGTTTGCACGGCGTCCTTTAAATTCGAATGGCAAAGGGCAATACCCCAACATGGTTATCCTCTGTCCTGTGTAGGTGACCGGCCTCAAATCCATTGGGCGTAGTTCTTCCTTTAGTTTTTCCAAGAACTTCTCTTCCCACACTTTTCTCTGTACTATCATGATGGGAGCTCCTGAGTCGGCTACGATGTCGATCTTCACACCTCCTATGCTCATGTCTCTCCACTCTCCTGCTTCCTCTGGAAAAAGTTGCACCGATCTATGGCCACACACACCACAGGCCTATAGTGCGCATCTAGTTCCTCTATCGCGTGTCGGAACACACCCGTGTCCGTCGCGTGTCGGAACACACCCGTGTCCGTCGCGTCTCTTGTGACTTTCACCAAGTTGTCAAACACCCTTAAACCTTCTGGTCCTAAATTGTGTAGGAGTATTTTCTTCCTCCCGGGCTAGAATATTCTGCATCGCCTTCTTCTTCTAGTGCCTCCAAGTAATTCAGGAAGTATCTCTTCCAGTCCTACCATTGCATTGTGGGTTCTCCTCTCTTTGGGAGGATGGGCACCATGTTGGTGAGGGAAGTGGACGGTGTCGCCATCCTCTCGTTGCCCCTCGGGACTGCTTGGGTGGGAACATTACGGCTGGGCGGGCTGCCAGGTGCTTGCCTGGCGTCCGAGTCCTCCCCTTGGTCCTGGCCGCTATTCTCGCCTCCCGCTGCCCCTCTGGGTTCCAGGTTTGCTTGTTGTCCTGCCCTTTCTCCTGTGCCAGGCTCCTCACCCGTACGAGCTTACCCGCCAGCGTTCTGTGGCAGTTAGTAGGTGGCTGATGCTTCTGTGCGCCTTCTCCTCTTTCTCGTCTTGTACTCTGGGTCAGGCCTCGTGTATGGCCCTTCACGCCCTTTTCGTGCGTCGTGTGTGCTTATCTCCAGGGTCTGCCCTTTCACCGGGAGCAGCTACCCCTTTTTAGGTCTCGTAGAGAGACCTATTGCCATCCATCCACAAAGCTGAATTTTTACGATCCGGATTTTGACGAGTGACTGTGCTCTCGTGCACGAGCTTGCCCGAGCCTTCTGCCTGCCTCCTGCCTTGAAGGCAATCTGCTTCTCCACCCCCCTGGCAGCCAAACGCTCTTCAAAGGGTTTGCTCCACGCCCCCGTCTGCACCACTCTCCATACTTCTCCTCCCACCTCCCACGGCCGTCCTTTCTGCCCGCCTCGCACCCGTCCTCCTCCTTGCCACACTGCAGCCCCCCATGTTTATGACCTACCTAGTTTCTCATTGTAATGCACACAGCGCTCATTCAAGCTGAACAACAGAGGAGGCAACATCACATCGCGCACTCCCTGCCGCCCTCCTTTGTTGTACGAGTAGTTACAGTGAAGTCGTGCATCAGGCAAGCTTAACTCCTCTTGAAGTACACTGCTTTGTTTATGATGAGGAACTCAAGTGCGACGCTTCCCCAGCACGCGCTTGGCCTCACTTCTCATGCACACCCCATATGGTCGTTCCCTCCCACTCACTCGCACATCAAAGCCTGCTGCTCCCCGCGCCACCCTTCCCCCCCACACCAATGCCGAGAGCTTGTTGTTGGCCATATTATTCATAAGACATTTCTCCGATTTGCAAGCTAGCGGAGAAACCCCTCAGACGGTTTAAAGACTGACTTTGCTTCACCTTCTATTCATTTCTACCAGCCGCTGCGTTAGTGGAATACGAAAATAATGTTGGGGGGTGTCTGCGTCCCTTTTCTTGTAGTTGTCTGGTGACGTGCTCAGAGGTCTTCTTACTGCACGTTCAAAGCAACAAAGACCCCAAGGAAATAAGTTGCATTGCTAGAGAAACACTAGATGACAGGAGAGCACACAATAAACCAAGTACATTGTTCTTTTTCGAGATCTCACACCGTGAATGCACGGCTAAGAGCGATCGCTTTATGCAGCGGTTCTTCCTGTTTGACTTCTCGTGACCCCCACTTAATTATTACTGGAAATCCCCATTGAGTCGTTATTAGAATCTGGACCCACCCCCAACACCCACACACCCGAGTCACTGAGGACTTCGCCTAAGCAATTTAAAGTGATTTGAACCTCATAAATACAGAAATAAGCATTCGGCAAATAAATGCGCAAACAAAATATTTTACTTTAGCCACAAGTAGTTTTTTAACGAGATTTTAATGGGTAGGCCAGTTCATCTTTAAATTCAATTGAGACCATCTCACTACATACTATATTGTGTTAGACATTCTTGCAGTAGTCTCACACATCAATCTGATAATAACTTAATTTAGACTCGCTCTATAAATTTGTTTATGGGTGCACCGTTTTAACCCTTTTTTCATGTTGGGTTAAGTCTTCACAAGGACGTCAGGCTTAGCAGGAACCCGTGCCCCCTCTAACACAGCAAAGGCCGCATCTGTGGTTTCTAGAAATGGGTTCCATGTATAGGATTCATTGTCTGACTTCAGCATGCACCTTCTCACAACCACTTCGAGCACTGTTATCTTAACATTTGTGTTTCTCTCTCTTACGATGTCTGCCCAGCCACTATTTACTTGGTACCCTCACATCTCCTCACCCTCACACACCCTCAAACCCTCTCACCCCCTCACACACCCTCACTCACCCTCACACCCTCACTCACCTTCCCCCCTCACACACCCTCACTCACCTTCCCACCTCCCACGGCCGTCCTTTCTGCCCGCCTCGCACCCGTCCTCCTCCTTGCCACACTGCAGCCCCCCATGTTTATGACCTACCTAGTTTCTCATTGTAATGTACACAGCGCTCATTCAAGCTGAACAACAGAGGAGGCAACATCACATCGCGCACTCCCTGCCGCCCTCCTTTGTTGTACGAGTAGTTACAGTGAAGTCGTGCATCAGGCAAGCTGAACTCCTCTTGAAGTACACCGCTTTGTTTATGATGAGGTACTCAAGCGCGACATTTCCCCAGCATGCGCTTGGCTTCACTTCTCATGCACACCCCATATGGTCGTTCCCTCCCACTCACTCGCACATCAAAGGCTGCTGCTCCCCGCGCCACCCTTCCCCCCCACACCAATGCCGAGAGCTTGTTGTTGGCCATATTATTCATAAGACATTTCTCCGATGTGCAAGCTAGCAGAGAAACCCCTCAGACGGTTTAAAGACTGACTTTGCTTCACCTTCTATTCATTTCTACCAGCCGCTGCATTAGTGGAATACAGAAATAATGTTGGGGGGTGTATGCGTCCCTTTTCTTGTAGTTGTCTGGTGACGTGCTCAGAGGTCTTCTTACTGCACGTTCAAAGCAACAAAGACCCCAAGGAAATAAGTTGCATTGCTAGAGAAACACTAGATGGCAGGAGAGCACACAATAAACCAAGTACATTGTTCTTTTTCGAGATCTCACACCGTGAATGCACGGCTAAGAGCGATCGCTTTATGCAGCGGTTCTTCCTGTTTGACTTCTCGTGACCCCCACTTAATTATTACTGGAAATCCCCATTGAGTCGTTATTAGAATCTGGACCCACCCCCAACACCCACACACCCGAGTCACTGAGGACTTCGCCTAAGCAATTTAAAGTGATTTGAACCTCATAAATACAGAAATAAGCATTCGGCAAATAAATGCGCAAACAAAATATTTTACTTTAGCCACAAGTAGTTTTTTAACGAGATTTTAATGGGTAGGCCGGTTCATCTTTAAATTCAATTGAGACCATCTCACTACATACTATATTGTGTTAGACATTCTTGCAGTAGTCTCACACATCAATCTGATAATAACTTAATTTAGACTCGCTCTATAAATTTGTTTATGGGTGCACCGTTTTAACCATTTTTTCATGTTGGGTTAAGTCTTCACAAGGACGTCAGGCTTAGCAGGAACCCGTGCCCCCTCTAACACAGCAAAGGCCGCATCTGTGGTTTCTAGAAATGGGTTCCATGTATAGGATTCATTGTCTGACTTCAGCATGCACCTTCTCACAACCCCTTCGAGCACTGTTATCTTAACATTTGTGTTTCTCTCTCTTACGATGTCTGCCCTGCCACTATTTACTTGGTACCCTCACACCTCCTCACCCTCACACACCCTCAAACCCTCTCACCCCCTCACACACCCTCACTCACCCTCACACCCTCACTCACCTTCACCCCTCACACACCCTCACTCACCTTCACCCCTCACACACCCTCACACCCTCACACACCCTCACTCACCCTCACCCCCACACACCTTCACCCACCCTCACTCACCCCCTCACCCACCCTCACTCACCCTCACACATCCTCACACCCTCTCACCCTCTCACACCCTCACCCACCCTCACACCCACCCTCACTCACTCTCACCCACCCTCACCATCACACACCCTCACATCCTCACACCCTCACTCACACCCTCACCCTCACCCACCCTCACACCTTCACTCACCTTCACAGCCCCTCACCCACCTTCACACCCCCTCACCCTCAAACCCCCACACCCTCAACCCCTCACCCTCACACACCCTCACACCCGTACCACCCTCACAACCCTCACCCCTCACACCTCACACACCCTTCCACCCTCACACACCCTCACTCACCCTCACTCACCTTCACCCCTCACACACCCTCACCCTCACACACCCTCACTCACCCTCACCCATCCTCACTCACCCTCACACACCCTCACTCACCCTCACACCTTCACTCACCCTCACTCACCCTCTCACCCTCACACATCCTCACACCCTCTCACCCTCAAACATCCTCACACCCTCTCACCCTCACACACCCTCACCACCCTAACACACCCGCACCCCCCCTCACTTACCCTCACACCTCCTCACCATCACACACCCTCACATCCTCACACCCTCACTCACACCCTCATGCACCCTCACTCAACCTCACACCCCCTCTCACACCCTCACACTCCCTTACCCTCACACCCTCATCCTCACACACCCTCACCCGCACACACCCTCACCCTCACACACCCTCACCTGCACACACCCTCACCCTCACACACCCTCACTCACCCTCACACCCTCACCCTCACACCCTCTCACCCTCCCAACCCTCTCACCCTCACACACCATCACACCCTCGCCCTCACCCTCACACCCCCTCACACACCCTCACTCACCCTCACGCACTCTCATACTCCCTCATCAGCATAGCATAACAAAACATAGCATGGCATAACAAAAAAAGCATAGGATACACAACCTCACAACCCTCTCACCCTCTCACCCTCACCCTCGCTCACCCACCCACCCTCACCCACACACCCTCACTCACCCACCCTCACTCACCCACCCTCACCCACCCACCCTCACTCACCCTCACTCACCCTCACCAGCATAGCATAACAAAACATAGCATAGCATAACAAAACAAAGCATAGGATAGGAAAACATAGCATAGCATAACAAAGCATAGCATAACAAAACACAACAAAACATACCATAGCATAACAAAACATAGCATAACAAAACAAAGCATAGCAAAACAAAACATAGAATAGTATAACAAAGCATAGCATTGCAAAGCAAAACACAACAAAGCATAGCATAACAAAGCATAGCACAACAAAGCATAGCATAGCATAACAAAACACAACATAGCATAGCATAACAAAACAAAGCTTAGCATAGCATAACAAAACATAGCATAACAAAACATAGCATAACAAAGCATAGCATAACAAAACATAGCATACCAAAACAAAGCATAGCATAACAAAGCATAGCATAACAAAACATCTCATAACAAAGCACAGCCTAGCAAAACACAACAAAACATAGCATAGCATAACAAAACACAACAACACATAGCATGGCTTAACAAAACATAACAAAACATATAATAGCATAGCAAAACACAGCATAGCATACCAAACACAGCAAAACATAGCATAGCATAACAAAACATGGCATAGCAAAACAAAGCATAGCAAAACAAAGCATAGCATAATAAAACACAACAAAGCATAGCATAGCATAACAAAACATAGCATAACAAAGCATAGCAGAACAAAGCATAGCAGAGCAAAACATAGCATAGCATAACAAAACATAGCATAGCATAACAAAGCATAGCCTAGCAAAACACAACAAAACATAGCATAGCATAACACAACACAACAAAACATATCATAGCATAACAAAACAAAGCTTCGGATAGCAAAACAAAACATAGCATAGCATAACAAAACATAGCATAACATAACAAAACACAGCAAAACAGCGTAGCTTAACAAAACAAAACATAGCATGGCTGAACAAAACATAACAAAACATAATAGCATAGCAAAACACAGCATAGCATACCAACACAACAAAACATAGCATAGCATAACAAAACATAGCATAGCAAAATAAAGCATAGCATAATAAAACACAACAAAACATAGCATAGCATAACAAAGCATAGCAGAGCAAAACATAGCATAGCATAACAAAGCATAGCATAACAAAACATAGCATAGCATAACATAGCATAGCATAGCAAAACATAGCATAGCATAGCATAACAAAACACAGCATAGCATAACAAAACCGCATAGCATAGCATAACAAAACAAAACATAGGATAGCAAAACAAAACATAGCATAGCATACAGCATCACTCAGCACCACCACAGCATCACTCTGTGGCACCACAACATCACTGAGCTCCACCACAGCATCAATCTGTGCAACCATTCAACAACAACTGGTTCAAATATGTTATCTCAATGTTTCAAGCTTTATTACAAATGTAACAAAAAGATGTTAATATTTGACATATGTTCTTGGATTTTCGTCACAATAAAATACACTGAACATAATCTTCACAAATGTTATTTACAAAAGTTTAAGCTATTGCCATTATAAATTACAATAACTTTTATTTAAGTATTAATTATTACAAAAAATTAAAAACCATTGTTATTTGTAATATCAATACATGTAAGTCACGTAAATACAACACATATTGCATTACAAATGCTATAGGTGTCACATTTGCGAAAGTTATAACTATTTGCATGGTAAATGACAAAGCTATTAATTTCGCTATTTTCAAAAACAAAACCTAAATAAAAGATTTGTCATTTACAATACCAATAGCTCAAACTTTCCTAATACGAGACCTATTGCATTGCAAATGCTTGTTCCTCTTGTGTTCTCTTTCTGTGCCCCGCCCTGCTAGTGCAATGCTTTGCTGACTCAGCCTCGCGTCGTTCCCTTCTGCCGACTTTCGCCCTCTGCCGCGCTCCGAGGTTGCTCCTTGTTGCTCCGGTGGTGGCGTGTTCCTTTCCGTCTATTTGCTCTCTGTAGCGTCTTTTTTTTTTTTATCTTCTCAGATCCCGCCTCGTCGCCATTGTAGGAATGCTGCTCTACCACTCAAATAACACACGGAGCCGTATATGTTGAATAACTTCTTTATACCTCGTAGCGCCGGGGCAACGCACTACTCTTTGCCGGGCTCGGCGCCAACACAAGATGGCCGCCTTCCGCTTCCTGTCTGGCCCTTCCGGTTCCGGCCCTCGCAAGTCCGAAGGCTAGACCGTCACCACAATATCTCAATAAAGTTGGTTGCACTTACTGCCGTCACCTCATCATTATACGATAACCTCCACAATAAGTGCTTTTAGGCAAAAATTTAGATTTTACTCCCATTTAGTTCATGAACATACACATAAAATAAATGACTGATCGTTCATTTTCATACATTGGTCTTTCTATACCCCAGTTGGAGATGCAGCTTCCATTTTGTGACGTTAGTGGGCCATTGAGTCATTAGTGTCCAGTGATCACAATGAATTCAGGGGCCATGGGAGACAGAAGGGGGCATCTCAGCGATGCAAGCAAGGAGGTCAAAGGTGCTTGGTTTCCTTATTCATGCATGTCCACTCCCCTGTAGTGGCTCGTATGTCTTGATTTAAAACCAGGGAATGAGTACTTTCCACATACTAAGCTAAAATTCCCACCCCTGGACTTAATGGAAAACAACAACGTTTGCGTTTTTTTAAACATTGCCAGCAGAGAAGAAAAGCGAACTCCAACCTCTACTGTTTCGCGATGAATCCACGTGAAGAAAAAATGTATTCTCAATAAAGATATGTTTGCAGTTAGGTCAAACCTGCACAAACAAACAGCATATGGTGAGACAACCTGCAGGCAACACGCATCACCCGTAGTCCAGTAGTTACACACCGGACAGGCTTTGGACACACAGTCTGTCCCAGAAGACACACAGCTTAGTTACCCGGCATCACAATGGAGAGCTTTATAGTCGGTTAGACAGCACAGCTATCTCTCAAGTTAGCCAGGTTTTATGCAAGGTCTGAGGTGCCGGGTTTTTAGAGACCCGGTGGTGCCAGGGGACCACACCTGAAGACCTCTGAGTTCTCCCTGTTCTGGACTTACAGAAACACAGAGTCTTCTAGTTGAAGTCAGAGATCGAGTTTTATTGGCTGCAACCAAGTAACATGCGTCCTAGAAGTACGGCAGCACGGGCCGTAAGTTCTCAGGAGACTGTTCGTTTTTACAGAACCAGCCTTCTCCTTATATACATAAATAACAGCTGCAGGCAAGAATTCTTGAGTTTATGATATGGCTATACACATATTTCTACAATAATACAAAGAGCGAAGTCATGCTGGTCAGCACATATTTTAGATGTCCAGTTTGTGATGGATTACCCCGCCAGATCCAGAATTCCCATCAGATATCGATGAAACACCAATAAGGTCGGGCACCCTCCCATCATAAAACGGGTCATAAACAAGAATCAGGGACAGGTGTATGTGTATGGAAAAACAGGGTCTGTATGTAGTGAATGGTTTATGACATGTTGTGCCTTGATGATATCTTGCTCGGCCACTGGGCGAGGAGCTGCCCGAACAGGCTTGGCTGGAGGCAGTGGAGTCAGCTCGGCCAGGTCATGGGGAAGTCAGCTACGGTGGACGTGCCCTTTCAGATCAAACTCAGTCTTAATCAATTGACTATATGAGGGCAAGTCATAAGATGGATGCCGTTTACAAAATGGAGTCTGAGGGTTCGGGACGGAAACTACGATTTAAGGGTGTTAGCATCACTCAATCGTGACGCAAATGCATAGGGATAATGTCCTAATCATTACCGGTCCGTAGATACCAAATTCGTCATGGTACGACGATATTTTGTGATACGAGTGTTGGACCTCGATATCTGTGGAACGGCAGGGTCCAGATTTACAGTACCACAGACCCTCCTTTTGCCCTCATATTAGGCAATAACTCACGCTAATCTGAGTCCAAATCTGTATTGATGAATTCATGGAGATGCTGCTGTAGCATCATTCTGTTGCTCAATTCGTCCCTTGATACAGGCTTCCTTACACATGAAGTGGCGCAGAGGCCACATATTGCAGGAGCGCACTGCACAAACAGGCAGAACATAAACAGAACGGCTAAGATCATCCCAATGAAGATCAGAGTTTTCCATCCCCAGGCAGAGATCAGTTCCCAGAACCACCCTAGTAGAGACCAGTCCCCTTTCTCCATGTGAAGGGAATCAGAGATTTTGTGTAATTTGGAGATGGCCTGGTACACTGTCGGAGCATTATCGGGGATGAAAATGCAGCAACTAGATTGGATCACCCTACATACACCACCACGGTCTGCAAGTATGACATCTAGGGCAACCCTGTTCTGAAGGGTCATAAGTCGATCCGACTGAAGCTCAGCTGTCAAGTTGCTAAGGGCACCGGCCGTTTCAGTCACGGCGGATTCAACTATTCTCGTCAATTGTCGAATGTTCCTGCTGTTCACCATGGGCCCCCAAAATGGCAGAAAACCCTTTGCGAAGTCTCCAAACTCCTGACCCGCAGTGTCGTCTTGACTCACGACACCCCTAACTGTCCTTGTCCGATGGTAATCTGCCCCGGCCGTGTAGGTGAGCAGAAACGAGATAAAACATGTGCCCGAGAAGTCAGGGGGCAACCATGTGTAGGCTTTGTCATGGCAGACGAAATAGGTGCCTTTAGCCGCCAAGAATGGAGGGGAAGTTCGGGAGGCAAACACATATGTCTCCGTGCATACGCTCTTCCCCAACTGTGCTTTGGGATCCCTGCCAATACCTTGCAGACATAAGTGACCTCGGTGGGGCACTATCCAGACTGGGGAGGATTTCTTCGATTTCTGGCTCACACTTAAGGAAATCCCATACTTGGTGATGTTCCACCTACTGTATGGGGTAAACTCATCTTTGGGAGTTGCTCTAACCGTGTCAATATCTCTACTCATATTTCGGATTCCTGCCACTAGTGCCTTATTGTTTGAGTTCTCCCCTCGAACGTATGGTTCAAGGGAAAACAGGAACATGGTCTGGAAAGCCCACAGAGAACCGAAATAACTAAATGGCAGGACAAAGTAAGGGATGCCCTTATCTGTAGTGTGTGGCATGAGTCCGCATATCCAACAGTTCGTAGTGTTCATCACAGATTGGTGCTGGTGGAGGAGTTGGACAAATGAGTTGTTTACGAATTCTAGTCTTCTGGCAGACTCGTGTTCAGGTAGAGGGTGAAAGGAGTGTGTGGTAACAGTAGGAGGAGGTGCGAGCTGTGTGTTGTGCATGAATGGAACTCGAAAAATGGACAGAGCATAGCCAGTTAAAAACATTATTATACTACACAACATTGAGATGCTTAACACTAGAGATCGTCTTTTTGCCATTACAGTACATATTTTCTTTTCAAAGGTCATGGGTCTAGCAGGTCTCTCTACCTCTGGAAACTCCATCCTCTGGTTGCTGCCCGCGGTGGGAGGTTGCTTCTGCCAAGATGTGCGCTCCGTCGAGTCCGGGGTAATTCCCTCAGACTGAACAGAACCGTTGACCTAGGCGTCCCCGGCTGCACTCCTCAGACTTCAACCGCGGCCCTAGCAGCAGAACCGGATGGCGGTTCGAAAATCAAAAATTAGCTAGTTCCCTGGGCGAGAGAGCTGTGAAATCAAAAATAGTTCATGGGGAAAAAGGGGAAAATCGCACTAATTCGATTATGTCAGTTCCTTGGTCTTGACCTCAGATTATATCGTTTCTTTCCAGGCACAGTGTGATCTTCAAACAATGTTTCAGGTTCTGTAGTGTCCAACTGCATCGACGGTGGCACAGATCCTTGCAAAATACAATCGCTCTCTTTGTCGGTACCAGTTCCTTTTAATCGTGCATCGCTGAAGGGGACAAAACGAGGTATAAACTCAGTTTCGGAGTCAGCGACTCCTTGCCGGACCCATCGGTCATATGGAAGGGGCAGCGGGACCCTTTTGCAATGGGCGCCGTGCACCCAGTGTTTCTTCCCGAGGACACGTACTGCAGAGCGGGTGGACAGCAAAACCTGGAAAGGTCCGGTCCAGCGAGGCTCCTCGTTCTTTGTTCGTCTGAAATTCCGAACCAGGATCCAGGAGCCAGGTTCGATGGCGTGGCCTGGATCGTCAGACGCCGGTGGAGAGGAGCTGTGGACCTGTTGATGTAAAGCATGCAGTTTAGTTGTCAGTTCATGCAAATAGTCAAACAGTGCAGGGTACTCTATTTCACTGAGCCTCCAGGGCCTCGGTACTCCCCATATATTTGCTGGGCGCCCGAACACGATCTCGTGTGGGCTAAGTCCTAATCTGGAATGGACAATCATCCTGGTAGACCGGAGTGCTAAAGGCAGGGCGTCTGGCCACTTGAGACCTGTGCTGGCTTGGATCTTGGCCAGTTTCAATTTTAATGTGCCATTATAGCACTCTACCAATCCTGCCGATTGGGGATGATTTGCAGCATGGAACTTCTGGTGGATGCCTAGACACTCACACACTCTCTTCATCACTCGTCCCACGAATTCACTTCCATTATCACCCCAGACAATTCTAGGCATGCCAAATCTAGGGAAGAATTCCTTGACAAGGGCTTTGGCCGTTGACAATGCAGTGTTGTTCTTAAGGGGGTACGCTTCTACCCACCTGGAGAAGGCGCAAACGACAACAAGGACATATTTCAGGTTATTGCACCTCTCCATGTGAATGAAATCGAGTTGCAAGACCTCGAACGGATACGTTGGAGGTGCAAAATGACCAGCTGGGGTTGGGTTCCCCTACCGGGATTGTGCTTCAAACGCACCATACAATTTCTGACCAGATTCTCTGCACATTTTGGGATACCACTATTCTTCCATACTGGGGCCAACAGCTTACATATTCCTTTCACACTGATGTGTGCCATTCCATGGGCCATCGTTACCACTGCGAGCACATAGGCGTTAGGTAACAACCATCGCTGATGTTCTGACAGTTCGACCCAACAACCATTCGCGTCTAACCTACCCTTGCTTTCTCTCCATTCATTCACCTCTTTCTCGGTAGCATCAGCTTGTATAGACTTCACGCTTTCGATGGTGTCCTCACACATACCCACATCAGGGGTCCATCTAGCAGGACCTACAACATACATCCGACTCATTGTGTTCCTTGCAGTCTCTTTCGCGACCTCATCGGCAAATGCATTCCCTCGACCAACATCATCTCGGATCTTTCTATGCGCGCTGCACTTCACAATCGCAACCTGTAGGGGCAAGGTCAGTGACTCGAGAAGGTCGTGTACTAGCTGGCCGTGTTGAATTTTCGCACCATCTGACGTCAGGAACCCACGTTCACGCCACAATCTTCCAAAACTGTGGGCTACGCCAAAGGCGTACTGACTATCAGTGTACACATTCACTCGTTTTCCTTTCGCCAACACACATGCTCTTGTGAGTGCGACTAACTCTGCTGCTTGTGCAGAATTCTGGGGGATGCGAGCTGTCTCTACAATCGTGTGTAATGTTGTCACGGCATATGCTGCAGTCGTATCACCATTTGGCAACTTGAAACATGAACCATCAACCCATAAATTATCATTACATTCAGGGAGGGGAGTGTCCTGTAAGTCTACTCTCCCTTTTGTCTCTTCCTCTGTCCTAAAGCAGCAATCATGTTTGTCGACCTCATCTGTCTCTGCTGGTGGAATGGGTAGTAACGTAGCATGGTTGAGTGTATCACACCTCTTTATGTGAATGTGACTTGCTAACAGGGTCAATTCGTAGCTGGATAGTCGAGCACTAGTTAGATGTTGTGTTTTCGTCCTGTTTAGTAGGATATCTACTGCATGTGGGACCATAACGGTCAGAGTATTATTCATGACTAACCCAGCGGACTGTCGAATACAGACAGCCGCTGCGGCAGTGGCCCTCAAGCAACTTGGTAATGCGTTAGCTACAGGATCTAGAGTCGCGGAGAAATATGCACATGGGCGTTGTTTGTCCCCAAAGTGCTGCGTCAAGACTGATAATGCGCAACCTTCCTTCTCATGGACGTACAATGTAAAAGGCTTGCTGTACTCGGGGTTGCCCAACACAGGAGCCGAACATAATGCCTCACGCAACTCATGGAAACTCGCCTGACAATCTTCAGACCAATGCAAAGGATTGGGTGTGTCTTTACGCATTAATGCCAGCAAGGGTTTGGCCAACAGTGAGAAATTCGGTATCCATTGTCTACAGTACGATGTAATGCCCAAGAAGGCACGCACTTCTCTTTGTGTCCTTGGGACACTCAATTCTGCAATTGCCTGTATTCTTTCTGGGGTCAGTCTCCTTCCCTCCTTCGATAAGATGTGACCTAAGTAGGTTACTTCTTGTCGGCAAAATTGTAATTTGGAAAGCGAGACCTTGTGCTTCATGTCACATAAATGACGCAACAATGACAACGTAGCTCGCTTGCAAATCTCTTCAGTATCTGCAGCGATCAGTAAATCATCTACATACTGAATCAGAGTCGCGCCACCAGGTAGAACCATCGTATCTAGTTGTGTTTTCAGAGCCTGACTGAATATTGATGGACTCTCACAGTAGCCCTGAGGAGCGCGTCTAAAGCGGAAGCTTCGTCCTCCTAAATTGAAGCCAAAGATATCTCTGCTCTCTTCGGCAATCGGGATGCTGAAGAAAGCGTTCTTCAGGTCAATCACTGAAAACCAATTGGCTGAGGCTGGAACCATTGTCAATAAGGCAGTAATGTCGGGGACGACTGGAAACTGCGGTACAACGATCTTATTCACTTCTCTTAGATCGATCACAAATCGGTACACAGGGGGCTGTGAAGGATCGGTACGCTTTAAAACAGGCAAAACAGGACTGTTACAAATGTTGCCTATAGTCTCTTCGATTACATCTTTCGCAATCAGATCGTAGACTATATCTAACAAAGCCTTTTCACATTCTTTTGATATCCTATATTGGGGAATACGTGGCAACCTAACATTAGCTTTCAATGTTATGACATACGGTGCTATCTCCAAACGACCTACATCATTAGAACCATTCGCCCAAAGTACATCTGGAAGAGATGACAACTCAGTCGGAATTCTTTCTTTTGACAAATACATCGGGGAAATCACTTTCTTACCAAGCGTAAGTTGTACTCCCGAAAGAGAACAGTACAAAGTCGCATATAATCTCTTCAGCAAATCAAAACCTAACAAATTTTCGCCACAACCTGTTGTAAGAATGAGGGGTGCTTCTAATTCGCATGGGCCAACAGAAAGGGCATGGGACTGGAGATCGGGTTTCTAACAGGGGCGCCAGAAAAACCTACTGAAACATTCATTTCGCCGGACAAAGGTGCGCCAGGAAGTTTTGAGTGCATAATAGAACTTTTTGTAGCACCAGTATCCAGCAGAAATGGCTCCGACACTCCGGATGTAATCACCTCGACATAAGGTCCATTCTGATCTACTGGAACTGAAACAACTCCCTCTCTTTGTCCATGGCTGTCCTAGCAATTATTACCCTCATTCTCGTTTTCGGCGTAATAGTCATCTGCATAGTACTGAGCTGACCTGGAAGACGCATTATTCTGTTGGTCAAAGATATTCATAGAATTCTGAGGCGGAAAAGAAATGGTATTCTGGGAGAAATTTCCACGGCCCCTACCTCTAGGAGCCTGTTGAACACCTCTACCTCTTGCGCCGGAAACACCGTTTAAACGTCGCGCAAGAGCTTGACAATTACTTTTGAAATGACCCTCTTCTTTGCAATATGCACATTGATTCGGGCCATACGGAGAACGCTGGTGGGAAAACTCGTTTCCTTGCGCGTTTCTCGAATACTGCTGTGGTTGCTGATAATTGGGCTGACTAGGAGTGCGAGGCGGATAAGCTTGCTGGAGAAGAACTTTAGTTTTTAGTTCTCTAGTCTTCTTGTCTGTCTTATCTAGCTTGTCTTTGCGTCTATTTTCATAGTACTGGGCTGTGGCTAAAATCTGCGCTGACGTGGAAACAGCCCAAGCACTCTCTGAATCTTTCAATTTATTGCACAGTTCAGGAAGCAGATTATGTACAAATTTGTCTACAAACGATCTTTGGCCACCCTCGGTAGCCATGTCCTGACCACTATGATCAGTGAAAGTCTCCTCAAATCTCGTGAAAAAGTCAGACACATTCTCATCTTTCTTCTGCTTGCACGCAGATAGCTTGTCCCAATTTACACGTAATTCAGGCATTAACGTTTTCATGTACGCGATAATCCTACCGGGAAGATCTGCTATTAAAGGCTCGGGTTTAGAACCACCAACTTGTCTAGCATCAGTAGCAGTAATATTAGCCCATGAGTCACCTAGTTCTTGATCATGATCTGCATGACGAATTTTACTCCAGAAAGGATGCGGAACAACATTCCCAAACAACATGTCTATATCTGCTAAATTCATTATACATGAGCTGGCGGTCTGTGATAATTCCTTGTAATATCCTGCTGGGTTTTTACGGGGATCAGGTAGTGTCTGTTTGAGTGCTAAAACTTCGGATCTTTTCCAGGGGACATGTACCAATACACGCTGGAAATGCGGTGGAACAGGTGGTTGTGCATTCGCATCACCTTCCCTCCATACTGGAGGAACCTCTCTCATGGGGTACTGTCGTGCCTTTTTCCTACCAGACATATCATCCTCATTAAACGATCTAGAGCTGTTTCCCTTACTCCTATAAGATAACAACAGATCCATTGCTTTTTCAACATCTGCACCTATAATCATGCCTTCGTAAAATTTGAATCGCATGGGGCCTAGTTCCTGCATTCTGCGTTTTGGGTCATTGTCTTGTAAATCTTCCCAGAGGTACACACACATCTCTTCAAATACATATCTTTGAGTGGATGAATCCCACTGACGGAAGTCTTCCATAACAGACTGAACATCATATCTTACAGTATCGGTAACCCATTTGCGCGCTAACTCATTCAGCACTTCTCTTTCCTCGTAGTCGGGTAGTTGACTACGCAACTGTCTACGTTCTGTTTTAGGGGTCGTTTTAGGCGACCCAAAGAAGGGCGAGAATAGACCAGTGACAGTACTTGCCACTCTCTGTCTGACAGAAGGAGAAGCTTGCGGCGAGGCAGATGCGCCAGAAAAGACAGGCTGATGTAAAGAGGAAGTCGAAGCAACAGCAGAGGAAGTCGAGGCAGTAGCAGACGTAGTATCATAGTGAATAGTTGGAGCAGTAGGCAAAGTTGTAGAAGTAGATGGAGTATGTAGCAAAGGCGGCGGCCCTTGAGAAGGCTGCGCCGGAGAAGTAGGAACCAGCTGAAGAGGAGCTGGTGCTTGTGCAAGAGCTGCTTTTCGTGCGCCAGGGCGCGGTATAACAATACGCCTCGGGGGTCCAACAATACTCGATGTATATGGGGGTGTTGAGTTCGATAAATGGGACATTAATGGATCTTTCTCGGATGCTCCCTTTGAGTCTTGTCCCTCATGTGGTAACATCGGGTAGCATTTATCTATTGCTAGTTTCTTGCTTCTGAGCATTTGTTCACTTTCCTGCTCTTCCTCATTATCCCTGTATGCGATGGCAGCTTGTACCATCGACATGCCTCTTTTATTTTTCTTTGCTAATTTTATTTCTTTCTGTTTGGCTTCTTTGCGCCATAAGCGAAAAGAGTCAAACATCGCCGGCCGGGCTTTCTTCTTGAACAATTTGACCTCGAGGTTGTCTAATATTTCTGAGTCAAAACTACCATATTGGGGCCATTTTAAAACACCATCCTTGCGGGTGTATTTTATCCATACCTCATTATACGTGATAGGACCTACTCCGTGCTTTATATATAACTCATATGTTGGAGTTCTAATCGGAGGAACCGGACACGAATCCTCTAATCGGGAGTCCTTACTACAACCAAGACCAAGACAAAACAAGTTTCCAAGTCTGCTGAGACCAGGCATCTTCGCTCACTAGTCTAGCTTCAAACTTCAAGGGATTATCTAATTATGATATTGTCGTGAATACACGAATCCCTCGGTTTTGGTGCTTGCAAGAACCAATACAAACCGTATCTCTGGGATACCAAAAACTAAGAACCAAACTAAGGACTGGGAGACGCTCCACTTATACTTAACTGAATATTGAAGATCGGTGACGTCACTAGAAGACTCGTCTATCGTTTCGCTCTACCAAGGATCACTGGGTCCAAAACAGGGCGATAGTCAGGGCAGCAGTCCTTCGTAGCCGTCGGGACGCAGGGAACCTCGCAGCAAAGACCTTCGGAACCACGTTGACATGCAGGGGTCGCTGAAGTGGCTGGCCTTCCTCCGGAATTTTCACACGAAGCTCCTCACGAACATCTGGCTTGGACCGTCACCGCTTGATATCGCCTCGAGTTGGGGGCCAACTGAGGTGCCGGGTTTTTAGAGACCCGGTGGTGCCAGGGGACCACACCTGAAGACCTCTGAGTTCTCCCTGTTCTGGACTTACAGAAACACAGAGTCTTCTAGTTGAAGTCAGAGATCGAGTTTTATTGGCTGCAACCAAGTAACATGCGTCCTAGAAGTACGACAGCACGGGCCGTAAGTTCTCAGGAGACTGTTCGTTTTTACAGAACCAGCCTTCTCCTTATATACATAAATAACAGCTGCAGGCAAGAATTCTTGAGTTTATGATATGGCTATACACATATTTCTACAATAATACAAAGAGCGAAGTCATGCTGGTCAGCACATATTTTAGATGTCCAGTTAGTGATGGATTACCCTGCCAGATCCAGAATTCCCATCAGATATCGATGAAACACCAATAAGGTCGGGCACCCTCCCATCATAAAACGGGTCATAAACAAGAATCAGGGACAGGTGTATGTGTATGGAAAAACAGGGTCTGTATGTAGTGAATGGTTTATGACATGTTGTGCCTTGATGATATCTTGCTCGGCCACTGGGCGAGGAGCTGCCCGAACAGGCTTGGCTGGAGGCAGTGGAGTCAGCTCGGCCAGGTCATGGGGAAGTCAGCTACGGTGGACGTGTCCTTTCAGATCAAACTCGGTCTTAATCAATTGACTATATGAGGACAAGTCATAAGATGGATGCCGTTTACAAAATGGAGTCTGAGGGTTCGGGACGGAAACTACAATTTAAGGGTGTTAGCATCACTCAATCGTGACGCAAATGCATAGGGATAATGTCCTAATCATTACCGGTCCGTAGATACCAAATTTGTCATGGTACGACGATATTTTGTGATACGAGTGTTGGACCTCGATATCTGTGGAACGGCAGGGTCCGGATTTACAGTACCACAGGTCACTACACCACTCCAGCTCATCCGAGGCACAGTGTTCCAGATCTGGGCTGCTACTCAACCATCAATTGCATTCTCGGTTCTGTAGTCTTGTTTGCTTCAATTGCTTATTTGTTTATAAAAGGTAAAATACCCTAATTTGTAGAGGAAAAGGCCCGGCTGTGATATCGTGTCTTGGATGACATGTTACCATATGGATACCTTGTTGGTACAGCCATTAGGTTTTAGATAGGTGAGTTTGTTGTAAGTCGACGCGATCAACAAGTTATGTAGAATAATGGGGTTTATTCTTAAGCACAGCAGAGAAGGACCCAGCGCCTCCTGACCAGTCAACCAACTGTCCTAGCAGAACCTGGAGTCCACAATGACATAACCATTCTAGAACTGGGGAAAGGGACATAGAGAACAGTAAAGACCATAGAGTAATGCAAGTACATAGTTTACAACACATCTCCCATCTTTAAACACAAACAACAAAAGAAGAGAAAATAAATCAATTGCAAAAATAATCATTCAGATAAGCAGGTGGTTTACGGTACCTTGAGACCCTAGGAGAGGAAAGAAGAGGAGGAAGGGGAGGAGAAGAATCGATGGTGGTGCCCCGAAAAGCAGGGGAACCTCGAAAGACAGAGGAACCAGAATCCGAAGCATCACCAGCTCCGAAACAAAACCTGTCAGAAGGGAAAGAAGAAGAAACACACTCTTGGGATAAGAACATGTAACCACTACCACCCTCCTGATTGGAAGGAACAGAAAAGGAATTGCGAGAAGCAAGAACAGAGGAATTGCGAGAAGCAGGAACAGAGGCATCAGAAAAAGATTGAAAAGATGTTTGCCCACATTTCTGATAAACAGCAACCCGCCTCAAATTCCATTTCTCCCCATTTTCAAGGAGAACATAATTGGGGAAAACTTTTTTAACAGAAAAAGGCCCCCTAACTTTTGTTAAACCTTTAGCACACCTCCCCGGTTTAACTTTGACCAAATCCCCTTTTGAAATCTTACTACCCACAGTGGGAGAAGACAAAACAAGTTTGGGATTAGTAAGATCGCTACTACTCAATAGTTGCTTGACCCAAGAGGGAACAAGCTTAGAGCCAGGAGACCTACCACGCAAAATTTCAAAAGGAGATTTTGTTGAATTCGCAAGGACAGTCGTACGATGGGCACACACCATTTCCTGTACAAGATCAGACACACAACCACCACCAGAAACAGCCAGTTGAATTGTTCCTTTCACCAACCTATTGACCCTCTCACACAATCCGTTTCCCTGAGGATTATAGAGTGAGGTGCGATGGTGGGACACACCAGAGTGAGAAAGAAAAGATTGCATTTTCTGCGAGACCAATTGGGTCCCATTGTCGGTAATAATGACACATGGAAAACCCTCAGAATGAAACAAAGACTTCAAAAACAAAATAGTGGTCTCGGTAGTGATATCCTTAACAAATTTGACAACTATCCATTTAGAAAAAACATCAACGCAAACGATGGCAAAACGCTGATGCAGACTAAGCTCAGACATGGGCCCGATGAAATCCAGGCATATAGTATGCCACGTCACACCAGGACAAACAATCTCACTCATGCTAGAGCCAACAGCCACCTTCAAACGTTTTTCTCCTTCCTTGCACATACCACACTGTTCAACCCACAAAGCAACCTGCGCATCCATGCCAGGCCACCAGAAATTTGATTTGAGCCTCTGTTGAGTCAGGGTCTGACCAAGATGCCCCTCATGGGCAATATCAAAAAGTTTGCGCCTGAGACTACCAGGCGGAACAAACTTGTCATTGCGCAGAATAATGTCATCCCCACAAGTAGACAATTCGTCTAAAATCTTGACATAAGGACGAACAGAAACCGGCACACAACTCTCTCGCCTAGAACCATCCTTGAGCAATCTAACAACGTCCTTGAGAACCTCATCACTTCCCATGGCATCAATCCACTCCTGATGCGAGAAAGAACCAACACCAAAAGAAACAACATCTTGTACCCAAGCAACACTTTCATCCCACAAATCAAGAAGAACATCAGCCTCCGTAGACTTCAGAGGCAACCTAGAAAAACAATCAGCTTGGAGATTCCTCCAACCTTGAATATGTTCAACCTGAAAGTGAAAATCTTGCAACTTGGCTGCTAATCTGGCCAACCTAGGAGAACCCCTAACAGCACCACCAGGAGCAAGGATCCTAAGCAAAGGCTTTTGGTCCGTTTTGATGACAAAGTTGATCCCCCAAAGGTAAGTGCGAAAGTAATGTGCACCCCAAACAGCAGTTAAAGCCTCCTTCTCGATGACACTGTAATTCTTCTCAGCATCAGACAAAGTTTTAGAAGCGAAAGCAACAGGACGTTCAAGATGACCATGTTTCTGGACCAGAACAGCACCCAGACCAAACGCACTTGCGTCAACCATAAGAATAGAAGGAAGTCTAGTGTCAAAAGGAGCTAAGACACCAGCCTTGCAAATTTCATTCTAAACCAAGACAAACGCTGATTCTTGTTTAGGACCCCAAACAAATTTGCACCCCTTCTTGAGCAAAATTCTCAAATCAATGGTTTTCACCGAGAAGTTGCTAACAAATTTAGAATAGTATTCTATGAGGCCCATAAAGGACCTCAACTGATCCTTATCAGTTGGGCGAGGAGCAGACCTTATGGCTAACAACAAATCCTTCTTAGGCTTAATGCCATCAACAGAAATGTCATGCCCCAGATACTCAATCTGCTGAACAAGAAAAGCACACTTCTCCCTGCGTAAAGTAAGACCAGCATCGCCAATCCTATGTAACACTTGTCTGAGTGTCTTATTGTGCCCCGAAACACAACTACCAAAAACAAGAATATCGTCTTGAAAATAGACAACTTTTTCCAGCCCCTTAAACAACTCATGAACCATACGCTGGAAAACGCTAGCCGCCGAAATCAACCCAAAAGGTAAACGTGTGAACTGAAAAACACCTTCCGTGGTGATGAAGGAGGTGATATGCTTGCAAGAATCATGTAATTTAACCTGATGGTACGCGCTGTTAAGATCAAGCTTAGAGAAATATTTTGCACCCTCAAGTGTAGACACTAATTCACCAATGTTTGGGAGGGGAAAAATATCGGCAACCACACACTTGTTCACAGACCTGAGGTCAACACAGAAGCGCAACTTGCCATCCGATTTTTTAGAAATAACCACCGGAGAAACCCACGGTGATCCTTCTACAGGTTCAATGACCCCACTCTACAGCATTTCCTCCAACAACTCTTTCACCTCACCCCTAATAGCGAGGGGAATCCTTCTGAGCTTGTGTTGGATGGGTACACAACCCTCTTTCATCTTTATCATATGGGAATAGCCCCTAAGCTCACCCAATTCACTTCTGAAAACGGAATCAAACTCACTCAAAATCAGATCAACAGAATCATCCTCCACCACCATGACTTGATCGGGAGCCCTTGGGTTTATGACAATATACAGGTCATATTGGTGAACCCACCCCAAAATGGGTGGACCATCAAGAGACACATAAATTTTCCCAATTGTGGACCTCTTTTTGAAAACAATGTTAGATTCAAAGTAACCAACAATGTCTATGGCTTCCCCTTGAAATCCCTTAGGAGATATGTCACTCTTGAGCAAAGACTTGTTGGCCCAAAGCTTCCTAAACGTTGACTGAGTAATGATAGTATGACGTGATCCAGTGTCAACCATCAGTGAAACCTCTCGCCCATCTATGGTAAAAATAGCTTTAGGTCTATTCAGTCTTTGATCACTGACATTAGCAACGTCAGAGTCACAAACGACCAACATCCTTTCACCAACAGAGGAACTGTCACAAGAGTAATCTTCCACAACAGCAACTTTTTGTTCGTTCTTTGCTTTGCACATCTTTGAAAAATGCCCAAGTCTTCCGCATTTCAAACACTCTTTGTTTGCTGCAAAGCAAAACCTGGCCTCCGAGGAATGCAAATTGCTGCCACACCTATTACAAAATTTGTTTGGAGAAGAGACCTTCTTAGGAAAAGTCTTAAACTTATTCTTGATGACAGCAATGGAATCATCTGAACAAAAATGAGAATCAGATTCTCCATCTCTATCCGAAACAACAGAAACTTCCTGCTCTGACTGTTTCTTCTTGGAGTTCTCAATAACTCTGATGCATTTTTCAGACTCCTCAATAACTTGCGCAAGTTCAATAGCAACTTTGAGTGTAGGGTTTTTGGCCGCCCAGAGTCTTTCTTGAATCTTGCGGCTGCTACACTGCACTATAAGCTGATCTCGTATGAGCTCCTCAGCAATAGTTCCAAACTTGCACTTTATTGATAATTCCCTCAGACGGGTGACAAAGTCATCAATATTCTCTTCAGATCTCTGTTTTTGGGTATAGAACTTATATCGATGCATCACAAGATTCTCCTCTTTAGAGAACTTAACCTCCAACCTGGAAACAGCTTCCTTGTAGAGATCAGGAATGGCTTCACCATTTGCCTGTAGGGCAATTGGTAAAAATCTAAAAATTATTTGTCCCTCCTTGCCAAGTGTACTCAACAAAATGGCCTTTTTCCTCTTTGAAGAAAACTCCTGACCATCAATTGCCTCCAAGTAATTGTCAAACATAATGAACCAATCCTCCCACTGCACAGGAGGATTCCCTGGTTCATTTAGAAATGGTGGAGGAAGCGTAATATTCACATTCTGTGCCATTGCCATCTTAAATAAAGGTAAACAAGAAAAATAATATTAATTGTAAATACCTCTCTTTTTAGAGAACAGTAATCTTTGACTGGCGAAACCGATCCCCGATTGAAGGTGAGGAGATCGGCAACACACGGCAAAAACTGTTGACAAAGTCGCTTTAAAATGGCCGCCGGACCAAAGTGAGGCTTGACACACACAATCGTCACCGAAAATGGCCAGAAAATGAAAGCGAGGCTTGGAACACAGAGGAAGTCTTTGCGGTGAATTCAGACGTCAGGCGCTCGCTCTGAGAATCCAAACGTCAGACGCTCGCTCTGGGTCACGCTCACTCGCTCGAGTACAGGAGGGAAAATGGAGAGGAGGGAAATTCAAACTGGTTGCCAAGGAACGGCAGTACTCACGGGTGGGCCGAGTATATGTTCCTTAAAATCTTTTAAAAAGCTTCGAATTCGCTCAACTCGTCCGAAATGGTTTCCGATGTCAGAAATCTCAACCTATGAGATATTTAGGCATCACTGGGTTCGTTGTTGCTGGGTCCAACTGCCAAACCGTGCTCCGACTGGAAACTGCTTCAAGGGTGCCTTGGAAGACGGAAGAAGCCAGGAATCAGCAGGCACAAGTCGCCAAAATGTTGTAAGTAAACGCCATCAACAAGTTATGTAGAATAAAGGGGTTTATTCTTAAGCACAGCAGAGAAGGACCCAGCGCCTGCTGACCAGTCAACCAACTGTCCTAGCAGAACCTGGAGTCCGCAATGACATAACCATTCTAGAACTGGGGAAAGGGACATAGAGAACAGGAAAGACCATAGAGTAATGCAAGTACATAGTTTACAACAGAGTTATAGCTCAGGTTTCACAAAGGCCCATACGGCAGGCTACAGCATCCCACATAAGACACATAACTTGGCTTTAGACAGCAGCGCTGTCTCACAAGTTACACACATTTTACATGTGCTTGCTTTAGACAGAGCTATCCTTCAGGTGAAACCGAACATACAGGCTTTGGTAATAGGAATCATATCTAACAGGGACCAGGTACACTTACTAGGCAAAGTCTCAGATAGCCGCACTACTCTCAGTTGACAACAAACTTAAAAGCTCAGCATTCGGACAACATAACTATCTTAAAGGCTAAGGTATCAGATAACAGAGCTATCTTTCTTGTTAAGGACGTCTGACAGCATAAGGTTTTAATCTCAGGCTAGAGCTATTCATGCGTGAAATTGCAAAATTCTTAGACACTTTGCATGATTGATTAAACCTACTATAAATGGGTTAAGTAATTTGCTCAGGGTCACAATGACTGTCAGCAAGAAGCTGGACACTTCTACCTTGAAACCGAGCACTTCAGTTGTCTGTTCACTCTTTCCTCCACCTTGGCCATCCACAAATGTACGGTTCATCAGGATTTTCAATACGGAGAGCTCACTTTAGTTACTTAAATTACATAATTTAAGTTATCCAGCAAAACTGGGTTTTGCATAGTTCATTAAACCTAAGCCTTCATACAATCTCATCTTTCATCCGGCATCTCATTTTCTGTTCTCCCTTCCTTTGTCTCTCTTCCAATCTAACTTTTATTGTCTTTCTTGCAAATCCCACGTCTGTGCTATAATAGAGAAATAGAAATAATACATCATGCGGTCATGTACATTTGGACTAACACTACGTAATCAATGTTACTGCAGCTATTTCCACATTGAAACCCAGAATGCAAGCCATGCTTTAAGGAGTATTGTGGCTGCAAATTCCACGGAGTATTACAGTATCAAGGAATACCGCGGTGCGGTAACACTATTATAATCTTTTTGGCCAAAAAAGGATGACTGATCAACTTCTAAGAGGGGCCGAAGTCTGCCACAATCCCCTCAAAGAGGCACATTCCTTACCCTACTAGCAGCCTCTTTCAACAAACCTAGTGAGCCAACTATGGGTATCTCTGGCCTATTTGTAAGTTATCTTGGACCACGAAAAGTGTTGTGGTGCCATGCGAGTAGCTGATTGTGCACTACATGCATGGTGAATAACAATGACAACAAAGTCATGTCGAGAGTTTAAGCTATTGGCATTGGGAATGACAATGCCTTTTATTTATGTGTTAGTTTTCTAAACAGATAAATAAAAGGCACTGTCATTGGCAATGCCAATAGCTTAACCTCTCGCAAATGTGAGACCTATTGCATTGCAAATGCTTGTTTTTTAGGCAACACTTATTGGGTTTGATATGAAAGACATACTTTGCTTTATTTTCAGCTCTGCCTATGGCTCCAACAATAACGATAATAAACGTATGGACACAACATGTTTGTTATATTTGAAAGCGCTAGAAATGTCTTTGCTTCTGCTGGCACTCCCTACACCAGTATCGCTTACTTTTGGCCCCCAGTGCGTGCACCTTTGCCATTGGGGCTAGAAAGCACATTATGAATATTTATTATAATACCAAAATATTTTCCAGTTTTTGCTCTGGCTGCTGCCACGTTCGTTATATGTGCACAGCCTAATATTTCTCACGAACAATAAAGCCTTCCTTATCGGCAGGGTCGGATTGGCATCATAATTAGGCCCTGGCACTCTCAAAACAGTGGCCTACATTCCCTGATCATCCCTTTCATGGATAACCATCTGTTTAGACTACTTGGAATCTGGCCATTTATTTTTTGTTATAGTTTTGAACTCGGCCCAAAGTCATTGGTGCAATGTATATGAGCACCAGTTGCATTACACAAGATCAAAATCATTTTCCGCATAGAGATTTAGTAATTTGCCCAGAATCACTGGAAGTTGAGCTGAGGCTGGGACTAGAACCGAGTTTCAACTGCTGTAACTCTGACCGTAGGGTAATTGTATCCAACCATCTCCTCTCCCCCAACAAGCCCTAATAAACACTGGTGATGAAGTCACAACACCTGGCTGCTGCAGAGGTCAAGTCTCTTACTCAACCCCTCCGCCCCTGCTCCCCCCTGCCCATTATAGCCTCAGGGCACTTACCTGGCAAGGGAAATGTCAAAAATCACACTTCTGCTGCTCAAGGATGGAGGTTGAGGGGGAGAAAGGCCCAATAAAACCTGCCCTGGTGTGAGGCCCCTGCATACAACCCGCCCCGCCTGCACCTGCCATGGCCTAAAAGTGATGGCCCGGCAGCGGATGGCTCTGCATCTGGAAGGGCACGCGAGGCAGGGCGCCAAGGTGTGAATGCCCCAACGGCTAAAGCAACACCTGACCCCAGCCTCAATTTACAGCACGCTAGGAGAGTGACCATGATACTGGCGCCACATTAATGTAGCCTTGCGGAGACAGGGAAAGAAAGTCAGTCTCTTGTATGCAGGGGAAAGAATCAGAGCTCAGCAGTTACCAAAAAACATGCATTAATGATTTTCCAATCCAGTTCTTATCTTTTCTTAAAAGAGAAATACTTTATTACTCCAAAGCAAAACAACACAGAAAGGAATATGCCAGTGGGTACATAGTCCTACAACAAGTGCTACTGGGGAAATGGGCAACATCATATCAGGCTTCAATTAATAGGGGAACAGGCCCAAAGCAAAAGTCAGCCTCCCAAACAAGGGACGAGCCCACCCTCCAGTGCCGGTTATCCTTCTGTTTTCATAGATCCCCTACACACCATATGAGCCGACACACAGCATTGACTATCGCCCGCTGTCTTTGAAGGCCACGGCCATTTTCATTTAATCCCTTTATCCTTGGTGTGGCATGCCAGTTATGATTTCAGACATAACTGGAAGGCAGCACTCATGTTGGCTCTGGCATCACTCTCTCTCTTTGTTGGACTTAACGTGCTTTGTTGGATTTAACAGTGATCTAGGAGGCAGGTAAACCCCTTCGAGGACAAGGGTCATCGTCTGCATCTCTCCCCTTTTAGTCCGCACTTCTGGGCTGTCCTTTTTCCTCAAGCACAAGGGCCAGGCTTGTCTGGGCAGTTTTCTCTTGCAGAGGTATCTTCGCTTTATTCTTGCATCCTCTCCTGACCCTGTCCCTACTCTAACTGCCCCGGTTCCTGTCCCTGGCTCCTCCCGTTCCTGCTCCTCCCTCTTAACTCCACCCCAACCACTAGACTACCTCATACATCCTACATCTCCCCCCTTCTTAACAAAATGAACTTAATTTCCACAGTGTTCGCAATTCTTCAATCCACCACACGGGTTGGCGGATAGCTTGTTCTTCAAGCATCAGTAGTGTCGAATCCTTGGTGTTCCTGACTTTGATCAATCTTTCCGGTGTCTTAACCAAGACATCCTTAACTGCGGGAATGCACTTTTGAGAATGCAATCCATTGCGTGTGGGCTGCTTATTATTCGGTTCCGCAGTTATCGTGGTTCTTTCTTGTTGTGTGACTGCTACTGGCTCAGCTCGGCAGTGGCAGTCTGCCTTCCTTGGTGACTCTTGTTCTATTGACGGTTGATCTCCTTCGGGAGCGGACGATGTGCTGGTCTTCTTCCGAGCTCCCACCTGTAAGGTTATTTCTCTTTGTCTTGTCAGGTTGGGAACAGCACTGTTCTTCTGTTCACCGTCAGGCATGCCAGACGTTAGTGTATTATCTGAAATGGGTGTCCTGTCTTGATTCTTGGACTCGTTTGCTGCCTCTGTTCGTCTCTTCCCTTCCCACTCGTGTTTGAGACTGGCGAAACCCTTGACCACCCGGTCATGTGCCTGTTTCTCTCTCATTCGGTGACAGTCCATCTCTGTCACCACATTTGGTCCTCCTCGCGGGGTGACGGGATAATCCTTTTTCACTTGGTAGATACTGTCCCATTTCTTTGTTCTCCTTCCGTCAGTTCTTTGAGTCAGCCTCGCTGACCCCATCAGGGGTGACGGTATATTATTCATGTCTTGAAGTGGCGATGACTGATGTGACCTGTTGTCCTTTGGTTCTGTTGTGCGTTCGGGTGATTGATGCCATGGCCGTGGTCGGGACCATGATTTTGTTGACCCGAATGATCGGACAGACATGTTTTCCGACTCGGAGGAGTCGGTTGCCGATTTCCTTTGAGAACGTTCCTTTGAGGGCGTCGTGACTGATAAGTTTATTGAGTTGGTAGTCTGCGATGACATGCTCCTGTAGTCGGAGCTAACTACGGAGCATTTCTTTGGGTATGTCTCTTTATGTGTCTTCTGTGTTGTTGCGGTGGAGGTATTGTTTGCTAACCACACGTTTACTTCTTTAGTTTGATCTCGGAGCATTTGGTCTTTACCCTTTTCACGGGACATCAATTGTCCCTTCTCCGTTTTCTCGTTGACACAACTGTCTTGAGTGCACATGCCCCTCCCTTTTCGGTGTCTGAGTGGCTTGCCACTCCTCATGTGGTTGGTTTCTTCTTCTCGCTTGTTGGGTGTGTTGACGTCCGTGCCATTGGGGTGATGTGTCTCACTGCTTGATGCTTCCTCAGACTCATCTATAGACTTGGTGCATAGCAGGAGGATGCCCGGTGTTGTTCGTGTGCCGATTTCCGGCGTTGACGGGATAGGTCCCGTCTTCCGTAGTTCGTCTTTCTTGCCTTCCTGTTGAGCAATCTGCCATCTTATCCATGGGTGTGATCTGTCCCACTTGACACTTCATCTGCTTCATAATCATTTTCATCATCGGTTGACTGACTCCTTGAGGTTGAGTAACTCTGTAAGGTTGTATCAGTATCATCATCTGTTGACTGACTCCTTGAGGTTGAATAACTCCATAAGGTTGTATCAGTGCCGCTTTCGCAATCCTGATTCACCCTGGTCTTTTGTGATGGTGACTTGGAGTGTTCCATGACGCTCTGTCTCTTGTTTCGTCTTGGCTCTGATTCACCCTCCCTCTTTTCAGCTTTGTTTGTTTCCTGGGCCTTGCCCCTAGACATAAGGGATGTCTCTTTCCAGACATCCATGTGTCTTGCATTCGAGTGCACGTCTTTCGATAAGTCTTTTGCTTTTACCCGCACTCCAGCCTCGGCCCCTCTGATGATTCTCTTTAGCGACCACTGCTCCTGAAGAATCTTGCGCTTCGTGTCTGGGCTTGAACAGCCTTCGATTATTCGGAGCCGAACTGCTTCTTCATTTGTAAATGTATTGAAGTAGCAGCAGGGTACCAGACTTAGTAACCGGGTGATGAATCTCGGCAGTGGTTCTCCTGGTTCCTGCAGCGCTGTATTGAAAGCGATGCGAGCATGATCCACTTCTACTTGTGCATGGAAGTGGGCACGTAGCTTCACTTGGAGTCTTTCATAGCTCTCTGTGTCCCTTTTGGGAAATGTTCTGATTAAGCGTCGGCCCTCATGACCGACCAGCTGGAGGAGTAGTATCAGACATTTTCTATCTCTTCGCTCACCAATTGCCTCAAGAAAATCGTCCAGTGATTCCAGCCACCGGTTCCATTTGAGACCCAAACTCCGACTGTCAGTCTGTTGCACTGGGGGTGGTACTTCAATGCAGGGACTGGACCGATGGGTTGTATTTACCACCGCCATGAGGGAGGAAAGGCTTCGTCTACTACCGTCGCAAGGTTGTTCACTTTGCCTCCAGTCTTATTTGCTGACCTTCTTCGCCTGAGGTCCTGTCGTCTCCTTCGATGTTGGGAAGGTTCGTCACTCCTGGGTGACTACTGTATTCTGTCCGCCCTTAGCACGACTGTCTCGGTAGACTTCAGTGAGTTAGGGTTGGATTTCCTGATTTCGAGATGGCCACCACTCAGCTGCTCCATGCGGGATGCGTGGCTCAGCAACTTCCTACTTTCGTTAGGGTGGCTTGCTAGCTGCAGGTACTTTGGAGTTCTTCCACAATGATATGCGACGCCATTGACATCTTGTTCTTGCGTTTCTTTTTGGCCTGGCCCCGGTTATCCAGTGGTTTCAAGGATGAAAGAAGGCTTCCTTGATGTTCGTTTGCTCTCGCTTCTGTATTATTTGATTTCTTAGTTCTTCCTACTGTTGACTATTTATCTTTGCGTGGTGCTGGACGTTTACTTCGGTACTTGCCTTTGTTCGTGTTTGTTACGTTCAGAATCTGTATTTGCTTGCGTTAGCTTCATTCGAGATTTGTGTGGGCTTGTGCTTGTTTACGTCGAGGCTTGCATTTGCTCGGGCTTGTTTGTACTTGAAACACGTGCTTATGTTTGTCGCTAAAGTCACTTCGATTCATGGCACCTTTTGTTGCTTGTACCAGTGCCTGATTGTGCTCACGTCTTCTTTATTTGTTATTTGTGTTTGCTCGTGCTGGTTTCATTTGCAATTCTTGCATTTGCTTGTTTATATATTGCCTTTTACTTTGTGCATTTTCTTGTGCTTGTTGTTTTGCTGTGGCTTTCCTGTCGCCTCTGCCTGTCTCTTGCATTTGCTAATGCTTGTTGCAGCTTTTGTACTTGTCAATGTTTGTGTACTTATCTCTACCAGTGCTTGTTTCGTTGCAAGTCTTGCATGTTCTAATGTGTGTTCCGGTGTATTTGCCAAGGTTGTTCCTCTGCATTCATCAATGCTTGCTCAGCTACATTTGCCAATGCTTGGCTGTTGTGCGCGCCAATGCTTGTTTCCTTTTGGTTTGCCAGAGCTTACTTCCAAACCTGGCCTGCCTGACTCAGCAATGGCCGCTCACATTCCTCACATAGGGGATGTCTGTGGCTGCCTGACCTAAAGATGGCCGCCGCTGTGAAGTCTCGGTTCTCACGAGACTTGGCTTTCTCTTCAATGTTTCAGTCACTCGGCCCCATTCACCACACTCACCGGGTGCCGGGGCCTCTCCCTGGGCACAGAGGCTGTCGCCGCCTCCACCACAACAGCGAAGGGCACAGGCACGACCGGGGTGAGCTCCCGACGTCGCGTCCTCCGTCTTCTCCAAGACTCACGCTTCAGGGGTGAGCTTTGAATTCTTTTTGGCGCGCGATCGCGCTAGCTGCATTCTTCACGGCACTCACTCGCAGCGCGCCACGCTCCACAACCACGGAGCTTCAGACCACACAGGCAGTGTTCCTGGCGGCTCAGTCTTCGCCTCGGCACTTCCTTTCGTCGCAGTGGTCGCGAGGTCAAAGTTCTCACTTGCGCCACCGGGGACAGGGTCATACAGTGTCACGGGATCACCACTGGTTGCACGATGTGCCCGATCCCACCCTCGTCGCCAGCTGTCATGTCGTAGTGGCAATAACGACCGACAATTCTTTATGTTTATGAGAGCTTTATTCTTGCATCCTCTCCTGACCCTGTCCCTACTCTAACTGCTCCGGTTCCTGTCCCTGGCTCCTCCCGTTCCTGCTCCTCCCTCTTAACTCCACCCCAACCACTAGACTACCTCATACAATCCTACAAGCACGCCAGGCAGGCTCGAGTACTTATGCAGCCCCACAGGTTCTCCAGCACCTCCTTGGAGACCTTCTAGATCCTGATGAAATGCCAAGATCCTACAGACGATAAAAGGCATGAAACAAGTTGACCATCCACACTTTACACACATATTCTAGAGCTGAGAGGGTGTAATCTCCTCTGTTTAGCCACGACTCTATAGTCTTCCGTTTTTAGTATAGCATAGGAACCCAGCAAATTAAATTCTTTTGTGGGACTCAAACAGCTATTTTTAATTCACTCTCACTCTCAATATCATTCCCTCCCACATCTTTTCTTGACACACATGCCCCACTAATACTTCACATCGGCAAAAAGAGAAGACCTCTCGCGGGACGTTGGGTGTTGCAGCACAATGAGGAGCTGCCCGACTATGAAGCATGGCACCCCCAGGGTGTGTGGGCCCTTGCTCCTAATTGGAGCTACTCCATGTTCACCATCATTTCCCCTTTTGCACACCTGGCCTCCTTTCTTCTCTCCTACCCTTCCCCCACCTTACCTTTAGGAACTGCATACTCCTGCTTTTGCTTTTAATGACATCAACAATGGATCTCCGACATTCCTCTGGTAATCTGCAGTGAACCACCTCTTCAGTCAGTCATAAATCTGGAAGGTTTTAGTCCTACTTATTAAATTGTGTTGCAGGCAGAGAATATGGATTGCATTGTAATGGCACTGGCAGATTTCTCTCTTAGTGTATCCCTCCTCTGCAGAGTACACACAGTCTTTGTTTCAGTTGACAGTTTCCAAAGTAGGTAGTTGTTGGAAATGACCGTCATTTGCATTGCGTACCACCCAGATTTTCACCTTGAGTGTTTTTGCTGACTCTAGAACTTTGTGCTCTTTACTCCTGCTACCAGAGGTAAAGTGCCCGCACTCACCATTTCAACATGATGAAATTAGCATATTTAACTTGCCTTTAAGTCCCTTGTAGATGGTAAAAAGTAAACCGAGGTCCTGTAAGTTAAATGTGACTAGTTGGCAGCAGCATCTATTTTTCCCTCCTCTACATTGACAATGCAAACATGACAGCAGGCCTGCTATTTATAGTTCGGCTACTGTAGTTTCAACCTTCAAATTCAACCTGTCAACAAAAAAACGTTTTGACAGGTCAGCTCCATCTTTTTAAATATTAAGTCACACCTAAGTAGGCCTTATTGCCCATTAGGTAGGGTGCATGGTATTTAAAAGTAGGACATGTGTGTGGCATGGCCAGGGTGGCCAAGATGGCGAACTTCTCGATCTGAGCGCCTGGCTCAACAATATACCCACATCCTTGCTGCTATGTATTTTCAAGACCCCCGAGGATATAAACCCTCCAACAGACTGCGAGCAGGGCTCCACTAAAGCGACTCATTGCGGGCTCCCTTGAGCCCACAATCAGCTGGTAACTCAGACTGTCGAGGTCTCGCAAAATGGCGACTACCTGACTACATATTGAAGAGGCAGATTGCCTCATGAAGCCCGATGACAGGAGTAGCCTGGCGAGAGGCTGAACCCCCGCAAATGTTGACCACCAGGAGCTGCTGAGGGTGCTGAGCCTGTTGGGCCTCCTGCGGCTACGACAGGAACCGGAAACTGACGTCATTGTAGTCTTCGTGTTGAGGCAGCGCTGCAGGCTACTCGGACCTACGGTGGTCGCTGGTGGTGGGTGTGCTCCGGCCCAGTTCTTTACCTTTGCAGGCCGCAGGCATTGTGAGAATCTGAATTGGGGAGAGGCCCACCTGATTTTACTCCCAACCAACGCTGAGGGGAGAATGCGTGGAATTGCCCTAAGGCGGAGACGTGGAGACTATGTGGGCTGCTGGACTCTCCCCATCTGCCCTGGCTGGATAGCAATCAACACTGTTGCCACAGAATTCTGGGGTCCGACTCGCCTCAAATCTCCCCCCCCCACCCGTGGCCTGCATGCAGCTTTCCCCCGGGAGCATTGGAATGTCAATGGTCTTACACTTTTCATCAAGCTTAAAAAAGTGCTCTCCTATCTATACTCCAAACACACTGACACAGCTCTTCTCCAGGAGACACACTTTACCAAGAAAGAAGAGGAGACGCTTTGGCGGGATTGGGTGGGTAAGGAGATACACCACGCCTCCCTATTTTGGACTCATCCATATGCAAATCAGTCTTCACCCTGCTCCCCATGGTAACAGTCTAGCCCGAACTGCCAGGCCAGGTCCTCCTTGGGCTAAAAACAAGCATCCTAGGACTGGTTTTGGGGGTTCACCCCTCATCAGTCTGGAGAGCTTGACTCCAGTGGCATGGAGAGCACGGGAACCACGCCTGGGCTTCCCCGTTCCACTTGGGGTGACAAATGCAAAAAGAACAATTGATGGATGGAATACTGAACAATGTCAAAGACTCACCCCTAGTACAGAGATCTGAGCCTAAATCCATTGTTTTTTTGCTCACCACGCCACCCCAATTTGGGCCCAGCCATATGCAAATCAGTCTTGACCCTGTTCCCCATGGGACCAGTACAGCCTGAACTGCCAGGCCAGGTCCTCCCTGGACCTGAAACAAGCATCCTAGGACGGGTTTCGTGGTATCACCCCTCCTCTGCCAGGATAGCCTGAATTCAGTGGTATGGCGAGCCCTGGACCGACGCCTGGCATCCTTGTTCCACTTGGTGTGACATATGTAAAAAGAACAATTGATGGATGGAATGCTGAACTATGTAAAACACTTACCCCCAGTACAGAGATCTGAGCCTAACTCCATTGTTTTCTTGTTCACCACGCCACCCCAGTTTGGACCCAGCCATATGCAAATTCAAACTTTCCCCTGCTCCCCATGGGAACATTCCATCCCGAACTGGGAGGCCAGGTTCTTCCTGGACTAGAAACAAGCATCGTAGGACCGGTTTGGGGGTATCACATCTCATCAGCCAGGATAGCCTGAATCCAGTGGCATTCCAAGCATTGTGAGCATTGTGAGTGTTGGCTAAGGATACCAGCAGGGGACTGCTGGTAAGAGGATACAGCCCTGTCCAACAAGCAGAGGGAGGAGCATAAGAAAAAGCTAGAAGCAGATATAGCCCACCTCACATGCACGTATACAGGCACTGGTCACCGAACTGCAGGAATTTGCAGATGTGTTGGCATCCTACTACAAGACCCGGAAATTGTTCAAGAAACAGATCAGATAAACGCCTTCCTAGAAGGTATTCTCTTACCGTGCCTCTCAGAGGATGACAGGCAGCTGCCTCAGGGTGAGATCACCTAGGAGGAGAGAGAGCAGGGCATCTTAGATCTATCCTATCACAAAGCCCCGGGTGAGGATGGTTTCCCGGCAGAGTTCAAATCCAAGGAAGTGGATCTTCTCTATGAGGCCTTCGCTAAGACAGATTGCTCAGGCTCCCTGGGTACATTGTCCAAACAGAGCACTGATTTCAGTCCTACCTAAACCAAGAAAAGATTCTCCCCTTCGTGGAGGTTATCAGCTTATATCCCTGCTCAACAAGGTTGTCAAGATATTGGCAAGCATTCTAGCAATCCCTTTTTTACTCACCATTCTCAAGCGTGGTTTTTCCCAGGCTGCTCATCATGCAATTATCTCTGCATGCTAGCTCTTGTGGTCTGGCTACCAGCAGACCTTCCGGATGAAGCCCTGACACTGTCGGATGCAGAAAAGACCTTTGACAGAATAGAATGGGATTATTTGTTTGCCGTACTCTGTAAATTTGGCCTTGGCGAGGACTTCATCTCTAGAGTAAGATGGTGCTACGATTCCCCCTCGGGCAGTTCAAATTGTAGGGACTTTCTTTCTGACCCCCTTTCCGGTCCATACAGGTACCTGTCAAGGTTGCCCACTCTTCCCCATGTTGTTTCTCCTTGCAATGGAACCTTTAGTGGCATCCATGCACCGATCGGATTGGATAATAGGTATTCCAATGCCCAAAGGTCCCTCGACATTGTATTTATACGCAGATTACATTTTACTTACATTGTCGGCCTTATCCTCCTCCTTCCCTGCGGTGTTGGAGATTATTAACGCCTTGTGAACTCCTGTGACTTCCCAGCCGCTGTGCCCCATGCCTGAATATGTGTCGTCGTCATGGACCCTTATTTCATAGTGCCATGGATGCTCTACACAACTTCATTAGTCTGCATATGCATTGGGCGCTACTGTATGTTAAAGCCCAATGCATCGGGCACTACTTTATGTTATCGCCCATTTTGCACTCTCTTGTATATGTGTTTTGGTGTTTCTCATCAATTTCTGTTTATGTTTGTTCACAGAAACAGCTGTTGTGGAAGTCAAGCGGAGGCCTCAGCAATGCCTCTTGAGATGCCTCACAGAACTTCAAATAACATGAAGGAACCACTTCCCCCATCTTGGGGGTTGACTGCTTGTATAAAAAGCAACCACACCAATCATCAGATGCTTGTTATTGTTGCCTAAGTGCCCAGAAAACCCACGTACTGAAGGTTCTCCAAATCACTTTCCTGGAGAAGGCTGGTGACTTCCAGAGTTAATCCCTCTCTTCCCCCCCCCCCCCCCCCCAAAGCTACTTAAAACAGCTAGGAGAACTCTCTGCCATAATTAAGGATATCGTCCTGCTCTGAGCATAGCGCATGTGAGACTCTGGTCTCTTAACATGTCGTTGCCTGTTCCGTGTATGAGACTGCGCCCCATTGTCAGTAGTAAAAATTGGTGCAATCAGAAGTCAAGCGAAATACATTTCTGTACTCTATTGAGAGTGATGTTGATGGCCTTAAGCAGAGGCATTGAGTAATCACTGCCATATTAATAAAGGGGTGATCCTTGACGCTCCTGTAAGGACAGTATTTTGGCATATCTTGAGCACATCGAATGAGGTGTGATATGATACAAAAGAGTCAACACCTTTGATTATTTGCTAAGAACTACATCCAGAGCAAACCTTAATGACGGAATACACAGATGGATGTGTCTGATATGTTCATGCCAATGTGATTTGGTGTACTCTTTGAACTTGTTACTAACATAATCTATGAGTGATAATTATATAGCGTTCATAGGTAAGTACAGGAATTTCTCTTTGCTGTATATTGACGTTACTATGTGTTAGTGACTTCGAGGGAAATTAGCATTGGACGCCTAACAAGAATTCTGTCTTGATCCATGTCTCCCTCCCCGCAGTACCCTCCCCAAAACTCTTCCCCTGCATGGCCACCCCGATCTTCTGACTTTCATGTGCACAATCAGTGCTGCTGGAATGTGGGCATATTGACGGTACTGCTCCAGAGGAATCATTACTTCCTGACAGAGTAACAAGCCTGTGCAATTAAATTCCTCTTAAGAAGGGCTCCGAATAGGTCTTCCCTAGATGATCTGTGCAGAATGTTGACTGCCAAGCAAAAGAATATAGTCGCCGCAAGGCAGGAAACAACAGCATTGGCTAATCCAGTGGCCCACCTACAAAGACAGATATCAAGTGGACAACAGAAACCTGCCCTTGTGCCCATTGCTCTATCAGGGGGTAGTCCCCCTGGTCCTTCATTATAATTATCCGCTCCAATACCTGTTCTTTTAGCAGCACCAGAATGGTTCATAGGAGCCACTTCAAAGGTCCAGGTACAGTTCCACTTTATGGTGCGCCCCACTGCTTTTCCTGATGCCCAGTCCATGATGGAGTTTTTGATCTCGTATCTTAGCTGTGATGCCACCATGTGGGCAGTTCCTTTAGTAAAACAGATAGTGGGCTTTTGTATAATTGGTGACTCTTCCAAACAGAGTTTGAGAAGATCTTTGATAAGTGAACCATCACAAATTTGGCGGATCGTGAGTTGTTGGAGCTCAAGCAAGGCAAGAAAGACCTGGTTACCTATCTCACAAATTTAACCGGTTGATCTAATAAACCTATAGGCCTGAAGAAAGGTGGGCTGCACTGTACTACCTAGGGCTCAAAGATTAGATCAAGGACCTAATAGTACAAGTTGATCCTCAATCAGACACATGTGAGGACCTGATAGCCCTCACCTTACTGCTAGACCGCAGGTTTACGGACCGAAAAGTGGATCAGAGAAGGAGGGATGTACGCCCACCTAATCGCCCAAAAGAGAAAAACATACCTTCAGCTTCAGATACCAGAGAACCCATAGTAATAGGAAGCATTCAAAGGCCACTAACTCAAGAGGAAAAGGAACTAAGGAGAAAGAGGGGCCAATGCCACTATTGCGGAAAGAAGGGTCATTTCATTTGGGAATGCCTAACTTGCCTGAAGACAGCAAGCCCAAAACAGCGCTCAAAGAAGTAACACTCAGGGAAAATCATGAGCTCAAGAGCTAGATAGGAGAACCCTTCAGCGGCAACCCCATGGCTCCTGCCCAATCCATTGCCAATACCTTGCAAACCTCCTCTCCACATCTGATTCTCCATGCTCAAGTTGAAGTGGAAAACATCCATCATGAGGTAGTAGTCATGTAAGATTCCAGGGCAGCCGGAAATTTTATAGATGCTAAGTACTGTGCAGCTTACAGATCTCCATCCAAGCAAAAGTTCAACCACAAGCACTGCGTTCTGTGGATCGGTCAATACTGTATCAGTTGAGCTAACCCTACGTCAAGAAGCTAAGTCACACCAAGAAAGTATCAGGTTTGATATCACAGATGCTCCACAATTCAGTATCATTCTTGAATGCCATGGCTAATGGAGCACAATCCACAGATTGATTGGGTCAAAAAGAGTGTATATTTTATTCAGAGTGGTGTACTCAAGTATGAATGGCAACATTCCCCACAAGATCCAGCAAAGTGCAGGAACCAAGCGCATTATTAGTTTCAGCTGCAGCTGCAACAACCCATGTCAAAGCAACTGCTGAAGAGCTGGACACAGAACCACCCACGGTAAAGGCCTGAAATCACCATGTTGGGGACTGGCAGAGCTGGAGAGATGGTGCACCACACCCCTCTAGGGGCTCTCAACATGGCACTGGGGCATTAGAGGGGCCTCCCTGTTGCAGCTGAAGCTATCGGAGGGGCAGGAGAACGAACCAGAGTAATTTGTGGGGTCGGCGAACGCGGGGTCATTGGTGTCGCAGGGGGGCTGGGGCCTACACGCACAGCCGCCACTCCTGATTGCCCGATTCACAGAGAGCTGTAGGACCTTGAACGAGTCTAACGCTGGCCTGTGCGATCCTGACAACTGAGGAGCAGGGGTCGGGCGTCGGGGATCATTCCCTAAAGGTGTGAAAGCACAGCGCCTCTCTGGGGGAAAGCTTGTGACCACCATCTTGGGGCCTGCTGGGCTGAAGAAGCCCGCACCCTGCCATATTCAAGGCGATACACCTATCAGCCCTGTGGGGTAGTCCCTCGAGAGGTATAGTGTGGAGCCGGACTGTGCCTGGGCCCACCTCCCCCAGGCAGAAGTTAGGCTGATCATGAGACTGGAGGTGGAGGAGACGTTCCACGGCAAGCATGGACCAGATCAGCGGAGAGGGGTCAATCAAGAAAGCAGCAAACCTGAGGAGGGAGATCACGGAGGCCTTGTCCACCTCTAGACCGTACGCCACCTGGGGACCCAGGCAATATAGTGGCTGATTCGGTTGGTCCCAAGGCCCGGCCATTTATGGAGCAGGAGGACGGAATCCACCATCGGTTGGCCCACTCGACTGTGTCAGTACTTGGGGGCACCTTGCTAGCACATGGGCCTGACATACGAGCATAATACATGGTTCTTTGGAGGGACATTAATTACCTCATGCTACACTGTGTGCTCCTTGTCATCACCTCACTTCAATATCACTAACAGGGGTCAGTAAAGATGAGGAAATACTACAACAGACAAGGCCTAGGGAGGAGGTGACATTCCCTTTCGCTGCTGCTATATAGACCACCGCTCTCTTCTCATGGTCTACAGCAAAGAGGCCGACAGGGCCACCGACACGGGGCAATAGTGTCACCGATCTAAACAACCTCACAGAGACACTTTTTAAACAAAGACACTCAACTTCTGTCCTAACTGAGCTGCCTGCTCCACTGCAAACGATCCCACGTTGGGCCGTGGAGCACCCCAAACCTCCTGTTCTGTTTTCCTGACCCTGGTACATAGTGGGAGCACTACTGCCACGCTTCAAGACAGGGAAAGACAACGCAGCAAATCTGCAAGATAATCCTGTAGTATCCCTGTGGAACAAAACTGGTCCTTTGGCACCGTATCCATGGCGTACTCATCAGAAGGATCGGCAGACCCTCTTACCCAAGCATTTATGGCCAACTTTTTGCACAAAATTAAATCAGAAATGAGTTCTCTTAAAACTGAATTTAAATCATGCGTTAAGGAACTCAAAAAGACATCACAGAAATTGGAGAGAGGGTGGACGATCTTGAAAAAACAATGGACACTCACACGGAAGATCAGGAACACCTTTGGTAAGGACTAGCTCTCCTCGAGAAACAAGCCATTGAACTTCAAAGAAAGCAGGAAGATTTGGAGAACAGAAGTAGGCGCAAGAACCTCCGCCTTAGTGGCATACCCAACGGGGCAGAGGGTTTGGATATAATGACATTTGTAGCGGAGCTCCTTCATGAGATCAGAGGAGACGAGGATACCTTCCCACCAGCTCTTCATAGGGCACATCGAGTGGCTGAGCCCCCTGGACGCTCGGAACTAGTCCCCAATATGCTAACAAGGGTCCATTTCTTTACTGAGAAAGAGGCAGTATTAAAAGCGACCCAGAATAAAACTGAATTGGCATGCAAGGAGTTTACTATTCAGCGCTTTCAGTATATTGCACCAACTACGCTCCAGCGTCGCAGAGACTTTAAACCAGTCACTGATAAGCGTTGCAAACTGGGCATCCAATACCAAAGGGGACATCCTTTTGCGCTGACTTTCACATGGGAGGCAAAACGATGGGCGATGGGCTCTCTTCAGGAGGCCAAACAACTGCTACAACTCTCAGCACCCTCCACATTAGGCAGCTCCTCTCTTTCGACACCACCAGATAGAGAACCTGCATGGCCGCCGTGGACCAAAGCACTCAGACCTAGGGACTAGAAACAGGGGACAATACTCCTCACAGGCCAAGCAGGATATTATCCAACATCTCAGCTCCATGGGCAGCGAGAAGTCATCCACTCCTTCGCAAGCGCTATCAGAATGATAGACATGTCGTGCTGGCATACATAACTGTATTTTGCTCCTGATACAGCCACTCGCGATGACATTGAGTTTCTTTACGCAGACATAATCCGCCCTTTTGCCTTGGTGAAAGCCAGACAGCGGGGCAAGTGGACCCTGCCTGGCGAAGTGTTTGTTCCACGAGACTCACCTCGACCTTATTCTTAAGAAAGTGACATCTCTGGAATGGACTGTGCTCTGGCGCCTTGCCCGTTCTCGGACTGGAATAGGACTTGTTGGCCCTGTTGGCCCATAATGGTTTTTGAACTTTTTCTTGTTTTTGCTTTTTCCTTTTTTATTCCTTTTCTTCTGTTGCAGGGAGGGAGGGCTACTATGCCTTGGCTGCACTGGCTTCCTGGCCTTGGATATTGGGATGCGAGACTGCTCCTAGTAATTTATCTGCTGGGGAACGGGGCGTTGTCCTTTATCATCATTCCTAAAGGGTGGTTTCTTGGGGCTGAGTGGTACACAACCCAACGCTTCCAAGTAGACACATACACTAGATACTCGCGAGGACTACCGTTCCCTGCCTGAAGATCCTCTCACTAAATGTGTAGGGCCTTAATGTACCAAATATACGCAGTCAGATTTGGCGTTATCTGTTAAACAGGGCCGGGACATTATCTTTTTACAAGAGACACACTAGGAAAGACACTCACCGTATGACACATCCTAAATATCCACTCCAATGGTGGGCATCTGCACCTATAAAATCGGCTGAGGTGGCGATACTCTGTAGAGCAGAAATCACACAGGGTGCAGTGTGTGCAGTGAAGAGTAGAGAGGGTAGATATCTTAAACTTGTTGTACACATTGGGGCACAAACGTTTACTCTTCTTAACATCTATGCACCTAACTAAGCACAAGACCTCTTCATTAGTGACCTGTTAAATGAGCAGATATCACAAGGCGAACACCAACTTATCTTAGGGGCGACCTCAATTTAGCATGGGATGCGATGCTTGATTGGAGTGCCAGCACCTTTCAAGGAACTGGGGCCATGTCCGCCTCTTTGCAAAGAGCGTTCAATTGGACATACCCGTCCTCCAGGCTACTTCATCATTTACCTTGCCTACACCGAACCGCGACCGATTTGGAATTTTCACCGGTCCTGCGAACTACCCGATCCCTTCTCAACAACCTACAGCCCTGAAGAGTCACATCTAGACATGGTGTGACGAAACACGTGAAAATTCCAACTCGGTCGCGGTTCGGTGTAGGCAAGGTAAATGATGAAGTAGCCTGGAGGACGGGTATGTCCAAATTGGAGATCTGGGCTCCAGTGGCAGCGTGTAAGTCGAGCGTCTCGTGTTCTGGGTAGTGATCCCTTCTCAACTACCTACAGCCCTGAAGAGTCACATCTAGACATGGTGTGACGAAACATGTGTCGGCTGATTTAATTTCTTGTTGTACTGATCGAGTTGAATTATATTGCTTTTTATATGAAACAATGGATGTCGACCTCCATCATTTCTGAGAATATGAACAGTGAATAATGCTTTTGGTTCATCTATTGACCCTCATTACACTATGTACGTGTGCACAGGACTTTGAAAAATTACAGAAGGAATGCACCAGCCAATCAGCACCGTATTTCAATTATCGAGGATTACATTCACAAGTTCTCGTTACCCAATGTACAGACATTAATAAAGCAAAAATGAGATGAAAACAGTCAAACCCCTCTTGATTAGACAGCCCCCAGCCACTTCCCCCAAATTCTGCAGTTTTTCTTAAGGCAACCACATGACACGTACATAACTTTCTCCTGTGTGGCGCACCAATCCACCCCATTCCGCCAACGCCCCACACTTGGGGGTTCAGGGCATTTATAGGAGGCCACAATGTCTCTTTTAGCTATCACCATAGTGAAGAACAGTTTTTCGTTGCGTGACCCGTCCTGGCCATCAGTGATGCCCCGGATCGTGTGCTTAGGGTCATGTGGCCTATTGCACTTCTGAATACAGATTTAAGATATATACTAAAATCCTAGCTAAACGTTTGAATCCACATATGCCGGTGCTCATCAAGCCAGACCAAGTTGACTTTATTCGGCATCGCCAGGGCGCTGACAATGTGCGACGGATAGCGCACCTGGTAGAAAAGGTGCATCACTGGGACATCCCCGTGCCTGCTGTCACTAGACGCCGTAAAAGGCGTTCGATCAAGTGGACTGGGAATTCTTAAAGGCAGTATTACAGAAGATAGGGTTGGTACCTATAATGATCTCTAGAGTAATGGCACCATATACTTCTCCCCAAACTGAAGTTAGAGTCAACGGCCAACTCACGAACTCCATAAACATACATAGAGGTACTAGGCAGGGTTGCCAACAGTCCCCCTTGCTTTTTGCTCTCGTGGTGGAGCCTCTTGCAATAGCAAAAAGCCAGTCGGATGCTATCAGAGGCATCACTCTGTGGAGTGGAGCACAAAATAGCGCTATTTGCTGATGATCTTCTCCTCACCCTATCAAAACCACACACCTCACTTCCTGCCCCCACACTCTATTACAAACCTTTGAAGTAGCCTCGGGCCTCAAAATTAATCATACTAAATCTTGGGCCCTAAACCTTACAATTCCTGCAACAGTGATTCCGGCACTTCAATCGCTGGTCCCGTTTCAATGGGTTAAACACTCAATCAGATACCTTGGGCTCAACCTAACTTCCACAGTGCGCACATGGGCACAGGCAAACTAGCAAGACTACAAAAAAGCTGTCATGGAAGATTTGAGAACATGGCAGTCCTTGCCAATATCATGGTTGGGATGTCTTAACGCAGTTAAGATGTCGGTGCTGCCGAAAATACTATATTTATTTCAAACACTATCCACATCAATACCACAAGTTATGCATTTACAATGGGAACTCACCACCTTTATTTGTGGAGGGAGAAGACCACGCTTCTCCAATAAACTAATTATGGTTCCATGCGATAGGGGAAGGTTGGCATGTCCCAATCTTCTGGAATATTACTGGGCATCACACCTACGCTACATCTCAGAATGGGTGGTGCGAGAAAGTGAGAAAATCTGGTTCAATATGGACAGAGCTGTGAACAGTGCAGACAGGAGTTCCACCTCCTGGAAGTCACCAATATCTTCACACTGGCTGCAGACACCATCTACTATCCAAGGGGCCACTCAACCCTTCACACCATTTCAGTCGTTAGTCCGCTCATATGATGGATCTAGAGGATTGATATCCCACACACAGCAAGTACTGTAACACTCCGAGGTCACACCCCATACTTACCAGTTACATTGCCAATCCACTAGTACAGAGGAAATCAACCGTAAGCAATAGGAACAGCTTTGGCGGGACATAGCGCAAGTCTTTAAAAGCATGTCCCAGAGGAAGACTGCTTATAAGGTCATCACACAATGGTATTACACTCCTTAAAAGCTCCATAAAATGTTTCCTAACACCTCGTCCATTTGCTGGCATTGTAAGAGTGCAATTGGGGATTTCCTCCACATTTGGTGGCTTTGTCCTTTGTTGACAACCTATTGGAATGAGTTTCTTAGCCATATTAAAAAGGTGATTGGCTACCCTACACCTGAGAGCGCAATGGTAATCATTTTGGGTCTTAAACCTAAGACTCTCCTTGCCATGACACAAGCAGACTGGTGCATAGCATCACACATGCTCGGCGCATGGCGCAATAGCGGTGCATTGGAAGAGGACTGACACTCCACCAGAAGCTTTATGGTTCACCTGTTTGTGGCACACCATGGCAATAGAACTTCTCACAGCACGGACAGCCCCGCAAGAACAAGTTTGCAAGCACATTGCCGCCATTGATAGATTTTTTTTCTAAATTAGAATATGCCTGCTTCCAGCCGCCAAAACTTTGGGACTTACCCTCTTTGAGGATGCCCTCATCCCCTCATGTGCGAAAGAATTTTGGGGCTCGAACTGAGGACACTCATAACCTGCTTTGTATACAACTCCTAACACTCCCATTAAAGCGAGTTACCATCCTTTCCTCCTTCCTCTCCCCTTGTAGCGTAGTTCCTATATTCCTAATAGGCTCTGCGCATTGGAATAATATATACTACAGATTTGACGTAGGACTGAGGTCTACTAGGTCTCTATCGAATATACTAGACTTAATTGTGAGTGCCAGCTAGCTCAGAGATCACTAGAAACTTTCTCGTTTACACAATAAGAGATTAGTTTCTGATAACCACATAAACATGACAACTTTGTTTCCCAAGAATAAGAAATCTATCTCTAGAGTCGCGGAAACAATAGATAGATATTTCACTCAGTCAATCGTGCATGCTTCGTTTCACCAGAGGTGCAGAGAAATAGAGAGACGGGCGTTTTCAATAAAAGGTATTTATTGAACAGTCTTCTTTCTCATGCAGAGGAAATGAACTGCTACAATCGTACTACTGGTTGCGAAGTACAATGCGTACAGTACGAAGAGTATTATAAAATAATACTGTAAAAGCATGATATGGTTTCTAAGCCATAAAATACATAAAATACATACACTAGTAATAAATAAAGACTAAAAGTACTCAACTGGTGCTTCTAAAATACGCCTACCCCGATGTACCTAACCTAAGTCTAGTACAAGGGAAGAAGTAAGTGAGGTGTAGCTTAGTTTTAGTATTCTTTGCCAAGAATCTATTCCAAAAATTCTCTAAGGGTCCAATCAGCTCCGTACCTTGGTTTCAGAATGAAGGAGGTCTTGTATCACTCTCTCAGGACTCGATTTCCCAGAAACCTGCAAGGGTAATAATAATAAATTCTTTATTCGGTTTTTATCATAGTAAAACCATAAAAGCAACAGTATAAAATTACAGCATAGTACATTTTGAAAAGTTATCTGTAAGAAAAATAAATTCACTCAATTTTTAAAGGTTCTTCCGATGCCTAATAATAAATTTTAAAAAGTTCAATATATGATAACAGGTGCGCTCAGAGTCTAACATCTGCAAGGAAATCATGGCCGGGCGGCATTGTCTGAAACCCCAAAGTTTTAGTAATGGAAATAACCAGATTTTCCTGTGAGGATGAAAATATTTACAGAACACTATCGTGTGCATGCACGTTTGTGGGGAAATCTCATCACATGGGCATAAAGTCAATTTTGGTTCCCAAGTGTTCATTTGTGGGAAGGCCACTAATCTGTGAAAAAGATTGAGTCTAAATCTGGTCAAAAGTATCTTATCATATGAGCTGATTTCCCATACAAGGTAAGGCTGAATTTGTGGCGTTAGCTGTACCATATTTGCGTGTTGTACAGATTGTTTGTTTGAAAGCAAAGTAATTCTAAGTGTCTCTAGGTGACTCATTGCTTTCTGTTTCAGCTCTTTCTTGCTTATCTCGGTCAAGGTTACTGGGGTGAGGTAATATCTTTCCAGACCCAGGTCTATGAAAAACCGTTTGACGTAAGTAAGCCAGGCTATTCTGTGCGCGTGGGCCAGTGCCATTGAGTCTTCTAGAATGGCCTTGGTCAACATGTTCTTATCGGATAACCAGATACGCCTCCAGAGCAACAATGGCTGAACTTTTATTAAGTCCTCTATGTAGGGGATTCCCAGTTCCATATGACATGCATATGTGGATGAGCACTTGGGGGCAGATAGAAGAAATCTCATGAACGAGTTCTCGGCTGTTTGGAGAGATCTAGCATCAGCATGTCCCCAGACACCGGCCCCATATAAAGCGATGGCTTGGCATTTTGCAGAATAAATTTTTAGCATCTCAACTGGTGGTCTCCTTCCGAGTCTTTGTGAAAAGTTCATCAGGGCAGTAATGGCTCTCTTAAAAAGATGTCTCCTGGACTCAATAGCTGCCTTCCAGTTTAGCCTTTCGTCAATCATTATGCCCAGGTAGGGGTACTGTGGGGTTCTCTCAAGTTTTTGATTGTTTAAGATTGTTTAAGATTGTTTCTGCCTGGAAGAAGAGCTGCTGTGCTGTAGGAAGAACTTCCACTTTGCTATCTGCATTGCTTGGCTGGCCTGCTGCATGCTTTTTGCTGTGCTACTGAAGGGACTGTCACTTTGCAACTTGCTCTGCTGTGTTGCCTGCTGGCTGGGAGTGAGAGGGAATAGACCTGCTCTTTATATCCTTGAACCCAATATTCTCCAAGGGCTTGCTGGCTTGCCTCCTTTTTCCTGAAATCTCAGGGACGCAAAAGACTTCTTGCAACTCCGCTGGCACTGCTGGTCTATGCCATCTCTGAGTTCTACCCTTGCCTGAAGTGCCTTATCCAGTCCTCAGCCTCATGAGTGGGTTCTGCAGCTGTTTACCTGCAGAAAACCGGCGCATCGACCCAACTGCGTGAGAAAAACGGAATCCCCGCTGACTTCAAAGCACTGTTTTCACATTTAATATTTAAAAATGTATGTCTTGAGTTCTACTTATAGAATCTTCGTTTTGGTCTTGTTTTACTCAGGTAAATATTCTCTATTTTCCTAAACTGGTGTGGGGTCTTTTGTAGGGTTTTCCCTGTGTTATTGTAATTAAAGTGTTCACAAATACTTTACACATTGCCTCTTAAGTTAAGCCTCACTGCTCTGTGTGAAGTTGCCAGAGGGTGAGCACAGGTTCATTTAGGTTGTGTATCTGACCTACCCTGACTAGGGTTGTGGCTCCTGCTTGGACAGGGAGTATACTCTTCCAACCAGATACCTCATTTTCTAACATTAGCCAAAGGAGGATATAATATCGGAGTCCCAGATTGTGAGACACCTGGCACATTTGGCACCCACGGCCCGAATGTTTACACACACATCAGCTGCTCACAAATTGAAATCTCACATTGGTCTTTTCCTCCTCCCTACTCCTGACCTCCTTGCCACAACTTTCACCCAGATCTTGCAGAGAGGGATCTCGGACTACCATTAATGCTTTGTCTCTTAGCACAGAGAGAGGGTAGTCGCCCAATGGGGCAACATAATCATCATGCCTATTTAACGACTGCAAAACAGTTCTTGTTACAGGTGTGAAAGCTTACCTAGGCTTTCAGGAAGGCCTGCATATGGGGGATTGCCAAGAGCGTGGGAGAGAGATAAAAGCAGCTGCACTTAACACCATAGAATCCCAAATCCTCATGCTTGAACATGAGATTGTGAAGGTACAGATGATCAAGTGGACCGACAACTAGCAATCAGTAGGGCTTCCCTGCCACAACTCTGCCTAATGAAGCGCAACAATGTTGGATTGGTTCTACCAGATGGGTATATGAGTGGGCGGACAAGCCCAGGAAATTACTATACTGGTTGATGATACAAGATGCTGCTTCTAGGGTGATACTAACTGACTCCTTTGGCTGAGGTGTCACTGGTTCCCTTGCCATAGGAGCCACTGCGGAATATTACCAATCCCCCCGATAAGTTTCCTGTTGAATTTTATTATTATTTATTTTTTCATTTTACAAACAGTAAAGGCCTACATAGGGGCATAATGATAAATGTTACATTTGGGTGAGAACCACGCCAAAGTGCAAAGATGTATATGCAGTAAATTATCGCTGTTAGCTTAACCAGTTATCTAACAACCTTAAGCTCATCATGAAAGCTTCAGTATAACATCACTCATCCCCTGCATTTGAACATTCACTAGTATCTGAGCCATGCCGATCACTGGAGTGCACCTGAGGATTCAAGAAACCCCCGCATAGCTCCCTCCAAATCCTACGGTCCTTATCTAGCTTCTCATCTCTTCTGATAGACTTCATATGCACTTCCTCACCAGGGATCACTCCTGCACATCTCTCAACCATACATCCAAGGAGGGGGAATGCTTCCCATCCGAGTTATCACCACCCTGCGCTTTGCTAGGACCAGGAGGCGTTGTAGTAGCTTTTACTCCATCTTGAGCTTCTTGGGCATTGGAACATGCCCAAGTAAACAGTGCAGGGAGACGGAAAGGTTTGGGTCCTATCTCTGACTGGCCTAGACCACTCCAATATACTTAACAGAAAAAATAGCCAGACAGGTTTACTTTTTTGAGTTTTTCACACCTAGCCAAACAGTTCTAGGTGATCGACTATTTTATTTTAGTCTTCTTGTCTTTTTTATAGAAATTTTTTTTTCATTAAATTTTATATGTCATCAAAAGAACAGTCATCAAACAATAATGAACACATACAGACATAGAAATGTACAATATACAAAAATGTACAATATACACAAAATCAATACTATGGGTTAGAATACACCAAATACATACTAATACAATGCCTCCTATGATTTCATCACAAGGTACCAGTCCTTCATATTATATACAAATAGACAGGTGGACAAAACAGTTCATTGGTACTGCCTGCCTGTCTTACTGAGTCAGAGACTAGATAAATACATCTGGGGTTGCACTTCTAGGGATGGAAAGTGTGGTACTATTTAATAACCCTCGCGGCACCCATCTTCTCTTTCCCAGGCTTGGGGTCAACGCGTTATGAACCACAGTGTAGTTACGGGTTCTCCTCAGGACACGGACTGGAGGTAGCCAAAGCTGTAAGTAATAATAGTGGGGTTTGGTGTCAGTATTGTAGAAACTATTTACATTGTCACTAAACTCACAGACTCTCTTGACGGTATCTTTAAATACCTGTGTGTATCACCATAGACCGCTTCTGTTGGAAATTGCCACTCGAGTGTGAGGATTTTGCAGGTAGACACAAAGATAAGAAAGAACCTGTCACCAGGTTTCTCCCCACATTGTGCTGCTATCGCTACTCACCCCATGTTCCTGAAGCCTACCTTAAAAGTTGGCGAGGTAGCGTATTGGAGGGAGGGGCGCTGGCCGCTCTTCGGTCCGGGACTCTTTTCGTGCACACTTTTCAATTCAGCCAATTCGATCTTTAATCAAACAGGAGATACCAGAAATTAAGTTGTGTACCCCGTCTGTCGTGTTTAATTACGCACGTTGTTGCCCTCGCTATAAACAATACTGAGCAATTGCTCTGGCTTCACTTACTTGCTCGTTCAATAGCTCTCTCCGCTCATTCTCGCTCGGCGTCTGACGTGTACACGCCGCGAGCAAACTTAGATCTTTTAAAGGGGCTGCACGTATTGTAACATGCCTGCAGCATGGCAAGGAAAGATGGTATTTGTAGTGCATTATCCATCATAATGAACTTGAAGTAGCACGGCCTTCGCAGATGTCAGTCATAGACAATATCTAACATGTAACTTTCTAAAGACTTCACTGATCATAGGTTACTTGATTCGGACAGTTCATTCAGCCCAGAGGTGGCTGTATCAAATTTCAATATCAGATACGCTTCTTTTTGTGACAGGCGTATTTCTGGGTCCCCACCGTCATGGGCTTTTATCACCGCCAACACGGTCCATTTTAAGTCATTCACCGAGTTGCTATGATGTAGAAAGTGAGACACCAAAGGAGCTGTCAGTACTTTGTTGTTGATTCGAGAGCGGTGTTGAATGATCCTCTGTCGCACCTCCTGTGTTGTCTTACCGATGTAGACTTTTTTGCATGGGCATTGAATCGCGTATACTGCATACTTCGTCTTGCAGTTAGTGTGTTCTTGATGACGCCAGAATCTCTTTCCATCAGTAACCAATGAGCCTTCCATTGTGAGAATACACACGGAACAGGTGCCACATTTATGATGTCCTTTGACAGGGCTCATTCAAAAGATAGTGCTCTGAGTGTCTCTTTTACTTGGAGGGCGTGTAGATGTAATTTGCTGCCCTATACTCCGATTTTTCTTTAGTGCAAACAGGGGGGAACCAAAATCAGGCATTACTTCTTCTACTAGGTGCCAACAGTTTCAAATGATTTTCTGTAGAGGGTGCATATGGGGTCCAAATGTAGACACGCACACCATCCGCTGTGTCAGTGTTTTTTGGCTCTTCTCAAGTAGGTGCTCCCTTGGCGTCCTTCTAGCTCTTTTCATGAAGTGTTTGAGGAGCTTGCGTGGATAGCCTCTCTCCTGAAGTTTTTTAACCAACGCTTGACCGTGAGTCTCAAAGTCTTGAAGTCTTGAACAATTCTGTCTTACCCTAAGGAATTGTCCATAGGGGAGGCTATTTGTGAGGCTCCTAGGATGATAGCTCTTAAAATGTAGGGCGTTGTTTTTATCGTTTTTTTTTTCTGGAAGAGAGAGGACATCAGTCCATCGGGTGTTGTCTTAATTTCCACATCCAAGAATGAGAGAGCTTTTGCATCATAGGTTAGACTGAACTTGACGTCCGGACTCCTGTTGTGCAGCCAAACATGAAATTCTTCCAACAGCTATGGTGTCCCATTCCAGATGCACCACACATCATCTATATACTTTAGCCACTGCTGGATATGGACTTGGTACGAATTGTTGTTGTATACATATTTTTCTTCATATTGAGCCATAAACAAAATTGCCATTTCAGGGGCAAACAGACATCCCATCGCTGAACCTTTCACCTGTAGGAACAACTCATCTTCAAATGTGAAGAAATTTCTTTTGAGCGCCATTGATGCAAATGCGACAATTAGTTCAGTTGGAACTTGGTGGGGACGGGGCCTTTTTTCAGATAGATTTCAAGAACATCCAGTCCGTCTTGTTGAGGGATTTGCGTGTACAACGAAGCAACATCCATCGTAATCTGGAATGGGACACCACAGCTGTTGGAAGAATTTCATGTTTGGCTGAACAATAGGAGTCCGGACATCAAGTTTGTTGATTGAGTAAAGTATGAATGTTTATGGTTTGGGAATGAGTCAGTTTTTGATAGAATGAGTGTGTGACCTGTGTGCCAATTTTTAGTGTCCTCTGTGTCCCTTGGGCTGATGTTATACCTCTCTTTCTGATCCCTATTTATTAAACAATGTATGTCCTATTGAATTAATTATAATGTGTTATTTTTCTATGAATATCAATAAAAGATCTAATTTTTGAGAATTTTGAGCAGTTCTGTGGGCGTCCCTTATTCTTTGCTGGAACCCCTTGGGTCCCGTTTAATATTGGGAACTCCCCTTTCCATGTTGTTCTTGACTGTTCTTTTGATGACATATAAAATTTAATGAAAACATTTTTCTATAAAAAAGAAAAAAAGACTAAAATAAAATAGTCGATCACCTAGAACTGTTTGGCTAGGTGTGAAAAAACTCAAAAAAGTAAACCTGTCTGGCTATTTTTTCTGTTAAGTATATTCAAGTAATCAGTGCAGCGGGTTAACCTGTACCCTGAATCCTGTACCCCTATTAACCAAATCCACCACCTGGGTCCAGCAACGGAGCACCTCAGGGCAGTTCCACGCGAGGAAAAAGAAAAGCGGGGAATGGGATCAAGCACAATTGCACCTATCCTTAGTACTACTTTGTATACATTTTAGGTGCCACGGACCGGAGATTCAATAGCCCCTAAATCTCCTAAGACAAAGGTTGTCTTTCTCTCAAAATACAGCACACAATGGCCCAGCACACTACTTGTAACTATACCTCAATTTTTCAACAGTAATAACAGTTATGTACAGTGCTTATGCCAAATCGACGATAAAAATTCTGTGGAGTTGTTTGCAGTGCATTCGTCATTTCTTTATTTTTTCTTTAAATAGAAGACTGTAGCCAACGCGTTTTGTCCTTTACAGACTTCTTCAGGGCTACAAATAACACATATACATATATGACAATTATTGTACATAATTTTACACTATTTACAATTAAAACAATTTTACAGATATAACATCTCATACATTACAACACATCTTATTACATATCATATAAATATACAATATTTACAAGACATTCTGTGATACTCCACAATGTCCTAGATCAAAGTGCATTTCTATAACATTCCACTGATGCTACCTTGTTATTTTCATTACAATTCGCCCAACCTAAAAAATATATAAGGCCAGCAAAAAAGCCAGAAATATTTTTATCCTCTTTTCCAAAAGTCCGGTGGGTTCACATAAGTGACACTATAACAGATTACCCAGTGGGTAACCCTCAAAAGAAAAGTTAGCATATCTTACCAGAAAATGTAGTTGTTTTTAATCTTTGACAAATATTTTCAGTATCTCCCCAATGGGATCCAGTTTGATTTCAGAATGCCTAATATATAAGAAAATGTCAATTTTTTAACCAGTTAATCCCTATTCATATAAAGTGCACATGGTATATACATATGTAGATGGAAACAAGTCCCTAGATTATTGTGCATACCTTACGAGTATTTCTTTCCTTTATATTCAAGATAGCAGTGATAAAAGACTCTTGCACCGGAAGATCAGTCCTGATTGATCGTTATCATTCCTAATGCACTATGTAAAAGAAATAATTTTTTTTACAAAAAGGGGGTTATGTGTTTCCTAACTTCAATATATATATATATTCAGACTCAAAACAGAAAAAAATGTTTACATACTATTTGTTTACATATTATGCCTTTATCTGTTTTTCATATGGGTTATAACGATCTTTTTAATCACCCAATAAAGCATCCGATATCCGGTATACCTAAATTGCCCAGTGGCAATATCCCCATGATGCACAAGAGTAGGTACTTAGTGATGAACACAAACGTGTGCTATTTGACCATTTGGAAATGAAGCAGCTATTCACAATATGGCCCTCAAATCTTGTAGACAGGTAAACTGGGATTCCTCAGCTTAAAATACAACTATAGGGTCCCGCTACCTTGTACTTATAAGAACAGGTTTAGGCCGGCTCCATGGCGTGGCATCCATCATGATCGGGAGAAAAAGACAAGCTGACCACCGTTTAAATCACACGCTATCAATTGCTTACAAGAATCACCTGGATTCCAAATGTAAGTCAACAGTGCCTACCCATATTTTGGCAGCGCCATCTTGGAGTATCTGTATTATTACTAACCGGACTCGTAAACTGTAATTTTTTACATATCGACATCACAAAACTGAGTCTGAAAACGTCACTTAGATTTCGTTTTTAAATATCTACTTAAAGTACAACTACTACCAGCATTACGGCCCTCGAGTATTGCGGACAAGTAAACTAAGCTACCTATGTTTAAAATACAGCTATATGGTCCCGCTATCACTTACTTCAAGAACAGGTTTTGGCCGGCTCCATGGCGTGGCGTCCTTTGTGGTCCAGAGAAAGAGACAAACCGTACCACCGTTTAAATAGCCTGTGATTAATTGCTTACATGAATCACCTGGATTCAAAACATAAGTCAACAGTGCCTACCCACATTTTGGCAGCGCCAACTTAGAATGTCAATTCTATTACTGACCGGACTCATAAACTGTCATTTTTGTGTACGGACAACTTGAAACTGGGTCTAAAACGTCACTTTGATTTAGTTAAAGAATATCTGCGTGACAAATGCGGACCGCTGTAAATTCGATATTTATTGCTCCTAGCCTGTTTTGGCATACTTCTATATAGTTTAGTCTCCTATATTTATAACAGCTTTCTCTTCCAAGTATAAAGAATAAAGCCTTGCCGATTCAAAATTAATATTGTCTTTTTGTAGAGCGTAAACTCCCTATCAGTTACTTGCATTACCCACCAAGCTCCAGGCTGTATATCGGCGGAAAATTACTACTTTTCGGCAGCGCCATTTTGAAATGACAGATTTATCGATCATATAATGGTTGTGACCATTTGTGAATTAAAATCTATCATTAATGATATCAGGTGTCTAAATGTATCTTCATAAGGGCTTTTCTATTATTAGTTTAAAGATATATTAATCTTTTTGGTGATGCGTGAGCCAGACGGATCATCAACGATCACAAAGATATTAGAGTAGGGCTTAGTCATCAGTACATTTTTTATAAATGTTTACTACAAAGATACTTATTACTATGATTTTTGTCCCAAGCAAGCGGAGTATTTTATGGATTATAATTTCTCCTGAGACCATTTATGTTTGAAAGAATCAAATTGCCGCTACACAGTTTGTCACTTTTGCCATTCTTTTCAATACCAGCCCTGCCACACTACGAAGGCTGGAGTTTAGATAAATATAAACATTGCGTAACGTTTTTAATTATTCAAGAAAACATCACACGTGCATTTTAGAATATTCATCATTTTACCACAATCAAGGAAGGTCCTCATCTCATATGTAGTTTCAGGTTCTACTGGTTATTAAACTAGAGATACAGACTACAAGTCAGATCCCTTTATCACACAAAAGGATACTTTTCAATATAGGAGTCATAGAGTCAAAATTTATATGATATAGCCACACAACAAAAAAGATATTATCTTGGTGTGGCAGTCAAGAATCAAAAAATGGTCACAAGATGCGAGCAAACAGTTATTTAAACACTAACAGAAATAAGAGCGAATATCCCTTCTATTTTTCTATAGAAAATGATGTAATTCAGTATTAGTATTCAGCCCTAAAACTGTAGTCCTCAAGCGGCAAATCCATCCCGCCTCCGCCTTCCTTAATGCTAACTCCATGTCACCACCCCTTACAGGAGCCTGTATATGTTCCAAAGCATGGAACCAAACATTTTTTTCTGATGGATGTTGCTCTTGTATATGGACAGCCACTGGGTATCTCTCATCTTTATTTTTAATAGCTCTTATGTGCTCCTGATTTCTGGTCTTCAAACATCTAATGCTACTGCCTATATAGATTTTATTACAGGCACATCCTAATATATACACTGTATATGTAGTATTACAGTTAATAAATCTCTGAATTACATATTCTCTAGTTGTGTTGTATTTAAATTTGTTTTTTTTATTAAGACCAAATTTACATGTTACACAGGAGCCACAAACAAAAACTCCAGCCGTTTTGTTAGGCAACAAGGATGTGACAATCGTATCATTTTTTGACTCTTTAACATAACTAGGGCAGAGTATTTTTTTTCAAATTTTCTTCCCTCCTGTACACAACTTTGTTTTTTTTTTAGATTGTACCAGATGGCATTTGACCAGAAGCAATCATGTGCCAATTTGTATGTAGGATATTATAAAAAATGTCACTATAAGCATTATATTCCGTTATAAACAGAACTTCATCCCTTTTGTTATCCTTGTCCTTGTTTAGTTTTTTTACACTGGTCTTCAAAGTGGTCTTCCGGTCTACCAATCAAGCCCGTGACTCAGCCTTATCTAAGCAATTTTTCGTATATCCCCTCTCTCTAAAATCACGTTTCAGAGTCTTAATATGTTTGTGAAAGTTCAGTTCCACGCGAGGTGCAGAAAGTCGGAACCTACAGCTCCGCATCGAGGGCACGCATCCGAGTGGTCCGGGTCAAAGCGGCAAAGCCTCTTTGGAGTCATATTTGTGCAGTGTAAGTAATAGAAGTGAATCAGCTTGAAGCATGCATTGCAAGACACGTATTGGAAGACCTAGAAGTATTGAGAGAAGCAAGGGAGATCTCACCTTGGTTGATGTGGACACTATGATTTCTAAAAGAAGCTGGCACATCATGAAACTCTGATGCCACTTCTCAGTTTTTTGGGGGATCTGTTTATTAAAGATTTTGTGGTTGTGAACAAGAATATACAACGATATATCATCAATAATAACATTCTACAGAGCCAGTAGATGAGTCACACATCCAAATCACAAATCATCTGTACAATAGCATAGATACATCCATCCATTTTTGCGTGACTGGTGTTAATACATGGCATTTCCCGCCTGTCATATAATTCCTCCCCCTGCCAAAAATTACTGCACAATCACGTTATTGTACAATAAAAACTTTAACTTTGCATTACTTGCCGATTACAGAAGTACGATGCTTATGGCTTCACTCCGCCATATCACAATAATCTGTTCAGTAAGTCAAACAATTTTATTAAAAAACCAACTCGTAACGTGGGAGGAACTATCAGGAAAGGGGGTAGGAAGGGAAATAGGGGTAGCAAAGGTAGTGCGTTACATTTGCATTGATCTGTGATGAAAACGTTGTTTCCCCGTACTGGCTGATACTATACCTAGAGCCTAGGATGCCAGCAATGCACCTTTCCAGATTGGGGTGGCTGTCCCTCTACTTCCATCTTATGTTATGGATTACAAGTTGAGATCCAGATGGATTCTACCGGCCTCGCAGTCACACACTTGCATTCAACATAGAGTCGCAGTCACCAAATATCGTCACCATACACACCCAACTCAGGGATGTCAGCGCTGAATTTGTGCACATCATAGTAGTGGAAATTATGCACCTCAGACTAGTAGGTATCTTAGTCTTCATAAACAGGAAAGGGATCTGTCCTGTGCTACAGATAAGAACAATGGTACGCTGCCACAACCACTCCATGATTATGTCCCATGGCATGCCAGTAATCCCATGTCCTAGGAAGGTACAATTGGTGCACTCCTCCCAGCACAGACCCACATTCTGGGTATCAGAACTTTTCACACAGCCTAGGACTCAGTGAGCATGATTGTTTTGCACTGAGCAACAGCAGCAGGATGCCAGTAAAAATTACAGTTGAGTTACTCAGGGCAAGAGTGCATGTATGTAAAATCATGCATGATTGTTAAAAAATCGGTTTTGTGGTCCCACAGTACTCCTGTAGGGCCCCAAAACAATTCTACTTTTAAAAAAAGCTGGGCACCCTTTTTCATTAAATATCACCCAGAGTGGGCTAGGACCTGGGAGGTCAACACAATTTATATTTTTGAAATATTTATTTAAATAGGGAGGGGGAAATGTGCGTCCCCCTCGCTGAGGCATGTAATTGCTTTGCGAACCCCATTCCCTTGGGCCCAACGCGAGTGTGAGGCTCGCCTGGATTTACTGCACAAACTAAATGGATTGAATTGATGCTAGGTCCCAACTCCCCTCACCTACCTCCTTCGCCCAATTAGGCCAAAGCACAAGAGGGAAGATGGGGAAGGAGGGAAACAAAACAAGGGAAGGAAGAAGGGGTTGACTTCCACTGGTTCTTCTGTTGGGTGGTCACCAAGTATCCTAAAGGAAAAAACACAAGCTAAGTACTATTCTAGTGTACAATTAACTGGCTGTACATAAACACCCTACTTTTAATGAGATACCTTTGAATGAATATGCTAAGCATGTGTGGGGGGACAACTCCCATGGACTGTAGGACGCTCACAATATCTGAAATAGGAAATACATTGTTAAGTATATATAAAGACTGCTAGAGTTTGGCAACAAACAAGAGATGAACATTAATATACTAACCTATGTTGGAAGCACCATAGGAGTATATTAGACTCTTTAAATAATGATAATCCGTTACGCCTGATTTTGGGAAAAACCCAAAAACTAATTTTGCAGGACAAGAGAGAGGACGGATACAAATAGGGCAAAACGTGCAGGGTCACTTTAATCAAAAAATGTGGATTACCTATTAATAATAATATAATCTCTCTTTTTCATTGGAGCAAGAAGAGACTTTTTAGAATGAAAAGACCACCAGAATCACACTTCTAACAATATATCAGATAAGTGTGACCTTCCTATTACTTAAATAGGAAAATAAACACTAAAAACTATTAAACTGCGATTCTTTACAACCCCTGCTTTCTTAGCATTTCAGAGGCAAGCTGCCCAGGGAAGCCAAGGGTTAAGAAGCTGAGGCTCCAAGGAAACTATGGTATCAGCCAGCAAGAAGCTACGTGAGGAATTGCTCTGGAAGACCGCCAGGGAGGAGAAGGTATCATTAAGAGGCCCTGCAATCCATGACCGAAGCGACGACCAACAGCCAACTACTGTTGAAGGATTCAGGTAAGTGCGCAATGAATCGGTGGCAGGCCTGGCGGGATCCGTGCTGGAACAGTAAAACATCAGGTGTGACGTTCACGCATTTCAGTGTGGTGCTCCGCATCACCGCACTGAAATGCAACGTCACGCATATTGCCACTCGCCACCCTACGCCCCCGCCTGTGCATTGGTGCGCGCCAGCTCTGCAACTCCGAGAGACCCGTGCTGCCAGCTGGGCTGTGAATTCATAAATAGTTAAAGATCCTCTCTCTGCTCTCAGCTCTGGAGTGGCTGAGAGCGCTACAATGTTACAAATTAAAACTGCGGCGCCACGCGGCTTTGACACACTCACTGCTGTCATGTCCGGGAGGAAGAGGAAGTCAGAAGAAGCGGCGGGGGACTTAAGCCCAGGTAGTCGATGAGTCCTAGTCGCCGCTGGGTGCACTGTAGACCGTGCTGACTGTTCTGGGGTGCGCAGGCTGCGCCGCAATATTACCCCCACGTGAACGCGTTGCCAGCCCCCCAGACCGGCGGCGAGGAGCCGAGCGTGAATTTCCCTCACCGGGACACGCTGAGTTATTCACATTGCCGCCTGCCGCGCAGAGGCATGGGTGAAGGCGGGCTGCGCAAGTGTCATGATTCTAGGACAACAGGACACACCTATACGCAAGCCCTTGCATGGCACATTTTACATTTGCCAGCCAGCTCGGCCAGGAGACGGCCTCTGGAGCTCGCAACCGCGTTGTGCTATGAGGCCCAGCCAGGGCCCAGCGCGGACTCATGAATGACTTGGACCACGGGAGCTGCCGTCTCACCCTACTGCAGTCTAGCGCAGCCTGGAGCTAAATTGAATGTCACTGCTGCACGAGTCAGACTCATGTTGAGTCTTCTTCTGGACCGCAGCCGTGCTGCCCGGGTGACGTAGCGGCTGGCTCGTACCATCTAGAAGGCCGGGAGCTCGCTGACTGACACAGTAAGTCTCACTCAACTAAGTTCTTCTTCCAAATTGAGCACATCATTCAGCCTGCAAAGTGAGTTAGTGCAGCCGTTGAACTCTGCACAATTGCACTGCTGTCACTAGTCTGTCTGCAGTTTGCACTGACACTGATTCTGTGTCAGGAGAGGCCGTGTCCAATGGCTATATCCAGTGCGCAGGCACTTGATACTGAATTGAATTACAGCGAGCGCAGCTGGAGCTCGGGCACATGCTACAGTGCTGCTGCTGCTGCTGAGCCTTGAATGCAGCCGGGTCGAGTGACTACAGTAGTTTATTGTGGCTTGGAGGACCCACTAGGGAGGCGGGCGACACGGCCCGGCCATAACCCGCATTTCACAGCCGCTGCTCACCTCCCTTTTTTTTAAGTTTATTGAATATTTACTGTCACAATGCACATCTGGAGCGTGGTAATGCAGGTAAAATGTGCTTTATGTTTTAGCGCGGCTTGCTGCAACGCACTTTAATTCATACAGCGAGCGCCCTGGCTCACTCAGCTGCCACACACACTGTGTGTGTGCGTACGTGCCTCTCAGCCTCTCCCCCCCCCCCAATGAATGCCCGGACCGGTGCTCTTTGCCACGGCGGCGGTTAGGCGGCGACTTTCAAGTGTGTTGGCTCATTAAGACAAAACTATCTGGGCCACTAGCTACGACGATGATGGGCACGGAGTGGCACGGGGACCGGTTTACGGAACACTTGCTTCGAGGTAAAGAGTTTGTTGGGGCCTCACAGAACCTGTTACGGCGGGCCAGTTGTGAGGGCACTACGTTATTGCCCTTTCCTTTCTGCTGCTAACTTAAACAGTTTTTCATTGATCAAATGGTTGTTATTTCTGCAATGTATTTTTCCCTCCTCTTGGAGAAGCGTGGAGAAGCGTGGCTCAGTGGTTAGAGGCGGCAGACCCGGAAGCTGAGATTGGCCGTGGACCAGGGTTCGATTCCCCGCCTCGGCGGGTCTCGGGCTCAAAATTCCACGCAGTCGACAATTCTCGCTCCGGTGCCTACTCGACTCACGGGGTCCGACTCTGGGCAATAGCTTGCTTAATCTCCACTACGGCCCCTCGCGGCGGGATGCCTGGCTTTCACCTTGTGGATACCTGGCCGGGGTAACTCACAGGGGAATACCAGGACGGGTTCCCTAAGCAAGCGCCTTGAGACCCCTGGGTTAAAGTGTTGCGCTATATAAATCGAAACACATTTACATTTACATCCTCTTCATTCCCTTATTTTGCTTTTGAAAAAGTGTCACTCATATTTATGAAAATGTCACTCATAATTGCATTGAAAATCTGAAAATGTCACACAAAGCAATCTGAAACCTTGGCAGCTATGCATTAACACCCTACGTTTAATGAGATACCTTTGAATGAATATGCTAAGCATGTGTGGGGGGACAACTCCCATGGACTGTAGGACGCTCACAATATCTGAAATAGGAAATACAATGTTAAGTATATATAAAGACTGCTAGAGTTTGGCAACAAACAAGAGATGAACATTCATATACTAACCTATGTTAGAAGCACCATAGGAGTATATTAGACTCTTTAAATAATGATAATCCGTTACGCCTGATTTTGGGAAAAACCCAAAAAATAATTTTGCAGGACAAGAGAGAGCACGGATAAAAATAGGGCAAAACGTGCAGGGTCACTATAAACAAAAAATGTGGATTACCTATTAATAATAATATAATCTCTCTTTTTTCATTGGAGCAAGAAGAGACTTTTTAGAATGAAAAGACCACCAGAATCACACTTCTAACAATATATCAGATAAGTGTGACCTTCCTTCTACTTAAATAGGAAAATAAACACTAAAAACTAAGAAACTGCGATTCTTTACAACCCCTGCTTTCTTAGCTTTTCAGAGGCAAGCTGCCCAGGGAAGCCAAGGGTTAAGAAGCTGCGGCTCCAAGGAAACTATGGTATCAGCCGGCAAGAAGCTACGTGAGGAATTGCTCTGGAAGACCGCCAGAGCGCCCAGGGAGGAGAAGGTATCATTAAGAGGCCCTGCAATCCATGACCGAAGCGACGACCAACAGCCACCAACTTCTGTTGAAGGATTCGGGTAAGTGCACAATGAATCGGTGGCAGGCCTGCCGGGATCCGTGCTGGAACACGAATCACGTTACCAACGCGGACCCCTCCCTTAAGTACTCCTCAGGTGCCGCCCTTGCCCCTGACAGAAATCAGCAGGCGGGGCTAGCATCAGCGTTCTCGAGCGGGGGAAAGAACACTGCTGCAGGCAGCGTGCCCTGTAGAGCCTGACAGCGAGTATAGACTCCTAGAACCCTATCCCAGGGACACAAAGAGGCTTTTATTTGATTTTTTACTGCCCACACACAAACAAGCAGGGTACTCCAGACTCCTGTAATCCAGTGGGAGCAGAAATAAAAGTTCCTCTGGTCAGGAGGGAATGCATTTTATGCAGTGGTCGAAGTGGGGGGAAAAAAGTATGGGAACTGTGGGCGGAGTCTCAGGGGGCGGGAATAAGCAGAGGATTGGATTAGTGGGTGGAGTCGGGGTGTGGCTAGAGATAGCAAAACATACCAATTTTTAGTACGTTTGGCATTTCACTGCCCAGTTACAGCTTATAACGCTATTTAATTCAAACAATCGATAAATATGTTTATTTGAGGTTTAATATATAAGTTGTTTAATGGAGCAAAAGTTACTAAACAATGTGAATTGTGCTGCTGTGAAGTGGAAGGCCGTGTGCAAAGGTTGACTGGTCACCTTTCTCACCGCTGCATTTCATTGTTACACTGGGATTAAGGAGGCGAAAGCTTTCCAGAGACTGTTAGTAAGTGTAAAAATTTTAAAATAATAAAGTATCACTGCAGTCTTTTTTACATAATTTAGTCAACACTGCAACATAATGTTGTCCTCCGTTGCTGCGTAATTGCAGTGGACCCAAAGCAGGCAGCACATGCTAAAAGTGCTTGTGTATGAAGCAGAGAGCCCATGAAGTTTGTGAGCTTAGGGGCATATTTATGGGAATGGTGTCGCTGGGCAGCACAGAAAGTTACTTTGCTGCACTGCCCTGTATCATAGCAAAAGGGCAAGAATGCACGGTATTTATACAACTAGTAAGTAAGTAAGTAAAATTTTATTGTATGTAGTTAATTAAAACCTTTACAATATTGATGACATGAAAAAGAAAAAACACGTGATTTAAAACTGTAATGAACAAGGGAACAGATCATTAAAAAAAAAAAAAGAAGAAAACTTTCTGTAATGTCTGTGTGCATGATGTACTTGCGGGTGTAACTGATTAATTGCACATTCACACAGTGAAATTCAGACCTTTAGAATCCTTGTTCTCAGAGTTCACTATTAACTGAAGTGCCTTTTGACAAAATTTAGCGGCCCTGCAGGCTATCTGTAGTTGGTAACTGTTCAGAGCTAGCATAACAGCCGGGCGGCATGATCTAATTTTGGAAAGTCGGAATACGTGGAGTAAATAATAACGTCTCAAGTTTGTCAAAGCCGGACAAATGCACAGGATGTGCATCATAGTTTCTTCCATTTGCCCACATAGTCTGCAAACAGGTGTCGGCCATGTTTGTTTCCATGCCGGTGTCTGATCTTTTAATATGGAGGTTCCCAGCCGTAATTTTAGGAGTATTTTTTGGGCTGCTGGGGATATATGATTAACTAAATATGGTTGCGGCTCCAATTTCCGGTACGTTGCCAGCACAGTCCAGCCGTGCTTTTTCTTCGCTGTAGCAGCTTTGTCTGTTACCCATGATCTTTGCTTTGCTGCCGCGTTGGTCTCTTTTTTGAAGGCCGCGAATGATTGATTTGTATTTATACAACATGGTGAATTCCTGTCTTTTCCCCCTGCGCTGGCGCCATTTCGACAGCCTAGCACCAAGGCAGGCACACTTGCCCCATGGTGAAAGGGTGTCTCCGTTGCATGAGGGATTGCTTTGGTGCAGGAAGGGGCACCATCCTGCACAAAAACAATCTTGAGAGGCTTTTTCCTCTTTCTATGTGTGCTGCAGAATAAAGCACACTTTGAAAGAGGAAAAAACAAGGAAAAATAAAGATATTTCTCCTAGTTATCCCTCCCCTTGGGCAGCGCAAGATTTTGACGCATTCCCAGGATTACAAGTCCTTGTAAATCTGTGAATGCATCAAAAACCGTAGGAGTTCCGTGGGAGACTTTTAATGTTGCAGGAAAACTACTGGGTTTACAAGGAACTCTGCAGTGATTTATGCATTTTTAAAAGTGAGTCATAGCAATGCAGCAGTTTATGCTGCGTTGCACTACTCAATATCTATGATGTTGTTTAAAGACATGCTAAGTGGCTTTACGGGGCTTTTAAAACAGGACTTGGAGCTCTGCATAGTGCATGTACCACATAGCAAGGTGCAAGCATGACGCAAGGCCCTTGAAAACATGCTCTTTTGTCTGGTGTGCATGCATATTATGCATAGCAAATCCCTGGTGAGTACTACTGGAATAAGACCAATGGAGGCACCAATGGGTGAGGTGGACTGGCCTCAAGGGTCCTGTGACCTCAGTGACAAAGTCACTGCTGCTCTAGGGTGTGCTGCTTTGTAGGCCTGCCCAAAAGACTGGAGGTGAACTTCAGTATGGATTGTGGTGGACAAGGCTTCAAGGTAAACCAACACTGGCCACCGGCAGGGTTCACCTGCTGGTGCTAAGTGACCAGGGCTTCTAAGGTCTAGTGGGGCCTTCTAAGGTCTATCATGGGAATGTGCTCCCTTAGGAGTGGTCTGATGGACTAGGCATGAAGGCTGAATCAGGATCCCCAGTTCCAAATGCTGGAGCTCTAGCCATAGTGCCACATCCTACACCCACCAAACACCCTTCTGCCCCACTGAGTGAAACTCGCACTGTCCCAGCTGACCTTACTAAAGAGGGAAAGGGTGGAGCTTCCTGCTGAGCAGCTGCACCCCTCGAATTTGTGGGGCTGTGCCCGGAAGGAGGCATGCACAGTGGGAGGTGGGCTGTAGGAAGGTGGCTACCTGACTATGGTTACCCCAGATTTTTTTGCCTTGTGTTTAGCTGGTTTTCGACTTAGTTGGCCTGGTTCCCTGCTAATCAGGGCCCCAGGCTATCTGCTCTCTCTGTAAAATGGATTCCATGTACCCTAGGTGCATAACTATATTGGCTTGGGTCACCTTATCAGCCCCTGTACAGAGCACTATAGGTGCCCAGGGCGGTATGCAACGGTTACCACGCATTTTTTACAACGCGGTACCGTTAGCACGCTACTTTTACCACGCAGGTCACTACAACAAAATGCGCTGGGGGGCGCTCCAGGATAGTAAATACTTTAATTTACTATCCAACTCCTTTCCCTAGAGTCCACAGGGACTGGAGTTGGAATAGTAAATTAAATAATTTACTATCCAGCGCCCCTCCACGCAAGTCATTGTAACGACTTGCGTGGTAAAAGTAGCGTGGTAACGGTATGCGTTGTAAAAGTACGCGTGGTACCGTCATACATCCGCCCAGGGCATAGGTGCATCCAAGGCCTACCAGGGGCTGCAGCATATCTTTTGCCACCCCTGGCTGGCTATCTAAAATTGACACAACTGGCTGATCACTCAGCTGGGGCAAGGTGGTGTAATCACCTCTTGCTTAGATATAGTATGCCTATATCTAAACCTATCTGGACACATATATACCTATCAGTCACTCCTATGGCAGGCCTTAACAATCCTGGAGGCAGAGTGCTTGGTTTTATGTGAGATGGTGCTCTAGCATGAGCTGAGCCTGTCTGCAGCTGTCGGGACCAATTCCCTAAGCTGTTCCGGGATAATGCCATACCATATACTCTTAAGTGCCGTATAATCCTCGCTGTTATATGTTAACTTTGGTTTGGCTTTATCAAAACATGTCGTGTAAGGTGTCATACGATTTGGAATACTACCCCCTCGCCAGTCCTGGCGACGGGGGTAGCATTCCACCCCTCTAGAGGGAGACGACATGTTACTTTGCTAAAACGCGGTTGATTTTAAAAGAGCCTCAGATCCACAAAATGGATGCTTCTGCCACAGACACAAGTCTGACCTCCTGCTGCCGACTGAAACTCAGCAGAGGAGGCCTGGACAAAGGCTTTCCTGTCACAGGGAGGTGTTACACCACCCCAGACAGGAGATAGTGGATTGTAGCAGGGAGGTTTGAAAGAAACCAGACACTGCCTGGGGAGCACAAGGCTGCCCCTTGCATAATCCGGCCAAACAGGTTCTGGGGCACACCAGCCCCTGTCCCAGCACGGCCTGGATAAAAGGAGAGGGGTGTATCCACCCCCTTCCTGGGTCCCACCCATAGGAGGGGACCGAGCAGGTAATCCAGCCCCCTAGATTGGTATAAGAATGGGAGCAGTGCCAACGCACTCAGATTATCCTGATGAAACATTTGAAATGAAACTCTGGACCCTTCGACATCCTACTCAACGTAGAAGACTGAAGAATCTCGCTTGTGGTCAAGGAGTGACCACCCTGTGCAAACCGGCACCATCCAGCACCTCAACGTATACTTTGTTGCAGTTCCCCCTGGACCTCGAGCGACAGAGATCAACGAGATCAAGCTTGCCTGCCTTCTTACAGCCCGATCCACAGTCCCTGCAGAGCTGAGACCCGTGGAGGCGACCGAAAGCGTGGGGCACGCCATCTTGAAAAGACCACGAGACGCTGACCGTGCAGCCCACGAGTGCCCCTCGAAGCTGTACACCAGGGTTTGAGAAGCCCCAACCCTGAGCCACTCTTGCACCGAAGCTCACCCCTCTACACTCGACGAGTGCTGCGTGGGGCCCTTCTGCTTACTTTGGCTCAACGCGTTGGCCCGGTCACTTGCCAGCTGGATTGTGGCCCCTGTGCCGACGAAAACTTAAAACCGACTTGCTATTCTGGTTTCTCCAGACTTGCACCAGCTCCTCTGAAAAGGAGCCCCCGCTCTGACCCTCCTGGTCCGAGTGAGAAGCAATCTTCCGGTCCTGCGTGGATTGCTCTCGCCAAGTGTTGTTTGCTCCAATCTTGATGCCGACTGCGCCGACGGTGAGAGCTTGCGTGGGACAGATTGTGACCTGCTCCTGGATGTCGCAGATGCCCCAGAGCCCACGTGACAGCGGAGAGAAGCTCCTCGACAACCACCTGATTGCGCACGACATTGCCTTGTTCCGTCCTGGTTCCACCCTGGTCACTGCTGAGTGACCCAGACTCTGTCCCCTCTGCTTTCAGGTACTTTTCTACTCTGATCCACCCTTGGATCCCACGGACACTTCTCCTTCACATCGCCTGCAGCATCTTCAGCTTCAAGCACCAAGAATCTGCGTGACAAAACCCGACGCCACTTCGACCCTATGCACCCGCTTCCTGTGGGTGAGGTAACATTGCAACGCCGGTGTTCCCACACTGGTTTACACCTCTAGGGTCTGTGTCTAAAGTTTGGTCCTTCTAGGTTCAGCGGAAGTATCCTTAAACTCTATTTGTGTAACTTTTACGCACCATTGACATTGCATTGGTGCAAGCCGTGCTTTGAACGCTGCACCCGAATCCCGCGGGCTTTTCCCGACTTCAGCATTGCTAGTCCCGACTGCTCCCAGCGATTCCCTAGGCCTAACCACTGTTTGATTGGTATCTCTTATACCACTTTCTTAATATATGGGTTGAGTGGCCACCCGCCCTCATCCATAATTGTGCAACTTTGTATGTTATACTGTGCTTTTGATTTAACGCTTGTGCCCCTTTGCTCATAAAGAGTACTGGGGATTATTTTAGAAATAAACACATATATTTTTATAATATATACTTGTGTGGTGTCCTTTCATTTGATATTACAGGATTGTAATTGGTAAAACAGCTCGCTTAACACGACCTCTTGAGTTAAGCCTTTAAGGCTGCTTAGTCCATGCTACCCTTAAGATAGCTTGTCTAATAAGGTTGACTTACAACCAGACACCATAAGGGATTGTTTGGACTGATACAAGGTGGTTCCAGAATTGGAAACATCATATATCAGGCCAACTTCTCACATGGGCAATGTATAAGCATTGTGCCCTCGCATGAAGCATGCGCCGTAATGCTGAAACGGTTGCAAACTGTGGACTGAGCACAGTTAATTTCATATCTTCACGTACCACTGAGTCACATGTCTGACTGACTGACTGACTGAATGTATTTAAAAAGCGCACTTATGCCGGGGCGTCTGGGCGCTGGGTGTAAACGAATGGAGTGGCTGTACTAACATTAACCTTGTTGGAAAAGCCTGGTTTTGATAGCTTTCCTAAAGATTACGAGAAGGCTGGAGTCGAAGCGTTGCAGGGAGAGAGTTCCACAGCTTGGCAGCCAGAAAAGAAAAGCGTTTGCCACCCCATCTAACCTGTTCATCTTAGGAAGAAGAACCAGACCAGTGTCCAGTGACCTTAGGTAATGCAACGGAATGTACCAGGGGAAGAGTGATCGTACGTCATGTGCACAACCCCCATACAAAGCTTTATGTACTAGACATAAAGCTTTAAATTCCACCCGACGCCTCACCGGGAGCCAGTGGAGATGTTTGATGGTAGCTGAGGTGGGGTGGTGCCTGGGTAGGTCACACAGCACTCGGGCTGCAGCATTTTGGACTGATTGAAGTTTACTGAGTTGCTTGACTCCCATGCCCAGGTAGATGGCGCTGCAGTAATCAATCCTCGATAGTATAAGAGCGCCTACCATCGTTTTTCTAAGGGAAAGTGGAATGAAAGGGAGGATTTTGCGCACTAGTTTAAGCATGAAAAAGCAGGTGGAACCCACCTGATTAACCTGAGGGGCACAGGTAAGTTCACAATCAATGATAAAACCGAGATTATTGGCCTTCAGTGATGACTGACGGCAGACTCCCGCTTGAGGACGCCACCAGGACTGGTTCCAGAAAGAGGATTTCTTACCGAATTCCAGAACCTCGGTCTTCTCCGTGTTGAGTTTTAAAAAGTTGACAGTCATCCATGCCATTACAGAGGACAGGCAATCCTGAAACCGCTCTGCTGACATGCCGTTATTTTGGGACAGTGACACTATCACTTGCGTGTCGTCAGCGTAGGATATGAGCGCCAGACCGTAGCTTTTGATTAGCCTGGCTAGTGGTGTAACATAAATGTTGAATAATGTGGGCGAGAGTGCCGAGCCCTGGGGGACTCCTCCAGGAAGAGTAAACCTTTCAGATCTCAAACTATCCCAATAGATGATTTGCTCCCTGGAATTGAGAAAGGAGGAGACGAGGGACAAGGCCTTATCCTGATGCCTACGGACTGCAATCGATTTACTAACACTGGATGGTTTACCGTGTCAAAAGCTGCTGTGAGGTCAAGCAATATTAAGGCCGTCCTACCCGCCTCATCCATAACCCTCCGTATCTCCTCAGTGGCCGTAATCAGTGCTGACTCAGTTGAGTGTCGAGCTCTGAAGCCATGCTGCGTGGAGTCAAGAATGTTATTGACCTCAAGGTAAGCAGTTAGTTCCTGATTAATGGCTTTCTCCAAGACCTTAGAAGGCAGAGGTACACAGAAGATTGGTCGATAGTTGTGTGCCTCCAGGGGACTAAGTGATGTTTTTTTTTAGGATAGGTCTGATGCAGGCCACTTTCCAGACTTCAGGTAAAATCCCAGTATCGATTACTAAATTAAGTAGCAGAGTCATTGATACTCCTGTCTCTTCTTTAGCAAGATGGAGTGTAAGTTGAGGACAGGGGTCTAATGGGGAACCCGATTTGGTTTGGGAGACTAAGTCTTCCGCTTGCTTTTTGTTCAGGCTAGAAAATTGGGTTAGGTTGTGTTGATTAGAGTTACTATCCCATACTTCCAATGGGTTGTTACTGTTAGCCTCAGCTACTGTATGAAGTTCCTCATAAACCATTTGAACCTTTGTTCGAAAGAAGATAGCCAGATGGTCCACAAAAGCTTGGTCTGGGACAAAGAGGGAGTCTCTGGGGCAACGGGACAGAGCTGTTACAGTTTTAAACAATTCTTTAGGGGAGTTTGCAGCTTCCATGATCTTAGATGTGAAATACGCTGTCTTGGCGGATATAATTGCTGCCTTGTATTTTTTCAGCGCTAAACCATATTCAATCTTGTGGTTAGGGCTGTAGGAAAATCACCAAATGCGCTCCTTATGCCTGTATTTGATTTTTATTGTTTTAGCTTCGTAGAATACCAGGGGGGAGAGACTAGTCTCTTTTTAGATGTCTTAGTTACTTCCGGGGCCAGCGGACTAATTGCCTGCATTACCCATTTGTTAAACTCAGTAGCAGCCTGGTTAGGATCTGAGCTATAAATTGTTTGTAATTTCAGGGCCAAAGTTATATCTTCTTGTGATATTTTTTTCCATATCTGTGCTTTACTTAAGGGCGGTCGGATTCTACGTGAAATATTAAGGTTTAGGAGGTTAATCGTGAAAGAAACAGCATAGTGATTCGTCCAAAGTAATGGCACCGAGCTGGTAACTTGGATGTGCGCATTGTTAGTGAAAATGCCATCCAATGTATGACCAGCCTGATGTGTGGAGTCTTGTACAATTTGTGTCATTCCAAAGCAGGCTAAGATATCAATTAAATTTATAGTGTCTGGGTTACTTGTCATCTCCAGATGGAAGTTAAAATCCCCCAGAAGCGTAAAGGAGTCCCCATTAAAACAATTCCAAACACATTTGTAGCATAGAAATGAAGGCTTGTCTAGGGCCAGGGGGTCTGTAAATTAAAATTCCTTGGAAGCATTGCATGTTGTTAAGTTCTATGCTTAACAACATAGCCTCTGCATTCAGTTGCGGCTCAGGTGTCATGGTCACCTTGAAACAGACAGGGTAAATTAAGGCTATCCCTCCCCCTTTAGATCCCATCCTGTTGTGATTGATGACAAGATAATCTGATGGAACTGCATAGTTCCAGTCAGGGTCACTAGTGTTATTTGCCCAGGTTTCCATTAGGAAAATCAGATCTGGTTTATCGGTTTGAATGAGACAGTCCAGGTCAGCTTTATGTTTCATGACTAACCTGGCATTAACCAGGACACATTTGATGGCCTTAGAATAAGTCCCAGTTTGCCTCTGTGAAGGAGTATTATGGTGTATGTCCAACTTATCCTGACCATTAATTAGTGGATTAATACTGTTATCTTGAATGACTGACCTTGGCAAGCTGGATTTAAAGGGCTTTGAGTTTTCCTCGCAATGACTATCTGGATCGATTAAGGGTATCCGGGCAGAACACCCACGATTTAGACCCAGAAGTTCGTCGCAAGTGTAGGGCAACTTAGTAATTTGGGCAGGGGTCCTGGCGCTGGAAGCGTTCCAGGCGCAGACGGGCTTGCCTTTGGAGTGCCTTTGGTGCGCGCCCGCTGCGCGCGGACGCGGCATCTGGTCCTTTATAGCGGATGTGATGTGGAGGGAGAAGGAAAAGCTAGAACGCTAAACCGCTACACGGGTCCGCTCTGACAGACAGGCACCGTGATCAGCGGGATTTATCAGCGATAGGTAGGTCAACAAATGCTTTCCAAACCCACAGTGCAATATTTTAGGAGCAAAGCAGAGTAACAGTTAAAAAACGTTTTTTTTTAAAAACACAATAATGTGAGGTACAAGAACATTCGCACAGCAGCCCAATTTTACATTTTACATGTAGCTTGTCTGTCTGTGACAAGATAACATAAGGCCGTTGCCGAGAGCACACTCACTAGGAGAGCATCAAATTACATTAAACTTTTCAAATGAGGTCACAATTCTGAAGGGGTGGTGGGCAGGACATCAGAATATAAAGGCACGCGTACAGATAAGCACGCACACACACACACGCACACACTCTCCCCACCACCCCATCCACCCACAAACCCCCCAACACTCCCATGCGAGGCTGATCTTGAATATACCACATTAGTTGTATTGGGGAGTCTGTAATACACACGCATTTATGACACCTCAATCTAATGATACGTGCTATACAGTACGTTGCAAATATTATTTTGAGCTATGAAGCCCTTGGTAGCCTTTCATGATACATTTTCACTGGGTGATCTTGCAAAAATGGGATGATCAGTGTCGATGCTACTGGGTGCATACGAGTCCCTCACCCCAATGTAGACGTTTGAAAGTTACAACTGACTGGCTTGGTCTGTGCAAGTGATTGCAGGCCCCCTCGACGTGACCCCATTATGGTTGCAGCCACAGAACTAGGAAACACTGGAGTAGATGACCATTTCTGGATGGTCGCTGCTGGACAACAAATATAGGTTGACTGTAAGATAATTAGGGTCAGGGCCGGCGCTAGGCATGGGCAGTATGGGCAGCCGCCCAGGGCCTCGTGCTCAGGTGAGAGGCAGGGGGCCCCCCTGCTCCACCAGGGCCCCCTCCCCACACATTACAATACACATCAGAGATGTCTGGTGTCGACGACCGCGTGGTGGCATTCCTGGGGGTGCAGGGGTGGGGGGAGGGACAAACAGAGTAGGGAAGTCAAAACGGCAGGGCCAGCAATTAGGGCTCAGAGTTTCAAGGGCGAGACAACACCTCTCTTAAGTACCGGCCATTCCCGGTCTGCATTTTGTTGCTAGGTGACAGAAGGCCCCTTTGTTTCCAGGACCAGCCGGACACAGGTAAGGAGCAGTGGGTGAGGGGAGGAGGGAGCAGCCAGAGAAACTGGTGCTGGGGCAGTGTTTTAAGAAAGGCCTTGTTACTGCTTCAGGCCCAGGGGAGGGGGCCCCCTTTCCCTGGGCCTCGAAGCACTAGAGCAAGCTGCAAGGTCCAGGTGTGGGAACCCCTTTCGCTTGACAACTCAAAAGCACTATAGAAATCTGCAAGGTCAGGGTGTGGGGGCCCCCTTCCCAGCGCCTTGTAGCCACTACTCCCTCTTTCTTTTCCTTTCCTTTATTTGTTCCCCTGTGAAATGAATCCAAAAAAGAAAAACTTTTTTGCTGGAAAGGTCATCTTTTTTGTGACATTTTTCACTTCCAACGTGCAGCCTTGGGAAAGAGAGAAATAAAAAATTCAAACTGTAAAAGATAAGTAAAGCAAGACAGAGTGGGTCGAAAAGAGGCCAGATTGATTTTATTCACACCCAAATCACATTAGCGCCACTACACAGAGTTTACCAGTGAAGCGCTACTTTTGTTTTCTTGTCTTTCTCTAAACAGCATTGTTTTCCCCAGGTGGGGAAGTGCACCATTTCTGGATGTACTGCAATACCTCCTTGATGGGCGGACTGGAAAATAAAGTGCATACTGCTGCTCTGTATTCACAAATGTGTCTTTTTAAACCATATTGCTTTTGTTTTGTAAGGATATATTCAATGGGCATTGAAGCAGGTCCCTTCCGGCCCTGTAATCATGGCCTTAACTTTTCATGCAAAAGCACTCATTCATTTCTGAATAAGTGCTAAAGCGTTAAGGTAACCATGTTGTTCCTGCTTACATTTCACATGCTTTTAATTAATCTTAAATTCCTTATGAGTGTTTGCTTTTTCCAGAATGTTGTCACTTTTTTTTAGGCAGCATATTGCTCTTGTCTAGTGCGTAATTTGAAATGAGTCGCCTCTAGGTGTTAGTAGCGGGGCACAATTGGGTTGTAGTTGAAGGCAGTGCGAGTTTCTCTCAGTGGGGTAGTATGGTGTTCAGTGGAGAGAGGATGTGGCACTATGGTCAGAGCTGCCGAATTTGGAACTGGGGAGCCAGGTTCAGCCTTCATGACCAGTCCACCAGACCAATCTCCCTGAGGGAGCACATTTCCATGCTAGACCTTGGAAGGACCCGCACGACCTTAGAAGCCCTGGTGTCTTAGCACCAGCAGGTGAACCCTAGCAGTGGCAAGTGTGGGTTAACCTTGAAGGCCTGTCTACCACAATCCCTATTGAAGCCCACCGCAAGTCTTTTAGGCAGGCCTACGAAGCAGCACACCCTAGAGCAACAGTGACTCTGTCATTGAGGTCACAGGACCCTTGAGCAGGGAGGCTCTAGGGCGGTGCAAACGGTGAGATCGCATTGAGCGCTGACTTTGGGTCATGTTTGTGAATATATTATGTTTCTAAAAGCACTTGCTGCCTCCTTCCTGGTCTCCAGGAATTTTCGGCAACAACAAAAATGTCATGAAACTCCGGCGATCAATAATATACATCTTTGTGAGACCAGCACCTAGCTTTTCCATCTAATGAGACAAATGTAATCCATTTAACAGTTTTGAAATATATGGACTTATTTTATTTGTATATTTTTATCTTTTTGTCCATGTTACTGATATCCACGTTAGGTCTCTAAAGGGATGCCAAATAAGATCAATAGTCCTGCGATGTCACTTTCTATGATGTCACTTCTTGTGAAGTTACCAAGGGCGGCTCCTTCACTAGGGCGGAGGAGCGACGCCCCACTACTTTCTCGCAAAAGCAGAAACACAAAATGCTAAAACGACATTTTATGTTTCTGCTTCTAGCACTGCGAGAAAGCAGAAGTGTTTTGTTGGGGGCAGGCGGGTCTGTTTTAGGGCAGGAGAGGATTGCCTTGCCAACTGCTAAGGGCGCTGACTGTTCGGCCAAACCAGTCATGCGCACTCTGGCCTTTCTCTATGTAGGCTGCAATGCAGCCTACATGGGGAAAATAGCCTCCCCATAGGCGCCTGGCTGGTCGGCGTCCTGATCAATCACAACGCTGCCATTGCAGCATTATGATTGGCTTAGGAGAGGGGAGGGAGGCTGCCTGCTTCCTGTTCTCCACCCCCCCTTCCGAACTCCCGCGAGATCCTCCACCCGCGAGTCATGCCGGCTGCGACTGGAAGATATATGCAAATTAGAGGGGCCTCACATCTTCTCTTTCGCCCGGGGCCCCAGGAGTTCTAGGACCGGCCCTGATTAGGGTGCGTGGAAAAATAGAGCTTTATAAAAGATACTCTTATTTTCTACATTAATTATTATCCGGTCATTGCATACACCAGGCCCAGATTGCATTGCAGCTTACAGCCGGAGTCTGTTCAGAACATTACCAAACCCACGAAATAGAATAAATAATGAGTGAAGGAAAGCCAGAGACTCCAGAGAAATATATTTAGATTAATAAGAAATAATGGTCTAAGGCAGCGGTACGTAACCTTTTGACTTCTCTGGAACCCACCGAATCGACCCAGGCCTAAGCAAAATCCACGCTGTGAACCGCCATGACATACACAAAAATACAGAAATAGATATAAATCTAATAACAGAAATTATTACCTACGTATTTCTTTCACGTCATCTTTTTGTGATCAGTGTCTATCACATGTTCATGCATGTTCACTCCCTGCATAAATTAGTGGCAATTAAAGCACCAGTATAAGTGAACTCATACGTTTAAGGCATATAATCACTGCATGTTCATGGATTCTGCATTCCTAGTGCTACTTTCCTTTACACTAGGCAGAAGTAAATAGACCAATAGTGCATATGCAGTACACACCACTTATCACTATGTGTTCAGAAGAGAGGTATTAAACACTGGCCTATGTTACAAAAATATGCAACCAAAGCAGCTCTGTCCAAGCCAAAATAGCAACTGAGTGCACGCAATTTACTACAGGAATTAATAAGTACCATTCAGATCACTTAAAGGTGGAATCCTACATCATCAGCCTCCAATTACTGCATGTTCGCTGGGATCAGTGTCTTTCTCCTGTTCACCTACATTCACACCTCATTCATTGACAATATAATGCCAGGAGGGTGCTGAAGACGAAACACATGCAGGAGAACACTGATCACGAGTTCATGTTCAGAGGAGATCTAGGAAGTGAGCAGCCCAAGACATTTAAAACAAGCATTTGCAATGCAATAGATCTCGCATGTATGCGAGTTTAAGCTATTGGCATTGTAAATGACAATGCCTTTTATTTATGTGTTAAAAACGAACACAAAAATAAAAGGCATTGTCATTTGCAATGTCAATAGCTCAAACTCATGTAAATGCGAGATCTATTGCATTGCAAATGCTTCACCAAAGTATCCTCCTGGGTCCTTTCAAGTCAGCAGTGATGGATAAGCGGCACCTTCCAGTCTGCCAGGATAATGAGGCTTCCGTCCTGCACCCCTCGAAATAGAGCCAACGATTCCTGATGTGACCATTTTATTGGTCACTCAGTGGGGGCAGGCAGGCAGCATCCTCACAAAATGAGGTGTGAATCACGGGCTCACAGCAGCAGCAGGGCCATCAGAGATAGCAGTTTTTGCGCTATGCTACACTGATGGCCCTTTCAGTGTCACTTTGCAGGCCCCTAAGCTAGACACAGAGGGGAAGGGGAGGAGGTCAGGCGCACTGCAGAGGCCTTCCTCAATGTGCACATTGCACCACACTGGCAGAAAAACAAAGTTCCTGGTATGCTTTTTTAAAACAAGAAGTATGTCAGGTTTTAACTCCACGGAATCCGGTCGTTGCACAAATGGCTCCACCTCCAAATGTCACCAACACCCTGATTACAGTATACAAGGTGTTCGAGCCATTAGGTGAGGGAAAATAAGAGAAAGAAAAAAAAGGGAAGGGAAAGGAAGGGGTGAGCAGGGAAGGGAGAACCTGAAATGACAAAAAGACACCTTCATAAGCACCACTGTACACATAAAAGCTACTCTCACGAATTCTCGCTAATGTATCAGTGTACCTGCTTAAAGAAAGGAAAGATCTCTACTGAATTACTCTTCGCTCTCCACTGTTGTCTCTGGATTCCCTATTAGAAACATAATCAATACATTATGGCAACCATATACATTCTAAGGCTAAAAACCTTATGCTCCCAGAACCTCCTAGAACATACCATAGAACAGAGCAGAGGACGTGAGGTAATTGGGGTTCGTAGAGGCAAATGAATGAAGAAAGAACTTAAACAGTCAACAAGCACACGCCAAGCGGGAAGGATAAGGACACGGAAGTGTGTAGGAGGAAAGAACCACAACACTCCGCTCCCCAAAAACCCAGTAGTAAGTTCTTCCAAATGACGTTAACCAAAGGAAATCATAAACAAAGAAATAACACAGAAACGCGTAGTTGCGTCCACCACTGCACTCTGCTCCCTATAAAATGAATGTAGTAAAGAAAACATGGCAACGCATAGTTAATTCACCACAGCGCTCCGCTTTTCTATTTGTAATCCCAGGTAACACTGTGCCAAAGATATTACACGGAACGTGTAGTTTCGACCACCAACACGCTCCGCGTTTATAACCTTCTCTTATGCCCAGAGCAATTGAGGACTATCCTCCTCGTGAAATAAGAACACCAATGTGCACAGTACAAAACACTCAGTGTGCAATAATGTTCCTCCTTATTGCAGACGAGTTCAAACAATGAGTAATTATCACGGAACACTAAGCAGCCTGCTCCGGTGTTCCCGTAATCTTTGAAGTCTGCAGAATGACGGGAGACTTCCTCCGCGCGTCTGAGCCCAGCGCACGAAAACACAAACAAAGCCCCAGGGTATTCCTACCTTGGAATTGTAGATATCACGGTTTAGCTTCCGCTTGGGGAAACTTTCAGAAGCCGGCGTGCAGAGCCTCCGCTCTCACACCAAGGACGAGTCCAGAATAACACGCACCTTGAAGCGTGTTCCTGCTGGTAAAGTACTTCCTGGAGCGACCCGAGGGCCTCATGGGAAATGTAGTTTTCTTGCATTACGTAGGCGCAGCAAGTCGAGACCTGACAGTACGTCCCCCTCCCTAGCGCCTCCTAGGCCCAGGCCGCAAGGGAAACCTGCGGTGAAAAGAACGGATCGCCGCAGGAGCATGCACATTACCCTCTGGTTCCCATGAATCATCCTCAGCCGAGTAGCCCTTCCATTAGACCAGGTCCCACAAAACTCCCCTTCTCATCTTTGAGTCCTTGATGCTCTGGACCTCATATTGGAACCCAACATCACTGACCACAGGGGGAGGGGCATGCCTTCTAGCAGAGTGTGCAGGCTTCAACCGGTTACAGTGAAACACAGGATGTATCCGGAGCGTACCAGGCAGTTTCAATTTGAATGCCACCGGATTGACCTACTTCACAATGGTGTATGGTCCTATGTATCTGGGATGAAACACACTGCATAGTTTGAACTTGATGTTGCGGGTGGACAGCCACACTCTGTCCCCCACCTGGTACAATGGACCAATGACCCTATGTCGATCTTCCCATTTTTTGTACCCTTTCTTTGCATGTATCAGATGTATCCTGATTTTCCTGTGTATGTTATGGAGTTTCTGCATCTGCCCCATGACCGTAGGCTGTCGTGACACCTCCTCAGGTATGTGCACCAGAAGAATTCTTGCATCAAAACCGTAGGTAGCAAGGAAAGGCGAAGCACCCACCGAACAATGCCAAGCGTTGTTATATGCCACCTCGGCCATCCACAACATAGAAACCCATGAATCCTGGGCGTCCGTTGCGTAACATCGGAGATACTTTTTTAGGGTTTGGTTCAATCTCTCCGTCTGCTCATCGGTCTGGGGATGGAAACTGGTGGAGAGCGAGGAATGGATATGCAAAGCCTGACACCATACTTTCCAAAACCTTGCAACAAATTGTGGGCCCCTATCCGACACAATGACCTCGGGCACTCCGTGCAATCTGATAACATTAGTCAATAGCAATTGAGCAGTTTGACCTGCAGTAGGAAGGTTCACGCATGGGATGAAATGCCCCAACTTAGGGAAACTGTCTATGACTACTAGTTTGGCTCACTTACCCTGATCAGGGGGTAGTCCGGTAATGAAGTCTAGACTGATATTTTGCCAAGGTCTTCTCGGCGAAGGTAAGGGCATCAGAAAACCTTTTTCTTTCCAGTCAAATTTTTTGCTCGTGCACAAGCTTCACACTGTTCTATCCATTTGTTTACATCATATTTTTCTGTATGCCACCAGAAACGCCGTTGCAGGAGTTGTAATGTCTTGTTTACTCCCCGATGGCCAGCCAAGGGGGAATCATGACACCAAGCAAAACATTTTTTCTGCAGTGCTGTAGTAGGGAGATACAACCGATAGTTCTGAAACGGCAACCCTTGTTTTAATGTGCGATTGAGCCCCTTTGTTGCCCAAAGGATCCAAGCATTCTGATCCCTTGTTTTACGAATGGTCTCCAAGAAAGTATCTGCATGAATCACGCAGATCACCTTTCCTGGGTCCACAATTGCCACCTTAGCATCGTTGTTACCTTTTTCCTCAATCTGATCTTGTCGAGAGAGGGAGTCTGCTTTTAGATGGTCCCTCCCGGGCCGATAAGTAATGGTAAAATCGTACTCTGAGAAGAACAGCATCCATCTCATCTGTCTCTGTGTGAGATGCCTGGCGGTCTTCATAAACTGAAGATTTCTGTGATCTGTGAAGACTGTGACTGGAAACTTAGCCCCCCATAGATATTGCCTCCATTCTTGAAATGCCCTCTTTATAGCTAACATCTCTTTCTCAGCTATGGTGTAGTTCTTTTCAGATGGGCTCAGTTTTTTGGATAGATAAGCCACAGGGTGGAGTTGTCCTGTATCTTTATCTCTTTGGGACAGATTGGCCCCTATGGCTTCGTCAGAGGCATCGGCTTCCACTACATATGGGTACTCTGGTTTTGGATGGGCAAGGATCGGGGCTGTAGTAAAGGCGTTCTTTAAATATTCAAAGGCTTCCGCAGCTTCAGTGGACCACTGGAATTTAACTCCTTTCCCGAGCAGTTTAGTCAAAGGAACCGCCACCTGCGAGAACTGTAGTATAAACCGGCGGTAGTAGTTTGCAAAGCATAAGAAGCTCTGTACCTCCTTCACACAAGTGGGGGTAGACCATTCTTGCACAGCTCTTATTTTTCGTTCTGACATTTGTAAACCCTCCTGGCTTAACATAACACCCAGGAACTCAACCTTAGACACACTGAATTCGCATTTGCTTATCTTGCAAAACAACCGGTGTTCTCTTAGTTTCTGCAATACCTCCACGACGTGTCTGTGATGTACGGTGGTGTCCTCTGAGTATATTAGGATGTCGTCTATGTACACCACCGCACTGATGTCCACAAACTCTTTCAGAACATCATTCAAAAAATACTGGAATGCCGCCGGAGCATTACACAGACCGAACGACATTACAGTATATTCATATAAGCCATATCTGGTCTTGAAGGCGGTCTTCCATTCGTCCCCTTCGCGGACTCTGACCAAATGGTAAGCACCCCTTAGGTCCAGTCTAGTGAAAACCTTGGCGTACCTTACTTGGTCCAGCAAAACAGAGATAACGGGTAGAGGGTATCTGTTTCTGATTGTGTTTTTGTTCAGCATGCGGTAGTCCACGCAGGCTCTCAGGTCCCCATGAGCTTTTTTGATAAAAAAACAGGGGAGAAGTGGCAGGGGATCTAGATGGCCTGATGAATCCTATGTCCACATAATGGTCTAGGTACTCTTTTAGGTGTGCTGTTTCTGGGATGGACAACGCATATACCCGGCATGATGGTATGGTGGCCCCTTCTACTAAATCTATTCGACAATCGTAAAGCCTGTGCGGAGGAAGCTGCTCTGCCTTGCTTTCGCTGAAAACATCCTTATAACCCTGATACTCGACGGGCAACCTCACCTCTTTCTCCGCGGCGGTAGCCACCAATAAAGGAATTAGTAAAGGTGTTGGCAGTGATATATCATGCTCCTCCATATGTGCCTCGCATTCCGTTGATAAGAAGTGTACTGTCTTTTTCATCCAGTCAATGGAAGGGTTGTGATGACATAGCCAAGGCATCCCCAAAATCACCTCATACTGGGGGGCTTCTATGATATTTAGAGACAGTTCTTCCTTGTGCCTGCCTTCCTTTACTTCAACAGACAAAACCACCATCTCGGTTTGCTCTGTGATTAGACCCGAGATCAATGGTTTACCATCCACTGACAAGACTTCTTCAGCTGTTTCTCTAGGAACTCTGTCCAATGATAGTGACAACACCAACCCACTGTTAATAAAATTACCTGTGGCCCCAGAATCAATCATGACCATCATTTGATGGACCTGTAGTTGACACTCTAACCTCATGGGTAACAAGATATGCGACTCTGACTCAAGCAGGGCTAACACCGTTAGTGAAGGAACTTTCCAGGGCTGAACTTCACTCTTACGATCTTCAGTTATTCCGCTCACCTCGTCCTGTGTACTCAGCACCGTGGTGGCGACCCTTTTGTTCCTATTCCATCCCCCTCTGGTTTTAGGTTTGGAGGGACAATCTCTAACATAGGGACCCTTTTTGCCGCAGTACATGCACAACCCAGCCACCCTACGACTTTCTTTTTCTTCTCTGGTTAGTGGAGCCCTAACAGCCCCAATCTCCATGGGTTCTGAATTAGTCTCGGTGGAAGGCAGAGCCCTACGGGGAGTCCAATCGGTTCTAGAAGGGCCTCTATCCCATCTTCTCCTATCCCCTCCTCGGTCAACCATTCTTCCATCCAATCTTAATGTTAAGTTAACCATGTCAACACAAGTGGAAGGTTGGGGATCAATTTGGGCTATTACGTCCTTTAACCCATCCCTTAATCCTTGATAGAAGAGAGACATCCTCTTCTCTTCAGGCCATGAAGTCTCTGCAACCAATCTATTGAACTTGGTAAGATAAGTCACTAAATCACTTCTGCCCTGTCTTAATTCTAGCAGTTCCCTTTCTGCACTGAATGTAGTGGCCCGTCTATCGAACACCTTTTTGAACTCGGTACGGAATGCGGACCAGTCCGAAAGTATAGGATCGTCCTTTCTTACCAATGGCACTGCCCAGTTAGCAGCGTCACCCGTTAGGTAAGAAATGGCGAACGCCACGCGGGAATGATTGTTAGGGAATGAGGCTGGTTTACATGAGAAGTGAAGCAGGATTTGCGTTAGGAAAACCTGAGCCTTCTTTGGATCACCCGCATATCTCTCTGGACTAGCCAGAGGGATAGGTGGAGGGACGGTGACCTGAATCTGGGGTGAGGAGGCATCAAAGGGATTTCTGGACAACCTATCTACCTTTTCCCTTAAGGCAGCTGCTTCTGTTTTAGAGGAGGATAGCTCCCTTTGTACCAGAACTAGCGCCTGCATTACATCCTCCATGGTAGCCATTTCGAAACAACCGGATCGGGTAGAGTGTACTTTCTTGGGCGTGTTATTCTGTCAGGTTTTAACTCCACGTAATCCGGTCGTTGCACAAATGGCTCCACCTCCAAATGGCCCCAACACCCTGATTACAGTATACAAGGTGTTCGAGCCATTAGGTGAGGGAAAATAAGAGAAAGAAAAAAAAAGGGAAGGGAAAGGAAGGGGTCAGCAGGGAAGGGAAGGGAGTACCTGAAATGACAAAAAGACACCTTCATAAGCACCACTGTACACATAAAAGCTACTCTCATGAATTCTCGCTAATGTATCAGTGTACCTGCTTAAAGAAAAGAAAGATCTCTACTGTATTACTCTTCGCTCTCCACTGTTGTCTTTGGATTCCCTATTAGAAACATAACCAATACATTATGGCAACCATATATATTCTAAGGCTAAAAACCTTATTTCCCAGAACCTCCTAGAACATACCATAGAACAGAGAAGAGGACGTGAGGTAATTGGGGTTCGTAGAGGCAAATGAATGAAGAACTTAAACAGTCAACAAGCACACGCCAAGCGGGAAGGATAAGGACACTGCAGTGTGTAGGAGGAAAGAACCACAACACTACGCTCCCCAAATACCCAGTAGTAAGTTCTTCCAAATGCCATTAACCCTTTCCATGCGGCCACGATTCCCCTGGTGTGCTGTAAACAGCACGAACAGGGGCGGGCTGTGACGAACCCCAGCCGTCATCAGCACACGAGCACCGTAGTGCAGGACGGCTGGGGTTCGTCATCAGCATGGAAGGGGTTAACCAAAGGAAATCATAAACAAAGAAATAACACAGAAACGCGTAGTTGCGTCCACCACTGCGCTCTGCTCCCTTTAAAATGAATGTAGTAAAGAAAACACTGCAACGCGTAGGTAATTCACCACAGCGCTCCGCTTTTCTATTTGTAATCCCAGGTAACACTGTGCCAAAGATATTACACGGAAACGTGTAGTTTCGACCACCAACACGCTCCGCGTTTATAACCTTCTCTTATGCCCAGAGCAATTGAGGACTATCCTCCTCGTGAAATAAGAACACCAATGTGCACAGTGCAAAACACTCTGTGTGCAATAATGTTCCTCCTTATTGCAGACGAGTTCAAACAATGAGTAATTATCGCTGAACACTAAGCAGCCTGCTCCGGTGTTCCCGTAATCTTTGAAGTCTGCAGAATGACGGCAGACTTCCTCCACGCGACTAAGCCCAGCGCGCAAAAACACAAACAAAGCCCCAGGGTATTCCGACCTTGGAATCGTAGATATCACGGTTTAGCTTCCGCTTGGGAAAACTTTCAGAAGCCGGCGTGCAGAGCCTCCGCTCTCACACCAAGGACGAGTCCAGAATAACACGCACCTGGAAGCGTGTTCCTGCTGGTAAAGTACTTCCTGGATCGACCCGAGGGCCTCATCGGAAATGTAGTTTTCTTGCATTACGTCGGCGCAGCAAGTCGCGACCTGACAAAGTTCTAACACTGATTTTATGGCCAGCTCCCACCAGCACTCGAGGATGGGGGCTGGCAAAATAACTACTGGGGCCTCGGGGCTCCGCTCAGTCCCCAATAAGGAGCTGATTTGTGGGTTCTCGTTTGGGACTGTGGACACCAGATAAATGGCTGAAAAAAAGTGCAGCTGGCTCCCGCCTGCACCCCCGGGATGTATGCAAGTTGGGGTGCCAGCGAGGCCCTGGGTCTTTGGACTCCCTCGTGGTCCCCAACAGAATGACAATCTATTTTTGTCCCAGGTGGGACCGGGACAATCAAAAATGAATGTAAATGAAATAATAAATGAGTGACAAGAGCTATTCACACCTCCTGGCAAAATGCCACCCAGAATGCCTTTCGTAGGCTAATTTGCTTATCTTTTTTCTGCTTTGAGATGCTCCAATCTAGTCCGGGACACCTCCAACATGTTCCAAAAATCTGAAGACTGTAGGGAGTACAGTAGACCCCAAAAATCAGTTGTTACAATTAACCCTATTTTTCCTTGGGTGCATACAACTTCATCCCCAAGAACTATTCATGGTCTTGATAAGCTTTCCTGTAGCTGGAACGTTTGATCTTCTGATAAGGATTGCAGGGGGCCCTTGTGGTTGGTTTAATGGTTGCATTATGTGGGCAGAGGAGTGTAAAGGAAAGGCTATAAAATGTGTTTAATATTGTTGACAAAACCTATAAGCTTGTCTTCATATATTTATATGTTGATCCTTTGACAGTATCCTGATGCTGATCAGGTGCGTGTATGTATAGCCCTGTCTATGGTATTTTGGCGAATTGAATAGCCAGGTCTCTAGCTTTTTGCAGAATTCAAGATGAGTGGAGCAGGAGGCTCTGCTGTGGTGTCGAAGGCCGTTCCTCCCTTTAGGAGTGATGTAAGAGAACTCCTCCTGATCTAAATATGTGTATTCGTGGGATTTGTGCTCGTAAGAGTCAAGGGGAGCGGATGTGTTTGCGTGATTGGTGGAAGGAGATTGTTTAATATAGGTGGAGACTAAGTTGTGTAATGCCTTGAATGTGTGTGTGAGCAGTTTGACATTTGCATGTTTGTGTATCAGGATCTATTGGACATTGACTTTTACACCCCTTGAAAAAGTCAATAGCCTTGCTTTATATATTGATGTACTCTTGTCTTTGTATAATTATGTGATGACTCCTTGACAAAGCCTTTAGGTTTGCCTTGTATACTCATGTGGTTACCATTTTACAAATACAATAGGTTTGCCTTCATTTAATAGTGTGATGACTCTTTGACAAAGCAAATAAACTTGCTTTGCATATTTATGTGGTCCCCCCTTGGCAAAGCTAATACGCTTGCCTTGTATAATTCTGTGGTCACTCCTTGGCAAAAACAATAGGCTAGTCTTCATATAATGATGTGGTGACCCCTTGACAAAGCAATAGCCTTGCAATATATATTGATGTGCTTACCCTTTGAAAATGACATCCTTTACATTGGGATAAATGCTCTCGTTGCCTGGCAGTGTACAGGGGGATGGGTTCAGGTGCTCTATGTTGGCGTAAAGTGCTGTACCAGCTCACCAGAAAGTTAAATTGCTGGAAAACCCTGCTGTGATGCATACATTTATTTATTTATTTTATGCGATTTTTAAAGCGCGCAAATACCCTTGCGGGTCTCTCGGCGCTGGCGTTACAGAACTCTCTCTTGAGATAAAAGGTGAATTACGATGAAAACAACCATGTTTTGAGATTCTTTCTAAAGTTTAGAAGAGTGGGGGCGGTTTTGATGTGGAATGGTAATGTGTTCCACAATTTGGCTGTTGCTATAGTAAAGCATCTATCTCCCCAGTTGGTCTTTCTTGTCCGTGGAACCTTCAGCAGATGGGCTGATGATGATCGTAAGGTTCTAGAATGTTCAAGCGGGCAGAGAGCTTTTTTTAGGAACTGTGGGCCAGGATTATTGATAGCTTTGTAGGCTATGCATAAAGCCTTAAATTTAATCCGACTCCTAATAGGGAGCCAATGCAGCTCTCTAATGTAGGGGGATGTAGATGTGAATTTGGGGATGGTTAATAGAATTCTGGCCGCGGCGTTTTGCACCGTCTGTAATCTGTTGAGGACCTTATCTTGAGCATTCAGAAGGAGGGCGTTGCAGTAGTCTGTTCTCGAGAACACCAAGGTGCTGATTAGGGTTTTGCCCGCGGACGGCGGTAAGTATGGGAGTAGTTTTTTAATCCTTTTTAGAATATAGAAGGAAGAAGATACCACCGAGTTGGCATGTTGTAGGAAAGTCATCTTGTTGTCAAATATGACTCCCAGATTACGTACCTTGACTACCGGTTGGGGGGGCGCTCCCATCTGGGATGGCCACCACTGAGGGGACCAGACAGGCTGCAAGTTCCCGAATGTCATCACCTCTGTCTTATCAGAGTTTAATTTTTGACAGTTAGATGACATCCAGGAACTTATTGCCTTCATTCCCTCTTGGAAGTTGGCTGCGACTGAAGTACCATCGTTGTGTACCGATAACACTAGTTGGGTGTCATCCGCATACGTTGTTAGGGTAATTCCGTAGGATTTTATCACCCTCGCTAAGTCCGAAACATAGATGTTAAAAAGCGTCGGACTTAGCGAGGAGCCCTGTGGTACTCCGCAAGGGAGAGAAAAGGTCTGGGAGGTGTAGTTACCCATCTTAACTGTCTGAGGACGGTTGGCCAAGAATGAGGCAAGGAGTTCTTTGGCTTTGCCTCTTATTCCTAAAGCCGAGACATGGTCGATCAAGATGACATGATCGACCGTGTCAAAAGCAGCGGAGAGATCCAAAAGTATTAGAACCGCAGATCCTCCCTTGTCCATCGTGGTTCTTATTTCATCTGCTGCTTTGAGTAGTGCTGTCTCCGTTCCGTGACCTTGTCTGAACCCAAATTGGGTGTCGTCAAGTAGGTCGTTGTCATTGATGAATTTCGAGAGTTGTGTGTTCATGATTTTTTCGAAAATCTTTGCTGGGAAGGGGAGACAGGCAATAGGTCTGTAGCTGGCAGGAAGAAGAGGGTCCAGTGTGGGCTTTTTTTAAAGTGGCTTAGTGATAGCCTTCTTCCAAACGGATGGATAGGTACCTTTTAGAAACATTGCATTACAGATTGTTGATAAAGCAGGAGAGATAGCTTCTGGGATGAGATTCAGGATAGCAGGAGGGCACTTTGGAGCATTCTTCTCCTTTGCACTCTTGAATCGCTTAAGCGCAATGTATTCTTCCAGCAAGCTGAATAACGAGACAGGTGTGAGAAGGTGTACCAGCTGTCTGTGCGCCATCAGCAGCCACTAGGTGTCCCTCTTGTGTTTACCCGGGGATCCTGATCGTGCAGGAATGTATCAATTCAGTAGCAAGGGGGAGAGGATGGCCTGTGCCTGGAAGTGACAGACAGTCTGGTGGCATCATGAGGATTAAGTTCCGATTCATATATGCTGTAGAATAAAATATGTTTACAGCCCCCATGAGCTTTGTCACTCGGAGAGCAGTGTATGAACTTTTTCTGCACAGCACTGGGCTCCCTGGTGGTCTAGTGGTTAGGATTCGGCGCTCTCACCGCCGCGGCCCTCGTTCGATTCCTGGTCAGGTAAAAGTCCCTCTTCTGTCCTTGAAAAGCTTTCCTTCCCTTAGGTCAGGGCTTCTCAAAATGAAGTTGCTTTTCTGACTCACAATTTGCCTAGCATCACACAGTATCGCTCAAAATATGATTTTCGCAAGGTTCCTTTAGAGCTGCTTCCCACGGTGGGAGGCAAGGCTCTTGAGCAAGTGAGATCCTGTATTCCGAGGCGCGCTTCCTTTTGTAGGCTTCTGACCCCATGGCCTGTGGCAGGTAGTCCTCCTTTGACTGGGCCGCAGGCTTTGTCTCCAAATGGCGTCCTGGACCCACTGCAACCCACCTGTGTGCTAAAACGGAAGTCTGTCTCTGGGTAAGAAAAAGCTGAGCTGCACGTACGGAAAGCGGCAGAGGCCAGAGGCAGGGAGGGTGTGACAAGGACTGCCTGATTTGCATAGTGACCTGTTGCATCTTGGGAATGTACAGGCTTTGGAGCTTAACAGGTACTGCAGGTGTCCGCCTGGCCTGAGAGATGCCTGTCTGGTGCTCCCCTCAGGACGGACGGTGCCTTCCGTTCAAGCATGGAGGGTGAGGGACATGGGTTACCCTCATATACAGGCGTGTGGGCATGGGCAGGATGGGTTGTGGGGGACCCGTCAGGGCATTGCCTGTTTGGAAACCCGTTCGGAAGGCGAGAGGAGGCGGGGCAGGAAACTCTGCTCAATTTTTTCCCCAGAGGCCTGGGGAGAAGCCTTTGCATGTTTGAGCCAGCCGGGCCTACATCAGCAGATCCTGCTCCACTGGAGAGGGAGAGCCTGTAGGCGTAAATCCAAAAAAGGGGAGAAATCTGCAAGAGGTTAACAAATTCTAGGGGCAGACCCATGTTGCTCAGGAAGCAAGAAGTTTCTCCTGCTCCCTATAGTGGAAAAAGACATAGGAGGTGTATTTCTCTAGGCAGGGGCTCTGCGTAGATGGCACTTCATTGCTCTGGGAAGCATCCATGCTGGTAGAAGAGTAGCAGCAGACTCCACACCTGAGGCTTGAATGGGGACCGTTGGGGAGGGGCAGTGGGAGGCCGAGGAGGGCGGAGGAAAATGCTTTTCAAAAGCATCTGCACGTTCCTACAAACCTGCTGAAAACCCATACCAGGAATGGGGCTCGAACCCATGCGGACAAACGTCCATTGGATCTTAAGTCCAACGCCTTAACCACTCAGCCACCCTGGTGAGACCCAAGGATTTACTTTCTTCAACTCCCTTTTTATGTTTGCTGCTGTAGCACCAGCTGTCCAGCAAGAGGTGATTGCAGAGTTAAAAGGCTTTTGCAGGAGGTTAAAAGTAATTGCTTATAACAAACACACTGTGTTACACCTAACTTTCTCCCACTCAGACTTTACCGTTAATCTTTATATTGGAGTTAGCTTAGTCACAATAAGGGGATGAGCAAGGCAGGCACACTAGAGCATCTCCTCCCTGGTGGCCTAGTGGCTAGGATTCAGCGCTTTCACCGCCGCGGCCCGGGTTCGATTCCCAGTCAGCGAAGATCCCTCTGATGCGTAGATTGCTTAATTTGTCTGCGTATCTTTTTTAAATGAAGGTCCTTAAAAAGGCACCCCTCCCAATAGATGAAAGCAGAGGAATGGGGCTGGGTCTCCTGTGCCCCAGGTTGCTTTGCCCCCATTGACCTAAGCCACCTTCGTGCGCACGCAGTGCCTCACCCAGTCAGGTGCTCTTTGTTGGCGTAAAGTGCAGTACCAGCTCAACAGAAAGGTAAATTGCTGGAAAACCCTGCTGTGATGCATACATCTACTTTGGAGCACTCTTCTCCTTTGCACTCTTGAATCGCTTAAGCGCAATGTATTCTTCCAGCAAGCTGAATAACGAGATAGGTGAGAGAAGGTGTACCAGCTGTCTGTGCGCCATCAGCAGCCACTAGGTGTCCCTCTTGTGTTTTCCCGGGGATCATGATTGTGCAGGAATTTATCAATTCAGTAGCAAGGGGGAGAGGATGACCTGTGCCTGGAAGTGACAGACAGTCTGGTAGCATCATGAGGATTAAGTTCCGATTCATATTTGCTGTAGAGTAAAATATGTTTTCAGCCCCCATGAGCTTTGTCACTCAGAGAGCAGTGTATGAACTTTTGCTGCAGGGCTCTGGGCTCCCAGGTGGTCTAGTGGTTAGGATTCGGAGCTCTCACCGCCGCGGCCTGGGTTCGATTCCTGGTCAGGGAAAAGTCCATCTTCTGCCCTTGAAGGTTTTCCTTCCCGTAGGTCAGGGCTTCTCAAAATGAAGTTGCTTTTCTGACTTACAATTTGCCTAGCATGACGCAGTATCGCTCAAAATATGATTTTCGCAAGGTTCCTTTAGAGCTGCTTTCCACGGTGGGAGGCAAGGCTCTTGAGCAAGTGAGATCCTGTATTCCGAGGCGCGCTTCCTTTTGTAGGCTTCTGACCCCATGGGGTGTGGCAGGTAATACTCCTTTGACTGGGCCTCAGGCATTATCTCTAAATGGCGTCCTGGACCCACTGCAACCCACCTGTTTGCTAAAACTGAAGTCTGGCTCTGGGTGAGAAAAAGCTGAGCTGCACATACGGAAAGCGGCAGAGGCCAGAGGCAGGGAGGGTGTGGCAAGGGCTGCCTGATTTGCATAGTGACCTGTTGCATCTTGGGAATGTACAGGCTTTGGAGCTTAACAGGTACTGCAGGTGTCTGCCTGGCCTGAGAGATGCCTGTCTGGTGCTCCCCTCAGGACAGACAGTGCCTTCTGTTCGAGCATGGAGGGTGAGGGACATGGGTCACCCTCATATACAGGGGTGTGGGCATGGGCAGGATAGGTTGTGGGGGACCCGTCTGGGCATTGCCCGTTTGGAAGCCCGTTCGGAAGGCGAGAGGAGGCGGGGCAGGAAACTCTGCTCAATTTTTTCCCCTGAGGCCTGTGGAGAAGCCTTTGCACGTTTGAGCCAGCCGAGCCTGCATCAGCAGATCTTGCTCCACTGGCAAGGGAGAGCCTGTAGGGGTAAATCAAAAAAAGGGGAGAAATCTGCAAGACCCGGGTTAACAAATTCTAGGGGCAGACCCATGTTGCCCAGGAAGCAATCAGTTTCTCCTGCTCCCTACAGTGGAAAAAGACATAGGAGGTGCATTTCTCTAGGCAGGGGCTCTGTGTAGATGGCACTTCATTGCTCTGGGAAGCATCCATGCTGGTAGAAGAGTAGCAGCAGACCCCACACCTGAGGCTTGAATGGGGACTGTTGGGGAGGGGAAGTGGGAGGCGGAGGAGGGCAGAGGAAAATGCTTTTCTAAAGCATCTGCAGGTTCCTACAAACCTGCTGAAAACCCATACCAGGAATGGGGCTCGAACCCATGTGGACAAACGTCCATTGGATCTTAAGTCCAGCACCTTAACCACTCGGCCACCCTGGTGAGACCCATGGGTTTACTTTCTTCAACTCCCTTTTTATGCTTGCTGCTGTAGCACCTGCTGTCCAGCAAGAGGTGATTGCAGAGTTAAAAGGTTTTTGCAGGAAGTTAAAGGCAATTGCTTATAACAAACACACTGTGTGACCTGTAACTTTCTCCCACTCGGACTTTACCGTTAATCTTTACATTGGAGTTAGCTTAGTCACAATAAGGGGGTGAGCAAGGCAGGAACACAAGAGCCTCTCCTCCCAGGTGGTCTAGTGGCTAGGATTTGGCACTTTCACTACCGCGGCCTGGGTTCGATTCCCGGTCAGGGAAGATCCCTCTAAAGCATAGATTGCTTAATTTGTCTGTGTATCTTTTTTAAAAGAAGGTCTTTAAAAAGGCACCCCTCCCAATATATGAAAGCGGAGGAATGGGGCTTGTTCTCCTGTACCCCAGGTTGCTTTGCCCCCATTGACCTAAGCCACCTTTGTGCGCACGCAGTCCCCCACCCAGTCAGGTGCTGTATGTTGGCGTGAAGTGCAGTACCAGCTCAACAGAAAGGTAAATTGCTGGAAAACCCTGCTGTGTTGCATACATCTACTTTGGAGCACTCTTCACCTTTGCACTCTTGAATCGCTTAAGCGCAATGTATTCTTCCAGCAAGCTGAATAACGAGACAGGTGAGAGAAGGTGTACCAGCTGTCTGTGCGCCATCAGCAGCCTCTAGGTGTCCCTCTTGTGTTTTCCCGGGGATCCTGATTGTGCAGGAATTTTTCAATTCAGTAGCAAGGGGGAGAGGATGACCTGTGCCTGGAAGTGACAGACAGTCTGGTGGCATCATGAGGTTTAAGTTCCGATTCATATTTGCTGTAGAGTAAAATATGTTTTCAGCCCCCATGAGCTTTGTCACTTGGAGAGCAGTGTATGAAATTTTGCAGCACTTCTCTGGGCTCCCTGGTGGTCTAGTGGTTAGGATTGGGCACTCTCAACGCCGCGGCCTGGGTTCGATTCCCGGTTAGGGAATAGTCCCTCTTCTGCCTTTGAAGGTTTTCCTTCCCGTAGGTCAGGGCTTCTCAAAATTAGGTTGCATTTCTGACTCACAATTTGCCTAGCATGACGCAGTATCGCTCAAAATATGATGATCGCAAGGTTCCTTTAGAGCTGCTTTCCACAGTGGGAGGCAAGGCTCTTGAGCAAGTGAGATCCTGTATTCCGAGGTGTGCTTCCTTTTGTAGGCTTCTGACCCCATGGCGTGTGGCAGGTAGTCCTCCTTTGACTGGGCCGCAGGCTTTGTCTCCAAATGGTGTCCTGGACCCACTGCCATCCACCTGTTTGCTAAAACGGAAGTCTGGCTCTGGGTAAGAAAAAGCTGAGCTGCACGTACGTAAAGCGGCTAGGCCAGAGGCAGGGAGGGTGTTGCAAGGGTTGCCTGAGTTGCATAGTGACCTGCTGCATCTTGGGAATGTACAGGCTTTGGAGCTTAACAGGTACTGCAGGTGTCTGCCTGGCCTGAGAGATGCCTGTCTGGTGCTCTCCTCAGGACAGACAGTGCCTTCCTTTCGAGCATGGAGGGTGAGGGACATGGGTCACCCTTATATACAGGGGTGTGGGCACGGGCAGGATAGGTTGTGGGGGACCCGTCAGGGCATTGCCCGTTTGGAAGCCTGTTCAGAAGGCGAGAGGAGGCGGGGCCGGAAACTCTGCTCAATTTCTTTCCCAGAGGCCTATAGAGAAGCCTTTGCACGTTTGAGCCAGCGGGGCCTGCATCAACAGATCCTGCTCCACTGGGAAGGGAGAGCCTGTAGGCGTAGATCAAAAAAGGGGAGAAATCTGCAAGAGCCGGGTTAACAAATTCTAGCGGCAGACCCATGTTGCCCAGGAAGCAAGAAGTTTCTCCTGCTCCCTATAGTGGAAAAAGACATAGGAGGTGTATTTCTCTAGGCAGGGGCGCTGCGTAGATGGCACTGCATTGTTCTAGGAAGCATCCATGCTGGTAGAAGAGTAGCAGCAGACCCCACACCTGACGCTTGAATGGGGACCGTTGGGGAGGGGCAGTGGGAGGCCGAGGAAAATGCTTTTCAAAAGCATCTGCACGTTCCTACAAACCTGCTGAAAACCCATACCAGGTATGGGGCTCGAACCCATGCGGACAAACATCCATTGGATCTTAAGTCCAACGTCTTAACCACTCGGCCACCCTGGTGAGACCCAAGGTTTTACTTTCTTCAACTCCCTTTTTATGCTTGCTGCTGTAGCACCGGCTGTCCAGCAAGAGGTGATTGCAGAGCTAAAAGGCTTTTGCACGAGGTTAAAAGTAATTGCTTATAACAAACACACTGTGTGACACCTAACTTTCCCCCACTCAGACTTTACTGTTAATCTTTACATTGGAGTTAGCTTAGTCACAATAAGGGGGTGAGCAAGGCAGGTACACTGGAGCATCTCCTGCCTGGTGGTCTAGTGGCTAGGATTCGGCACTTTCACCACCGCGGCCTGGGTTAGATTCCCGGTCAGGGAAGATCCCTCTGAAGCATACATTGCTTAATTTGTCTGTGTATCTTTTTTAGGTCTCGCGACCTATCAATGCGCGCAAGCGCATTGAGCGGAACGAGAATTCAAGTGCTCAAAATCCTCGTCAAACCAAGGGCTTTTTGCTGCGGTTTTCTTTGAGTTCAAGTGAATCACGTGACCAAACAAGCACGCGCATCAGCCTCCCTCCCTCCCCCCTAATTTCATTTTTTCACGGCCGCACAGCACATCAAAGGGCTTCTCCCAGCGTGTGCTGTGCGGCTTCTCCTCCCCTAATTATTCATGGCTCAGTTTCCCGGCGCAAGCATTTGTTCACATTTTTTGTTCTTGTCTTTCATCTCCTACCCGTCTTATCCCATTGTTAACATTTCCGCACCTCCGTCCGTCTGTCTATACGTCTCTGCTTTTTAGTACGTGCCCTTCTCCCTCTCAGTTTTTGTAAGTGAACTTGCTAACTGTCCTGTCATGTGCTGTTCTTTATAGTGTCTGTTACTCAAACATATTTTAATGATCGGCGGTGCAGCGCCTCGCGCGCACAAGCAGTGCTTGCAACGTAACATGCACTTCCTCCTTCATTTCAGTAACACAATCATGCTCTATTTTTATTTCATTCTTTCTCCTATCTCTTTCCTCTTTTGACTCTATGCCCTCCATCTCTTTAGCATCTGCATCGCCCCTGATGGCTCATGTTTGCCACCTGTCCGCTGCTTCCTTGATTCTCTTCCTCCACCTTGTGTCTCGGCGCCCGTCTTTCTCTTTTTCTTTTCTCTTTTGGATATGCTTCTTCCCGCCATTCTTCTTAAGCTATTTTGTTCCTAGTTTTAGTCCCGGGCTTTGCCTTTCTTCCTGCCCCTCTCTCCGTCCCTCCCTCTCTTCTCACGCCATCTCTCACTCCTGAGCTCTTCTCCTGCTTCACTTCCCCTCTTCGGCTCCCTTCTTTAAGTCTTTCAATCGCCCCCTTTCTGACTAATTTTCGTGTTCATTCTTTCCTCTTCCGTTGACCCTCTCGTTGTTTGTCTTTTCGGCGCTCTTCTCCCCTTACCCATACTTTTGAGATTTCTCATCTTTCCACATTGAACACATGCGTTGTTTCTGCCTTCCGTTAGCCCTCTCCTGCCTTCACTTCTGGTTCATTCTGTGTAAATATTCATCATTGTCACATATATATATATAGAATATAATTCTGCCTATCCCTTTCCCTCTCCTTACTTATTTCTATTTTTACACTCATTGCTTTATTCTATCTTGCTCTTTCTGTTCATGTCCTCACATTAGCGCCCCTTTACCCTCTCTCCCCTCTACTTTTCCCAATTCACCATCCCCAGCTCTCCCCACTTCACCCGTCTTCTACTCTTTCTAAATCCATTTCTGTTCCAGCCCCCCACCCCACATGCCATTCCCTCTCTCTCGCTACCTCCTCTCTCTTCCAGACCATCCCTTCTCACCATTATCTGCCCTTTGTCTTACACATTCCCCTTTTCTCTCAATTTCTACTTTTACTTTTCTTCCCGCAACCCTCCGTTGCCTCCTTTCTCCCTTTAATTCTTTTCAAAAGATGCCTTGTTTTCTTCTCGCCTCTCTCTCCTTCACTCCACCCGGACTCTATTCCCTCACTCAGCTCCTCTCCTCATTCATTTTATCTAGCTCAGTGTCCTTCTCCACCTCCCCCGACCCTTCCCTCATTCCTTTCCCCCCTCAGCCCAATGTCCTTCTCTCATCCCCTCTCTCCCGTGCTTCTCCCACAGGTACAGGAGAGGAAGCGCGCGGCGCGAGCGCCTGCATCCTCTTAAAGAGACAGGCGCTCTCGCTCCTACTCGGGAAAAGAGCAAGACTTGACGAGTCGGGAGGAAAGAGAACAACCTCACACGTCTTGGGAGAGGGAGTGGTTATCGGGTATCCTCATTTCGGGTTGGTGTCGCACTGCGCGTTTTCATTCTTTAGAGTGAGGGGGTACTGGAGTTAGCGTGCAACACTGTGCTGTCTTATAGCCTTGTTTTAAACTTGTTTTGCTTCTGCTGCATCCATTGCCTCCACCTTCAGGCAAAAATACATTGTTCAGCAGCACTTTCAAACTTTTAAAAATGGTTTTAGAAATTGCACATAGTTACTCTTTGCATTTACACATAAACATAAAAGTCCATTTTCATGTAGCATTTAATGGTGTCATTCTGGACCATAGTGCAGATAAAGGAAGCCTGCATTTGTTAAGGATGTCCGAAAAACAGGTAAATGTGCAGCACACTCTGTGTATACCAAAGGCAATGACGGGGACCGAGTCAAATGAAAACAGTTGTCCAAAATTGTTATTGTCAAAACTGCGAATCGGTTTCATACAAGGCAACGCACCTCGAAGACGTGACTTGCAGCCCTGGCTTTTAGAAGCACAGCCCATGGTCTTACGGGAGTCATACTGGCAACCCGAGAAGCTGAAAAGATAGCATTTCTCCTCCCCTAATTATTCTCTCCATGACCGGCAGGCACATCAAAGGCTGCTGCTCCCCATGCGTCTCGTCACCCTACCTCCCTTGTTTACTTTGCAGGTCACGAGTGTAGCCAACTCGCGCTTTCATCCTTTCGAGAGTAGCAAACTGAGTGCCATTAATTTAAGTTTTAGAAATACACAATTTTTCATAGCACTTAGAACCAACCAGTAAAAGTACTGTACGAAGTGCCACATAAAATATTATTATTATAAGCATTTTTCCAGTCTCGGAAACAAACGTGATATTTGGAACAGCTTTATTAAACAAGCAGTTTCCAAGAAACGTGGATAAAGTAACGTGACGGTCTGATAATTGTTCGGTTTATTGTATGTCATCTTTGGTTTTTCACTGACCCAGTTGAACAAGAAATGAATGTTTTTCAACCGAAGATAAAATCGTTTTAAAACAATAAGGGGAAGCGTGCACATATTTTGGCTGTCCCCACCCTGCATCTGTTGCTGTGGCTGATCGATTTCGGTGTTGTAAAAATTAAATGTACGCTGTTTTTTAGCAAGAAGCATTGGGTGCTTGGGGTGTGAAGCTGGAATTTCAACATGTTTGTGGTCTAGCAAATGTCAGCGTGGGCATCACTGTGTGTCAAAGGCATTTGGGATGGTTAAAGAGGCAGCTGAATGATGAGTATGCTGACGGGTAGAACTCTGGCATTGTGACGGGGCTGAAGAGAGGAGGGCGCACGTGGTCACAAGAAATATTATCCGCAGCAGCATTTTAGGTGTTTATGCGGACCTTCATGTTTTTTTGCATGTATGCTTCTTATACTGTGCTTACAATAACATCGGTTGGCCTTTACACCAATATGTGCACTTCTCGTACTGCATGCGTGATTTCCCATGGTGCTGGAGAATTTAATTTCTTTACCTCTCACCTGTCCTGGCTTGTGGTCTCACAGAATGTTTCTAAATTCAGGGGTTGAGGTTGGAACTTACTCGTGGATACTGTGGTGGGGGAAAATATTGTGTTTTACAAGACATTGCAGTTCAGTCGCATAAGGTGGTATTTGATTATCAAATTCATACATTTCAGTACATTTTATTGCATTCAATACATTCCTTCCTTTCCTATTTTTCGTTTTCAGAAGCACATCAGCTCCACCGTCCCGTAGTTCCACATATTTTAAATAATCATATTCTGAAAGCCTGCATTTGTTAAGGATGTCCGAAAAACAGTTAAATGTGCAGCACACTCTGTGTATACCAAAGGCAATGACGGGGACTGAGTCAAATGAAAACAGTTGTCCAAAATTGTTATTGTCAAAACTTCGGATCGGTTTCATACAAGGCAACGCGCCTCGAAGACGTGACTTGCAGCCCTGGGCCCTGGTTTTTAGAAGCACAGCCCATGGTCCCATGGGAGTCATAATGGCAACCAGAGAAGCTGAAAAGCTCGGGAGTCCTGAGTGCTGCAGAAGTGCTGTTGGATCGACTCCCTCAGAACCGAACTCAGCTTTCATCCTTCTAACATCACTGCAAAGGCCATACCAACAGACGCGAATCGCGAGCATTATTCTAGCGCCAAAGGGGCAGTGAGCGCTATAACAAAAGCCAGCGTTATCAGTTTTTAAACACTTTCATTATGTACTCGCATCATGTGTTTTTGAACTACAATTCTTCACCAAGGAGATGGTGCACCGACCCTGGAGACCTCTCTAGCCTGAGGGAAATGTTTACTTCTGTGGGGAGTTCATTCATGGGCTCTAGCTCCACAGAAAATAACCATTTATATGTGCCTGAGCAGGGAGGGGCACAAATTCCAAATTCCAAGGAGGGGGCTAGTGTGATGAATTACTAAGCACAAAGAGGCGTTTGGTTGGCCAATGGGTGAGATTTGTATGTGTAAATGGTAATTAACACGCACTGAGCTGTATTTTTCCGTGGTCTCTTCCTACCATGTTCTCGGAGTGTGTTCACAGTCCCTGAATCCCCACACAGACTTGCACGCAGAAGACAGCATTATACTGGCCTGGGTTCTCATCAAGTATTTTACCAGAAAAGTCCCATCAATGGCTCAGTTTTTCACCCTACTCATCTCCTCTGTGCACAACCCTCACTCACCCTCAAACACCCTCACTCACCCACACACCCTCACTCACCCTCACCCTCACACCCTCACCCACCCTCACACGTCCCACTCTCACACACCCTCATACTCAAACACCTTCACCCTCAAACCCCCTCAAACTCACACCCCCTCACCCTCACATACCCTCACCCTCACACCCCCACACCCCCTCACACACCCCTCACCCTTCCTCACCCTCCCTCACCCTTACCCTCACTCACCCTCACTCACCCTCTCTCACCCTCTCACCCTCACACACACTCTCACCCCCTCAGCTTCACCACATTTTCACTCAGCACCACCACATTATCACTTAGCACCACCACAGCACCACTCAGCACCAACACAGGACCACTCAGCACCACCACAGCACCACTCAGCACCACCACAGCACCACTCAGCACCACCACAGCATCACTCAGCACCACCACAGCATCACTCAGCACCACCACAGCATCACTCAGCACCACCTCAGAACCACTCAGCACCACCACTCAGCACCACCACACCACCTCAGCACCACCACAGCACCACTCAGCACCACCACAGCACCACTCAGCACCACCACAGCACCACTCAGCACCACCTCAGCACCACCACAGCACCACTCAGCACCACCATAGCATCACTCAGCAGCACCTCTCAGCAGCACCACTCAGCACCACCACAGCACCACTCAGCACCACCACAGCATCACTCAGCACCACCACAGCATCACTCAGCACCACCACAGCACTACCACAGCATCACTCAGTGCCACATACAACCACTCACACATACAACCACTCACACATACAACCACCCACACATACAACCACTCACACATACAACCACCCACACATACAACCACTCACACATACAACCACTCAATCAACTACACACACAACCACACACAACCGCACACACACAAACACACACATCTGTTGCCCTCACTCTATCTATTCCCCTCACTCTATCTATCTATTGCTCTCACTCTATCTCTCTATCGCCCTCACTCTCTATCAATCTATCTATCTATCGCCCTCACTCTATCTATCGCCCTCACTCTATCTATCGCCCTCACTGTCTATCTATCTATCGCCCTCACTCTGTCTATCTATCTATCGCCGTCACTCTGTCTATCTATCTATCGCCCTCTATCTATCTATTGCTCCACCACAGCATCACTCAGGGGCACCACTGCATCACTCAGCACCACCACAGCATCACTCAGCACTACCACAGCATCACTGGTTCAAATATGTTCTCTCAATGTTTGAAGCTTTATTGCAAATGTCACAAATAATGATAATATTTCACTTCTGTTCTTGGATTTTAGTCACTGAACATAATCTTCACAACAGTTATTTACAAATGTTTAAGCTATTGCCATTAAAAATTACAATCACTTTTATTTAGGTATTAATTATTTAAAGAAAATAAAAGCCAATGTTAATTGTAATATCAATACATCTAAGTAAAGGCAATACAAAACATGTGACATTACAAATAATAAAAGTGTCACATATGCTAAAGTTAAAAGTATTGGCATTGTAAATCACAAAACATAAATATAAAATGTAATTTACAAAACCAATAGCTCCAACTTTCCTACTGCGAGACCCAATGTTCCCTCTAATTTTTTTCCTCTGTGTGCGGCAGTATAAGGTCTCTGTGCGCTGCAACTAAGGCTATGTGCGCCGGGAACCAGACTGCGTATGTGGTTGCAGCGTCAAATATCACTCCAAACCTTTGCTTAAAAAAAGTGAAAAGAGAGTGCATTTCCACACATGTAGCGACACATGAAATGTCTTAAGACAGGTTTTCAATTTAGATATACACGCAATTACATGAATTGGTTACACAGGGGAGTACACTTTGGGACTATGACGACGAAAGGCATTTTAGTTAGGCTATATTTTTGTAAAGAGGGCGCAAGTAGGACATTTTGTGAATGAAACAGCATGACTAATATTATTCCGTTTTGCTGTTGGCAGAGATTCCTGCTCACCGATGTACATGAAGTGGGAGAGCACTGAAGTATTCACAGAGAAAGGATTCCTTATTGTATTGTATTGTAATTGCATTTATATAGCGCTTACTACCCCTGACGAGGCGTTGAAGCGCTTTTTCGGCGAGTAGCACACTACTCCAGGACCCATAGAGGATTAGTGTTGAATTATTATAGTGAAACATGCAAGTAAAATGTAAGTGGTGGATAGGTTAGTCAGTCATTTGGGTTTGGAATGATAGCAGAAGGATTAGAGGAGGAAAAAGTTTTGTATTTATATAGCGCTTGTTACCCCTGATGGGGTGTTGACGCATGCTATTCATGAAGCCCATGAAGGATTAGTGGTAAATTAATATGGTGAAATATGAAGTAATTTCAGTGGTGGATATTAGTCAGTTATTTGGAGTGAGAAAGATAGCGGAGGGATAAAAGGGAAAGAAAGGTTTGCATTCATATAGCACTTGTTACCCCTGATGGGTGTTGAAGCGCTTTTCGGGCGAGTAGCATGCCACTCCGGAACCCATAAAGGATTAATGATGAATTAGTATAGTTGAATATGGAAGTTGAGAAGTGAACATGTTAGTCTGGTAATTTTGATTGAAAAGGATAGTGGAGGGATAAAAGAGTGAAATATTTATTTATTTATTTGCAGTAAGAGGAGGCTTTCGGATGAGTAAAAAGGAGTTTAGGCGGGGAGGAGTCAGAGGGAAGATTTTAGAAAGGTTTGTTTTAGGGGATCGGTATAGTAAAAGAGGTGTCAGATGATGCAAGGAGGGGTAGAGTAGGAGAGAGTCTAGAAAGGGTTATTTTGGGGATCATAGTAAAGAAAAGCCTCGCAGAGACATGCATTGTCTAAAAAAAACTAAAACATTCAATGAATGAGTGAAAGTGAGTAGCCATTCAAACAGCTCAGTGGTGACATTTCTGGTCTTAGTAGATTGAAGAAATTGTACTTTATTTGGGTTTGGCAGCGACTAGGCAAAGCAGCCCTTGATTTCAAAGGAACGCGAATAGCTAACTTATCTTACCAATCTCCCACAGATGTAGACGTCAAGAGTGCGAGCAGACAGAACTGATCTTTCCAGAGCTTACATCACACTGCCTTGACACACCCTGTGCACACTGGATCTACTCTACTTAGGTTTCCATTCGCATAGGATCAATTTAATTTTCTTGTGTAGGTTGTTAATTATCCTCTTCTGAACCATTCTATGTCAGGCACTGAAAGCAGTCCCACAGTTCAGATCATGATATCTCTCCCCAGCTCACTGTTGAATGGGAAAACAACTATGTATGCCACCTTGATTCCACTCAATGAAAAGTAAAATCAACTTGAAAGACATTCTTGGATCCGTGTTTTCACACCCTACGAAATCCGCACAGCATTCCTCTTTCCTTAAAATACATCAGAGGAAATCAGGTCGCCTGTTCATCTCAGCAAATAATTCTGTCCGCATGTAATTTCTTTTAAGATTAAACTGTTTCCTGTAAGGTGCATCTATTACCGGAACTAAAAATTTGTACAAAAAAAGTCTACTGTCATTGGAGAATTAGAGAGAATTTGCTACGGGCGCCTAGCTGATTAGCCAGTTATCATATAATATCTTGGCAAGTTGCTCAGTAAGAATGGAGTCAAATACATTTCACAATTCTTTTAAAAAAATTTTGGGGTTAAGAGATTTTCAGCTGAACCTATAAAGGGTGATTAGTTGTAGTATTGGTTGAGGTGTGGGCATGAGTATGCTGAAGCATTTGTCTCCTGAAACCTTAATAAAGGTCCATTATGACACGTAGGAGACAGTTGTGTATAACGTATATCA